>NC_135168.1:30910202-32224369 GCF_041146795.1 Maylandia zebra
TATGACACAACATGATGAATACCTGGCTATCCCAGTGACAGTAAATCACTCACTGCATACAAGCAATAAAAACTTGAATCACTGTAACAGTACAACACACATATATGTGTATTTTTACTGACTGATAAATGAGCTGTGAAATGCTGACAACAGTCACCGTGCAAACAAAAGCCAAAAAATCAATTACAGATGTGCATATGGTGTTTTACAGCTGTGTGGCTTTGACAAAAGGGATTTAGAACTTTGTTAATATGCTCTTAAATTAAAGTTTGGTTGTGCAACAATAAAATATTTTAATTAAAATCAGCAGAGATCACAAACATTAGAAAGAAAAAAAAATTGTGTTGTAGCTGTGGAGGCTGCAGGTTTGTCTGGTAAACCAAAAAGGGAAGTGAAAAGTAAACAGCAGTTCCCAGAACACTGAAAACGTGACCTCTGAGCAGTAAAACCCACTTTATGTGACTTATGAAAATATTCTATGAGGCACACCAAAAAATTCTCCTGATCATTAAATTGCTAATAATTTTAGGAATACCACAAGACTGAGTAACATCAAGCTTCATGAAACAAACAGAAACCTGTTGAAGCAGGCACGGCTGAATTACAGTTCGCAAGTGTTCACAAATGTTGAGAAGCTCCACTTCCCTCAGGAGATTTTTATGAAAATGAATTCTTCTCATGACCTTTACTTTTATGTAATTGATACAACTTTAATACTCATAATAATTCCTTTGATGCACCTGGAAATTATGTAAATTCAACACAGCTCATAAAACCTAACAGAGGCAGGAGCATGTTTCCTAATAACAATTAGGAAATGATGTGAATGCGTTTTGTAATGTTTACTTCATTTTGTCCTCATGTAATGGAAGCTACGTGATAGCGTGTTCATGTAATTTTGTTTGAAGATCAATTTCATGCTTTCTGTCGACTTCCAGTGTTTCAATTCAATTCAGTTTTATTTATACAGCCCCAAATCACAACAACAGTCACCTCAAGGTGCTTTATATATATTAGACCCTACAACACGTTTTCAACTTCTGGATGTGGTTAGATGTGCAGCAGACCATATCCATCTTCAAGTTGGTGACTTGTCACTGAGCAGTTTTTTTCTTTTTTTTTGTCCTTTTGTGGTGGACCACTGGAGGGCTCCACTCACACCCAGTTCTCAGGAAGTGTTGCTGTGTTTTGGAGGGAAAAGTATTCAGTTGTGTGGTGATGAGGAATAAACGAGGAGTGTTAATCGAGAGCTCTCGTGTCGTCTGTGTTTACCTCCACACTTTTTCTAATTTTTCTAAGGTGTAAATACACTTGCTGCCCTGGAATCATGAGCTTTGGAGAGGGTTGGGATTTTTAAAGGGCAGCAATCACATATGCTGATGGCTCAGGGTTAGGGAAAGATACTTGTCATCAATAATGAGTTAGCCATCACAAGGTATACAAATATTTGACAATGCAGAATATTTTAACTTACAAAATTCCTCCTAAAAATGATTATTATCATTATTTTTCTCAAAAAGCAGAAACTTGAGCTGCTGAAAATAAAAGACATTTGCAACACACTGTAAATGCTTTATAGCCCGTTGGCTGATGGAATCTTGGCTCCGTGAAAAAGCTGGCGATGAAGAGAAGAGAGAAAGTGCGTGACAAGAGAGAAAAGATGGGAGACATACAGGTGCTTCACTTCCTGCAGATACATCAACACAGCTGGGCTGGATAATAATGCGCAGAGTTGAAAGAAGAGAGTGGACAGGACTGGTACCAAAAATACAGAATGATAAAGAGAAATGAAGGAAGGAAACCAGACCCATGAGACACAAACATGTTCACAAACAGATCGACACCTGACAGGCACGACGAGGTATTTGCAGCTTTCAAACAAAGTCTGAGAGAATTGTTACTGTTCTTCTTTGTGTCACTGTCACCTTTGTACGGTTGACCTTTGTGGAGCTGAGGCTGATCACAACCCTTTAGCTCTGACTAGTGCAAAAAAAAAAAAAAGCAATGCATGTTAGAAAATGCCAGACATGCCAGACATCGTGGTTTGGGAACAGCTGTGTGAAGGACCAAAAAGCTCTCCAGAGAGTGATCCGTACAGCAGAACGCTGCTGCAGGATTGCTCTCCCCCCGCTTCAGGACACCTACACCAGGAGATGCCGGACTAGAGCAGCGCAGATACTGAAGGACCCGTCCCATCCTGGCAACAAACTGTTCCAACTTCTGCAATCTGGTAGAAGGTTCCGCATCTTCCAGGCAAGGACAGAGAGACTCAAGAGGAGCTTCTATCCCCAAGCCATCCGTGCCCTAAACACACACACCCGCCCGCTCACATCATCTATAATTGACTGAGACAGGACTCTCTTCCAGACACTCTAAACCAAGGCACAATGTACATTTCAAATTCCTTTAATTTTAAATATGTTTATATTGTCTATCCTGTAAAATAGTCAGATGTCTATTCATATTAATGTACAGAATTCACCTGCTTGCTGCTACTACTGCACATTCACGCATAATGTTCTTCCTCTACACCCCCCCCCCCCCCCCCCCCCCCCCCCAATTTTTGCACATGTCGAGGAGCGTGTCAGGCTACATTTCACTGTGTGTTATACTTGTATAACTATGCATGTGACAAATAAAGAACCTTGAACCTTGAAAAAGCAACTTCGTCTGCTTTTAGATTAAATTCAACAAGACTTATTGTTACTGACCTGTCTGAGACCTGTTTGACTCTTAAGTAACATATCGCAGCGCTTTCACTGTAATAGCGTCTGTTAAATGGTCAGTGGTGTGGAGGTGTCACAAGCAGGAGACAGCTTAAACTGTTTTCATTTACGGCGTTTATAGTATCAGGTATCACTACTTGTTTAGGGTAAAAATAATTATGCTGGATAATTTTACCTTAACCCTAAAAACACGTAAAATAACTTACTTTTTAAACTGACCATGGTAATGAGGTAACATATTTTACATGGTCTCAGTTCACTTTAGGTTTTTTCTGATAGCCCACAGTTAAGCTTAAATTCTAACATACTAAGTTGCTAATATATCAGTGTGAACAAGGTAAACATAGTTAGAATAATGTGTCCCAGGAATCCCAGGGGTTATTGTTGGGGGCTTTTTGTCTCCTGCTAGGGTCTCCCATGGCAAATTGGACCTGGGTGAGGAAGTAGACAAAGAGCGAGTTAACTGATCCTCGGCTACTGAGAATAGCAACTGGGACATGGAATGTCACGTCTCTGGTGGGGAAGGAGCCTGAGTTAATGCGTGAGGCTGAGAGATACCGGCTCGATACAGTCGTGCTCACCTCAACGCACGGCTTGGACTCAGAAACCAGTCTCCTGGGAGGGACTGGACTCCGTCTCAGCCTGAAGTTGCCCTTGGTCGAGGTGATGGCCTTGCGTGGGTATCTTAGTATCCCCTCGGCTTGCTGCCTTTATATTGGGGTTTTTCCCAGTGGATCAGAGGGTTTGTTCCTTCAGGTACAGGTCCTGATTGTCCTCTGCGCTTGTGCACTGAACAACAGTTCAGAGTACTGTGTCATCCGCTGAGAGACTTCAACGCTCATGTGGGCAATGGCAGTGAGACGTGGAGGGGTGTGATTGGGAGGAACTCGAGCGGTGTTCTGTTACTGGACTTCTGACCACAGTTTGTCCATGACAAACACCATGTTCGAAAATAAGGGTGTCCATGAGTGCACGTGGCACCAGGACACTCCAGGCCGCAGGTCGATGATTGATTTCGTAATCTTATTATCAGATCTTCAGTCTTATATTCTAGATACTCAGGTGAAGAGTGCTGCTGATATGTCATCTGATCATCACTAGCTGATGAGTTGAATCAGGTGCAGAGGAGGATGCTGGACAGACGTGGGGCACCTAAACGTATAGTGAGGGTGCCCTGGGAAGGCCTGGCAGAGGCCCTGTGCGCAAGATCTCCAACTCCCACCGATTCAATTTAATTCAATTCAATTTTATTTATATAGCGCCAAATCACAACAAAAGTCGCCTCAAGGCGCTTCATCACCACCACCACCAGCAGAGCCTCAACAGCATTCCAAAGGAGACTGGGGACATCGAGTCTGAATGGACCATGTTCAGCATCTCCAGTGCTGAAGCTGCTGAGCTGTGACCACAAGGTGGTTGGGGCCTGTGGTGGTGGTAACCCCCAAACCAGATGATGGCTCTACCTGCTGACTTCGACTGAGAACTTCATCAGGCCACCGCCATTGGGATCTCCTTAATCCCACTGGGTCGTCTTCCGTAGAGGAAGCAGAGTCTGGGGACGACTCATCTATCTCCAGCAATGAGGTCACTGAACAACTCGCTGGTGGTAGGGCTCCTGGGTCGCTCTGACTTCCTGAAGGCTCTGGATATTGTAGGGCTGTCTTGGTTGACACACCTCTACAATGTTACGTGGAGATCAGGGGCGTTACCTCTGGATGGGAACCACCATCCCGATCTGCCAATCTTTAAGAAGGGGGACCGCAGAGTGTGCTCCAACTTTACAGCCTTACTAAACTATGTTTATGTTTTATATTTTTGTTTAAAAATTGAATATTCTCATTCACCTACTTTATTGTACACCTGATTGTCATGAACCGAAGTTCCACGCACAAGCTGGACCCAGGAGCAGAACACACACACACAGCGGTACGAGAGAACAAAAAATAAACTTTATTATAACTGAGGGTGTCCCGGGAGGGTAGAAGGGAAAAAAAACGCACGGAACCAGAAAAACCGAGGGACCGGGAGGTGAATCGCGCAGGAACGCCGAGAGCGGGACTGTGGGAGGCTGAAACAGAAAAAGGAAAAAAGGATTATTGGGGTGCGGGAAAACGGCAGCATACGAGGGGAAGTAGAGTACGCGTCTTACGATGATAGCGGGGCCGAGGGAACCGGAGGGAGGGGTGAGGGTCCGTGGGGAGAAGCTTCAGAAAGGTCGAGGTGGCTGGGGCTGATTGTGATCCAAATTCCGGACAGGCAGGTGGACAGGCTGGTGGCTCAAACACGCCGAGCTGTGATCTGAGTATACAAGGCAGAGTTAGTGTTAGTTCACACGGATAGGTTTACATAAGGGCTTTCCCGCAGGTGTACGTTACCGCTGAATGACGACTACGGACTGGCGTGGAGCAGCAGGCTGGGCAGGATTAAATAGTCCACCTGGTGATCGCCCGGGATGGGATGCAGGTGTGGAGTTAGCAGCCACGCCCACGGGAGTGGGCATCCCATCAGCACCTCGGACGCCGGGCCGCGGACCATGACACTGATATCACTTTGCCTCACCATATATGCTTATAGAGCCAGATTGCATCTGAGAGCACCTACTGACACTGTCATTGGACAATTCCACCTTCTCTGGAGCTGTAAAATTAAAATAATGATAATAAAAAATTTTTTTTTAAAAACTGGTATGGAGCCCAGCAGCTGAATCACAGCATCAGCTAAACCACAGTCAACAAGTGAATAATCTACCTGATAATATGTAGAACAGAGCCTCCCCTCCACTAAACCTATTACAAATACACTAGAGACTTCTTTTCAAATGTGTGTAATCACTTTCTTAGTCTACAGGAGTGTATTATAGGGCAAAGAGACAAAGAGAAAGGGAAAATGGCTTATAGACATATAAGAGGTGTTTAGGTGAAGCACAAAGAAAGAGAACTTGAGAGCTTACGGGATTACTGCTCCAGGAACAGAGAGGAAGATCACCAGAACATCATACAAAAGTTAAGACAGAATAACAAAGCTTTAATCTGAAGTCTTTGGCCGAGAGTCTCAATAGACAAAGAAAACAAGTGAAATCCTACACCGAGGCAGAGAATGCTCCCAGTGATGGGAAAACAGCATTTTGCTGAAGGTCTTTTTCCATAGCGTTTTATGTGTGGGTGTGAGACGCATCACATTCAGACATGGTCAGACAAGTGTCTCCTAGGACATTCCCGCAACTGGTAAATAAGAAAAAAAAAGATTTTAAATGGCTGAAGATGAGCTGGAAAAAATAAAATCTCACACACATCTAAAAATTATTAAGAAAGGGAAAAAATAGAACGTCAAAAACGTTTTTTTATGTATTGATTAAAGAAAGTGACAGAACAATAATGGGGAGACTTGGTGGAATGGAACTGGCACCAGAGACTATCATTAGTATGATAAGCTAACGAGTGAAATATGTGTTTGCATGTGTGCGCAC
The DNA here is from genome assembly GCF_041146795.1 of Maylandia zebra. Lineage (NCBI taxonomy): Eukaryota > Metazoa > Chordata > Actinopteri > Cichliformes > Cichlidae > Maylandia > Maylandia zebra. The sequence continues at coordinate 30,916,395 of NC_135168.1, forward strand.
ATGTGCAGTTGATAGAAAAATGAAGAAATTAAAGAGTGATGCAAAATTATAGCTATTTCTTGATTAGAGATACTCGAGGATTGGCAAAGTAGAAATGAATGTACTTACTCTGGGATGCATAGAAAAAAACCCAAACAACAAATTTAATAGTAATAATTTAAAAATACTGCAAATAGAGACAAAAAGTTCACTTCATATTTTGGTATGCTCTATAGTTTGTCAAATATGGCTAAAATAATATAATATGGAAACTGGGACTGAGAATAAATATGTGCTAACATATAGTATTTTCCTGTTAGTTTTTTTTTAACATATGTTACAATACCTAAGGTTAAAAAAATTATAGAAGAAATGGGGAAACATTACAGCTTAACATTTTACATTTTACCCGTTTACTGTAGCTGATATCCATCCACTCGTGTTAACTAATTAAGGTAGGTTGAATCATTCAAGGCCATTTTATGTAGCATTTTTTCACTGTGTTCTCTTGATACTGGAAGTCCCTGTACTTTTCTCTCTGAGCAGAGCTACACATATGTAGACCTACAGTTGTATGTCTGCGTGTGCACAGCTAAATGTTAACATTACCTGGCAACAACACACGCTTCAAGGACAACATTAAATTTCTGAGAATAACTTTATTGCCCAAATTATGTACTGGCTGTCACCATCTTGGATTTCTAGCAATAGAAATAAGCTTGATTAGATGAGACAACAGAGTGCATCGGCTAACCAAACTTGCTAGCATTAGCACTCAATACCCGCTAATTCACGCTGCAATGCATGCAATAAAAGAAGCAAATAAATTATAGAATTTTACTCACTGAAACATGTTAGTACAGTTAATTGCACAGAATGCCATAAACATAATAAGAATGCACTAAAACTAAGAGAAAACCAAGGAGGCCTAGCTTAGTAACTAGATTTGGCTTAGGTGTCAATTACCAGCCCGAAGCTGCAAACTTGCCAAAAAACTTTGTACCCAAACGGGCTGTACCCATACAATAACTTAATACTATGAAACAAACAAGTTGTACATCGGAGATGAAGAAGTCTTTCCTATTATAAAACTAATGTCCTCAGAAGCTCATCGTTCCAGCAGCGTTCCTGTTTGTTTGCTTCTTGAAATGTTTTTCAGTTTTTCCAAGAAGAAAAAACTGATGAAAAAACTGCACAAAATATAAAGTCAAGACCCAGCCCCCTCGTAAATGTAATTATTTGTACTGTGTGGCTTCAGTTTTGGATTCTAAGTTCATGGACAGGAGAAATTTTGAGTATAATAAGCATAATATTCTCCAATGGAGGAATGCAGGGAGGTGGGGTGGAGAGAACAGAAAGCAAAATATTTCTCTGAGTGTTTTACAAGCTTTAGCTTGCACTTTTAAACCTCACATTATTGGCCTAAGCTAGGTGAAGTAAACTACATAAAAGTGAAATGATAGGAGGGGCTGGAGAACAAAAGAGCTCTGCAACAAAAGGCCTATTCATATTGACATGTTTAGTTAGTTGCTTAGATCTTTCCAAATAGTAACAATAAGATCTAATCTATTACAGTTAACATAACACATCTAATATTCATGTTTAGCCAAGGTGTACCGCAGTCCAGACTTCATGTTTCTATGAGGTAAAAAGAAAATTCTGTCTTCAGGCCTGTAAAAACGGCTGTGTCAACAGAGCGCAGGTACGGTGCCACAGTGTTAGAACAGCAGGTATTTCATACAGCATCAGGGCTTAAGGCACAATTGAACAGCTCAAATGTCCCCATCTTGTTTAATTCATTGTAAATCTTATGTAGGCAGATCAAATGAATAACACTGAATACCTGCCAAGTTCTGCAAAGAGAGAGTCGGCGTGTCTAGCCGCAGGCTCGATATCTGTGGACAGGTTATGACAATTGGCTAATATGCATTCACACACTGTAATATACCTCAGGAGGGGGGAGGAAGCTAGAGAGGGAGCGTTGGAAAGGTGAAAGGGTGTAACGAGAAAAACAGGCAGAGACAACAGAGAAAGAATGTTGCGATAGAGAGACGAGTAAAAACTAAGACAGACGGAGGAGTGACAGAAAACAGCAAAAAGGAAAAGAAAGTGATCTGTTTCTACCAGGACAGTCTGCATGAAGTGGAAGTCGAGCCTCAAAGAGGGAATAGCGAGGAATGGTTAAAGACAGAGTGGAATAGGAGATGAATAAAGGAGATGAAGGAGGGAGCGTAGGTGTAGAAGGGGATGGAGAAGCAGCATTCCTGACTGCACAGTTACAGAAAGGCACGGGAAAATGGAAAAGCAGCTAAACTGAAATCCAGATGCCTCAGAGACCAGCAGAGGGTCAAACTAATCCACACACACACAGACAGAGCGCTCCATCCCCTCTTTTACTGCCTCCTTCTCAGACCTCGGGACATTGGTGGCTTTACAAATCAGCAAACATCATCAGGACTAGAACATCAACTGGATCCTTTTTTTCTTGTCTACACCTGGTTTTCTTGTAAAGCTTTGTATCCTGCAGCCAAAACAAAGGACTTTGTCTATTTTGTACTAAAGCTGTTTATGTTTTCCATCTTCTAGAGGAATTTTCAGGTGAGTCTCTGGTGGTTTTTCCTAATGAGAACTTGTTAAATGCTCCCAGATGCAGTTGTTTGAGTTGAAGTTTCAGGATGCCGTTTTCTACGTAGAACACTGACTGTAATTTTCTCCAATTAAGAGGTTTGAAATGTGACTGTTGACTCTTAATTTCTATGTTTAACAATTGGACGTTGTCTAATAAGAGTCCAAAGACAGTAAACATGATCGTTTTAGAGCCGCTTTGGCCACCAGTGTCACAGTAATTCATCTGTTTGTTGGCTTGTATAGAATTAAATTTGCCATTCTTTTGTCCACAAGTCTTAATAAAGCTGTGAATTAGCTCTCACATAAATAATGTGACATGCATGCCCACAGCCCACCAAGGTGTCCAAAGAGCAAATGTTTATACATGATTTACTATGTGCGAGACAGACTTATGTGAGACCAAATCTTTGTTTACTATAACCGGGTCCTTTGGCAACATGCATTTTAATCATACTGGTACAAATGAGCACTTCAGGCAAACAGACGGTCAACATGAATACACAGTTTAGTATTTGTTAGAAACGGCTCTGTTTTAATGACTAATGAGGACCAGCTTTCAGAAATAAGACTTCTACACTCTACAAAGACGCAACAACAGCATTTAGATTAGCTGTAAAGTCAGCTAAGCTTCCCTTCATCCACATGCTAAGCTAAAACTATAAGAGATTTACACCTAGTACTTGGAGGGAAACCAAAACAAAAACTTTCTTCTCAACCTTCATAGTAGCAAAACCAACATAGAGCCTTTTTGTGCAATACACACATTCAATTATCATTTTGCTGTAGCTCAAGAGGCAAAGCATCCATCGTGGTGTGAACTTGTGTGAATGTTAGGCAGAAAAAGCATAGCAAACAGTGCCTGTGTGAATGAGGCAAGTTGCATAAAGTTCTTTGAGCGCTCAGGTAGAACAGAAAAGTGCTGCGTACGTTCTAGTCCATTTACCATTTCTTCCCTTATGAGCTGATTAGGCGTTAATAAAGAATCATAACCGCAACATCAATCAGTAAATGTAACCATTATAATTGCTAGATGACCTTATGTAGACAGGGTTAGTATCTAATGGCAACACTCGGTACATAATGTTGAAAGAGATTTCTGAATGAGGATATATGGGCAGCACATGATCGCAGGCCTACAGACGTGCATGGAAAACATGTGGGAATCATATTGTAGTCCTCTCCTGACATGTGTTATCTTGAATAAAGCAGCTGTGACTTGGCTGACTGTCAGCATAATGCTTTTGACATAAAGATGTATTGGCTTTACTCCGACATTCTTCTTTTTTTTTTTATAATTCAAGTATTTGTTAGATTTTGCATTTTATAACAGCAAATACAAAGATGCAGCAACCAAAAGCAAGAAGCAAACAAACAAAAACAAACAAAAAAACAAAAAACAACAACAAAACAAAACAAAAACAAAACAGTGAGGTTTTAACATATGTTGTATTAAGATCAAATGTCCAAGTCATGGAGACTTGTAGGTGCAAAAATGGTCCCACTGTTCCACCGCAGCTTCCGTCACATGATGTATTTTTCCCTACTCTGGCATTCTTAAAAGAATAATCAAAGTGAGAGGGATCTGACTTTTGATCAGTCTTCAGTGGCGGATCATTGGCTAACAGTACTTTTACCCTAACAACACAATTAAGGCTGGGAGATATAGTATGACAAGCTCTAAAGACTTGCTTGTAGTAGGAAACTGTAAACTACATTCAGTAGCTTACTTGCACTGAAAAGCAATGAGCCTACCCGACTCTGTTACTGTTGTCGCCACATCTGTTCAACTAAAACTCTAGCCTATCACGCCATAAGAAAAGCACCTCAAAGTACTTTTGCAATTGCACATCTTGGATATATAGTAACTACCTTGGAATGTGTTGACTTTGAATACTGACTAAAGCTTAGTGTTGATGTCGAGAGTTGCTGATACCTTGATTCGATACATTCCACCAGTACACAGGAGAAGTCGCTAGCAAATATTTTGATGTTGAATGACCGCTGGCTTACCATCCTTTCTGCTCCATAAGGAAATATTCTATTGTCCCCTTTCTTAGCTCACCATCTGCTCTTTATGAATATTGTCTGGACCTCTATCCTGTACTTACTGGGAAGAAGATGTTTGTACACAAGAATGTGAATTCTGTTCAGTTAATATCTAAAGTCTAACAAAATAGAAACAGTCATTTGTTTTGTTTTAGTATTTACAAAACAAAACAAACTGTGTCAGAGTAACTGTGTTTTTTTTAAAGGTTTCATGAAAATACTCTATAGCTTACTGCAGGATAAATAGGTTAGTTTGCTGTGCTGTGCTGGGTTTAAAGTGTGTGTGAGAGTGCAGAGTGGCTGTGGTGTTCATGGTCAGAGTTAGGTTACATAAAGGGCAGAGATGAACTTGAAGTTAAGTTGGTTGTATAGTGTAAAGTATAAAGACAGCATAAACAGTGGACTGTCAGTGTAGAGGATGGAAATCAGCCAGGACGACTCATAAAACATCTGCTAACATCTGGTTGAATTCAGACGTGTACACCCACAAAGAGCAGCAGGTCAGCTGATCACAGCCTGTACGTGATTCTTTTATTAGAATAAAATTTAGATTGAAATAAAAGTTGTATTCCCATCTACTAATATTATTTATTATTGCATTAATGTAGCACAAGGTTCAGTTAGATTGGCATAAAAATATGTGGTAGAATTGTCCTTCAAGGATCTACTTTGTTACTTTGAGTACTTTTCAGAGCCTGCACTTTTTAACTTTTACTGGCGTAAAGAAGTTGAGTCAGTACTTCAACTTTTACTTTGCTTTTCACAGTAGTATCTGTACTTCTACTTGAGTAGAGAATGTCTGCACTTTTGTCACCTCTGCTAAGCAGGAGCAGCAATCTGCTACGAACCAAAGCAATCACAAGGAGTGTTTTCCCACATTTCTCCCTTGTGACCAGTGTTTGCTGGGTGGTCTTGAAACAGTCTCTAGGCCTGTGTGACTGGGGCCGTACAGCTGTGATCTTACAAGTTAACATCAAGTAGTTAGTGGTCACAAACCTCGTGTTTGAACAAACAAAAAAACTCTTTATGTGATTCGGGAAAAGTAACATCTCATAAAAGAAGCCAAGTGGCGTATTATATAGAGTTTCTTTGCACACTCCACACAAGGATAATCCATGTGCCGAAGTGTAAAGTGTTAGCAAAGTTGGTTTTCTATTGACCTAAATAGAAAACCAACTTTACAGGTTACAGTATAGTTTTCTTTGCTTCATTCACTCAAGGTGTTTAAAAGTGCAGTGGAGATGAAAAGAACTGAATGGCTATAAGACAGCATGACCATATACAAAGACATAAAGGAAAGATTGATGTATTTTGGCAGTGATATAAAGAAAAAAACCTTTTTCCAGGAAACACGTGAAATTGATAAGAAACAGAGTTTTGTGCTCTGCCCCTTTCAGGAGGTATATGCATTTAATCTCTGTCGGGAGGAAGCCTGAAACAGGTGCTTTATGGTTGCATAGTTCAGGGAAACCCTTTTCTCATCTCCTCGTGTGTTTTCTCATGCCTCTGTTTTTTAATCTTCTTCTCTTTTGTATTTTTTTCCTTTCATCGACCTCTTGCCCTCTCTCACTTTACACTTTAATTTCCAGCTTTTACTTTTTGTTTCCAGCGTTTTCTGGCAGAGAAATGTTAAAGGTGTTAAAGAAAGGGTAAAACACTTCTTTACCCTTTCTTCTTTTCCTCTGTGATCAGCATATCCATTCACATTGGAGACTGAGACCAAACAGACACCTTTACTGGACTATAAAATCTATGCAGGAGCTGTCGATGAAACTGGCTCCTAGTTTTTAAGTTTTATGACGTGAAGTTGCTGCTCAGGTATGTGTAACACCCAATAAACTGTAACAAAACTGCTTTTAACATGTCATTGAAAGCACAGAATGGATGTTTGAAGCTACGTGGACATTTATTGTGAATACTGTGATATCATACTTGACCCCAAAGCTCCAGAGATTATTTTCCTTAGCCCCTGAACTCTTCGTGGAGGACACATTTTTCCCTGTAACCCAAACTGCTGCTATCATACTCAGACTGAGCAGGATATTTCAGGGCTCAAAAGCCTCATGGCAAGGTTGTAGACCAGGGGTGTCAAACATAAGGTCTGGGGGCCAGAATTGGCTCAGCAAAGACTCCAATCTGGCCCACTGGACAGATTTGAAAAATGAGAGGGAGGGCATAGAATAATTTGTCATAAAAAAGTAATTAAGTAACTGTTTTGTTAATAATCTAATATAGAAGTGTCTGTCTGTCACAATGGGTCTTCTATCTTTTTTGTTTCCTTTAGTTTTGCACATTTATTTCTTACAATTTAAACCAACAGCAGGATTTCTTTATCATGTAGAAAAACTCTAGAAGTACTGTTGAAAATGGCCTTCATGTTCTTATAGGGACATAGCTTAAGGATTAAATGTGTGGTTAGGAGTCTTTATGCTGACAGAACAGGGGGTTTCACGGGTCGGGCAGCTTAAGATCAAAGCGGACCGTATGTGACCCACCATGTAAAACGAGTTTGACATCCTTCCTGTAGATGTCCAATTCACGTTCCCACGGTTGTATCCGCTTTTTTGCAGGTCTTTGGCGACACAGAGGGAATGATTTAGAAAACTTAGCCAATGCAGAGGTCCATGAGATGTACTCGTGTGTGGTCTTTGAAAAAGTTTGTGTAGGTTAAATTGGTCAATAAGTCGCTTTGGACGGAAAGCAGAAGTCACCACAAAGAGGAAGACGTGTGGAAAAAAGCAAAAACATGAAAGGCCAAGAAGCATAGATCAGAAGCTCACAATGGCTGAAATGGAGTGTTTGGTGTTTAACACTCCATTTCACTCCGACTTGTGCATTCTTAGACACGTGGGCTAAACCGAGAGACCAGCAGCTACGCAGACATAAACAGGAGTAGCCCCCATGATCAGGCGAGACTGCCCCATCACAGCTACAACATGTAGACGTAGGTCTCTACAGCTTCTTCCCACTACGAGTGATATACTTTGCTGGGTCGTTTAGTCTTGTTATTATGAAATTTAAACTATTCCTGGAACGTCAAAATCATGCAGAATGTTTTATTTTAACTACAAAAGGGGAAAAATATTGTTTTTGACACAGAACGGTCCATTTAGGTCTTTTTCCCGCTTGTGTGTGAACAGATTCTTTATTTTGATTAAAACTGTCATGACTAAATCCAGGTGATGATGACCTGACCTCTGTAGTAGCAAGAAAAATGAGAAGTGCACGATTGTAGATTTGTGTTGCAATGATAATAAAAAATCAAATTTCACGTTGTAGGACCTCCTGTCAAACACACACGCACACACAACCAGCTGTTAGATGAATCAGCCTGCCTTCGAGGGACGAGAGCACAGAGACACACAAGGAAACTAGAAACCCTTAAATGGCCTCAAATGACTTAAAATATGCTCGTGATGTTTGGTTCTATCTGTTCTCTTCCTTTATTTGTATCTTGGCTAACTATGTAGCAATATCACGTGCACGTGGGATTCAGTGTGTGTGTGTTTTTATTGTGCTTGGTTGTATGTAATTGGCATGTATTGTTCTCAAAGGAGCATGTTTAAACTAGGCTAATGGCTGCCAAGCGCCCTGGCACTGCAGCGAGCTACGGCTGACAAGTTTCCAGTGTTAAGTAGTTATTTTCCATTCCACTGTTTATTGTATTTCATTCTATCCTGTTCTATTTATTTGAGGTGACTTATTAAAATATTAAAACCAAGTGCAGCCATTGTTTTTACACGACTATGTTGGTTATGAGAGGATTTACAGGCTACTGTGGTGACGGACAGGATTAAACCAAGTGCACTAACCTCTCCAGGATGTTTCGTCCACCTTGAGGCTGAATAGTTTGGCACGACAAGAACTTTTTCTCACGACTCTCATTTCCTTTCTCACTGCTTCTCATGCTTTGAATGCTACCGGTGTTCTTTCCTCTGTCTCTTCCATCACCTTGGGCTTGTGGAAACGGTTACTGATGCGATTTAATTTGAGAGACATTATGGTCATTTACATTTTTACTTTCATCATAGCTCCTTAAATCTCAAATGAAATCTAAATGTAAAACGAGAAAGGGTGAGAAAGGATTCAAAAACTTAGAAGGCACTAAAAACTTCAAACGGCACTGTCATTAACTTTAACATTTAACATGCTAGCAGAGGCCTGCAGAGTCTGAGGTGAAGTTGTTGTAGTTTCTCTGAGCATTTCTCAGACCTTCAGGTGACTTTGCTGGGACATCCTCTCCAGATTCGGGCTTTGCATTAAGACAAACCTGAATGGTCCAAACCAGCAAAATGCCAAAACTTCAGCTTTTATAGGGGATCAGTTAATGAAGTGCGTTTGATTAGAGCAGCTGGCTGCTACTTTCCTTCTGAACTCCTGTGCAAGCAGGAGCACTGTACTTGGTGTGTGTGTGTGTGTGTGGGGGGGGGGGGGGTTCCTGTGAAATCTGTCTGTTTCCCATGACTGTAGTTGGCCAAAGAATCTGCTGTATTGCATCCTTCATTATTTAAGGATTTTTGCTCTGCAGCTGAACACACCTACGAAATAAAAAAGTTTTTATCATTACATCTTTCCTAATAGTTTGACAGCTTATTCTATCAGCAGTCCATTCCAGCATGCGCTAAGCAAGAGTGTGGTAGTCTGATGGTTTCCGCTACAATATCATCTACTCCGCACACGGATCAATATAAAGAAAAGAGTGTGTTATGTGATCATGTTCATAAGGTACACGGCACTGCGAGAGATCTTTTTGTTAACACAAATCTGCACCAACAGGTGTGTTCATGACGTGATCAGTCAAACAGCCATCCAGTCATGGCACTGTGGTGGTGCGCCAAGGTCGCCCGCAGCCTGGCTACAGCGTGGTTTTCCCTGCTCCTTTCATCACTGCTGTGGCAAATGGTAAAAAAATGTATAGAGGCCCATTTGTCTTCTGAATTTCTACATTTGCCTGATATCACTCCATAGATTTCTTCCTTCAAACTTCCTCTAGATCATTCCTGTCCACACCGTCCCATCCTGCCCCCGGAGCTGCAGCTGTCCAGGTGTCAGAGAGGTCCACTGTACGTTCAGACACCTCACCAGTATACCAAAAACTCTTCCTAAGGACACAGAGCGGCTGAACCTGGGGTAAGATCCCACACACACTAAGACACAATTACCAAATGTCAGTCCAAGGGGAAGAAAACTAAACACATGAAGCCGTGTGGAATGCCATGGTCTTGTTTTCTTTCTGTAACTAATGATCGAGCTGCCTCGCAAACCAAGTCATGATAAATATTTACAATTGTTTTAATGACATTAATCTTAAATCTTAACCTCTCTTGTGTAATGGCGCCGGTGAGGTCGGCTGCCGTGCTGGATGCTCTGCCCTAACTTCTCCACTTTTTGCAGTTTTTCGTCACTTTTTGCTATATCTGCGATAATCTTGCATGGGCATCATGCAAAACACACAAATCCGCTACAGTAGAGACACTTTGGTTTCTATTGGTTTGCAATACACGAACATTTCACCATGTTTAACTCCGGACCCAACCTGGCCAAAGGAGATCCTGAGAGAGAACAAAGGACGCGACCCTAAGCGACGGCCTCGAGGTAAAAGAGCCGGCATCAGGAACAGGCTACGGGCTCGCGCACACCGCGCACCCATGCCCAGTATCCTGCTAGCCAATGTTCAATCCATCGAGAACAAGCTTGATGACCTCAGAGCCAGAATCAAGTTCCAGAGAGACATTCGGGACTGCAACCTCCTCTGCTTTACCGAGACTTGGCTGAACCCAGCGATACCAGACCACGCCGTGCAGCCGACGGGGTTCTTTTCGGTTTACCGCATGGACAGGACAATGGAGTCGGGGAAGAAAAGAGGTGGTGGAGTATGTTTGATGGTGAACAACAGATGGTGCGACAGCACAAACATCTCCCCACTCACACGCTCTTGCTCGCCCAATCTGGAGCTATTGATCGTTAAGTGTCGCCCTTTCACTGCGGTCATTGCCTGCGCTGTTTACATTCCGCCTCACGCGGACTCGGACACTGCCTTATGTGAGCTACATGAGGCTCTCACACATCAGCAAACACTTCACCAAGATGCCGCACTCATTGTTATGGGAGATTTTAACAGAGTGAATCTCAAACGGACATTTCACAACCTTCACCAGCACATCAACTGCCCCACCCGGGGCACGAGGACATTAGACCACTGCTACACCCCGTTCAAGAACTGTTACAAGGCTCAGCCCCTGCCGGCATTTGGAAAATCGGACCATTCCGCCATCTTCCTCATACCTGCTTACAAACAAAGGATAAAGCAGCATCCACCAATCAGGAGGGAGGTCGCTCGCTGGACGGACCAATCGGTGGCCGCGCTGCAGGACGCACTGGATGACGCAGACTGGGACATGTTTCGGCGCAGCTCTGATGACATCAACATGTTTACGGAAGCGGTTGTGGGATTTATCGGGAAACTAGCGGACGACACAGCAGAAAGAACTATCATCCGAACGTTTCCCAACCAGAAGCCGTGGGTGGATAAAAACATCCGCGACGGTCTGAGATCACGCACCGCTGCCTACAATGAAGGGCTTGTCTCCGGTAATATGGTCCGAAAGGCAAAGCGGAGCTACGGGGAAAAACTAGAGTCACAGCTACGACAGTGCGACTCTAGGAGCCTGTGGAAAGGACTGCGGACTATAACGGACTATAAACGACCAGCTTCTTCAATGATGAATGCAGATGCTTCACTGGCTGATGAGCTGAACACGTTTTATGCTCGCTTCGACGCCGCAGCAATTAAAACAACAAACGGCTGCGCGCGCTCGGAGTGCACCAGTGAAGAAAATGCATTCGTCATCACAGAGCATGCCGTGAGGAACACCTTCAGGAGGGTGAACACCAGGAAGGCAGCAGGACCAGATGCAATCCCTGGCCGGGTCCTTAGAGCCTGCGCTGATCAACTAGCACCGGTGTTCACGGAGATCTTCAACCTCTCCCTGGCCCAAGCAATGGTTCCCACGTGCTTCAAACAGTCCATCATTGTCCCTGTTCCAAAGAAACAACAGCCCGCTTGCCACAATGACTACCGTCCAGTAGCACTGACTTCAATTGTGATGAAGTGTTTTGAAAGACTGATGAGAGATCACATCACTTCTTCACTTCCTCCCACCATCGACTCACTTCAGTTTGCTTACCGGACTAATCGTTCCACAGACGATGCCATAGCTCACCTGCTCCACACATCCCTGAGTCACCTGGACACTGGCAGAGGGAATTATGTTAGGATGCTGTTCGTGGACTACAGTTCAGCATTCAACACAATAATTCCCTCTAAGCTTTTCACCAAGGACTCAGCTCATCACTGTGTCAGTGGATCCTCAACTTCCTCACAGACAGACCCCAATCAATGAGGGTGGGAAAACAAGTCTCCCCCTCCATCTCACTCAGCACTGGAGTGCCTCAGGGCTGTGTTTTAAGCCCCCTGCTGTACTCACTGTACACTTATGACTGTGTAGCCACATCCGACACCACCTCCATTGTCAAGTTTGCTGACGACACTGCTGTTGTGGGCCTGATCTCCGACAACATCGAGACGGCCTACCTGGAGGAGATTAGGAACCTGGAGACCTGGTGCCAGGAGAATAACCTCCTCCTAAACGTCAGCAAGACTAAGGAGCTGATCGTAGACTTCACTACAAAGCAGGCGAGGAATTACAAACCCCTCATCATCAGTGGCACGCCAGTGGAGAGAGTGGACAGTTTCCGATACCTGGGTGTCCACATCACTCAGGACCTGTCATGGTCCTGTCACATCAACACCCTGGTTAAGAAAGCCCGTCAGTGTCTCTTCTTCCTCAGAAGACTTAGAGACTTCCATCTGCCACTGAAGGTGCTCAAGAACTTCTACTCCTGCACCATCGAGAGTGTCCTGACGGCAAACATCTGCACCTGGTTTGGGAACAGCACCAAGCAGGACAGACGAGATCTGCAAAGGGTGGTGCGCTCGGCAGAACGCATCATTCAATCAGAGCTCCCTGACCTGCTGTCCATCTACACCAAGCGGTGCAAGTCCAAAGCTAGGAAGATTATGATGGACCTCTCCCATCCCAACAATGGACTCTTCTCACTGTTGAGGTCTGGGAAGCGCTTCCGCTCCCTTAAGGCCAAAACAGAGAGAATGAAGAGGAGCTTCTTCCCCCAGGCTATTCGGGGCCTGAACCAGGTGTAGGACTGGACTCTCCCAAACACGTCACTATAAGACTGGACTCTCACACACGTCACCACACGCACCACCACACATTTCCTATAATCCTATAATTCCTATAATTTATAATCCTTATCTTTATAATCTCTTCTGCTATTTTCACATTCTTTACTGTAAATTCCCAAGTTAATTTGTAAATTTTTGTAGTAAATTGTAAATATTGTAAAACTTTTCTTCTGTCATTTAATGGTCGGGCATTGTACAGCTACAAGCATTTCACCCCCATGTCATACTGTGTATGGTTGTGTGTGTGTGACAAATAAAATTTGAATTTGAATTTGAATTTGAATTTAAAGAGAGATTACAATCAAGAAGAAGGATTATTGCTTGCCATGCATCTTATCAACCTGCCATATCAACTAAAGAAACCCCAGGCAGCAAGTGGCCCTGGTGCATTTAATATGACAACATTTGCCTTAAGCCCAGAAGATAAGGGCTTAGCACCAGCATGTGGTACTAGAGTAAATCTCCTAATAGCTTCCATGTGGGAATTATGGATAGAGCTTTCACTGCCCTCCAGCACAGTAGGAAAAAAAATCACCAGCCACTGTTTTGTATGTAACACACAGCCTTGTCTAATTATCTTGGCTCCAAACAATACATATCCATCTATCAAACTGCTTGGCAAACAACACTACTGTCCACAGGAGGGGTTTGGGTGTGAGGCTCTGTTTTGGGAAAAACCTTTCACTGCATTTCACGAGTGTAGTTTACTTACTTTTTCATAGATTATTCTATTTATGATACTTTAACTCATTATATGCATCCTAATATAAGTACTTCAGGGGGTATGTGGTCCACTAAGCACCATGCAGTGCCAACCTGCAGTTCACAGGAGGCAAACAGTTTCCATATGGGCTCCTGTTCTGTGTGAAAAGCTATCACGCCGCTGCAGCTGAATCAAAGCATAATGCAGGTTTTACACTGCAGGGACAGTTACTGAATGAATTAGAGCAAGACAAATAAAAAATTAACATGAAGTTACACCCTTCAGCAAAAACATTTTCACATCTGCAACAATATTGCACATAATATAATGTTGTACAAAGTGCAATCAAAAGTGTACAGGAAAATCTTACCTGATTCAACTGTAGCACAGCAGAGATGCTGGAACCATCTGTACTTTATCTGCTCTGAAATTAAACAAGCAGAGAGCAAACTTCAGCTCCTGTGAATCACTCCTGGGTAGGGATGGGTATCATTTAGGTTTTATCCGATACCAGTACCAAACCGGTACTTTTGAAACGGTGCTCAAACCGGTGCTTAAAGAATGGAGAACACAAAATTGGTCCAAAAACCTCTCATGTTCAGCTCTTTTTTTGTAAAAAGATAACAATGTTAGCCTTTTCTGCAGCTATAGGGCATATGTGGTATCACTCTTGGCTGGAAGCAGTGCTTAAACAATGGAAAAAAACACAAACTTTGTCCAAAAACCTCTCATGTTTAACTGTTTTCCACTTTTTCTTTGGTCATTTTAGCCTTTTTGGCCAGGGTGAAGGGAGTATCTGCCATCAAACAAGAAGACAGCCGCATGTAACTACGACGGTGTTTGCTAGTTCACCTTACATGCATTAATGTAATAACGTGGTTAGCCTACTCAGCGTAAATTACACACGAACAACATTAAGCAACGGCTGCTGCTGCATCATCATCTGTCATCATTTCTGCTACACTGGCAGGGCTAGGGGCCAGGACTCTCGTCTTCGGGTTTTTGGGGGATGTTGCTAACTCCGGGTCCGATAACAGGCACCACACCCACAGTAGATGTGCACGGTCTATGCGTCGCCAGGTGTTTCATCGGATTTGAGGTGTTACCTCCTTTGACAGTATCACAGTATCAGCTTAAAGCACTTGTTGCTGCTGAGTTTGCATCTTTTGCTGTGAAGTACAGCCAGACTTTTGATTTGCCTTGGTCATTTTTAATCTGTAGCTCTGCTCTAAAAGAACGTACGTACCTGGACCCGCCTACTATCCTCGGAAATGTAAAATGATTGGCTAGAATCTAAAGTGTATCACAGCTCAGGAAAAAAAAAGCACCGAAATAAAGCACCGAAATGTGCGCTGTTTTTCGGTCTGGTTACTACCGTTTATGTCAGAACATCATGGCACCGGATACCGGTACCCATCCCTACTCCTGGGTGTAAGAGCTGTATGTACACCAAGGCAGTTTGTAGGTTTCCATGTTTTCTGTTTTGACAGAGAATCGTAGGTAAACACAGGTATTATAAATCACATTAATTAAGGCTTAGAAATGGACTTAACCTTGTTAATGTGATTGGTAACACCTGTGTTTGCCTATAATTTAAAGCAAAGGTTACATCATGTACGTAGCCATCAAGCCATTAAAAAGAAAAAAAAAACGCTGGAAAGAATAAAAACAGTTTTCTACAGAGTATCGGACCTTCTGAGGCTCATGTTAGCTTAGTTTTATAAGCTGCTAGTCAACAACTAAAATTAAAAAGGCTTTTTTCATCTGCTGTATGTCCATCTGAAATGAACCCAGCATTTCTGAAGTTCCCAAAAATCCTGTTTATCTTCTTTAAATGGTGATTATTTTATTAGTCATGCCTCAATTATTCTCCTCTGTGGATTAATTCATTCAGTCATTCCTCTTATACTTCTTTGAAGTCTGCCACTGGGTGGGATATGCATACTTGATGCATATGTGAAGGCCTGATTTAAGACCCTTTCACATAGGGAACGGCATGCACTGCGCTGACCGCTAGCTGGAGCAAACGGACCAAAAATTGTTGTGCGTTCTGCCTGAAAGCGTTGGCACTGTCTCTGCTAGTGAAGAGTGTGTTGTTTCTGCAACAGTCCTTTCCTCCCGAGGTCCCTGTGCCCAGGTGGACTTGATCTCAACAGCTCTGGACTGCACTGATGTGTACTTACATTTCTACGGCGGTGCACGTTGGATTACATCACAGGTGTTTACTGTCTGATGATGAAATATATGTTCCATAGAGTAAAGTGGACCCTAGGGGACTCGTAGTTTAATCAAGGCTTTAACCACTACGTGTTTGATGTTTCACTAGGAAGCTTAGTACGACCAGCAGCCATGCTTACACCTGAACTCTTGACAATAATGTCTACAGTCATTTGTCTGAACTGTTGTCACCATCGGACAAAGATGCAAACTGTCCCATTGGAAAATAAACTCCATTTAGTTTAAGAGACCATTTTAGGAGCTGCCTGGGTAGAGCATAGAGGCCACATGTCTTTCACTTGTTGATTGTAAAAGTTCAGAGGACAAATGACTTGTGCTTTTCTTACACGGGCTCAGTCAGACATTATAAGATGTACTCGGACGCTTGCATGGCAGCGTTTGTTTAACGTTCACTCAGACTAAATCGGACATGAGTGTTCCTACAGCTACAGCTCTCCAAAGTGAAGCCAAGAAACACTCAGGGCTACGATGCGAGAGCGAAGGCTTACGATTCCATATTGACTCCTGATGACTTTGTGTGTGGCGGCGGCGTCTATAGTATTAGGAACAAAGGGAATTTCGGCAGGACACTGCACAGACAATACATTTGGAAGGGGACCACGAGCCTTTAGGGAACAAACAGATTTAAAACTTCCGATGACGGGACCACCCTGAAAATAGGGTGGAGGGATTTTAACTCTAAATGTTCACACCAGACATGTTTGGGTGTTTTATTTAGACTCTTGGGCCTGTTTCCTTTAGTGTAGGTTTAGAGACATGCAGTTTGAATTCAAAAGAAAACTGCGGGTTTCCACTGTCTTTCAAAGGAACTGTTCAGTAAATGGACCGCCTACAGCACAGGGGACTGCTGTAGCACATGGGGATTTAAAGCTGTAAGGAGATGGAGGCTGACTTCTAAACACCAAGTAGTCTAACATACTTGAGACTCGTATAGTCGATGTGGGGCTGAGGATGTAGCTGTTTCTGATAAATGTTGACATGAATGAATGTATGGACAAAAGTGCATGGCCACATACACGCTACACTTAAAGGAGCCATGAAGCACCAGCTCAGTTTTTGTGTTGATGTTGATGCCAGAAGAGGTTTTGAGGAGGTTTGCAGAGTGGTTTTGCATGGCAAAGCTATATGAAAAGTTCATAACCAGTTACTGGAAATGCTGACATATCATGATCATTTTGTCTTTTTTTTTTTTTTACTCTGGAACTGTTAGAAATAATAGAAATAATATCTTAGAAAACTGTGCCTACTTTCTGAACATGTTAGGCTACTTCCTGTTCCACATTGGTGCTGTTTTAGATCTTCTTTGTAAAGAAGATAAATCACTTGAATCTGCACATGCGTTTCCTCTGATTTAAAAATAGGAAAGCTTTAAGGAGGAAAAAACCATTGTGGGTCAAAGTCTGTCTGAACACTCTCTGTCACCCTTCATTCTTTCCACTTGTCAGTCCTTCAAGCATTTTCCTTTTATCTGAAAGGTCACATTTACACACATAGATTGCTGAATATTGTTGCCTTCTTCGCCTTATGCCATAACAGTACCTGGTCCTGTTTGTTTTCTCTAACAGATATAACAGCCTGACGGAGGTGGAGGGGTCTGAATTCAGGTCACTGCGGCAGCTAGAAATGCTCATGTTGCATGGCAACGACATTAACATGGTTCATCCTGGAGCTTTTTACAGCCTGAGATCACTACAGGTACAGTTTGTCTCTTTGTATACATCACATTCATATCTTGACCCTGTTTATTACAGTTGGTATAAACAGAAGGAACTGCTGCTTTTATCAAAATAAAAAGTCAAAACTCACTGGACTCAAACTTGATTAGGTCATAAGTGGAAATTTCATTCAACAGCCAAGTTTACTTCTGCATCACACTCTGTAGATCAGATGGTTTTTCTCTTTCTACCAGTGACATTAAATGTTTTTTATGGAAACACAGATTACAATGAAGAAATGATAAGTGTAAAAGAAACGAACACTAATGGCATACAGTGTATGCACAGAGTTCAATCTTCTCCTGTGTAAACCACATATAAGCCAGTAATTAGCTGTTCTTTGATTGCTTGACTAAAGTTGCAATGAGTCCTGTTGGGTCCAGATGGATCTGATCAACGCCTAAATTAGCTTTTTAAACACACCAGTGATCCATGCAATTACATCAGAATTAAAAATGAGAGACTCTGGACTTTATTACTGCACATTAGACAGGTGGAATGAGGCTCAACTGCAACTGCCTGATTACTCTTGTGCCGTAGCAACATCACAGGCCAACTAAAGACTGCAGCTATCTTTGAAAATGTCTTTCTGTCTTTTCATAGTTCTGTCATTCACTATTTTACAGATCTTGAAGCTGAGTTACAACAAGCTAACGTCAATAAATCCTGGTTTGTTCGAGGGTCTTGTCGGTTTGATTCGTCTCCATTTGGACCACAACCTTATAGACTTTATAGAGCCATACTCCTTTTCTGGCCTGACCTCCCTAAAACTCCTGCAGCTGGAGGGGAACCTTCTCAAAGAGGTCCACCCGCATACCTTCATAACAGTGTCAGTACTAGGACACTTTTGGACCTCAGGACTCAAGTAAGACATCGAGAAATTTATCTGAAACTAACTTGAGGTTATTGAGTTTGTACCTAATTATCTATTTACATTATTTTGATTGGAAGTAAATATACGCAAGTAAGCCAAGCCGTTCAAAATATGGTTCACAGTGTAGCTCTATACTAGGAAACCTTGTGCCCTGGCATTCATTTAGAAACTAGAATGGCTCAAAGAACCTGACAAACAAACGTAAACTCTGTGCGGTTCTCCTTTGAGCACTGCATACTTATGCTACAAGGCACCACAGCACAAAGGAAATTATTACAACCATGTGTAATGAATTTGCTATCTTGTTGCCTATTAAATGGTTGCCATGAAGACCGGGTCTGTAACCAGTTTAAGTCAGCTGCTGTCATCATGATGCCTCAAGATGGCAATGAAATGAAAATTAATGGAGTCGGTCTGCTATCAGTTTGTACTGTAATGGACTTGAGTTTGTAATTCCATGCAGTCTGTTTCTGATAATATAGTGATTAGATGTAAATATAATTTTAAAATAAATAAATAAAAACAAATGACCATCTGCATTTGCAGAAATTTACATCAACTTGAATTCAAAGGCTGGAACTGGAACCATATTGATCTAAAACTGAAATTCTTCCAGAAGTAGTGACATAGCTGCTTTCATTTAACTGTAAAAGGATTTAGGTGTTCAGAAATCTTGAGTTAGGTCGCTTCTAACAGATGACCCGTGCAGTCACCTTCCATTAAAAGTGGTCGGTCAGACATGTTGGTCACCACAGCTACTGAAAACTGGCTGCTAAATATCAAAAAATCCAATGAAATCACCAGGCAACAGCAGATTTCACCTGATTGTAAGGAGACTGCCATCCTATTTTTTTATTTATTTCTTTTTTGGTTTGCATGGTGCCGCCAATAGAAATGCTAATGTCCCATATTAGCCAGCTGATGGTTGTAAGAGCAAACCCAGACTCATGCCTTAACAAACTGGAGCTGTGTTTTTGTCGTGTGTTTTGGATTGCGTAATCCTGAAGTAGGCAGAGAGATGTACTGTTTTAGTTTAAGCAACATAATGTCTGATTACAAGTGACATTTTCTGTGTTTTTATGTGTTGAATATAAGAAGACACTTTTTAGAGGCCTTTAGCTCCCAGTGCAACTGATAATAGCCCCCAAAATGATTGTTTCAGTTAATGTATGCTTACTCTCAGACCAATCACATATGTGTTGCTCAGAAATTTCTCTTAGTGTAGCAACCTTCAAACAGAAGCTAAACAGGACCCCGAAAACAGTGTTTAAAGAGTTTCGATAGTTCCTAAAATTCTTGCATTGTGGATCTAGGATAGGATTGGATACACAGGTAATGTAATACATGTGTTTCCTTTCAATATGTGCAATGTACTCAACAATCTTTCCAGTCCCCATCACTCTGAAGACCCTTTAACAAAGACACCGTGTAAATGTTTTTGTCTCAGACACTTACATCTATCAGACAATCTGTTGGAGCAGTTACCTGCCGGAGCTCTGCAGACAGCTCCCAGACTTGAGCTCCTCTCGTTACATGGTAATCCTTGGACCTGCAACTGTCAGCTCCACTGGTTGATGGAATGGAGCTCCACACATGAAGGTATGAAAGCATAACCCTAGCCCTATTTCATCACATGAGCACTTTGAAAGCCTGGAAACATATTATCATTAAATATTTTTTATGGTACATGCACTTTCTCTAATTCATTGTAATTTCACTATTTCACCTTGTTTTCCTATCATCTCTTATATTTTCCCTTATTTTACCTCAATGCCTTACTTTTCCCTCCAAACTTTTTCCCCTCACATCCTTCCAGGAGTAATAAAGTGTAAGAAGGAACGTGGATCCAAAGACATATGCCCACAGTGTTCCTCACCTCAGCACCTGAATGGGACCCTTTTTCTCGGGTTAACTCCAGACAAGCTTACATGTGAACGACCGGCTCTTCGTTCCCCTCTCAAAAAGTGGGACAATCCAGTGTGGGCTGAATCAGAAGCAGAGCCTGACACTCCATACACTCGGGACTTTGAAAAACCTTTAGGTCATTTGACCATTGTTCTCTCAGATAGCCATGGAAACAGTGCTCATGTGGCATGTGATGTTCGCCATCCTGGAGACAGTTCACCTATGACGTGGGCGGCAAATCCACGTTCACCTAGGGACTTATCTGTCAATGTATCACTGGTGACTGCTATTGAATGCGAGATTGATCGAGAGAAATTGCAAAATCTGTGGCAACTGGTTGCGTATTACTACGAAAGCCCTGCAATTTTGGAGAGAGGTCATCAGAGGGGAAATGCAAGTGGAGTAACCTATCAGTACACACAAGCTGTGAATGAGAACTCTCCATATTTCACAGAACTAAAAGGGTATTTGGTAGCAGAACCCTCATGGCTGCTTCAACCCAGAGTCACTTTGAGGCTTAATAGAAAGCAGACAACGACCAAGAAACTGGTGATGGATTTCACTACTTTAATTACAAAGGACATCAACATCCACAGGGCTGAAGATGACAGTGACTTTGCGTCTTCCTGGGCACTAATTCGCAGAGGGACAGCAGGACGCGTTCAGACTGCTCTTGAAGGATCAAAGGTTAACTTAGAGTGCAGTGTCATTGCATCTGATCCACAGGTGAAAATGGAGTGGATGCTTCCAGATTTGTCCGTTGTGGAGGATGTAACTGATAAAATACACATTTCTGAAAATGGGCAGCTTGTGATTTTGAATGCCACACTGTCTGACTCCGGTGTCTACCACTGTATTGTCAGAACTAAAGCCGGTGTGGACTTGATGCCCTTGAGACTAACCATCAAAGAGCGCTCACTGAGTCCAACAGCTTTCAATGGTGAGAAAATTACAGTTGAGAGAGGGAACACTTTCTCTCTTCCTTGTGAGGTGACCTCGGCTCATCCCAGTCACACTATATGGTATCTACCCAGAAATCAAGTTCTTCTCCCCACACAACAGACAAGAAGAGCAGAAGTGATGGAGAATGGGACGTTGGTTGTAAGAAGACTGACGCTAGAAGATGCAGGGGAATATAGCTGCTTGGCCTCCAATCTGTATGGAGCTGACATGCTGACTCACATAGTGGAAGTCAGGGGAGAAAAGGCTTCTGAAAAGACTAAAGTACAAACTGAGAAAGAGCATCCTATCTTGACAGTTGCTTTGGAAGAACGAGAAGGCTCAGGGGGAGATTTTCAAGAAATTGTGCGTCCTTTTTCTACACAACTCCCTGAGAAGGTAGGATCGAGGCAAAGGAATCCTAACGGTTTTTCGAAAAGGATACGAATGAAAGATTCAAAGAGAAAACCTAATAAATCCATTAAGGAGTTGGATCCAAATCGTTGGGCAGAGATACTGGCAAAAGCTAATGCGAAACCAGGTGCTGCTCTGCCCACTGAGCAGACACTTGAGGAGCCAAGCACGGTAATCATCCAGCCAAGTACAGCCAAGCCTACAACTGCAGTTGCCACTATGGTTAATACTGCTGCTTACAACTTACATCACACCACTACACCTCAGACAGATTTTCCTATCAATGCGAAACTTAATCCTGAGGTACATTCAAACACAGGCCAGAAGGAGGATGTGAAAAAACACTCTGAAACATTAGAAAGTCCGATTCTTCAGACTGCTTCTCCCAGGACTACAGTTCCTTCTGGAGTTCGTCACCCAGTCGAACAGTCAGAAAATAAGCACTTAGGAGAGGGAGGAAGAAACGTTGACTTTGTTTCTGCTGGTTCAAACAGAAGAAGGCGCCCTTACAGACGTAGAAAACCCCCAGTGAGAAGAATCCACCCACATCTTAACCCCCTCTACCATTCATCAAACAAACCCCAAACAACTCTTCCCCCAACAACAACCACCACTCCAATGACAACAACGCCCATTACAACTACCACTACTACAACTACTACAACTGCAACAACTGTTCCAACCACAGTGGAAAGCTATGAAACCTTATCTGCTGAGTATCAGACAGAGGAAGATGAGTACTATGATGAATATAATTACAAAACTGGTGACAGTTTGGATGCTAAGGAAGATTTAAATAGTGAAATCCTTATTACAGCTCAGCAGCTTGCAATTAGCATTACCCCCTTTCCATCAGTTAAGGAGACTAATCCCCACGTAGGTCATTTGCCAGGTAGAAACCATTTACCTAATCCAAAGACAATCGTCACTCCTAAAATAAATAATTCAGCTTTACAGCCTGTTGAAGAAAAGACGAAGGATGTTGTACACTTAAAGAAACCCGAGATAAATAAAGTAGAGATGACAAAACAAACTCAAGGAAATGGCATCAACAATAAAAACCTGCTTCTAAAAGCATTGGAGGAGCAAGAGAAATATCAAATAGAAACAGAAGGGAGAAAGAAAGACACAGAAAAGTTGGTTACAGAGAGCTACAATACACGAGATATCTTGAGGTCAACAACACAACCGAGATTTTACACTCGACCTTCACCAGAGAAGAAAACACTAATGTACGCAAAGTCTTCATCCTCCAACATCTTTACATCACATTCAGCAAAAGGTGGAACCAGAGATGAGGGCACACAAAGAGAAGACAAATGGATACACAAACCAACTGTAAAGCCTCAAATGAGCAATTTCCCCATAATGGAGCCCCTTCACCCCTGGCTTCATCAAACCAACCAGGGAAGAGGACAAACTACCACCCAGAGGGTTACATATGGAAACCAAGACAGAAACACAGGAAGGCACACTAATGTGAATCCAGGCAGGCATTTCCAGCCTCCCAGAGTCCCTCCAACCTCTAGCTGGTCTTTACACCATCATCGTCATCATCATTATCCCCTGTACCCTTCCTGGCCAGGACAAAGATCTTTACCTCATCAAAATCAAGGTAAATAAAGTAGCATGCTATAATTTCCTTTCTAAAAAGTGTGGGTTGAACACACAACAATATTAGTTTTCTGTTATTTTCTGTAATTTTAAGCCTTATTGCAATTCATGGTTCTCATCCTAGGGTCACACCCTGCAGCTCTCCCGCACCCATGGGCTCATGGCGCATTTGTCACCAACAGACCAGAAATTACAGCTGAAACAGTCAAACCCACACCCACTGTTTCAGGAGCAGGGAATATCAGACTGACTTACTCAAACACCCACCTATCCCAGCATCATCGTCAGAATCATCATGTGGATGGCATGACCCAAACAAAAGACCAACTGTTTCTAACCAGGCTGAGGAACAGATACAGACAGGTATAATGGGGGGCTTGGGGCTGGTATAGAGTTCACATGGTTTGTTTTGTCTAATTTTGTACGTAAATACTCATAAGAAAATGTCTGGCAGAGACATGCTCATATTGGACAACCTCACAAAAATAGCATAACTGTCTTAGAAGACCAAAAAATGGTACCATGCTCTATCTGTTGCAAACTTGTGAGGTATTGCAGGTATATTGTCTTTTTTCACATCATTATGTTGTATTACACAAGATAAAATAATCTACCATCAAGAAAAATGTTCGTTCCCTACAGAGATTACCTTTGTTGACCAGTCTAAGGAGGTTTTTCTTTGATCATCCAAACTCCAAAGCTGAAGAGCTTTTTGCTTCTTTAAGCCCAGGGTAATGATCATATGGCTCGTAGGCTTGTAGGCTGGGAGTATGGTTCATGCTTCCTATTGCTTAATCTAATGTCTTCTGCAGCAAACAGGCCGTTGGAAATAAAATCTGTGTGAATAAATTCACCACAGACACAGACAGTTAGCACTAGCTCTTAAATAAAGCATTAACTACTGAAATCCGAGATTTGACTTTTTTAAACTGAAAACAAAGCTAAATGGAAATTTCATTTAGAAGTTGAATGCGTATTGAGTCCAATAGCACACATGTGGGATGATAAAGTTTCATGAAAAACTTTTTCAGTATCTGAGCTCAGTTTGGCTTCTTTCTTGTAATAGAAATTATGTTTATTTGAAAAATGTTGACATTAAAACAAAGGATCATGCTTGGTTTTTTCCAGGCACAGCTTGATCGCATTGCTCAGCTGGGGAGAATGGTTACACCCAAACCCCTCCCTAGTTACTACAATACTCCACCCCCCTTACTGCCTAAACCCAACCTTCCATCCCAACATAGACCTTACACCCCCAAACCAGCAGTGCCTACTGCTTCTTACACAAGCAACCTTCAGCCTGCAAACTCCGCTAAGCCTTCATCATCATCATCATTTTCTGGTTTCATGCCGACTCCTCTTCCCTACCATCACACCACTGCTGGGGCTTTGCATGAAGGTTGGTGGCCTGTTGGAGGTATGGTCATTTGAAAGAGCTATATTATATTATATTATATTATATTATATTATATTATATTATATTATATTATATTATATTATATTATATTATATTATATTATATGTTGTTTAGAAATTAATTCTGATAATACTGATGCTTTGATTAATTTAATAGCAGGACGAATTAGCTCCCACCGTCCTACAGCTGCACCTCCTTTCCGATGGATGTTTGAAGGTGGTGGTGGGGCTAAACCTCGCATTACCACAGTTACCACAGCAAGCGTGTCAGTGCTGGCAGAGAGTGATGTCCTCCTGCCGTGCAAAGCAACCGGGAATCCTGAACCCAATGTTGCTTGGACGAAAGTCTCAACAGGTAAGGCACAATTTACCATATGCTCGACTTTCAGCTCTGGTCTGGTATTAAATAGGTCTGCCATTTATTTTTTTTCTACTAGCAGAAATTCTTTGAAGTCTTTATGGTTTGGTCTCTCCTCAGGTGCCACTATCCCAGCTAACACCAAGCACGGTACCCGCTTTGAAGTCTTCAAAAATGGAACTTTTGTTATTAAAAACATCCAGCTTCAGGATCGAGGACAGTACCTTTGCACAGCCCAGAACAGGTTTGGATCAGATCGGATGGTCATCACCTTAGCTGTCCAAACGGAAGCACCCAAGATTCAACCACCCAAGTCCACAGAGATATCAGTCTACTTAGGAAAAAATGTGTTTCTGGACTGCCTGGCCTCTGGCAAACCACCAGCCCAGATTTCCTGGATTCTCCCAGACAAAACATTTGTTCGTGATGCCGGGACTCTTTCCACTATCCTCTCTCCAATGTCTCTGCTTCAGAATGGGACCCTTCACATTCATTCTGCTAATTTTTCCAGCAAAGGGAACTATAAATGTATCGCAAGCAATGCAGCAGGTGCAGATACAATTACTTATCATCTGCACGTAGCAGCTCTGCCTCCAAGCATAAGCGAAGAAGCACTGGATAATGTGATCATTGCTCCAGGTATGATACAGAAGCAGAGATTTTCCAGTAATTTGAATTCACACAACAAAAAAATATTGTCATCTACATTGAAAGTGTTTTTAAAGACATGGCTGAAACGTTCATAGAATCACAACCCTTCTAAACCAATAAATCTCTATCCAACCAGGCAGAAGTGTCTATCTTCACTGCTCTGTGAAGGGTGAACCACCACCTGCTCTCAAGTGGACGCTCTCAGCAGGTGTCCAAGTCAAACCCTCACAGTTTCTGGGACGCAGGCTGTTTGTCTTCCCAAATGGGACACTGTTCATCAAGAATGTTCTGCCATCTGATGGTGGGAGGTAAGAGATGGCCATTTCTTTTAGACAGTTTCAAAATAATTAAATAATTGTATGTATGAATGCAGCTATCTTGGCTCTACCTATTTTCATAAGTCATATAAATTGTTTTAAATTCCCGTGACATAGGGATTGGCATGCAGTTTTCTTATTTATGTTCCATACAGGATTGTTTAAAATAACATTATTGATCAACCATTAGCAGGTTTTAAAAATCGTGCGTTCCAAGCAGCACAGATTTATGAGTAAATTCCAATATGGTTGTTCTTATGTTCTTCTGTGACAGCTGAGTTGTTTAAAAGATGTCACTAAGCTGTGATCAGTCTCTCACAGGTATGAGTGTTTGGCCAGTAACACTGTGGGAATTGCCAAAAGAACGATCCAGCTGGATGTGAGAGCAGATTCATCTACCTTCTCTCGCCAACCTCCTCCTCCTCTTCCCATTCCTCCAACACACCGGCATGCTACCCCATCCCGTCAACACACCGTCTCAGCTATGTATGGTTCTGCTGTTTACCTCCATTGTCCGGAGTCTACTGACTCCACGAGAGGGACCATCTGGCAACTACCATCCAAAACGATCCTGGATCATCGATACAGGTAACTGAAATGTCCCATTTTGTGAACCAGTACAACACTAACAAAGAGATTACTCAAAATGTTTGGGTTGCCTTTAAACCAGACTGCTTTAATCTCAGTGCCTTTTCTCTCCCCCATCTGCCTCCAGTCCAGAGAGACCAATTAAAGTTTTCCGTAATGGGACCCTAAGGATTCTTCAGTTAACTGAGCTGGATGGTGGAAGTTATCTGTGTGTCTTCCAGCGACCCAATGGAGAGGACATGGAGCTTTTCCAGGTAATAACAAGTCAGAGCAATATGGGGCCAGTTCATTTTGTTGCCAACTCCTTGGAAGCTCATTAGTATCGCTTCCTTGTTGATAACTATTAATGTTCGAAAACACTGTGCCTTCCATTAAAGGTGAGGTCTGTCCTCACTGTTTTGTTTTTTTAATGTGGGCTGAGTAAAGCTAAAGCAGCTGTTGTGTCAGTGATGAATACTAAAAGTGGATTTTCATAACTTTCACCAATATGTAGCTGACTGATAAGAAATATGAACCAAGGTTTGCTGTTATTTACAATAACATACTTTATGCATTTGTTTTATTAGGTTGAGGTGTTAATGACCCCTCCGAAAATCGAACATGTGAGGATGGCACAGACCAGGGTCACTTTTGGGGAAAACTTCCAGGTATGTATCTGTGTGTGATAACTCTAGTATATGCCAAGTCATTGAGTCCATTGTCTCAAGAAAAACAGTAATTTACTTTACCAAATGGACCATCCCAGCCTTGCCGTAATGGTCTATTTGATTCACTTTTTTTATTGTTTATTTTATTTCATTTTCACTTGCTAAATACGGGACAGATTTGACTGGGGGAAAGAAAGGGGAGAAAGAAAGAGGGAAAGAAAAACAGTGGGGAAGAGGGACGGGGATAAAGGGCAAAAAACAAAAACAAACAAAAAGTAAATCCATTGGGTATCTTTCTTCGCCTTTAGACAATAATTCTGATGGCAAAAGAGCCAAACGGGACAGGCAAAAAGACAAACAACCCCCCCCCCCCCCCCCCCCCCTCCAAAAACCCCCCCAAAACAAAACAGTAATTTCAGGACGTTTGCCCTGGAAAGAACCCTGAACACTTGATTCCTAAAGTTAAGGCATCTGGTGCTCTGTTATGCTTTGAGTCCTCTTCTCCCATAAGTGTGAAGAGTCGCTGCAAATCTACATCTAAATCATTGTTAGCAACATATAGATGAATATCAGCTAATGTTACATTAATTCTATGGTGGAAAAGTCTAAGGAGACATTCACACAGGATGCATTGCAAATTGCTTTGTAGCTAATTGTTAGTCACTAGCAAACACCTAGATAATACCTGAAATATTTTCCACATTGTAATATGCCAATCACCAGTATCCTCACCTTAAGGTTGAGAAATGTTTAACTCAGGACTGACAACTTCAAGTTGCTAGTGAACTTTGTGAACATCATTGACTTTCTATGGGCTCACCCTATCATTGCTAGTTGCTTCCTGTGTGGGCAGCCCTATTTTATATTTAATTATTAATAATTATTCATGATTATATTCATAATTATGAATAATTATTTATATGTATTATTTCTCTCATAGCAGAATCTATACTAATAAGTATATTAAGACCAACTTTCATGTTGGTCTTAAAACATCTTTGTATAGCAGAGCAACCAATCAATCGATGTCATGAGGTATTTTTGGTTTTTTGAGGCACAATGTGACCTAACAGTTCACTTTACTATGTGCTAGTTTTTCCTTTATATGATTTAGTTCTACTTATAAAACCAATGGAAAGATTATCAAGCTGTTATTGAGCAGGGTCAGGATGGGTTGATGACTCAAACAGCAGACTTCATGTTTCTTTTAACCATGATTCTTCCATAATACATAATTCTTCATACCCAGTTGTATAGATCAGCTGTTTGGATTCATCGGTATACTTGCCTCTCCCCTACCTTCATTCTAGGTGGACTGTGTGGCAACTGGCCTACCCGATCCAGAAGTTTTCTGGAGTCTTCCAGATGGAACAATAATCAACAACGCCCTTCAGTCAGATGATAGCGGCCTTCGTAACCGCCGACATGTTATGTTTGGCAATGGAACTTTACTTCTCCAGCAGATGGGCAAAAAAGATGAGGGTGACTACACTTGTTATGCCAAGAACAAACTGGGAAAAGATGAAAGAAAAGTGAGCGTCAAAGTGGGACCAAATGCTCCGAAAATTAGATTCAAGTCACAATCACTAGTGACGATAAAACTGGGAGAATCAGCCAAACTGAGTTGTGAGGCAACTGGTGAACCTACACCTAGAATCACATGGATCTCACCACAAAAGGATGTCATACCAGCATCATCCGACAAATTTCAGATTATGGATGGTGGAATGTTACTCGTAAAGAAAGTGACACTGTCTAGTGAAGGAATATACACATGTTTGGCACGAAATTCAGCTGGTGATGATGTAAAGAACATAAAAGTTGAAGCTGAGCCCCAGGAACCCTTTATCAATGGTGTGAAAGGGAGGAGTACCACTAAGGTTTTGGGTGTATCGTACCAAACAGCACATCTGCATTGTAGAGTGGAAGGAAAACCCGAACCAAGAGTCTGGTGGGTTACTCCTTATGGCCTCTCACTCCCAGCACCCTACCTCGGAGGTCGCTTTCAAGTCCATCAAAATGGTACCTTGGAGCTGAGGGGGATAAGGAAAACAGATGAAGGGAGGTATATGTGTCTAGCAAAAAACAACATGGGTGAAGCCTCACTTTTGGTTGAATTTGATGTAGCATCATTAGCAGAGAAACCTACTTTTTCTGTTCCCAATATTGAGATCTTACCAATAAAGCCAGATGGAGGGGAACTGATTCTTGAGTGCTCTGCCCGTGGCAAGCCAAACCCAGAGTTTTCATGGATACTACCCAATGGCACATTGTTGATGCCTGGTGCTAGACTCCAGCGGTTCACCCATTATTTAGGCAATGGAACTCTGCGGATCTCTCGACCAGTTCCAGCTGATAAAGGAGTGTATCGGTGCCTAGCAAAAAATGTTGCAGGACAAGCAGAGAAACGTTATGCCCTGGAAGCTGGGAGGAAGCCAGTGATCAGAGGATCTACAGGTATGTTTGTGTTTTTTTATCCAAAATTAATGAAACAGAAATGTCTTTTGTTATGTGTCATTCATATGTGAAAAAGAAAGAAATATATTTGTGTAATGCCCGCTGTCTTTGGACCAAGACCAGTTTTAATTATTTTCCCACTTTTTAATAGCGACTGCAAAATGTGTCTGTTTGACCAAGAGCACTTCCTCTTAACCCTTGGGTGAACCTGGGACCCCAGCGGTCCCCAACCCCCGGGCCATGGACCGGTACCGCGCCGTGAGTCGTTTGGTACCGGGCCACGAGAGTCTCGGGTGTGCAATTTATGGTTTTCAGGGTTTTTATCGTTAACTCGGTTTCCCTGGGTCTTTTCCCGTGTTGTAGTTGTGTCTTATTTTGAAAGAAATATTTACGTGTTACCATAGCAACCAGAGAGTATTAAGGGGCAGAGTTATTATATTTACAAAATCCCACAGTTTTTGTCTTGGTCGTATCATTTATTTTGTTTTATTTATCCACGGCATCTTAAAGTCCGGTCCATGAAAATATTGTCTGACATTAAACCGGTCCGTGGCGCAAAAAAGGTTGGGGACCGCAGGTCTTAAAGGTTTTAGTTGTTTTGGTCTGCACCCAAGTATAATTTTTGTGTTCAGAGGTTCTGCCAAAGAGTCAACGCATGTTTGTGTTATCTCAGTTCTACCGTATCATTGTATTTATTGTGTCTATCATTTTAGCAAGAGATTATCTTACTGTTACAATTTGACTTTTTCCAGGTGGGATGAAGATCACTTATGGCCTCAATCTGAACTTGCCTTGCACTGTGGATGGCTGGCCGCAGGCATCAATCACATGGATCCTGCCCAATGGTGTTGTTTTGGACAAACCTCAAACTATTGGCCGAATATCTTTCTTTCCCAATGGTACGCTCCAGCTCAGGCAGATGGCTACCTTTGACAAAGGAACATACATTTGTAAAGCTTCCAACTCTTTCGGGTCGTCAGCACTATCCTACCCAGTCACTGTGATGGTGTTCCCTCCACAAATCACAAGTACAATGACTTCCATCACCAGAGCGTACAGGGGATCGCCCGTCATGTTAAAGTGTGTCGCAACTGGTATTCCCAAGCCAGACATTTCATGGACATTACCTGGGCGCACCACACTGGCTCCCCACAGCCGGTACACAGTACAGGGAGGAATTCATATGACAGAGGAGGGCAGTCTGGTCATACAGAACCCTGTGCTCATGAACTCTGGTATTTACAAATGCAACGCAAAAAATGCCCTCGGAACAGATTTCAAATCGACGTACTTACAAGTTGTTTGAATTACTTTAACAATCATTTGTACTCAGAATATCTCACAGCAGTGGTCTGGATAGGATTTTTTTCCATTAGGATTTGAATATATCGTCAGTGACGAGGCAGATTTAAAGCTGGTTGACTAATGGCTTCGCTTGAGATTTCACGCACTGCAGTTTGAAAATGAACATTTATTATTTGTGAAGCGTAAATCACGTTTTTTGATTGTTTGTTTGTTTTTTGCAGACGTTTTGTTCAGTATACCTACTGACCCTACAGGTCTTTTGTCCTGTTGCAAGCACATCTTCTCGGCATTACTCCCATAGATGTGATCTCACGTTACCCTTATAACATTATAGTTTATTAAATTTTACTTCCCTAAAAAAATTGTTGCCACTTAACAGCAAGTTCTGTCAGCTGACACACCTTCATGCTTTACTTTCTGTACCCACCATCTGCATACAGTATTGCAGTTTTTTGTTTTTGGCAGATTAAAGTGTTTTTATAAAGATTCAACAGTTCATGGTACAGAAGAGTAGAGCTTACTGCAGACATCTGTAAGTCGTAGCTGTGGAGCGATCTTAAACTGCTTGTTTGCTAAGTACCATACATGATAAGCTTTCAATGTCTCTTTTCTATGAGGATTCAATTACCTCTTATTACTACAGTGTGTTTGAGCAAATAATTTAGTGTATGTATCAATATCATTTATTCATGTTCATAATGGTGGGAAGGAGTAGTTCATAGCTGGTTGTGAACTATTAACAAAATATGTAAGTACATAATTTATAAGTTAGTAATAAAATATCCAGGTTTTTATTGTTTTTTGTTGTTTTTATTGTTCTTTTCTTCTCTGTTTGTTTTTTGTGGGTTTGCATTGTGCGTTGAACTTGCTGCAGATGGTGATTTAAATGCAGAATGACAGAGCCCTTCTTCTATATAACAATATTGCCAGTTTGCAAGCAATTTACTCCTCTATCAAAGACATGCGTTGTGGGAGTTGTGGGAGTCGCCAATCTGTGTGAGATTGATTATAGTCAGTTCAAGTGGGACTTAGTTGTTTGGAGACAGGTTTCATCCCACCAGAAAACCTGTGCAATTACCTTGCAGTCAAAAGTGGTCACACAGAGGTTGCAGGTGTTGCACGCTGATCCTCTTTATGACCATCTGACCACCATTACTACTTGCAGTTAGTGGGCAACCTCCACACATGCCATAGTCCAGCACTGGTTGGTTGTTATTTTTGGAGTCTGTGAAACTCTCTGAGTCCAGGATGAGCAGAGTAGATGTTTATGTCATCCTTGGGTTTGAGCCCAGACCTTCCCCGCCTCATTCTGACCATCAGTCATGTTCATCCCTTGCACTTCATACAGCACATTCAATTTAAATTCAATTCAATTCAATTTTATTTATGAAGCACCAAATCACAACAACAGCTGCTGAAAGGTGCTTTATATTATAAAGTAAAGATACAACAATAATACAAAGAACACAGAGAAAACCCCAACAATCGGAACAATCAGAACAATCAGCAAGTGTGGGCGATGGTGGGAAGAAAGGAAACTCCAGCAGAACCAGGCTCAGGGAGGGACGGTCATCTGCCATGACCAGTTTGGGGGTGAGAGGAGGAAACCAGCACAAAAAGAGCCAGAGACTAATAATAACCATTGATTAAATGCAGGGAGGTGTATAAACATATAATGAGTGAAAAAAGGTGACTGAAGAAGAAACAATCAGTGCATCACAGCAAGCACACAGCAGCCTGCACCTGCTGCAGTGTAACTAAGGGAGGATTCAGGACCACCTGATCCAGCTCTGTGTGCTTTATCAAAAAGGAAAGCCTAATCTTAAAAGCAGGGTGCAACACATGCATCCATATGACCTCTTACTCTTGACAATGGGGCTGGTGTGGCTTCTCACCAAGTATGTTTCATGACAAACACACACTCACTTTCACCTTGTTAAAGATGCAGCGCTTGATGACCGGTCATGATGAATGTTTGCTTTAACTTTTATTCTTATTTTTTCTCCCTTTTCCCCTCTTTTTTATAATGTCTTCTCTTTTCTTTTGTCTGTCAGCTCTGGCATTGTTGAACAGCACACAAATAAAATTTACAGTAAAAGAAATTAGAATAAACTGTCACAGAAGAGGAGCCTACACAGAGTTTATAGAGCTCCTTGTGGCAAAGCAAATGTATTTGGCATAATAGTGTATTCAGACCAGGAGAGGATGCCATGATAACAACCTCCACCTCATCAGCTTTTACTTAAAGGCAAGCTCAAGCACCCAGTCTCCTCCAGGTTGTCTGCCTCCTCAGGTTCCTTTATGTTAGTCCTATGAAAGTTATCACTCTCTCTGTTAACGTCTGTGTCTCCTGTTTACCAGTGTCTTCACCAGTTTGTCTGAAGGCCCGTTCTGGAACACTCCCCTCACTTACTGACCTGCTGGGTCACTCTTGTTATGGATTCAAATATTGGGGATGGATACAAGAGGAAAACCAAAATAACAACACTGGTCCGGCCGGGTTGAGTCAAACGATGATTTTAATGTAAACGCGTGGGAGATGGACACCGTACGCAGACAGCATGAGATCTCAAAATGGTGGAGCATTGATCAAACTCTTATAGCCTCTAGTGGCCCCCACCTATTCATAAAAGCCTAAACATTCACATTCTTTCTCTCACACGGCGCCTAAGCTACGACCTTGGCTCCCTGTTTATCTGCTCCTGCTGAGATGGGGCAGAAAACCTCTCCGGTATGTTCTGCTCTCTTCTAGTCAGACAAATAAGGCGATGACTTTCTACGAACAGTATTTCTTATAACTCAGCAGTATAATGCATCATAAAACAATATCATTCATTCACAATAAATCAGCAGTCTAATGTAATGCAAATCAGTTTAACAAATGTAATAGTTATCACCTTCTTCTAATTCAGGAGAATAATGCAAACTAAAACTACATAATAATTTACAATCTTTAATTAGGGGTCTAACATGGCATAGAATAATATTATAATCCCACACTCTCCAATGATCTCTTTACCTGTGGACGAACAAACCAGTGGCCTCCGCTTCTGAAAATAAAGCTTGATTTAGACTTCTGTGGAAAGAAATCTATGTCCTAACTGACATTGTAACCAGAAACTCCTTTAATTTCTACACTGCAACCTTCCACAACATTCAAGTCATCGTGGTAACCGTCGACCAGACGTGTAGTTACATTTCTCGAGGTGCATCAGGTTAAGTCAAAGGATGCAGCGTAGGGTTAAAATGGGATTAGTGTTATGGTGTCATTGATCTGACAGAGAATTATAAAATCACATGTAACTGTCACAGCTCAGAGTAAGCACTGCATTCACACTCACCCTCACTAACTGCGCTGCTCATGAGTGACACGACAAAACTTGAGGACATGGAGGACTGGAGTCCGGCTAAAGGCTGGTTGTGCCACCTAAAGACACATATAGGACAATAATGGTATGTGTAACAAAGCTTCAAGTTTGAACTTAATTTGATGCCATAGATGTGGAAACTGAGGCTGAAATTTCAAAGCTGCAGAGGACAGAATTTCACATGTACTAACTGTTATTTTCCTTCTTTTTTTTCCTCCTGAAGTTTTAGTGAGAGAGGAAAACAACTTAGACTGAGTAATCATAAAAAGTCATCTATGGATAACTACATGTTATTTTTGTAACACTGGGGTATTATTTTGTTTGTATACGTGTATCCAAATGTGTGCTATATTTCACTGGGCTCACTAGAATGTGAATGTCCCACTGAGCATCGCTTTCAGACAAACAGGCCTTTTTCTGAGGATGAAGGGGAGCTTTGTCAGACAGAAACGTTGGGATTGTTTGACACTGGGAGTGACTTTTTTTTTTTTTTGCGTGTGTGCGTGTGCGTGTAAGAAAAGGATTATGTTTGTCTCTTTGAGAGAGAGAAAATGTGCACGTCTGTGAGGAAGAGACTGCGTCTGTGTCTTAACGGATTTGTTCAAACAGAGAGTTTGTCTGTGCAAGAAAAACAAGTGTTTGGTGATTCTGTCTGCATTTCAGTCTGATATCAGCAAACAGTGAGTGTGCATACACGTGAACAAGGCTGCGTGTTTCTCAGCTGTCACTTCTGCTGCGTTGAGTCAAGATGGAAACACAGCAGCTCAAACGTGCTGCAGCTTCTTGTACAGCATCGTTTCAGACGGTGAGTGAAACAGACTCTGTCTCTTCCTTCTGTTTCTTCGTTTCAAAGCATCAGCTGTTATGCATCAGACTTTTTTTTTATCTCAACTGCAACAAAAATAACTAAACTTTAAAATAATAATAATAATAATCCAGGAGACTGGGAGCTGAGGAAAACTTGTGCTGTGTACTGTGGCATGACTGGTTGGTCTACAACTTTGGTCCATGAAATGCTGTAAAATCTCCAGGATGATCGTTGCATTGACTTTGGACTCGATAAAACACAGTGGATGACAGCGGCTGGTGTGGCACCTCAAATTATCAGAGACTGCAGACACGTGACGACAGGTTTCAAACACCTTCTAAATTTCTAAATGAAATGCAAAGTTACTTTTCATGTGAAAAGAGGACCCTGGACCACTGAACAACAGTTCAGCTTATTCCCTGTAAGATGTTACTGATGTCGCTGTTTCAAGAGGGCTTTGTTTTAGGAATTTGCTGAAGAAATCTGTGCACGGTGGCTCTTGATGCACTGACACCAGCCTCTGTCCACTCCCTGTGAAGCTCTCCAAAGTTCTTGAAACACCTTGACTCGACAATCCTGTGCTGCGGTCATCTTTGTTTCTTTTGCATCTTTTCCAACCCTGATTTTCCCTTCCTGCCAACTTTCAGTTCATATTCTTCAATTTAGCACTCTGTGAACAGCCAGTCCTGTCAGCAGTTACCTTC
Organism: Maylandia zebra; assembly: GCF_041146795.1. NCBI lineage: Eukaryota > Metazoa > Chordata > Actinopteri > Cichliformes > Cichlidae > Maylandia > Maylandia zebra. The sequence goes on from NC_135168.1 coordinate 30,952,332, forward strand.
TGTGGCTAACTCCTCATGGAGTGTACTGACTGTCACCATCTGTGGCTGTGTTAACATGAATTGGAGTGCCTTAGAGAATCGCCTCATGACAATCTCATGTTGTGACAGCCTTCATTAGCATTAAGCTGTTTCACTCGCAGACAGAAAACTTTATGTTATCTTAAAACGGTTGTTCTCTGTATTGCTCTTTCTTTTTGTTCACTTAAATCGAGCGAGGAATCTGGGAACACTGCAATCCTTTGCATTATGAACTTCTTGGTTTATGGAATGTGACAGTGTGACAAGCCGATCAGCTCATGTGACGACAGACAGTGTGAGAAAATCTTTCACTTTCTTTCTCTGTTACACCCTGAAAGGAAATGCTTGAATTATAGAAAAACCTTCTGTTTACTTCAGTACTTTAAGTGCATCACATTTTAAACTGTAATCTTTATACTATCTTGAATCTAGAAGGAAGTAATTATGACTAATGACAGTGGATGAAAAACAAGCTAATAGAGAGTTCTGCTCATGAACTGTAAACACAAGGTGAACGTAAAGAGATGAACTGTTGACCATGACAAAGCCCTGTGGCCCTGGTGTAATTTATATTAACTTCCAATCCTAGTATTACAATATGATTACGTTATAAATAAATAATATCACAATAATTAGGTTTGACTATGACTAAATAGTGTTTCTAGTGATGTGTAGGTGCCCTGCTTGGCATGAGTCTTTTTTCACATGTCTTTATAACAGTTTGGGTATTTTTTAGGTACTCGACAGATTTCAGAAAGAAGAGATAAAATTAGAAGTCTGGAGGTGAGATTGCTCTTTGGGTCTGGTAACATGAGCTGGCTGAATTTAGGCTATCAGCTGATTATATTTAATGGCCTTTGTGGCATCAGTGTTACAATGTTTTGTGGTTATAATGATGCAGTTCAGTAAATTTAAATATCCTATGTTTCTATAATATGGTGCATTAGTCATTACCACTCAGGGCTGCCGCTCCCCAAGCCTGGTTCTGAGGTTTCTTCCTTTTAAAGGAGTTTTCCCTCCCACTGTCACCAAAGCGCTTGTTCACAGGGGGTCATCTGATTGTTGGGGTTTTCTCTGTATTACTGTAGGGTCTTACATTGCAATATAAAGCACCATGAGGCAAGTGCTCATTTACAACTTTTTAAACTGCATTTCATTGAATTGTCAATTATTTTTATTATTCATAAATTATTATTATTATTATTATTATTAGTCAATTGATTTTTTTTTTATTGTATTCTTCTCCCTTTAAGGCCACAGTCAGCTGCTGAAAGGAGCATCGTTGGTATTGTTGCCTCCCTCGTCTCCTCCTTCTTTTCTCCTTTCCCCTCCCTTCTCCCGTCTATCAATACTCTTCTCGACACACGCACCCCGATTTCCGCATCGCCTCCTCCGGTATAATGACCAACGATAGCCCGGAGGAGGAGACCCGAGCTCCGGGCGGCGGAGGAGGTGGTTGTGGAAGAGCAATCGGTAGAAAACACCGAGCGGATGACAATGTGACGATCCTAACATCATCCATGGATTTACACAGAGCCAGCCGGAGCCGAGCCAGCAGCAGCAGCAACGATGCCGCCCCGAGCATCACGTCCTCCGTGGATCTGAGCACCTCCTCCCTGGAGCTGAGCATCCAGACGCGGATCTTTAAGATCATCGTCATCGGGGACTCCAACGTGGGGAAGACCTGCCTCACCTTCCGCTTCACGGGGGGCAGCTTCCCCGATAAGACCGAGGCCACCATCGGCGTGGATTTCAGGGAGAAGGTGGTGGAGATCGAAGGGGAGACTATCAAGGTAACAGGCAGCAGAGGAGCTGGATGCTGATCAGTGGTGTTCCCTCACTCCTACACCCTTCCTCCTCCTCTCGGCTGAGCTGATCAGCTGCCAGTGGACACAAAGGGGGCCGTTTCTTTCATTTTATCCTCACACTCTCAAAGGATGGGCAACATTTTAGAATATCTCTGGAGAAATGTAACATTTAAAAAAACATATTTTTAGTACATTCTAAAGAACTACAACTCCCTTTTTTCTTTGCCGCCACATGCTCTGTAGTCAGTAACAGGCCACAGGAAGATAAAGGTAGCCTCTAATGAATTCTATTGTATGGCTCAGTAGGCTTTTTGTGGATTTCGAGTTTGAAACATAAACAGAAATGAATATATTTTTACAAATCTGACTATGAATGCAACATTTCTTAAGAGAATATTAAAACTCTAAATGAAAAACAAAACATCAAAATCTGACTGTGGTGCTGCAGAATCTATAAATATGCGCCTGTCCACCTTCAGCACGTGCAAGCCATTCATTTACATGTATAATATAAAGCAGGTCTACAAGGTGATTGCAACAATTAAGCTGTTCAATCAACAAAAATAACCACATTCCCGTGTTTGCACGTGTGAGGCAAGCCCCTTAGCTGGGCTGTTATTGTAGTCACAAAGTAAAGACAGCAGCATCGTAAATGTAGGCCACACTGTCATGTGCCCTGATTGTGAAATTAAAATGTAATGACTTTGAAGATCATTTCTGGAGCAATGCGTACTGGCAGACGTAACAAAACCAACATCAGACCACAGTGTAAAAACAGGTTCAAGATTTTAGCATGAATATGAAAGGTTAATAATTTGCTTACTCATCTGGTTCGTCGTTTCTTTAACTGTGATTCCTGACTCACACCTTGGCTGGTCACTCAGACCAGACGCTGTGATGTCAGTGAAGCTTACCTTTGTGTGCTCCCCTCCCTGCTTTCTCTCAGTGGATTATTCTGTGTGCATACTCCAGGTTCCCCCAGTGCTGACTCACAAACACAGTTGCACAGTCGCATTACGTAGTATTAGGTCATTGTATCTGAATCATCCAAATGCTCCCCAGACACACCTGCCACACTGTACAGTCATTGTTGTGAGACTGTGAAAATATCTGCTTTCTTGTTGCTGCTCTCTGAGCTGGTTACTGCTGGTGGAGTACATGGAAATGGGACATTAAATTAAGATTAATCCTCATTGGTAATTAACTCCATTTGCATAAGCAGCTGTAAGAGGAGACAGCTATGACTCCCCCTAAAGATGGATCTATATGTCTTTAAAATACTTAAAGAGTGATCAAAACAGGCCCATCTATTGTTTTGTTTTTACATTCATTTTTCTGTTCAACTGGTAATCCCACTGATATTGACGAGCTCTATTTCAACAGAGACCTTGTCAAGATGGCAGCAGTTTCTGATTGGATAATTCAAAGACAGGAAGCTGCCAACATTTATCTTAAAGAAGATGCTGTAAAGAGAATTTGCCCTTCAGTGAGCCCCCCACAAGTTTGCCTTCAGCACCAGAGCCAAGATGTCAATGTAAAATCCTGCCTTTTTATGTAAAAGTGAACTCTTCCATTGCTGAAGTAAAAACTAGGCCATTCTGTAGAAGTGGGGAAAAAATGTTGTCATACAAGTCAAAATTTCACTTGTACCTTTGATATAAGAGACTAATATATCATTAAAATTCAGAGGATTAAGTACAGAGGGATTAAACTGTGCAGCTCCCATGCTTTCTATTCCTCTGGCTGGTAAATATAAGTAAAATACAAATTTACAACTTCAAACGGCATAAACCTGCGTAGGACTATAAAAAGAAAAGCAGACTGATGTGTCAAAATAATGTCATTGATTCTCACGAGGGCATGAGATAACCTGAAAAAATAGGTTTCGTAGCTTTTGACGCTTATTTCAAATTGATGAAAACAATGCTATTTACATATTCAGCGTTTCTTTTTAAACTGACGTTCCCTCTGAGTGCATACATAATGCCGTATCTCTTATATTCACTTTCATAATGTCCATTTGTAATCAGTTTAAATAGGATGCAATTTTCTCAACTTATCAAATCATGAGGGCCACGCGTTCGAAACGCTGAGCTTTGATGTTATGGTTGGCTCTGATGCAGTGTTCTGCCTCTAATGATAAATAGCTGCGCTAGTCCTTTCAAATGGTAATAGCAGATAATTCTCTGGCCCTTTTTACACTGCAGGCCTGTGCTAAGTGTTGGGAGAACTCCCTGCTGATATACAAAGTGCTACTGATCAGACAGAAAAAAAACAAAACCGTTTTTGTGCATTAGTGAAAATAAATTCTGACCTCCGATTCAATCTAATAGCCTTAGTAAGGCTAAATCTGAAATCAGTAATTATTAAAAATTACTTCATTAAGCAGTGGTATGGTACAGCGCTGGGGCTAAATACTTCTCTTTTGCTCCCCTGTTGACTGGGGGTAGTGAACAACATTCTAAACATTTGATGAACTTGGCTAACTAGCTTGAATACCCTAATTTTGTTTGAAAACATAATATGTTAAAGAACACTTAATGATTTGATCAATTCTCTTTTGAAGCCTCAAATTTGGTATATTGGCAGCAGATATTTTATATTTTTGAAATCTATCATAATCATTTTGTTTATGATATTCTAGTTCTAGCTGGAACTAGAATAGTTTTCAGCTAATGCTAGCACTAACATAGCATTCTAGCTAGTCTAGCTAGCTCACATGGTTAGAAAGGTAAAGGATGCTAATTTTGGTAAAAGTTTAAAATGAATAGAAGAAATAAAGAAATAAACAAACTGGAAAAATAAAGAGCTGACTCATTGGAGTGTCTTTAAGTACAAACGTAGTACAAAAGTTAGACATAGCTACTGTGACTTCATGTTGTTGTTTGCTGTCTCATTGTTTGCAGTCTCATTTTAAAGCCTTGAGCATTTTCAAACAAAACCAAGGTGGGTCTTACTACGAAAATGCGTGCTCATTTATTCCTGCATACCTCAGGTAATACTCCACTTTGAAGGATAGTATGAACAGGATTTACAAAACAGACTTCATTTTTTATTCAATATGACTCAAACAAGTCACTGAGCCCATAAAGTCTTCAAGATAGTGTTTACAGAAAGCTGTTTTCTGTAGACGTCTATAGGTCTAGGTAATAGTGGGTGAAGTCTTGCATTTTAACATATATACACTTATTATGGAAAAGTAATTGCGCTAAAGAGAATAAAACCATATTTTGTACTTAATTATGTAATTATGCTTATGTCTGCTGTAAAGCTGGACATTTAAATCTAGTCTTGACACACCTGTGGAGCCAGCAGGAAGTGTTTGTTTTGATGAAATGCAGATTCTGGGCTTTTCGAGTTTTGTTTTTCAAGGCCCAGAGATTGACACTTGCTTCTAACCCACATTACATTATTTTAGGATACATACTGTAGATATTGGCTGAACCTGCTGTTAATGATCAAGCAGAAAAACGCACTGTACTGTAGAACCATGCTCTCCTGAGACCCTGTAGCTAGGAATATATTTGCACTGTTTCCTGCTCACGTGGCAATGTTCTGATTTGCAAAGTTGCAAGCTTAGACAACTCATTGCAGCCTAATTCATATTCATTGTTATTTCATTTGTACAATTTTATCTAAAGTAATTGTATGCAACAAAAAAGCTGTTGCTGTTACTTCTGATATTAAAATTGTCTTATATTTCATGATCTGCTGGATATTCTAAGAGAATACCATTTATATTTTCCACTTCTGTCAGTGCTGTCTCTATGTGTAATGATCGGTTGTCTCTGTAATTTGTATATAAACCTAAGTCGTCTGTCTCTACAGGTGCAGGTATGGGACACAGCAGGCCAGGAGCGCTTTCGTAAATCCATGGTGGAGCACTACTACCGCAATGTTCATGCTGTGGTCTTTGTATATGATGTTACCAAGATGGCTTCCTTCCGCAACCTACAGACTTGGATAGAGGTTGGCATTACATTGTAAAAATCACTTGTCAGTGAACAACAGAGGAGGCTGACTTACAGCCGCTATGTAATGATCCCCCTTTGGTACCATAAGGACTCTGAGCATTGTTCAGTGTTCCCTCCTACCCCCAAGACTGTTTATTAGTCACCGTTTGACACTGTGCTGTTTCCATCACCAGATGTGGTTTGGTGCTGTCAGAGTCTGGTGCTGTTTGGACTCTGGAGTTTGACGACACAGGAGGCAGATGAATCCAAAAATGCGTACTTTTACCAGCCATTCACCAAATCTGAAAAGGGAAGAAGGAAAAAAACAAATGGGAAAGTCAAATCATGTGCAGTCAGATTTTCTACACAGCAGTTCTCTTTCTCTGAGTCTAAGTCTCAACTATTAATAACAATCAAGACTTGAACCAAGACATAAGTTGTAAAACTGAAATGCAACTACAGTCATCTGAAAGTAAACACAAGAATCAGTGATAACGTCACTAGAGATGGTCATCCAACCAATATCGCATTTTTAAGACCAATATTTGATGATTTCAAAAGCCAGTATTCCATATGTCGGCCAATATTTTTCCCTCTTGACAATAAGTTGCAGAGCGCCCTCTAGTGGACAAACTATATACAATGTCAACACTCAACATGGTGGAAGGGTGTTTCTCCCTTCTCTTCTTTTTTCAGGTTTCCCTTAATTACCCATTATAAACAGTGCTTACTCAATGTGCACTACCACTGATTACACTGCACCTTAAATTGCACCTTACAGCTTATATATGTTTGTATCTTTTCTCTTTATTATTAGTAATTTTAATGTAAAAATCTACACAGCAAAATCTCCAGTGTTAAATTAACACTGGAGAGGGTATATATGGGTCCACACCTCTGAGTGTTAAATACAACACTGTTGAGTGTTAAATTAACACTTTTGACAGTGTTATATGTTTAAAAGTAACCTAGTCAGTTTTGAAGATTAACAATGGCTAACACTGAGCAGTGCTGATTTTCTAACACTGGAAAATAACTCAAAATGTTAGAAATATTCCAGTGTTAGAAAATCAGCACTGCTCAGTGTTAGCCATTGTTAATCTTCAAACCTGACTAAGTTACTTTTAAACATATAACACTGTCAAAAGTGTTAATTTAACACTCAACAGTGTTGTATTTAATACTCAGAGGTGTGGACTCATATAGACACTCTCCAGTGTTAATTTAACACTGGAGATTTTGCTGTGTGAAACCATAAAGCTGCACTTTCTTTTTGCCTTATAGTCTGGGGAGATCTGAAACAGTAGTAACAGTGACAATACAGATCTATGTTTACATGTGTGGCAATGTTACAACTGCTGTTGTTATACACACTGGCCAAAATCATTTCAATGTGTAACAGCAAACTGACACTGCTATAATAATGTTCATTATTTGCACTACTGACAATGTGGCCCCTACTACCCCCGAACAAGGACAGTAAAATGAACCTAAGCTCCTGTTTAAGCTCATTTTGACTAGCATTTGCAGCCCTTTAAAGACTAATGTGGCAGTGGCATGGCGGCACTGCAAGTGTAAAATTCACACAAGTAGAGTAATTTTGTGGGATGTTGTAAAGACAAAGATATTTCTAAGTGTTAATACAAGCTCTGTTTAGCTCTGTGTCTCACTGGCACAGCTTCCAGGGTCTCCTCTCAGTGAAAGTGAGTCATGGTTAATGTGCAGTAACCTGTTTTCCTGCCACAGCAATTTGTTGGAATGTCTAAAATGGAAATAATTTATAGCCAACACTCCCTTTTTAATTTAGTGTAGTTCTGTCAGCATTTGCTAGAAAAAAAATTGTGGTTTTTTTTTTTATACACGATATTTATATCAGTGGTTCTGCATAACAGATGCTTTCCAGCTTGTTGTTATCCCTTCAGTACAGCTCACTGTGAAGTCCTGATATTCTAAGTATTATCAGTAGATATACTGTGGGTAATTTTTAGCAGCAGTAAAATAATTTGTAAATTATATATAATGTAATATCTTATTCAATATAATTTAATATATAAGGTTTTTTAATTACACGTGATTATTTATATATTATTCTATAGTGTCATTTATTTACACTGAATGGTGGGAACGGGGACTTCTCGCACATCCTGGCACCAGTGCGATGACATGGATGTATTTTAAATGTGAAAAAGTCCTTCTTTTGTTTTCACAGCCAAGAGACCAAATGTCTATGTTGTACTCTACATGGTTTTACAGACACACAGCCAAAGTTTATAAAGCGATATGCTTTTCACTTTCCAGGAGTGCAATGGTCATCGGGTGTCGGCATCAGTACCTCGAGTCCTGGTGGGGAACAAGTGCGACCTTGTGGACCAAATACAGGTTTGTGTGCACCGCCGAGGATCGCAGCGTGACTTCAGGGTTTATTCATCATCCACTTAACAACCGATCACTTGTGCTTTCCCAGGTGCCCTCCAACATGGCACTGAAGTTCGCCGACGCCCACAACATGCTGCTATTCGAGACGTCGGCAAAGGACCCGAGAGAAAGTCAGAACGTCAACTCGATCTTTATGTCCTTGGCCTGCCGTCTGAAGGCTCAGAAGTCTCTGCTCTACAGAGACGTGGAGAGAGAGGATGGGCGAGTGCGACTCACACAAGAGACTGAGACAAAGAGTACTTGTCCTTGTTGAGGAAAAGGAGGAGCGGGAGGAATAATGGAAGGGAGGAGAGAAGAGTTTCTCTACATTTGAAGAAGGAAGAGGAAAAGGGATGATAGGGCGAAAGACAAGAGTCGTTTAAATTTGTAGTTTAGGAGAAGGATGGGGGTGTTAAAGCTGACACTACGAGGTGGACGGTAGAGGGGCTTAAAGCTTGTGCAAAGGACTGAAAAATCACCAACATCCTGGGAGTGATGCATCTGTTAACAATTCAGAAATAAGATGAAGCTGCCTTTTCAACTACAGTATAGTTTAGAAATTCTTCCACTTATTTGCACATATATACACAATCTGAGTAATCTGAAACCAGCCCTAGCTCGGTGTTTTCCAAGGTCATTATTAACCGCAGCAGCTTATTTTACTGGCGGTTTTTTGCTGTCAGAGCTTCATATTTGTCACATTTCACCCTTGTTGTGATTGCACCATTTCTACCGCCTTAAAAGCTAAACAGCTGGCTCTAAATTAGTTTTAATGACCCGAGGCAAAAACAGCAAAGATGTTTCAAGGATTTGAAAAAGCATTCAACAGATTCTTCTTTTGTTGAGAAATATTAGACTTTTATCGTCTCCCCCCTCCTTACATTTATGTTGCCTGATATCAAAAGCCCTCAAATGAAGGACTTAAAATCATTGTGAGATTTAAATGAATGGAGAAGATGACAGATTGCAGGATCTACAGAGGAAGACCTTGACGAGAAGGTTTCCTGCAAATGGGCCATTTATAGGTTGCCAGAGAGCATGTCAGCTATTGATTTAGAAGCTGTGAGATCCTTTTACCCTTATGCAGGTGAAAGGCACTCTCCTACAAAGGGGAGGCAAGGCTCTTGTTTCTCATCCACTCCTCATGTAAATGTATCTTCTCCATGTTGTCCCAGTGGCCTAAGCCAGCTTTGCCACTGGATGTAAATTCAAAAACATCAAGTCTTTAAAATAGCTGCCCGGCTCTCTCCTGTTATGCAGCATCAATGCTCTAATAGGTATTTTTCAAGCTAGAGGCCTTCTAGCTGCCTTAGATGAAGCTTCACTGCCTCCAGTCTCTGAAAATGCAGGAGAGAAAACTGTGAACCCTGTGTAGGTGATGGAGAGGCCTTTGTGCTGCTGAACCCTTAAGCCTGGATTATTCGAGTCACTGGTGAAACTGGCAGCGTGAGACACTGTAGAAAGCCATATTTAATATTTCCTGCACACAGAGAGGCAGCTTGCTTTGCACCGAGGAAGCTCCCATGTAGGCTGTGGGTGAAGGAACACACTGTACATAAATCAGTGTTTAAGCAATGAAGCCTCTGTGTCACAAGAAACCATCCAACATCCCAACTGTGATGTATGTCAGTTTGATATAGTAGCACACTTAGCATATTTTACCACTGTAGCCTACTCTTGTGTGATTCTATTAATGTATCTGGATGCCATATGTAGAAAAATCAGATCAGCGAGCATTTAAGAGCGGCGTTCCCTCCAAGCTGCCAGTCTGATGTCCTGATTAAATTATTCACAGACTGAATCTGAACACTGTGCAAATCCAGAGAGCTTCTGCCTGAGGTGTGCCATGTTTTGGTGATCTTTCATACAGATTTTACGAACGGTGCAAAAGTCTTCAGCCACAAATAGTTATAAAATAGTCCTAGTCATTTCATAGCAATAAAATAAAGTGCTATTTCAGCATGGTGTGCAGTCTGCCCTTAAAAAATATGAGGCAAATGGATGAATAGAGGACAGGAGAAGTGGCAGGCCTTAAAAGCTCTACAGCAGATATCTGAAAGTCATTTGCTTAAGAAATAGGCAAAATCGACCAAAGACCCAACACAGGATTTTCAGTTGATCCACTGACTGTTTGCCAAAGCCTCATCAGAAATGGTTTCAGTGGAAAGGCAGCTGTCAAGAAGCTTCCTAAAGAAAGAAAACAGGGACTAAAATGTGCCAAATTACACAAAAGCTGTAATAAAAATCAGTAGAGACAGGTCTTATTGACCAATGAATCCAAATGTAACATTTCTGGTGTAACTCACTGTCAGCAGGCACAGCGGAGGCCAGGAGAAATGGGCCCACCGTGCAAGACCATCTGGAAAACGCTGCTTGGCAACTGACCTTTTCATGTTTGAGCATGACAATGATCCAAACACACTGTCAATGCCATAAAATTAGAAATGATTAGAAAAACACACAGTCGTGGATTGGCCTCCCCAGAGCCCAGACTTCAACATTCCTGAAGCAGTGTGGGATCATCTTAGTTAATGTATTTCTGTGTATGTGTGCACCTTTCAAGAAATTGCTACACCCATATTCCTACCAAAATATAAAAAAATGAGGGCCGGCTCAAGACTTTTGCACAGTTCTAACAGCAGGATCGAACAGCTGTCACAAGTGAATCAAATGACATTACTGTAAAACATCAGGAAGAGCTCTGTTCATTCTCCTTATATGGGCTAATCTGTGACTTCTTTTGTTTGTTTGTTTATTTGTTTTTAATCTCCATAAATGGCATCCACAGGTGCGCCTCAGCCACAGCTGGGGAAACCACTACGTTCAGGATTGATGGAGCCGTATCCCAGGACATAAAATGTAAAAGGAATTGTTCACCCTTTAAATTTTAATACATTAACATCGACAGCTTTGTCCATCAGTGGGTTTGACTGTCAATTGGATTGACTGAACTAGACTAATGAGCAGAAAAACACATTGTGGAAAAAAGAAAAATGTGTCTGCATTTCTGTTAGCAGATTTACTAACATGGTTTCAAATGAATAGAAAAGGAAATGAAGCTATAGTTAGGTTGTTTTCACTGTCATCAACCAAACATATATATCACTGTTTATGAAATTATTCAGCAGTTTATGTCATTTACTAGAAAATGTAACATCGCTTAACAAACGTGCAGATTTAACCATTTAAAACTGCAAAATGTGCATTTTTCCAGGTCGAAGAGTTGCAAATATATGCTTGCGTTCCCTTTTCTCTATATCTCCAGTGTGTTTTCTAATATATTTGTACTTTTTTGCAGTTGATTTGTGTCATTTGTAATAACCCATGTTTGCTCTTGAAGGGTTGCCTTTGCATTTTGATATTTAGTCTGGTATTATTGTTTATCTGCAAAACGTCTGTATGTGGAAAATAATAAATATCGAATTCACTTTGAAGCATATATCATTCATATATATCCATAAGAACACACAAACATCGATGGACAGCTTGAACAAGCCAAAATTAAACAAGTTAGTTTATCATCACAGTTCATTATTTGATTTACTGTTTTAAGTGAATTAGGTTCTTTTTTTTTCTTTTTTTTTTAGAAAACATGTTTTTGTTATCTTTTAAATCCTTAAGAAGCTGTATTAGCTTTAGCATCATGGTCAAATGAATGTGGTCTTTCTTCGCTTAAGAACTAAAGTAAAGTTAGCTGCAGTCCTACAGAGTATCAGGATATTGGTTTTATACATTACCTACTTGCAGTGCTAACACAACTTAGCCTGTGGTAGCTTAAATCAAAGCGCTAGCTTATTTGCTAGCTAGCCAGCTCATTATTAGCTAAACTCTCACTAATTTAAAGAATATTTTAATGATTTTTTAATATTTAGGATTTCTCTGGTTTTATACAATAATACAAATTGTTATTTCGCTTTATTATCTAAAACAGCATTTGTCTTTGGTACTATCTACTATCTACAGCAGTGGTCCCCAACCTTTTTTGGGCCATGGACGGTTTGTGTCCGACAATATTTTCACGGACTGGTCTTTAAGGTGTCACGGATAAATACAACAAAATAAAACCAGTGCCGGTGTTGTGCCAAAAAGTGATTGCCTGCCAAAAACTGATTTCCAATGTTTCCGTGTGTTTTTTATGTGTAATATCGTTATGTATGTTGCTAAATAGACTTTGGTGAATGGGTATTACAAATGGGTTGTATATAAAATTTAAAAATTACCTGTTTCTCAAGTATCTTTGTAACTGTGTTATTGTACTTACATTATAATCAATCAGCTCCCTTTTGTCCACTTAAAATATCTTTACAGAACTATTTTTGCCTTTGTTGCAATTTCAGCTGTCCTCTTGGCCAGATTACGCTTAAAAGAGAATATTTTAAAGTCAACAATAATTTTTTTAACTGCATAAATAAAGCATACATAAAGGCCACTGCCAAAAACTGATTGCGGCTTCTACCTTGCTACAGGAATGTTGTTTGTTGCTCAAGATGATGTGATATCATTTATGAGGGATACATTTGACATATGTTTCACATATTATAGACCAACAAGTTATTTATAGCAGTTTAAATACAAGCAATCAGTTTTTGGCAAATACCAGAAATCAGTTTTTAACAGACAATCACTTTTTGGCACAACACCGGTACCAAAAACACACGCAAAAAGGCCCAGGGAAACTGAGTTAACAATAATAAACGATAAAAACCCTGAAAACCATAAATTTCACACCTGAGCCTCAACTCCTGCTGCCGGGTAACAAACAACTCCGGTCCGTGACCCGGGGGATGGGAACTGCTGATCTACAGCATCTTTGACTGACACAAGGTCAAATCAGACCTGGGGACTCAAATCCATGTTTCTTCCATCTGTTCTTCTGTCATTCTACATAGTGTGGAGGCTAAAGCCTATCCCAGTTGCAACAGGGCAAGAGGAGAGGTACACCCTGGACAGGGCTAATTCAATTTCTTTACACCCACTGGAGCTCAGTGTAAGTTAATAGAAGTCAGCGTTCCTTGTTTGATGACTCTTCAGATGGATGTTGCTGACAGGGATTCGAATGCAATGCACCCCATTTAATCAATACTACAAAAACATCAGACTAAAACCAAGAATAATGAATCGCTCTTTTTGAAAAAGCCTGAAGAGTCATGTTGGCTGATTTTATGGTATTGTAATTTTGTTAGATCCTGTAAATCTGTGGTGACTTTTGTTTTTGCCTGTCAGTTAACTCTGCTTTTTGGACTGTGTGTGATTCTCCTCTTCTGTTCATATGTTTCATATGTAACACTGTATTGTTACAATCTCACCAAGAAACTTACGATAAAACTGCTGAAGAAGCATCGCTTGACTCTGAACCTTTTTCGTATCACTGCCCTTGAATTGGTTGCTTTAAAAACAGTGATCAGATATGCAAACACTCGCAGTCAGCTGCAACCTTTGGTGACTTTGATGCATCAAGACCATGATGAAAAGGCAATAAGATACAGTCAGTCTCTTATCAGTCTATTTTTGCTAATATGTTGATGAACTCTCAGCAAAAATTCACATTAGGCATTAATTCACATTAATTACTTACATTCAGAGTCCAGTCAGACCTTCATTTTTGAGACCTAATTTCAAAAATTAATCTGCAAAAAGTGAGGTAGTTGCTGCAAAACAGATATTTAAATGCAAAATGACAGGAGTGCTTGGCAACCATGCTTTTGCACACAGATATAACCAACTACGTTAGCTGAGCTGCATCGCAGACAGTTTACACTCATCAGTCCAAACTGACTCCGACTGATTGCAAAGTGCTGCCAGTCTGTTTCCTTTGCAAGGAAGCTGTCGTCCTATTACTTTGTAGATTTGAACTTATGTGCCCGTGCCAACAGCATGGTGTCTTCAGTTTTCAGTGTTTCCCTCACACGCAGAACTCAGAATTTCACATCTGTTTATCCGTTCTCTTGCTCTCTGTCCTGTATCCTATTTCACCCTTCATGTGTGACCCTGTTTCTGCTGCACTCTCATTCTATTTCTGTCTTAATCTCGCTATAGATTATCCCTGTAAGTCACTCTATGGTCCTCTCATATGTCACTGTCAGCACTTCTTCATTTACCTCTGTGTGTAGTCTGTCTGCATCTTTCCCTTCTTTTTCTCTCCCTCTCTTAACATGTGGCCTGTTGCAGTTCCTTGTTTTTGCCTACAAAGTATAATTCTCAAGAAGGTCACATGTCCATAAATAGATGTAGCAGATGAGTGCTGCTGAGTGTTGAGAGAATGAGAGGTTTATAGAGGAAAAACATGAGGTTTTCACTGATCCTTAATACTGAATCTGCAGGCCTCTGTTTGAAGGAACATTAAAATATTTAAGAGGCTAAATCTGTACATTTATTCATGCCATGCCTTGCAGTTAAATGTAACAAACGTATTTAAGCATAAAAAGGCATGTGCCCTGACTTTATAACATAGTTATTATAGTTATGTTTTCGGTTTCCAGGCAAAACTATTTTGGAGTGGATGATGTGGTTTGGCATGTCAGCTTTCAAGAGACAGTCCTCAGAAACAACCAGCAGTAATGAGTAAGTCTGAGTCTAAATATATATTGTATATTACATTAGATTAGATTCATTGGATATTAATGGAACATTTAATGAGAACGCCTTGGTTGCTGTCCTAGGTTTTGAAATCTCTCATTTTAATTTCTTATTATATTAGATAGATATATAGATACTTTATTGACCTCATGGGGGAAATTATTGTTACAACAGTGTGATAAAGAATAAAAATAGTACAGTGTACAATAAACATCAAATAAACAACACATGAGGAGCCAAAGTTCTTTGCCTACCGTTCTGGAATTGGGGTGGATGACGCTGTCATCTACCTGGTACACCGATCCCTCTCTCACTTAGAGCCGGCAGGGAGCACTGTGAGGATCATGTTTTTTGACTTCTCCAGTGCTTTCAACACCATCCAACCTGCACTACTGAGAGGGAAGCTGGAGGGAGCCGGAGTAGGCAAACAGCTGACTGCATGGACCATCAACTACCTTACCAACAGACCACAGTATGTGAGGCTCCATGACTGTGTGTCCGAGGTGGTAATCTGCAGCACGGGGGCACCACAGGGCACGGTTCTCTCACCTTTCCTGTTCAGCCTTTACACTTCAGACTTCTGTTATAATTCGGACGATTGCCATATACAGAAGTTCTCAGATGATACAGCCATCATTGGATGCATATCAGACGGGAATGATCAGGAATACAGGGGGGTCATCAGTGACTTTGCTGGCTGGTGTGAGACCAACGTACTCCAAATCAACGCTGGCAAGACAAAGGAGATGATCATAGACTTCAGGAGGAAGTCAACCCCTACAACACCGGTGAACATCCAAGGGAAAGATATTGAGATAGTGGACTCTTATAAGTACCTGGGTGTTCACCTCAACAATAAACTGGACTGGACTACAAATACAGACGTCCTGTATAAGAAGGGCCAGAGTTGACTCCACCTGCTGAGGAGACTGAGGTCCTTCGGAGTCTGCAGGACTCTGTTAAGGACATTCTATGACACTGTGGTAGCATCTGCCCTTTTCTATGCAGTGGCCTGCTGGGGGAGTGGATGCATGGACAGGGACAGGAGCAGGATTGACAAACTGGTGCGGAGGTCTAGCTCCGTGCTGGGATGTCCCCTGGAGTCTGTGGAGGTGGTTGGTGAGGGAAGGATGTTAGTAAAGGTGACATCCATCATGAACAACCCACATCACCCACTGCATGAGTATGTGAGTGGGCTGAGCAGCTCCTTTAGTCAGAGACTGAAACACCCTCGCTACAGGAAGGAGCGCTTTCTCAGATCATTCATCCCAACAGCAGTTAGACTCTATAACTCCTCAATCACAATGTCATAAGTCACTGGACACTGTGAACATCCACTGTCACCACTTCATGCATAATGGACCTTCCATGTGTATAGACATGTGCAGGTATATATGTATGTATATGTATACATATGTATATTTAGTGTGTACGTGTGTGTGTGTACATGTCTATAAACAGGAATAGTAGTGGTACAATAGCTATATCAAGCTATATAGTTTATGTCTTCCATATTTCCAGCCATATCCATAATCACATACTGTGTATGCTACCATTGTATATGGTGTATTATCTTACTTTTTTTCATTGATTGTACTTATTGTATTTTTGTATTTCCTTCTGATATCTGTACCTGAGCTGAGGTGACGCAAAAATTTCCCCGTTGTGGGATCAATAAAGTCTTATCCTATCTCTTATCTTATCTTCTTTGCAACAGATTCCAGTAGTTAGTTAAAGATAGTCAGTATTATGTTTGTGAATGCACATTGTAAAACCAAGTGAGGAAAAAGAGCAAGGTGGAATAGTTGAAATGTGGCTTGATAAATATGGAGAGGGATAAATTTGCTGTTTTCCCGGAGGGACTGGCGGGCCGTGCTGTTGGGATAATATATTTTTTCATTTTTTCTTAGAGCTCAAATATGGTACACCATAGGATAAACACAGCGGTCATTTTTATTTTGATATATTTCCTGTTATATCAAAGTGCATTCCTATTTATTACCCGTGGAGAGCAGCAACAGGCTCGGATGACAGTAAGCAGCCTCAGTTTTCAGTAGAGGAAGAAAGCGGAGACGTCACATGGAGAGATACAACAGCAGTAGCTGCTACACCACTAATCACACAACATTAACATAACTAGCTACTAAAAGCTAACCTGGCTAGCTAATTGTTTCGTCTTCTTCATGCAGTCGGATTTGCAAATTTGCAAGAAACAAAATTCATAGACGGTGCAAAACGGAAAACAATATTACGGTCACACACAGCTACCGTGGCCTCTTCTTGCATCCAGTAGGCAGGGTATTTAGGCTAGCTAGCGACTCTGCCTTGGCTAGCGTCAGGCTAGCCAGCTAGCTAGCTAGCTACTAACATCGCTATCGGTAGTTAGCTAGCTAGCGAGCTGTAGTAACTTACGTCATGGAGGAACTAGTCGTGGAAGTAAGAGGGACAAGTGGGGCTTTTTATAAGGTAAGTTATTGACTTTTGTCGAGTTTAGTGACCACCGTTCACACACTATGTACCAAGTAAGCCTAACTAACATGAAATTGTGTCACGGGGCTAGCTCAGTGTTATATGTGGGCCTCGGTGCTTCTGCTCAACGTCTACCGGGACCTGAAACCTGTAAACAAAGCTAACGCTGCGGTGGGGCTCTAACATCAGCGGTAGTGGATAAATTGGTGAACTATTGGTGATAATGACGCTTAACCAGGGTAGCTGTTTTAGCGGTATCGGTAACGCTGATGTGACTGCTGTACGATGGTACCCCTAAAGTGATGTGCAAGGGTTGGTTGCAGACTCACAAACATCAGAATCAATCATGGGTTGGCTGTTTTTTGTTTTTTGCTTTTGTCAAATAAGTTAATTCAGAGCAGCACACAGGGGCGATGGTTTGGCTAACCTTTATTGTGCCCGTAGCTGCCAGGTGTTTTCTTGTTTTGTCAAGACTGCAGAGATTTTGGGGTCAGTCAGGCAACAAGTAGATCATAAATCCGATCCCGTGACCTGCGTGTATCACTGGGGTGGGGTGGGGGAGATAACATAAGCAGTACAATGGGATAACACGCTAATTAGCAATAATTACTTACATTTGAATATTGTTTAATTCAAGGACACAAGAATACAATGAATGGTGAAGAATCTAAATAAAATGATACATTTATTATTTATTTATTTTAGCTGTCAGGTTTGTTGTAGTGTAAATATAGGATGACATATATCTCAAGTAAAGTTCTGACAGATGTCTTTTTAAAGCTAATAGTTTTGTTGTGGCCACATTAATGCGAGGTACATGAATGCTGTGAGTATGCTGTATAATCAGGGTAAATAGTAATTGGAATTAATCTTGATTCAGGTCACATACTCTCATTAAGCTCAGCAGTTGCCATGTAAACCATAGACTTTCATGCTGTGCTCAAAACTTGTATGCTTTCCCAAATCAAGAGGCTTTTCCTTTGAATGTAGGAAAGTTGAAGTTGGCACTGTCAGCTGTACTTTGGCTTTTAGCTAGGTGTGGCACTAAACAGAAGCCTTTCTTTTAATAGTTGCAATCATATTGTTAGCAAGTACAGAACCATATGAATGGGTGGGTGTGTCCGAACATTTGACTGGTGCCATAGCTTGAATGATAAGTTTTACTGTCAAACAGCTATGAGAAAAGTTAGGCTAATTTTTGTTAGATAGTAGTCTGGTTTGAAAAAATCCAGTCCCACCAGGTAACTCTTAAGAATACTTTCATTAGCCGTATATCTATCATAACCTACATGTATACCACCATTATATTTAATGTATTTTACCTTATGTAGATCAATCTAATAAGATGATGTAGGTGTGACTGCTTACAAGTATAAGCAGATACACAACAAGAGGGTGACTTTGGCAAATGTCTTTCTGTTCATCAGAAAATGCCCAGTGTGTTCACAGAGGCTTATTCATAGTGCTTAAAACTTAGGCAGTTTGTTCTTCTCTTGGCCCAGTATGATGTCACTGAGAGCAAATATCCCTAATATTGTCATCTTAGGTACACAGTTCTGACTGAAACCCCACCCACCTGCTGTTCACACCTTCTGTTTGCCAGGGGTTGACTGGCAGACAGTTGGCCTAATAGGAGTAGAGCTAAAATGGTTTAAAGATGAATTGAGCTGCACCAGCAAGAGATAAATGTGGATTATTTTAAATTGTGAATCATGCAAAGCTAGTGTAGTGGACTGTAATCGAGTAAAAGGAATAGTGTAATAGGTCCACTTTAAAGGAGACTTATTTACGGAGCAGTTACCTTTGCTAGATGGCAGCATAACTCCAACACAGGGAGTTGCATCTTACTGCAGATCATTTGCATGATTTCAATGTTAATAAGCATTCAAATTTTGGTTAATGAATCAAGAGTTTTGAACGTAATCATTTTAGTTAGTTGTTGTGAGGATGTTGATTAACTAAATGTGTAGTTGGCAAATAATTTTTATAATGTTTTTGGTGATAGTTGAACTGAAAAATGACACCCTTGTCTCTGGTATTATAGCAAAACTTAAAATATGCTCTTGGCTGAAATGAACAGCCAAGAGAAATAATGAGTGCATTCATCTGCCAAGTAAGAATAATACTAAAGAAATAATTGTAGAAAATGGTTCTGCCATAAATCACTTGAGTGAGAAACTTAATTTTGCGGTTTTTAAATTGCACCTTATGCAGCATAGAAGTCATTCCTCTTTTTTATTGTAATCTCAACAGCAGTACAACAATTGCAGTTTACTGCCAGTAGACTAAACTACATTATCTCCTAATGCACCCTCTGTGTTGCCCTCATATTTTGTGTTTTGGTATTTTTCCAGTTTTAACAAGATTAATGTTCTTGCTAAAGTCTGAACTTCGTTTCTGAGCGAGACAGTTCAGTCAGTCACAATCCTAAACATGCTCACAGGTCAGTGAGGTCCTGTCAAAATTGGTTTATTTGTTTTTTTTTAACCTTGGGAGTTTTGAGAATCTCTCCTTCTTGCTTCATTTCATCCACCACTGACTGCTAGCTTGCCAGGTTAATGCAACCCATTGGCAAGGCTCTCTAGCGCTCTCTTTTCCTTCTAGGCATCGCATGGCCTACTTGCAGTGTTTGACACACATGACACACACATCAGCTGTGTGTAGAAGCAGCGAGAGAGAGAGAGACTGAGCCAAACCTGGCTCGAGCCCAAAGCTCAAACTCCAGAAAAGGAAATTATTTAGGTTGTTTCATTGCTAGGAGCATTAGGATAAGGTCCGGCTTAAGCAGTAGAACTGGTTCCTGTTTACATGGTCGATGCCAGTTTGACTTGCACACTGACTATTTCAAAGATATTTCAAAACTGAATTTACTTCTGTGACTCTTGCAGGGCTTTGTAAAGGATGTTCACGAAGGATCTGTCATGGTAGCATTTGAAAACAAGTGAGTAAAGTAAAATATAACATTGTGTAATATGTCATTTCTTTGCCAAACAATAAAATGAACTTTTTGTGTTTGTTCCTCTGTCCCAGCTGGCAGCCGGAGCGGCAGATCCCATTCCAGGATGTGCGCTTTCCTCCTCCAACAGGGTTCTGCAAGGAGATCAGTGAGAGCGATGAGGTCGAGGTGAGAAAGTGATTGTTGCCATCAGACATGGTGGGTTTGGAAAGCAAAGTTGGTATAGCTGGGGAGCAGTTTGGAATAGCATGGAGCGGAGTGAGTAGAGTTGAATTTTCAGTGTAAAATAAGATTTTAAAAAAAGAGGGTGATGCTCCTTAGATAGTCTTAGATTTTCTGTTCTATCATTGGTAAATTAGTCTGACTTGTTATTTTTATTAATAATATTATTCACAATGATTTCCTGTATCAGTGTGTCCAGTTGTTTCTGTGCCAGTTTACTCTTATCAGCTTTGTTTAAAGGTGGGAATTATTTCTGAAATGAACTGTGTGTGTGTGTCTGCCAGGTGTATTCTAGGGCGAATGACAAAGAGCCATGTGGATGGTGGCTAGCCAAGGTTCGCATGGTCAAAGGGGAGGTAAGAGATGCTCCAGTTCATCTGTAAGGCTCACCAAGCAGCACTGAAACAACATGGCTCTGATAAATTTGCCTAAAACGCAGCCCAGACACTTGCTCCATCCTAAATGCTTTAATATCACAACTTCCTTTAGTAATACTAAATACAGCCATGTTTACTAACAACATTTTACACTCATGAAATGTTATGTACTCATAAAAATCCTTTTTATCAAGCTCACTGCAGATATTTAACTTCAGTGTAACATCATTTCTCTGGTGACAGATGTCAGTGTGTGGTTGAGTTTTACAATCCTGAACAACACATTAACTCAATGACTGATTGAATTCAGACTATATGCCCCAGATGTTCTTTATATCCTTGTATTTCCATTTTCCTCTGGATTTTTTGTGCACGTAAGCTCTTCCTCTGTTTGTCCTCCTGTTGTCTTACCACCATCAGATGTACTTTCTTCAAAATAAATTTTTAATAATATTTACACACAGCTCCAGCCTGTATGGGACTTATTTAAACTTTTGAAAAAAAGTGATGTTTTTCTATTGGATCGCTCATACTTGATCTGTCTTTGTTTCCAGTTTTATGTAATAGAGTACGCCGCATGTGAAGCCACATTAAATGAGATAGTGACGCTGGAGAGGTTACGGCCGGTCAACCCGAATAAACCAGCCACCAAAAACACCTTCATTAAGATCCGACTGGATGTACCCGAAGATCTACGGCAAATGTGAGTTTGACTTGCATGAATAAAGACTGGTGCACAAGTTTGAAATTATTTGGATTTTCTGTAATCCACATGGGGCCAAAAGCATGCATACACTACCCACTAACTTGTGCTTAAATGTCCCTTAGCAAGGTGCGCCTCAACCAGAAGCTTTTGGTAGCCATCACCAAGCTCCTAGCATAATTATAGCTGGACTGCTCATCTTGGCAGAATTGGTCAAGTTCATTTAAATTGGTTGATTTGTTGGTAAAGTTTAGGAAGTCCATTCCAGAGCCATTTCTAAATAACTAAAAATTCCAGAAGCATCAATTTAATGTTACCACTTTGACGAGGTCTAGGAGAAGACCCCAACCGTCACCCTCAGATGAGAGGAATTTGGTTACATTGTTCAGAAACAGCCAAGGCTCAGCTGTGCCCTGAGATTGAGACTGCTGGAACATCAGCAGAGAAACTAGTTTTACATCACCAAGAAAGAAGCCCCTACTCTATAATTGACGCCTTCAAGCATGATGGAAATTTGCACCTGTGCAGGTAGACAAGTCAGATGCCTTCTTTAAACTTTTGTTTTAAAGTTTTATTGTCAGAAGAGACAAAGACTGAGCTATTTGGTCATAATGACAAGGTATATTTGGAGAAGTAAAGATCAGGCTTTCAGGGCTAAGACCTGTACCAGCTGTCAGACATGGTGGTGTCATCATGCTGTAGGGCGGTTTTACAGAGCTGGAATACCTGAAATTCTTCAACTTCAAAAGACATAGTTGGGTGTTCCTACAGGATAATGACCCCAAACACATCAAAACTAGTTCTGGGATGGATAAGACAAACGAACATTTAGTTGCAACTTGAATTGAGACAATTAACCGACTATTCGTCTGGGTGCATCTGTATATTTAATCCTATATACATATTTTTGACCCTGTGTGCATGAGAGAAAATCCAAAATAATTTCACATTTGCCATTAAAGTTGTATGCTGCACAATCTTTTCATTCTAGAATATTAATCGTTCAAAGAAATAATTAAAAGCTTAAGATTACTGTTACATTCTTGACCACAACTGTACGGTCAAAACTTGACTTACTCCAGCTTGTATATGAGCCTGTACTCCCAGAAGAGTTTGTATGTGTACATGTATCCATAAGCTGTTATCACTGAGGACAAATTCATTTATTAAGCAACTTGTTTGCTGGTTTCACTATGATAAAGTATACGTGTTCTTGTGTTCCCAGGTGCTCCAAGGAATCAGCACACAAAGACTTCAAAAAGGCTGTGGGAGGGTTCAGTGTCACCTACGACTCAGAGAAAAAGCAGCTGGTCATTTTGGTTGGTCAAACTGTTGTTTTTCTTCTTAATGTGCTACATTTTCACACAATCATATCCTCTATTGACCCTTGCATAGCATCACCTTGAAGTGAAGTGCATCCATAGGTGACTTAAAACATCAGAACCTCACTCGTGTATGATATTAATGAGCGTAATGTTTGATTGTTACAGTCGGTGAATGAGGTCACAACAAAGCGGGCCAATATGATGAGCGACATGCACTTCAGGAGCCTCCGCACCAAGCTGTCTCTAATGCTGAGGAACGAAGAGGCCAGCCGACAGCTGGAGGTAGGTTACGCACAGCTCCAGCCTGTATGTGACTGTTTGGATCATTTTGCAGCCTGGGATGGAGAGTTTTTAAAGGGTTTCTTTTCAGTAAACTTACACACCCTCTTTGCTCTTTTGTGGAATTTATTAAATGTTAATTAATGAATTTTTTTGATGTGCATTTCTTCAGAGCTCCAGACAGCTGGCATCTCGGTTTCATGAACAGTTTGCTGTTCGGGACGATTTAATGGGTCTCGCCATTGGGACTCACGGGGCCAACATTCAGCAGGCGCGTAAAGTTCCTGGAGTCACTAACATAGACCTGGACGAAGAGACCTGCACCTTCCACATATACGGAGAGGTAGGAGGGCTTTACTTGTACACAAATGAGCTGAGACATAGATATGTAGAGCTTGCCCTCATTAATGTTAAGTGGGTACAAATTTAACAGACCAGCATGGGGTAAAAAAACACAAACAAAAGTAAGTATGCCTGTTTTGTATTTCATGGAAGGACCAGGATGCTGTCCGTATAGCCAGAAGTTTCCTGGAGTTTTCTGAAGATATCATCAAAGTTCCCCGGAACTTAGTAGGTGAGAAAGTCGCTCAACCGAGACAAAGAAATGAATCATCGGGTACCTTTATTTTACTTGATTTAATCCAGTTTCAAGTTCAGCCAGAGTGAGACTGATGTTTTTTCTCATGCAGGGAAGGTGATTGGCAAGAACGGCAAGCTGATTCAGGAGGTGGTTGACAAATCCGGTGTGGTTCGGGTTCGTATTGAGCCTGAGAACGACAAAAAACCATCAGCGGCAGCGGCAGCAGCTGCTGATGAGGTCAGTAGGGAGAGAAAGTTGCGTCGTGTTGCTGCATTAAAAATCATCACAGTAAATACAGCAGTGTTAGAGCTCAATCACTAAGAGGATTCAAACTCTCCTGGTCCTCCTCTGTCACAGGGAATGGTGCCATTTGTGTTTGTGGGAACCAAGGAAAGCATCTCCAATGCAACAGTACTACTAGACTATCACCTCAACTACCTTAAGGTTTGTGTCCTCAGTGATGTCATCTTCTACCAACCAAACATCAAAACGGAGCTAAAGGATGTGGTCAGGCAGGGATAGAGTGGTGGCCCCAGTAGGTAGAGTGGTGGCCCCAGTAGGTAGAGTGGTGGCCCCATGACCGGAAAGTCGGTGGTTCGAATCCACTGAACGGCTACCCTGGGGTACCCCTGAGCAAGGTACCGTCCCTACACGCTGCTCCCCGGGTGCCCAATGGCTGCCCACTGCTTCACTGAGTGAATGGGTTAAATGCAGAGAGGAATTTCCCCACAGGGATCAATAAAGTATACTTTCTTTCTTTTCATTGTTGACCTTCTGTGACGTTTTCGTTCATGTCCACAGGAGGTGGACCAGTTGCGACTGGAGCGTCTACAGATCGATGAGCAGCTGAGACAGATAGGCGGTGGAGGCGGAGGGGGGGGGACAGGGCCCCGAAACCCTAAAGACAAAACCTACGTGTTCGATAATGGAATGGGGCTCGGGATGGGCCGAGGAGGGGGAGGAGGAAAGCCCTATGGAGGAGGGGGAAGAGGTGGACGAGGGCGGAGAGGAGGAGGAGCTGCTTTTGCCTCAGGTTTGATAGTTACTGCATCTATATTACTGCGGGTAAACTACAAGAGCTGATGTACTCTCAAGTCAGTCAGCTGCAGATGTTTCATGTAAAATTTGTTACGTTGTTACTGCACTTAGTATTTTCAGGTATCTGTACTTGGGTATTTATTTTTATCACAACTTTTTACTCCCTACATGTTAGCATAAATATCTGTACTTTCTGCTCCTTGAATTTGGAAAACTGGCTCATTACTTTAGGTCTAACACATTTGAGGGAAGTAATTACTTTATGTTGCTGAGCACCTTTAAACATTCAACCAATCTGAACCTAAATGGAGGGAACAATAAAACATAGTCTGCATTAAAAGGAGTAATGTTTTTTTAAGTGGCAGCTGATTTCAGATGCAACGTTTCAATCAGCTAATGCATAAACTGTTTATATGCAGTTTGTCACACAGTGTGTTGCTAGCTACAGGTCCAGCTGCTGTATTTCACAGGTAGATAAAAGAATTACAGTTAACTTCACTCAGAGAAAGATGAGAAAGACAGGAGAGGAAGATGAACAGAGGTTATATTTAAAGGTGAGGACTTCTCATTGCCATTTGATAGACAGGACATTTAAATCAAGCATCAGCTTATATCTTGATGAATTCAGTTGTTTAAATCGACTCTGAGCAGCCTGCACACAAAGAAAATGTACTGGAGCTCTGAACAAAGACTATTGTTACTTATTTCTAAGTGATTCTTCTCCCTACGCTGCACCACTACAACCAACCTTAGGTTTCCTCACCAGACAAATCCCACTTGAGCCGCTGACTACACTAATTCTTCTGTTTAGGTATGGAGGTAAAGTCACCCATCAGCTGGTAACAGTATCCTCCAAAGAGCTACTTACTTTTATAAAAGTGTCAGAGCTTCTACTTTTTTAAAATAAAAAATTTTAATCAGTTTTTCACCTTTTACCAGATTTTTTTTTTTTAACAGAAGTACGTATAGGAGAAAGTCTCCTGTGATTGTTTGGTTTAGATGTAAAAGGCACAATGACAAAGCAAACGAGCAGATTCTCGGCCATAGATTTATGTTCTTGTGATTTCATTTCATATTGAAGTAAAGTGTTTGGACATCTGATATTTCAGTAAAAACGTTTCCCCAGGCGATGATCTGATTATGAAACGGCAATTAATCAAAGGTTGAGTCTGTGTTGTCTTTCCGAGGCAGCCGAAATTAGGTTGGACTTTGTCCTCGGTCCCCCAGGCACCAACTCTGAGGCATCCAACGCTTCAGAGACAGAGTCAGACCACAGAGACGAGCTCAGCGATTGGTCGCTGGCCCCCACGGAGGAGCTAATGACAGGAGGTGGGACCCTGCCCAGACGGACAGATGGGAGGAAGAGAGGAGGCGGCGGTGGGCTGAGGGGACGAGGAGGGAGAGGAAGAGGAGGGGGAGGATATAAAGGTGAGTGTTAATTATCATTGGCGGTCTTTGATCTTTTCACAGGACTCTTATCTCATTCCATGATTTTTCTCAGCCCATTTTTGGAGCATTTACACTTTGTCTAAAAAATGATCAATGCAAAAGCTTGCTAAATGTTTCTATTAATCAGATAATAATGAATGGAATTTATTTTCATTTGAAAAAATGAAAATATGAAAACGATTAAAGAGAAAAAAGTTGGTGTGTAATGACTCAAAAGAAATAACATTTTGAGATGCTTTTCATCAAATTATGGCCTAAAGAACGGAAATAAATCACATCATGAGATCTCTGCAGACCTCCTGTGCAAATAAATTCTCATTATGAGTTCTCTTTTCAAAACGATCCATATTTATATTGAAAGAAACTATTTCTCCCAACTTTAATCTAATTAGGATGTACACAAATTTCACCCTATTTTTACCTGGCAAAAGGTAGGTCACCTAAGACTGAGTCTACTGAGCCATGCGAAGATTGTTTACATGACTGTGGCTAACTTTGATTGCTAACTTGTTGTTTTTAATGTTGGTTTAGGTGAAGACATGCAGTGGAACGAGCCGAGAACTCGTCACATCAGAGACTCAAAGACAAGAGGCCAAGAAGACACTCTGCAGGTAACAGTCACAAACAGCTGCTGCCAAGTTATTTTCATGTCATTGTTTAAAGTCTAATATCTTTGAAACGCTCCTCAAAATTCTGTAAACATGCTTTTCAGTGAGCATGCCCTGATTGATCCTTCTTTCTGGCATTAAAAAAATGGCCAAAATGCAGAAAAAATTCAAGTATTCTAAATTCAGTATGACCTGAAATGAGTGACTAAATCCATTAAAGCATCAGGAAAGTGTTCAAGGATATTTTTCAGTCATCTGTAGGACCAGGGTTTTTTGTAGGCACATCTGTCACCCCTGGTGGTCATTAAAAGGAAAAAAACTACATCTGTCTTTATAGTTTTACACCTATAGTTTGTTTACTCCGGTTCAAATCAGATGTTTGGTTTGTCTTCACACAGAAAAAAGTGAAATAAAATGCGTCACTACAAACCATGTGACCATTCAGTCGTCTCATTGGTCAGATGTGTCTGGAGCGGGTGCATAAAAAAATGTAAATACAGGAAGAAGGTGCTTTGCTCTGGACTACTGGAGAACGCAGAGCGTTTACGTTCATTTCACAGCTAGCTGCTGAACAGACCTTTGCGCATCTATAGTGCCTTCCCGAGATCAGCGTACATAGTTATGGGATGTTTTGTAGCTCAAACTTGTAACGTACTCCTGTTAGCTGATTCATGTTGTGTTCATACCTGCACAAACAAACCACACAAAATGTGGGGAAACGAACAGAGTTAGAACTGACAACACGCCGCAGGTGTGCAAACACCCTTCTACTCTTCATGGCTCCCTTTTAGAGCCACCCTCAAGTGGCCATTACAGGAACTGCAGTTTTTGACCACTAATTTTATTTTGCAGCTACAAAGTTTGGAAATTCTGTTTCAAGCAAGACATTTAAAGGAGGTGATGATTGTTTACAGTGAGATGATGTAGATCACTTACAATGATAAGATAATACAGCTGAATAATATTTGAGGCTGACTGTAACTATTTACGTTTCTATTTTAAGCCCTGCTTATTTAATGAATTCTCAGTGCTTTGCAAAAACAATCCAGCTACTTCAGCATACTGGCAAATATTATGAGACTGCTACTAATTTTTGAATCATTTCTTCTGCAAATATCCTTACACCACTGTCACAATCAACAGTGCTATTTTCTGCATATCAAATGTTCCCTCTGTTTAACACTCCAAACCTCAACTGTCAACAAGACACTCTCTGTGTTGTCACACACTCAAAGTCCTGCCTGTTCTCACTGAACATCACTGTAGGACACTTTCTAAGATGGGGCTATATTTAGTCCTAACTTAACTTTCTGCTTGATTCGTGATTGCAGCAGGTTTGACATATGTAAAGGTGCACAGCACGGTGGGGTGATGGTTAGTACCACTGCCTTACAGCAAGAATCTCCTGGATTTGATCCACCTGGGGCCTTTCTGTGTTTGCATGTCTTGCTCATGTCTGTGTGGGTTCTCTCCGGAAACACCAGCTTCTTCCCAAAGTCCAAATACATGTGGGTTAGCTTAACTGGGGATTTTAAGGTGGCCGTTGGTGGTCCCTTTTGCCCCACAGGACCTCTGAGGTGATCTAAGGAACATTGGCAGTGGACACTTGTGGTCTTTTTTTGGAGGAAACTTGTTCTATAATGAATTGTGATATGAAACACTTGAAGGCTGTGTTGTTTACATCAAGTGTTTTTGCACTATGGTGGACATCACCATACTGTGCTGTTTGGGACACTACAGCCCTTCAGGTGCTACTGCTATATAAGGGTTTGCCCGTTCTGCAGCAGTTTTTAGGTGGGTGGTGCATGTTAAATAACAGCTGCATGAACACAAGGACCAAAGCTCTTTTAGCAGATTTGTGCATCATAACAAGGTGATCATTGTTTTTCACGTCAGCTGAAAGAGGTACTGAAATTGTGGCGTATAGCATTGTTCCTGCTAATTAAAGTCAGATTTTCAGTACAGCTGTGAACGGACTGTACCAAATGCTTCAGATAAGCACTGACATCTGTGTGAATGATCAGTGTATGCAGAGACAGGTGGAAGTCCGCCCTCTATCTATCACACAGTTCGTGTTGACAGCTGGTCAGCTAGCATTGACTCATACACAGTAACAGAGTATAAACCACTGTTCGTTTCTCAGCTTTGTCTCAGAGAAGAACTCGTTTTCTTTAGTCTGACCCTCCTGAATGCTCCTCCTCTGCTTCTAGTAGTGGATTTACTGAGATGCAAAATATTTTACAGGACAGGCAAAATATAATTTCTATTACTTTTATTTTATAATAACCTTTTTGTGAACGATGCATTTCTACAGTTTATTAACCAAATAAAACAAAAAACAGAATTGCCATACAAAAACCTAAAATAACCAGGCTGAAACCAAACGGATAAATAACCTGGTGCAGGGAGGACTGAGGCAGGTGCAGGTGCTGCCCCTCCCTAAGTCTGGTCCTGCTGATGGGTTTTTCCTGTTAAAAGGGAGTTTTTCTTTCCCACTGTTTCTACTGCTTGCTCATAGGATTGTTGGGGTTCTCTCTCATAATACTGTTACAATATAAAGCACCTTGAGGTGACTGCTGTTGCTATTTGGTGCCATATGAAAAGCACGCAGCAGGCTGCACCGAGGGTAAAGGGAAAGTTAGCTGTGTAGTGTGGGGCCAGACTCTTATGGATTTCTTTATTTTTCTACCCGCAGATTCGTGTGGACGGGAACAACGAGCGTAGCGTGCAGCACTCCTCAGGTGGCCGAGGCGGTCCGTCCTCGTCCCAGGGCAGTCTCAGTGGCAGCGGCGAGGGACAGCCCCGCCATCATCATCAGAGACCTACTAGAGACAGAGGGATGAAGAAGGAGAAACAGGACGCTCCCGCGCTGGTGAACGGAGTGTCGTAGATACCCCACTGGAGGACCTTCTCACTTAGACACACACACACAGGCAACTCATCACAGAACATCGTAGAGTCTCAGTCTCTGCTTTTTCTTTTCTGTCTCTGTCTAACACAAGAATACACATATTTCCATCAGCATGGAAGTGTTTACAGTAGTGAAGTCTTAGGCTGGAGGTGATCTTGTATCTGCTGGTCTGGTCTGTTCTTGACTGGTGTTGTATCTCCTGCGCATTCTCTGGATGAAAGAAGAGGAGGAATTAGACTAAAGCTCATCTCACAAACAACCATTAACACCAAACATACTCGTGCCCCACTAAACCAACATAGTTTGTTTACTGATGCTCCATTTGGACTTGCTAATGTGAGAGAAAAAAATGAGGCAAAAGAAATCATTGGCCGTTGGGAATCAAAGATTTGCAGCCACTGGAGAAAGCAGGATGGAATATGTGCCCTCGCTCCCTGAAAAGCACACTTTTAGGAGGTGGCTTCAGTTTTTTCAGCAGGTCTAAATTTTATTTTTGGTTTTTGTGAAATCTCCAACACATCCTTTATAATGGAACTGTTTTGTCCAGAGAAGCGAGTCTCTGTGGGAAATCAGCTCTATTATTCCACAGAGACTTTTGAGGTTAACTATCAATTTAAACACATCTTTTCAATAAGGGGCAGAAACGTTTCGGTGTCACCTAAATGACATGCAATCCTATGGGGATTCAGACTGGAAGATGATGTTTGTAGAGGGCACTTTATGGACTTTCTTTCTTTCTTTCTCTCTTTCTTTCTAACGTAGTTATTGTTTCTTTCTTCTTTTTCTTTTTTTTTCAACATTTAAAAGCATCCATGTTTCAGAATGAAATGCAAACGGGGAGGCATGAGCTCTGAAGTCACCTGTGTTTTGTTTCCCGTTGCCTTGATATTCAGATTCAGTAAAACTTATCGAAATGTACAAATGGAGAGACATAAATCTGAGGCACACTGATGCACATAAACTGCTTAAACACAGCGACTCCCATGAGTTTGTGTCAGGGTACATATTGTTATGAACTGTTCTCCTTTCCAAAGGAAGGTTACACTCCTGTACAATGACCAGAAATGCATTATTCCTGCGTGTTTACAATTAGTCTACCATAAACACTCCACATGTGTGCAGTGGTGTTAGTCCACAGTGAGGGACTACGCTCCCTGAACTCATTCATCTCATCTGTAAAGAGCTGTCAGCAGGAATCACCATCCTATACCAGACTCTTCATCCTCTTCAGTGAAGGGTGCAGACTGAAGCTAGGCGTATTTTGGTTAG
The DNA here is from genome assembly GCF_041146795.1 of Maylandia zebra. Lineage (NCBI taxonomy): Eukaryota > Metazoa > Chordata > Actinopteri > Cichliformes > Cichlidae > Maylandia > Maylandia zebra. The sequence continues at coordinate 30,983,288 of NC_135168.1, forward strand.
GTCCACGTAAACCTGGCTTGATGCCCGTTAAAGTCATTTCTTTTGCTTTCAGACAAGCAGGATGCGTTTAGAGCAGCTAACTCCTGTCGCACCACTTTGTTTTTCTTAATTTATGAAACTCTTTGTATTTAACTTTGCCATGACAAACTTATTTGAAGTGTAACTGTAGAGGACATGACAGACTGTTGAGTTTTTCCTTGACAAAATAAAAATTTGGCCTAAGTTTTATTCTTTTTGGTGATCTTATTCCTGACCCGTTCAGTTCACATATGTTTTCTTTTAGTTTTTTTTTCTTCTTGTTTTTGAACAGTAGAGCAGTGTGATAGCAGTCATGCTCCATCCATTGATTTTCCATCCATCGATTTTTCGATCCATCGATTTTCTGATTCAGGGTCTTGGGGACTAGGGCTGATCCCAGCTGACTTTGAGAGGCAGAGGTCCATCACAGAGCCTTTTCCATCCACACCCACTGAAGTGTGTGAAAAGTCTTTATCTCTGTGCCTTTGATTTATGCTCCTCCATTTCTCTGAATTTGGCCTGAACAGATTAGAACTTTTCATCCTGCCTGTTCAAACCCAGCGCTACACCCCTCATTTAAAACATACTGCAGATGGATGTTTTGTAGAGTGAGTGGTTGTGTGACCCTGTTTACATTGGTTTCCATTGTTTTGAGGAGGCACAGCGGTGTAGCCTGCTGAGGTATTTTATTCTAGGGTGAGACCAGTTTTCTGACCTTGCTCGATACTTTTCTGCTTTGAGTCAGAGCTCTTCGAGGCGCTGACGTAAACAACCGGAGCAGCAGACGGTTCGTCTTCAAACAGCTCAGTAACTTTGTGTTACCAGTGCAGGCTTTCAGACAACAAAGGAGCAAGACTAAGCAGGACATCGCTTCAAGCTCTTGAGGTGTTCCAACCTGCTGTTCGGTTGACACCCCAGTTGATCACTGACTTCGTAAATATGTTGAATAGAAGGATCCTTAGGTTCACCGTAAACATCTAAATAGCGAGAGTCAAATGTAGGCTGCAGCGAGGCTGTTGGTCATTGACATCGTCAAGTTGTCCTAAAGTCAAAGCGACTGCTGTGCTGTATACAGGCTAGTGTAGAGAGTACCTGTGGACCTGTGGGTGATTATGATGAAAATAATACTCATTAGTTCGAATAAAGTGACGGTCAGTGTAAAAGACAAGCAACAAAAAGCTGTTCTTAAGGTTTCTCTGTGCATTTGTAGGCACATTTCACTGGAACATCTCGCCACTAGTTTCTAGCACTGAATCTGGAGTAGCAGGTTCGCTGTGGGTTATCCAGGTTACATTATTCCACTGGTTGTTACAGTAGCATAGGACTTTCCCAGGAAGAATCCACTGGATATAAAGTTAGATCACACAGCGTTAAAAGAAACCACGTCATCATGGGTGATCACGATACCCTAATCTTTTTTTGTTCCTTTAAAAAATTGTTCCACAAGTATTGGCAATCAAATTGTCCAAGGTCTGAGAAAATTTCAGTAAGAAAATTGGTGCCAATCTCTACTAAACAATGACGTTTGAGCCATTGCGTATTTAGATTAGCAGGGGCTCTAAACAGTTAGCCAAAGCTAACCAAACCTGGTGACCAGCACCTCCGAATGCCGGTCGGAGGACCAGCAAACCAGTCACATTCATTTAGGCTTTCTTTTTCTGATTTTGTTAAACTCATTTTTGCCTTGTTTCGATTGAAACTTTACTGTGAATTAAGGTGTACTGACCTGGATTTATTGGTGAGAAAAGCAGTAATGGTATTGCCCAACAGACTGCTTTTATTAAGAGCACCATCAATAAGCACTGCAGAAAATAAATTTACAGTATGTTCAATTAAATTCCAGACTGTCAGAAACAAGAGCTCTCTCCTCTTGGTAATCACCAGCTCACTGGTAACCCGTTCTCGGTTACATTTTGAATCCTGTTCCTAACCCTACATTTGTCACCAATAACCTGGGGGATGACCAGAGGTTAAAAGTCATGGCGAGCAAATCCATGTGAATGCTGTGAATGCTCAGGGAAACCTTAACTATATTTTGTGTAACATGTGCCTTTAATTGTGGCTAGCATCACAGCGTAGACTTGTAAATCAGGGATGATGAGATGTTACTAACGGACCAGATGAATAAAGACGGCAGCTCCTGTAGCGCAAATCCTCTTTGGTCGTCACTGACAATGCTGAGCATCTCGAGCTTCCTCTAAAAGTCTAAGGGCCGTTTATGAGATGGGTGATTTTTGGCACTTCAGGAAACTGCCTTGTTTAACCACCTGGTCTGGACACACTGAAGGTGTTGTAACCTTGTGCAGTTGACAAACGTAAGCCTGTAGCTCGGGACCTGGTTCGACTTGTTTCTGAAATGGATTCGGTTACTTCTGTGGGAACATGCAGAGATCAACTCTGAGCGGCTACTTTCATGCCAAAGAGAGGCATGTTCTCTGTACTCACACCTTTTAAAGGGTTTTCAGTAAAGACGACCCAGTGCAGCGTCACTGCTGCTCTCACCGAACCGAGAAAGCAGCTGAAGAGATTTCAGAGGTTGAGCCAGGTCTTCTCTTTAACAGACATCGGTGTACTTTTTCAGTCTTGCGGTGCATGCATTTATTTATTTTGGATCTTAAAGACATTCAGTAGATTTGGACACATTCAAAAGATAAGTTTAAGTTTGTTTTCTTTTTTTTGGATCAGTGTTGCTTTGTCTCAGTTCTTCTTGACCTGAGTTCGGCTAGCAAAGCCAGCGATGAATAACATCGTATGTGAATAGACAGTGATACCACTTTCACCTTTTTTAGGAAATGTCACAGGAAGTAACCAGTCGTGAAACAGGCTTTCTTTGAATTTCATTTTTTCCTTTTACAAAAAAGTATTATGGCTGTCGGCTTTACTTATCATTAATCTGTTAGGACCTTTGCTTTTACTGCAGCCATGTTGCATTTTTTTTTCCTCTGTAAGCGTTCTCAGCAGTGCATCGACAGATTGCTCGAGTGAAAGTAACCCATTTATTGTCAGTAGAGCTTCAATATTATGGAGTTTCTGTATTTAAAGAAAACGGTTAGAAAAAGAAGGGAGGATGGCATACTGTATATAATGATGTCATTATTTGTCTAAGAAAAGATGTTTCAAATGTGCACTTATCCTGATATATTCTTTGTTTTCTTTTTAGTTTGCTAGAACTCTTGATAATAAACTTAACGTGTGGAAAAAATAGTGTTCTCCAAGCAGGATTGAGTCACATTCAGCTTTCATTAATAATGAGATGTCCATAATTTTGCACAACTTTACTGAAAGAGAGTTTTTTGTTTTTTCTTTTGTTTTTGCCAGACGGGGAAAATCCACAATGAATGGTTGAAATCACATACAGAAGGTTTGCTAAGACTGATTTTGACTAGTCTGTACAGTGTTTAGTTGATTCAGTGGCACTGTGTTACTTTTATAATGCGTCCACTAATTTTCTGAAACAGCAATTAAGTCCATCCAAATAATGCACCAAAGTTCATAGTGATACTCCATCCAAAATATATTATTTAGTATACCTGTCTGGTTGGGCATAATTTAATTTAAAAAATGTCCAGTGACATTTTTCAACTCAGGTCTTTGGTAATGATTGGCCATGTTTACCACTAGCTACCACTATCCACTAGTCCAGCGGTCCCCAGGCCACGGACCGGTACCGGTCCGTGAGTCATTTGGTACCGGGCCGGGAGAGTGAGACTCTGGTGTGAAATGTATGGTTTTCAGGGTTTTTTATCGGTTTTTAGCGTTATTTTGTTATCGTTTTTTTTCGTTAACTCGGTTTTCCTGGGTCTTTTCACTTGTGTTATGAATAAATCTTATTTTTATTGGTATCGGTACTAGTTTTATTTTGTTGTATTTATCCGCGACACCTTAAAGGCCGGTCCGTGAAAGTATTGTCGGGCACAAACCGGTCCGTGGCGCAAAAAAGGTTGGGGACCACTGCACTAGTCCACCAACGGACCATGTAAGGTTAGGGCTGAGTTTTGTCTTAGCCATACGTACATTTTCAGCGTTAATCCATTGATTTCTTTTATTTGGGTGTTCCAAAGAGCCACCAGTTTTTTAAAGGGTTGAGGTTAAACTAGCTAGAACTTGACCAATATCAACAGTTAGTCCTCAAATATGATGAGACCATCAACATTAGGCTCATGTCTATGTGCTAACAGATGCAGCTAAGAGGTGGTTAGCCTAGCTAAGCACAGGTTCTATCCAAAGTTTAAAGGCGCCTTTAGGGTTGCTGAAGATGCACTGAAATGTTAAAATGTGGTGAATTAAGCTTGTAATTGGTAATTAAAAAGCATTCATTTAACTTATTAGGTACAGCTTGTTATTGGGTGACCATAAGTCTGCTTAGCTGTTTACCCCATAGCATAATGCCATGCTAAGCTAATTACCTCTTTGTTTATTTTTCTCCCATAAAGGATGCATTGGTCTACCTACAAGCATGTACCAGCTTTGGTAAAAGCTTGCCTCCTTCTGTAACTGAAGTAACTCATGTTTAATGCGGATTTTCCCTTTAATTTAAAGCCAGTAAATGTGTCTTATACCCTGGACTTGTCATCTTTTTATGTACAGAGACCCAAATGACTAATGAGAGTTTTGTTAGGATTCCCTTAACCTCTTTTTCTTTTAAAATACTGTAATGTTTTCATAAATTTACAGGTGAGACTTTTCTTGCAAGAGCTGATTCTCTTTGAAATGACAAAAAAAAAATTGTATTGAGTCTACAAATGTCCTACTTTCACACCGTCGCACCAGTGACAATGAAATTCTTTGCATTTTTGTGTGAGCTACAACCTGCTTGTTGGTGTATTTTATTGTGCCTCCTAACACAAAGTTCAGAGTAGAAGTTTTTAATTTCCAGACCGAAAACTACATTTGGGAGAGCTGAAGTTTTTTTTTTTTTCATGCTTTGGTTGCCTTTTTAGGGGCATTACTAACAAACTATAGTTTGAAACCAAGGCTTATATACTGTGGAAAATGTACATTTAAAAAAAAAAAAAAAAAGCAGTAAAGGACAGTTGCATGCTGACCAGTTTGGGTCATTGGAAAAATGGTACTAAGGAAGCCTTTACGTTCAAGTTTCCACAACTTACTGGTTGTGGCCTTGTTATTCAGTTCTGTGGTTTTTGAGTGACTTGCATTGGAAACAACTCACTGTGAGTATCCTGATACGTGGTATCTAGCCATGGGAAACACTGCACATGTGGTCACAAGGGATGAGGCATCAGAAATGTTTCCCTAGAAACAGATTTGCGTGATATGTGAAGTCCCTAAAGAACGTTTAAGACTAGAAACTCTTCACTGTGTCCACCTCAGTGGCACTGATTCCTAGAGATTAATCAAAAGAACCGTATAGGTTGTAAAGATGCGCTGTACATTGTTTGACACCCCAGTTTAAATTTCAGTGGTGGGGTTTAAAATGCCTCCCTAAAAAGCTGTTAACCCACATGAAGTTTCAAAATGTGAGCCTAGTGGGTTTGGGATGAAGGTTTGTCTGCTTGTGACATTTTCAATCTTTTTAGCATTGTCATTGCAAATAGACTGTTAATAACTGAGTGCAGAAATAACTTTCACTGGAGGTTTCTGCCTTACAGGACAACAAAGAAACGGCATGATTGAAAGTTTACTGTCAGTTGACATAAATACAACAATACAAGTATTGGACAGTTTTTCTTGTGAAACGTTGCTGTGTTGAGGATGTTTTCTGGCAGATTGTCTGGTGGTACCTTGTTTTTTTTCTTGATAGAGAGGGGATCTGGATGATTTGATGTGCATTTGGTGTGGATTCTTACTCTTACAGCAACAGTTTAACGTACAAAGGCAATGACGTGACCAAAGTATGGACCCGTCACGTTGGGGTTGCAGCATGGTTTACGGGGAACCATCTAAAGAGATGAGACCTAAAATTGTCATTGTTGTTGGTTGCTATTCCACAGCACATGTCAGCAGACATTTATTTGCAGAATGTATATACATAAGCAAATACTATCTAGGCACATTGTTGGCTGTTCAACTATATTATGCCAGGAAGTGAAGACACACAGAGAATCTGTAGATACTTCAACCAGGGTAGAGAAAAAAAACCCGCTGTAAAACCTTGTGTGCACTTTTTGGGCATTTTTCTTTTCTTTTGTACATACTACTACTAGCATTTAAGATGTTTGGGTTGACATGTCTGGTTATAGTGCAATATATTTTGTATGCAAGCAGTTTCAATAAATAAAGGTCGATCTTCCTCAATTAGTGCTGGCTGTTTTTTTTATTTTACCTTAGCATGCGGGCAGTTTGATAACAGAACCAAGATCATTTGATTGTTGGTCCCTTGTTTTGCAGAGGAGTTAGTCTTTACTCCATTATTGCAAGGTGTCCTCCAAAACAAGCCCAAATCATCATCCTTCCACCACCGTGCAAACCTAAGCCTTACTACCATTTCTCTAGTGTAGGTGGTAGGTGGGAAAAAATTGTGGATGCAATGTAAAAGGACACACAATCCCATTCAACTGTAGCATTTAAAAAAAAATTTAAAAGCAACAACAGCAGTCAGAAATACCCTCCTGTTTTCACTGCCCCATACACACATTAATTTCAAAACAACACAGAAGTTGGGCCATGAACCTGTGTGTGTGCACCGGTTGTATGTGGAGATCCAACGTGAAACTATAGCACAGCAGATTCAATTTATTCTGAATCCCATAACGATGATAATTTAGCTTTATCAATGGGAAAATTAATTTTTAACAGAACTTCCTGAACTGGAGAGCCATTGCTGCTCACCTTGACCATCGGCAGGCTCTTGACAAACACATGTCTTTGGACTTTTGTGGTCTGATCTTTGGACAGATTTGCTGGGACATTCACTCCTGGAAGATTGTGGTGTTAAAACATACCTGAATGCTTCAAAGCATTCTCTGTCCCCTACTCAGCCTACTTCTCCAACAGGCTTCTTCCTGTTAGAAGTGCGTCCTTCCTTCCCACTGTGGTCAAGTGCTGCCCATAGGGATCATCTGATTATTGGGGTTTTCTCTCTAATAGTGTGGGGCCGTTACCTTAAAACGTAATGCACCTTTAGCTGTAGGTGACTGTTGTTGTGAATTGGTACTATATTAAACATAAATTGCATTAGGTTGAGTATAGACATCATCAGCATTTTGAGGCCTTCGGTGAAATGACCACTTAAATGAAAAGAGGCTGTTACGAAAGTGAATCAAGAGTCAAGGCCAAACCGCTCTACTCTGCTGCTGCCTCTAAAATTGGACAACGACAAACTCTCGAAAATCATTTAGACACAATTCAAGTGGAAATTAGAATAAGTGTCCTAAACGACTAAATACTTACAATCAGCACTCACCATAGTCCTCTGAAGCTTTCTCATGAAAATCCACTGAAAGCAAATAAAAGAAAATCAGATTAAGCATTTATAACTGCTTATTAACAAGGTGATTATGTTTTACTTATCCCGAGAGCGTCGACTGTGTGAGAGTTACTGCTTGTTTCTTCTCAGGCTTTAGAACTTTTCTAATATTCCTGTTTATAAAAGAACTGAACTGCACTGAAGAGCAGCCAAACATTAGAAAAGACTCCTTATTGGATGTGTCCTTAGATTTGAAAAGATTATAAAAAGATTATATTTACATGTAAATTAGTGATGAGATTGCTTTTAGTTTCAGTGAATGTTAACTTCACTCGCACTGTAAAAGTAATAATCAAAGCAGTATTTATTAAAAAGCATCTGGACACGATGTTACCTTTTGTTCTGAAACTTTGAATCGAGTCTGTGTTTGTTGACTTTGTTGAATCAGTTCATTGAGCTTCAGGTAAATACCGACATACTGAACTACTAGACGTTAAAAGGAATTTGCGTTATTATTTCATTAACTTTGCCAAATTGAATTATAAGTATTTAAATACATACATATTTGTTTGCTTTTTGGAAATTAAGATAAACGTATTTATTATTTAATAAAATAAACAATGAAACAAATCCATACATGTATTACGTCCACAAAAATAAACAATTAAAATAATTGTACTCAAACTGATCTAAAGTAGATTAAAATGGGTTTCAGTGGGGCAAATAACAAAAACACTTTTCACACACAGAATGAATATATACAAAATATAATACTATTGTCTTAAAAGCAGGTCACTGGTGCCTGAGGCTGCAAAACAAGCCTGAGTTATGACCCGTCCACCACCATGCTTTGGTTTGTAGACATGAGGCGTTTGGGTGTGGTTCGGTGCTGTACTGTTCTCTCTATGTGTTAAACTCCCTGAGTGTGAACATAGATAAACAGCCAGCCAAACTCCTTTTCAAGAGCCAGGAAGGTGAGCGTACTTGCTCCTTTAATGACTCCAAACATAGCAATCATCTTGCACTGACATCATTGAACTGGAGTGAAAGACTATTGCTTTCTGAAGGACTCCTTTGAAGGATTGCTTTGGATTCCACATGAATGATTACAAAGTTGTAGCCATGCTTTTCCCACTGTTCTCTGCATTTCCTGCTTCCTGTCTATACACATGTCAAAATAAAAGCCTTCCTGTCTATCCAGATGTCAAAATAAAAGATTCACAATTTTCCGATGTATAACAATAGAAATACACTTTACACTTATTTGTGTCATTAGCATATGAACACATTGAAAACAGAACACTCCCCGTCTGGCATTCCCAAATATGCCACTTCATGCTTAACTGTCTTTGGTTGAGGTCTGACTCTCTATTGATAAGAGCAAAATAACATCACTTATAGGCCTTGAGAAAGTCTTTACTTTGCCTTGTGATGCTGTTCTGACTTCCACTTTGCGCACCTTCCCATCACTACTTGGAAAGGTGGTAGTGACCAACCCCATCGGCCACTCGTTACGAGATGACTGCTTCTGTTTGAGCAACACTACATCACCCACTTGTAAGTTGCGACATGCTACTTGCCACTTGCGTCTTGGCTGCAGAGTGTGTAGATATTCATTTCTCCATCGGGTCCAGAATTCATCAGCAAGTACCTATACTCGTCTCCACTGGCACTTCAAAAGTTCTTGTCCAACAAACTCGCCAGCTGGAGGTGGTACACCAGGTTTCTGCGTTACTATCATAGCGGGAGTCAGCAGCAGTGGTGAAGAAGGATCGGAGGAGACTGGGATCAATGGCCTTGCATTGATTATAGCAGACACCTCTGCCATCAAGGTACAGAGCACTTCATGAGTCAGGGAACTGTGTTTACCGTGAGACAACATGGCGTCCAGTATCCTCCTGGTTACACCAATCATGCGCTCCCACACACCTCCCATATGCGAGGCATGTGGAGGGTTGAACTCCCATGTACAGCCGTGTTCGTAGAGGTAACTCAGGATCTTGTCTTGACTCTGATCATCTTGTCTTATTCCTAATTCAGAACATGCTCCAACAAAGTTTGTACCACAGTCTGACCTCAGCTGCTTCACAGGCCCTCTTAGAGCAAAAAGTCTGCGTAGTGCATTGATGCAGCTACTTGAGTCCATGGACTCAATGACTTCTATATGCACAGCCCTGGTACTCATGCACGTGAAAAGGATCGCCCATCGCTTACTCTGAGCTGCTCCACCTCGAGTTCTTCGGGTGATTACCTCCCACGGACCAAAAACATCCAACCCTACATATGTAAAGGGAGGAGACATGCTCAGACGTTCTGGGGGAAGGTCGGCCATTTTCTGGACTTCCAGTTTTCCTCTCAGCTTTCGGCAGACAATACAGGAATGGATTACAGAGCTAATCAACCTTTTGCCGGCAACAATCCACAGGCCTTCCGCTCTGATTGCCCCTTCTGTAAACTGTCGTCCTTGATGTTTTATCTTTTCATGGTAATGGGTCACTACCAATTTGGTCACATGATTCTGTTTTGGGAGAATGATTGGATTTTTCATCCCAAGACTAACAATGGAGTGTTTCAGACGTCCACCAACCCGTAAAAGACCGTTGCACATGAAAGGGTCTAGCTTGAGGATTGTGCTTGTCTTTGAAATTGCTCTATTCTCTTGCAGTGCAACATACTCTTCTGGATAAGCGTCCCTTTGGACCAACCTAAGTATGGTCAGCTTTGCTGCCTCCAGTTCTTCTGGAGTATGAAGTTTGTTGCACATATGCCATCCTCTACATGTATTTGGGGGGTTGGTACTGAATGATTGAGTCTGGTGGCTCAAGAAGGCAACTGCTCTCAGTAAAGACCTCCAGGTGGAGAAGCGTTGGAACCTATTTGAAGTCAACTTACCCTCGGTTATATGGGTAGCACAGGATGTCAGCTGTGGTCTTACCTCCACATCTGCATCTGGTTCCACCAGCTCAAAGGGCTCATGTGTTTCAGCCACAGGAGGCTTGTGAAGAAAATCTGGACCTGTAAACCACATAGTCTCTCCAAGCCGAGATGCTGGGACCGATCTGGTGGCTAGGTCAGCTGGATTCTGATGTGTTGGCACGTAGTGCCACTGCTGAGGAGAAGTTGTCTGTCGAATTCGGTGAACACGATTGTGCACATACACATAGAATCGTTTAGAATCATTGTGGATGTATCCGAGAACCACCTTGCTGTCACAGAAAAACTTCACAGTATCAGGTTTAAGATCGAGTTCCCTGAGGATTAGTTCTGCCACTTCGACGGCCAGCACTGCCCCACAGAGTTCCAGGCGAGGGATTGTGGGCTCTGGTTTAGGAGCTAGCTTGGCTTTCCCAAGTACAAAGCCGACTCGACACTGTCCATCTGTAGTGATGACTTTCAGGTAAGCTACTGCTCCTATGGCCCAGTTTGAGGCGTCAGAAAATACACACAGCTCAGTATACATGGCAGTGGAGAGCGACTGTTGTATGTAGGCACGAGGAAGCTGAAGATTACTTAAATCCTGTAGTGATCTTCTCCATGTTTCCCATTCATTTAACTTGTTTGTGGGAAGTTCGGTATCCCAGTCGCATATGTCAGCTGAAAGTTCCCTTAGTAGTGCTCGTCCTCGGATGGTCACTGGAGCAGCCAAGCCCAGTGGGTCAAAGAGGCTGTTAACTGTCGATAGCACTCCTCGGCGAGTGAAGGGTTTATCATCAGCTGCAACCTTGAATGTGAAGGTGTCAGAATCTATCCTCCAACACAGACCAAGGCTTCTTTGTGCTGGGAGAACTTCCTCATTTAGCGCCAAGTCTTTTAAACCTGTAGCCAGATCTTCAGGGGTGAAAGCCTGCATCACTTTGATACTGTTGGAGGCAATCTTATGCAGTTTAAGATTAGATCCTGCCAGTGATGCTTGAGTGCGCTTGAGAAGGTCAATAGCCTCTGCTTCTGTCGAGAGAGAGATCAGTCCGTCGTCCACATAAAAGTGTCTCTCCACAAACTGGCGTGTGTCAGGTCCGTATTTGTGCTCACCCTCTTGGGAAGCTCTTCGAAGTCCATATATAGCGACTGCAGGTGACGGGCTATTCCCAAACACATGCACGCGCATGCGGTATTCCCCTACTTCCTTTGTCAGGTCATGATCTTTGTGCCAAAGAAATCTTAGATAATTTCTGTGGTCCTCTCTCACCATGAAACCATAGAACATTTGTTGGATGTCGGCTGTCACAGCAACAATGTCCTTTCTGAACCTGAGCAGCACTCCTAACAGGGAGTTATTTAGGTCAGGGCCTGAGAGCAGGATGCCATTAAGAGAAATGCCACTTTCTTGTGCGCTTGAGTCAAATACCACACGTATTTGATCGGGTTTTTGGGGGTGGTAGACCCCAAAAATGGGTAAATACCAACATTCTTCATGTTCTTGGAGAGAAGGTGCCTTCTCAGCGTGCCCATTTTCGAAGAGCTTTTTCATGAACGCAATGAACTGCTCTTTCATTTTAGGATTTTTGCCCAATGTGCGATCCAGAGAGTGGAGACGAGACAAGGCTTGAGCACGGTTGTTTGGTAGGCGTGGTCTGGGCGACCTGAATGGTAGAGGAGCAACCCAGCTGTTTTGTTCATTCTGACAGAACTCCTTCTGCATGATGTTCAGAAAGCTCTCATCTTCAAACGACAAAGCCGGTTCGTTATCACATGTCTGTCTTGTGAATACGCTTACCCCAAGTTTTTCCTCAGCAGGCATGTTGGTGGAGCCATAACTGGACAGGCAGGGGTAAATATCGGGTCTTTGCTCCCCGCCATACGCCAACTTTTCTTTCACAGATATTTCATTCTGACATGGCACCATGAAAGATGGACGTCCATTCGGCAGGACACTAGTCTTATAGACAGCTACAGTAGGCTTGTGTGTCCTGTTGATGCAAACTTCCCCAACTATCACCCATCCCAAATCCAACTGCTGGGCAAAGGGAGCATTGTGGGGGCCGTTAATTTGTTGCCTTACTTTGTGCACACGTATGAGATCTCTTCCCAGTAAGATCAAAATCTGTGCTTCGGGATCTATCTCAGGAATGTAAGGCGCTATGGGCATCAAGTGGGCATGGGAACGTGCTACCTCTGGTGAGGGGATTTCAGACCTGTTGGTCATGATGTCATTACATTCAATGAGTGGAGGTAAGTCTAAGCATACTTCACCGTCCAAAGCCTCAATCTGGAAACCGACTGCCTTTCTCCCTGTCATCTCAGTAGTACCAGCGCATGTCTTCAGCAAGTACGGGGAAAGGTTGCTACTGATCCCAAAGAGTTGGAAAAACTCAGATTTGGCCAGCGAGCGATTGCTCTGGTCATCCAGGATGACATACATCTTGACTGAGCGCTCTCGTTGTCCCTTTGGAAAAACTCGCACCAGGCAGATCTTAGCACAAGATCGTTCAAGGAGACCAACTCCACAGACTTCAGTGCACTTTGAGGTTACCTCTGTTGTGGAGTTGTTTCGCTGGTCTGCATCTGACACTGATGCAGGAGGCGACACTTCTGGGAGAGTAGTCTCCGGATGAAGAGCAGTGCAGTGCTTATCACTCTGACATTCATTGCACTGTAGGTTCATGTGACATTCCCTCGCAACATGAGTAACTGAGCAGCACCTAAAGCACCGTCTGTGGTCCTTTAATAACTTCTTCCTTTCCATGAGTGGTTTCGCTTTAAAGACCCTACATTTTTCCAGAGGGTGGGGTTTGTTGTGAAGTGGACAGTACTTAGCAGGATCATTTGCGCCTCTCCCATCTGTTTCTTCTCTATGTCTGGAGCTTGGATTAGCTACTGTGGACACATTTGTCTTTCGAACGGCTATGGCAGTTCTCCCACCATCATGATTTGCCATGGGTTTTTCATTTCGATTATAATAACGGCTGCTGTTTGTCAAAACAAAACTGGGATCGTTCCTAGCCTTGGCTTCACTGTTGACAAAATCCACAAAAAAGGCAAATGGGGTAAGCATACTCTATGCTGTTCTTTATACCTTGAACCAGCGGAGAGCCATTTCTCTTGCAGGTTCACTGGCAGCTTTTCGACAATGGGGTTAATGCCTCTTGGAGTATCCAAGTAACTAAGACCTGATAGATAACCATCTTCCTTGGCTGCCAAAAGCTCCATCAGTAGGTCCACTCAATTCCCTTAGTTTTATGTTTTCTCTCAACGTGAGGCGAGGGAAGCAGTCCAGTCGCTTAAAGAGAGCACACTCTATCACTTCTGGGGTTGCATAACATTCTTGAAGTCTCAACCATGACAAATTAAGCGCAGCTTCAGGGTTAGTGATATGAGCAGCACGGATCCTTTTTACATGTTCTGATGATTCCTTGCCGAGCCATTTTACTAGTAGATCTAACTCTTCACTGGCTGTCAGCTCCAAATCCTGAATGGTGCTGAGGAAGGATGACCGCCAAGCTCTGTAGCCTTCTGGCTGATCATCAAATTTAGTGAGACCTGTGGTTACTAATTCCCTGCGTGCCAGATACTTTGCAAAGTCTAACATGCCTGTAGATGGAGTCTGAGAGTTTTGCTGTATGCTGTTCCTTTGAGAAGTATCTGAATGCCTGATGTGTGGACTGCGTTCTAAAGATGCCTTACAAAAATAGCGAGGGCTCAATGGAGTGGGCTGAGGCGAGAATGGCTGCTGTCCTGTAGTTGGCTGATGCTCACTTAGCTGTGAGTAACCAGGGTTTGTAGATAAAGTGTTATATTCTACGTTGGATTCTGGGAGTTCTTGTTTTGTTGACAACGATGCTTTCTTAACATAGATGGGACTCAGTGTGGCTTGAGAATCTATGGCAGGTTTAAAACTGATTCGAGCTTGATCTTCGAGGTATGCCTCGGTTTGCTGTTTTATGGACAAAGGTGAGATGCCACTCCTGTTGCTGTGTATATCATCACAGTCTATGGCTGCTGCTGCTTCTAAAACCTCAGCCTCAGCAACAGCAACGGCAGCTGCTTTTTCAAGTTCCAATGCTTCTAGATCTGCCTCAAGAGTAGCCTTTTCTAAATCCAACTTGGCCTTTTGTTTTTTTTATTTCAAGCTCTCTCTGTGCAAATGTGGCCCTGGTGCGTGCAGCTTCAGCGATAGCTCTGGCTTTTGCAGCGGCGCTGGCTACTGAATGCTTTGAAGAAGAGGTGCGCTTGGAGCTGGAGACTGATGACACTTTGTCGTCCATTTTGGTATCCATAACTATGCTGGAGAATCCCTCTGACGAATATAGTCTTTCACTGTACTGTTCTCTCTATGTGTTAAACTCCCTGAGTGTGAACATAGATAAACAGCCAGCCAAACTCCTTTTCAAGAGCCAGGAAGGTGAGCGTACTTGCTCCTTTAATGACTCCAAACATAGCAATCATCTTGCACTGACATCATTGAACTGGAGTGAAAGACTATTGCTTTCTGAAGGACTCCTTTGAAGGATTGCTTTGGATTCCACATGAATGATTACAAAGTTGTAGCCATGCTTTTCCCACTGTTCTCTGCATTTCCTGCTTCCTGTCTATACACATGTCAAAATAAAAGCCTTCCTGTCTATCCAGATGTCAAAATAAAAGATTCACAATTTTCCGATGTATAACAATAGAAATACACTTTACACTTATTTGTGTCATTAGCATATGAACACATTGAAAACAGAACAGGTGCTGTCCATTATGGTCAGACATTTCCACTTTGGAAATTCCAGCAGTCCTGTGGTTTGTTGCGATGCAGCTTTCCAAGTAAGTTTTGCTGCTGTTTTCTTTTCAGAGAGAAAGTGTTTTTTGCACAGCCTGACATTGGGGTGAATTTCCTGGAACATCCACTCCTGTGAAGATTGGTGGTTGTGAATATTTTCCACTTCTGAATAATCTTTCTCACAAAAGATTGATGGACTTCAGACTGTCTGGAAACGACCTTATAACCTTTCCCAGATTGTTGGGCAGTGACAATTGTTTCTTTAAGATCACTGCTGATGGTTTTCCTCCTCCGCTGTTCTGAAGATGTACTTACCTCATTTAAATGGGCCAGGCGACTTGTTTTATTATGTCCTGACACCTTAAAAGGTGCACTTTCTTGTGCAAATCAATCATCTCAGCAACCTGCAGGTTACTCGTCAGCTGCTCAAACCTCCAGTTGTTTTCTCATCTAATTTGTCCACCTGTGCACAGCAGGCTAGATCCAGCTGGTTCCTTGATTGAGAAAAGCTACCTCTTGATTATGATATTGATTTGTATCGTCTCTAAAAATTTGTTTTTTTCCAAAGCCTTTAAAGCTTGTGTGTGAGCTATGAGAGAATGAACAGTGTTTTATCGGCTTCCTCCTTCTGCAATTCTTACTTTGAGCCACATGGGGGAGCTGTAGCACTGTGTTGCCTCCCTGCTACCAGAGAGCAAGAGAGAGAGGCGCATGGGAAAAGGATTAAAAAAAAAAAAAAAGAGCCTGGGCTCATATTGAAAATTCATGACATGCACTTCTCAACTTCTGCAAGATACACAGCAAGTATAATGAGCTCAAAGCACAGAACTTGGTTCTTCCTGACTATTTTATCAGTTTGTATTTCTTTTCCAGCTCAGTGTGTGTGTGTGTGTGTGTGTGTGTGTGTGTGTGTGTGTGTGTGTGTGTGTGTGTGTGTGTGTGAAAGACTAACTCCCGTGCCATCATTTAAATATAAATTACTGGCACTGACTGGGGCTTCAAACAACATCACAAATGACACAAACAAAAACAATTAAAAATCTCTAAACAAACAAAGAGACACTCCTCTGCGAAGGCTGCGTAGCATGGCATGAACAGGAAAGGAAAGACAGATTTGGCCTTAATTACATTTTCCCTTCACGTTCATCCATCTCTTTATCATCTGATTCTTCATTAGCTCACCCCACAATTGCTTCTTTTTTTTCTTAAACTGTCCTCTGTCTTTTTTATCCTTCTCCTCTCCGTCGCCCCTGTCGTTCCCTGTCGTTCCCTGTCTCTCTGTCTGACCTAGTTTTGGGCGGCGTTTCTCTCACACGCACAAACCGGTGGTCCTTCAGGTGCTTTAAATCCTTGAGAAATGTTTGAATTTTGATGTGATGTTTTTAAGGTCTGGAGATGTGCAGAGTTTTTTGAGGTTGAAATGTCTGGATTTGATCAAGGTCATGAAACTGTTTTCATTTGCACTGTTGCTAGAGGACAGCAATCTCGTCTTCCCATCATCCTCCATGGTTTCCATCTTTTCTCTTCTCTGCTATTGTTTTTCCAGTGTGATGCAGACTAGTGTTGGCATGTTGCCCCAGACCACACCGAAATATTCACACACATACACAAAGTGACACGCCAACGCACAGCCTGCAGAATCTCTTCAAATCTTATTCCCGATCCACTTGGACTTCCCCCTCTTCAAGCTTCTTTTTTATTTCTTTATTTCTTTTAAAGGAGAGGACAGTGACGTCACAATGGAGCCTCAGTTACAGCTACGGCACATGCTGAGTGAGAAGTTTCAACCATCTGGTCAATCGTTATTCATAGCGAGGCGTAAACAGTAAAACGTGCCGCCGGGCATGTGTTGCAGAAAAAGAGCACGAGGATGCTAAGCTGCTAGCTCGGCTCATCCGAAACAAAGGTGTGGTGGTTAAAAGAAGGCACACGGCTGCTTTGTGAGGGGTTCAAAGACCACCTGGACTTCATGGACAGAGGATTTCCTTCTTCTATGACATCCAATCCTCCGTTCAGGTAAAGTACAGAAACAGAATAACCACAGCTGCCTGAGCAGCCAATGTGCTGATCATCATCAAGCAAATGGCAATTTCCATTCACCCGGCGGTAAACTTGTTTGCACCGCCAGTGAAAGTTTTGCCTTTTGAAGTTCAGGTTTTCAGTGGCTTTATCGTTCGTCACAAAGTAACAAGGTTTCAGCAAGAAAGCCTCCAAATCAGACACTTTAATCATGCAGCACACAAAAATCCAAAAAACACTTAAAATGACTCTTTCAAATAATCCCAGTTTGCTCAAAAAGCAAACAGGTTTTTATAGAAATCACAAACTCAGGAGCTTAGCATAAAAGACTCCACAGAATTCAGACTCTGCTGGCTACAAATATGCATTCAGGTGAAGACGTCCAAAAAAGTTTCGTTCCCTGCTCCCTTATCCACAAACGGGTCATCACAGCATGTAGCTTCACACGTTTGTTTTTAGCATGATTACGCACCAGATGCCCCTGCTGAGGGATTTGTGTCTCCAGCTCATTGGTACAAATCATTTATCACAAAGACAGTGCCAGCCAGCCACGCCAGTGCTGTCTGTCAGCTGTAGGCTGCTGTAGAAATACACTGGATTTCTACAGCATCGGCTGATATATTTTATATTTATTTACATACTTCGAAATCTCTGGTTGTAGCTTCACCGTGTGCACAGCTGTGATGCTGCTCTGCTACATGTGCTGCTGGGAGCTGAAGCAGATCTGCCATTATCAGCTGATATATTGTTCTAATGCTTACCAATAAAGAGTGTTTGCTTCTTTGTGAGTTTATTTGCCTGTACACACACACACTGTGTGTGTGTGTGTGTGTGTGTGTGTGTGTGTGTCTTGAGTCTTTGAAAAAGAGGTCTTGGGCAGGGTCGTAGTTGGTAAGAATTTGTTGTTTTTTCACAAAGAGGTCATGGGTTAAGCCCTCTGTATATTTGGGGGATTTGGGAATCAGCCTACAAGGATTTTTCACTCATCATAAAAGCACAAATCATGCTAGGTCCATTGTGAAAGCCTAGTTTGAATTAACCTCAAGTTATACCGGCCTATTAGACATTAGGGTGCTGAGATCTACACAAAAAGGAATTGAATTAAAGTTAAATGCATGAACAGGTTCAGATCTTAGCTAACAACCTTTGTGTCTCTGAAAATCCTGGTTGTAGCATTTTATGGTGCACAGTGTATTTATGCATTGCTGTGTGCACAAAGGCTCTTAACAGAAGAAAGTCTAAGGTAATTTTCTGTTTCAAGGAGTGTGAAAACACACAAAAAGAAATCTTTTGTGTTGTGTACACGGGGTGACTGTCAAGCTTAGAGGTATGGGGCACCTTGTGATCAGATCAGAGGTGTGGTGTCATATGTGTGGCTTCCTGCCTGATGAAGATTAAAAACCTCACATGTCAACACCTTGCACAATTACACGGCACTTTTTTTAAGGGCGGCATTTAAACCATTTTCCAGCTGCTGTCAAGTGACTGATTCACACATTTATTTTGGTCAAATGTGCAATATAAATAGCTCTGCTTGTTATGAAGAACATTTTTGCAGTGACTTGTCTCCCACAGCATGAGTGTGTGTGTCTGTGTGTGTGAGAGAGCGCTCCCTCCCTCCACCTCTGCCTGGCTGTCAGCTTGCCTCGACCACGTAGCAGCTTCCTGGCAGCGGCAGCAGCTTGTGTCTACTCTCCCTCGCTCTCTCTCTCTGACACACACACACACACACACACACACACACTCAGTGTCAGTAGCCTATGTAGAACCGCGTAGCACCACCTTTGGATTTTAACCACCAACAGCACCAGCCCAAGCGGCAATGGATCTCTTTGAATTCGACTTTTTCAGAGACTGGGAGCTTGAACAACCATGGTAAGTCCTGTGCGCGCAGCTTTAGATTCTTATGTGTGTGTGTGTGTTTATAAAATGCATGCATATGTGTGTTTATTGTGGAGGGATGGCCGGACATGCTTTCTGGGGTATAAATAAAGATTCTTGTATTTTTGTCTGGAGATGCAGCCAAACTGAGTCTCGGAGAAATCGCGCACACCGTCTTTCTTTGTCACCGTAAAGCTGCCCTTGTTGCTGGAGATGAACCGGGAGGCATGCACACACACACACACACACACGCACACACTATAGGCAGCCAGTGCAACGCCGGCTTTTTACTGTTTCGTTGTGAAATTAAAAATAATAATAAATAAAAATAAAACGTTCGGCGTAAACGTGAGACCGGGGAGTGTGGCGGAGCGCTGAGCATGGAGGGATCGGCGTAAACGTGAATGAACTGCGTCCCCACAAGTTTGGGCAGTTTAGTGTTTGCTCCATTTCAGTCCCTAAAGAATCACGTGTCCTGGTGACATTTCAGTTCAGCTCACCTGGTGCAGCGCAGGTGTAAAGGCGCAGCGTCACATCCATGGAGGCATAGCGATGGAGTGATGACGCTCAGTCAGTGTTTGGCCGTGTGTTGACTGAGCATCACTGCAAAGTGGTTGTTACTGTAAACGCTTAAAGTAGATCATCCCCATCTTTAAATCCAGTACTGTTGACAGCATTGAGAGGTCTGTATCAGCCTCGTGTTGTTTGGCACACTTGGTCCTTTTTTTGTTGTTGTTGTTGTTGATTCAGAGCTGAACTCATTAGTTGACAGTCAGGACGAACACTTGACTCTAATTTTAAAAGCAGTAAACATTCTTCTGGATCCATCCACTCTCACTGAAAATGATCCTCAGTGAAAATCAGCACATAAGTCAGCTGGTATCTGCTCGCTGTTTATATATCAGGACCTGATATCTATGGCAAGACATTAAATGGACTGTTTCTTATGTAGCACTCAAAGCACTTTGTTCTACATCTAAGTGCTTTCTTTCACTCACACAAACACACTCTGATGAATGCATCAAGAGAAAGTATCTTGCCTGAGGAGAATTTGGCACATAGACCGGAGCAGCCAAGGATCGAACCGCCAACCTTCATGAATAATAGATGACCTGCTCTACCTCCTGCCATCCTGTTAAAGTGCAGCACACGAGTGGCACAGTGGTGAAGCGGTTAATACTGCTGTCTCACAACAGGAAGGTTCTGGGTTCGTCCCTTCCTGGGACCGTTCTGTTTGGAGTTTGCATGTACCGTCTGTGTGGGAGCTTCCAAAGGCTTAAATGTTAGGTCGAGACTAGAAAAGTGCATTGAGGTGATGCTTTCTAACTTGAATAGCTGCATAAAGTAGATTCATTTCAGGACATGTTGGGAAAATGTTATAGTTCACCAATAAAGAAAAACATTTAAGATGATATTATTAATTAGAGCTCTGCTGATCATAGGGCAAGAAAAGGTGGAAATCATGGACAGGTCACCCATCACAGGGTTAACAAGCGAAATTACAATTTACAACCTCCACCAGAACCTTCCTGCACTGAATCCCACACATTTATATTTTGAGGCTTATTTTTACTTTGACCATCCATCCATGACTTACTTCTGGATGGTCCGGTTGCTTATTTTGAAAATCCAGTTGCTGCTCCAGGCTTTACAGTACAGTGTTTCCACATAGGCGGGCTGGTCTGGTTGTTGTCGTGACAGTCCTCGAATGTGTCCGATTCCCCCTGGTGTCTGGAGATGTGCTGTGACTTGGAAGGCCACATAAAGCAGATCTTGCTGGGTTCCCAAAGAGCACAAGGTCTACTGTCACCAGCTGTAGTCCAAGACACTGGAACTGAAGTCTCCTGTTGCTCTATTGGATACTGTCACAAAGTATTTATGGTATTATTTATGCATTAAAAGGCATGGGTGTGCAGTGCAGTATAATTGTATGGGAGGCGACAGGCGCCGATCACTGCACCACCACGCTGCCCCTTTATAAAACTCTAAAATCTGTATGATACTATTAATCAGTATCAGTGGTACTATCATCTATAATGAAAGTCATTCTTGTGGATTCTGCTCCTCCTGCATGCCTCTGTGAAGTCATTTTCTATGCAGTAGAGGACATAAGAACAAAGAGCCACATGGGGAGAAGTGCTTTTTAAGGCTTTTAACACTATGGAGGCCTAAAAAGATGCTGGGGTTTTCAAAAAGATGATAGAGAGGCTGGAATCTGCAAGAAGTTAAACATAATTCAGTCTCTCAGCGTGATTTGGAATTTATTCTCGCACTCATTTGTGCAGAAACTGGGCGTGTGGAAAGTAATGGAGGGGCAATTTGAACCTTTCAGAACACTTTGTCAGGCTCTGGTTGTACTGGTGGGCAGCTTCCTGTTGAGGTCACAGCTTCAACTGCAATTCATATTACAATTTTTTTTAATTCAAAGTAATTAATTTTGCCTTTCAATCAGCCATTTATCATCAAGCCTGGAATTTTTTAAAATAATTGCTCCACTTACCAATTCAGCAATCTGATGCAGAGTCATGTGCACGATCAGAAACAATGCAGGCAGAATGCTTCATACATGCCGTCATGTATGCATGTCATATCTATATAAATATATATATGATTTTATTCTTCTGGATCAACAGCATTTTTAAAATATCAGCTTTTATTAAAAGATTATCAAGTGTCTCACTTCATGCTGCATATTTCTTGTCACTTGGTGGAAACATTCAGGAGGACTGTAGGAAGTAAGGTCTATATAACAGTCAGCCTTTCCAGTCTAACTGTGTATTACAGAGGGAGCACAATAACTTGGCAACCACGCTGCTGTTTTGAATGCGTATTCCAGCAGGGAGAGTCTGAGTGGGGAAAGTGACACACACTGCTGTCCCTCAGCAGCTACCGTGGAAGGGCCCTGGAGCAAGGTACTTAACCCCCCGCTGCTGGAGTGGAGCTGCTCAGGGCTCAACAACAAGCTCGGGGTGTCTACACATGTAACCCTCCCCCTGCCACCACTCCATCACGCCAGAGCTGTCAGGTGGTCCTGATGGGAAATTGGGCTCACACTGAAACGGCTTTTAGGCCAGAAAGAATATGAAGAAAATACAAGAAAAAATGTTTTTAGGAAACTGCAGAACAATGAAGGCAGCTTATGTGTGTCGATCAGCTTCTCCCTCATTTAGAATTAAACAGTCACAATCTGGAAACATCACGCCAGGTCTGTTTATGTAGCTGTCTGTGGGTGTATTACAGCCAGCACGTGCCACCCTAGGGGTCTGGACTCATCCAAGTGCCCTTGAGGGAGTCACAAGAAGCTGGAAGAAAAATGCTTTCTCCTATAGCAAATCATATTAACGTGTCAGATGCGATCCTAATCTTTTATGTTTGTAGAAGAAGAAAAATGGAGCACTGGGGTCCACAGTGTAAGCAATGATTTTATTTATGAGAAGCCCTACGTAGGGTTGAAGCACCAGGATTTGCCAGTTTCCTTCGCAGTGCTGGTCATGTTGTTAAAGTGTGGCACTTTGGCAGGGTGTGTTAATTTCCTGCTTCTCACAGAAGTCAGTAGAGTTGGCTTATTTAAACCTGCAGATTGTCAGTATATTGAAGAATTTGAATCAAATCTTTATTTTGAACAATTTCTAATGAACATAAAAACTGAATGAACCTAAATAGAAAGGCGTCATATTCACATTTCCAATTCAAAAAGCAACAGAAGGAAGCAAACGTTGAGTAATTCTCAGAGATTCTACAATAAACTGGTGGGAGCAGCAGGAAAACAGAGTCTTGTACACTTGCGTTTTTTTTCCTGTAGTACTCGACATCAACTGCACAACAGGTCTCTGCCTCACTACGTTCACTAGCTGTACTGATAAGAATCTCAGACACCATCAGTGTAGAAGTCTCAGCTCTAGCTCAACACAACAGGAAGGAGACTCTCCTCATGGAGCCGTTCAACCCTTTACAAGTACCAACTGTGATTCTCAAACAGGGAGGCCCCTATATGATTAAAATAAAAGCAAAATGTAATGATAAAAATGGTCCTATATGTTTGTTCAATCACATCAGCCATCATAGTCAACATATTGCAACAGAAAATATTCAGGCTAATTATTTTTCACCATAAGCAAAACAGGCAAAGTTTTCCAATCAGTAGAAGTGCACAATCCATCCTGGTGTCTTGAAAAAGCCAAATCCCTTCATGTGTTAAATGTATCTATTTAAAAATAAGAGTGCGTATGAAATGTACCTGACATTTCAATGTCGTCAGTTTGGAAGACACAAGATGATTCAAAATCAAGTTTAATCTGACAATCAGATTGTCAGATTTAACAATACCCCACCCACGTGCTCTTAGTTTGTTAACTCTTCAATTTATGAACTTATGACAGGTGGAAAACCATAGAAGACCTAAACCTGGTGAAGTCTAAGTCATCACAGGTGGTAACCGTTATCCTTTATTTTGGAGATTTGGGGGAAAAAATGTGAATAGCTTTCGATGAGAATGATTTTTTCCCTGATTTACAAGCCTTGGAAGAACAGGTCAATACAAAAAGATTCATCTAGCCCTGGGTTAGAATTAGGGTTAGGGTTGGAGAGGGCTCATCACCAATGACGGCTTAGACCTCAGAGGGTTAAGTAAAGACCATCCAAAAGCACCGTTACCCAAACAACCATAAATCAATAAAAACAGCTAAATAAATTCAGCTGAAATTCAATTGAAGCATATTTCAGTTGAGAATGGAGGCCAACTTTTTTATGCTTTTCCTGTCCGATATCGTCTCTTAACCATCGGCTTGTACCAACATCTCTAAAAGCCGCTTTTGATGTTGCTGGCGACTCTGTGCTAATAAATGTTCAAATGGGCTCAGCTGTCCAAGTTGATAACAAAGATAACGGCACCGCTGGAAGATGGGAACCAGAATGCAGCGAGTTATTTTCAAATAGATCTTCCTCCTGAAATTTTACAATGGATTTTACAGGCATAAAAGACGACACGCACCTTCAATAGAAACCACGAAAATCACTCAGATTGGAGTTAAAAGTCTGTCACGCACCATTGATGTGTGGCTGGTGTTTGACAGTAGATTTTCCCTTTAAGAAGAAAAAAAAAAAGCTGAGAAAGAGAAAACAATCTTGAAGCTCCCCCCTTTGTTAAATCTGAACGAACACTGTAGGTCTCCTCCTCCTCCTCCTCCTGAAGAAATACCCTTTCATCTCTTCTCCTCTTTGTTGCTCTTTCTCCCTCCTCCCATCTTGCCTCGTTTCGTTCTCTCGCTTGGAGATCTGAAGGCTTTTGTATGATTGTAATATGGCTTGCATTGAGCGTCGCGTGCTCCTCACTGTAATTGCCCATCATGTAGCCGGCTAATCATGGCAGTGGAATCTGGGGGAGATCGCTTTGAATGTTAATTGATGCTGATGGTGATTGGTTGAACCATTTAAGTAGTTAATTAGAGAATTGATTACACATATCCTCAGCATGCAATGATAAGTTTCCAGCTGCGTGTTTTGGAGCCTAAAAGTTCACATCTGCGGGAAGAAACACCGATTATTATTCTTTTTTTATTATTGTTGTTTAAATGCTGGAAGACAAAGAAAAGATTGTTGTTCAAAGGTGTAATCAAAGCTCTCTTTTCAGAACAATCCGGGGGGAAATACACCATGGCTGTCCCAAATATCGTGTTTCTCTTTTTTTGTATTAACGACCAAATCATTGCGTCTTCAGCTGGGCGGGGGAGGGGGGTGACTTTGTAAAGTAATTTGTCTTTTGCATTTAATAATTAAAGATATTTTTACAAATTTTATTTAAAATCATCATACATGTAAAGTTAAATTAAACAGGTTTGCTGATAGTCAAACTGCGGGGCTGTAAAATGAAGCCAACACAACACAAAAGCAAGTCAGTCCACATAGGCTAGCCTGCTTAAATCCCCTCTTTACATCAGAATTAAACATGTTTATAATGTGATAGAAGTTGGATACTTCCCTGTTCCCTGTTTATGATAATAGTGTGTGTTTACGTCTCCATTTTAAGTTATATGAAGGTTTACGCCTGTTTGTCATCAACCACCTGTGCTGACTGACAAATGGTTATTGGTATAGACGAGTGGCCTGTGGTGACTTTTACAGAGGGATTGAACATTTTAATGCCTTAATATTATTTAACTGCAGGTTAAACTCACTGGGCAAGCACTGCTTTCCTTGCTTGCCCAGTGAGATCCAGACTGATCCATTGAACACTGATGACAGAAATTATATGTTTATTCTATTTATTTGTTAAAAATAATTAGCAGGTTGTCTGTACCTATGTGATGCACCAACTGTATGGATGCACAATTCAGTTCACCAGCCTAATTAACATGAGCTGATTGCCTCCCCACTCCACCGTCTCATCCAAAATATCATCGCTTATTATTCCAAAACTTCTAAAACTTGAAAAGTGGCACAAATGCTGAACTCAAGGCTTTAAACCAGTTGTTTACAAACTAATGGGTGATGTCATGGTGGCCATGTCCATCTTTAATGTACAGTCTATGTTGTTATTTCAGCTATTTTATCACAAAGTGATGAATGATGTTTGGTAATTTTATAGCACTTTTCTAGTCTTACTGACTATTGAAGGATTACAAAGATTATTAGTAGCATTCCTACAATCACACACACACATTCACGTGGCAGATTATTCTATGAACTTAAAACGCTTTATCTCTCACACATACATGCACAGAGAGACAGACTGAGGAGTGAATCAGAGACAATTTGGGGGTTTAATAACTTGGCCAAGGAGGCTGTGAGTAATTCCTTGTCCTTGTGTGTCGTAGTGGAGTAGTGGCAACTGTTTGTCCACAAAGGTGCTAGATTTGTGGATTCCAAAAAATTGAATCCCACAGTAGATGATTAAATACCCACCAAGCCATCAAATATTCAGAAAGTTGAATACTCAGGTCCGGCTCTTGAAAACCTACAAGAAGCGGTGATGGAATCTTTGGGGAAAGGAGGTGACAGAGTCAATGCATTCGATGTTCATTCTCACAGTCTGGTATTCAATCTGCCATCAATCCTCCCAAGCTCTCAGTCAGCTCACTCACACGTGCAAGCTCAATAAGCGCAAAATCATTCATCACACACTGAAATTTCCATCCTTGCTGTGTGATCGGCCTAGGCTTGCCAAACCAGCTCCACTTGATGATACTTCACACCCACATCATCAGCAACTCAGAGGCTGCGAAAGGAAGCTGTGTCTCATCCCAAACTGCCAAGAATTCACAAACAAATGCTTCAACCTGACAGCAGATAACACTGAAAGAAATCTTCTAACTGGGAAAAAAAAAATCCATTTTATCCCATACTGGCGGTACAGTTATCCCACAGGGCTGTGAAGCGCCAGCTCTGTCAGCAGGTGTGAAGAAGCTGGTAAAAGTAGCCAGATCACCTGGACTCCATCTGGGAGGAAACAGTCACTGTCCGTGGTGCTGAAAAAACAAACAAACAAAGAAAAAAACACTCAAAGCATCAATTTTTTTATCTTTATTATATTCATTCAAAGCTACACAAAAAACCAAATACCCTCATGCAAGTCAAGATCAAATCAAAGGTTCACAACAAATCTGCTCTGATAATAAAAGCAGAGATGAAGAAAAAGGAAGCAACTCAAGGTTATAAAAGGAAACTTTGCTTTTTCAAAAGTGTTTTATAAATTTTACTCAAACCATAACTAAGGCAGCATTAATTTCATTAACCATCTACCAATCAAATAATCTTATATGGGATAATGTCAATGTCAGTTTTATTTCTACAGCACGTTTAAAATCAACAAAGACATCACAGTTAGTGAACAAGAGAAAACAACAGAAAGGTAAGAAACTGTCACTAGTACTTAATATTAACATTATTAATATTATTCAGAATTATTATTATTAAAAAATATTGGCGATAAACAAGCACTCCCTCCTGACTGAAGACTTGTCAAATATTATTACTTCTATAGTTATTTATCAAAATATTTACCATGACCTGATAATGACGAGTGCTGGAGGACTCTGTAGAACACTTGAACACTGTGAAAACACACATAAAACTGTATTACTGGCAAATGGTCCCTAAAATATTATAAAACATAGTCTGCAAAAATGTTCCTCATCTGTGTTACATGGATCAATATTACTCCTGCAGATGTTTAAGGCTGAGCTAATCTTAAATACATTTTATTCTGTTGTAATTCTCCAGCATAGCAGCAGAAATAAAGGTTTGTGTCTTTAGAACTAACTTCTTTGTCATTAAAGTGTGTGTGTGTGTGCGTGTGTGTGCGTGCGTGCGTGCGTGTGTGTGCGTGCGTGCGTGCGTGCGTGTGTGCATGTGTGTGTGCGTGTGTGTGTGCGTGTGTGTGTGCGTGTGCGTGTGTACGGGTATTAACATCTTCATGGGGACCAAAAATTGATAGTTTACTATACTTGTGGGGACAAACAGCCCTCGTAAGGACCAAAATCCCGGTCCACACGAGTTTGAAGGCATTTTTGAGACTCAATATGTGGTTTTAGTGTCAGGGTTACAATTAGGTTATGGTTAGGTTTAGGGTAAGGATCAGGGTTAGGCATTCATTTTTTAGGGTAAACGCCTAGGGAAAGCATTATGTCAATGAGATGTCCCCACAAGGATAGAAATACACAAGTGTGTGTGTGTGTGTGTGTGTGTGTGTGTGTATTGGGGGTGAGCGGCACCTTTTATCAAGGCTTATCGGAGATAGTTGCTTAGACTGACAGGGGGAATTGCTAGGAATTCAAAAACCTGCAGAAAAATCTTCAACAATACATGTGAAATGTTCCCAAAGCTTGCAACCATGTAGAACAATCTGCTCTTCTTTTAGCTATTTTTTGGTCTCCACCTACTAAACGCTGCAAATGAAGCATGTGATTGACCAGAGGCTGAACCAAAAAGTTAAAACAACCCAAGAATGAGTTTAAAATGTTCTTCAAAGTTCTGCAGAAGTCATACTTCTTTGTGGGTCTCATGGAAACAATTGACATTTTTCACTATGCGCAGGGCCATTAAGAAGCACTGCTGATCAAATATGTTTGATTAGAGCTGTTATAAGATATTGTTTCCAGATTTGAAAGAACTTGTCTGATTTGATGTACACCAGAAATCTTACTACATTTCTGCCAAAGAGTCAATTGTGAGGAGTTGATCCATTGGAGACTTTGATGTAAAATTATACAGATGTGTCTTTGTGGCTGTGTTTACATTTCAACAAGGAAGCAATGATCAGAATCTCCAAATTAACTCGAAATATTGTCTTAGCTTAGCCTTTAGGATTTAGTGCTCCACACTGCGAGCTGTAAACAGATAATACAACATATGTGATGTATTAGGATCCAAAATGAAAACATAAAGCTAGATTAACTGAAGAGTTCAAGTGTTTTACTTATGTTTCAGATATTATTATCACTTACTACTCACAGTTTACACTCTGTTTTAGTCTTTAAAGATCTTACAGCCTTGAAAAACGACGCTGCTGTTTTTCATTGAAGTACTGAAAGAGAAAACTTAATTGCATTATTCTTAAGAAACATAATTAAGTTGATGAAGCCTTTGAATTAACAGTTTGACACACAATCCAATTATGTTATCACATTACAGAACTCGTACAAAGACAGAGGTCAGCTGTTGAAACTTTACTAGCAGGTAAACTGAGGCTCAGTTGAGGGTTGGAGTAAAGACATTGTAGGATTTGCACACGCTCCATATAAAGAGCTAAACCATCTGTTCACTTTCTTTAGTGCCTTATAAGAAAATTAAGAGTAACCATCTGGATGGGATATAAAAATCCTCAGCAGAACATTTATCTTTATCAGTGTAAGCATACTATTGGCCTCCCTCTACTGCTGCGGACTCTATTTTGTACGATGCCACAGAAAATTAGCCCAAAGGACGCCATACTCAGTAAGGTGCACAAACTTTCTTTTCAATTGCATCAAATCTCTGAATAAATCCAATAAGTGTTCAGTTGTGGAGTGAAAAATTGCATTGAGACCCCTCCAAACCTTTTTAGTCAGTTATCATAAATAAAGAGAGTTCACACAACAAATTACCACGACAAGCCTCAGATGGTAACACCCAAAAGGCACTGAGTGGCTCAATGAGGTGCGGTAAAGTCACTCATGAGTGCAGCCGAAGTACTTAGACGGAGATATCTCTCTCTGAGCGGCAATATTGTTATTTAAAAAAGCAAACAGTGTTAACACTTAGGTGAAGAGGCTTATGAAATAAACAGGTAGTTTCACATCGTTCTGTTAATGCTGCGCCAAAATCACAATTGCCAATACTAAAAGCCCTGTAACTGTTAATTAGACTATAAAGCTGAGCATAACTGTACAGAACTGAAACAAATCTCTCCCCTGGGATCAGATCTGTTGTGCTGTAGCTGCTCTTCTGTTATCGGCATAGTCATTGTCTTAGAGTGTTTCCCACCTCTTAATGCTCGTACTTACCTACGTTTCTATTGCCACAAGTCGTTTTTTATGTCTTTTTAAAGATGAGTTTTGTGGTAGTTTTTTTATCAGACAACGCACAGAGGAGAGATAAAGGAAGCATGAGCTGCGGCGGAATTTCTGAAACACATCTAAGCAGGGGAGCATAACTCATCAGGAAATAACCTGAGTGTTGCATATATCTGAAAACTGTGCCATAGCGCTTTCTAGTTCTATAAAGTGTACGTGTTTATTTAGTAATGACTTTATTTAATTAGCTCACTATTTGCTTAAGATAATATTCATTTTTTTTGGTGGAATGGGTCAGATTAGCTAGAGAGCTTGCTTGAAATTACATCCCCCAGTTTGTTGTTAAAGCTAATTAAGAATTTGTTTAATTAGTTGATCAAGTATTTGCTTGGAGTAACGTTCACTAATTTGTTGGGAAATTCTCATTAGCAATTATTGGAATTAGTAAGCAGTGTTTGCTCCGTAACACTAATTCAGGCAGGAGAATGATGTGTCATGATAGCAGGACAATATTGTTATTACGTTACATTATCAGGAATATGTGATAACATTGACTTATTAGTTACAACTTGGAGTACACGCTTAACCTGAGCTTAACATTTTATGTAGAGAGCGACGCATTCAGTGCTACAACAACAGTCACTGCTACTAATTAAATTCATTTATGCATTTTTTCCCATCTGAACTGTTTTGGCAGGAGTTCCTTGTTTCAAAGGAATTTTGTAGATGTGTCTGGTTCTCAAAGTATCAATAATTCATTCATTCATTTATTCATGTTGTGAGCAGTTTTATGTATGGTCATCAGAGTACTCCGTCTCTATGATGATGAAGAAGGAAGCAGGATGTAAGCGTTAGCTCAGTCCACAATCGCTCACTCATGCTTACTCCATATTTAATTCAGTTTATTTATATAGCGCCAAATTACAACAGTTGCCTCAAGGCTCTTTATATTGTTATGTAAAGACCCGACAATAATGCAGAGAAAACAGAGAAAGCCCCGACGATCCAATGACTCTTTATGTTAAAGTACTTGGTGACTGTGGGAAGGAAAAACTCCCTTTTAACAGGAAGAAACATCCAGCATAGTGGACTAAATAATGAGTTTGCCATTTTTTAGCACTGCCAAATGGATTTAATATACCCTGTACAGACTGTTCAGAGTATCCTACATTACCTCTCACTGCTCAAGAACAGAAGACCTTCGGGCGTTTCACTAGAGTTTCAAAAAAGAGAAAATATGTATTTGTTACAGAAATATTAAAAATAAATGTTCGTAGTGGTGGATGCTATGCTTAAAAATTTGTATCCCAATATGTGACTGTATTATTATTTACTATTTATTATTTCTGTATTTATAAAATTTTCCTATAAATATTGATTTGCTCTCCTGATATTTAAACTGTAGTATTGATATTTTAACCTTTGCCTAAAATGTGTTATTTATTTACAAATAACACATTTTAATATAAAGGTTTTAAAAAGAAAAGAATAACATAAAACCAAAACAAACCCAAATAATTTTCTTAATTAAGCTCCATTAATGTTTGACAGCAGAGATATGAAGTGTGGCTTTGAAACTGTCTTCATGTGTTTCATTCTTCTGCATGTGGTCAGAATATGTAAAAAAAAAAAAAGTGAAACTTCCAATCTGCACATATGGCTCCTTAACTGAATAGCATCAGCAAGGATTTTTGTTTGTTTGAGCTCACAAAATAATCTTCTACACATAAATCCATCTACAGGTTTATCAGTCAGTGAGGGATTTCTGACACAATCACGGATTCTCCCGCTCAGTCGAGTTAGCTGTTAGCTAGCTGCACACTTCCATTGGTTAGACAAAAAGCATTGCAGACAAGGGAAAATCTACAAATGAGGTTTGTTGGTGAATTGTCCCTTTAATAATGCATAAAGGGGAAATTGTACTACCTCCGTCTACAGTATCTTTTACACAGTTTTCCATGGCTGGACCTTCTTAAAAACTAAATTCAACCACATATGCAATAAAAGTCGTGACTGGGCACGGCATTTCAGTAGAAGTGTGTGTGTGTGTGTGTGTGTGTGTGTGTGTGTGTGTGTGTGTGTGTGTGTGAGAGAGAGAGAGAGTTTGTAGGGTTTATAAAAAGAGAGAGCACAAGAGAACGAGAGACTTGGCAGTCAACACCAGGTAGCTTCTGCCCTTGTGCCCCCAAGATACCAAGACAATACACACACACACACGCCGTGTCCCGGGGTTGGCACAGCCATCTGCCAAGAGGAGCATGGTGCTGAGGAATGATAACACACACACGCACACACACAGACACACTCTTTCTTTGCAGGCACACACTCAGTCTGCCTTGAACCCAGTGCTCTAGTAGTTCTCTGCTCTGCTGTAGTTGGCACTTGTGATACTGCTGATACCCATTTTGTGTCTGTCCAAAAGTCCGTGCGAGTATTTTATGGTGGCAGAAAGCCGACTTACATCCAGGTATGTGCAGATGTACTGGAATCCTGTCGGGCTGTGTGTTAGTGGTGCATTTTCACCCTCTGAACTTAAATGTTTCAGCAGGTTCATTTTGTTCAACATCATTAAGGTGAAAATGCCAAAATGTTGCGATGTTTCTGGCAGAAGTTTATTTCTGTAAACCCAAACCTGCTCTGCACCTGTAATGAGTAGGCCTATTATTTATTTAGGCAGAAAGTAGAGGGGGTACACGGGAGGGAATCCCCTTCATGTTTTATCAATGTTTAGCTCAGGATTGTGTGGATGGTCAGGTTTTTAATTGGCTGATTTTAGTTAGTGCTAGTTCACCTACTGCTTTTCATCTAAACAAATAAAAAATAGATTAAAATCCATCCACCATGTTTACAGGCTGTTTATGGCCTTGGAGAGAAGGCTTGGAAACTCAGAAAAAATCCAGAAATCCAAAAAACATTTTAAAGATATTTTGATATGGTTTTGCATTTTTCAAAGGGCTAGGAATGCAAGTATCGGGAAGGCTACAATTTTTTAGTTTGTTAAATTCTTTAGAGTAGCCCTGATGTCTACGATCATTAAATAAGTCTTTTGAATCTGTCAACAATCAGCAAAGACTGCTATTTAATTTATTTTTCTCTGCAAATAAAAGTTCTAAATTGTTTATGATTCTTATAAATTGTGGCTAGCTAGATATTAGCTAGCTACATTATCATTTATGTGTGCTCGTTTTCCAGATATGCAACCGTATACTTTAACATATGTTTAATGTAGTTCAGCCAATATAATATTTGATTCATTTTACAGAAGGCCCGCACAACTCTCAGACAAAATATTTTATTATGTGTCAATTTGACAATACACAATACAAGCAAAGTTGTAACTGTACAGTACACAATACAGACCAAAGCCTTTTTTGTAGTTTGCCTGATCTAGTGCAAGAGTGAATTTATAATACATTTGATGTATATTAAACAAACGAGAGAGTTAATATGACTTTAAAATGACCCACTGGCAGGGCTTTATGATTTGGTTTTATGTGTGTGACTGTGGGATATAGCGGAGAAAGAAAGACAGACAGAGAGAGCTAGTTAGCCTCACAGGACAGTAGATTAAACACTGACTTTTAAATTAAACAGAAGTAATAAAAGTGAATTTGAAAGCAGGGCGATATAGAGGAAGTGAGAGCGAGACAGAGACAGAGAGGGCTAATGACGTAGCTTTGCTAGCCGGGGCCAATTTACTGTGAGGTTTCGAAAGGTCATCTCCTACACGGAGGCCTGTCTGTGACAAATTACATTATTTACACTAGGTAGAAAGAGGCAGCGGGGCCCAGAGAAACTCAGAATTTAAAGAAAAAATAAAAAGCGGACAGAGAAATATAGGAAGACAGTCCTTGCATGTTTGATTTGATTGTAATTGGTCTGCAGCGTTAACACAAGAACCCTGAAGACATTCGCGAATGCCCCTAATGATGCTTTTATCAAGACGCAATGTCCATGTTTCTGACACAGAACTGCTACGCCCGATGTGATCAGATCTATCACTGTGCTATTTTAATTCTTTCATTTTGGATGCAGGTCGGACTTTATATTTAGAGCAGCCATGCACTGCTGTTGCGTTAAATTGATAATTTTCTGAAACTGCCTGAAGCATACCCAACTACCTCTTTCACTTTTCTTTTTTCAGATTCACAGCTTTACGCTGGTTGCCACTTTATTAAACCTGTTTTATTTACTGCTTTAAACACGAGGTCATGCAGACGAGCCTTCATTCGGGGAAAGCCCCTGTGGAGCTGAGGAAGCAGTATGTTTGATGTGTCCTATTATTTTAGCCTGAAGAGATAAAAAATTGGGTAATAATTAGCATCAGCTGCATGGATGGACAAAACTCACTCTAAGAGAACACCTGAAGAAAAAGATGCCACTTGCACTTTTTGATTGACAAGCAATGTCTGGAAAATGCTGTACAGAAACTGTGTGATTGGCAGGTTATGTCTGGCAAATGCCAAAGATGAGGAAGAAAAGGACAAACCCACAACGAACCCCACAATTCCTCAGATGCTTCCAGAATCTGTTGTTGTATCATTATGCAGTGAGGACAATAAGGCGATTTATTAACTTGTACTACATGGTGATAATTCCTTTTGTGTCATTATTTTTATTACGTTAAATAGAATAAGAAATTTTCCTTATTTCCCCTGAAGCGGCGGACTCAGCTCCCCAAAGACCAGCTTACTGTGTGTGTGTGTGTCAGGGTGTCCCTTGGGCTATCCAGAGAGGGAACCGCCAACGGGATTAGTAGTTAATGGTTTGGGATTTGGGTAAGAACAGAAATATTAATATTTAGATTTAAGTTTTTTTGTGTAAATATCTTGAATTAATACAGCATAATATTTAACAGCTCCTTAACTGCTTCTCGGAAGTGCCCACAAAAATGCACTTTGTATTTAATTTGTTTATGCATGGCAAGTTCCTTGAAATGATATAAATTGAACTGTGGATTGTTGTAGATTATTGTATTTGTATTGTTGATTATCACGTCCATCCCTTTATAACCACAGTGCATTTTCTGATATTGTCTTCCAGCAGGATAATGTGTTACATCACAAAGCCCAAATCATCTTTAACTGGTTTCTTGAACATGCCGTTATTTTCACTGCTTCCACAGTCATCAGATCTAAGTCCAATAGCCCCCCTTTGGGATGTGTTGGAATGGGAGATTCACATAATGAATGTGCAGCAACAGTGTTATGCTGTAATGTCAATATGGCTAAAAATAGATGAGGAATGTTTAAAGCACCTTCTTGAATCAATGCCACCACTTAGGCATTTTCTAAAAATGGGTCACATCTCAGTGTGTAAAGTGCCGTTAGATGTCAGTAGACTGCAGATTGCGATCAACGAAATTCTGTTTCCATATCTGTCCCAATTCAAGTGCATAATGCTAGGTACAGTCGCTGTTTATATCGGCTGTCCACATCTATTTAGTCTGGAGGAGAGTATAAAACTTTATGAAAGGAGTCAAATACCTGTCAGCGATTCAGAGAAGCTCACTTCTGTCTGATGACAACAACTTTGAGGCGAGTTGATGAGGATATCCTAAACCTTTCTCTCAATAATCACTGCTTTTTTGCCTCTCTTAGCTGCTGTTAGCCTCTGTTAGCTGCTGTTGGTCTCTGTTAGCTGCTGTTAGCCTCTGTTAACTGCTGATAACACCTGTTAGCTGCTGATAGCATATGTTAGTCTCTGTTAGCCTCTGTTAGCTGCTGATAGCCTTTGTTAGCTGCTGTTAGCCTCTGTTAGCTGCTGATAGCATATATTAGCCTCTGTTAGCTGCTGTTAGCCAGTGTTAGTGAAGTGGGGGGGGGGGGGGGGTGGACTTAGAGTCTCATACATGTGAGAATATAATCAAACTGTTTATTAGAGGGGGAGTGTTTTTAGCTGGGATAATGTTAGCATATAACCAGTTGTTGTTTAGTCTACCTGTTTTCAGCTATCCAGACAGATGTCACATGTCTAATCAGTTAACAGTAAGCAATTGTTACAATACCAGGTATAAATTAGTATGTTTATGCACGTTTTGATGTTAGAGCCCTGACTCCAGTTCAGGCCTGAGATGAGGAGGAAGAGGATGAGGGGAAATAAGATAAGATAAGACTTTATTGATCCCACGACAGGGAAATTTTTGCGTTACCTCAGCTCAGGTACAGATATCACAAGGAAATACAAAAATACAAATAAGTACAATCAATGAAAAAAAAAAAAAAAGTAAGATAATACACTATATACAATGGTAGCATACACAGTATGTGATTATGGATATGGTTGAAAATATGCAAGACATAAACTATATAGCTTGACATAACTATTGTACCACCACTATTCCTATGTATACACATGTACACACACACACATGTACACACTAAATATACATATCTATACATATACATACATATATACCTACACATGTCCATACACATGGAAGGTCCATTATGCATGAAGTGGTGACCGTGGATGTTCACAGTGTCCAGTGACTTATGACATCGTGATTGAGGCGTTATAGAGTCTAACTGCTGTTGGGATGAATGATCTGCGAAAGCGCTCCTTCCTGCAGCGAGGGTGAAGGGAGGAAAGAGCAGTGGTGGAGAAAAACATAATGAGAAATAGACGATGAAAAAATGTATGTACAAATGTTAAATCGTCATAAATAATTTGAAACAATTTGAAATTATGTATGTGGCCAGTCTCTCCCACATCAATAAAATTAAGTGGAACACCAGTGTCCATTTATTCAATATGGCCGCTTCCACAAACGTCTCCTCTTGTGTATTTTTAATAGATTATGTTTATGAAAATGCATCAATTTGTTGGAAGATTTAATTAATTTAACACAATAATCTGTGTTTATTTATGAGTACAACAATCTTTTTCTTCTATTAAATAACCTCAAAAATTACATATTGTACCTTAAAGTGTGCAATCTTTAAACAAACCTCAATAATAAGAGAACTTGTGGATATTTGCAGGAAGCATGTATCAGATTGCAGACAGTCAGAGGGTGACCCTGGTGACACACCCTCTTTTAGAAACCAGGAAAATCCGTTCATATTACTGCAATGAAAAAGAAGATGTCTGTTTGTTTATTACACTGACATTTGATTGACAACTTATACATACACACACATTGCCTGCTACATGTACAGGACTCTCTTTTTCTTAAAACTAATTTTTAACATTTATCTTTATCTAGATGTAAATTCTTTCTCACGATACGTTGCATGGTGAGCTTATATGTGCAGGGCTCTGGACTCTCACGATGCATAAAATTAGTTCCTCTATACTGCCATTGTAGGCAATATAAAGCCTGTAGAGTGTATATCAGTAATACGTTCACCAGTGTGTTCAGTGAGATAAGATTTGATGGCTAAGAATGAGAGGTCTGGGAACGATGTCTCTGTGTGAAGCATAAATTCTATTCTTCTTCCTCCCATGAGCTAGGTTCTTTTTTGCTTTGTCATGTTCTCAGTAATAAAAGCACACCATAGAAAAACTTGACTTTCATGAAGGACACGAACCATGCGGCTGAGAAATGTCACAGGCACGGGGACTTTCACTTTCGAGCTCTTTTTGAACTGAATGGATGACCAAGCAAATCTGGTTTAATATCAAAATATTTGCAAGGACATAATATTTAACTGAGTGAAATAGGTAGGAAAATGCTCCCATGAGGCTCTGCTGTGCTGTGGCCATTGAGTTGTGGTGCTAGGTGCTTCTGTTCCAAAGGGCACCCCTCTGCTTATTTCCCAGCAGGAAGTGTTATCCATCAAACTTAATAAATAAGCGAGGTAATAACTTTTCATTCAGCGCTCAAAGTTTATTATCAAACGGATCCCAGTCTTCATTTTCTCCTTCATTGCGCTTCTGTGTCCTCTGTCACTCCTGCTCCCCTTCAGGACATTTATTACCTCTTTATCAACTAATTCATAATTATCCTGCGTCTCTCTGTGCCTTTCTCTTTGGTGTCTCCCCTCTCTTTCCTCTTTCTGTTAACCTTTTCCTATCTCTCTCACCCCGCTTCCTCTCCCTGCCTCTCCATATGCCTTCCCTCAGAGGCCCACTAATACATTTGTTATCAACCTAGTCCCTAATTAACATGCCCCCTCTCTGTCTGAGTCGCTCCTATCTCTATTACTCCGTCCAGATGTCTTCTTTTGCGCTCTCCTATTTCATTCTGACTTTTTCTTCGTCACGCATCTTCTTCAGTCTCGCTCTCTCTTTTTTTAATATATGAATTTCAGGATGGCTCCTCATCCTCACTTCTGAGGCTCCATTATCTGCAGACAGACAATTTGTCTGTCTGAAAGCCAGCAGGACTCAGAGATCCATTTTCTGTGTGAAGGTGTGAGCTTGTGTATCTCATTTGCTCTGAGCTTCCTTTGCTTCAGCGTCGTGTCTCGGTATGCCTGCGCTGTGTGTGTGTAACCCTAGTGGTTTTCAAGCTGCGGTTTAGGAGTCCTTGGCAGGCTCCCATGCTGGGTTCACAGGGTGTCTGTGTGATAGCCATTAGCATTTACTTTCCGTGTTGCCCTGTAACATCTCCTCCTCAGCAGAGCTGCTCTGAAGGTGCTGCATCTATGCTTGAAAAGAAAGAAACAGCTCATTTGTTTTGTACATTTGACATGGGGCACATCTTACAGCAGACTTCATGTAACATTTGCTGTGCCTGATTTTTTTTCTTCCTTTTTCAGCACTTCCAAATATGCCCACACACCCCTTCAATAGAAATTTCCCCTGCTTTTCAAGCACAGCGAACAGTGGTATGAAAAGTAATTTCATCTGTACGGCAGACTTGTTTGCGTTTGTCGTCGATTTCACCCCGAGCTAAATCTGAATGTTTCTGCCAAGACAATAAGTTCGAATGAAGCCATGCAGGGTCGCATTTGTTTTGTCTGCGGTCGTGAACTGGACTGCCGCTGTGTTGCGTAACGCTTTTTGTGCCAGCAAAAGTCAGGTTGGCCGCTCTAATTAACTCAGCTAAATGAAGTGGAAATATGACATGTCAGGAAAGGGTACAGGAAAACATTCAGACGGAGATGAGAGTTTTTAAAGAAATTTAACAGCACAAAATGGGTCCAGGAAAAAAAATAAAAAAATAAAAGAAATTCCACACACATATTTCTTTATTATACCTTTTTGTCGCTATTTCTTATAATTTATAATGTACATAATATTTATGAATGCATTTATTTTTATCACAGTTACAAACATTTTCCTCACAGGGTAAGGCTCTTACTATCCACCTGTGCCAAGTTGACTTTAACAACAGGGTTTATTTTTTGTAGGCTGAACTATTTTTATTCTTTATCCTGCTGCTGTAACGCAGTGATTTCCCTTGTGGGATCAATACAGTATTCATCTATGTATCTGTTATCTAATTCAATTTCATCTCATATCGTCAAAGCAGACTTCCTCAACCATATGTCTTCTCACCAGTACCATTGGTACTGGTACCATTACACCCATCCCATGGATTTTTGGATTTTTTTTTAACATTCTGCTGTTTCGGTCGATACGCTTGCTCAGCATAAAATCAAAGCTATCATGTTCAAAGCCACATTTGTGACACCAATAATAGCTATTACAGCTATAGAAACTTTATGTCACATGGTTCAATCTAGATCAAGAGATAGGACTATGAACTGTATATAAATGATGGACACAGATGATTAAAACAAATGTGTCTGCGTTTTGTTCCTAATAGCCAGCAGGGACAACTATAGATCCAAAATGAATCTCTCAGGGAAACAGTTCTTCAGCTCCATTGCTCTATGAGCTTTCCTAATGAGTTTATGGTGTCAGTAACTTGTCAAGTCTTATCAATGATGATCTCCAATGTGTAAGTTATCGTCTCTGCTACTTATTCTTATGCATTAAATGTAGACGTCGTGACCCCAACCCTATGCCGCAATTTATGCCGTAACATAATGTCCACTCTCCTTCAGTGGTACTGGATCAACTCGAAGTGAGAAGCTCCAAATAGCGTGATCTACTGAAAATGCATAATGCAATGCAGGCACAACCCGCACAAGTAGAGGATTTAAAATATACACAGAAGTATCAATCACACATTACAGTAAAAAAAGAAGATAAAGCAGAGTATGCTTTACCCTCACAGGCAGTAAGAGAGATGGATGTAGCTTCCCAGTTGGAAAAATGAGCCAATGTGGAAGTGCTTTAAGCCTGCATTCTGTCTAAAAGCACCAGATGGCGATAACTGTAGATGCAGAAAGGTCCTATAGAAATCTGTGGGACTATTGCTTTCTTTGTTAACCTGTGTAAACAGTTTCCTGCTGAGTTCATGGTCTTTATTCACTCAGTTTATTTCATGCTGATTAAAAACTGTCTGATCAGCAAAGTTCAAGCAGAAGCAAAGAAGCAGAACAGAAATGATTGCTAACCAGTGGGTGACGTCGTGGTTGTTTCTATCGTTTATATACAGTCTATAGGGAGGATGGTGCATATTTAATTCTCGGTTTCATCTATTTGATCAGCAGTAATATCTGATGAATCTTGTAGCAGGCAAAGACTTTTCTTGCATATTGTGACTACGAAAGAAACCGAGTTTCCTACAGTGGGAACACATGCAGCAGTAAATTCTAATGAGAATGCTAAATGGCCTGTATTTGTATAGCGCTTTACTTAGTCCCTAAGGACCCAAAGCACTTTACACTACATTCAGTCATCCACACATTCACATACTGGTGATGGCAGCTACATTGTAGCCACAGCCACCCTGGGGCGCACTGACAGAGGCGAGGCTGCCGGACACTGGCGCCACTGGGCCCTCTGACCACCACCAGCAGGCAACAGTTGAAGTGTCTTGCCCAAGGACACAACGACCGAGACTGTCTGAGCCGGGGCTCGAACCGGCAACCTTCCGATTACAAAACGAACTGCCAACTCCTGAGCCACGATCGCCCACGAAACACGTAGATTGTTTATGTATTTTTGCTAATTAATCTTTTAGAGCGCTCACTCAGTGTCTGCAAGTCGTGCAACAGGAATATCTCAGTACATCCAATATGTATACTGTGTCTTAATCATGTTTTTATTTTATTTTGCAGTTGTCTAACGGTGTATACCCAGATTTGTATCACAAATAAACATTAGTTACATGTAGTTCTACCATCTCTTGGATATTTTTTATTATGTGTGTAATTCTGACGCTGCTGCTAAGCACAGTAAAGATGAGAGAAAAAAATAACCTTGGTTGAGCCTCATTAACCTGTAGATAGATGACAGTGGTTTAGTGGGAACAGACTGCAAGCTGTAACCCTTCAGTTTGCCCATACAGCCAGTGGAGAAAATGGCTAACAGGGAGCTCAATCAATAGGCTAAGTGTGTGTGTGTGTGTGTGTGTGTGTGTGTGTGTGTGTGTGTGTGTGTGTGTGTGTGTGTGTGTGTGTGTGTGTGTGACTTCTACTAGAGCTCGTGTGTGCATTTGCATTATGGGTGTCCGCGCGTGCACATCTCTAACCACGCACAGGCTGTCTAAATGCATATCGATCCTGAGGTGTTGTTTTGTGTAATTGATGGTCTGCCTTGTTTTAGTTTCATTAAGTGTGACACACACACAAATGATGACTGATGAAGTCAGCTGAAGCTTGATTTATCAGCACGATTTTTAAAAGTAGCCTCAGGACATCTTTTAGCTGCCGGGAATTAGACCCTGATGCATTTTGGAGAGTGCGTGAGCAGTTCCTTACTCCCGGTCCTTGTCCCCTCTGAGCCTCACGACCTCACTCACGCGACAAGGCAAAGAGAGAGAGAGAGACAGATGAAGCATCACAATATACATGCATTGGATGCTCGTATCCAACAGAGATTCACTTGCTTTATCCTTGAGCACATATACAAATATACACTCAGTTGGTCATACTGTTTGTGTTTACTGTTGTCCATAATCCCGCATCTCTTCACTGCTGTTTCAACGTTTGCCTTTCAGATCATCTCTTTGATGTGCTCTCATCATTACTTTCCTCTCATGTAGCTTTTATTTTGCTATTCAAAAGATGATTGGACTAGAGGGAGGAAGTTTTTTAATGTTTGCTGTTTCAATGTTTTCATTTTCCCCTTGTTGGAAAACCATTTATAGATCTTTAAACTCAGTCTTCCGAGATAAGCTTGATATTTGGTGGTTACGCTTTCCTACTGACAAAAAGATTACAGAACAAAATCAATCGAAATCATTTAAATCGCTGAATAAATTATACAGGTTGGAATTCTTAATCTATAACTGTTGTGCACGGCCTGCACCTGTTTTATTTATTTTTTTGTGTGATGCTGGAATACAGGATATAAACAAGGGACATAGATACCCACTGACTGAAATCCCCCTTTTAAACCTTGAGATTAGCTATGCTGCAAAACAATGGATGTGACAAGAAAGTGCACGTGAAGTCGGACACTCACTGGTTGACGATTCGTGATTGAAACTTCATTAGCTAATGAATGCATAGTTTTATACTACAGACACTCAAGATTTACAAAGCTTACTTTTCCATTCAGTTTGATACAGAACAAGTGACTGAGCCCATTAACTCATCAGGAAAGTGTTTGCAGCAGTCAAGTCAGAAAGCTGTTTTCCCATAAAAGTCTGACGGACCAGAAATCTTTTTGCGACCACAACTATTACCAGCTGGAGGCCTTCCGCTAAATTTCATTTTTCTGAGCTGGAAGCTACGTCCATGTTTTACACTGTCTATGGATACCAGTTAAATACCCAGCTCTAATGTCTATGTCTAAAAATAAAGTCAACACAGAAGTGCCAAAAAACTGCAGTTCTTCTAATGCCCACTTGAGGCTGGCTTCAAATGTGGGTCAGTCCCATAGACTTCCATGTAAAAAAGACTAACTCTGCAGAATTTAAAAGCTTGTTTTTACATATTTGAATAGGTTCTGTTTTTGTAAACGCTTTGTTGCTCACACCTTTTTTTCACACCTATCTTATCTTATCTCAGGCAGAATTGAGTGTACTATGGCAGGCAGTGATCTGCTAAGCAGTTTGTTATTAAAAGCAGGTCAGGTTGTGTTCAGGATCCAGGAAACTGTGCAGCTAGTTTGCATCTCCACCAGCCTGCAACAGCAACACTGTGTCCTCATACCAGTGGAGCAAGACAAACATCTGCATATTATTTGCCTACAATCTAAGTAGCATCTCACTGCAAATCTGTCCATCAGAGTTCAAGAGCCATGCAGACCATGTTTATGTTTGCAGAATATTAAATTGTTTTATATATTGTATTCAATGTTCCCTCTAAACTGCGCACGTGCGCAATTGCGCACTGCTGGCACGGTCTCTGTGCACAGAAAATCTGCGTTGCGCACAAAAAAAATCTAACCTGAATTGAAATTAAAATGAAAACTTTAACAATTCTGTTTTGCAGTGTTAGTCAGTAAGTGACTGGCTGCTCCCGTATGGGATTAGAACGATGCCACCTTATCTCATAGTCCAGCCAATGATGCGATTCTCATTCGTATATACGCAGCTAATCAACGTCGTTGTCAGGCTATGACAGCGTCCTTATGTGCCGACACCGGTGTTTTAGCTAGCAAGTGAAGCCACGTTAATGACAACGTGTACAACCATTGGAGATGTGAGCAGGACAGACGGAACAATTGACGGAAAAACTGTGGACTTTGTACCAGTTTTTAAATTGTGTTGACCGGCCATGTAAACCAGAGTTATGATAAAAATATCTAAGAAACTGTAAAAAAGGCTCGAAAGTGCTCTCCGCCTGTGAGCAAAAACAAACCCCACCCCCTGTCCCTTTCCTATTCGTCCAAAAAATGTACCATGTTGACCAATCAAAAAATGATATGGCAACGTGGCATCTAGTTGTTAAGAAACGGGGGGAAGTTTTAGGAGTGACGGCGGTGTTTTGAGATGTGAGAGATTTGCGACGTTTAGCGCAAATCTTGTGTAGTTAGTGTGTAGTGTAGTCAATCCGATTGTTCAGTGATGACGTGACGAATCCTACTTCCGGGCCTAAAGTAGTCTGCGTTTAATATGGCTTTTGTGTTGTTAACATGTTTAATGTTATGTATTTTCTTCTATTTGATCTCAAAAAGCTCCTAAAACATTCAGTGATCACTGTTGACCTCCCTCGGCTTTTATTACCGCTAATCATTTATTTAAGCTCAGTTTTTAAAACCTTAGGATGTAACTACAGCCCAGCCCATGCAGCAGTATATGAATGACTAACCTCGTATTGTGGATGGATTATCTCAGTTGTTCTCCTGGCTGAAGTTTGGTCCTTTTACAAGCATCCTGCCATGCGATTACATTTGTTCCTGACCACCGAGAACACTCACGTTAACTTTTATCGAGTAGAAAAAAAGTTAGCCTGTTTATATTATGCTAACATAGCTGTGTCGCTAGCAGTCACGTAGCACATCATTATATACCAGCTAGCCCAACTTCAGTAACCCTACAAACGTCACTGCTTTTTAGTTTTCTGTCTTCATTTATGCTGGAAGTGATAGCAGAGCTGTACGTTTTAATTTGTTTCCAAAACCCCGCAGTCAGGACATGCTATATTGTATTTAGATAGAAGCTAGCGAGCTAACTCCCTGCTAACTTCTAACTCCGTTAAATGTCATAAATTCCGTTTTCATGGATGCCTGGATGTTAAACTCAATTGTTACACCTGGTAGAGCAGAACGCTGATCATTTTATTGAAGATGAAAGACTTTAGACAGTTTTTCAACTCTCAGTAATGCCATAGTGATCGTTTGATATATGGACCTGCAGCGGAGTTTAG
Organism: Maylandia zebra; assembly: GCF_041146795.1. NCBI lineage: Eukaryota > Metazoa > Chordata > Actinopteri > Cichliformes > Cichlidae > Maylandia > Maylandia zebra. The sequence goes on from NC_135168.1 coordinate 31,027,541, forward strand.
GTCCAGACACGGCTAGTGACGTCAGACTGAACAACCGGATAGTTTTGTTGTGTGTATCAGAACAATGAGGCGACTGCTGAATGTTACAGGTGTTACAGGAGTGATGCATCTCCTGTTGTCAGGCCTGCAGGTATCAGGCTGTTGTTCTCCTTTATCTCATAGAGGACAGAAATTATTTTTTGGAGTGGCACAAATAATTTGTCTGGCATCAGATTTGATGCAGAACAGCTGATTGTTCTGTAAATAGTTTGAAATGTTTATTTAAAAACGCCTTGGCTGCATTAAAAAAAAATAGCTGCAAAAAATGTTGTTGTTTGCCAAAGTGAGTTACTTTTTTGAAGAAGTAACTATATAATTAATTGCCCAACATTGGTCATTATATACTATATTTTGCTGACAGGACTCTCTCTCAGACCACAGACTCATAATACAAGTCAGAGCTTTATAAAAAAAAAGGGAAAAAAAAGAAAGTTGTGTTTTCAAAATTGGAGTTCAAGTTATTTTTACTTTCAATAGTGTTAACATGCTACACAGGCCAATGACTAGATTTTTTTAAATTTTCATTGTAAGTGGGCTAAAGCAGTTAATTAAAAGTAGTCTAACATAAATGTAAACGCTGTAATTTGATTATTTTAATAAACATGTAACTTGGATGGATGCTGGCGTGACCACAGTGCACACGTCTGATGTCGCTCACAGTGATCCAAGGGACCGCTCAGGGAGTTTGTGTGTTCGCTCAGACACATGAAAAATTAGGGGGAACATTGATTTTATTGTCACGAGGTGCGCTTAAGTTCCTTCTGCTGGTGGAAATATTCCCTCCAAAGCCTGTAAAAAAGCCTCTCAGGTCGTTTTTGCTTTATTTTAAGTTGCCACAAGCAAAGCAAGTTTGGAGAACACTGGCGTGGGTAACGTTCAGTCGATTTGTGGTCTTAGGATTTAGTGTTCTAGTTTTATTACTATTGTGTGTGGATGAGGGTTGAATCTCGTGTTTCCCGTGTTAATAAAGAAAGAGAAACCTCATCATCTCTTAGACTAAAACAAAGACTGTAGATTTCTGAAATGCTGCCACAAATTAAAATCAATAGTCCAGCTATAGTTTTACTACAGTCCATCGACAGTTCCTGTGTCTGTTTGGTAACAGCTTGGTAATCTTTGGCACTTCATTTTCAGACATTAGCACAAAATGAAATACAGTAAATTAGTATGTAAGGAGTTAACAGCAACGGCTGTTTATGGTGCTGGTGCTGGATATTATTTTTAGCGCCACCATTAGGCAAACAGAAGCACTGTTGTTATGAAGCATTTGCACATCATTAGATTTGTTGTTATACACAAGTTTACAGGTTCTCAGGGGGAGGCTGTGAAACAGCAGATGGAGAATAATAAAAATAATAAACCTGAGCAAAAAGAAAAACAATAGTCGCAGACCCCGCAGGGCTGGAACCGCAAAAGATAGAAAGAAGTAAACCAGGTCAAATTGTTAATGTTACTGTAAATAACAGATAAACACAAAGCCTAATGCCAAGACCTCCTCCCAATAGGTCTCGCACATAAACACATAATTCCCACTGTCCCTCCGTACGCTGCTAATTCAATCCTCCTTCCTTTGCTCTTTATCTTCGTTGACTCTTTTTTTCATTCCACCGTCTTAATATGTTTCTCTCAGGTTTTCTTCTTCTATCGTTCTCGTTCTCTGAGTATAATCACCATGTTATCTGAGTAAATCCTTCAGACTGAAGTCTTTTGGCTTCACGGGGATTTGTAATATTTTCCTAATTTATTTCACAATATCATGCTTTAGTTATTTTAGTCAGAGATAATGTTCGACTTTCCTATTCCTAGAGACTAAAGGGGATTTCTATAATGTTACAAAGCGCTCTGGCGAGACTGCAGCTGGATTTGCTTTCTGATTTTTTTTTGTCTTTGCAGATTTTTAGAAGTTGTAAGTAGATCCCTAAAAAAAGTAGAGTGCTATATATATTAACATGAAGCTTCATTTGGTGTAATTGGTGCTAAATCCACAATAAATAAAAATACATGTTGTCAGTGTTGCTCCTTCAGAAGCCTCGACTCATAGCCAGCTCCTTGAAAAGGCCAGCGCTGTTGTTTAGCATCTGCCTGATTCACTGCAGCTTCGTAGCCCCTCGGTAACCCCTGAGATATGCGGAATACTTGCTTCTTTCCAGCTCACTTGTTGACTGGCTTGTCTGAGTGACATTTATTTGGGGCGGCTGTGCCCTGCGGCTCAGGTGATAGAGCAGGTCGAGCAATAATCGCAGGGTTGGCGGCCTGATCCCCTGCTCCTCCTGTCTGCATGTCAAAGTGTCCTTGGGCGAGACCTGATGGGTTACCTGCTGCCTGGCCCAAGAGATGTTAAAAATAGAATCAGACTATGTGTTCATTTACACCGCTCAACACTCATTAATGTCCTATTAGAAAGACATTGCAACTATTTTCTCTCTTTCTTAAGTGAAGATCAGAATGTTGATGCCAATGTTACATTTTTACATTAAATCTAAAGCTAGAGTGAAGCTAGATTAATCAGCTACACTGACTCTTGTCATAAATGAAAAGATAGCAGATCATTACAATCAAACTGAGTCAGTCTCAGCAGACTTGACTCAGGTGGTTCCATTCTGGTTATATAATCCTGTATAAAAGCAATGTTACCAAAGCCCTGTGTCATGCTGCAGTAACATGAGTCCTACAGCAACTATGAAGTTCTTACTGGACTGAATGAATTTCTGTGTAATGTGAATTTGTGTGTATATAGATGGCAACAGAGTTTGTCAATTTATCGCAGTTAACTGTTATTGTTACGAACGGACTGCATGTCGTTGCCAGCTTGAATGCGTTCAGTTGTAAACTACTTAATGATTTTTCGTAGTTCCGCTGTTTTGCCCAGTGTCTGAAAGTGAAACTTAAATACCACAGCAATTGTATCGATCTTTGTCTTTTTTTGAAAGAAAGCAAACGGAGGTATGCTAAACCATTTTTCATATGGTTTAGTTATTCCTTAAAGTTCAAGAGCTTCCCTTGTAACTATGTCTGAATGGATTGTCAAGTAGGTTATTCCTTGACAATGCCCTCCTTGTAGCAGTATCCCAGCATCTGGCCACTGTATTGACAAAGTGATCCCTCAGCCTGACTCTAGACTAGTGGATTTTTTTTATATATATCCCAGACCTCACTGTGTCAGTGTGTAACGCCACATCACCACGAGCCAGCCTGTGCCTGTGAAGGGATAACAACGGAAAACAGATTCCAGGTCCTGTCTGACGTTTTCACACTGACAGAACACAAAGTCCTTGTCTGTCTGAATCTGTTGAAGAACAAAGCTTCTTAAGACATCATATCCCCAGTGTAGCGACCAGGTACGTGGGTGGCCTTGATGGTCTGCCATGCAGGAAGAGCTGACCTAGAAAACAACGGCTGTCCTGTCAGGCCCTTTTCCCGGGGCCCACAGGTACGGCAGACAGGCGAAGAAAACAAAACAAAAGGAGATAAAAAATGGATGCTTACCCCCTGAGATTTATCATTTAAATGTTTTTGATGGGATGAGTCACATATCTAAGTTGACATGCCCTCAGCGCAGCTCATAGTCACATTTTTCTTTATTGTTAGGCGTTTTTTAATGACACTATTGCTTAATGCCTTTTTCTTCAGGTCAATAAAACACATTTTGAGCTTCATACTGAGGCACTTTCTTCCAAACCTGCCTCGCGTGGGAAGATTACAGTACACTACAACAGGCTTATATAATTGAAGCTATTTAATGCTATTGGCATGGCTACTGTATTTGTACTGCTTATATTTTTTAGACATAGTAGTTAACTAATTAAAGAGACTGTAGTAAGTCTCTATTGTAGCAATAGGTCTCTCCAACAGAAAACTCTACCGACTTAATAGTTCTACTTTGCTTCCATGAGCTCATGGAGGCAGCAGTAAAGTCTGCAGATAAGACGGTGACAGACTGATGCAGAGACAAAGGTGTATAAACAGTAGCTTTATTGTACGTAGATGTGACTACGCTGCATCAACTTGATAATGGCCAGCTCAGTCTTGTGGCAGACCTGAAACAGTCACGTCAAGCAATGTTTTTTTTTTGTGTACATGGAAACAAATAGTCTTGTTTTCATTACAGGCACGACTACAAAAAAGTGAGTTTTGAACTTGGGGCAACCATATTTGAATCCAAACCATGATCTTTTATTGCCTGCTTCTGGATCCAAACTACTCTGTGTTTATTAAGGCTGTTGTATTTTTAACATGTTTTAATGTTTTGTATCTTGTTCTATTTAATCTAAACAAGCCCCTAAAAACAGTCAGTGATCACTGTCGGTTTTTATTACCACTGTTCATTTTAAAGCTCAGTTTTTAACTACAGCACAGCCCATGCAGCAGTTTGATTTACAAGATGGCGCCGAGTATGGCAGCCTCGTCGCGCGCTCCCCCAAGCAACAGCTTTTTTCTGTGTTTAATTTTACTTTTCCTTCATTTTTTCGCGAGTAGCACATGTCTCCTTGTGTACGACCGACAAACCTTACTGGACATAAAAGACGGTCTTTCTTATAACTTTCCGGAGTTCAAGTTTTGCAACACGGACGCTCCGTTCCCAGACCCCCCATTCATCTCACCTGAGACGCCTTTGTTCTCTGGCCCTGGAGGCCGCAAACGCCGACGCAGAGGGAGAAGATCTGGCGTTCTGGTTCGACTGAGACGGCGCACTAACAGACCACCGTTACCCAGTTTATTACTGGCTAATGTGCAGTCTCTGGAGAACAAACTGTGCGAGCTTCGGGCACGGATCTCATTCCAGCGAGAGATGTGGGACTGCTGCGTGATCTGCCTCACAGAAACCTGGCTATCGGACAAGGTACCGGACTCCGCAATACAACTACCGGGGTTCTCCGTGCATCGCGCGGACAGGTCACAGGATCTTACTGGGAAAAGCAGAGGCGGTGGTGTATGTTTCATGATCAACAACAGCTGGTGTGATTATGCGAACGTGCACCCGGTCAAATCCTTCTGCTCACCGGACCTGGAGTACCTGATGATTAAGTGCCGGCCATTCTGGCTACCGAGGGAATTTACAGCAGTGATTATTACGGCTGTTTACATTCCCCCACAAGCCGACACTGACCGAGCACTCAGGGAACTGATCAGCAGCGAGGAAACTGCACACCCAGAGGCGGCGTTTATCACAGCCGGAGACTTTAATAAGGGAAACCTGAAGAAAGTCTCACCCAAACTCCACCAACACATCCATTTTAACACTCGTGGAGACCGGCTACTCGACCACTGCTACACCTCTTTCCGGGATGCGTACAAAGCCCTCCCCCGCGCCCCATTCGGCCAATCAGATCACCGCTCCATCCTGCTCCTGCCCGCCTACAGGCAGAAGCTGAAACAGGAAGCTCCAACCCGGAGGGCGGTGCACTGTTGGACGGACCAATCGGAGTCTGCGCTGCGGGACTGTTTTGATCACGCGGACTGGGAAATGTTTCACGTGGCTGCTAGGGACATTGATGAATACACAGACTCAGTCTGTGGATTTATCAGGAAATGCGTGGAAGATGTCGTCCCATCCAGAACAGTTAAATCCTTCCCAAATCAAAAACCCTGGATTAACGGAGATGTTCGCGCGGCACTGGCGGCACGGAGCACCGCCTTTGCCTCCGCGAACACATCGGACTACAAACACGCACATTACCAACTCCGGAAGACGATCAAAGCAGCCAAACGTGAGTACAGGGACAGGGTGGAGCAACAGTTTGACAACCCTCGGAGTATGTGGCAGGGACTAAACACGATCACAGACTTTAGAGGGAAAACCAGCACACCGCAGACCACGGCCTCTCTGTGTGAGGATCTAAACGTATTCTACGCTAGATTCGACACAGCGAACACCATGAGATCGGACAGTGTGCGCACCGCGGATGACGTCAGTGCGCACGCTGTGTCTGAGGAGGATGTGCGGAAGTGCTTCAGGAAGGTGAACGCACGCAAAGCTACTGGTCCGGACGGGATTCCCGGCCACGTCCTCAAGTCATGCGCGGCTCAGCTGGCTGGAGTGTTCACGCACATCTTCAACCTTTCCCTCTCTCTGTCTGTAGTCCCAGCCTGCTTCAAAATGGCCACCGTCGTCCCTGTACCCAAATCCTCCACCATCTCCTCATTGAACGACTGGCGACCTGTAGCCCTGACCCCCATCGTAAGCAAATGCTTCGAGAAGCTGGTCAGGGACTTCATCTGCTCTGCACTACCCGACTCACTGGACCCTCTACAGTTTGCATACCGCCACAACAGGTCCACTGATGATGCCATAGCCCTGACACTACATACTGCCCTGTCACACCTGCAGAAGAGAGACACGTATGTGAGAATGCTGTTTGTAGATTACAGCTCAGCATTCAATACCATCGTTCCCTCGAAGCTGGACAGGAAACTGCAGGATCTAGGACTGAGCAGCTCCCTCTGCAGCTGGATCCTTAGCTTCCTGTCTGACAGACGCCAGGTGGTCAGACTGGGCAGCATCACCTCATCCCCCGTCACACTGAACACTGGTGCTCCACAGGGGTGTGTACTGAGCCCTCTCCTGTACTCACTCTACACCTACAACTGCACAGCCACTAACAGCTCCAACATCATTGTGAAGTTTGCGGACGACACTACAGTGGTGGGTCTTATCACCAATGGTGATGAGATGGCTTACAGGGAGGAGGTCAGCGCCCTGACCCACTGGTGTCAAGACAACCATCTCACCCTCAACGTCGCAAAGACAAAGGAGTTGATAGTGGACTTCCGGAGGTGCAGAGAAGTACACACCCCCATCACCATCAGCGGCGCTGCTGTGGAGAGAGTGAGCAGCTTCCGGTTCCTTGGTGTACATCTGGCTGAGGATCTTACGTGGTCAGTACACACAAACAAAACAGTGAAGAAGGCGCAGCAGCGCCTCTTCTTTCTCAGGAGACTGAAAAGATTCGGCATGAGCCCCCGCATCCTCAGGACCTTCTATCACTGTGCCATTGAGAGCATCCTCACTGGATGCATCACCACCTGGTATGGCAACAGCACCGCCTACAACTGCAAAGCTCTCCAGCGAGTAGTGCGGTGCTCTGAACGGATAATTGGAGGTGAGCTTCCCTCCCTCCAAGACATCTACAGGAAGCGGTGCCTGAGGAAAGCGGGGAGGATCATCAAGGACTCCAGTCACCCCAGCCATAAACTGTTCAGACTACTTCCATCAGGAAGGAGGTTCTGCAGCATCCGGTCCCGTACCAGCAGACTGAGAGACAGCTTCTTCCATCAGGCCATCAGACTGATGAACACGTCATAGACACCTCAGCTTCACTACTGGAACTTTAACATTATGCACTCCATACTGTACAGTAATGCCACTGTTTTGCACATGTCTCAACTCTGTATATTTTTATATATTTTATTTATTATTTACTCTATTTAATTTGTAAAATGTGTACACACACACGTAGAAAAATATTTAGTATACACATCCAGAAATGCATATACTATTATATATTGTACATATATTTATTAGTTTCAGATGTAGCCATTCTTGTGTTTTGCTTGTTTACATTATTGTATTTTGCACAACTCTGTTGCTTGTGAAGCATGCACACAAGAATTTCACTCACATGTGCTGTACCAATGTACCTGCACATGTGATGTGACAATAAAAGTGATTTGATTTGATTTATTAATGACTAACCTCGTATTGTGGATGGATTATCTCAGTTGTTCTCCTGACTGAAGTTTGGTCCTTTTACAGCATCCTGCCATGTGATTGCATTCGTTCCTAACCATCAGGAACCCTCCTATGAATTTTTATTGAGTGGAAAAAGGTTAGCGTTCATCCTCCAGCTTCACTGTGTTTATATTAAGCTAACATAGCTGTGTCGCTAGCAATCACGTAGCACATCATTATATACCAGCTAGTCCAACTTCAGTAACCCTACAAACGTCACTGCTGTTTAGTTTTCTGTCTTCATTTATGTTGGAAGTGATAGCGGAGCTGTACGTTTGAATTCGTTTCAGAAATCTCTCAGTCAGAACATGCTATATCATGCTTAGGTGGAAGCTAGCGAGCTAACTTCCTGCTAACCTCTAACTCCGTTGAATTTAATAAATTCTGTTTTCATGGATGCCTGGATGTTAAACTTAATTGTTACACCTGGTAAAGCAGCAACGCTGATCATTTTATTAAGATGAAAGATTTTAGACAGTTTTTAACTCTCAGTGTTTGTTTGACTTTGGGACCTGAAACAGAGTTTGGACCTGGAAACGGCTAATGACTTAAAGACTGGATAGTTTCATTTTTTTAACTGAATCTTAAATGCAACCTTTTTTTCTTTGCCTAAACCTAAACAAATACGATAGAGATAAGATATAATTTTTCTTAAGTTGGGAAATTCCTTTGTAGGTAACAATGAACTTAAATATAGCAAACATGTTGTAGGCTATTAATAAATGGGCTTATAGTTCTTGAGTTTTCCTTACACACCTCAGGTGTAAGGAACAAGGACAAGCAGCAGGACAACCTTTGATGGGTCAAGGTGTCCAGCATATAGTGTCCTGTGTCTGTTGACAGAGGATGTGAGATTGTGAGGGACTCTGCCAGGCCCTGTTGCAGCATTAGTTCTAAAAATCATGCCCCGCTGGCTCTAGTTTAAACCTAATGTGAAGCATGTGGTCTGAGTCTGCAGGTATTGTTCAGACTTTCCGAAGAGCCATTTCATGTAAATCATTGTGAAGCTGGGCAGATCTTGGATGATGGTTTTTCCACTAACAGCCCTGTTTGGGGCTCAGACACAGATCCAAACCAGGCTATGATCTCAAACCTCAACATTAACTCAGTAAAACATCTGTAAAAGGCCTGTGGCAGAGACTTTTGCAATAACAGACATCTTCATTTTCTCAAGAAGAGTCTCTTTTGGCATTTTAAGAGCATCTGTTCATCATTGCTCTTAAAAGTAGAGCCCGTAGACAGTTACACAGCTCAAGTACTCATACATATCTCTGCTGAATCATCTTGCTTTCCACTGTCAAATTCGATGGGAGTGTAAGGTTACGCAGGAACTCAATAACCGTGCCTTTTGTTTTAGACACTTTGAGATTGAGGTGATTGCTTTTCCACCAGGAAGCCAAAGCACCACTGGCACTCAGGAGCCTCTTAAATGCGTTCAGGATTACGCTGTCATCACAGTCTTTCAGACGACATATCGGGCTCTGTGCTCCTGCAGTCATCTGTATGCAAAGTAAACAGAGGCGATGATAGTACAGAACCCTGAGGGTTTTTCTGTAGTGACAGATGTGATAGCGATACAGTGTGTAAAGTGCCCATTGAATCTGACCCGCTGTTAGAAAAGACTGAATCCACTGGATCAGCAGAGGGTTTACATTCAGCCTAAGAGCTGTAGGCACAATGGACTTCCACCACTTGAGAAGTCAACAAACGGCAGCCCGGCCCGGCTTTTATTTGAGTGAATGAGTGGGGGTGATACCTGTGTCACCTGCGCCTGTCTTAGCCGTAAGCACACTGAAGTGGGTTCATGAAGCCACCAGCTTTGTACTGTAGCCTCTTAAAGAAGTTCATACCTGCTGAAGGTAGAGCCATCGGGGATAAGATAAATGACAAAAAATTTCCATACACCTGCAGATTAACGTGTTCACAGAAGATCCCTGACAGCTGTCTGTATTAGACTCCCAGCAGCTGCCTGGTCAGCGTCGCTGGTCTGTGCGCTTCACCGGGGTTTTTGTGTTTGAAATGTCTCTGCACTTTCTCTATAAATTACACTCTGTGGTGTAGGGGATAAAATAAATAAATAAAAGTTCCCAGAAAGGTCATTTCTTTTATTTTGTGTCATTGAAATGACTCTAGTCCTGCCGCTCTGTTGAGCCCTATACTTTTTTCCCCATTGCAGTGATGCATGGACTGCTTATATTGCTACACTGATTCAGGATGCACTAATTCAATTTGGCCTGCTGTGGTACTAACAGCCCTGTGTATGTCAACTGCAAACTATATTAATCTTACATTGCATTTAATTTATTTGCATATGATAAGTGTGAATGTTGCACATCACATCAGGTCTGTTTGGCAGATTCAGGTGCAGCACGCATCAGGTGGGAAATCAAAATTGCTGATGAGGCTACGTAAACACTGCTCAGCTGTCACCACTAGCACTGATATCAAACTGATTGCTTAAATACTTTTTAATAATTAGTTTTAATACTTGACTATGTAAACATACTTAAGTATTGAGTTATTGATTTGTGTGCATGGTGATCTGAGGGAAATTGGGAGGTCGGCAGTGGCAGGGTACAGATAAACAGTACTTAATCTGGAATTGCCTTTAAACAGTACATTAACATAATATAAGCAGAAAATACCTTTCAACATTGTTTTATATACAGTGCAAATGTCTCAAACCTCGTCTCAGTGTTTTGTACTTTGGTTCAAGGAGCCCGGCTTTCTTTCTTTCTTTCTTTCTTTCTTTTTGTACCTGACCATTTTCAAAGGAACAGTTTGAGTTTGTTGGGGAGCTAAGTCACTTAGCACTGATCTATGAATCGCTGAAGCGTAAAAGAGGCAACTAGGTCAAGGGATGAACCACTGTTGTGTCTCCAATAGCAGCCTGTCGAAAAAAAACACATAATTTGTTCCCAATTTAAATGAATCTATGAAAGAGTCCAAAGATAAACCAGTTTTACAGGGGAAAAAAATTATGTTTTTGCAACACCAAAGTGATGATGATGATTGCATCAAGTCTTTTGCACAGTACTGTATACACTGAACATGCAGTGCATATGAGAGTAAAATATGAGATGGAACCACAGTGAATTATGATGCTGCTCTGCAGTACCTCTAAGCTGTATGGAGCAATACTACAGCTAATGCTGCATGGGCTTCTTTCAGCTTCATTTGTTTTGTGTTGATGTTCTACGCCTTTATAATTTTCCTTCAGTATTAACTGCTTTAATCCATCGTGAAACAGCAGAAAGAGTTAGCATCTAGCCAGCTCAAAGACTGCATTTGTTGTTATGGCGATGACAGTGGAGCTTAAAGGTGAGAGAATATTAAAATTACAATTTTCAGGTGTCCAGAACATGTAACTCGGATGTGTAATTAAACATTTATACACAGCCTGCAGTATCACTAAGATCATATCATGTCAGTGTTTTCAGAGCTTGAAAAAAAAGGTTCACTCTGTTATGGCAATGCTATTTGAACATAGGGGAAACATACTTTTAAATGTTTATAGTATAACTGTGTTTAAGGTGTATAACTGTACATTGACATATAGACGATGCATTTTAACTATGGCCCATAGACCTTAACAGAATGTCTCTTACTTTAAGAGAAGTTAATCACGTCTGGTTTCTGTTGTGATGTGTAATACGATACAGCAGACTCCCTCCTGCTCAGCTTTGAATCCAAATTAAAACTGATGCATGGATCCTAGGGTAAAACACTGGCTGCTTGTAATGAGCAGGTAAATGTCTATTAAATGTCTGTGTCTGTTAAGCCCATTGTATTTCTGCCCATCAAAAAGTCTGCACATGTGCGAATATATCGCCCATTGTTGATTATTGCACTGTCGATTGTCGGTTGGAAGATTTTTACATATCGCCCAAACTTAGTAAACACACTGTGTTTTTATCAGTTCAGTTAATTATAAAGTGCTTCTTTTGTTATTAGAACAGGATTCATCAAGAGATTTGCCAGCTTACGAAAAACATCCTGCAAATAATCTATGTAAAGTTACACACATACATTAATTTAAAGTCATCAGAAGTCCAGGATCACAGACGTCTATATTAGCCACAGCATGTTGTTTAGCCAGTGTATGTCGCAGCAGTTGATATGTTAGAGAGTGTGTTAATGGGTGTGTGTTTGTGGGGTTATTAACATTTCCCACAATGAGAGAATGCTGTTTCTCATAGCTGGCATACGTGTAACGCCACAGAATAGTGTGCAGCGATTACAGCCAAGACCAAATGGCTCGAGGTAAAATCTCTGTGGTACAGACACCGAGCAGCTGTTAACCCTTCATGTGCCGGGGACGGATAATTGGCTGGAAAAGCCTTTGTCTGAAAACGAGGAGAGAGAGAAGAAGGTGATGTGGAGGCATGTTTGCAGCGTGTGTGTGTGTGTGTGTGTGTGTGTGTGTGTGTGTGTGTGTGTGTGTGTGTGTGTGTGTCCTTGGGGGTCTCTCTATCCATCTTTCTCGCTCTCACTCTCTGGTCCGGAGCTTGTTACCATAGCAACATAGAAGAAGAGGTAATGCTGCCGGAGTCCCAAAAATTGTATTATCTTTTTCAGACACACACTTGCATGCACACACACACGCGCACACACACAAACACATGCTGCTCCTTCGTCTATCTTGTGCATATACAAACTGGCAGGCAGTCGTTGTGTGTGTGTGTGTGTGTGTTTATCTGTGTGTGTCCGGTACAGCTTGTTCATGCTGGCAGGCAAAAGCATGCAGACACACACACAGAGAAAGAGAGAGATCGGCTGAAGGAAAAGCAGGACAGGCGGAGTGTTGCAGCAGAGTAGACGAGGTCATGTAAGAACAGCATGATAGTTTATTTATGCCACTGTGGGGAGATAATTGGCTTTTACTCATTCATTATTTCTTGTGTTTTCTCAAGTTGTCAGCCTATTGTACAACAGGTAGATCTGACTCTGCAAGGCGCCATAAAGCAAGGTTAGCTGGCACTACAATAAAACAAGGAAAAGCACTCTGTGGCTTTGTGATGTGGCTCATTAGTACATATTGATACTATACAGGAGACAATAATAGCCAACAGTAGCTGTGACTAAATATTTACACTCAAACTGTTAGCTGATGATATTTAATACAACATATTAAGTATCTAGCTTTAGTTTTTTATTCAAAGAAATTTAGGTTTGATCAGCATTCAAATGAAACCAAACAGGAAAAAGTGATGATGACAGTTTGGGGAATTACAGAGAAGAGTACGGCTAGAAGAGCCACCACTTCAATCTCATTCCGTCTTGGTTTCAGATTGACAAATTTAGCATGTGGCTAGTTGACACAGTGAAGCATTTAGCAGCTAAACAAGCTATTTTCCTCCACAAGATGGTGAAGACCGAATCTGAGCCAAAAACTGGCTGCGTATTGGATGTCTGCCACCCATTGAGAGAGATGGAGGGTGAATACAGGCAGCTGTTTCCCAACATGCTCACCATATCTGCAATAATGACTCCAAAGAGTTAACTTGTCGTTATTGTTATGGTGCACATAGGCGGAAACAGATTTTTATCTGATGTTTATCTATGACATGCCTAAACATGATGCAATGACTGAGACATCACGATTGTGAAATGCAGTTGTTGGTATCAGTAATAGTGGAAGTACACAATTCTCAATCCCCAATGAAACTGTATGTTTTTGCATATAATTAAACATAAATTTCGTTATTAAAAAGTCAGCCGTTGATTTAAAATACTATTATACATTGTTCAAAAGACACAGAATTAAATGTTAGTTTCTTAGTGTAGCCTGCTAACAGTATGAGGGACTGCATAATGTTAGCTAACTTATGTTAGCCTAAGTGTTAATATAGCATTAGCCATTGCAAACATTTTCATCTTTGACGCGTTGCTGATTTCACAATAACAATGAGAGCTATTTTAAAAATATGGTAATTTCACCATCTTCCAAATGTAATTTTTGCTTGAAGGCTTCCTTCTTGTTCTTCTTCGGCCTGTAATGATAGGTAAAACACCTGTAATCATATTCTGCCCCCATTAATTCTGGAAAAATTGGTACTTACCATGCTAAAAGTAAAAAAAAAAATTAATAAATATATATATATACTATGGCACAATCCACTTTGTATTGTCTCTGTCCTGTCTTTGTTTATCATACTGTTAGTATTGTTTAATTATCATTATAGTATTGTATATTTAGTAATTAGTACCTTTTTTTATCCCTTAAATTCTTAGCATGTTATTTATTTGTAATTCCTGGTTTTATATCTCTTGGAGATATATCCTTTATATATTTATAAATGCACGATGGGGGGCTTGGGGTGAAACAGCATTTCGGTACAATGTATACTGTGTATACTGCTGTATTGACAATAAAGCTCATGAATCATGAATATACTCAGAATATTCAGAATTTTGGTATTGAAAGGTATTGTATAAATACTGGTTTTGGTGACAATCCTAATGACATAAAATCAGAGAAGAGTCACAGGTCCACTGACGACAGTGACAATTAGTGTCTGTTTAAGTTAGTTAACAATATTGGTCATACTGGTTATTGGTTACATACTACACAAAATCACACTTCGACTTCCTTTTTTGTAGTTTTAATTAAGGCCAACAGTTCATATTACTCATATGAAGTAATATGAACTGAAACTCGATGAACTGAGAGAAGACCATTAGTGGACCACACATAACATTTCAGGTACATTTGCAACCTATTTGTAAAACTGCCAGAAGAGTTGACCTATTATGATGTTCTTGTTGGTTTTTCTGGAAACTACTCAGTCAGGTTTACAGTAGACAATAAAAGTTACTTAGTTATGTTTAGAAAGCCGCTCACTTAAGGCATAGGATCAAAGACTGTGTGTGTGTATATATATATATATATATATATATATATATATATATATATATATATATATATATATATATATATATATATATATATATATATATATATATATGCCTGAAAGGCATAAATCAAAATGTATAGAACTGAGAATTGATTTTTTTTTTTTTTTTTTAAACAATAACAGCACAAAACTGGTCTACAAAATACTGACTGACCACTGGGATTACATCTATCTATTATACACAGTATATGTCTAAGAATATATACATTTCCATGTTTTTCTGCAAAGGAAATCTACCAAAAGCCAGGTATGGCCTGCTGTCACAGCTGTGGGGAATGCAGCTGTTTAGACTGACTACTCTCCCTGTGGTAAAACACTGAAATGAAGAATTTGTTTCCATGAAAAGATGCTATTTTATTGTGCTTTCATGTAACCAAAAAAACTTAAAATATGTTTTTATTACCGTTGAAAATCTGAAACACACTTCACTGATGACCCAGCAGGTTGTGCCTGCCTGTAATCACCACGGGTGTGTTTCCCCGTACCTTTTTAAATTAAAGAGGGACCTGTTAGTCATCACTCTGAGTGACAGAAGTGAAACGGTGCTCTGTCACTGCAAAGGAAAATGCCTCTGAAATTAACATCTAATATGATTACAGCACAGAGTTTATGCTTTTTAATATTAATATTAATAAGTTTTATACAGATGTGCTATAGTACCATTTAAGAATGATATCAAAGCGTGCATATGTTCAGTAAAAGGTCAGTCTATGTCTTCATACACAAAAATACTGACAGTATTTCTATCAATGTGCATATATGAGCTAAAAACGTATGACATATTCAGAGCCCTGGCACACTTGTGTTTGCACATGTAAATGTGAAAGATGAAAGCGTGAGGATTACACGGCTGTCTTATCAATTAAATTTCATGAATCGCATAATACCTTGACTCGGGAAGCTTAGGAAATGTCAGCGGCGTGCGAACGATCGATGCGCTGTCGAAGTGCCTGAGACACCGTCAGAGGGTCCCAACGCCGCTGACAAGCATGTGACATCACATAATGTCTGAGACAGAGATCATAAGCGTGATAATGGCCGTGATTACATTAGTAAAGCTATTATGTTTTAGATGACAGATCTCATTAACATATAAACAACGCTGTGGAAATTAACAGGCCCACACACACACAACAGGGTGTATGTGTGCAGGCATGTAAGGGATTATAGGATACAGATATTAACAAACATAATGCCATTGGACATGGAGACACACACAAAACACACACACAGATATATATATATATGTAGTACATGTGTGTATTCTCGACAATTACACACACATATCTCTGAAGTTCATTTTAGCCTGATTAAATGTAATTTCCCCAAAATGCACCTGTTTCCCTCTGAGTCATTTTCTTGAAATCGTGACACACCCCCACCTACACACAGACACACACACAGTGTTTATGTTCATGTGAATACGGGAATGGTCTGTAATCTTTCTCTGTCTCTTCCTGCCCTCATGATAAACTGCCTGTCTAACATTGTTTTCTTATCGCTCTGTGTGTGTGTGTGTCTTCGTGCATGTGTGCTTATAACACAAGTGTGTATGCCTCTTTTTTTTGGTTTGAGTGCATGAACACCTAATGAATGTTTTTGAGAAAGACGGCCAGGGATCCTGCATGCATGCGCGTGTGTGCGTGTTTATTTTAGCCACGCTGAGTCTCCAGAGCCGAGCTCTCGGAGCATTTGGAGGCAAACATTAACATCACCAGATGCCTCTGTCTGACTCTGTCTTTTCCTCTGTGTCTCAGTCTGCTCGCCCCATCTTTTGTCCTTCTCTCTAACCTGTTATCTGATCACTCGTTGTTTCTCTCGCTCTGATTTTACAGAAGGCAGGATTTAGTTAACTGTGTTCAGTCATTATCTAATTAACTAATTTAGCAAACATTAATTCTTTCTCATCAGCTAAAAGTGTGCAGATTAACTATGGACGTATGTGTGTGAAAGGAGTGGTGATTTTTTTTCTTCGTTAAGTGAGTATTAAATTATTAACCCCTCATTACCAGGTGAAAATCAGGAGATAAAGGAAGCTCTAATCGTTGATCTGGCTAATCAGGGAACAATCAGTTTTCCTTTCAAGAGACAACAGAGCAATCAGCATTTTCTTCACACTGTTATGTGTGATTTTTGTGTCTTTGAAAAAATTGCACTGCCACATTTGAATGTTTGGAGCTACGGTGTCATTGTTGCCGCTGCACACTCGTTTTTTCTTCCCCTTTCCGTTGATTTATGTCGTACTTTTAAAGAAGTCTGTTCGATTTGGAAGTCACTGGGTCTGCTCCCACATGGAAACATCCTTCAGGCAGACTTGGGAGTTGCACATCAAAGGCAGACCACAGAAAGAAATCTTGAAATCTTATGATGGGAAGTAGCCCTCTCTGTCGTGTCAAAACATTAGCGGATCTCGGTGTAATCAGAGTTCATTGTGAGTGTGCAGAAGACACAATGAAGGAGCCACTAATGACAATTGTGACACAATAAAGAACCCACGCACACAGCGGTGTAGGTTGAGTGCTTGCTGGGGAGATGATCAGATGATGGAGGTCAGCTGTGTGAGTCAGCTGACCCTGACACCACACTCTGAACCCTGTGCTTCACCCCTCCCACGCAGCTGAGCCACAAACCATACCCAGCCACATACCCCCATCGCCCAACTTAGCCCTGGGAGCCATCCGGCCTAGCATAGAGAACCCTGCATGAACGCTGCCTGGCACTGCTCCATCCACTGGACCAGATCTGGTCAGATGTTTCAGATCAGATCAAGGGGCTGATTAGCTCCTCAAAGCTGGGCACAAAACAGCCAACCCCAAGAACCGCCTCACCTCTTTTTTGGTCTTGGGATGTGGAAAGGATGCGATGGCTGCTGTTTTACCCATCTGCCAGTAGCTCTTGGTTAAATCCAGTGTCGTGAAAAAACAAACAGTCCCAAACTGGTCCAGGAGCTCGTCGACCGGGGCATGGCATAAGCATGAGACTGTGATACAGAATCCTATGGACCCGTCTTTCTTCACCACAAAACTATGGAGCCACACACACACTGCACTGTATGACTTTTCTATTAATCCCAGCTTTAGCATTTCAGCCAATTCCCACTGAACCATCTCTTATGCTCAGGTGACCGATAGGGTCGTGAATGCACCGTCACACAAGGGCACGTTTTGAAATGCTGCTCTATGAGATTGGTACGGCTGGGGGAGAACATATCTACAAAAACACTATTGCAATGTTCTCTGTGCCTGTGTGAGATGGTCATCACAATAGAGGGAGGCAGGAGTGGTGGAATATGGCACCCCTGACTGATCTTTCACCTACACCAAGCTCACTAGATGAGCAGTGTGGCTCCCCGCCATCCGTCCACTTCATATTCTATGCCACCCACTCGCTGTGTGACCACAAAGTGTCCTTGCCACTTAGGGAGTATCTTTGAGCTGGAAGAAGGGAATTTTACAAGCACTTTGTCTCCTGGTGAAAATTGCCCGAGTCTAGCCCCACTGTTGTATAGGCGCTACTGGCGTTCCTGGGCCTGGAGCAAATTTTCTTGTGATAATCACCCCAAAATGTGCAGTTTTGCTCTCAGGTCCAGGACGTACTGAATTTCATTGTTACCTGGGCTTGGAGCTTCCTCCCAGTTTTCTTTAACTAGGTCCAACACCCCCAGCCTTTTCCAACAGTAATTCAAAGTGAGAAATCCAGTAGAGGTCTGGGACCCCTCCCACACTGCAAACAACGGAGTGTCTAACCAGTGATCCCAATCAAGTTCATCCTTGTGAATCAACTTACGAATCATGGACTTTAAAGTCTTATTCAGCTGCTCCACCAACCCGTCAGCCTGAGGGTCGTAGACGCTGGTCCGACTCAGGAGGTGACTTGAAACACCATCTGCACCACACTCTTTGCAGATATTGTGCACAGCAGCAAGGCTTTGGAGTAACACATTGCATAATCCACCAGAACGAAAACAAAGCAATATCCCTGTGCACACCCCATGAAATGACCCAATGAGGTCCATGCCAATGCACTCCAAGGGGACCTCAATTAATGGTAACGGACACAAAGGCGCCTTTGGAATTGATTTCTTCAATGGCCAGTCCAGGCAAGACGTGCACCATCATCACACGAACCCACCCAAATGCCGGGCCAATAGAATCGGGCCATTGTTCGCTTCAGAGTTTTATCATATGCCATATGCTTCGCCTTGTGTTTATAACCTTAGGTACCAACAACTTGGTGTTCTCCTCTTCTGTGAGCGTCATGACTTACTCTATAAAGCCTATCTTTAATCGATACAGAATGCGGGTAGGCCAGCTCTGCTTCATGCGCCATGTGACCATCAGTTCTTATGACAAAGACTGAGCATAGGGTGTCATCACAAGACTGCTCTAGTGGGAAATCTCCCATAGAGTGAATTACTGGAGCCAGTTGGGCTCAGGAGAAGGCCCTTGTATTTGATTTCCAGCTACACTATAGGATATTTGTGCATGTATGCATTCATGCATCTAACTTCCAATCAATCAACCTTCAGCAATGCCCTGGGCCAAACCAGGGTCTGGTGGACCAGGGTCTGCATAGAGCCAGAGTCCACTATAGCCTGACGTATACTACCTTGGCTTGTTAAAGGTATGCTGCAATCTATTCTGAAATCGTTGGCCAGGGTCACGGTGGAGTCCAGGCCAGGGGCAGTGGACCAACTTTACTCCTGATGCACAGATGGCAGCTCAGCCACCATCTGGGCAAACACCTTAGATGACGAGGCCACCAGGTCCGCCACACGTGGGTTTTGACGCCACTGTGACACGATAAAGGACCCACATACACAACGTTATAGGTTGAGTGTTTTTATTTTCAGACTGTCTTTGCGGCAGCTTACCTGTTGCCCTCCTACTGCTTCACGTCACGTACAGTTCTGTGTTCTGGTGCAACATACTCAAATGGGGAGATGTGATTAGATAACGGAGATCAGCTGTGTAAGGCAGCCTCCCCCGATGCCACACCCTGAACCCACTGCTCAACCCCTCCCGTGCAGCTGAGCCACAAATCACACCCCACCACTGGTAATTCAGCTAAATAAGAATGCAACTTGTGACTTTCTTCTGAATTTGACAACAAGGTGCTCAGGTCCTGTTGGTGCAAAGCAAAAGCCAAAATCCTCACCCTGCCACCTCCGTGCTTTACAGCTGGTATGAGTCCTCCTCTACGGTGCCCTAACTACACGCGTAGGCAGCCTGCTTCACAGAAGTTTAACACGAATGACTACTTGACCGTCGGAGCTGTCCATTTCCGTAACCGTGTATAATCCAGGCTTTATCCTTCAGCTACTTACGCTTCAGTTTCTATGGAAGCAGTAAGGGTGTACTTAGTTTTTCCTAGTGAAAGTAAAGGCTTTCCTTTTCACATGACTGCTGTATGTGAGGCTACAGCATCCTCTGACATTTAACATTAATGGATTCTACCCTTTGAAGTTTGTGGCCACTGTTACCACTACTGAACAATGTTTGTATCACTAGGTCACCATTTACTTTGCATCGTGCACGCACATGAGATGTACGTCCCTGGCGTGGGTTTTATTCAGTTTAACAACAGCTGTCAGTTGTAATTCACTTGCACAGGCAGCAGAGAAGCCTTAAAAACAGTAGCTGGCAAGCTCTGCACTTATTTTACCGGGACACTTAAAAATCATTGTCAAGCAGTCCTTCAACAGTCAGTCACTAAGTAAAATTCAAATCATTTTCAGTCAGCCAATCAATTACTCAATTTTTGTCCACTTGTTAGATGTTTTTAGCAGAATAATTATGATTACTTTGTTAAAACTTTGTTAATTATTTGAAACTTTGTTGCTCACTTCTGGTGTAATCAGAAGGTTCAGGATATGAAAGCAAACATGTTTGCTGTGAAGCCAAACAACCTCATTTAAGGTTTCAAGGAGAAAAGCATGGCGGCATATTCAGCTTAGACATGTGATCTACTGTATGTAACTGCAAAAGCACGGCTGTGAAAGAGTGATAAAAGCGTCCTTTCATTGAGCTGTGATAGAAAAAAAATAAACCCTGCTTTCATTTAAAGTTATGTTAGTTAATTTGCTAACTTTGCCAATCATCTTCATACACCGGTGACACAATTTGCCGGTTGTATAAATTGGCATCACAATAATCGACAGGTAAAGTCTGGTTAATCACCCATATGGAAAAGAAATAGTAAAAACTTATATGTGATTACTCATGAAAGTGGCCACTTTCATGAGTAAATCATACAAGGCTTACATGATTTACTCATGAAAGTGGCCACTTTCTCATTACTTTCATACATTGTTTTAATAAGTATCCAAAACATACAAGTTTCATTATATAATTTTTCAAGGGATCTTATATCTGTTTTCACTCTTATATGCTTTTCATACAAGTTTCACACAAGACAGATACAAACTTTATAAGATTTATATATATCTTTTCCATATGGGCAGTCCTGTTTAAAGACACCTCTCTCCAGTGCACCAAGCTGCATTTTTACAAAACCTGTGAAAATCCTTTCCAGTCTTTTATCTGGCCATTATTCAGCAGCACCCGATTAATAAGGAGTACATGTTCCATTATTAATGCAAACAGTAAGAATCTTCACAGCCGAGCTGTGAATTATTACACATCTTTGACAATGCTCCTCTTGTATTCTGAAAGAAGAATAGGTCATCATCACTGATGTGCACTTGGAAAAGAATGAAAAGACTCCAGAGAGAATCGAACCTTTTCAAAATCATCGCTTTCCGTGTTTTTAACACCGGAAAACTGTGAAAATATCTCTCGTGCAAATAAAGCCAGATAATTCAAATTGTTTTACATTGTAAAAGGCTGCGTTATCATGAATCTGATTATTGTACCGGGAGCGGCGAGAAGCCCCTTTCGGACATTTACAATGAATCCTGGGATGTGTCGGTCGGAGAGAGGTGAAATGAGATGGCGTGAGAATGGCCTGTAGAGTCACTAGAGTCTGTGTTTGCTCTGACAATGATTCTACTCAAAAGTGTTTGCACTCGGAAATGTGCCTGAGTGGCCTGTTTTCATTGTATCACACGCACTTCAACAGCTCGCTCTCGGCCTCTCTCCCTTTCCCTCTCTCTCGCTTTAATCTTTTGTTTCACTGGGCTCCAGAAAGCCATTATGTTAGAGTACCTACAGTGATGGAGACACCATTTAATACCCAAGAACACACCTTTTTAGGTTCACGTTGGGGAAATGCTCATTTATTTTAAACAAGTTCACTGCTGGTTAGAAAACACAAAGATCCCAAATACACAGGCCCTGCAGTGACGGGCCACTATTAGTTGTGTTAAAGTGACAGCTCTGAGAACTAAATGGGAAACATCCTAACTAAAAACTCTGTTTTCATTTAAAACTTGCCCTTTAAAAATATATTGTGATTCTCCAGAGAACAGAATTTAAACCTTTGCAGAAAGATTAAAATCCAGCATTCATTCAAAGCACAGCAGCTTTTGTTCCCGGTGATTTCCCAATAGGAATTTTAATTTATGTGCCCAAAAGCTCAGCTGCTGTTTGCTTGTAGAGAAGAATTTAAGAACATAAGACTATGTAAAAATCAACATGACAGATCATAAAATAAGCAAATAATGAAGTAATCAGTCCCACAGATGTAGATTTTTTTCTGTTTCCACAGCTAAAGAGAAGGTAAAACACTATTTATTTATTTTTTTAGTAATGCCAGTTTTTCCGTTAGATCAACTGCAGGTGGTTGGCAGGGGTGACACCACCCCCAGTGCGCACGATGAGAAGCTGTTAATGCACTTAAAGTAGACTAACGAGTTGTCATCAGCTCCTGTTGCTATCTTCTCCCCATTTTGCCTCCACACACACACACCTCGCCACACACATACACAACACACAAAGCTTGACCATAAATGACTGGGAAATGCAGTAGAGACTTTTAGTTTTTGCTATAAAATCCACAAAATGCTGTTTTGAAAAGAGGGCACTAATGAAGAAACACTCACATACACGTTATAAAGTACTGTGAACATGCCATCACTGTCCTCTCATTACAAACTGACAGTAAAATAACCACCTTAGTAAAACAAGCAAAGTAGAACATCATATTTGTAATTTAATATTTTCTGACCATGTTAACAGCAAGCAGGGGCAGCCACACCACATAACCAATGGTGAAAGCATATCAAGCATTCTAACTAGCTTGTTTGCATAGCCAATTTAGATTCACCAATTAATCTAAGGTGGACGTCTTTGTAACACGTGGGAGGAAGTTTAAGTTCACAGAGAAAACCCACACAGGTACAGGTTAAACATTCAAGCGCCACACACAAAAAAGGCCCAGGCAGCTTTCAAACCAGGAACCTTGTTATTGTGCACCAACAGTGCTAGCTACCACAGTAGCTAGTAGCCGCTAGTTTTTCTACCAGAACTTCTTTTTTCTTATTCATTTTGTCCTAACAAAGAGACATTTTGGTAGCAACAGAGCTAGGCTTCTAAAATGGCTAGCTGTGACGCAAAGTCTTGGGAATTGTAACTGATATCAACACAGTTTTACTTTCAGCCTCAGATGTCCCATTTGCTATTTCCGAAATAAACACATGATTAGAACATGCGAGTTGACGGCACTTTTTTTTCTACCCACACAACAAAAGAAAAGGAAGAAACGCTTTGAAAATGTGTACATATGTAAATAGGAGAACTCTTTGAGTTAATGTGTGATTTCTATACATTTGTGTGCCTGTGTGCACGAAAGAACAAAGCAGCAGGGTCCTCTGATGTTCTTGCTCTGTCCATCAGTGTCACGTACACGGGTTCGTGTGATGTGCATGAAAACAAACCCAGAAGGTAACAATGCATTTAAGGCTTTGTCTCATTAGAATACCTGCTCTCATACATGAAATAAAAACTGATTTCTGATATCGTCCTTCTTCCCGTCTGTCCACATACAGAAACCTGAAAGCTGTACATTTTTGCATTGATGGCATCCTGGATGATCTTCTTCTCCTCTATTTATCCAGGAATGCCTGCTGATATTCCTCTGATGTCTAATGCCGTCTGAATGAGCACCCAAACCTGAAAACACACACACACATGCACACAAAAAAATGCGTCGTTGAACTGACACTTCAAACAAAGCTTTTGTCTGCTGCCTGACAGCTATTCCTCTCTCCTTCCCCCTCTCCTCCTCTTCCTCCTCCTCTCATTATCCCCCTCACTTCTCCCTGTCATTCCAAAACACTCGTTCTACCCCCTCATTCCCTCGCTGTCTCCCACACACACGCCACAAATGCATTGAAGGGTTTATTCCTAATTGAGCTGCCTGGTTAAATGCAGGTTAAATAAAATACAAAGAATAAAAATATGACGGGCATTTTACACCACCACTCGAGCTAAAGGTGTAATTATCGGCGGCATTTAATTTCTAGGAGCAATAGATTAATACGATGATTTATTTTAAAGCAAATTGTCGTAATGACTTCATTACTCGCAGAGGTGTCAATGATAAAAGCGTGGGTTAAAACTTTGAAGTAAAATGAAAACAGAATCCCTCGCCGGTTTTGCAGTCGTGTTCGACACTTTTGTGAACACAAACAAAGCTCCATTGTGTACGGTGACAGGGGGATTTTACACTCACTGGAACAAAAAAATTCCAGCGCTCACTTCTGTTATAGAGTTCAGCTGAAGCTGAAGATGTCTTAGAGCTTGCACTGTTCGGTTTAACCAATCTGGGTGAAGCAATGAGAGTCGCTGGTTGTCGAGGAATCTGCCATTTACAGCGAATAGTTTTTGCAGGTTGGTTGGAATAAACTATCAAGTTGCTGTGATGATGCTGAGCGAGAAACTTCGGCCTAAAAACTTACATCAAAATTATTTCTCTGATGTCTACATGATTGGGATTGATGTCCCCAACCGTAGCCCTGATCCTGTGAGACAAAGAAAAATGTACTTTTGTGGACAAATGTTTACATTTACTTCAAATGACTATTTCTCTGTTCCCTGATTCCCATGAAGATTTTTAAAAGAGCGACAGAATGGGGTTAGAGTTGGGGTCGTCATTGATAAGTTAGACCAGCGGTCCCCAACCTTTTTTGCGCCATGGATCGTTTAATGTCAGATAATATTTTCATGGACCGGCCTTTAAGGTGTCACGGATAAAGACAACAAAATAAAATGATACGACCAAGACAAAAACTGTGCTATTTTGAAAATATAATAATAAACGTGAATTCACTGTGTAATTGTGTAACTTTATTAGCAGTGACCTCCTGAAATGCACCAACAACATTGAGAGTAACATCCTCCTCTCTGGTCGCTATGGTAACACGTAAATATTTCTTTTAGAATAAGACACACAACTGCAACACGGGAAACGACCCAGGGAAGCTGAGTTAACGATAAAAACCCTGAAAACCACAAATTTCACACCCGAGACTCAACTCTTGCAGCCTGGTACCAAACAACTCACGGACGGCCCGGGGGTTGCTGCTGAGTTAGACCTCAGAGGGTTAAATCAACAATGCTAAAAGTAACATGTGGAGCAAGTTTAACCAAGCTGCGTCAGCTTGAACAAATCATTGTAATAGGGACTGTCAATTGTAGAAACAGCTTATAGACCATCGTTAACCCTCTGATGTCTACGTCATCGTCTAATGTTCCCAACATTAGTCCTGGATCCCTAAACTACGTTTGGGAGACAATCAAGCAAAACGTAGTTTTTTGGAAGGATGTGGATGTTTCAATGCAGTCTAGTTATGTAATGTTGTTTTTTATTTATTTATTTATTAATTTTTGTCTCCTTATCCCCAAGACTTGAGAGAGCATTTTTAAAAGAACAACTGTTATATATATTGTTAGCATGAGGTTAGCGTTACGGTCATCAGTGACGATAAGTTGGACCTCAGAGAGTTAAATCAGCAGTACTACAAATATCATGTGGAGAAGGTTTAAGCAGGCTGCGTGAACTTGAACAAATCAATGGAGAAATAATGTGTCAAGTGTAAAAGCCTATAGACGAGATCGAAGGCATCGTCTGTAACAACCCTAACTGTATGCTGCTGCTTTGAGTACTGTCCAGTACTGTGGCCGTTCTACACTTTGAGCTACACGAGACACTATTTAATGTAAAAAAACACAATTAAAGGAAGGAAGGATATGACGTAAACTATAAAATGCCACAGCATCTGCACAAAACTGACTGGAGAAAAGGCTGATTTCACATGACCGAAATGTACAGAGAGCTTTGCTCAAAATGTCTTAATGGCTTCGAATGAGTTAGAATATATTTCCAAATGGCTGCCTTGAACTGCTCTGACAGATATTCCCATAAGACGCAAATGCAGCATGAGTCCGCAAAGTCGGGCTCCAGTTGATTTTCAATGAAGCAGCCCCAGAAAGTCTCTTGATGACATTCGCAGACTGGAGCTTTTCTTGCTACTGATGACAGAACACAGAAACCTCAACCCCTGTTGAACTCAAACCACCGACCAGCTTCAGCTGCTGTGCCGTGTGTTGGAAATAGTGTTCAGTTTTTATTGGCATTTAAAGTACGGGTTCCACATTAAGTAATATAAGATGATAAATAAAGCCAAACATCTTTGTGCACATTTTCACATTCAGTAAAATTCAGTGTTACAGCAAATCTGTCAGCTTCATTCTTCATCTAATAAATTCTATTAGTGCTTACAGCTGCATATCCCCTTATGTCTGTGATAAACCCTGTGATTAACCTTCGTTTATCAAGGAGAGAAAGCACATTTCCACTGGGCAGCTGCCTGCGCCTACAGCCTGCTGAGTTGCAGGTTCAGTTCCTTGCTAAAGGGCACTGTGGCAAATTGCTGAAGAAGGGAGAGAGCGATACTGAAATTCTGTTCTGTAAAAGTAAATGAGAGGGTGATGAGCCTCAGTTAGAGACATTTGGTGTGTGTGTATGTTCAGTTATCAGGGGAGAACAGCATAGCTCTGCTGAGATTAAATTCCCAGAGCTTACTCTGACTATCAGCATTACTTCAGGACACATGCACACACACACACACACACACACACACACACACACACTCACGCAAGGGAATCGGGAGTGTTTGGAAAGAAAGCTGGCGTCACTACATTTTCATTCACAGAAAATATCAACATCGACAGTATGCCCACTGCTGATATCTCCACTGCTAGTAATCCCCACCAATCCAATCAATCTCTACGTCCATCATCCATCTTTCTTTCTTCCAGTCTTCCTTTAATTTTTTGAAAAGTCTGTAGTTGACTGTTATTCATCTAAAGTGCAGACAACAGCAACAACAGAGCACTGACAACAGTGTTCTGATACGGTCAAAAAGCGAGCACGAAGATGCACAAAAAAATCTATTTGAATTTTCAGCAGCTTAAATTAGAGTAAATATAACAGTGTGTGGATAAAACCGTTTTGGGCGTATTTATGAAAACATCATCACAGCCAATTTTCAAGAATAAATGTTTTTATGTGCAAGTTGGATTTATTTTATTTGGACGATTATTAGCTAGCACAAAATGCATTTCCACACGGAAAGTTAATAGACCTCTCTGCATTGAATCATATCTGTTATTAATCTCTAGCTGTGCCCAAATTCATGGGCTGCATCCTCCTGAGGACCCGGCCCATGTAGACCGCGAAGGCCGGGTCCTGAGAAGGTTGGGTAGGCCAGAAGTAAACAGCTGGGGAAATTGGACGGTCCAGCCTTCTGATTAGCATCACTGCTGTCTCGGTGGAGTTTAATAGACTCGTCCGTCTGCTTCTTGCTATCTAAAATATAACAGGACACTGGCGTAAATTCTCGACCATCTCACACTTCTGTTTAATCAGTTTTCTGTTTGACGTTTAGTCAGCTTTGTAAAAACCAAAGAGGAACCCACCCGGGGGATTAATAAAGTTTTATTTTATCTAATCTAATCTAATAACTTTAATCTCAGCCAAACTGATTTACTCACGAACAAATAAAACACTGAAAAAAAGACAAACAATAAAAATTTTAGGTTGTCTAAGTGACACATATTACGTTTAACCTGAGTAGCAAAAGACCGCGGTGATCTGAAAATGATGTGCTGGGAGTTGTGCCGTTCTCGGCGGCTTCAGTGACCCTCGAGCTCTCGGCTAGCTATCGAGCTGGTGGGTAACAGACGTCTCCGAAAACGTCAAAGCACTTTTGCAAATATGCAATATCTTGATAAACCGAGCAGATATTTGAAGTTTACACACCCACATTCTCGCCTGAAAATATGTTAAACGTTTATTTTGTGACCCAGAAAGATTAATAAGAGTAATTTTAAAACTTAAAAGTAGCGGCCACCATTGTTGGAAACTGGAGTTTGAATTCTGGGATATGGTGGGCCACGAAGGACACACCCGACCCATCCTTCAAATTTGGGGAAAAGGAGGACGCATTTCTCGGCTGCATTCAGAGGAGTCTACGAATTTGGACAGCCTTCGGTGCGTCGCTGTGACGTAATCGGTCTACAAATGCGGCCTCAGGAGGATGCAGCCCATGAATTTGGACACAGCTTCTGTCTCTCTTCCACAGCATGTCTTTATCCTGTCTTCCTTCTCTCACCCCAACCAATCACAGCAGATGGCCCCGCCCCTCCCTGAGACTGGTTCTGCCAGAGGTTTCTTCCTGTTAAAAGGGAGTTTTTCATTCCCACTGTTGCCAAAGTGCTTGCTCATAGGGGGTCATATGATTGTTGGGTTTTTCTCTGTATCTATTATTGTACAATCTACTGTACGTTATAGGACGCCTTGAGGCGACTGTTGTTGTGATTTGGAGCTATATAAATAAAATTGCATTGAATTGAATTGAATAGTTGTCACTATAGATTCTTCTGGCAGTTTTTCTTTCCTTTTTATCTTACTTATCCATGTCTTGCTCAAGCCCCATATACACTGAGTGTTTTGTGAAAAAGCAAAAGAAAATTTCAAATTCTCTCTGATCTGAACTTCCTGTGTAAATTATATATACACACTGAAACTCGTTTTTGTGGATATTTCAGCCTCAATGCATTGTGAAAAAAGTGAAGTCAATATCAGGAGATGTCTCGGTCCAGAGCTTAAGAGACTGCAAATTCACACGAGCAAAATTATGTGGCTGGTGTGAATGGCTACAATATTTGGAATTAAATATTTGCACAGATTTTACACGTCTGAAGTTTTTAAGACTGCAGAGCACACGTCATTTTTATTCTTCTCTATACTTTGTAACTCAGATCGATGCCTCTCAGCTTGCTAGTTATAACATTAACTTGCTAAATAACGAAATACTTGAATGCACAGACTCACTCGAGAAAAAAACAAAGGTCTCCCCTGCTGATGTGAATATTGTCTAGCACAGTTTACTTGAGAACATTTTCTATTTAGCAAACAGTGATTCAAAGCTTTTGCATCTAATTCCCCAAAACATCCACAGGTGCCTTGGCAACAGGCCTACTTTAGAGGTGACACATGCTAGCTACAAATGACTCATGAAAAACAAATTTGTTAGAAAAATAACAGTCGAACATGTATCACCTTGATCAGAACTTCTCAATATGACAGAAAACATACTTGGAAAAATTGCATTTGAGCTGTACTTGAAGGAAAGATGGGGGATTGTGACCTCTCGTGCAACCGGCCTGTAAGAAGGAAGGAAGGTGTGAGCCATAAAAGCCTCGGCCAACCCGTATGTGACAGGTAGCTCTGTAGCCCTGCCACATGCTGGGAAATAAATCCTGGATGTGTTAATTACCTCGTCTGACCCGATTCCCTTCGTGTGAATGTCTGGTGTGTGACAGACGGAGACAACGATCTGTCACGTGGGGGCTGTGTGCTTCTGTGTGCGTGCTCCATACGTGTGTGTTTGTGGTCGTGACAGCTCTGTCAGTTATCTCTCTGCGCTGACAGACAACGTACATGTCAACCAGCAGTGCTAGCTCACACAATGATCACATCTACGTACATTTCTGTCGCTGCATCCCCCCAATCCACTCACACACACCCCTACCTAACCTGTCAATCATTTCATCTGAAATTCCCACTGCTCTAGCTTCCTCTTTGCTCCTCCCTTCTTCCTATCTTACCTTCCTCTCCCCATCCCTCCGCTCTGTCTTTCATCATTCTCTTATTTTTCTTTCCTTTTAAAGAAACTGTCTGTTGCCCTGAAACTGGGTCTTTTTCTCTCCCCTGGGTCTCCAATTTTTTTTTCTCCCTCTCTCTTTCCTCTCATTGCCTCTCTGCTCTTTCTCCCTCCCACTCACATCTTGCTGATAGATGAAATGTTGAAGGCAAGGCCTGGTAGTGGGAAAAAAAGAGGAAAGTCTCTTTTAATTGTGTTGATCACTAATTAGCCAGCCTGTCTCATCTCTCTGCAGTGGATGTGGTAAAACAGGATGCCCTTTCCTGGGTCAGCAGGCCACGGGCTTATGCATAACATGTATTCACAAACACTCTCACACATTACTTTGTGCCTCTGGGATTCCAGTTTGGCTGCCAGCTTGTAGAATTCTCAGTGGGGGCTGGTGACTAAAGAAAGTTCAGGAGGGCAGAGTGAATTGGGAACTGTGCAGTAAAAGATTTTTTTCTAAAAATACATGGTTACGCAACGAAAATGTCCCAAAAACCTGAGGTTCACCGCCGCCCCCTTTGCTCCCCACAGACCAAACCCCTTTGATTCTAATCATTTCTGTCCCTGTTTACAGTCAGCTGTCTCCTTTTTAAATGTTTTCATACTTTAAATCACACGAATCCAGCAATCGTACGTTCTGTGGGAACGTTTGAAGATTAAAAGCTGATTTGATTGGGAGCCATCCAAAGATGCCGTAGCAGGAAATAAATGTATCCGTCCTTTCAAGTGCTTCAGTGGGTATAGCGTGTCGTAAACACTGCCTGGATTAGGAGCACAATCCCCACTGGGCTCACCTGTGTTAAAAATGAATGCACTCATGAATGAAACTAGCCAGCTAAAAGCATATGTTACATCACAGCATTAAACTCACTGGAAATAGAAATCTGAAAAAAAGGGTTGATACTGAGGAGGAAGCAGACTATTTATTGCTCATGCCTTCATTATTTGTGAGTGTCTGTGTGTGTGTGTTACGCCTTATGCCTGTATATAATGATCGTCACTCAGAATTTCATTTAATTGTATTATTTATTGTTGTTGACTCAGTCGTCCCTAAAGCTTTTCACAAAGATGACACAGGCTGTACAAAGGAGGAGTTAAATGTTTTTGGAAATACTGTTTGATTTCTTTGAAAGTATTAAGCTGGAGGCGGCCGGAGGTAATTGGATTAGCATTGCATCAGATGGACAGTCGGGGGAACATTTAGCTCTGTCCATAGTTGGCAAATGTATCTTCCAGCACCTAATTATGTCTTTATTTTATCTATTTAAAAAAACAACGCGTAGTTTTAGGGTGACATAATTTCTTAGTGAGCATTCATGTAGAGTAACATGTCCAGCAGGGGTTTGGCTAAGGGTGGGTGGATGGAGTGGCTGAATCGTTTTTTTTTTTATTGGAAAAACAGGCCTGTCCTCCTCAAAGCATCATCGTAATTATCACTGACATGCAGTATGAACATATAAGCAAAGCAACAAACTGCGCGCACCATCTTCCCTCACTGCTTTACTTTGGAAACTTAGACAAAAACATGATAATCATTTGCTTCACGTTGTCACAAAGCAGCCATGAATCCTAATGAATTTTAAACCACTTTTAGATATGATTTATTTTTCTAATAGATTTGTCTGATTTTCCCTGAACCATCTCTGACTGCCCCTCCAGTGCCATCCAGTTAATGTTACGTTAGTCTAACTTTCCTATATAGTCACGCTTGTTTAGAATATATATAATGTAAGTGTAGGTAGGCAAGCAGGTTGTAGGATTCCCTCCTAGCCCCACACTACTGGAGTTTGTAGTGTAGTTCTTTCAGATTTCAAAGTTTTGCAGTAAATATGTAGATATATAAATATGGACTTAAAAGAAGAGAAAGAATTGCTGTGCTAGACCTGCCACACAACAGTTCTGGCATATATAACCTTGGCTGATCAGATGTTTTCCTTTTGAACCAAACGGTGCAGGTGAGTCAGGTTTGTTAGATTTTAGAGTTTGCAAAGCGACCCAAAGACTCCTGGAATTCATTCAGAAGTTAAGTAAAAATAACAATTTAAACCCCGTGAGCTGCTCAAAGAGGCAACGAACACACTCCTCAGTTTTAAAACTGCCAGTACAAACATTTCATCCACAACTGCTACGTGTTCATAGTTAGGTAAATCATAAACTGCGTTTCCCATGTCGACGTGGGAAACTGTTTTGAAAACCTTTTTCTTACAATTCTGAATGTTACATTTTTACTCTTACCTCAAGACTCATGTCAGGGTTTAGGTTTTTTATTTTCCTCCTCGTTTATCTGGAACTTGAGTCATTTTCACACGATATAATCACATGACTTAGCCTGCTATTTTCCTTTACCAGCTTCCCCGCTAGTCTGTTCAAAACAAAGAATTTCAGCCAATGCTCTTTGCAGCTCCAAATACTACTTGTAAGCAATACTCATTAAAAACCACTGTGGCAGGCCATGTGTCGCCTCAGAGGGGGGATGCTAACTAGCTTTTCTCTTTGTGCCTTTCCAGTCATCTGGAGTCAGAGCGCAGCGCTCTGAAGAGGAGAGAGTGGGAGAGGAGGAACCAGGAGGTCCAACAGGATGAGGACTTGTTCTCTACTGGATTCAACTTGTTTGGAGAACCCTATAAAGTAAGGTTAACTGATGGTTAACAAGCAGATAATTACTCATTTATGCTTTTTGGGATGTTATTTTAACCATTTTAGAATCACACACAAAGCTCAACAGCTTGGTTGACTGTTGAATTTTTCTCTGTGTTGTTGGGTGACAGGGTGTTGGGAAGTCTGGTCACAGAGAAACACAGAAAACAGTGTCTGTATTTAAGGTCATTTCTGTTGTTAAACACAGTTTTTCATGTTAAATGAGAGAAATTTCAGGGGGTTTTATGCAAGTAACACTTTTCCATAGGAAGTGTATTTAAAGATAAGATAACCTTTATTAGTCCCACACATGTGAAATTTGTTTTGTTACAGCAGAAAGTGGAGAGTGCAACGTTACAGTAGCAAAAATTAAGAAAAAACCCTGGAATAGAATAAAATAATAAGTATCAGATACTGTAAACAAAGGAATAGAATAAAATACTATATACAACATAATAAAATGCAATGTTGTCAGAAAACGATAAGTGCACTTGTGTGTGTTTGGTCAGCTGCAAAGTCGTTGTTGTGAAGTCTGACAGCAGCAGGAAGGAAAGATACGGTGGCCCTGAGAGGCCAAACAGACTGCAACTTAAGAAAACACCAGGAATAAGAAAAATGC
This sequence comes from Maylandia zebra, assembly GCF_041146795.1. Taxonomy (NCBI): domain Eukaryota; kingdom Metazoa; phylum Chordata; class Actinopteri; order Cichliformes; family Cichlidae; genus Maylandia; species Maylandia zebra. The sequence continues at coordinate 31,060,600 of NC_135168.1, forward strand.
TGGAAAAGCACACAAAGCACAACGGAAATAGGGAAAACAGAAATAGGAAAAAACTGATTTGCAAAAGCACAAGTGTTTCTGGGGAGACAATAACCCGACGGACCAGTTGCAGGAACCAAAACCTGCCAGGTAAGTGTGTTTTAATCTCATGATTCATATAATACTGATGACAGATTTAGGCTAATAGTTAGGCTAACACACTTACCTCTCTTTCCTCACAAAACTCATAGATCCTCCACTTATTCCACGTGTCTCCCAGCGTAATTCTTAGCATATTGGTTCCTGCAACTGGTCCGTCGCGTTATTGTCTCCCCAGAAACACTTGTGCTTTTGGAAATCTGTTTTTTCCTATTTCTGTTTTCGTTCTTCCTATTCCCGTTGTGTTTTGCGTGATTTTGTAGCGTTCTCTGTACAGGTGTTGCTAAATGAGACATTAGCATGGCTCCTGCAGTAGCTAGGCACGTGTGAGCTCCAGCTCTGCCTGTCACTTATTCTAAAGTGTGAAAAAAATGTGAGAAAACATTAACACTGGCTGTGGCTGAGCTGAGACTTTGCGCCGAGTGCTCCCTCATTGCTGTTCCGGAGACAGTTTTAATACTTCGCTGTTAAGTTTTTGATTGATCTCCATGGAAGGAGAAGTGGATGTACTGGACACCAGAAATTCATTTGGGCATGGAGTGAATTTACGACATCTTAATCATGAGGACGGGCGACTCCCCTCTACAGCAGCAGCACTGCTCTGTGATTTAGCGTCATATGAAACAATCAGTTGAAAGGAATTGATACGGCTAATCAGCAATTATCCAAAGATGTTTTGTACCATTCATTTTTAGTATAACCACGCTCTTCTCCAGTGGAATGAAGTTTAATGCCCTTGTGTTTAAGGTCTTGATCTTCTGAGGCGCTTCAGAGATTTTTGGGGGGTTTTTTTAGCAGAAAGTGAAGCAGCCACGCATGAAGTCCACGGCCACTCGAATGCCCCTGTGTATAAAATTGATTTTGGTTTGTTAACTCTCATTTGCTACCACCAAGCACTTCAACACTTGGTTATGCTGCGAAGTGTATCGACCTTGGGACAGACTGGCTTTGAATCCTGACAGAACGTGTTTAAGCGCTGCTGCGTCTGAACTCAGAGGACACAAGGTCTTCTCACTAAGACGCCGCTCGCGGTTCGGGGCCAGTGCAAAGCAAATGAGAGGTTGTTCTGATAATGAATCCAATCTTAACTGTCTTCACACTCCAACTAATTGTTTCCAGCTAATTAATGGTGCTGAGGTGAGGTCAAGATTCATGTGTGGGGAGAGTACAAAGATCAGTGCGGGCTGGTCTGTGGGAAGGAAGGCGGAAATTTTAGACACCGCCTTGCTGTCTGCAATAAGTAGTTAAAAGTGTCGTGATTTGATTAATTTAATCAGTACATTTGCTTGCTCTGCTTCCTGCTTGTATTTTTGCAGGTACTTTTAATTTTGCGGCCTGTTAAAAGGAAGCCTGTTTAATCTGAAATGTTTTTGTTTTAGATTTGGTAGATTTAAACTGTAGAAGAAGAGTGTAAGTCAGAACAGTAATCCGGTGGTTCAGTCTGACGTCACTAGCCGTGTCTGGACCTAAACTCTGCTGCAGGTCCATATATCAAACGATCACTGTGGCATTACTGAGAGTTGAAAAACTGTCTAAAGTCTTTCATCTTTAATAAAATGATCAGCGTTCTGCTCTACCAGGTGTAACAATTGAGTTTAACATCCAGGCATCCATGAAAACGGAATTTATGACATTTAACGGAGTTAGAAGTTAGCAGGAAGTTAGCTCGCTAGCTTCCATCTAAATACAATATAGCATGTCCTGACTGCGGGGTTTTGGAAACAAATTAAAACGTACAGCTCTGTTATCACTTCCAACATAAATGAAGACAGAAAACTAAACAGCAGTGACGTTTGTAGCGTTACTGAAGTTGGGCTAGCTGGTATATAATGATGTGCTACGTGACCGCTAGCGACACAGCTATGTTAGCATAATATAAACAAGCTAACTTTTTTTCCACTCGATAAAAGTTAACGTGAGTGTTCTCGGTGGTCAGGAACAAATGTAATCGCATGGCAGGATGCTGTAAAAGGACCAAACTTCAGCTAGGAGAACAACTGAGATAATCCATCCACAATACGAGGTTAGTCATTCATATACTGCTGCATGGGCTGGGCTGTAGTTACATCCTAAGGTTTTAAAAACAGCTTAAATAAATGATTAGCGGTAATAAAAGCCGAGGGAGGTCAGCAGTGATCACTGACTGTTTTAGGAGCTTTTTGAGATTAAATAGAAGAAAATACAAAACATTAAACATGTTAACAACACAAAAGCCATATTAAACGCAGACTACTTTTGGCCCGGAAGTAGGATTCCTCACGTCATCACTTAATGACCGGATACCATACATTTCATCAGCTATATATAGTTCTTCACTTTAAAGGTCCCACAAGAATATGGCTTTGAATTTTCAGTGCAAAATACTGCACAGATATCCCTGGATTTGACTCTTTTCCAAGATGTCTTGGTGTCTGTAGCTTTTCTTTCTTTCTTTTTTTATCTGTAGCTTTAAGCTAAATATGCAGCTTCTGCCTGTGGCCCTCTCCAGAACAGTGTCATTGTTGGCACTCTGTTCAGTGAGTGGCTGAGGCACAGCACATTCACTGCATGGTAGCTGACATAGATATGAATGAGACGTTCTTTCACTCCTAAACGGGCATTCACACTGTAAGCGACAAGCATCAATCAGAGACCACAGAAAGTCAATGAAACTGCAACTGACAATAGGTGACGGAGCGGGTGGGTTGTGAGTTAAACTTTTCTCAATTTCAAGCTAAAGAGATGACCAATGCGAGCAAAGGATACTGTTGATTAACAAATCAGGTTAGGCTACCTAAGCAAATTCAGCCTGTAAGGTCTGCTAGTGACCAACCTTCATCTTCATGCTCGAGCATAGAAAAACTCTTAAAATTCAATTTTTAAGTATTAAAGTTCTTATAAATATTGTTTTTCTATAAATATTTCTCATGGTCCAGGGTCATTTGAGTTTTCTTGTATTTTAATATTATTTTGTATTATTTAGGCTTAAGTTCATTGAGTTAGCCTTGAGGTTATTCTATATTGCCTAGGTTCCCCTGTTATAGCTCATTGTTTATTAAATTCCCCTTGTGTCTCATTCCATGTCTTCCCCATCTGTCATGTGTGTTCTCCCCAGCCCGTCATGTCCTCTGTATTTGTTTCTTAGTTATGCCCATGTCCCATCTCCTGTTTCTATTTTCCCTGATGTTATGTTAAGCATGTGTGTCTTAGGTCTGCGTCTCTCTGCTGAAGTTGAAAATGGCTTTCCCACAGTTTGCTACTTTTTTCTTCTGATTTATTTAACACACAAACATTTCATTTTTTGAATGCTGGCTTTACTTCATACTGGTTTAACCAGCGCAACCTTGCTGCACTTCATCTGTGTGAATGTGCTGAACTGCAGCCTATAGATCAGTATCATCACTTTATGATCATCATGTATACAATTTGTAGAACTTTAGTAATTCCAGGCTCCACTCGCCTTCATTTTTGCTTTTTTTTTGTCCACCACCAGTCTCTGTTTTCTCTCTGTACCTGCGTATCTCCCGTTTGTCAATCACTCTGCCTCTGTCTTTTCTCTCTCCCTCTCTCCAGTATTCATTCTCTCTGTCAGCTATTAGCTAATCCCTCTTCTAATCCTGTTAAAGAGTGTTATGCCGTTAGCAGCTATTTGGGATGATCTATTCATACACACACACACACATTCATACGCACATAGGTATTCATCCTCTCCTTCTCCTCTGTTTTCCATTTTGCCTCTCTGTAAATGTGTTTTCTGTTCCTCTTCAGCCACCAGATCTTTTATTCATGAGCCCGAGATGGAGAAGAGATGGGCTAATTTATTCACAGCTAACTTCACGGTGTGTAGTGTTTGCGTGCCAGTGTGTGAGTGTGCGCACACAGAAATTACATCTGTTCAGATTATTTGAATGCAATTCTGTCCTTTTTTGCGTTAATCTTTTGTAAATAAGGCTTGATTCTTTGCCCTGTTTAATTTCGGTATTTCCATGGTTTTCCTGCTTTGTTAGAGTCTAAAACTGAAGGATACAGTGAAGTGACGAAGAGATGAATGGTCCTTCCACTCGCATAGGTTCGAGTTGACGTTTTTTGTGACACACACAATCATAAGAATCAGTTCTATTAACCTCTATATTAGTGTAACCAGAGATGTTCAGTAAAGATGGTTGGGTGCTGGTTATTCATTGGTCCTGTGTAGAGCTGTAGGAGTGTACCATGTGTGACACCAGGGGACAGTGTTAAAATATGTGCAACCACCATAAATGAGCTACTCTTGTTGCTGGTTAGCTTAGACTTTAAAGATGCTTAAATGTGCTCGCTTAGAGCCTGTGTTATCTGGAAAGATGGAAGTCACGTTTTTTCTTTTTCCTTTTCTGCCAATAGCTTTTCAACGAATGAGCATTTTACCTACCCACGGAGCACCATCCCCACTGGGCTACACATTGTTGGTATTTTGGTGAACTGCCAGTACAGCACATATAATTACTTCTGATCCAAGCTGTCCAATCAGGACATTTGGCTGAATCTGAGCAGAGTATAGCTCTGGCAGACATACATGCCCATGACAAAACGTGGTCTCCACTGTGTTTGACACATGATGTGGGGCGCTTTCAGATTGTGAAGCGTTCCTTTCCTTCTCCATACTTTTTTTGTCCCATCATTAAGCTACAAGTTAGCATCAGTTTCATCTTTCCAAAGACTATTTTCAGAAATTGCTTTAAATGTATTTTTCACAAAAGTATAATCTGGTCTTGAGTGTTGCACCAACAGTTTGCACCTTGTTGTAAACTGTCTGTCTTTCCATTTATGACGGTGTGTCTACATTGTTGCCTTTGACAGTGATAAACCTACCTCTTTGAGGCTGTTCCTGGATATATTTGGTAAAGTTATCTTCTGTGGTCCTTAGTGCCTTTTGATGATGCTGACCTTCTTCATTTTCCAGAAGCCCAGCGTGATTTGGCTCCTCTTAGAGTTTGTTGGATGATCGGATTTTTAAGCCACTTTTGAGCTTCTCAAAAAAGTATAAAAATATCTGTAATTCCTAAACAGCCCATTCAATACTTTTGTCAAACCCAAACAGTCTGCATTTCAATCATATATGTACAGTTTGATTTTACAAAAAATGTCATTGTCCAGATAATTATGGACCTCGCTGGGTTTTTACTTTTCCTGTTCTTGTTGTTGGTGATTTTAGTTAGTAATAGTTTAGCCTGATTTTTGTGTAACTGGTCAGAATAAAAAAGGAGAAAGTTGGCTCTGCCTGCTTCATAAACTATTGTCAAACCAGTGATGATTAGAAAAAGGGGGGCACCACAGTATAGCAATTATTATCAAATGGTACTTACACGGCCCTCTATTAGAGCAAATACTGGGGTGGTGTTATACTAATTTGTAATGTTGTGAAGTGGCACACACACTTGCGCACGCATGCGCACAAGCACTTACAATTCCCTCTTCAGCAATAAGACCTCTCCATGGATCATTGCATGTTATTACAGTATTATGTGGTTATTGACTGAAGCTGTTAGCATTGGAAAAACAAAACCACACAACATGTAGCCAAGAGTCTGACATTACTGAGGAGAATAAAGGATATAAGGAAACCTCACACGGATTATATATATATATATATATATATATATATATATATATATTTGTTTTGCACTCCAGTACTGGTACTATGACCTTCACCTTACATATTCATTATTCACAAATTCATTAAGCTCTTCAAATAAAGCAGTTTCACCTTGGCTCAAAAATTAGAATAAGGTTGTTTTCAACCTCACATTTATTTGACACTACCTTTTAATGTTAGCACAGGGCTGATTAGACGAGTGCAGGCTGTCAACTACCTGAGAAAATTTGTTGAGCAAACCTCAACACTGTTGTACAATAAAATTACAGGGCCACACTCGACATTGATCTCATTCAGTGTTTCCATTGTTCATCATTCATCTGCAGCTCATGATGAAATGTCACACGTAAATTATAGGCTGGAGATCTTGCATAATTCAGACTTGATTCATGATTAATATTTGCTACACAATTTGTAACTCTGGTAGAAAAAGGAAATGTCAATGGATAGGATAAAAATCTACTGGCCTTCACTTTTTCCCTGCTCCTCTTTCCTGACGTTTTGCAAGAATCCGGTTCCTAAAATAGAAGCGTTGAAACCGCTGCTGATTACCCGTGTCCTTTTTAAAATGCCAGATGATCAAATCGTGCAGTTTGATCATTAAAGAATCTGTCAATGACTGAAACCAAAGGTACTGCTGAGCTATTCTGAGGAACATCTCCATGTTACCAGGTAGAAGCTAAAGAGCTTTACCTTCATATATCAGTAAAACGTGCACTGTCCTCCAAGCCATTAATGCCTGAGAATCTGGGGTCAGGCTAATAATGATTCCTGCCCCATTAATTTTACTACTCCAGCCTGGACTGGACCCTCTTATGGGTGGCATGTATTTAATTAATCATCTCATCCTGATGTCTGGTCAGTGGTCACCCTATCTATCTCTCACTGTTCTTTTCCAGATGAGTAAAGAGGGCTTTTCATCAAACCTGTAAAAAAGGAAGAATGGAAGGCTTAATTAATACTCTTCTGTATCTCCCTTCCCCCTTGTCTTTTTTGTCTTCCTTCTCTCCTCTCAGACTAATAAAGGTGATGCATTGGCCAATCGTGTCCAAAACACGCTGGGCTCGTATGAAGAAATGAAAGACCTGTTAACCAGCCATTCCAACCAGAGCCACTTGGTGGGAATCCCCAAAGGAACAACAGCGAACAGCAACCTGCAGCAAGCCCCGACCACGTCAGCGACAGAGAGACCCGCCATAGAGCCATCCCAGCTTTTTAACGAAGCCCTGAGAGGAGGAGCAGGTGGAGGAGGAGGAGGTGGAGGAGGAGGAGCAGAGACAGGTGGGGACAAGAAGACAGGGAATACACCCTCTTCCTCTACAGCTTCAATGCAACCACCCCCTTCAACCACATCCTCATCAACAGCAATCCCACATCAGAACTCCAAAAAGTCCCGGAGCTCCATGGACTGGTCAAGGGGAGGCCACGGACAGAGCACCCAGGGGACAGGCCTTGTTGTGGGGTTAGGACAGAATGGGCAGGGGCAGGTGACAGCAGGAGCTACCACCAGCAGAGGGAAAATGTCTTTGTTGGATGAGCAGCAAAGACATGACGAGCTGTTCAGCTCACTCAAAGATGAACTTGGTCTAAAAGAAGATTCAAGCCCTTCTTCTTCCTCATCATCTTCCTCTTCCTCTTCTTCTAGAAGGCACTCATCCCACCCAGCCAAAACCCACCCACTCGCCGGTAAGTCGGCAAGAAAAAAAATCTGTAAAAGAAGACGTTTGGTTGTTTAACTTTCACATCTGTACTCTAAGAAAAATATCATGTAGACAGGCTAGCATGTCTACATGATATCATGCGTAGCAGGGTTTCTGGCAGTGATGGTGATAAGTATCCACCTGCTATAATGCTAGACCTTATAGCAGGTGCAAATTATACACAAGTCAAAGTTAGTTGATAAAAGGAGCGCAGGAATGCACATTTATAAAAATTGATGTCAGCTGCTTAAACTGACTTTTGATGGACCGTCTGCGAAATCCCTGCCTCGCTCTCTCTGCACTATAGTCAACGTATTTATTTAACATATTTATGTTTCTGTAGCAGCTCGTTCCCGTTCGGAGGAAAACACTCACCTTAATATGCGCTTGTGCTGAATGGGCAGCTGCAAAGGGTCACGGCCGCTTCACATTGCATCCAAAGTAGTTTAGGAGTATTGGTGCCATCACGTACATGCAAATGGCAACATTTACTTGATTCTTTAGTCTCTTTTTTAGCTTATTTACATTTGTTTCAAGCTGTGATTTTACATGCAAAAATGGCTAATAGGTAGGCTAATAAGATGCACGAGCTAATATTAGAGTTTATTTTTTTTAAATGGTTCGTTAACTTAGGCCCAGCAGGCCAATGGGTTTGTATTATTTGGTAAAAGTAGTGCTGAGAATTGTTAAAACACTTTGTTCAAATTCAGCCTAGTTGTCTCGCCCCCACTACAACCTTTATGCTAACCTCAGCTAATACAATCCTAGGTTTAGCTTCATCTTTGGCTTAAATAGGAAAGTGGGATCACACCTCACCTACCGCTCAGAAAGTCCTTAATTCCAGGTGTCATCTGGTAAAAAGTCTCTTTATCTGTTTCTTTGTTATTTGCTTGAGCCATGAGCACAGATGAATCATTTGAATGAATAATTTCAGCAACAAACACACTCGGTCACCTTTTTGGGGAATTCATGAAAATTGACATCTGCATTCTATGATAACCACATCTTGCATTTGATTTCAGAAGCACGTTGAACACATCATTTGCTTTGATTGTGATTGGTTACATCCATCTGGGAGAGGTTCAGCATTTCAACCTTCATTAAGTTTTGCCAGCAGAAAGTTAAGCAACGCTGTGTTATAACAGGTGTTTCTTTGGTTAGTCTTGACTTTTGATTGTTGTGTTCTTTTTTTTTTTTTTTTTTTTACAGATGGTGGCAACTTTCGATCTACTGCCATGGATGGTGGCCACTTTAAGTCTTCCACTAATGCAGAAAATGGGGGATATTTTAAATCCTCCCCATTTGAAAGTGAGACAGGCTCCCACCTCTGTACATCGTCCTCCCCGTTGGCTTCCACATCAGTTCTGACAACACCCACTCCAGGTCTAACCACGCCCACATCTGGATTGACCACGCCTACATTCCCACCTGGTAACCTATCAGGGAAGCCGATAGCTGTACAGCAGAAGCCTACGGCGTATGTTCGACCAATGGATGGCCAAGACCAGGCGCCTAGTGACTCTCCCCAACTTAAACCCCCTCTAGTGGCCACAGAGGGATTTAACAGCAGTCAGGCTTATGGAGGAAACTCTGGAAATGCGAAGAGTAAACTGCCCAAGCTGAGTCTCAACCACACAGGAGAGGTAAGCGAAGAATTACTGGAACGTGTTTTCCATATCTATATTAAACCAATGTGAAATAAATGGTCTTCACGGAATTAGTCTAAAACAGAAAATAAAATTTCAGTCCTTTAAATTATTCCTGATCATAGTATATAAGCCATCAGTTCACTTTACATAGAACTAGGAAATGTAATTGTGTACATATTCTGCAAATCTGTAGCATTTGGGGCTAGGTTACTTGAGGTTTAACCCATGTTAAGTTGGTTCAGTCCTCACCAGTGTTGGTCAAGTTACTTGAAAAAAGTAATCAGTAACTAATTACTTCCCCAAAAAAGTAATCCCGTTACTTTACTGATTACTTATTTTCAAAAGTAATTAATTACTTAGTTACTTTTTAAAAACACGATTTACAACCTGAATAGGTGATAAAGCAATAGATCTTTCAGCCCAATTCTACTTTTTACTTCCGGAGCAGGTTATGTTCAAGATAACAAACCAACACAAAAACCAGTTTTGTGGAAAAAAGTGTCAGTATTCCTAATTTCCTCCCTGAAGAGGATCCATGTGAAATGCAGGATCGTATAGCAACTGTTTCCCCGTGTGGTCTTTAAGCAAGTTGAAGGAGTTTAACTGCTGTATAAAATAAACGCTTAGGACACCTAAATATTGCTACATATTAACGTCATATAAAATTATGTTAGCCTCCTTACCAGTTTGAATTTCTTGCCGTTTAACTGCACCTCAAATAAAACAGGTGAAAGGTCTTAGTCACTACAGCACAACCTTAAACGTATCACTGATGCTCTAATAATGGTGTTAAAATTACAGTCAAACGTTATGTTGTCTTAATGACAACAAGATTAATTGAACAACAGTGATTCACAGCAACATGGTGACTATACAGCAGCATTAGGGCCACAGAAGGCAGAGAAAATAAATAAATACGTGTCTGAATGACAGATTCATGCCAAAGAATGGAAACATAGTTTTTTGCAGTCAGTGTCATATTGTTTCACTTTTCAAGGTTAAAATGGAAAGAAATTCCTATTTTTGAACTCAATAACTCATTTTTCTTGACTTACAATTGAATCTCGTAACTTTCCCACTTTAAGCCATAAATGTCCACAGTTTCTGTCTTACATTTGCCGTTTTAATCAAACCTTTTTCTTTTAAAATGATCACTTTAACCTAATACATTTTCTTTTAAATGTGTCAATTTTTTAATGCAAATTTACAATTTTAATCTTGTAAATTTGAAATCAGTAAGTTTGCTAATATTTTTCTCATAAAATTGTCACTTTTTTTCCTCAGAAATTTTCATCTTTAATCTTTGAAATTTGCCCTGTATTTCTGGAAAATGTACAACTTTAATAACCACCTTTGTATAATCACTGTCATGGCGACTGAAGCCAGCAGACCATATCCTGTTTAGTTGCTACAAAGTTCAGCATAGAGATGGACCGATCCGATATTACGTATTGGTATCGGTCCGATACTGACCTAAATTACTGGATCGGATATCGGAGAAAAATAAAAAATGTAATCCGATCCATTAAATATCACGAAAGCACCTCACAAAACTTGCAACACACCGTAACTCACCTCAGAACGTTAGCACGTCGGAGCAGTATGCATCACGTGATAGAGCGGCTGTGGCATGCGGGACCTGTCGGTGGTCTGGATAGCATGTGGAGCTTCGCTAGCAACCCGGCATTTCATCTCCGACAAAGTTATCCCGAGAGAAGTAAAGCAAGTGTGTAAGTCCATCTCTGAATGTTTGTAAAGCATTCCTGCGTTAAGCTTAACAAACGATATATGGAGCGACTGCCTCTTCTGGCTGCTACTTCAATCATGAAACTGCTTAATGATCAGCTGATCGGCTTTTCTGTCGCGAATCCGTCTCTCTGGTTTGTTTTTGTCCCACTTTGCACCAGAAAGAGGAAACCAGCGGCTGAACAACAGCAGCACGTTTAAGCTTGATCAGCTGTTGTTAGAATTTATTTAATATTACTTTCTACTCGAGGATCTTTTGTAGCTGACGGCTGGTAACTGTGCAGGGGCGCATCTAGCAAAGTTTAGCCAGGGGGGCCGATAGGGCATTAACAGGGAAAAGGGGGCACAAAGACATACTTTTCTTTCTTATTCTCATTTAAAATGTCGAGCTTTTAATAAATAATTATCCAAATCTTACACCCAAAGTTTTAATCTGATGTAAAATGAATAGAAGTCAATTACTGTATATAGTAACTATTAAGTCTAATATATATACCCTAGTAAGCTATAGTACTTTTTCCTTTGGGAAGGTACCATCTGTGCAGTCTGCAATTTTGTTGAAGAAAGATGTTGAATCTATTTAATATTTCTTGAAAAATAATTGATTTCTGTGCATTTTTTTTCACACTGCATCAAATTAAGGTTGATTACGTTGATTAAGCATCATGAGGTGGAGCGTGAGGGGTGGTTCCCTATTTTTTATTTATTTATTTTTGTTGTTGCTGGGAGTTGGAACCCTATTAGTTAGGTTGCTTAATATTTACGCTAAGTACTCTTTAAAATACCAGAATAGGGAGGATGGTGTAGGTTTAAGTTTATTAGATTGATCAGTATTGCTGAACTATGAAATATTTTTTTTGTATACAGGTATAACAGAATAGCTTTAGTGTAGTTGTTGTTTTAAACTTGAGTATGAACTTATACAAAATGCAGCAAGATATTTAAAAAAAATCAGTTTTGTTGATTAAAAAACATTATATCGGATTCATATCGGTATCGGCAGATATCCAAATTTATGATATCGGACATAAAAAAGTGGTATCGTGCCATCTCTAGTAGCAACATACAAAAATTTTAAACTAGTAAATCACATGGATGCAATGCTGTTTAACAAGTTTTCATTTAATCAAGCCAAAGACTAGAAAATATGGTGAAGCAAATCTTCCCTTTGGCTTCACCTGCACAAGTGCCGAGGTAGGTCTCCCTGCAGAATTGGTTTTCCCTTCGTCAGGAGCAGCGCTGGGCTCTTCAAATCACAGACAAACAGCATCCCACATTCTTGATTTTTAGTTCACAAACACTTGTTGTAATGACTAACTACTCCTGACATTTTGGAGATATTAGCTCTTTATACAGCAAAGTTACAGCGGTATACAAATAACATCAGGCTGATCCTGCCACGATTTGTCTAAATCACAGACAAACAGTATCCCACAGTTGTTTATGTTTTTAAACCCATTTTGCACAGAGAGACATTTTTGAAAAATGTATTGACAGCAATGTTGAACATTATTACACAGGAAAAAAACAACTACGTGTAAAATAATTACACCGTGACGCCTCTGCCTTTGTAAATAGAGGGACAGTAACTGCGTGTTTATATGTAAGCCTGTAAATACTGCAGATAGAGACAAAATACTGTTAATCTGACAATCTGCCATTCTGCAATTCATCTCACGTAAACAATAACGTGGCGCACAGCATGACATGAAAAAGGCACATACCTTTGGCGTTGCGTGACGAACTCTGTATTCCTCTCCACACATAAACGCAAAAAAGGAGTTTTTAAAAATCTCCGTTTTCAGTGATTCGAAACGCCGTTTACGTGTGGACGAAACAGCTGCATTTTCAAAATAACCGTGTAGGTGCGGACGTAGCGTAAAAGAGTTAGTAGTTTATTTTCTTACTACCTGTAATTTATTACAGATTACTTGTATTTGCTTAATTGTTTACTAAATGTTTGAGGTGTGAACTAAACCGCAATGGAGCAAAATATGGGTGTGTGTGGTTGGAGGATGTGTGTGTGCGGGGGGGGGATTTTTCTTGTAAAATAAAGGGGGGCCCAGCAAAAAAACTTTGGGAACCACTGTATTAGACAAATACTGATGCTAACTGTAAAATAAGTTATCACACTAATGGCTCTATACCGCAGCACTACTTGTCCTGGAGAGTGTATAGTAAAATAGACCCCTCCTAACTTGACACATAAAATTATTCATGAGCATCTGTGTGAGACCGTTAACAGCGACACATACTGTCATTTTGCTTCTGATGTCATGAGCCTGAGTGCGTGTTTGCAATTTTTGATTACATTCCAGTCTCCTGTAATATTTCCTTAAATATTATCTCGGTGAATATTCACACTGGCTAATTGTCCCGACAAAACCAGAATCTCTCGCTCGCTCGCCTTCTCCAAACAGAACCAGGACTTGATGATGATGTGCATGTGTCTCTATGTGTGTGTGTGTGTGTGTGTGTGTGTGTGTGTGTGTGTGCGCGCGCGCGTGCGTGCGTGCTATGTGAAACTAGTAGTTGACAGGCGAGTAGTCATCCATATCGAGCAAGCCAGCTGTTCCTCTGCTTTGATAGAGCTGGTGTGTGTCTGTGTGTGTGTGTGTGTGCGTGTGTGTGTGTGTGTGTCTGTGTGTGTGTCTGTGTGCGTGTGTGTGTGTGTGTGTGTGTGTGTAGCGCTGCAAATGAGCCCAAGATGGAGCTTTGAGCATATGGCACAGAGAAGGAGAAAGCAGGGGGAGAGAAGGAGGGAATTAAAATATACTTTCGACACTTTCTTATGGCTGCTGAGAGAGAGCGAGAGAGAGAGAGTACATTCATGGCCATGAGTGTTTCTTTCACTTTGTTTTCTCCCACACATCCATGGATGCTCCGTTATCGCCTGCTTTCTGTTTAGTTTTTTCTTTTTGTTTTTTTTTTGTTTTTCACTCCTCTCATATTTATCCTGACGAGAGTTTATTGGAAGCAGAATGCAAACTCAATACGAACCGAGAGGGGGGAGTGGGGGTGAGGGGTGACACAAGAGGAAAAAAGGGGAGACTGATGATGTGAAGCGCGGGGCGGCGGAGGGAGGGAAGGAGGGTGGGCAGAAAGAGGAAAGAGGGGATAGAGAAAGACAATGACTGACTGATTACAGCACCTTATCATTGCTGTATTTGTTCTGGTTAGATGAGTTATTGGATGCGTTCTGCAGCTTAAACAGCAAAATAGCAGCAAATCAGAGGACTGAACCAAAAAGCAAATGAAAGACTCGAAGAATCCCGCTGCTCGTTTCATGCCAGCAAGCGAGGGGGGGGAAAGATGTCCGTTTTGGTGCCTTTTGATTGGTGTACGAACCGAAACTTTGGCTACAGTGTAGCAGCAGAATCTTTAATGTGTTTCCAGTGAAAGAGATCCTTAAAGCTGATTTTTCATGGAACAGTTTTCAAATGAGTTCAGGTGTAATGAATGTGTTGGAAATCCTCGATATTAGAGTCATGGCTGTGTTGTTGAGTGTGTGCAATAAACCTTTAAACTGCTTTGGAAGTGTTCTGTTAGCACTATAGAGTTATCGATCAGCGCGCTTTATCTCCAAGTGCGCTCGGACGCGCACGCGTGTGTTTGTGAGCGAGCGAAAGATCGAGAGAGATAGAAAGAGAGAGAGCGAGAGTAAGCAGAGAGAGGGAGAGAGAGACAGAGAGAGTGATAACACTATTGATCTGTTCCTAACAGTTACAGTAGGCTTAAATCTACCTCTGGTCGCACACACACATGCTGTTAGTTGTTGTCAGCAGCTCACAGCGAGGCGCTGCATGGTTTCACTTTGGATTGATCCGCTTTGAGATATTGTTACGTTGAGTCATTACTGCTGTAGCCTCATCACATAAACATGCAGCCAAATAACAGCCAACAATAACATAACAAATCGCTCAGAGTTCAAGTTACGAAGTTACGATTCACGCGACGTGACAGGTTTTCAAACATACATAGAAAGATTTTTACTAAGCATAAAGACTGCGGGCTACTCTGGTGTCCCGTCTCACATGGAAATAAACTATGACAGAGGAGCCTGCGTTCAAACTGTCACCTGTGTCCATATATGTATATATTAAATATAGCTCTACACATTGGGCTACTTTCACAGGCTGTGAAGCAGTTTGCACAATTACAAGCATACTGTAAGCTCACAACGTTCTCGTTCAGAAATGCTGACACATCACCTGCTGCAGTCCCGAATGTTTGCGTCAGACTCTCTGGAGAGGCAGCTAAATGATACCAAAGACTGCTGCAATGGCGCCGCGTCGAGCCTGCCGGGAGGGGAAAGTTGAGATGGGAAGGGTTGGTGGCTGCGTAGCTGATTGGCTGTGACTGAACTTTTGAGATTGTGTGCTAGTAAACGGCTTTCTGTATGGACGCAGCTTTAATGGGAGACTACTCTGCTGGGACAGATTTGACTTGTCCCAGGAGATAAGGAGGGAAATAAGAAGGTAATGGCTGCAAGCCCATTTGCCACCCACTTAGCTGCGCTAAAATTTGATTGAAACTTGTTAAATTTACACAAAAAACAGCTCGATAAACGCAGTAAAGTGATACACAGGGACACCTTTGCAGGGCTAAACACCCTATTTTAAACCACAAGCATCTGGTGGTTCACGCTCCAGTCACACAAAGAAAAACAGTGACTGGAGACAGCAGCACAACCAAAGTGACAAAGTGACTGTGTGCAGTGAACGCGCAGCCATATTTCCTTTGAACTGCTTGCTTCAAAGACGTGGAGCAGGTGTGCGAGCGCTCAGTCGGTTGTCTTCGAAGCAATTTGGTGCCTCAAGATGGCGACAAAACAGCCATCATAAAAGCTGTTTATTTTTATTTGTTTAAACCAACAGATTCTTCTTTGATAACACTAAACAGGAAAATTTATTGCACTGACTTTTCATTTGAAGGCACCTTTAAAACCTTCGTCCTTAATAATTCCCCTGCATGTGCAGTTTCCCGCTGGCTCACTATCCTTAAACAAAAACACTATCGTATTTAGGAAAGAATTGTCTTCTCTCCTCAAAAACCACTCAAGCTGTCACGGCGCTCTTAGTGACATTCAGCTGCTTCCAGTCTTCATTCTTGTTCGGGTAAACAATGTTCAAGTCAAGTGGATACACAAGTGCGTCTGTGAGGCCCTGCAAGCAAGACTGCAAGAAGGTAAACATGGAGGTGACAGGTGACATTTCCAACAGCACTGTGACAACTTTCATTTACATGTAGTTCAAAGTATGGCGCTGATGTAATTTCACACTGATTTGAAGGCCCGCTGTGGTGTTTCCGTGAGGCGCGTGTGGAGGTGCACGCGGCGCCTCGCCGCTAATGTAGCGGTAAATAAGAAGCAGGGTAGACTAAGACCTCCAGTCAGTAATCACTGCGAGGCTAACACCAACCAAATCAATTCGGCTCTCAGAGAATGCATTCATTTATGCCTTTTTGGATGAAAAGATTCTGCCTTTATATAACACAGTGGCTTGATAAAAGGAGCGCGGGAATGCACATTTATAAAAATTGATGTCAGCCCGAGAAGCTGCTTAAACTGACTTTTGATGGACCGTCTGCGACATCCCTGCCTCGCTCTCTCTCTGCACTACAGTCAACGTTCTTTATGTTTCTGCAGCAGCTCGTTCCCGATCGGAGGAAAACACTCACCCCAATGTGCTCTCGTGCTGAATGGGCCACAGCAAAGGGTCACGGCCGCATCCAAAGCAGTTGAGGAGTGTGGGTGCCATCGAGTCCACATCGAGATGGGATACTCTGCGTTTAATAACAGAAATTTAATTCTTCAAAATTTTCAAATATCAATCTTCACAGCACAAGTGCAGGGAGTTTATGATTATCCTAAAATTGCTGTCACTCGTGCTTTCACGTATCAAAACTCTTGATAATCTTGAACAAAACGATATTTTTCAGCAAAGTGAAAAGAGTCAAATCATCCCCCGAGAGGTAACCTGGAACATTTAGACGCTGCATTTAGATCCTGCTGGTAACTTATCAAATCTACCACATTATGTAACCCCACAGACATAATTCATGACTGCTCCTAAAATGGGTTCATGTATCACATAGTGAACTTTGAGGTGTTGGCCAAAAAAACGAAAAAGAACTATGACTGTTTGAAAATGTTGACACCATCATTTCGACCCCATAGAGCAGCGGTGGGCAACTCCAGGCCTCGAGGGCCGGTGTCCTGCAGATTTTAGATCTATCCCCGATCCAACACAGCTGATTCAAATGTCTAAATGACCTCCTCAACATGTCCTGAAGTTCTCCAGAGGCCTGGTAACAAACTGATCATGTGATTCAGGTGTTTTGACCCAGGGTGAGATCTAAAACCTGCAGGACACCGGCCCTCGAGGACTGGAGTTTCCCACCCCTGCCATAGAGATTAATGTAAATCCCTGTTTGCCAAAACATACAGGTTACACACATTTAGATACAAAGACGGCTACAGCATGAGCCAGAGAGGCCAGATGGGTGAAATCTGGAGTAGATCAGATGGACTGGACGGGCTGCAGACTGAGACAGAGCGGTGTGAATCGTGGATGAGAGAGGTCTGGCTGAAAGAGCAGGCAGATGTGGACGAAATGATAAAGTGTCGCTGTTGCGCTTTTGCAAGAATGAATATATTAAATTAAATTAACGTGTTTCTTATTTTGCTGTAGCCAACTGTGAAGTCGATTGTGAAATGTAGGCACGTGACCGGCTCAATCTGTTTCACAGTGAGCGCTCTGTTTTTAATACCTTCTTTAATTTAGCTTAACTGAATATGACTCATTGTTTTAAAAGAACAACAATTCCATACTTTTCTTCTTCTACTAAAACTTAATTGTCTACATGTGTCAGGTACTGTGTTGTTTGTACTGAATTATAAACTATACATACCTCTACAATCAGTAATGAAATCATATAAATCGTTTTAAAACTAATTAAATCCCTAAAATGTAAAACATTACTTACAAATCTTACTTATAATTATAGCAATTAGATGGAAATTAATAACTGAACTTCTTCAAGAATTGACATCTGTGCCGTCACTGCTGTTGCTGCAGGACGAGGTCAAAATGACCCCGCTGGTGGATCTCGTGTTGTAAAACTGGTGTGTGTTACTGTCATATGCCAATTTGCATATTAATTTGCTACGTTAAGCATCTTTGAGGAAGATAAGCCGGTGCGATTCAGCAGCAGCTGTGCTGATTTATTAGCAAGTGTTTGTGGAGTCATTGTACTAAAATCCCCCTGCTATGGGTAGAAATGGTTGTTGTGTCGACATTAAGCTTTAGCTGTGGTGGTTTACATGTAGCTTTTCTTACCAATCTGAACAGCACTTATCCGCCTCTCTAAAGCAAGGGGACATTTTTAAAGCTGCGCTTAACGATCTGACTGCCCTCATTAAGTTTCCACAATAAACCCACATTACTCGACTGTTCCAGTGTTTCAAGCACGAGGACAACAGAGTCTGTGATTGGCTGCTGAATACAGTGGAGCTGTTAAAAGGCCCCTAGTATTTTCTTCAGGAGTGGGTGCAGACCAAAACAGAGGTAAAAAAGAAAAAAGCAAGTTAAAGCATGAACATAAAGGCAAATAGAGTATGCACGTGTGTGTATGCGGGAAGCAACTGGCATCCACAGACCAGAAAATGAGTGACATCTGGGCAACAAAGAGCAAAATAACTGCCAGCAATGTGAAGTAATTAGGTTGCTCATCTTTTAGTCGGCTGACTGAAGCGACTACAAGCGAGTGTGTAGGAGACCGTTGACTGAAACATGATGGGATAGTAAATACAGTGGTCCCTCATTTATTGCTGGAGTTATGCTCTAAAAATAACCCGCGATAGGTGAAATGTGTGAAGTAGCCAGCTTTATTTTTTACAATTTTAATAGATGTTTTAAGGCTGTAAAACCCCTCGCTACACATTTTATACACTTTTCAAACCTTCGTAGAAAAATAAGTCCAGTATTATAGAATGAAACCAAAGATCAAACCCTGTTTTCGGGTCCAGAACATGAGAATAGAGCAGCTGCGAGAGAATTCAACATTAATGAATCAAAGGTACGGGAGCAGAGGAAGCAAGAAGAATGAGTTGGGTAATGTTTGACTTATCTGACTGTTTTGTTTCGCTTAATGTGCCTTTTAATCCGAAAAATACAGTAGCTTCTACCTTCCTTTAGCATCTCCAGAATTCCAACATTTTATGCGATGGTTAGCATCGTCCTCTGCCTTCTGGGAGCTACCACAGGTGTCTTTGATGGTGCAAAACGTTTCGTCAGCATTGTTGTGTTTGTTAGGGAGAAAACTTACAAACAAACAGTACAGCACTTCAGAGTCACTCTGCTAGCGATCGAAGATTTATGTAAATTTGACATGCTGAACGCTTTCTGTACTGTACAGGAGACACGGCACGAGATTGACTTACAATGGTCTACAGCCAATCAGGACACAGAACACAATGCGCTGTTAAATAAAAAAAGAAGAAGCATGCAAAATTGCAAAAATTGCACACACACAAAAAATCAGTGACACAGCGAGGCCGCGAAAGGTGAACCACTGTATATCAGGTTACTTATGCTGTGTGGTTGAGTGAGGGGTGTCCATATGTAAAATGTTTGAGGAATCTTGTTCTCTCACACACACACACACTGGATTGGATGAACAAAAAAAATTAAAACAATTATATTTTGGCACTTGTTAATATACCTTGGCAGTCTGCACATGTAAAGTCACACTTCGATCGCTCTGTGTACACACTGCTGTTAAAAGGTTGGGTTAAATTATAGGCTGCTGGACTGTTGAAGGTTTGGCTTCTTTAACCCTAAAGCCTTTTTGAGCGAATCCACCCTGCTGGGACAGAGTTTAACCCAAAGAGAGAGAGAGAAAACTTTTAAAGAAGAGTTGTTCCTGGAGATAAAGACAGAAATAATTGTCACACGTGGTCAAGTTAAAGGCTACGCGCCCGTCTGCCGCCCATCAAACATGAGAGAAGTGGAGCAGTTTTGCTCAAGACGAGTCAAGCTGAGAAGTCTCTCTGCAAGAAACACTTGATTGCTGTGATTGCCTCAACGGGGTGTGCTGCAAAAGACTCGTCCCACTATATTCGGCCATGACATTTTCATTAATGTTTTTTTTTAATCACGTCTTCCTCATTGAAAAGAAAGCAGCAAAGTGTCTCTTAAAGAGTAGAGAGCAGCTAGCAAGAATTTCACCTTATTTTAGAGAAAATTGTGCTTTTATCTTTTCTGTTGTGAGCAGAAAGGCACCACTTGTGTGTGAAGTGACACAAGAAGCAGCCATTAAAAACACTGTTTATTGTTTGTTTTTCAGTAAGCTATGTATTCCAAGCCACGGAGCAATTTACTTTACGTATACTGCAGAAGTCAACAAATGCTTAAGGAAGCCTTCCCTGTTTGTACATTCATTACTGTAACAGTGCAGATGGATGGCCGGGCAGACGCAGGGGAGTAATGGAGAAATGTGGGGAGAAGGGTGTGTATAAAATTACAGTCTATAGAAATACCTTCTCTGAGGAAATAAAGAGGAGGCAGGAGAAAGTGGCGGCGGGGGATAAAATATTTTCTCACTTGCAGCAGAACTAGAAGAGAGTTATGAGGAGTCTGCCAATGCAGCAAACAGCTGGCTTCATTTGCATAATACCCATCAGGCCCCTCTTTCCCCGAGGCTGCCTGTCAACTCGCGGCCGAGCGGTATGTACACACGAGCACGCACGCGCACAACTTTTCAGTATATCAGTAGCTATATATTTGTCTTTTCTCCCTGCAAAGTAGCAATTGCGTATCACGTCATGTGATTTCAAAGCTTCCCTGTGACTCACTGGAAGCTTTTTAACGCTTTAATTTATTTGAGTTTCATAAAGCCGACTAATTGCCTCTGCAAAAAAAGGAAGGAAGATGAAATGATTCAGCCTTTGTGCTGATAATAAAACGATCATAAAAATCATCTTCTAGAAACAAAGAGCACAGTTCCATGAATCAAACTCGCCTCGAGTGGCTGCAGGGTACGGAGAATGCTTGGGGAGAAATATACTTAAAGACGAATAGCATGGGAGAGGTCTCCCACCACGATGGCGCTGCCGGGGTGTCATCACGGCAATAGTCGCCCCGTGATAAGAGAGATCACAGAGGAGAGAGGGCTGCAGCCCGGGCTCGCCACTGCGGCAGGATCTCAGAACAGCTGAGACCGCCGTCAGGTTTGTTACGAGGTAGCAGGTGCCGGGCCGGCGTCATGTTATGTGGAGATGTACAGGAACAGTCTAAAGTGCATGGCTGCAATGCTTAACATTGCACAGAGTGCTTTAATCTAAGAGAGAGCGCACACAGCGTATTGGGTGAATTAATGTGGATGCCACATGAGTAGTTAGTCATTTCAAGATGCTGTTTATAAGAGACGGAATATGATTTCAGATGAACTGTTTACCCCGAGGATTAACATTATAGCTCTGCTTACTGGATTAGCTGCAGTGATCTCTGCAGGCGCTATAATAGGCTGATGGTGTGTATTATGGCCCCTCAGAGTGCAGTCATCTCGCCCCTAAGTAAAGGCCCCTCCAACTCCTTCTCTCCTTCACACCATTTAAATTAGACACTTTTCAAGAGGCTGGTCAGATAAAAGTGCTGTTTTAATTCAAAAATGTTTCAAGCCACGCATGGCTGGTGAATCCGAGGTCCGCAGTTCAAGTCGGTGGAGGCTGGACCGCTCGACACGCACAGCGAACTCCTAGCGATCGTTGACCGGGGGGGGGGGGTCAGGCAGTCAATCCCTGCACTTTCACAGCCTCTGCTAGAGTGATTTAGGGGGTTTAGAGTGCCAGCGGTAGCATGTAGCCAGTGTCACGGGTTCACACAGTCAAAGAATGAAATTCATAGTCTAAAGCCAGAGTGTGTGACATTCTAATAAAATAATTATGGGCAGTGGTGGAAGACGTGTTTGAGAAAGCAAAATAGACAGCGAGTCCTTTTAGACTGTAATTATCAATATTGACCAATTATTATTTTATTAAAACAGATTTTTATGTGTTATTAGGGGATCGTGGCTCTAAACATTCAGGGGGATGCAGAGCCAATGTAAAGGTTGCCTCATGTAAATCCACTGTGATCAGTAGAGCGATGTGGAATAAAACTGAATAATTACTGTTACTTTTGCTAATTTGATTGAGTACAGCCTTACTGAGAAATAGCAGCCATCAATAAAAGCTTTTTAAAAATAGTATTTGACATAACCCTGAGGTCATGCTGCTGCTTCATTTGTAATGCACTTGAATGGTGTGAATTCCCCGAGGTTCAATTAATCATTTCACCAAAAACTGACAGGCGGTGAACATGCAGGCTTAGTGGACCCGGGGGACTCGGGACCGTTGCCTGTTTAGACCAGCTGGTAATCCAGACTTAAAGAGAATAATGTTAAGTTTTCTGTGAACAAATGCAAATCGTGTCCATGCAGCTTATATTATTGTTCACCTCAAACACTGCTGTGCTAGCTTTTGGTCTAAAACCTTATTTTAAAGCTTTCAAAAGTGATATTAACAATGCATTAAATTGCAGTATGAGGTGACTGTATGATATGAAAGGTGTCACGGGCATTTCTAACCTGACTCTGCAGTTTCCCTGGGCTTTACAGACCGTTTAACTGTCTTTCACCTCACTGGTGCAAGTTTACTGTTTTCCACTGCAGCAGGCAGTTCACATGGAAAGCTCAGGTGTACTGACTGTACAGCATCTTAATCATAAATAATTTGACAGAATAAAAAAAACAAAACCCTGATTGCTTTTGTCCCTGCTACCATCACGGTTTTTTTTTAAGTTGATTAACTATTAACCTTCAAAATGAAATCATTAAGTCCACTATTTCCAGTTAATATGTTATACTGTAGCTATATAACAGTTCTACTAAGATTATTATACCCATTATAACATAGTTATATTTAACTAATTTATAATATTTAACATATGAACTATTCATACATTACTTAAGTCAGCAGGTCAGTTTGACCCAGAACAGCAGAGATGTCACATGTTACTTTATCTACATCACTACATAAAAAAAAATTAAATTATAAAATAAAATTTTAAAACATTTTTTATGCAAAACAAGTGAATTATCCCCAATGAGCCATGATCTGTGAGAGGTAAAGAAGACCATTACAGCAAATATTGATTGAAATGGTTAGTAATGGAGTTAATAATGAGATAAACAATGTTTATTGGGATTGTTTTCGTTTCTGATCCTTTTGGATAAGTAAACATGCCCTGGGTCAAGATCATTGGTGTTCCTGAGAAACAAACGTAACAGGAAGGTTAATTATATTCAGCTCTCCAATGGAGTTAAGTTAACAATACGGCCACAAACTCAAATTGCACTTCTTTACTACAAAGCTGATATGTGAGTGGGCAAGCACAGCCAATCAATCAATGGAAATTATACTTTTAAATACTTAGTTATCAAACAAGTTTACATGAATCAAAAACAATCAGTGTTAGCTTTAAGTAGAGGAGCCAGAGTTTCTGTACTGAGTCGATAGAGAAGATATACCTGCGGGGCCGGTACATTAAAGCTGTTTCCACTACAGCTTACAGTTGAATAGTTTGTGGAGGTCAGAGGCTGAGAGAGCATCTGAAGCTGCTGCTGCACATCTGACATGTTAAACTAACGACGTCTCATATGTCTTACAGTCGTGATACACAGACTAGAAAAAAGTGAAAACCCACATTTCAGCTGACTAATGGCAGCACTTTCTGTTCATTATATCTCAGGATATTATTTCATCAGATTTAGTTGGAGCCACTGGTTCTGCAAGTACATTCATTCTTTTATGTGCCCACATGGTGCCAAATAAAGTGGATTGCCTGCTCGACTATAAAAAAGAGCTATTTTATATTGCTGCAGTGGTAGTGCATGGATCACCCTTTATATCTATTATAGGTCTGTAGACAGCTCCTCATAATACCCTACAGAACTTTGTATTTGGTCCAAAGTACAGCTGAGATTTTTTTAAAAATTGGACTTATTTCCACTTCCTTCTTGTGCCAAACACATTCCTAACACGTTACTGAAAGCTGCTCTGTGTCTGTGCTCGAGCTATTTGGGTAAAAAACATTTTAGCTAATCTTTAAACATCTTTAATAGTAAAATATAATAAATTACAGAGCAACTTTCTTTGGTACAATAAAAAACTGATCCAAACAAGTAATAAAATATCTGACTGTTCCATAACAGCTCATGTCTGTTGCCCATAAAAATATGGTAATAAAAAAATCTTTATAGCTCTTCGCATTACAGAACAATACATGGAGAACCCCTACTGCTAGGTCTTTAGTATTATTCATTAGGTTCTGATACAGGCCAGTGGCTGTTCCTAACTTTGTGTGTCTGTCTGTGTGTGTGTCTGTGTGTGTGTCGTTGGGCCTTTTAATAAAAAATGCCCCGCTGGGCTCTGCATTGCCAGTTTGCCAATCAGAGCATAGCCACGATATGCAAATCTCACACACACACACGTAAACACACACACACAAGCTTACCCGCACAGACATATACACACAGTGGGAGAAAGAGTGTTTTGATCTACCAGGGCCATTACAGACATTTTAAAATCCTATGAATATAAAAAAGAGAGAGAGGGTGGAGGGTGGAAGAGGAGAGGAGGAAGATGAGAGAGATGGGCGAGAGAGCAGCGCAGATGGAGAGAGAGAGAGTGAGAGATATGAAAGTGAGAGGAAACATTTTCTGTTCTGTTTCTGTGCGCAACAGTTTGTTATTTAAGGAAGAGTGAACGGGAAAATGCATCAGAGAGACTACACAGAAGATCCGTCCCTCTCCCTCTGCCGCTGCCATTTGTTTAGCGTTTTCCTGTTCCTTCATATTACAGGCGGCACAAAGATTAATGGGAATGCTCAGTATCAATAAACATGAAGCGTGATTGGTTGATTGAACAAAAGGCATCCTGCAATCAGAGCAGAATGCCGAGTCCTTTTTTTCCTCCTTTTGCCCGTGCAGGCCGCTGCATCACTGATGATTTAAATGGACATTAATACAGGAAGAAACAAACGCTCAGAAAGTCAGTCAAACAACCATGACTGACTATTAACGAGGCAGCATTAGGCCACAAGGAAAAGAGGGGAGAGGAAGAGGAAGAGGCAGCTAATGGGGTGATTAGGGGGGAGGAGAGCTGCTGTTGAGAAAAAGACTTTGTGTTGGATTATTTTCTCCTCTTAGGAGCTTACAGAGAGCCAGCCGGTGTTTTACACCTCAGCTCTTAACACCCCCAAATCCCCTGATTTAGACTTAAACTGCATAGAGAGGCAAGAGAGACAAAGAATGTGGGATGAGGAGGAGAGGAAAAAGAAAATGAGGAGGAAAATATGACCGGGCTGGCCTGATGAGACAACAGGAAGACGTGTCGAGGTGGAAGAAAGAAGTGTTCGTTTACGGTTTACGCCGCTTTCACACTTTTTCTTCACAGCGAAGAATGTGTTTGTTGGGAATAAACACAAGAAACAGCCAAAGTGCTTTAAGCAAATAGGTGAGAGAGGAGTGAGAAATAGACACACCAAACTTTGAGGTGTTGTTATCTTCTGATTAAGCAAAGAGACCGACACCACTGTGGATTTTGTGTTTTTGTGTCACACGCTCGCTCGTCGTTGCCACCGCGGTGTGAAACACTGCAGCGGTGCTTTTGGCCGCAGTGTAAATGCACACAGCTTACCTGTGAAGTCACTTAGGTCTCTGCTCATTTTATAGCCCTGTGGTTGTCAGCGTCCGGGACGAAGGCCAGCACTGGCACCGGTGATGCTGCTGAGATATTTCTGCTGGGCGACCTGTGCAGATGCAGCTTATCCGTTAACACGTTTTACGGTAGCAGGCAGCGACAGACAGACAGAGAGGAAGCGAGACAAGGAGCTATAACTAAGGATGTCATGTAGGACAGCGGTCCACAACCCCCGGGCCACGGACCGGTACTGGTACCGTGAATCGCTTGGTACGCGAGAGTTGAGGCTCGGCTGTGAAATTTATGGTTTTCAGAGTTTTTATCGTTAACTCGGTTTCCCTGGGTCTTTTCCCGTGTTGTAGTCGTGCGTCTTATTTTGAAAGAAATATTTAGGCGTTACCATAGCAACCACAGAGCATTAAGGGGCAGAGGGGAGGATGTTACTGTCAGTGTTGTTGGCGCATTTCAGGAGGACGCTGCTAATGAAGTTACACAATTACACAGTGAATTCACATTTATTATTATATTTACAAAATAACACAGTTTTTGTCTCGGTCGTATCATTTTATTTGGTTGTATTTATCCGCGACACGTTAAAGGCCGGTCCGTGAAAATATTGTCTGACATTACAATGGCGGGACCGCTGATGTAGGACATCCAAAATAGTCTTCAAGCAGTAATCAGATTAGATTATGAACAAGTTATTAGCACTTCCCTCTCCACATCATTTTCTATTTGTCAATACAATCAAATTTAGTTTAAGCCAGATCGAAGCACGGAAAACAATATTATTATTTTTCTGATCGGAGAGCAACTTGGGGTTAGGATCTTGCCCAAGGATATTCGATCCAGGGGTTGAGCCAACAACCTTCCGATCAGTAGATGCCCTGCTCTGCCTCAGTTTAACGTTGACCATGAAGACCACAGCCTGCGCTGCACCAGTCCATCAATATGAATTAATGTAAACTGTACAACAGTACTACAGACTAACCAGTTTAGCCTTCACTGAACTACATTAAACTGTATTTTGATACCATTCAAACTCCACAGGAACAGTTTGTGTGTTTATCAATATTTGTTGTGCTTTGTGAAACACTGCAAATGAAATTACCTTCTACTACAAAGTTACCCTGTACAATCGATCCTGTTTTGCAGCACAACACTGAAACTTCATTGACATTTGTACCATGAACGAAAAAAGAAGCACACAACTTTGAATTTGTCAGGTTCAATTAGATAGATAGACAGCAGCATGATAAAGTGTAAAATAAATAACACAGTTAAAATAAAAGGGCCTTATACTATGACATGCATGAGTTGATAAAAGTGATAAAAAAAAACAAAGAAAAGATAAAATGAAGTGAGTAAAAACAGTAAAAGTAAGATTGACTTTGTGTAAGAAATACAAATGTTTCAAAGAATTAGAATTTTTTGGTAATTACTTCATGGTTCAGGTTAAAAAGGAGAAGAGACAGGAGAAACAGCCAGACTGATTCAGGCAGAATATAAACAAGTATATAAATAACACAGAACTAATGTTAAGTAAATCTGTTTGTTTCATGTCTGAAAGAAAAAAATTATTAGGAGATAAATCTAAATGAGTGCTGTCAGCGTTAATCTCGTTAAAATGACGTTAACGCCATAACCGCATTAACGTGGCAAATTTCTGTTAGCGAGCTATCGCGGATTGCGTGGGGCGATCCGCAATAACTCGCTTAACGCCATTTAAAAGAGATAACGCTGACAGCACTGATCTAAATATCATATTTTTAAAGTGTAAATCTATTACACTGATTTACATGTTTTTCATGTCCACCTTAAATAAAATACCTACACCAAATATTGGCACTGGTGTTGTCTTAAAAATCCTGTATTGGTCGGCCATAAAAAACTTTTTTTCTAATAAAATCTGTGGCTTTGAGGTTTTTATGAGATCACTTTGGGAGCAATAAATTTGAGTAAGATTGTGAAATAGAAGCTGAAAAGCATCTTGTGCCCAAAGTTGTTTTTTTTCTGCTGTTTCTTCAAAACAATCATATTTTTTTAATGAGCTGAGCAGCTCAAAAGCAAAAGAGACCGATGTTAACGCTTTCGTTGTATTGAGTAATGTGTCACTCACAGCAGTCAGTTATTTAGTTACTTGTTCAATCAGATCATATTACTGGATTTCTTTTAGTGTAACACAAGACTGTACCATTTACATTTCTTGTGTACAAAGAAGCTCTGCTTACCCAGCTTTAGCAATTTAACAGTTAACGTGTTGCTGTGAGGAAATTAGACATGATCCTGGTTCTGTGATGGAGGAGATGCTGCCAGGATCAACTAGCAAAGCAGTGAGGCAAAGTCAATACATCAGAGGTTAATGTACAGTAGTGTGAGCAGCCTCTCAACAATGTAACCAGCAGGTGTAAGCTAATTGCAAAGGGGTGTAGATATTTTGTAACAAAAAGCATTCCAACAAGTTCCTTTTCTCAGTGGGTGCATCGTTAGAGACACATGCAGCTTCTGAGTGCCTTTCTGCTCTGTTACTCTGACTGCATACATGCAGACCTGTGCGCTGCTGAAACTGATACAGAAACGCCACCGCAGTGTTTTCATACACAAAGTCGACGCTTTGAGATGGATTTTAGAAAGAACTGAACGTCTGATAGGGAGGGTTGGTCTCCTGGTTCAAACAAACGGCGTTGTCTTTGTTCTCTACTGAAAATTAAACAATCTAAGGTGAACTTTTCACAGGTTGTGAAAATGCCATCAGTGCTTTTTAAAGCAAAGCCCCGTATCCAGCCTGCTGTCGTGCTTTCCCTACAGCCAAAAACTCAAAACCTCCAAATTTAAGCCTTTATTAGAAGCCTGTAAGTATTCTTAAAAAAAAATCCCTTCAATGTTAGAACAAATGTTTAGCTGAAAAGATGCCATTTGTTTTCCCTGCAAAGAGGAATTTATTCAGTCGTCCAGGAATTATATGTGTGTTCAAGGATAAACTTGAATGTATAGAGAAACACACACACATTCGATGCCTTATTGTACTGCCAAGGACCCCTCCACCTTCCACCCGCCGTCCCCTCCTCTCAAGAGGCACTTATTTAGTTAGCACGCAGACATCACGCTGAGAGCCCCACACAGACAGACCACACACACAGCGAGTGCAAACACACACACTCAAACACATCCTGCCAACAGAACAACTCAAATATACTCAGCTTGAATTTTGCCTCCACACACGAACACACATACAGCTGTCAGTCATCCCCTTGTCCCCGCTACACTGCCGTCTCTGAGCGTGTGTGTGTTTCCTTTTTCCGCTAATTAAAACAGAGGTGCGTGTGTGGCTATATAAAGCCCTTTTCTTTCCGTTAATATAGCAGAGTGTGTGCATGTGTTGTGTGTGTGTATTTATAAAAGAGAGGGAGGGGGGGGGATGTCTATGAGACAGAGAGAGAAAGAGAGAGTGTGGGGGTGTGTGTGGGAGGTGTTCTGTTCACACTTAATCACAGTTGTGAATCTCCCTCCCCTTGTCGTATAATATAGATGTCATCCACAGCAGTAACTCCATACTGCAGCTACTGCACAAGGAGTTTTACCGTTATTATTTATTTTGTCTGCCATTCAATTCAATGTTACAGTGGTTGTTGTTAAGCAGCTTTAGTTTACTTATACTCATAGGGAGAGGTATGAGAGCTTCACAGCAGAGATAATAGGGGTTGCTGATAGACTAACAAAGGGCCAAGACCTTTGCTATAGGTCACCCACCAACACACGCCAAACTGAATGATGCTGTCAGCAGTTTTTTGGCTATTCAGGAAACAGAGCCCTGAAGTGACAGCATCAAAGTTCTGCCTAAGGACTGAAAAAGCCTTTTGTACCTTTTGTACAAATGCAAATGACTGAAAGTGCAGTCTCCACATCACCTGGCTCTAATTGTGGTTTACTCTGTATAGACTAGTCGTGGCTCTAGACATGGATGTAATCACAGCAGGACAGAGAGAGAAGAAAATGGCTGTTAAACAGCAGACATTTTGTACAGAAGCAGTAGTACAACAGCTCAAAGAGATGTTAGTAAAGTTAGTCAAACAGCGGCTCGTCTGTCGGGACCCTTTTATGAGCAAAGCAACACTGAGCTAGTGACAGGAGGCAACAAACTGGGAGCCACGTAAAGTAGATGACTATTTAGAAGGATCGTGGATATGACAAAACATGTTGAAGATGAAGTCGCCGGGCGGGAAGCAAAGAGGAAGACCACAGTGAAGGTTAATGGATGCAGAGGAACAGGATGTGAGGATGGCTGGTCTGACAGAGGAGGATACTGGGGATAGGCTGAGATGGATGATCCGCTGTGGCAGCCGCTAAAGGGAGGAGCCAAAAGAAAAAGAACGCAACTGACAAGTTCAGATTGTAACTTTTTGGAAAAGAAACGCCTCAAGTTAATCTCATCTTTGATTTTTTTATGTGTTTATCATTACACACACTGAATCAAAATGCCCCAGGTTTTTCAAGGACTTTCAAAAGATGTGGGGGTTTTTCAAATTATGCAAGACTGCTTTAAATTATCTTTTTTTTATGTTACCATTAAATTCACATCAACTTCATTTCTGCATATTATTAGCAGTAAT
Source organism: Maylandia zebra (assembly GCF_041146795.1). Lineage (NCBI taxonomy): Eukaryota > Metazoa > Chordata > Actinopteri > Cichliformes > Cichlidae > Maylandia > Maylandia zebra. Next base: position 31,090,797 of record NC_135168.1, read on the forward strand.
TTTCCATCCATGCATCTGCTTATCCTTATCAGGGTCGTGGGGGCACTGGAGCCTACCCCAGCTACCTTAAGGCGAGGGGTGGGCTACACTCTGACAGATTGGCAGGGGTAGCTAGGAGTAATTATTTTATTAGTCATTTTCTGTGTTTAACTTTATCACTTTTCAATCACTTTGAAACCTACTTAATTTTTACATTTCAATTTACTGTTAGTGGTGTCCACATGTAACGTAACATACTGTATTTTCAAATGAACACATTCACATAAAATCAAAAGGGATCCTTACACGTGATTTTTATCTTTAACCAAACTACAGTGACAAACAGTGACTTAGCCCCGGCGGGGATGAGCAGTACAGAACTTCATTATGAAAGGGCCTATTTGTGACATTGTGGTACCCACTGCACCCCTGGTGTCACAGCTGTGCTTATTAAATACAAAGACAAGTGAATTCTAAACCAAGATAATTGTAGTTTATTAAAACAAACAAACTACGAGTCAAACAAACATGTTAACTAAAATATTATTGTCTACTTAGGGAATAAAAGAAAAACAGGGAAAAAAGAAATGTTCTTATTTTTAGTTGCGGTCAGTTTCGTTACCTTTGACAACATAACCACCATAATCTGATGAGGATTTAAAGTAAATGTTCATTAAGAATTAGAATGTCTACGTGATTGTGTGTTAACAAAGTGTTGCATTTGTGTTATAACTTCTCTTTTTTTTCCTCTGACAAAATACCCTCATATAAGCAACTTGAGGCGACTGTTCTTGTGATTTGGCGCCTTATGAATAAAATTGAATTAAATTGAATAACAAACTAATACTGAAAACAATATAACCTGAACGGAAACTGCACATTTTCAAGCAATGAAAGTTGAACTGAAATGAGCAAAGTTACTGCCAAATACATGGAATTCAAAACAAACTAAACAAACCCCGCCCACTCCACCCAAAAAAGACAAAGACCTAATAGCAAAATGCAAAAGTGTAACAACTGTGCTGTAAACAGTATGGAACAAATACTCAGTGTGACAGGGAATTCTTTGTATTTGTTACATGCATATGTTGACACTGCCTGGGGCAGATGAAAGACAAAGTGTTTGGAATGCGTATTTGTTCCCTGTGGTTGCCATTAAATTAGATTTCTGTAATGTAGTTTGTTACATTTTAGCTAAACAAAACCAAATCACCAGAGATGATTTTCCAGCCTCCACATTTCTCCAAATCAGTTAGCCAGATTCGAGCACTCGTGTTCAGACCCTGTTTTAAGCCATGTTAGCTTAAAAGTTAAGCTACATGGTAAGCTAACAGAGGAGTCATTTCCATGTCTGCTGAATTCCAAGAGCTTGACATTTATCAAACTTTGTAAAAACAGCGGTTCAGTGACTCTACCTACACAGGTCTTAAGTCTGGCATCAAATACACCTCTGCTCTTCTTTGTGGGCATGTACAACTACATTTTCTCCCTCTTTACACGTACTGTGAAGACTGAAAAATCAAAGAGAAATAAGATATGAAAAATTACAAAATGAAGCAAAGCCATTGACAAGACTTTGACAGTTGTAGGTGTTAACGTGTAGTTTGTATTTTTCCTGGGAGTGCCCTTTGTAGCTGACTGTCAAAGGTATAGGATTGCGTGGACCTTTTAAAAAAATGACTATGGGGGTGTAATTTTGCATAAAATATCGTTTTATGAAGTCCCACTATTGGTCTTATTGTAAGGGAATTAAAAAAGAAGAAGGATAACGGTTAGGAGTAATGGGAAGCCACTAAGAATATGTCACAGAAGGGAGAGATCCCATGGCCAGACCCTTCACATCCACAGGATACCCCCATCTAAGGCAGGCTGGCATCTTTGTCATGCTTACAATGTCTTTTCTTAAAAATATATTAATAAATTCTGATGTTTTCTAGCCTTTATTTAACAGTTTAATAGACAGTAGAGTGGAAAGGAGGGAGAGAGTGGAGAAAACCACTATTCAGTTGTTGCATCACAGTGTGGGATAAATCCCATCACTGCCAGTAATACTCTGATCCATTTTCAATCAGTCTGATCAATAAGAATAATTAAAAACACCTATGTGAGAGTGTAGGGCCTTAAAGCACATGCAAATCAAAGTCAATAAATGCAAAGCCACAACACAGAGGAAGAGTATGTGACAACGAAGAACAGGAAGTCAGTAAGACCACTGACACACCAAGTGGCCAGTTATGCAGTAGCACAATCTCCTGCTGAGGAAAAAGCAGTATTTGAACGCGCGCTTCTAAGATAGTTTTCACAGTAGAACTGGAAAATCTCCTTTTGGCACATGTGATGGTACAACAGGTGATTCAGTAGAAGGTTACTGCCTGTGATTGTTGCTGCTGAGGAGCTGATGTGAAAAGATCCCAGGAGGAGACACATGTATCTGATGAGACTACACGATATTGAACAAGTGTAAACTTGGTGTAATTTTCTTGAAAAAGGTCAAGAATTAAAAAAAGAGGCTAGATTCTAAGTATTTTAAAAAAGTTAATAACAACCATCTGTTATTCTTTCTTCCAAAATGGCATTAGAGCGTTTTTTTGCTAGCAGCTCATCAACTGCAGAAAACTTGGGCTAATTTTAGTGGCGCGGCTCCTTAAGATGGATGACTCTGGGTTGTACTAATACAGATTGAAGCGTTTAGCTTGGCTAGCCGGCTCCAGGATGTGATCCATCAGAAAACAAGGCTAATGTTTTCAGCTAACCCACTCCTGGTGCAATTATATGGTCCACTGGCATTGATCATAGCTCCTCTTCTTCAATCTATTCTCCTCTCTTCCTCTCTCTCCCCCTTTAATGGCCAAGTCGGTGTTAAATGTTTGATAAATGAGTTTTGAGAGCACTTTGCCATGGATTTATTAAAATTCTATAAAACCTCTTTTTTATGTTAGAAAAAAAGAAAGGTGGACTTATTAAATGATATATGTGTATACACATCAAATACTTTAGTTAGAAGCAAACGTAACCATAGTTTAGAAGAACCGATAAACAGACCAATGGACAAGAAGCATCAACTATTATAATATTATACTATCTACCTGTTTTTAGAAACCAAGCAACAATTCCATTTATAAAAGGCATGTTGTGTTTTAACTATTCAACAAATAAATAAGCAATAAGCATAAGTAATTGTCATATTAACTCTTTTTATCTTTATTTTTTATTTGTAGTTTCTGATCATGTAGCTTCTTAGCTGCTAGCCGATTATTTGGCTTGGCACCAGCTAGTTGCTAACAATATTAGCAGCTGTTTGATGTTGAATTGACAGCAAATAATGACATACTGTTAACAGAATGAGTAAAACTGCAGCTGATGTTTGGAATGATGCAGATTTTCTCCCTGCAACACAAACATGCATCTACTTCAGTTCAAACGATAAGAACACAAGCGATAAATCGGCTTGACACTGTGTTGTAAAAAGCTCTCAGCAGAGATTGTCTGAAGGATGTGGTTTCTCCTGACCATGATGACAGTCAGAAAATCAGAGAATGAGAGAAAAAAAACGTAGAGAGCGTCTGGAATTAAAAATGTCTCCCATTATTCCCAAATGGAAAAGTTTTGTTGGTTAGGAAATTGTCTTAAAATTTCAGTGTTACTAACACAGTGCAAAACGTTGTGTTTTATAGTGTTTAAGTGATAACGTGACGAATCCTGCGAATCCGTTTACAGCATCCTGCCATGCGATTGCATTTGTCCCTGACCATCAAGAACCCTCACGTTAACTTTTATCAAGTGGAAAAAAGTTAGCGTTCATCCTCCAGCTTCACCGTTTATATTATGCTAACATAGCTGTGTCGCTAGCGATCACGTAGCACATCGTTATATATCAGCTAGACTTCAGTAACCCTACAAACGTCACTGCTGTTTAGTTTTCGGTCTTCATTTATGAAGATGACAGAGCTGTACGACTTAATTTGTTTCAGAAATCTCTCAGTCAGAACATGATATATTGTATTTAGATGGAAACTAGCGAGCTAACTTCCTGCTAACTTCTGAGTTAAATTTCATAAATGACGTTTTCATGGATGCCTGGATGTTAAACTTAATTGTTACACCTGGTCGAGCAGAAACATTGGTCATTTTATTACAGCTGAAAGAATTTAGACAGTTTTTTAACTCTCAGTGATGCTGCAGTGTTCATTTGACTTTGGCACCTGAAGCAGAGTTTGGGCCCAGACACGGCTAATGACATCAAACTTAAAGACCGGACAGACAACGATGACCCTTGAAACATAATATGGCTGAACTGTGTTTGTCACTTAGTGGCTGTTATTAAATGCCAGTTGATAAAACGGTCAGACTCAAATTAACTGTTTTGTGCATTTAGACATTTTTTGTGCCTTGCTAAAATTATTCAAAGAGAAATTTGTCATTCATTTTTAATCACTACTTGACTCAGTTGTTAACAACAGAGAGACTAAACCATCCTGTCATACTCTGTAGTCTGAACTTAGAATGACCCTCCTTAAAGTGAGGAACAGCTACAGCCTGAGTTTCCTTGTCTAAACACTGCACGGGGCACACAGAAAGACCAAACGCACACACAGCACTCAGAAGCTCACACATATCCAACACGTGAACATGTTAGTGGAAGGCCAATTAGCGCGCGTGAAAACGTCAGGCTTATTTGAAGCAATGTTTCAATGACGACATTTAATTGGACGGTAAATCAACTCCTTATCAGCCTCTCCACAGCTTGGTGGGAGAGAGAGATGGCTGAGAGGAAGAGGAGGACGCAGAGAGCGAGCTAAAGAAAAACAAATGAAAAGAGCTGAGAGACACATGGTGGAGGTACGAGTGTATGTTTGTGCACAGCAGTTTAATGTAACCTTAGCGGGCTCCAGCCTGACGATGAAAACTCTGGGACGTCATAGTGGTGCCAGCCGATAAGAGGCAGTTAGTGTGGTAGACTTCAACACAGGAATGGAAGCAGCATGATGGATGTGCAGTGTAGAAAATCCAAATCAATAGCATAACACAGTGGTCAGCTGGTTTATTCTTCTGATTTAATAGTTTAAACGAAAAAGGCACAGGGATAATAATTACGATGGCTCTGCTATGCACATGTTTGCCAGTAAACTAAGCATGCCTGACACTAGGCTAACAGAATCACGTACACGGAATGCAGCACTCATTAATGTCAGTAATTACAGAGATGCTTTTACAGCAGTTTCCATTCACAGTGTCTGTTGTGAAAATGTGAGTTTTCTTTCAAAAAATGAATTTTTTGTGGTAAGAATATTATAAAATATCACCTTATATTTACAATCAATTTTTAGGATTAGTGAACAGATGTAGTTTTAATCAAGCGAACTCCTTATTTTGATTCTGAATTAACTTGAGCTTCCATCAGCTTTCAGCTTTTTTCAGTTTCATTTAAAATATACTGTTCAAATGTCTTCATATCTCACTGGGAAAACATGCAAACGTGGAAATACAGTAAGGCAAAGCTTGAAAATGAGTATTTGGTCTTCGCTTTATCTCCACATTTCCATATTCAGCTGACGAGACCACCACTTTGGGAATCACTTATAATACATTTTTATACCTGTCAAACTGGATCTTTAGTGTTTTTCTTATATTCAGCCTAAGAACTCAGAACAAATGATGTGTTTTTATAAAAGGCTGCTAGTAACAAATTGCCTGATGATACCATTTAATGTTGGTTCTTTACCAAGTTGTCTGTTATGTGTAGGCACAACTCAGATTCACCCCTTGTATTAGGTCCATCTTTGTGCCTGGATGACTCACAGGTCAGTGTGAAGTGGTTTAACAGACAAAAAGAACCTTTCCTCTAAAAAGATCAGGTACAAGTACTGGACTGAAAATGAAGCTAGTGTCAAAAAACCTTTGAAAGATCTTCAGAATTCCTGGAAAACAACCGCTCAAGACCACTTGAAATTACAAAAAGTGTCTATTTGGAAGAAAAATATAGAGAAATAAGAAGCGGCTGAATGATACCTGAACAATTCATTGCTAGATAAGACACCAGCCTGTGCCTGTGCCTCTGTGTCTGTGGTGGGGTATACCCTGCCTGTTGACCCATAACAGCTGAGATAATTCCAGCCTGGCTGTTAACCTGATTTGTACTTAAGAAAACAGATGGATGATGAAGTGAAAATCTAATATGGGGATAGCCCTGCCCATATGGAAAAGATATATATCCACCCATCCATCCATTCGCTTCCACTTATCCTTCCCAGTTTGAACTGTGTAATTGCAAAGCAGTGACAATGATTCGTGAGGTGTATTTCAGGGTGAAATACAGTGAAACCATTAGCAGAATATACAGAAGTATCACATATGGAAAAGATATATCAGAATCAGAATACTTTATTGATCCCTGGGGGAAATATATAAATCTTATACAGTTTTTATCTGTCTTGTGTGAAACTTGTATGAAAAGCACACAAGAGCCAAAACAGATATAAGATCCCTTGAAAGATTATATAAATGAAACTTGTATGTTTTGGATACTTACTAAAACAATATATGAAAGTAATGAGAAAGTGGCCACTTTCATGAGTAAATCATGTAAGCCTTGTATGATCCTCTATATGAAGCAAGCTAAAGCTGATGCATTTTTTCTATTTCTTTTCCATGTGGGAAGCTGCATCCAAATGAAGTTTAAATTTTGTTAACCTAGCGTACTTATTTTCACAACCTATGGCTCCTTAGCTGGAACATGCTAACTTTAACACTTGATTTTTCCTGCTTGAGGTTCTGGTTCACAGTTATTGATTAATGAGTTCCAAATATTGATTTGCTGCCTTACTCCTGTCTTTTAAATCTGTCTCCAGAGAAAAATCTCCTTGCTTTTAAACATAAACACAGTTTACTTACTGTCACGGATTAAGTGTTAAATGATCTTTGTCAGTGGTCTGGAGGAAACAAGGTAACCAGCTACCATTTACTGCTCCACTGGTTAATGCAATAACTTAGAAGCAGCTGATATAGTCTACCTTAACAATAAGCTGGTTACGAACTGCTGAAATACTGAGAAATACTAAACTGTTAATATGAAATTCATTAGTATCTGGGCTTAACTAACAGGTGTAAGTGGTGCATAATTTATGGACATTTAATGCTTGATTATAGCTCACATTAAGTCGTTTATGTTCGTATATTAGGGCCATCCAGAGGGGAAAAACTTGGACAAGGCAATAATATAAGAATTTCTTGGACAAAAACTCTGAATTTAGTAGTATTTTAGGCATCACTAGGAGAGGACACTTTCCAAACTTAAACGTTTGAAATGAAAAATAGGGGACTGCTGAGGTCTAAACAAAGATGCCCAGCTTAGACTGAGCATCTAATAAGAGATTATAGATTTTTCAATGATGCAGTGGGAAAAGACACAATTTTGTGAATGTTTAATGGAGTAATTGAATGTCCTAGTGGGAAAACCAGAAACAAAGCATTACATTATAATATTTATTATAGCATATATTATGTCTACTATATTTTTTAATTTGTGTACTTCCTATTTTGTAAGTATATATGTAAATTCATCATGTACATCAATAGAAATGTTTTTATTTCTGAATAACTCTAATCTGTTGCTGTACGTGTTATATTGTTAGACAATCATACAACAAACGTGTGTGTAGTCTGAACCTCGGCCGAATGTGATTAATCAAAATACACATTATTTCTTTACTTTTAATTTTTTTTTCTCCTGTAGTTATGAATGTCTGCATTGGCCTTGAAACTCTTGCATTGTTCCAGCTCTGCCTTTGAGTATCACTCCCTGCTGGCTTGAAAAGTGGTTGTAATAATTTACAACGGCAGCTTAAATTGATATGGTTTGCACCGGACTGAAATAATGACAGTTGTAATGAAGAAAAAGCTTTTATAGAAACTTCAAACCATTTTTTCTTAGCAAAATCTTCTTTGTCCATCTGTACGCTCAGTATGTTCCCCGCAATTACAGCGTTACTAGGATATGGCCTCAAGGAGGCTGATAGCACAACACGAGGCAGTAATAGCTGTATTACTGGGACAGCGGAAAACGCTGCAGCAACAGAACAAGACATTTTGTGCAGCCGATAAAAATATCTGTTTTTATGAGAATACCAGACACTGCAACACCCAAAAAATACCCTGTTTTCTTATATGAGAGGTGAAGTAGGTATAAATGTGCAAAGAGGACACATGATGTGAAAGACCTACTTCACCAATCCTCGGATTATTAGGCAGGCTGACTCATACATAAACATGTACACGTTTCAGTGAATCACTTGCACACAACTGTTGAACAAACCAAAACACACACACACACACACATACATGTCTCCTCTGAGGGCAGTGCTTGTGATCTATCTAGCATGCTGGTAATCCCAGCGATGGCGGTCACTCCAGCTCTGTAAACAGCTGAAATATGGATGATAAAAGGAGCAGATGAAACTGAATAAACGAGAAGCCCACGGACCAAAAAAAGAAAATCCTTGAAGATTTTCCAAACCCTGTTGGACCTCAGCCTGAACTGTACACGACTCAGAAGTTCAATCGCATCGACTGGATGATAGACAGCTTTCATTTGACTTTGGCATTTTTCATAACAGCAGCGCGATAGTTTTCCCTCCGTGGCACATTTCTGGCCTCGTAGAGCCGCCTCAAGGGATGAAGCGAGATACTTTGTGTAATTTAGCCAACGTAGAGAGCCTCTTTCTCGTCTTTCCGAGAAAATATCCTGAGAAAACAGTTCAGAAATAAAGCAGAAATATGCGGTGATGTGTTAATAGCCCTCTGAGGGCAGTGCAGGAAACCGTGTTTACATTAATCAGGCTCCAAATTTGATTCTGTTTGACTTCGTCTCTCTCTTCTCTCCTCGTTAGCCTTTCTTCTTTTCTCTCTTTCATCTTCTGTTTCTGCCAATCTCCAAGTCAAATGATACTGTCTCTCTGTTATTGTAAATATGAATAGACTGTGTGTGTTTTGGGGTGTTTTTTATTAATTCATAATTTGTCTTCCCACATGCATACACTGAGTCATTCATCTCTCTCACGCTCACACACACTAATGCAGAGAGGGAAGCCTGTTTGTTCAGTCTTAAACGCATTACTGTAATTACCTCTTAATGATTTTTAATTCCAATATAAAAGAAACAAGACACTCTGGTGGATTTGAAACATGAAAAGAGGCATATAAAAAGAAAATCATTTGAATGGAATCACACTAAATGTGTTTGTTGTGTAATTTTATAGGTGACTGCTTGTGGAGTGTAAATGGGCTCCTCGTTAATGTGACAAATTAATGTAATAAGCAGCCATTCAGCAGATCAGAATGAAGTATTGGGCCATAATTCATGTAATATTTGGGTTAAAACCAAGGACTTTTTTTTTTTAATTTAAAGATGCTGACAGAAAGTGAGCGTTTGTGGCATGTTGATATTTGATAGCCAGGGTGTTGTTGTGCTATCGTCCCGTGTCCATGTTGAACTCGGTGCTGTCACTGGTAAAAGACTAAAACGAACAGGAACTGAACAACCTGTCAAAACTTTATGCAAAAATAGGGTGGACCAGGAGCTAGTCATGAAAAGTCTGTTAGATCAGTGTGGTCGTCTGCCTCAAGGGGTTTTGATTATTTCCATCTTTTATTTACAGTATATGGGATGATTGTGTTTTTCCTGTATTAGCATTCAGTCAAAATAGAGCATAAACTGGTATTAAATCCACCGGGTGATCAGACTGTGAAGAGAGCGATCTTATAAGGAATAATGGAGGGATAAGAGGCTGGGAAAATTTAATCCTTGAGTATTTGGTAGCAGTGGGAACACAAGAGAGCAGTGATTTCCCCTAATACATCAGGAAGTGAAGCGGAGGTGTGTGTATGTATTTCGGCACTTTTTCATTAAAACAAACAATAATGTAGCATAGCTACTAACCCCGAGCCCCACTTACAGCCTCCTCGATTTGATACTGTTTCTACATGTTTGTCATTATTTATTATACATCGCACAAGGCCCAGTTCCAGCTGGAACTAATTAATAATGCTCATTGTCAGCTCTTTCTTGTTGAGCTCTTTGTTGCACACAGCAGAGGCCTGACTGCCGGTGATGCCGTGACCCGAGCTGTCCGGTGAGCGAGCTGCCTGTCATCTTGTTTACTTGTATCTCTTTTTCTATTGGATATTTATGCTTGTGAGCTGAAACATGTTCAGGTTTTGGGCTGTTGGTGACTCAGAGTACAACGTTTTGACAACATCTGAGACGACCTCGCAGGCTCAGATTTTTTTCTGTCTAAAAAAACCTGGTTACATTAAGGCAGTATTTATAATAGTAATGGATAATGATGTTTTAGTAACTCTGAGTGTGGTAATGTAAGGGTGTGTGCTCGTGTATCCACATGTACCTTTGTGATTGATGTGGGTATTCTGTGTGTGTGTGTCTATCTATCTGAGCAGCTATTTCAGAGAGAAAGGATTTCTGCCTCAGTAATTGCCTCGGCTATATTTTCCCCCTGAATCTCTCTCGCTCTCATTTTTCTTTGTATCTATTTTCTCTCTGAGTTTTGTCCTTCCTCTTCCTGCAGACTTGCTCTGTGGCTCTCACTCATCTTTCAGCTCTCTTTTATGTTCCCTCCATCTCTCAGTCCTTGACATCAACCGTGATCTCACAGTAAGATCAATTAGGGAAACACACACGCACACATTTACAAGTAAGTCACCTGTCCATTAAAATCCATTAAAGCCTGTTTCCATTCAGTAAACTCATAATAGACTTCCTTCAAATGATTAAGTGGTATATTTATGATAATACACAGTCTGTTTTAGAGGCCCATCCTGCAAAACAAACACCAAACCCTGGCAGTGTCAGTATTGTGCTTCGGTGAGCTACATCACAATGGTGATGGACAGGGATGGTTAAAGTGATGAAAGGCTCTCTCCTTTCAGATGTATAGAGAGATGGATGGAGACGGACGTAAACAGACGGGGCGGGCCTGAAATCATATGAGTGTTTCCATTTTTGCCTGTCAGTTGTGTTTTAGACCACTGTAGAAAATCACATTTAAATGCACTTGTTTGTATCCATCAGCTGTGACAAGTGTGGAAGTGTTGGGAAAATAACACAAGGGAGCATTGTTTGTTGCATAAGTGATGCACTTCTCTCAGAAATGGTACTGAAACGTGTCTCATACACCAACTTACTTTGTGTTTGTTACTTTGTTTAGGAAAGTAGCTTAAAGTTTAAGTAATGTATTTTCCGCACTATAAGGCGCACTTAAAATCCTTTAATTTTCTCAAAAATCGACAGTGCATCTTATGTATGAATTCTGGTTGTGCTTACTGACCTCAAACCAATTTTATGTGGTACACGGCGCTCAAAAATCTGTCAAAAATGTTTTAGTACGACTTTTGTAAGTTGGATTGTTGGAGCACTACGGCTACCGTAGTCAGGAGCCTCGCGGAGGAATCTGGGTCCTAAACTCCGTTACTTCAGGTCCCAAAGTCAAACGAACACTGCAGCATCACTGAGAGTTAAAAAACTGTCTAAATTCTTTCATCTGTAATAAAATGATCAGCGTTGCTGCTCGACCAGGTGTAACAATTAAGTGTAACATCCAGGCATCCATGAAAACAGGATTCATAAAATTTAACAAAGTTTGAAGTTAGCAGGAAGTTAGCTCGCTAGCTTCCACCTAAACATGATATGGCATGTTCTGACTGAGAGATTTCTGAAACAAATTCAAACGTACAGCTCTGCTGTCACTTCCAACATAAATGAAGACAGAAAACTAAACAGCAGTGACGTTTGTAGGGTTACTGAAGTTGGGCTAGCTAGTTTATAATGATGTGCTGCGTGATCGCTAGCTACACAGCTATGTTAGCATAGCATAAACACAGTGAAGCTGGAGGATGAATGCTAACTTTTTTCCACTCGATAAAAGTTAACGTGAGGTAGGGTTGCCAACTCCCTGAAAAATAAATAAGGGACACTTCGTGGCCAGGGCCGGGCAACCGAGTTCACCCTTCCCAGTGTGGTGAATTTTGTAGATCTTTTTTTTGTGTGTGAAATTATTTTTTAACCATTTGACTTGAATTTGATTTAAGCAGATGCATATTCTTTGTGATATGACCATATGGGAAACAAATGATCATTTAGCCATTTATTTTTAGCTCAAAATGACAACATTAACAGAGTAAAACAGGTCTCTTTCTTAAACAGAAGCCTGTCATGCTTAACTTTTGAGAATATAAGTAAATCTTTCTTTAAAAGAACTCTGTCCTGCTTAACTTAAAATTATATAAATTAATAGAAAGCAATAGAACAAAAATATTCTTGTAACTGTGCACATATAGTGCATTTAGTACAATTGGCTTCAGTTGAGGTATTATTTCAGCTTTTCTAATGCTAATCAGCTGCTCCTGTTTGTAAACCCACTTGTTCCCATGATTACGCATCATAACTCATCATCATTATTCATCTATGTATTACTTTTATGTATTAGTCATCTATTTGTTGTAATCATCTATCCTTGCAGTTGTTTATTACACAAAATAAATTATATTATCACACTTCTGGCCACATACCGCTGATATTCACTGCACATGCCCATATTAACCTTAACCCCAGAGGGTTTAAAAAAAACAAACCAGGGTTTACATACCATATCTGCTTCTGCCGTGGCCTGGTGGACAAAAAATTGGTTAAGGGTTCCCCGAGCTTTCACGCCCCTCGTGTTCTTCATGTGCCCACCACTAGAAGCATGTCTATGGAAAAAGTGCGCCGGCACACAGTGCAGTGCGCTTTAAAGGTGTTATTATGCACTTTTCCAGCCAGGTGTTTTCCTTTTCCCAGTCCTCCCTGTACTTTTGCAGCCTTTTTTTCTTTCTCTGAGGGCAACAAACATTGCTGCTCTAATGCTGGGCTTACACTGTGTGATTTTTGGCCCATTTAGAGACGATTTTTGAGTCGTGCGACCGATTTGGTGATCGGCCAGATTTTGGCCTTCATCGTGCATCATGTAGTATACGTGGGGTAACGAGAAGCGATTAACACCTCACGACCAGCTCCCGATCATCAATCGCTCGTGAGGGTCTCACCACAGCCGCTCACACTGCTCACGCGCAAACACGTAAACGTCGGTGAAAAAGATGGAGCAGCACGGCTGTGCAGCGTGTGATCTGGACACAAGCGATGGAGGCACAAGTTGTAGAACTTTGGAAAGCTCATCCGAGCCTTTTCGATGTGGCATCACAAAATGATCACGACCACAACAACCGTGAAAATAGTTGGATTGACATCGCTGCTCAATCACAGCTGCCTGATCAATGTTTTTCATTAGCAATTTAGCAAAGTTGATGGTGGCGGTGTGTCTGTGTGAGTGAAAGACAGAGAGAGCGACAGATTTTCTGTTATAACCTTCATTTTATGGAGGCACAGTGTGAGCACTCAGGTCGCATCGGAGCATCGGGCCATATAGTGTGAGACCTGCATCGTGACCTACGAATTTATAATCCCTGCGAGTCAATCGTGCAGTTTGAGCAGGAGCTGAATAACGTGACTGAAAAAGTCGCACAGTGTCTGCCCAGCTTTAGGTGTACTGTCATCCGAGACTTGCACCGCAGTGTCGGCGTTTGTTTCCCTGTTGGCCATGCTTGTTGTTGTGGTCATCTGTTGTCTTCCGGTATTTTCTCCGTAAGCGACCTTTCCTCGACCAATGAGATGAGCGGTAATCTGAATTGTCATACTCGAATTGTCATAAGTGTGCTGTCAGCTCATTGGTCACAAAGCAGGAGAGGGGCTGGGAATTATGTTTTCAAACAAAGTGTTAATTCCATTAAAAGTTATAGACTACTTTTGATTCTCACTGTATTACAGGACAAAGTGCGTCCCTTATTAGCTCAATATGGGACGTGTACTTTTGTTTCTAAATACGGGACGATTCCGTTTTTTAAGGGACGGTTGGCAACCCTAACGTGAGGGTTCCCGATGGTTAGGGACAAATGCAATCGCATGGCAGGATGCTGTAAACGGCCAAACTTCAGTCAGGAGAACAACTGAGATAATCCCTCCACAATGCGAGGTTAGTCATTAATATACTGCAACAACATGAGAATAGAGCAGCTGCCAGAGAATTCAACATTAATGAATCAATTGTAGGGAAGTGGAGGAAGCAAGAAGAATGAGTTGAGTAAAGTTTGACTTATCTGACTGTGTTTTTTTCACTTAATGTGCCTTATAATCCGGTGCACCTTATGGTCCAAAAAATCCAGTATACGTGGCATCGCATTGTTGTGTTTTGTGTGTGTCTTGGATTCTCATTTAAACCTTTAGTTTTTTGTGTTTTTTGTATTTTGGCTCGTGTTTGTATTTTATTGCTCTTCTAGTTTTGTTGAAGTTTTTGAGTTATTGTAATGACATGTTGCTGTTTTTCGTGATATTCTTGTTTCAGTGCTGTGTTGAAGATAAGATAATACTTTGGGGTTATAACACAGTAAGGTAAGCTAAGGTTAAAAAAATCATAAGTTGGGAAATTTCAGCGTTATAGCGGGCAACTTAAAAGCATAAAGTATAACAAAACTAAACAAGAAAAAAAATAAAGTAATAGGACAATAAATCTAATATAACAACACAAATATCTTCTATTTAAATGACAATATTGTAATAATATGTGATAAAAACTAAAACTGAAAATATTTCATAGTCAGATAAGTAAAGACAGAATTGAAAGTATCGTACTGAAGGTTGTAAATCTGTGTTCCCTGTGTCTGTTTATGTGTTTGTGCCCTCTGTGTATACTTGTCTTTTGTTTTGTAGTGACGGCTAATTTTTCTGTGCTTTGTCATTTACATTATATGCTGCGTCCAATTTCAAACGGGAAGTAGGAAATTCCGAGTTTCAAATCAGAATTTCCCCCGCAAACATCGCAATTTGTCATGGCAGCAGCCACCATGAGTAGTACTAAAATGACTAATTAAATGATATTATCACCTTATAACCCAAGCACAACTGCTGTTAATGTAGCTCTATCCTTATAGTTGACAATGTGTGATTAGCAGTTTGAACTGTGTAATTGCAAAGCAGTGACAATGATTCGTGAGGTGTATTTCAGGGTGAAATACAGTGAAACCATTAGCAGAATATACAGAAGTATCACATATGGAAAAGATATATATAAATTTTATAAAGTTTAAATCTGTCTTGTGTGAAACTTGTATGAAAAGCACACAAGAGCCAAAACAGATATAAGATCCCTTGAAAGATTATATAAATGAAACTTGCATGTTTTGGATACTTACTAAAACAATATATGAAAGTAATGAGAAAGTGGCCACTTTCATGAGTAAATCATATAAGCCTTGTATGATCCTCTATATGAAGCAAGCTAAAGCTGATGCAAGTCTTTTATAAGTTTTTCCTAGTGTCATGAATCGCTGTGCGGCAGGCGGGAGTTGGACCCAAAATGCAGGACTCACAGACTCGAGGGAATGAACTCAAAACACAGCTTTATTTGCTGGTAAAACAAACATACAAACTAAACTAAACTGGGAAGCCACAAACTAAGAACTACAGCGAGACACAGGGAGATCCACACACAGCATGAGGGACGACGTCACACCGACTCAGAGAAACACAGGGTTTAAATACACTGGGGAGTAACGAGGGGAATGAGACACAGAAGGAGGGCACAGCTGGGAGAAATCAGGACTGACGAGACAAGCAAAGCAGGACACATTCACATAAGAAACGGACCTTCAAAGTAAAACAGGAAGTATCACACAGAGACGCGAACTTGACACAGTGGAGACAGCAACTAAGAAATACAGAGACATAAACCATAAGGCAGGAGACCCAGGACCGTGACACCTAGTTGTTTTCCATATGGGAAGCCAGGTATTGTCACACTAAACACACCACTGATCTTGAACAGCAAAGTAAAACTGTGGTTAAATCAATTCTTCCTACACTATCAGATTTTCTTTCTTTTAACCAGCCGTCTTTTTCTTTGTTTTCTTTCCGTTTTTTTGTTTTGGTTTTTTTTGCTGGCATTTCTTTTTGAGTCATTAAACAAATTCAACCTGTGCTACCATTACTGCATTACACTCTGAGTATACTATTTTTATAATAACACCAAAAAAAGGGGTCATTAATGCTGACAGTTATCAGTCACTGTGCTTTTCCTCTCATCTCTGCAAAGTGTTTTAGTGTTTTCCAGCTCGTTTTCTGAACTTTGAAACCCTCGACATTACTCTCTTGGTTCGCTTTCACAAATCTAATGAGCTTCATTTCCACGTTGCAGTTTGCAACTTTTGGCTGGCAATCAGCTCTAATCAACCATCTGTACGTTACCTGAAGCTCACTGAAGAACACAAACTGTCATTTGGACATAAATTGGGCATTTGCAAGCTAGAGAAGCAGATATTTCCCTAAGGACTGATTGAAGACAAAATTGCATGTTTAAATATTTAGAAAAACAAATTCTCAGTGTTTAAAGTTAATTAAACATTGAGTATCCTCAGCAACCTTGCTTTTATATGAACATAACCAACATACAAACATTTGGCAGCCAGTTGAGTCGAGTCATGTGGCAGATGAGTTGCTCATTGGCATAGACTCACTCACATTGAGTGCCGCATGCTGACAATCTGTCTGCATTTAAAAATTCGATTTTTCTGCCTCCCGTCAGGTAACCAGTGCAAAGGCCTTGCAATCTAAAGCAGTCACAACTATTTGCAATCAGTTGCAGAATGCAAAAAATTTCAGTGCAATTTCACGTAGTTGCAAGGCGTCCATCCTGTGTGTGGCCTAGACCAGGGCTGTCCAACTCCAGGCCAGATATCACCCTGGGTCAAATAATTAGTTTGTTGCCGGGCCCCTGGAGAATTTCAAGACATGTTGATGCTTCAGGTTTGTTGCACTGTGAGTGAAATCTCGTGTCCACTTTGTAATCTACAGTAAATCAAGACCTCGTGTGCTTGCCTTCTGATGGTAATGACGTTGTTTCATTAGCTAAATAATCCAGCTGTTGGCTTTTTATCGCATGATACAAATGTAGCACATCTGCTTCGTATTGTCTAGAAGTCTGTAAGATTTCTTTTAGTAAAAAGTGGCCTTGGGACTTTTGTTGGGGGAAAAACACATCTTCGTCCTCCCACTCTGGTTTCCTCTTGACTCACTGTTGAATTAACATGTCGATGTAGATGAACAGCTCATGTCTAGAAAACATACAAATAAGCGGATACTTCGTTGGTGAGCTCAACCAGCCTGTCAGCCCAGAGTCCCTTTTGTTGTTTTAACAGTCAGTGATTTAAGGCAGAGTATGATGTCATCCTTCTCATCACGGTTATACTAAATTGCTCCTCGTTTCGTGTTAGTGCTATTAGTAATGGTGTGTAACAGAGGTTATGTTGATGTAATATGTTAGAGCTCTGCAGTGAATTTGCCTCAGAGTTTCTGAGCTTTTCAGTCTTTCTGCCTTCATCTTGCTGTTCCTCACACTCTTTCTGCTTTAATGAGCCCATCTGCTGGACTGATCTGAGCCCAGATCTGACCCAGACAGATTTTCTTTTCAATTACTGTTTGTGAGGCAATAATTTGGCAGTGGACTTTTTTTTTTCTTGTGTCTTTTTTAGCAAACAAAGTTGTGTTTTTCCAAAAGCGACAATAATAATTTGTTTGGAATGAGCAGGGAAAAAACTTCTTAGTAGGGCTGGCTTATCTGAAAAAGCAAAGACTTCTAGCTTCAGAAATGTTTGTGTGTGGTTTGGCACAAATACTTTATTTAGGTTTTTAGGAGCGTTCTGAAATGCCAGACCTGTCTGCAGTGATATCCCAGGCATCTGCTGCAATGTTGCTTTAGTGCTCAGTGCAGATGACTCCTGTTAACAAAGGACGACTTTATTGACAAGGGCGCATGTTAACATAGATTAGCAGCGCGCAGCCACTGAACTGGTTAATCAGAGTGTGCGTATGTCTAAGCTCAAACAGCCTCTTTCTTTATCCTCAAACCTCAAAGCAGTCCAGTGACTTGTGGAGCTAAAATGGCCCCGTGGTTCACACGATGCAGGCCAAACCACAGCTATTTAATGGCTGTTTTTGAATTTTAAAACTGAAATAACTAATTTTTCAAAACATCTTTTCTCTACCCTCTGCACAAGTTAGTCGCTCATAACAAGGAGGGTGGACGACTACAGTGCATCACATTGTTTTAGACAAACTGTGCACAAATGGTTTGACTTTATTAAGACTCATTGAAAATTACATCTGTAATGAGAGAATTTTAAATGAATGCTCCGAAAAATATGAATGTTTTGAAAGCGATTGAACCACAGTGGGTGGAATAACCATAACCAGACACTGAAGGCATTTGTATACAATCATAAAAGCCCTTCTTGGAAGTTAAAAAGTCTGTTTATGGTGTCTACTCTAATTTTATTTCAAAAATATGTACTTAGAAAAAGAACAAATAGTTTAAAAATGTTGATTTCAAACATAAGTAGCAAGCTTGTTAGCCAAATACGCTAATGACTGATTTTTCCATCCAAGACCAAAAAGAACATAATTAACCAGCTTGATTACATACATACCAAAGCTGCATACCAGTTCACACGCTGGAAACTAAGGCTGTACTCAGAGTCCTTCTGTGTTGTTTCCTCTGCTGCAGCAAGACTCAAACATCTTGCTTTTGATAAAATTCTAAATTTGATCTTGCCTAGCGTTTTAGCTAAAACCTTTTCTGTCTCTGGGGTCTCAGCTGCTGCTGATCAAATAATCTGAAAACATCAATCCATCAGAGCACTCTTACACTTTGTCAACCAAGAATAATCATTTTCTAACAATTTACAGAGCGCTGAAGAAGCTGCAGTGAAAACGATACAGGATAATGATAACGAAGAATTTTCACTACAGTACAAACATTATGTACATTACTGAAGGTCGTGGGGAGACATGATGGCAACGTATAACCCTGCAAGAGTAATATTGCATTAACCAGTGAGGATAAATGATTTTCAAAATGTTAGCTAAATTGACTAACAATAAAATCAAAACAATTAAAAAAAAACCAACAGCAGCTAGAAATGAGAATGCATTGTTTGTTTACATCTTTGTGAAATCAGTGAGCTATTTTTTCAGAAGTCCTTCTCGTTGAGTTTGAATGGTAAATCGGCCACAGGTGTCATTGTAGCATGTGCCGTGTAAGTCCGCGGCGATTCGTAATTGCGCTGTGGATGGATCCGCTTTATTTGTTTTTGGTGCTTAAACCTCTGTACCCCCGCTGTGTCCCGTGCAATGTAATGTCGCTATAAATAGTGCTGAAGTCAATCTCTCTGTCTTCCTTTGTTTTCTCCAGGTCAGCCTACCAAACAACTCCAGCTGTGTTGAAGAGATTCTGCGGGTACGTTGCTTGGGTACACACACAAACACACACACGCATGCACAGTAATTGCACTGATTATCAGCTGTTTTCTGTTTGTTCACAAGGAGCTTGGTCCCTCTCCAGAGTCTGATTTTGCAAAGGAAGGACAGGGAAAAGAAAGGGGACTACAAGGCAGGGAGGGAGAAGAGAAAGCAATCTGTTGGCTTAGGTCAATGATTACACAAGTCCTTTTATTTGGATGACATCATACAGACATCTTTTCCACAGACCTATCATCTCCTTTAACCGTTCTTTCTTCCTCCTTTCTAGCTGCATGTAATCAAAATCACACAGCAATACATTTTCCCACAGTTTCTCTCTCCTGTCTCTTCCTGGGAGTGATGTCAAAACAAAAATGTTTCCCTCGCTAATCTTCCCTCACTGCCAGTCAGAAGATTAGGACGGGGACCGTCTTTGACTTCTTTATGTCAAGTTACCGCTTTCACTTCTCGCCGTCTCTCCTCTCTTGCACTTGGTGCGCCCTCTCTTTCTCCCTCAGTGTCTGTCTTCCTCCCTCTTCATTCCTCTCTGTCATTCAGCCCCCTCCCTCTCCTCCCCCTCCACAAATCAATAGGCTGGTCAACAGGCTGTGTGACAGATAGGCTGCTGTGAGCTGCATGAAATGCCTTTGTCGATAATATTGGTGCTCTATTGAATTCAGTCTGTGGTTTTTAGCTGTGTCAAGTGGAAAGATCAAGGAGTTCAAAATGTGAGGTGAGGTGAATCGGAGCACGGGGCCTGCACTTCATTTTTCTCTCTCTGTAATGACACGGCTACAAGATGTTTGTCACAGGAACATTGTTGTCGTGGATGTTTGCACAATTCAAGGTAACGGTGTGCATCAGAGATATTGTACAGTAAAGTCAATCCTTCTGAGGGGTATTGACTTTTTACAGTGTTTGAACCACTGGAGCACCAAGCTCTATGATATCCATGCTAATGTTTTAGCTTATGGTAAGTTCACTATAAACAAGAAGCATTATCTAAAAATACATCATTAATGAGCCAAAAGGGGACTGTAGGCAAACCAGCTGTTCCTGCCATTAAAATGTTTAAATGAATTGTATAATGATTGCATTTGTCCCTAACCATCGGGAACCCTCACCTTAACTTTTATCAGTGGAAAAAAGTGCTAATGTGTTTATATTATGCTAACATAGCTGTGTAGCTAGCCACCACGTAGCACATCATTATATACCAGCTAGCCAAACTTCAGTAACCCTACAAACGTCACTGCTGTTTAGTTTTCTGTCTTCATTTATGTTGGAAGTGATAGCAGAGCTGTACGTCTTCATTTCTTCGGAAATTCCTCTGTCAAAACAACATGTTTAGGGAGAAACTAGCGAGCTAACTTCAAACCTGGATGTTGAACTTAATTGTTACACCTGGTAGAGCAGAACGCTGATCATTTTATTACAGATGAAAGAATTTGGACAGTTTGTAACTCTCAGTGTTGCGCCAGTGTTCGTTTGACTTTGGGACCTGAAGCGGAGTTTGGACCCGGAAACGGCTAATGACGTCAGACTTAAAGACTGGATATTTGAGCTGTCTGATTTTAACATTAACCTAAACCTAGCCAATTAGAAAAGTAAACTAATATCAAGAAGCCATGATTATGATGATATATGTGTATGTAGATAATTACATTTTTACATTTAATGGCTGCATTTACCCTCTATGTTCCTACCATATCTACATTGTTACATGTGTACTGTGAGTCAGACGCTAGCTAGCTAGCTTTACCTTGGAATGACGCAAGCCAAGAAAACTAGCTAGCTTGTTGTAATTTACAGTTGGCATATTTTTGGACAAGAAACAAAGTTAACCAATTAGAGAAAACTTGGGAAAAATCAATTGATATGTGTATATATAATATGTTCTTAAAAAGAAGGGCAGAGTAGCTCATCGACAGCAAAAGGCCTGAAAGACCACAGAAAACAAAAGTGATATTAACAAGGAGGTACATGCATAAAGTCTTCAATCAAGAGACGCCTTCATGAATGGAAATTTAAAAGATTTATACCAAGTTGCAAACCTTTGGTTACACCGAAGAATAAAAATGTCAGATTAGAAAATGTTTGCCAGAAAACATCTAAAAGAGGCTCTTTGGAATGATGAATTTAAGAATAACTTGAAAGATTAACAGAAAGATGGGAAGAGAAAAAAAGGCAAAAGAGAGAAACAGCTGGTGATGTGAAGCACACCACATTATCCATCTAACACGGAGCACGCAGCGTGCCCTGTTCTGCTTCTTTATTAAAAAACAGAGAAGGAGCGAAAGGAGAGAGCGAGGTCGGTCGTGTTTTCAGTGCACGGTGGTGGATAAATGTACATTTTGCATGTCTGTGTCGGGGCGTAATAGATGTAGATAATGGAGAATATGACAAATTGATAATAACTGGGAAACCATTTGCGTTTAACTATGACAGACTGAGTAACTCACGCGCAGTGGCTGCAATATCACATTTACAGACACATGCAAACACAAATTCAGGAGAAAACAGCTGTCCTGTCTGTGAAAGCACAGGAACTCTTCAAGGATGGACTCAATGATGTTAATGATGTCAGAGAGCGGTTACCTAGCAACACACCATATGTCGTCAGGCCAAGTGCGTTACGATTATAAAGAGGGAAAACACAGCCACACACTCATGCTCAAGTATCGTCATTAATGTGTAGCTCAGTTATACACACAACCTTACCCACACACATACGTCCTCCCAGACTCATGTGTCATCTGATGAATAGCATTCATCTACCAAGGGGGGGTGAAGAGATGGATGATGGGAAAATTCTGGCCCTTTGACATCGTGACCTGCTGCACGGTGGCTGTGTGAGTGGAAATGAGCATGTAAAAAAATGGATTTAATGACTTTACCAACCATTTTAAACACATGTCACAGAAAAAGAAGTTATTGGTCATTAAAACACATTTACCAAGAATTCAGTTTTCAGGTGATGGTGGTTACAAAGGACATCAAGGAGGGAATCAAAGCTTTAAGAAAATCTATTTGGTAATTTTCCATATTCAGCCTTCTATGTGCCTCCTTTCCAATGTTTGTGAGAAATAAAAACAGCCAGTACCTAACAGATTATAAAGCTCCAGCACACCCACCCACTCATGCACATATGTTTATCTTGTTAACTAATTGATGCTTCTACATACTGAGATTGGAATTCAGCTGAGAAAACGGTGTGATTAGAATAATTGAAAGGGGATGCTGCTGCTTCTGCTGCTGCCTTGTGCAGCTCTGTTGAAATGCAGCCGACTGGAGTCAGCTTTTATTTTGGTAAATCACCAACTCTGCATTTGCACCAATCCCTGGTGGGTCACTAACTCCCTAAGCGCCTTCCAGTTTATACTAAAACTTATACTGAACCCACCCTGATTGGGTGCTGGTGCAGCACAACCTTGACTGAATGCTGACTCCACTCCACTGCACCAAAGATGTTGCATAAGCAAGCCCCTTTGTTCCAATGGGCTAAACTTTATCATGATTAGACACCAGGTAAAGGCAACACAAGTGCAAGCTGTGTATCCTTTATTTAGCTGGTTATAATGACAGAAATTCTGCTACTTATGAATATCTGTTTAAAATAATATATTTAAAAATTTGTTTGTGTGTTCAGGAGATGACCCATTCCTGGCCTCCTCCACTAACAGCCATACACACTCCTGGGAAAGCTGATCAGACCAAATTTCCCATCCCAAACAAGGTTAGTATGCTTTTTCTTCTACTACACCCAAAACCTTTCATCACTAAATTCAAAGTGGCTCACATTAATCCGTAATAGTGTACATTCTCTCCGAATGACACGCCTGCTGATGCATGCTTCCTTCAAAGTTGTTATCATGTTCTTGGGCCTTGATCATTTTCACTTTAAGCGTGAGTCAGCGAGCGGTGGAAAAAGATGCGATGCAGTCGTGAAAAACCTTTACTTATACTGTGACACTTATTGGAGGGGCGCAGTAACACTAACTGCAGTCTGTCACTGAAAATCTTCAGTCTGCTCATTAGCTCTGATTCACAAATTTACTGCAGCAGTGATGCTGGGATAGAATCACATTACTGTTGGCTCATTCTGCACAGTGGCACAAATGACAGCCAATGAAATTACTGTGTTAAGGTCTATTAACACATAGTGAGTAAAGGGGAAACTCCCAGTGCATCATGGGAATCCCCCAGCAGCCTACACCTGTTGCAGCATAACTAAGGGAGGATTCAGGGTCACCTGGTCCAGCCCTAACTATATACTTTATCAAAAAGGAAAGTTTGAAGCCTAATCTTAAAAGTAGAGATATTTATTTATTTATATTTAAAATCATCTATCAAGTTGTCAGATCAGCCATAATAAAAAAAAAAAAAAAAAAAAAAAAAGGTTTCCACATGTTAAACAACACCTTTGGTTGTTGGTATAAATTGTAAGAATCATAGTTTCTCATTTTGTTCGGCTTTGTCAGATTTTTACCAATAAATCATTAAGTTGATGCACAAGTTGTGGATGAAAGGCAAATTTTAATGGATTGCTAACGTGACCCCGCTCTGCACCCCTACAAAGTTTTATCATAATTAATTCAAAAGTTTTGGAGATATCATATTTACAGACAGACTGAAACCCAAAGTCTACCAAAATCATCACCTCGTTGGCGGCAGTAATAAAAAAGTATTTTCAAGTAACGTCAGCAAATCAGGCGAATTTCAAAGTTTCCACCTAATCACTGGAATTAAACTTACTGACAGTTTAATGCAAAGTTATTCACTTGGCAACAAAATACTTTCTTATTAACTTAGCTATTACCGTCTATTCTTACTGTCCCTTAACATGTTTAATCGCTCAGTCAGGAAAAGGGCAAAACAGTCTGAAAAGACTTTGTTCCACCGCTGACACGGCGTGGTCTTCCTTACTTTGTGAAGCAGAGGACCGCAGGTGAACACCGCTAATAAGCACCAACGGCGTCCTCTGTGTGTTAGGTGTGGCTGTGTGCAGGCAGGAATAGGACCCAAGGTGCAGACTCCGGAGACAGACGTGACCTCAAAAAGGCTTTAATGCTGAACGCAACATGACATAACTAGAAAAACTCAAAATAAACTTACACCGGTGGACAGGCAAAACACACAGCAAAATAAATGGTAGATCGCGACACAGACACTAAGAAACACAGGGCTAAAATACACAGAGGGAGCAATCAGGGAATGGGTAACAGGAGGGAAACACAGCTGGGGCAAATCAGGCCTAACGAGACAAGAGGAAGCAAAACCAGACATATTAACATCACACATGGACTTTCAAAGTAAAACAGGAAACATAACAGACTCACGGGCAGGCACTATAACAAAGGGAACAGAGACACTGACTGGATGTGGGGATACAGTAGAAAGGGGAGACAGCAACATGGAACACAGACAGAAAACCAGAACACTAAAACTCTAACCAAACCCCACCCAGAGAACCTAAACTAAGAATAATCCTAAAACCCATAAAGCAAAGCTAGAATATAATGAAATAACAAAATCAAAGAACCAAAAACACAAAAACACTGGGTCAACGACCCAGGGACCCTAACAGTACCCCCCCCTTAAGGGCTGGCTTCCAGACAGCCCAAACCAGAACACCAAAAAACAAAACAAAAAAAAAAACAAAACAAAAAAAAAAAACCAAAAAAAAAAACCAAACAACCCAACCAGGGTGGGCGGTGGGGGAACCAGGACGGAGGGCACGAAACAAATGAAACACATTGAGCCAGAAACAAAAAAAAAAAAAAAAGAAAAAAAAAGTGCAAACACTGGAGCCCGGAAAGCAACAGAACAAAAAACAGGCTCATGACAGGCGCAGGCAGCCAGGAAAAACTGTTCACAAAAAGTTCAGGGGGCCGGCCCGGAGGCTGACGGCCCAAGAGCCCAGAAAACAGTTCAGGAGGCCGGCCAGGCGGAAGGCACTGACGGCGACCGAGCAGGTCAGGAGGCCGGCCGGCCGGGAGGCAGCGACGGCGGAGCAGTACAGGGGGCCGGCCATGACGGCGGCGTAGGTCAGAGGGCTGTCCATGACGGCAACGACGTCCAGTCATCGGCTGGACAGAACGTGCAGGACGAGCAGGCCGGACAGGACGAGCAGGCCGAGCGGGCCGAGCGGGACGAGCGGGAACAGACAGATTGGAGACCTCAGGGGCAGACAAAACTGAACCCTCGGAGGCTGGACCAGGCGGAGCTGCAGAGGCTGAGGCCGGACCAGGCGGAGCTGCAGAGGCTGAGGCCGGACCAGGCGGAGCTGCAGAGGCTGAGGCCGGACCAGGCGGAGCTGCAGAGGCTGAGGCCGGACCAGGTGTAGCAGAAGCCGAGGCAGAAGCTGGACCAGGCGTAGCCGAGGCAGAGGCTAATGGCGGCTGGATGGGCTCCTCGGGCCCTCCAGCTGAGGTGGCGTGAGACTGAACGGGCTCCTCGGGCCCTCCAGCTGAGGTGGCGTGAGACTGAACGGGCTCCTCGGGCCCTCCAGCTGAGGTGGCGTGAGACTGAACGGGCTCCTCGGGCCCTCCAGCTGAGGTGGCGTGAGACGGCTGAAGTGATTCCTCGGACCCTCCAGCGGAGACAGGAGGCTGAACGGGCCCCTCAGACCCTCCAGCGGAGACAGGAGGCTGAAGCAGTCCCTCGGACCCTCCAGCGGAGACAGGAGGCTGAAGCAGTCCCTCGGACCCTCCAGCGGAGGCAGATTGCTGGACGGATGACAGAGGAGAGGAGTGACGATGGCGTCGCTTCCTTCTAGATGAGGGAACTGAAACTGGCGGAGATACGGAGACCTCCTCCTCATCCGGCCACATGGCCACCAGGAAAAAGGCAGGCGAATGGGCAGGCGAACAAGGTCCTGGCTGGTGTGAGGAAGGAGAGGCAGTCTGAGGTAGCGACGAGGCAGGTGGTGAGTGTGTGTTGTCCTGGGGCGGCGGTGAAGAAGTGGAAGTGAAGGTAGAGAGAGCAAGCTCGCCAGCCCTGACTTGCTCCCTCCAGGCAGCTATGGAGCTGCCCAGCACAGTGTCCATAGAAAACTGAGTAAGCCGAGGGTTGCTCCGAATGATGGCATCCACAGCACTTAGCCCAACTGCCATGGTCCTCAAATCATTGGCCTGAGCAATGCGGCCAAGGAGCCTAATCATCCGCTCCATCTCAGCATCGAATCCAAAAGCTGAAGAGTCTGCAGGGTCCATGTTCTGGTCGCGATCTTCTGTTAGGTGTGGCTGTGTGCAGGCAGGAATAGGACCCAAGGTGCAGACTCCGGAGACAGACGTGAACTCAAAAAGGCTTTAATGCTGAACGCAACATGACATAACTAGAAAAACTCAAAATAAACTTACACCGGTGGACAGGCAAAACACACAGCAAAATAAACGGTAGATCGCAACACAGACACTAAGAAACACAGGGCTAAAATACACAGAGGGAGCAATCAGGGAATGGGTAACAGGAGGGAAACACAGCTGGGGCAAATCAGGCCTAACGAGACAAGAGGAAGCAAAACCAGACATATTAACATCACACATGGACTTTCAAAGTAAAACAGGAAACATAACAGACTCACGGGCAGGCACTATAACAAAGGGAACAGAGACACTGACTGGATGTGGGGATACAGCAGAAAGGGGAGACAGCAACATGGAACACAGACAGAAAACCAGAACACTAAAACTCTAACCAAACCCCACCCAGAGAACCTAAACTAAGAATAATCCTAAAACCCATAAAGCAAAGCTAGAATATAATGAAATAACAAAATCAAAGAACCAAAAACACAAAAACACTGGGTCAACGACCCAGGGACCCTAACACTGTGTTTGACTCACCAGTTCAATTATCTCTCAGAGCTCAACACAGCCAGCCTGTAATCAACAGAACAAATTCATCCGTCGAATAAAAAAAGAAAAAAGTTGAGGATCTGCAGATCACTTAGACTTTAGAAATAAATAAATAAGATAAAAACTACTTCAAGTTGAACGCTTTTCCACTTTATCGTTTAATCGTTCATCAAAAACAAGAAACTGAGTGTGTATTTAACAGGAACAGTGATAACAGCCACAGCTGAAGAGTCAAGGAAACAAAGATCACCTACAGAAATGTCATCAGCAAAATAACTCTGTATCCTCACCTGCACTGTTTGTCTGTCATGTTTGAAAAGTGGCGTTCAGGCACAATAAAAGCAGACTGAAGATTTCAGAAGATCGATGTTCAAAGTTTCACCCGCCGCTACAAAAAAGGGAAGATTTACGACGCCTTGTAATATATATATCTAGAAGATTTGCCACATTAAAAGAAGCAGCAATGCTGTATTGAACATTTATCTCTGAGGTGACGATAACAATTCTCCCTGAAACAGCAGACTGATTTTTTTTGCCTCATGCTTTTATGAATTACTCTTAATATGCAAAGTGCCTCATTGGTGTTGGTGTGAGGTGAAGTAGGAATGTAAACACAGAGGCAGTAAGTCTGACTGAGTACTTAATGAATTAGGAAGGACTGTTGTGGCGCCTTCAGCCTCCAGCCTCACACTAATCCTGCGTCACAGTGAGTTTTAAGAATGAGGAGGAGCGTCGACGCGGGGAGATGAGAGGCTCTGAATTCTGTGTAATGGCATCCTTGTGCTGCTGTGAAATCAATAATGACATCTGTTGGTTTATTCATTCAACTCGTCTCCCTCTGGCTTTCTCTTTCCTTCTCTCCCGCTCTCTAGGAGTCACAGCATGTGACCTCGGGCTACAACACCCAGAGTAAGTTTTCCCAGCGTAAACACTCACGTATGAGCTCTGCGATAATTAATGCTGCCGAGGCCATTAAAGGCAACGCCACCCAGGAGGAATGTGAGAAAGGCAGCTGACGTTGAAATGAAATCATTGCCACGGGAGGAGGGTAGTCGGAAAAACCTTTGCTTTTAACTTCCTGGGTTCATCTGAACAAGTAATCAGACAAACGTGATTACGTGATGAGTGGAAATCGGGGGCTTGTGTTTGAACTGACAGCATCACATTAGAGTAGATTAATGAGGGTAAAAGGTTCTGTCACAGTGTATATTAATTCATGCATAACATTTAAAAAGTACCTCTTTCTTGAAAATGCGTCCACACGGCAG
Source organism: Maylandia zebra (assembly GCF_041146795.1). NCBI lineage: Eukaryota > Metazoa > Chordata > Actinopteri > Cichliformes > Cichlidae > Maylandia > Maylandia zebra. Next base: position 31,119,293 of record NC_135168.1, read on the forward strand.
CAGTTGTATGATCTCCTGCGTTTTCTGTCATATAAATACTGTTAGAGGATTGATGTTAACCTCAACCGAAGTTTAGATAGTGAGGTCAACATATGCACAAACAATCACGCTGCTTTAAAAGCTCTTCAGACTCACTTTAAATGCTGAGTTTGAGGTTTTTTCCCCCTATTATTGGCTCTGTGTGATGTCAGGAAGCAGGGATGGCCTTATATGGTCATAGCACAGCTCTAGCTAACAAAACAGAAGCCCCACCCACCTGCTGCTTTGTCATTCATTTCTCAAATGAGTGACTGAGCCAGTCAGAAGAAAGATGTTTTAAGTTAAGGTCATTCTTTTAGCCAGTGAGCTCAGTGACACAAACATGTTGACAACCCCCCTGGCAACCACTGGTATTCTGTAAGTGATTGGCAAGTGGTTGCTGGATGTCACTCGCTTAAATCAGGCACTGTGAGAAGACTGTGCTGCTCCCAGATCCTCCACAGCAACTGCCAGCAACCTTCAACATCCACTCACAACCGTCTGGGGAATACGGAGGTCCCCTAGCGAGAGGTGGTTGTCAGTTGGCTGCTAACCAACCTGTGGGACCTGGGCAATCAGGCTGTTGTATAACATAAATATGGCTTATTTTAAACTGTGAATCATGTGAATCCTCTAGTATGATTTAGGAAGAAAAATACAGAGCTGGAAATAAGAATAACAGGCCCCTATAAAGATGTTTATACAATTAGATATCTAAAAACCTGTGTTGGTGGTGGAAGTTGCACACAGTAATGGATTAAATTGTTGCTAAGTCAGCCAGGTGGGCCGGAGTAATTTACATATCTAGATCTGGGGCGATTGTGGCTCAAGAGTTGGGAGTTCGCCTTGTAATTGGAAGGTTGCTGTTTCGAGCCTCGGCTTGGACAGTCTCAGTCGTTGTGTCCTTGGGCAAGACACTTCACCCGTTGCCTACTGGTAGTGGTCAGAGGGCCCAGTGGCGCCAGTGTCCGGCAGCCTCGCCTCTGTCAGTGCACCCCAGGGTGGCTGTGGCTACAATGTGTGAAGGGGTGGATGACTGGATGTGTAAAGCGCTTTGGGGTCCATAGGAACTAGTATAAAGCGCTATACAAATACAGGCCATTTACCATTTTATCTGATCACATTCCAGGCTGATTTGAGATAATGAGACAATAATTAAAACAAGGTGTTAATGCTAACAATCAGATGTGATTATGTAGATAATGCGTCCAAATGCAGATTGCATATCAGAACCAGGTGTAAAAAGCTTTGATTCCTAAGACCTTATGGATATACCGCATATTTACAGATAACACGTCTGGTTAATGGTGATGGTGTTAGAGGTTGAAAAACACCTTAAATACAGTTTTCTATTTCACCGGTGGCCTCTGGGCTCCTGTGTTTGTGTGTGTGTTCTTCCATCGGTTGAGACACCTCTGAAACCACAAAATAGGTCATTATGAATCAGTCAGAATAAAGCGACACGCCATAACACTGTCAAAAAGCTCCATAGTTGAGTCTAGCTGGTCATCCATTGCATCCGTTTTTAACATACTATCAAGCAGAGAGGAAAAACTGTTTTGCCACAGGTTGATAAAGTCATACAAAAAGCGATTACTTCAGGTTATTGCTGCAAAAGGTGGAAAAGGTGGTTCTACAAGCTACTGAATCATGGGATGCATTTAGTTATTCACAGTCCTGTGGAAACTTTCCTTTTTCACAGGACTCTACGCTAACTTCACCTAGTACTGCATATAGTACCTTACAGTATTTCCGACTCCCAGGGTTGATCAGATCATGAAAAGCTTTTCTGAGGTTGTTGCTCTTTGTTAAATCCATCTTGTAGTGTTTTGAGTTATTTGTGCCGTATATAAAGCTCAAGCATTTCCCCACTGGCAGGTTTTTCCTCTCTGTGTAAGAAAAGAAGAAATACGACTGACTGGAATATGAAATACAGCAAAAAGGATTCTGTTCACAGACTCCTCTGTATATCCACTTGGAAAATAAATAATCTCCTCGTTTTTGTCAGAGTGTTTCAGTTTGACTTTTATTGCAAAAGGACATTTACTTACTGTTTTTACCCCACAATCCTGTTACCAAAGCAAACAGATACACACTGGAACAGAGTGTCATATTTTCCAATGTGACAGTACTGCTGGTCTACAGTGATGTGAGTTTGGCTTCCTGTCAAACACTAATCAACACACACAGACACAAGTCTTGACACATGCAAAACTGTGATACAGTGATTGAATGTTCTCTGTTGTGTTGCAGAACGATGTACTGTATCAGCTAACAAGCCTGCTGCTAAACCACCAACTGCACCGCAGAAGTCGTGAGTATATCTCTCTCTTTTTCTCTGACACACGCACACACAGAGAAACTGAGAATTTCTGACCTGCTGCTGCTGCTTCTGCTGCGTTTGCCTCAAGGTAAAATTAAACTTGACTCTTGGATGAAATTCACTGGTGGTAGGAGGAGAAAAAAAAGATTGTGTGGATCAGAGCGGGAAAGTGCAGCTACATTAATTTAATGTGAGCCAGGAGCATATTGCAACATCTCTGGCTGCAACCCACTCCACGCATCACTCACAGAGCTGTACGGCAGGATGAGAGTGGAAAGGCACAAATCTCGACTTGTAAGGCCGCGTTATGACCCCGGTTTGCACTGCACGTTTGCTCGCGACGAGCTTAACGAGTCAAAAACGCAAGAGCAAGTGAGAAAGGAAGGATAAAACTGAGTGTCATTACGCTAGCTAGCCAGCTTAGCTCCTGCAGTGGTAACTTAACCCAACTTACCCTGATGTGGATTTGAGGCGGTTCATATTTTAACAGTGTCAGTAAGATCAAACTGCTGCGTCTCTCAGCTCATCTCAAGCCAAGCGCTAACCTCTGGGCATGAAACATCAAGCTAACGTAAAGTGTAAAAAACGTCAGTTTCTCCAGACACCCCTTTAGGCTCTCCAGAGGCAAATCAATCCCCAACTTCACAGATGAAACTGACATGTTTACAGCCTGGTACAAAAAAAATCAGTATATTAACCTTGAAAGTGAATTTCCTCATTTCATGACAACTACATACGGGGTGACTTTTTCCCCTTTTATGACTGACGCTTTGAAAGGCTTGAAAGGTGCCCCAGATGGCAAAAACTGCAGTTCCACTAGGTGCTGCTTGAGGTTGGCTCCAGATACATGTAAGTCCCCACAGACTCCCATGTTAAAATGTCCAACATATTTACAGCTGGGTACAAAGATGGTTTTGACTTCTATGGAGAGTTTTTCCCCTGTCATATCAGCTGTGATTATATGATTTTTTTTTTAATAACTCATCCACTTGCTAGCACCTGCTCATCTGTTGCTTTGAGTCATTAAGCTGGACCTCTCTGCTGTGTTACTGGCTATTCCATGTCTGAAATTGTGTCAAGAAATTGGTGGAGAAGCTTGTTGCAAATAGCAGCGGTTTCCCTAACTCAAACTGAAAAGTGACACATAAGAAAATCTGAAAACTGTGTAACCAGATAGGAGTCAGAAGTCATGTGACTTGTATACCAACTACCACCTTACCTGCCTCTCCATCCTCTCCATTGTTCTTTCAATCATGGAAAACGACACTAACTGGCAACCTAGTAACCTAAAATGTGAGAAGAAGGGGTGGTCAGTAAATGAGTCAGCAATACATCTGCTAAATATACTTAGACTTTATCCTGAAAGTTGTTTCTTAAGAGAGTCATAGTTACTCCCGCCGTTTACCCATGCTTCATTGAATTTCTTCACTTTGACATTCAGAGCACTGGGCAGAAATCACATCGCGTCAACACCCACCGTGGGCCTTCGCGATGCTTTGTTTTAATTAACTAATTAAACAAGTTAAAATTAAACTCCGTCTATATATGTATCCATCTCTTCTCTTTTGCTTATTCATATCAGGGTTTCATAATTCTTTAAAATAGCTTGCATGTAAAGTTTATCAGCAGCCACAAACTGTTTAATTACACAGAAATTTCTTTTTAAATAAGTCTTTATTATATACAGTATAATGCTGTAACAATGTAGCAAGCTGCTTTTTGCAGAACAAAGAACAAAGCTGTGGAATGTTTGTAGTTTTTTCAACACTTTTTACTGCAGTACAGTTTAAATAAAGTTGTCTAACACTTAAAAATAATCACAGACACAGTTGAACCCCACTTATGCTAACTTTAGCCATTTTGCCAAATACATTTTGAGCTAAGCTAGCTAGCTAATTAGTTAGCGAGAGCTAATGAAAGCTTGTCATTTCAGCTTTACAAAGCCAGAGATATTAGAAAGGATAAACAAACCACTTGAAAAATCCCAAATAGGAGGAGGAACTCTGTAGTGCCAAAGATGATAATATTATGACCCATATTTTTTCTGTCCTATTCCCTAAAAGTCTAATCTCTGCAGTGCTACTGTAACACCTGGAAAAACAGTGTTTGAAGACTGAGCCACAAATAAAATTATTGCAACAGTGTGCTCGCTGTCTCGTAGCCTTTGAAATGGTGGCTTTGAAGTCAGGGACCAGGTCTGCGACCGTGCTGACCTGTTGCTGTCTTTAATGGTTGCTGTCCTGCACACGCTAGTCTCCTTGTTAAAGATATTTCAGTATCTAAGGAAGAGGATTTTGATCTGCTGTCACACCATATCATATAAAGTAGTACAACTCTCGTGTTACTACATCTAATGAGAGTTTTTAAGTGTCAAGTGTTATGCATTATTTATACACTTTATTAAAAACCTCATTTAAGGGTTAGAGAGTATTTGGTGAGGATGGCGTCAAAAAGCACTCTCCTAAAAAAGACTTGATGGGTAGGAGATGATGCAAAAATCCTGCAACTTAAGAAAAAGTCAAGGCAGTCTTGTAAGTTAGCGGTAATTCAGCTGGATGGTTTGATTAAAGTCCCAGGTCAAAATGTAAGTTCTCATTTCCTTCACTTTAGATATGCAGTTAAATAGTTAATTATATCTCCATTAGGATGAAGTCTGTGGGAGCTGCAGTGCTTTCTGTGCCGTTTTATGCTAAGCTTTCAAAGCTGATAAGCCCTTTCCTGTTGATTACTCATGTATACCCCACAGTGCAATTTTTTCCCCAATCTTGTATTCAAACATAAATGCTGCTTTGTTTATTAGGGTGAAATAATTGTTATTGGTTAAAAACAATGCCTAGTTTACTGCTGCCATTAGGCCATTCTCTGTTTTCACTGTGATGCTCAACAGGCGTAAAATGTTCTCTTTAATGAATAGGCCTACCTCGTCTTATTCAACAGTAAATGAGCTGTTTAGGCTAATTGCTATATTCTTTGCTGAATGTTTACTATGTCTGGCTTTACAGAAAACTCATCCAGCTGTAATCCTTTTCCAGGCTCAGTACCTTAATGCCCAATAAGAAAAACACAGTGAATTCTGCTGTTTCATTATAGTCGATAGCGCAGTGAGTAAGAAGTTTTGTGACACTGTGATCCAATCACATGATATTCATTTAGGCAAATGCATGAAAAAGCCTCCTTTAGTGAACCAGTTTTTGAGCTTTGCTGGCTCAGAAACACAGATAACACCTTGGTTAGTGTCTGTGAAGGTTCTCAGTCATCCAGGTCATTGTAGTCAAAGGAGCTTTCAAAGAAAAGCGTCTGGACTTCTTTAAGTTGTTTGAAGACGTTTCACCTCTCATCCAAGAAGCTTCTTCAGTTCTAAGGTCAAATGGCGGAGACTCCCAGATTTAAACCCAGTGGGAGTTTCCCCCTTAAGAGGGACAAAGAACCCCCTGATCTCTCACCCGAAACCCTGGCTGATTGAGACCCACACCCGTTTTCACACCTTGGCTGATGTGATTAGAGGAACATCAGGGGGTCCTTTGTCCCTCTTTGGGGGGAAACTCCCACTGGGTTTAAATCTGGGAGTCTCCGCCATTTGACCTTAGAACTGAAGAAGCTTCTTGGATGAGAGGTGAAACGTCTTCAAGCAACTTAAAGAAGTCCAGATGCTTTTCTTTGAAAGCTCCTTTGACCACCTTGGTTAGGGTGCATTTGTCAACAAAAAGCGCTTTGTATAAAATAAAATATAATGCTAAAAAACGCTTAAAGACTTTTTACTGCAGTACACTTTAAGTAAAGTTGTCTGACACTTAAAAAATAAGTCACAGACACAGTTGAACCCCACTTATGCTAACTTTAGCCATTTTGCCAAATACATTTTGAGCTAAGCTAGCTAGCTAGTTAGCGAGAGCTAATGAAAGCTTGTCATTTCAGCTTTACAAAGCCAGAGACATTAGAAAGGATAAACAAACCACTTGAAGAATCCCAAATAGGAGGAGGAACCCTGAAGTGCCAAAAATGCCAGTTAAATAAGTTTACAGCAAAAATCATTACCAGTTTCCTTACAGGTAGAACACAAACCCCTACATTATCATTGGAAAAGTGCTACCTTTGGTGTCCAGCAATCATTAACCATAAAACTGGGGTCCAGGTGGTGGTATTACTACGCAGGTAAAGTCTAAAATAGCAGCCTGCCAAAACTTTCCTCAACATTTGTTTTTAAAATGCAGTTATTAATAATAATAAGAAGAAATACTTTATCGCAGTCAAAACATGAAAAACAAGATTAAAAACATATCTAATATCGATATCAGAAAACAAAATAGTTCAGAAAGATAAAAGATTATACCAAAGAAGAAACTCGATCAGATAGAAAATGCAAAAAAGTGAATTCATAAATCTAAACCTGATACAGGAAGTAGCTTAAAGCTAAAATGAAGCAGGTGTTGTTGCATTACGTGGTAGAGATTTTTTTTCTACCATGTACAGTAAGTAATCACGGTGTTAATCATTCACAGCTAATGTTTTGCTTAAAAGACAACAAACTATGACCCAAATTAGTTTACAGTTTCAGTGATCAGCTGTATAAACCTCGGATTTTGAATTTCAGGGACCTCGACCTCCAGGTCAGAGGTCAAGTTTTCTGAAAGTCTTGCGAATGTGATGAAGAAGACATAATCTTAACTCTGACAGTGAACTTATGCTAAGACGATGAACACGTTAGCGTACCGTTATCCGTCCACTCCATCCAACTTCCACTTTACGCACTGTTTTGGTCTCCGGAGGGAAAACTGTGGCTCTTTATCTGCTGAGCGCTACGCTGTGCTCCAGGGAGACGAGTGTCCAGGCAACCGTGTGTACATTTAGATTTGCAGGGTGAGCAGATGCACATGTGGAAGTATTGAGTAATTAGCTTAGCGTGGCTTTGATTGTGGCTCCTCCTCGAGTGATGGAGCTCTGGTAGCGCTGAACTTTTACCAATAAAAGGACTCAATTTTATAAAGGCAATTAAGAGCATCTGCACCTAGTAGAAATGTGATGTTCTGCTTTCTAAGCTCTGCATGTCATGGATGCTTTAGTCCATAAAAGTGCGTCTGTCCTCCTTATTCTCTCTTGTGCATTTTATTCATTTCCCTGCCATGCTTCCCTTCCTCGCTCTCTCTCCCTCTCTTTCAGTCGCTGCCACCACCACTCGCTCCCCTTCACTTCCCCATCATTATCATCTCCATCTCACTCACTATCTCTCTCTCTCCATCTGTCCCTTCTTATGAAATAAAATATGAATCCATTATTCATTCATTCAAACATATCTATCATCGCCGTGTGCAGCGCCGTGCCCCTTATCTGCAAAGCTTTTTCTTATTGTGCTTCGGTTATTCACGACTCATACAGCCCCATCTGAAAACACCACAACACTGGGGAGTATTTTTTAGCGGTGCAAGCACTGACAAGAGTGGTTCGTGAGGCAGTAAAAATCCCTTTAGGGGATTCTCCTGTCATAACAATAGCAGTGCAAGCTTAAAATAACAGTAGTTTGTGTGGAGGGTTTATATAAAGCAATAAAACATGGGAACTTGCCAATCCACAGCACATAAATACTGAATAATTTGTGTGGTAAGGAGCAGGTGATGCTGTGAGGGAGGTCATGTTATCGACTGCGCCTTATATATCTCTTTCATTGGAGCTGTATTGTTAGCAGTTGATCTCTCGCACGGGGAGAGCAAAGCAAACACGAGAATAGGAGAAACAGGGCAGCGACCAGGTTCTTTTTCCAATTAGAAACCTCTTTAAAAAATCAGCGTGCAATCGTGATGAAGGGCCCGTGTCTGCCGAGCACCTCCTCTTTTGTTTCCAAGAAATTCTTGGCCGTAGGTCAGCAGTTGTCAGACAGAAAGTTTCCAGGTGAAAAAACAATCCCTGAGCTCTAAAAGCTGAACATCTGGTAGGTTTTTAGCTGTGAATGTCCGCTTCCTCATTCCCCAACATGAACCACCAGCTCGCTGCTTTTTTTTGCTGTGTAATTAATCCGTTGACCAAAAAAAAGGCTCTTGAAAGGGAATCGCAGATCACAACTTGCCATAATCGAACTAATGCAAGCAGACAGGAGGTCACGGCCGCAATAACACGTGTCTCTGTGTCTCTGTGCAGAATGTTGGAGGATGACCTGAAGATCAGCAGCGACGAGGAAGAGGCCGAACAACAGGTGAGCTCCCTCTGCTGTCCGTCCTCTTATTCAGCTGCTGCATATGATCCCTCGCTCCGGCTTCTCCTCCATCTGTCCTTCAGCGTTTCATCTACTAGCATAGCACCCAGTAAATTCAGCTGTGGTTGGGTCACATTTGTTAATTCATTCATCTGGGAGTTGTCAGTGTTACTGAAAGCATAATTCGTCCTCATTTTTCCTTCCATTTGTCACTTAATGTCTTGTATTACAGTAGCTTAAAAGATAGATACTTAGAAACTTGCATCAGCTTTGACAGTGGACTCCATATGAAGGATACTGAGCCCCCAAAGTGCCCACATACTCAAAGACTTACTTTAAGTAATAGGATCACATGTAAATCTTCCTATGAGTTACATGAGTACACTGTAAAATGTTAGATTTAATGGAATTGACTGGTTTGCATTCAGTTTATATCAAGCGCTTTTCTTTAACCATTCATTATATGGATAAATGAACCTTTGATTTTATATATTGCAGTTGCATTTTCCTCAAAATGATTGCTTCCTGTTTATGAAGCATTAAATAAAAATCAGAAGGAGTAACACTGTTTATAGGTGCTGGATGTCAGTGCCGTGCCCAGAGTTATTTTGTTCTTCATGAATGACACGGCAAAGTCGGGTCATGTCATCTGGACCAAGACGCAGGACACGGAGGGAGACAAAACACAAGTTTAAACAAAGCACGAGCCGTTTATTGTGGCTGATTAGCATGAATACCAAAAAAAAGCAAAAGGCGAAGCGGGGCGAAAACTAAACTAAAACCTAAACTGGAAAAAAAATACAATTTTTGATGACTGTGACAAAAACATGAATATGACGAATAAACACGAACACGAAACTTGAGCACAACCTGAACAGAATCACGAATGACCTGAAACTTGACATGAAGGGAAGAAAACAGACGACCTGACAAAGACTGAATGGACCACACAGACTAAATACACACAAGAGGTGATCAGGGAAAGTGGAAAGACCTGGGGACACAGCTGACACAAATCAACATAATGACACCGCAGGGGAAGTAAAACAAGAGACACCTGACTCTTCAAAATAAAACAGGAAACACTGAGAGACGCAGACATGACAACTCAGGCTTGGAAGCATGAAACACGCAGACAAGAAACACACGACAACTAACACAGAAGGCCTGAGTGGAAACGTAACCCAAACTTAACATTATCTCATGAGCAGAGATGGGCAGTAACGTTTTACAATGAACTGTAATCTGATTACTTTTTTCAAGTAACAATTAATGTTATGGATTACTATTGCAAAATAAGTTAGATTACTGTTACTTTCCTGTAAGCACGCTACGTTACTAAACCGTGATTTTGTTCGTGAGAGCGTCTAATGATAATGACGTTCGAGTGTGCGACGTCCGTGGCAACAACAGACGTGTGCAGATCAACAATGGATAATATGGAGTGCAGGAGAGAGTACGACCATGCAGCATTAAAAATGTGGACGGACTTATAGTACTTTACGGTTTATTGCGTACAAAGTGATAAAAACATTAGTGTCCGCCGTACACAAACTTCTTTCTACAGTGAAAAATGTAACTTCAAATCTTATATGCTGGAATATGCAGAAAATAGGTTTAAATGTTAAAGAAATGTCTAAGACTGTTGCATATAATTCAATTTTTACTTGATGTAATGTGCATAACATTAAAAATTTTAAACTAATTAAACAATTTTAAAAAGAGAATTTTCCCTTTGATTCAATTTTATATGATGGATTATGCATAAAAAATAGAATTGGTCTGTTGGTTTATTACATATTCAGGTTGTGTATCATGTTTTTGAAAAATAACTAAGAAACTATGTAACTAATTACTTTTCAAAATAAGTAATCAGTAGTGTAACAGGATTACTTTGTTGGAGAAGTAGTCAGTTATAAGTAACTAATTACTTTTTCAAGTAACTTGAACAACACTGCTCATGACTATTACAAAATAACTTAACTCTACCCTTTCTTATGGAGAACACGTGATTTTAACATAATATTAACATAAGAAATCAACAATACACGAAACGCTGGGTCACAGATCTGACAGGCCAGGCTCAGGGACGAGGCGCTAAGGAAGACCAAATCTGATTGCATGCTGCCCCCTCACTGTGATGTCACAAACAGCTGGAAATCAAAGTACAACAAAGCTGGCTACAGGTTTATACTGAAGTCATGCAGGGTGCAGGGGGAACGACTCAGGTTTTACAGTATAAATACTGGCTGACATTTACACTTTAGAAGAGTCAGTTAGTTGTTATTATTACATAATAACTGTAAGTTTAACCTGACATTTATCTCACACTACACATCAAGACTAACATTGTGCAACTTCATGCTGAAGAAAATGTGCAATATGATCAAAAGCTTCAGGAAAACTAATACATGTAATTTCTGGTGAGATTGTTTATTTTTTCCTATTAAAATGCAATAAACCAAACACAGACATGCAGGAAAGTGAGATGTTCCAGTAACAAGCAGACACGGAGAAAAGAAAGTGAAAGCTCCTCCTGTACTTTATTTATTGACTTTATTGAGTGACTAATTACTGGCGATCTTTTGGTTTTTACTTTAAGTTTTGTAATGAATCATTTAGATGCTAATTTAATTCGTCATTCTGTAATAGCTTTTTAAATTGTTCAATTTATTAAGTGTTTGTAATTAAATACAGTAGGTCAGTTAGTGTTCTGGTGGCTCTGCATGCTAATTCTGGGGCTAAAAAACACCAAGCATAGTCATTAAAGGTCAGAATGTCAGTATCGGCGGTAGCTTCTCCATCACTGGTCTGATGTTTACAAACCTTGGAGCGGTGATGTGTCCTGTTGTGGGGTGTATCAGCATTTTTTATCCACTATTCACTGACTAAAGAGGTCGGCTTTGTCACTCTGGGAAACTTTGCATATTTGCGTGCGGTCGTCCTGCTCTTCCTGTCTTGTTTTTCAGTATGGAAATTGGCACGGTGGCCCTTTCTCCTCTAATCACTGTCATCACGCGCTAATGATGCCAGAGATGAGTTCAAAGCAGTCAGTGGGGGTCATGCTGCTGCCCCCTCCCCACTGTGCACACAGATATCAGCGCTCATCAAAGAGTCTGTGAGATGTTTTCTGTTAATGAAGATACCGATTCCTCTCATCCCATTTTAACTGGCCTTCTGATTGTATAATAACCATGATGGTAGATATTATAATTATAAATGATGGCAGGTCATTTATAATGGTTTAAGTTTGTGTAATGTGTGCATTCAGGATTGCAGTGAGTGGCAGTATAATTAGAAAAATACTGAACAACTATGGCTTGTTTGGAAAGGTTTCCAGGAGAAAACGTCTTCTCTCTAAAAGAAAAAGAAATGGAATCGCAGCTTAGGTCTGCACACAAACTGTAAGACGTATGGAACAACGTCCTTTGGACAGACAAGACAGAAGTGGAGATGTTTGGCCATCTACGACAGTAAAAACACCCCGTCGAGCATGGTGTGCTGGAGGGGTGATGATTTGGTCTTGTTTTGCAGCCACAGGACCTGGGCACCTTGTAATCATCATATTCTGGAGTCAAATGTGAGGTCGTCTGTCTGACAGTGATCCCAAACACAGCAACAAATCTACAATGATTCAGTCAAAGTCCAGAACTCAACCAAAATATTATAGCAAGACCATAAATAAGATATCCATGAACGATTGTCTGCAAACCTCAGAGTACTGTGGAAAACGTTCTTTTTCATATGATTGTATACATTTGATTGCTTGCATCGTTTGCACTGAGTTTGTATGCATATATTTATCCAATCGAATGAGATTTGGAACAACTAGCGAGTCCTACTTGTCATATACGTCACCTTCAGCCAAAGCTGAAAAATGAAGCCAAGGTAGAAGCGCCAAAAACTGCCGTTCTTGTTGGCCACTCAGTCTCCATATGCACAGCTTTATCCATATAAAGAAATAAAGCCTGCTACAAAAACAGTTTGTTCTATAGCTGATTTCCTCCTTCATATTCTCATTCCTTTCTATATTCTTATGGGTTAAAATAAGATGTGTGGCCACTTTGACTGTGCTGACACAGGCGGCTCTACCCAGTCACTGTCTGCTAATTCTAATGAATGTGGCATCAGTCACACTGAGGCCTTAACTTACGGTGTCCTGAACCAATAAGTGACATCAGCATTTTGTCTTGTTGAACTAGATTCAATTATTTATTTTATCATCAGTCTACACGTAAGACACCATCATTTAATTAATTTCTGAGAAATAACTAAGAAACACCATCTTTGAAAAAGTTTTCCGCTCCTTTAACATGACATTTGGTCTTTGTCAGCTGTTCTTGAGGTACTTCAATAACTTCACGTAAATGTGCCAAAATGACTGGATATAGCAGTCGTAGCTGATAGTGTGTCAGAGTGAATAACAAGCTTTGGGAGTCATGAGCGAATTGACTTTAGACCTGCGAGAGAGAATTGTGTAAAGGCATGGATCTGGGGAAAATTGCAAGTATGTTTGTGCAGTGCTGAAAGTATGATGTTTGAAACAGAAGTTGTTTGGAACTATCAGCAGTTCCCTCGGTTTGAGGTACTAAAGGTATTAAAGAACCTCCTCGGTTCTAAAAGATCCTGACAGGACGTGGAGGTGGGAGAACATTATAGAAGGTCACAGACAGTCGTATAGAAGATTCCCAAAAGGCTCAAGAATTTCAATTAAATTAAATAAAATGTTATTTATATAGCGCCAAATAAAAGAAAACAAAGATTTCAAGATGCTTTGTAAGGCATAGACTCTACAACTGTACAGAGAAAACCCCAACAGTCAGTGGGAAGGAAAAACTCCCTTTTAACAGGAAGAAACCTCCAGCCAGAGCCAGGGTCATGGAGGGGCGGGGCCATCTGCCGTGACCAGCCGGGGGTGATGGGAGGGAGACAGGATAAAAGAAACACCAGAAGAAATCTCAGATAACAAGAAGCGAAGATTTGAGGCTGACGTTGCTGCTAAAGGTGATTTAACGAAGTGTCTGAACACCTTTACGTTAAAACTGGATTTTTCCTTCTTTCTGTATTTAAGAAAAAACAAAAACCTGTTTTACTCAGAATTAATTGAACCATTTGAAGATGAAGCCAAGCAGCCAACACCTTGACAGGGGCTGGAAACATCCTCTATGGATTTTATTTATGCAGCAAAGTTTCAAACACAAATGGTTTTCCTCCAATCTCCCATTTGTGGCTGACATATTGTCAAGTCCCAGCAGAATTAAAAAGAGCGAGGGGAAAGGCAGCAGTGTATGGGGGACTGTTTGTTGTATTGTTTGTGTGTAGGTAACAAAAACTACAGGCTTCATTTGTCTGTGCAAATTTTATTTTTATGTGTGTTAGCGAAAGAGATATTTGACATTTTGATATAAAAACACAAAATATATGCAGTGTATGCAAAAAGGCCACAGGATTAAGTCTAATTTGACTGTTTTCACCATACATTCAGTCGCTCTCTTTCTCTCTCACGCTCTGTATTTTTTATTTTGTTGTCAGCCTGTGTGCAAGACAGACACTGGGATTGATTTAGATAAACAGAGAGGGAGGTGCGAAAGAATGAAAGGAACTGAATAAGTTAGAGGGAGAGAGACCAAACAGAGTGAAAACAACACAGACAGGAGGAAAAGACGGAGAAAGAGGGAAAGAAAACCAGATGACAGTGAGGCTGAGATGTATTTGGTGGCATTTTTCCGTGCATGCTCTTAACAGGCTTATGGCAAATGAGTGCACGGTGTATTATCAAGCTTTCTTAGCCTGAAGTAAAACACAACACGCACACATTCATAACTGACACACACACATATATGCTTGCATGTACTACACATTTGCGCACATATACATAGGGAGATGCACATACAGTGTACTCATGCAGACGTTGCCTCACAAGCATTTACACCAGCAAACACATAAATATAAACACATGCTGACAGAGTGTGTGTGTGTGTAAGAGAGACACACACACAGATGCACAGTGTCATTAGTATGCCGTGGCACAACACTGTGAGGGCAGCAGAGGAGTATGATGAATATGTTTTTGGCACAGAGCAAAAGGAGATGGAGGAGAGGAGGGAATTGAAAGAAGGAGCAGAGGAAGGGGGAGATGAGGAAAGAGGAGAGGAAAGGAGTGAGGGCAGAAAAAAGAGAGATGTTCCTAATGACTTTAGAAACTGACAGAAAAACAGCAACCCAATTACCGCTGCAGGACCGTCCTTTGTCTCTATCTGCCTGTGTTTCTCTCTGCGAGCTCGTGATGACAGATCACCTTGGTCAGAGCAAAGTCGGGCTTAAAAGTTCCGTCTCTATATGAAGGCACAGTTGCAGCTGGGAAAAGTGTCTAGCAGAAAGGAAGCCTTAAACACATCACGCCTGCTGCACTGTGGCTTAGCTACAGTAATACTGAATGCAGACGAGTTTTGTGCGTAGGCTGAGTAATGTTACACGACGCTATAATATTAAATTCAGGAAAATGCAGCTGGAGGAGATCAGTTTTAGCTGCGCAGCTTTCGGATGAATCTGTGGAGGAAATCAGGTCTAAAGAGATAAACATGCCAGCCTGACAGAGCTGGTTGGTAAAGGTTAAAAGAGCTGCATGCATGAACTAACTTGAGCTGCATGCACACTGCATGGAGCAGAGAGTTGGCTTTGTCTCCATGGGAAACTCACAGGTGTTAGTCGAAACATTAGCAATAGCTCTGCAGTGAATTAGCATGAAGAGTCTTGAACCTGGAACATTTAAATAGAATTAAGCTGATATCCTTTTTTTAGTTTGAAAAGTTGGTTTAGTTTAGTTTTCCCGACATTGGTTACCATTGTGATCTGTATTATTTTATCTATGCCTTTACAGTCACCGGGGTTCTTTGCCCAAGGATTAAGCCATTGGCGTTCCAATTGGCAGACAACCTGCTGAGGCCAATCAATGTTCAGCCAATAGTAATGGCAAACGTTTTGACTTCTGCTAGCAGGGAAAGCGCAGGAAATACAAATTTTATTACAAATTTCAGTTATACTATGATCGTAATAGGGACGAGAGGCTGAGGCACGACTACAATGTCAGTGTCTGTCAGTGCGCCCCAGGGTGGCTGTGGCTACAATGTAGCTTGCCATCACCAGTGTGTGAATGTGTGTGTGAATGGGTGGATGACTGGATATGTAAAGCGCTTTGGGGTCCTTAGGGACTAGTAAAGCGCTATATAAATACAGGCCATTTACCATTTACCATTACAATGACTGTGAGCATGTGCAATGAACTCTTTTAAGCAACTTTGATGCGTCGAGATAGCGATAAAACAGCAGCCTACCAACCTGCTTTCAGTCCGCTATCAGTTAGTGCACAGTGATAGTGCATCAGTCAGTGATTTCATGGGGTTAATATAGTTTTTTTTTTTGTATTAATACAACAAATATCAAATTGGCATAAATCCAAAATCTACACAGGTCCAAATAAACTCTCACAGATTTGAAACATAATTTTTTTCACCAACAGTGATGTTGTTGCTGCAGGTTGGCAAAGCAAAATGACATAAATCCTCGTCAATCTACAACAACAAACAAGTCGCACTCATCCATTCAGACTGACTCAGGCTGATTGTTTATAAATTAGATGGTAGTTATTTTCTAACCTTTGCTAGTCTGTCTGAGAGTGATTGCAGCCAGTCTGAGTTGGACCATTATTGCTTGGAGACAGGTTGCCTCCCACCAGGTGACCTGTGGCGTCACTTTTATATCAAAGTTGCCCAGATGTTGAGGGTGTTGCACACTCAACCTCTGGGTGAATATTTCATTGTTGTAGCTACTTGCAATCAGTTGCATAAAAAAAAAGAAATATATAGAAATCGATCAGTCTGTCAGTGTAATCACCAGTTGCCAAATCATTTTTACTGTGACTGAGCCTTTACGTGAAGAAAAAGGTCTACTATGTGACAGATCCTCACACATCACCTCTTCCTATCAAAATAGTTTTAAAACACTTTGCATTGGCTTCCTATATCATCTATATTCTGGACGGATCACAGATTGTAAGAAGGGAGCTAACAAGGAAGTAAAGCATTTGCTTCTAGTACTATGAAGCAGTTTTTCTGTGAATGGCTTTCTGTTTAGCTTGGCTCTTGGCGTGCACTGCAGAATGCAAATGAGCATGCAGACTACAAAATGCACAGAAAACACTTGCTGGAAATCCAGTACACATCATAGTGATGTACTCAAGGATTTGAATGTGCACTAGGTAGGAAACATGAAACCAGAGCATCAAAGGAAATCTGATTAGCGGAGCTTTACGACAAAAAGACCCACGCTGGTGTTCGGGGTGCCGTTAAGTCTGTGTAATCGACACGTGTAGAAAATATGTTGTGTTGCACAAGTGAGCAGCTCTGACCTTTTATCTATCCAGTGGCGACATCCTATTAATCATCTAAAGCACATAGTTACAGGGTGACCTCAAATCACAGTCCTGGGTGGTTTAATTGCGAAGCAGCCTCATAAATAAAGAAAAGCTGAAAGAAGTGAACGGTGGGTGTTTATGGAGAGAACAAGGACGTCAAGTGTCAGGACACCGCTTTCACTACAACTTTAATTAAAGCTCAAAATTGGGTTTTTGAAATGAATATGTTTACTTTTAGCCTTGGTAGGTTTTTTGTGCCTGTATAATCACCAGTTTTGCAACTAAATGCAATTGTTCATTTTTGGCGTAATGCTAGGTGATCTCAGAGTGCAGATCATGTCCACTGCTGTGACTTCCATCAGAGATTGGCAGACTTCCTGCAGAAGAGCAGCAGTTTAAAAAAAAAAGAAAGGACAGAGGCTACCAACGAACCTTGAAATAGAAATATCGCGTAACAACGAGTCAAAGCAAGCTAGACAGCACAAACAAATAGAAGTATAGAAAGGCATCGATCAGTGAGTTCAAAAGCCTGCCGAGTAAATGCAAAGTGTTAAAGTGACTACGTGGGCTTAAAGGCAGCTGAGTAAACAGAGTCCTTATCATGGCTAACACATCGCAAAGAAACACACTTGTTCATATGTTAGCTGTCTGTTGGACATGATTGAGATCACAGCCATCAAACCAAGCAGAAATGCTCGTGTATGTAACAGGACAGATTAAAGACTGACAATGTTCACGAACAGGAAAGTGTTCGGTGGACTTGCTGTGTCAAATCCAGCTGGCATCGGAGGGAAAGATGCTAAAATACAGTCGCTTTGTGTTCCACTTGTGAAAATCCAGCAGCTCCTGTATTTTCAGTAACGCAACCTCCTCGCAAGAGTTGCATCATAAATTCAAGAACTGAGTTCAGGTGTTAGAAATGCTTTTACAAAGTCTCTCACGTGAAAGTAAAGTGACACCGTACAAGACAAGCAAAGAATTCATTGTTCGCTTCCTGTTTAAATTGGTGTGGGGGTGTTTAAAGCCTTGTTAAGACCGTATTGCCGGCCCCGCTGTGAAACATTGAGATGTCTCGCACCCACACGAGAAAGGCGAGCGAAGAGGGGATTTTAGAAATATAATCATATACGTCTGGAAAAGCTTTAAGGTCTGAATCGTGTTGCTTTTGGTAAAACAGCTTGTCCCTTTTTGTCGGGAACAATGCTCGCAGCCGTGTTATAACAGAGGAGATTGTGTGAATAAATGCTGGTTGGTTTGTTCTTTATTTAAATCCAAGTAAAGCCACCAGCCAGCTAAATATATTCACACATAGATCCTCTCCATGAGCCCTGCAAGCCTCCCAAAGCCAAAGATCTGAGGAGGTTTGTTGTTCTAGCCTGCAGCTCCACATCGATCTATCAGAAACTTCACTGGTCCAGTTAATCACCTTATTCCTAGAGAGAGAGAGAGTGTGGGGGGGGGAACAACAACAAGCCGGAGGGAAGAAAAGGTCCTGTTTTTGTTTGAGTAATTCATTTTAATTGTTGGGTTACAGTGCTTGAAGAAAAATTAATGGCTGATATTTGCAGGAATTGAGTTTACTGTTTTTGTTTTGTCGCTCTAATTGATGTAGCCATGCGCAAAAATGACTGGGAGGCGTCAGAGGGAGGAAGAGAGGACGGGGGAGAAGGTGGAGGCTAGGAAAAGGCTTCACTGACATGCTTAATCACCCCCCACCCCAATCCCCCCTCCCCCTTGTTCTTTTTGCTGAAAGGAGGAAAAGTATGAATAGAAATAAAGCAGAAGCTCGGAGTGAAGAGAGAGGGCAGGGAGGAAGCGCGGAGGAGGGGGCGTAAAGGAAGAAAGTCGACTTTACTGTCATTTTAATGACAGTAAAGTCGACTTATAGAGGAGAGCTGATCGAGGGAAGGTGAGGCTAAGAAAGTGAAAAGATAGTTTGTGTTTTCTGGAAAATAATTAAGAAAAGCAACACACACACATGGTTACACTGTCGTTCAGTACAGAGGGGTCGTATCACGAACTCATCTACACTGAGTGCAGCAGCTGGAAAGGACGACTGTAATCTCAACTTTTCTCAAACTAGAATTTCAAATTTAATCTTAAAATACTCTGTCATACATTTGACCTTTGACCTCTGAACAATAATGCTCTATGTCGCTATTTAAAAGCATCGAATAGCATCGCCGTTGTTTGTATTGAAAACGTACAGACCAATAGGAAACAACATAGGGAGAGTCTTTGTTGTGTATGTTACAGGTTCTAATCATTCCCGACTAACTTTTTGTTGGAAAATCAAATAAACTTGTGATCAACAACTTTTTTCCATGATGTTTATTATTAAATGTTTAAACAAATTTTTACTAAACTATGAAAAAGCTATGCAGTTAAACTATGCAACATATGTTTTATATCTACAAAAATAATCCTGTGCCAAGCCAGCACGCTCTCTGAGCAGCATTTACTTTTAAGGGAATGGTAAGACATCTGTAGTGCAGTATAACACGTGCATTTAAAGTATTTAAAAAGAACAAAGAAAGCGAAACAAAATAAGATACCATTGCCTTAAAAGTAAATGCTGCCCTGAGAGCGAGCTGGGCTGTGTCGTATTTTTTTGTGGGTTTTTTGTGCTCAATAAATGTAACGAATATTACCACACTGTTCCTGATGTTTGTTAAAAGATGTTTTAGAGATACATAGTTACACAGACTGTGACGATTTGGGTTGATTTTATTTCTCTTTTTTGACACAGTGTCTAGTATCATTTAATCCAACCAAATGAGCGCATTGATCAATTTATCAGCGCTGTCTGGAATTGATTTGAATCGAACCATTAGGTGATCGATAGAGGCACGTCGCTCCTCGCTCGTCCTTGTGGAATAACTGCATCCGTCACACTCGGGAGTTTTAAAAAATGAACAAGCTTTCATTTGTTTCTTAATAAGAACATTAATCAGATGGCGAGTAAAGTCAGTGACGTTTATCACACGTCGTATTGTGTTCTCACCATCATCACTGTCTCGATAGTTAAACATAATCTATGAACATGACTTCTGATTTTTTCTTTTTGTTGTTTCTTTTTGCGACAGGTGTCCGACAAGCCTAAAGCCAGAGCCGCAGCCCTGAGGTAAGACAAATAACCAAACGCTGCACTCTGCAGCCTCGTTTTTATCCTCACAGAAAATAGCACTCACAATAGAGCTGGCGTGCAAGCTGCTCTTCCACCGAGAGCAACCTGGGCTAAGTAAGACCGCAGTCAGATGTCGTGTATTACTTGTTGTTTTGGCAGAGAGAAATAAGGCAGATCCACATATGGCCTGCATTAAGTCAAGTAGCCGGGGCATCATGCTTCTATATGGTGTGGCAGCCAGCGAGTCTTTGGCAGAGGGTGTGAGGTTAATGGAGTGTGTGACTTTCAATATCAGCCAAACAACAAGCTATAAATAACTGTTCTTGCCCTGAAACAGGCAATTGAGGTAGCTGTGGTCAGTGTTTCTCTTTCTGTACTTGTTTTTGAAAGCACGGTTTAGGAGTGCAGAGCCGGCTCACACAACCCTCAGCGTCTAACACGTCTCGCTTCAGTAAATATCCAACGTTTTAGCGGGACGTTGTTTGATTTTTAGGGGTTTTTTGCTATATGAAGTTAATCGCAAATGCAGCCGCTATTAAGTCTTCTGCAGGTGTTGCGCCTCTAATTCACCGAAACATCTGCGGCGACAGGTGTCCGTTTGATAAGGAGAGTCAGCGGCCTGCACGCTTCAGCTCTAACATTCAGATTTAGGCAGCAGACTCGCTATTTGTATCGCAGGGAGACTTTGCAGGGGCTCTGCGTGTAGACTGTGGCTCTGAGGAGGAAACATAAAACCCTGCGTACATGCATGCATGCGTTATGTTTGAAGGTCAGCGAGTAACATTTCCTCAGGCTCTTTTTTAATAAATGTGGTCTCGTTACAGCTTAACACACATTTAACATTTAGATGCTTCTGTTGTTCGTTCGAGTGTAGGGCACCTTGTTATCGATGCTTTTTGAGTTTCCAGCGTTTCCTTTTTTGTTTATTATCCTGGGTTATGGGATGTAATGCATTGTGCATTAGCGTAATCTTATTTCTGCCAGTTGTTACTGTAGATCAAGCATCAGTAATAATCGTCCTGCGGTATGTTGTAGTAAATGAACAGCTTATTCTTGATTCAGCTGGTTAAGTGGCACATGTACAAATGATTTAAGACCTGCATAATTAATGAACACGTTGTTCCTGATTTGTTTTCTTTTCAGTTCATTATTTTTTCCCACCACATTGTTAATCATTACTCTGCAGCGAGGGACCTCCCAGCCTCAGCAGCTCTTGTCCTAAGGTTGTCATCCACTGGGGGTCGGGGTCTGGAGCATATCCCAGCAGTCTTAGGGTGAGAAGCTGGGGTCACTCTGGACAGGTTTTCTAGTCAAACAGGCAAACATTCACAATCACGGCCAATTTAGAATAGCTAGTTAACCGAACATGGATGTCTTTGGACTGTGGGAGGAAAAGATTATTCTGTTGTGAGGTGAAAGAGCTAACCACTGCACCGCTGTGGCTCCGTTACCTCTGAGTGTATCAGAGTTTGGATACTTTCCTCCCATATAATAGGTTGTTAGTGTCACAGTCACACCATGGAAAACTGTGGTTGTATGATCAAATTATTGTGGCCATATGCAATGTACTCGTGATCTACTTGCATCTTGTAATGGTGGCTTTGAAGACCAGGTCTGCACTAGTCCACTGTTGTCAGATTGACACTGGATGGGGTTAAATTAACAATTACATGCGACCTGTGTCTGTTAATTTGGTGATTAGCTGTAAGAAATTGGTAAAAATGTCAAATCTGTATGCATAAATTCACATTAAAGAGAAACTCAGCTGGTTACATTCAGTTTCCAACCAGCCTCGTAGATTTGAAACAGAAACTCCTCCATAAATAGTGACATAGTTGCTGCAGGATGGCAGTTTAACTGCAGAGTGACACGGCTGCTTCATATACGAATATAACCAAAGTACTACGAGTCGGCAACCAGCTGAGTTGTATCGCTTACTGCGAAAAGACACCGTAGACAAGTTGCATTTATTGCATTCATAGTGCAACAAACTGGGATAGCATTTATAAATTAGACAGAAATGATTAGCAAATCTTTGCCAGTCTGTCTGAGAATGATGAGTCCATTGCAGTCGAAACAGGTCGCCTCTCGCCACCTGTGTACTGGACTAACCGTCTAAAGTTCTCACCCACAGACTGAGGCTAGGGGTGTTGCATGTTCAGGGCAGCCATGAATTTTTCCAAGATGCACCGATGTTCCTGTACTGTTTTTACCCCAGTGTGACTGAGCAATTATGGAAGCAGTTGATTATAAAACATAGTTTTATTATAACAGCTGCAACCATCTATGGCTTGTATAATAACGGGAGCAAAGGAGAAGGTGAGAGATGATGCTGCCGAGCGATGCTCCACCATGGCAGGATGTTGGGGTGGATGGATGGGTCCAAAAACAATCTCTTGAAGACTGTCAGTGTTTTCAGTTTCCATTTCCGTTTTCATAGTTGAAGCCGTTTATTGGCCAGCAGTCATAAAGAGCATTGTGATATCAGAAGTACAGGTTTAGGGCTGATTAAACAAATGTTTTAGTCGCCGATGATGAGTCTAGCTTTCTCCAGAGGACTGCATATTTGTTGGTGTTGGTTTTTTTTTGTAATAATTAATGAATTCATTATTTTTTTGTAGTCTGTCATGTCTGGCAGCTTTTGCAATCAGAATTATGATCTCCACTGTTGTGCCAAACATATTTGCTTTTCCAAGACAAGCTCGGTAAGATCACCTGGTTCATCTTTTTTAATGTATTTAATTGTGCTTCTCTTGTTGCCACTAATTGCATTCTTCACTAAGCATACAGGGAGTGCAGAATTATTTGGCAAGTTGTATTTTTGAGGAATAATTTTATTATTGAACAACAACCATGTTCTCAATGAACCCAAAAAACTCATTAATATCAAAGCTGAATGTTTTTGGAAGTAGTTTTTAGTTTGTTTTCAGTTTTAGCTATTTTAGGGGGATATCTGTGTGTGCAGGTGACTATTACTGTGCAGAATTATTAGGCAACTTAACAAAAAACAAATATATACCCATTTCAATTATTTATTTTTACCAGTGAAACCAATATAACATCTCCACATTCACAAATATACATTTCTGACATTCAAAAACAAAACAAAAACAAATCAGCGACCAATATAGCCACCTTTCTTTGCAAGGACACTCAAAAGCCTGCCATCCATGGATTCTGTCAGTGTTTGATCTGTTCACCATCAACATTGCGTGCAGCAGCAACCACAGCCTCCCAGACACTGTTCAGAGAGGTGTACTGTTTTCCCTCCTTGTAAATCTCACATTTGATGATGGACCACAGGTTCTCAATGGGGTTCAGATCAGGTGAACAAGGTGGCCATGTCATTAGTTTTTCTTCTTTTATACCCTTTCTTGCCAGCCACGCTGTGGAGTACTTGGACGCGTGTGATGGAGCATTGTCCTGCATGAAAATCATGTTTTTCTTGAAGGATGCAGACTTCTTCCTGTACCACTGCTTGAAGAAGGTGTCTTCCAGAAACTGGCAGTAGGACTGGGAGTTGAGCTTGACTCCATCCTCAACCCGAAAAGGCCCCACAAGCTCATCTTTGATGATACCAGCCCAAACCAGTACTCCACCTCCACCTTGCTGGCGTCTGAGTCGGACTGGAGCGCTCTGCCCTTTACCAATCCAGCCACGGGCCCATCCATCTGGCCCATCAAGACTCACTCTCATTTCATCAGTCCATAAAACCTTAGAAAAACCAGTCTTGAGATATTTCTTGGCCTAGTCTTGACGTTTCAGCTTGTGTGTCTTGTTCAGTGGTGGTCGTCTTTCAGCCTTTCTTACCTTGGCCATGTCATGAGTATTGCACACCTTGTGCTTTTGGGCACTCCAGTGATGTTGCAGCTCTTAAATATGGCCAAACTGGTGGCAAGTGGCATCTTGGCAGCTGCACGCTTGACTTTTCTCAGTTCATGGGCAGTTATTTTGCGCCTTGGTTTTTCCACACGCTTCTTGCGACCCTGTTGACTATTTTGAATGAAACGCTTGATTGTTCGATGATCACGCTTCAGAAGCTTTGCATTTTTGAGATTGCTGCATCCCTCTGCAAGATATCTCACTATTTTTGACTTTTCTGAGCCTGTCAAGTCCTTCTTTTGACCCATTTTGCCAAAGGAAAGGAAGTTGCCTAATAATTATGCACACCTGATATAGGGTGTTGATGTCATTAGACCACACCCCTTCTCATTACAGAGATGCACATCACCTAATATGCTTAATTGGTAGTAGGCTTTCGAGCCTATACAGCTTGGAGTAAGACAACATGCATGAAGAGGATGATGTGGACAAAATACTCATTTGCCTAATAATTCTGCACTCCCTGTATATCTAATTGGCAGAGACACTGCGGATGTAACATTGTCATCAGTGATAAGTTTTCTGAAGGTGTTAAAGCCCATTTTCATTATTTTAAGACATGTTTCCATTTATCTTCCAGGGCTGTGTGGGCTCCCCGGTTTGTCTTCTTGCTAAGTGTTAACATCTTTGGGGAACATATCACCTACTTAATCATTAGAATAAAAAACAATGTTAGATGCATTTTTAACATCACAGAACATTGGAAAGAATCCATGTAAACAGCTGATTTTGGCACCGGGATCAATTTTTCATAAGTTCATCTTTTACTTGCAATGTGTTGTGAAGCCCAGACTGGTGCATTAGGATATAAGAATCTTTTATAAATGAGGCTCGTTGTGTTCACAATCTGAGGGCATTAGTATTCAAGTCTGGAGTGTGACTGTGTGTGTGTGTGTGTGTGTGTGTGTGTGTGTGTGTGTGTGTGTGTGTGTGTGTGTGTGTGTGTGTGTGTGTGTGGTGTTCAGTAGATTGGGCTGCAGAGTGAATGGGCTCATTAGCGGTAGCAGAGTAACACATGGCCTGGGGCACACACAGACACACACTCTCTTTCTCTTTTGCTTTGCTGTCTGTCTCTCTCTCTCTCACACACACACACACACACACACACACACACACACACACACACACACACACACACACACACACACACACAGATATCTGTGGGGATGCTGGGACTAGAGATGCTGTGA
The DNA here is from genome assembly GCF_041146795.1 of Maylandia zebra. Classification (NCBI taxonomy): domain Eukaryota; kingdom Metazoa; phylum Chordata; class Actinopteri; order Cichliformes; family Cichlidae; genus Maylandia; species Maylandia zebra. The sequence continues at coordinate 31,144,430 of NC_135168.1, forward strand.
GCGATCCACTGGCTATATCCCCCCGTGGAAAGCAACACTCGCTGTCTCACCCACACTCCTCACACCATCCATACAGACACGCATATTTTTTTAGTCCTTGCTCTAACAGCGTTACCCACATACCAATCGTTATTGTGCCACACACACAACCACCCACCTTAAACATCCCACCACAGTGTATATTAGACTGTATCATTCTTTTATTACTTCTCTGTAATCTTCACAATCTCTGCTAGCTGCTTCTGTTTTGTGCGTTATATCCCGTTCACATCTTTCATCACACTGGTGAGGAAAATCGCCTCCAGTGATATGAACTGGTCTTTTTTTTTGTGATTATTTTAATAGTAATAGCGTTCGAGTAGTTCTGGGTGGGTAGTCCTAGTGTTATTTTAGTTAGCGGTGTGAATGGTGTTGAATGGGTTTTACTGAGAGCTCTTTGATGTACAGGTCCTCTGTATTCATAACTGGGGACAGCAATAACTCGAAACCATTCAGACACGGGCAAATCAATATGCTGATATAGTAAAGCTCAATAATGATGGATGTGCTTGCATGAGCAGTAATGAAAACAGGCTGCTCGTTCAGGCTGTCGGGTCAGGAAGTTTAGCAGAATGCTTTGACACAGAAGAAGAACCTACTTTTAGTTCATGGGAAAGTTATTATTATTTAATGAGACCTTATTTCTCGAATAGCAGCTTTTCTTTCACTTGTTGTATTCTAAAGGTGTTCAGATTATATAGAAAGTCAGGATGGGGACAGACGTTAACCACGGGCGGTATATTTATGTAAATGTAGGACCGCTTAAAAACGAATGATGTGAGCAAGAAATAATTATGGGAAATATTAACCAAATGAGAGAAGAATCCAAACGAAACACCTGAACACTTGAGACATGCAGACACATGGGAAGGTTAACAACATCAACATGGGACAACGGGAAACTGACACAATATATACACATGAGGACAGACATGGTAACACATGGGGAACGCAGCAGGAATGAATTAGACGTGTCGAGACAGGGATAGGAAAACTGAACACACTGAACACAGGACGAGACGCTGTCAAAATAAAACAGGAAGTACAACACTGAGACCGTGACGAAGATGTAGGAACTTGTGACACGTAGGGCGAGAGTTGTTACACTCTAGCCGGTCGCCGAGCTGTTAATAAGTCCCCTGAAAACATTGTAGAGCTCGTCAGTCGAACGAGCTCATTAAGGGTGTCCTGCAGATATATTAACACAGACGCTGCATCGCTCGCTGTTTGTCATCGTGGCGATGCTTGAACACAGCCACCATGTTGCTCACCAGCAGGCCGGCCTCTAGGGAGGCAGAGGTCTATACACTATCATAACTCATAATATCATTATAATCAAGTTTGATTTGTTACAAAGCCTACAACTATATGTATAATACATATGTGGATGCTTATGTAGCTACAACTCAAGTATATGTTTCAGTTAATTGTAGTAAAAGAGAATCCAGCACCCAGATAATTTAGGAGTATTTAACATAATAAGACGTTCAGCTACAGGGCCAATTAACCGTGGCACTTTCAGTGAAACATTACTTTAAAAAATTTACATAAAGCAGCATTAGCTGAGTTTAAAAGAAAGACTTAGTGCTTATTGTGATATATCAAATGAAACACACAGAAGAGGTTATTAAAAAGGCTGTAAAACCACTTGCACAGTCACATGCTCATATATTAATTTGTGTGCTGAAATAGATCATCTCAAAGTTAAGACTAGTGACTGAAGTTAGTGGGAGTAAAGAAATACCTCGACTGATGTGACAGGTTATACACTCACCAGCCACTTTGTTAGACACACCTGTTGAACTAAGATATCTACGTGATTACCTTAACTGTACTTTAAGTAGTCGTGTTTCATTTCTGTTGTAATGTAACCAGACGTGAACGCACTGACGTTGGTGATAAATAATGCAATCATGTTGGCAAGTTAAACAGACAGGTTAAGCAGTATCATGCAGCTTGGCGCAAGTTCAAATGTAAAAACACCTTTTCAAACAGTGTCACCCCTGCTGCTGCCAGGGAACATTATGCTACATATGTAGAAATGGAAACCTATTATAGCCTTCCCCACAGTAGCGCCCGGGGCAAACACACTCTCACACAAGCCACAAATACACAGATGCACATGCACGTATCGCTGAATCCTGGAGGCCGAGAGAAGCAACGTGAAGGTGAAAACAAAAGGTTTTCTTCTGCAGATTTTAGTTTTCATGCAGCCGTGCTTAGTAAATGCTTAATAAATGCTGTATCTGATTTTCTTTGGTTGAGTTATATTGTTAGAATTTATTGATTTACTCACCCGACTAATAATCTTCTTACCAACAAGGAATTTGTATTTCCAGTAATTATTGATAGATGTGTACACTGGTGTCCCACAACAAAGTAACAGCAACAATTTCATAAATCATGTCAAATTTTCACTTTCTATCCTACAAAGACATGCGTTAGGTAAACAAGCACACATGCTGGAGCGTGCACACACGCGTGATTGAGAGGGAGATGGAGAGAGATTATAAAGCCAGCTGTGCGGCAGGAAGCTCTGCCAAGTGAAGGGCAGAACCAGCGAGCTGAAGGCAGATGATAAGATGACAGATGAACTGAGCCCAGATGGCCTCCACATCTTCACTTCACAGTCCCATAATGCTGTTGTAATTGTGCATATTTTCACTCCCTTCTCCGGTTATTTGAAGAACCTGTAGTTACCTGTTCAGCATGATCACTTTTCCTGCAGCCTCTGTTGTGTCGTGTCTCCGCTGGCAGCAGTTTATCTGAGCGGTGGCCTGTCTGGCTCAAAGCCATGCGCTCTCTTGTCTAAAGAGCCTGATCAATTCAGTTTAACAGCAAAGGCAAATGGAACATGAAAAAACAATATCAGCAGCTGTCTATTGTCTCTTGATTGTCCTCCTTGCGTTTAATACCTGCTGGTTAATTAATGGTGACCAAGTCCAGAGTGAACAGTACAGTGTAAAGCTGATGGACCCTGGAGAAAGACCAGAAAACAAAACCTTTCTGAAAATCTGATGTAAATATCACTATATACGATGAAAGTATAACTTAACCATATACAGGATTAACTATAGTTTTTACAGGGCTTTGTGCAGTCATGTGAAAAACTAAGTGCACCTTTACCGTTTCCAAAGGTATTACCTTGTTACCGTCTTAACTAGGGATGGGTACCGGTATCTGGTGCCATGATGGCACCGGTTCCGACATAAACGGTAGTAACCAGACCGAAAAGCAGCGCACATTTCGGTGCTTTATTTTGTTGCTTTTTTTTTCCTGAGCTGTGATACACTTTAGATTCTAGCCAATCATTTTATGTTTCCGAGGATAGTAGGCGGGTCCAGGTACGTACGTTCTTTTAGAGCAGAGCTACAGATTAAAAATGCCCAAGGCAAAGCGGTCAAAAGTCTGGCTTTACTTCACAGCAAAAGATGCAAACTCAGCAGCAACAAGTGCTTTAAGCTGATACTGTGATACTGTCAAAAGAGGTAACACCTCGAATCCAATGAAACACCTGGCGACGCATAGCGTTTTTTTTAAAAGCCCAGAAATGCGCCGTATTTGATAGCTTGCTGCGAGACCTCACACCGAGCACATCTACTGCGGGTGGGTTGCCTGTTATCGGACCGGGAGCAACATCCCCCAAAAACCCGAAGAAGAGAGTCCTGGCCCCTAGCCCTGCCAGTGTAGCAGAAATGATGAGGATGATGATGGCAGCAGCAGCCGTTCTTCTCTGCGTGAGTAGCTTAATGTTGTTCGTGTGTAATTTACGTTGAGTAGGCTAACCACGTTATTACATTAATGCATGTAAGGTGAACTAGCAAACATCATCATAGCTACATGCGGCTGTCTTCTTGTTTGATGGCAGATACTCCCTTCACCCTGGCCAAAAAGGCTAAAATGACCAAAGAAAAAGTGGAAAACAGTTAAACATGAGAGGTTTTTGGACAAAGTTTGTGTTTTTTCCATTGTTTAAGCACTGCTTCCAGCCAAGAGTGATGCCATATATGTCCTATAGCTGCAGAAAAGGCTAACATTGTTATCCTTTTACAAAAAAACAGCTGAACATGAGAGGTTTTTGGACCAATTTTGTGTTCTCCATTCTTTAAGCACCGGTTCGAGCACCGTTTAAGCACCGGCACCGTTTCAAAAGTACCGGTTTGGCACCGGTATCGGATAAAACCTAAACGATACCCATCCCTAGTCTTAACTTCTATGGAAGCTGTAAGGGTCGACTTTGTTTTCCATAGGACCGCACATCTATTCAGTTAAAGCACAGAATCAAACAACAGTTGCCTCCAGCTGCTTTATATTGATACAATAATAGAGAAAACCCCAGGAATTAGTGATAGTGGGAAGGAAGAACTCCCTTTTTGTCAGGAAGAAAATTTCAGCTGAACCAGGGTCAGGGAGGGGCATTACAGACAGCGTGCAGAGTTTGATATAGATATAGACTTTCAGCCTGTTCTCACAACAATATAGTGACGATTTGCCACGTCCGGAGGCGTTCCTGAGGAACGCGAAAGGTGACCTTCAGCATTCATATGCTACGTGCTGGGTTGTGGATGAAATCCAGCAAAAATGATGCTCCTGCGGTCATACACGTTCCAGCCATGTATCCTTAACCCTGTAACCTTATCCCTAACCTTAACCAGCACTCTAATGACGTGAGATAGTGTTTTCCAAAGCAAATTAAGTAAAACGAACGTACATGTGTAGATTTATTCCAAACTCATGTTTCCTCATTTTCCGATCTGGTAATATAGGGACGTGCTGGGTGCCCGGAAGCGTAATATACTGACGTTTTGTCACCTGGTGTAAAATGTTACGCTTTGGGAGTGAGAACATGTCACTATTTTAACTAAAGTATTCTTAATTTAAGCACAAATCAACCTGAATGCAAAAGTAATCTTAAGCTTGTTTTTGAAAGGGGCTGCTTCAAATCATGATGAGTCATAAAGCAATTAAACAAAACCTGAGGTTGAACTATAATAACAATCATACATGTCTAGTCAGATTTAGCTAAAAAACAGTATAGTTCAAGTTTAGGAGGAGACAATGACTTAAGTTTTTTAAAAAGGCCCTTTCACAGTGTACACACCTCCTCATGCACTCAGACTACCAGATGTGTGTGGCTGTGTAAACACACTCTGTAACCACTGCTGTGTTTTTGTGGTCAAGCTGGACCCACAAACAATGAGGCATCATGACACTAAAAGACAGATATTCTGTACTTGAGTAGAAATACAGATACTAGTGTTAAAAATACTCCAGTAAAAGTTGAAGTACTCATTCAACTTCTTTACTCCAGTAAAAGTGAAAAAGTACCGGCTCTGAAATGTACTCAGAGTAAAAAAGTAAAAGTAGCTGATTTTCTATCACCTATTTTTATGCAAAGCAGGCTGAACCTTGTGCTGCATTCATTTAACAATAAAATAAAATTAGTAGATGGGAATAATAAAGTTACTCAGCTGGAATCAGGAAAGAGAAAAAGAAGGAAAAAAACATGTTTATTTTCTGAGGGTGACTTTGCCTCGAAATAGAAAACATGTGTAGGGAAGAGGTTCAAGTAGATTCAGCAGGTGGAGGAATCCTAGAAATCAGTAGTAGTGGCTCATTGTGTGGGAAAGAATCACAGCTCATGATCATTTCTGTTCAGAGCTCCAGCAGATTTTTATAGCTCAGGCTGTGATCAGCTGACCTGCTGCTGCTCTGAGGTTTACTGCTCTTTGTGGATTTACCTGATTTTAACAGAAGTTTCATGAGCTGATTTTCATCCTCGACACTGACACTACACGGTCTATGCTGGCTTTGTATTAGACAGTATGAAGTTGGTATGAAGGTAGAATTCGGTCAGTGGATCTCAGCATCCTCAGCTTAAAATCATATGAATCTCTGCTCCCCTCGATGTAACCAAACTCTGCCCATGAAACCACGGCCGCTGTGCACCAGTCACACTGTTCTTTACTTTAAATCCATCACAGTGCAGCAAACTAACCTGTTTGTCCTGCACTGAACTGCAGAGGATTTTCATGCAACCTTAAATAACAACCTCAGTTTGGTTTGTAGCACATTTCACAATATGAAAAAAACCCATAATGCCACATGTACTTTACATTTCCAGTTCATCAAACAGCGTCCTTACTATTAAATCTACCCTCTGTTCTTCCTCTCCTGCCTTTCTTATCTTTCTCCATCTCTGAGTGAAGTCAGCTCTCTTCCTTTTCTGTGAAATACAGCAGCTGGACCTTCAGTTGTTTGTTGAACTGATAGAAAGGTTACATTTGAAATCACCTGACACTTAAAAAAATGTAACTCTCTTTCTGCTCGCTCGTCTTCTGTATGGATAGAGGCTGAAGTACCGCAACTTACAGACACCTGCAGTTTTTCGGGTGTTGTGCCAAGAAATTAATAAATAAAAACACCCAATTTAACCCCTTCAACTATGCCACACAGGGTTTTGGGGTTTGTTCGTTTTTTGCATCTTTCATGTCTTTTTGTGCCACATCTCCTGGTAATAAATGCATTTCATGTGTTTCAGTTTGGGCTCAAATCACTTTGATGTTTGAAACCCGCCGTGATGTGAAATAAAAACCCCTCAAAGCGTTAAACCAAAAGTAACGAGCCTGTTTTGAAAATGTAAGGAGTACAAAGTACAGACATTTGTTTGAACATTCAGGGAGTAAAAGTAAAAAAACTACTCAGGTAAAGTACAGAACTGAAAGCTCTACTTCAGTACAGTTACTTTGTTACCTCCCGACTCTGCTGAAGGACCAGCATTATGTGCAGCGTTGCAGCTTGCTGTAGCACAGGACTGTGACCCACACACACATTTTCCACACGTCTCACTGGTATGATGAAGAAAACAAAACCTCCAAAAACCAGGAATTACTTCTACCGAGCTCTCCCCCTTGACCCTGTTGATAGTTCCAACCACGAATACTTTGTTGAGTCACTATTTAAAAGGCTGCAGCCTTTAAATATGTGGGTGTCGTGTGGATCTTGTGAGGCCCACTGGACATATCAAACCAACGGATCACTTTGTCAAGGCTGTAAGGCTTTCATTTCCCCTGTTGTGCCTGTGATTTTATCACACAAATAAACAGACACTGAAGCTTCTGCTGGAGCCTGAAGATCTGACACAGGCTATTTTGTAAGTCTTATCTGTGTTACTTATGCAACGTTGACACAGGAATACACAGGAAAAAACCCAGAGCGAAGCCTCTTTGTCCTAAATAAGCAAACAGGTTTGATGCTTACGACATAAACAAGGACAGAAACACTAATTGGAAGCACTGAAGAGGAAATTGTCTTTCGGGTAGTTTGTATACAGGAAACATATGTCCTGTCACTTTCTTTATATACAGCCTTATAACACAGACTGAGCTGAGTGATTATAAATACATGAACGAGGTAATATAAGATATTATGGGAGACAGGATATCAACAATAGGGATTTAATAATGAAATAAGAGCTAATATCTCAAGCTCACTCAGAGATAAGTGACATATGTTTCACCGTTTCTAACTGACAACAAGGGGAATGTGTTTGGAAAAACTAGTAACTCAGTGTCCATCAAGTCATCGGCTCAGACACACTAATGCACTCCTAGATGAAGTTTGTATGTCTTAACTTGAGCTAAACATCTGAGGCATGTACACGAGACGTCCACTTAAAAGCTGCTCCGTCAGTCTGCACCAGCTGGCGCCGCATTTTAATTTGGCAACAACGGCGGCATTAATTTATTTCTGACGGCTTGATGGCTGATTCCTGAGGAAAGAGGAGGAAAGCAAGCCAGATGTAATGCTTTCACACGCATACTCATCTCCTTTCATCTCCTTCCTTCAACACATACTGTTTATGTTGCCAGAATAAAATAGGCTAGAGAGCACTCAACTGAAAATCCCATTGAGAGTAAAAGACGCTCACCCTCCTCCTTTAACTTCACTCGGCGCTCTTTAAACAAAAACGAAACACATCAGAGCGGGAAACGTAAACTCGTGTCGGGCAGTTTTTGTCTTTTGACGAATGACGAGCTGAAACAAAAAAGCCTCCCATCGGATGCATTAAATGCCCTTTGCACCGTTTGCCCATAATGTTTCTATTGTGGTGTGAAAAAAGACATTTTATGTTGCAAACGTCTGATAGCAACACAATGAATAATTTAAAAAACTAACATCACCCAGGTCCACTTAAACAGTTCTGCAGAGGGAGCCCGGCACTCGTACAAGTCTTTCCAGCACTAATGACAAACAAGTGCAGCCTACTTCGATGCAGCAGATGCTCAGCTGATGTTTGTTCTCACCTTGATTTCTTGCCAGATGTCTTATCGGCACTGTGGGCTAGCTGCCCACCGAGGAGAGTTAGAAAGTAGACACTCATTATAAATAAGACGGTGCTTTATATGAAAGCAAGCTCCAGTTTTTCCTGGAGCAACAACAGAAGCAGATTGTAATCCGGCTTAAGAAAAAACTGCTGACCAAAAGACTTCTGCCTGCCATCAGGGTCACGTCAAGTCCAGTGTCATATTTTGGGATATTTGGGGGTGAACTTTGAACTTTGCCAGATCTTTTTGCACAGTAGTGGACAATCAGTTTGCTTTTGGACCTTTATGTAAACTAAATGATAACTACTTAATAATTCTCTTGAAGAGATGCATCAGGTAACGTCCTCTTGTAGCACTGATTTAAGCCTCATTTGTCCAAAAGTTATTCATTTGTTAGATGGAAAAGAAAGAGTGGCATACTGTAGTCGCGCCACAGTCTGGGTCTTTTGGACTTGAATCAATAATATTAATGAGCCTCCTCTGCAAGAGAGATCTGCTGCTGACTCAAACACACTTGGTTCTCTTTGGTTACACATCAAAAGATCTTTAAAGGCAGTAAGGGACATAAAAACGTCGGCTTAGACTGAAGTCCAGGTTATGTCTGCTGTTACCATCTGTCTGGCATCTCAACTCATTTCTTCATTAATCTGAGCATAAGCAGGATCATCACTAAAAAACCTGACAGTCCTTGTTTTCAGTTTCATGCTGAAACAATCCAGAAATGCAGTTTCTCAGTTAATGTTCACAACATTCGTCACATTGCCTCCCATTTCCTTATCAGGTATCTGACGGACACAACACTCACCACTCCAACATAAACACATACTAGACTTTAAACAGTGATATTGGGCCAAGCTGTATAACATCTCAGATTCTGACTAAAGAGAACTGAAGGAGCAACAAGTGTTTAAAAGATCATTGTCTGAGGATATAATCCATTATTTGTTTTAATCAGATTGACAGTGAACAGTAAAAAGCAGTATTAAGAAACTAGAAACAGAAGTTATTTTTCATAGGTACTGCAAATATGAAAAATAAATTAGTGGGGAAAAGCACTACAACTGTAGTCTGGAAACATTAATATAATTATAATCATTGTAAAAAATAAAGCTGACTACTGATTTCACCTACCGTGGATTATTTTTAGAACATAACTCTCGCGATAAACAAGGGGGCGCTGTATATCAAAGTAGCGGGTAAGGCCTAGCAGACTCAATCCGGTCCACTCGCCTGTGCCGAGACACCGATCAGCCAGCGCTGACTCAGTTATCATGTTGAGTAGCCCTTCTCATTGTTGTCATGAACTGGATATCGTCTTTGTCCTGCCTTCCTCAAGAATCAAGTAAAAATAAAAAAATAAAAGTTGCATTAATATTTTACTTAAATCTGTTAAATAATCAGAACTATGACTCAGAATTCTTGAATGAAGTTTCCCTCGTTCTGCTCGATGTGTTCAGATGACATATATTCACTATATCAGCTTTAGGGCGTCAGCATGTCAGTTTGTTTGTAGTGTATCATGGCGCCTCCCAGGGGTTAACAGAAGATGAATTAATACATCCGCTTCTCATCTGGATGCATTTGGCCTCATCAATAAATTTCCCCCAGGCATAGGAAAGGTTACCTAATGACATTTAAGCAGCACTGACATTAAGCAGTATATACATAACCATCACAGCACATGAAGAAAATCAAAGTCCCCTGTTACAGGAAAAAAAGAGAGAGAGAAATAATTGGGAATCATATCACTGACTCATTTCCTGTGTTACTGTGATGCTGATTCACCAGCCAGGCAAAGAAAACCAACACACATACATGAAGCTTTCCTGCGTTTCTTAAAAATACTTTCCGAGGGTGCCTTCGTATGTCTTCCAAACACACAACTGGCAGAGACTGCACGATGTAGGGTATGCATAGGGGCGCACACAAACATGTATACGAGGGTTTAACACAGTGCTTTGCCAATATTGTTTCAACCGGTTTGCTATTTGTTAATTTAATTTAATTGAAACTGAAAGAGAGGGAAGACAGAGAATAGATGAGTAATGATAGAAGAAAAACAGGACAGAGACTGCATTCATACAGTCTCTGTCACTGTGTGTGTGTGTGTGTGTGTTGCCCGAGGAACAGTTGATGGATTTGCTGCTTGACTGCTCACACAGATTGGTGCCTGCTGTGATGGCAGCCTTGAACTGAAATTACGTGCACACTCTCACATACACAAAGGGAACTACACATAATTGCAAAAAAACTGTGTGCGCGCACGAGTGTATTTGTGTGTATTCTTAAGTTGGGACGAGCGGGCGTGTTGCCTCCAGGAGGCCATTTAAAGCTCTGTGGAAGGATGGATGAACACAAGGCCAGCCGAAGCACCAGAGAAGATGAGACAGGTTCAAAATGCTGTGTTTATGCATTGATTAGTAGCTAGGCTTTTTTTTACCCACTGATAGGTGCGTAATTTTTTAGCAAATCAGTCATAAAGCAGTCGACTCCTCTGATTATTATCTTTTGTTCAAAAAAGTGTGTGAAATGTTTTTGAAGTGAAGAGAAAACAGGGATTAGTTTAAACGTCCTGAAGGATCTCAGAGCCGCTTCCTGAGCTCAGTTTTCCAGTTACTCTGATGATAGGCTGAGATCATAGTTCATCCAGGTCTTGTTAACTCCTCCCTGATGACACAAATGAGAGGTGGACAAATAGTTTGGTCTTGAAAGTTGTGAAGATTTGTGTTTTGTTCCCATGTTTGGGCTAAACAGGGATAGCAGGGAGAAAGAACGTTCAACGACACCATCTATTAATCCACCAATAATGACGGAGCCTGAGAAAAGATTCTGTCTTACACAAAAACTACTTTACCTCACACTCATTTCTCCCCAGTTCCATCAGGATATATGAGTTTTTATTAAATGCCACATACGATCATTAGCTGACATCAGGTGTTTGAACCAGGTAGCTGTGAATTCCCTATGGAGACGCTGAGGACAATAAATTGTATGTAAAAGTAGCTATATTGGACATATATGTTCAATTAAATTAAAGTGTGTCAATAATCTGTATATGTATGTCTCTTTATGTGATTCTTATTTCCTTCTGTGGCTCTTAGTGTGATTTAATTTGACACCCTTGATTAAAGAATGAAACACATTGGTTAAAAACTGAATGACCATTGAATGAATGGGATCATCTCTAGTGGAAAGTTACTGAGACAGTGTTGTTTAGACTAGAATGAGAGAACTTCTATAATAAAACTGTTAGGGGCACACCACCATTTTGAGATCCACGGCAGCGTGTCATGCAGGACGCATCCCCCTTTTAGAAGTAATAAAGTGTTAAATGGTCTACTGAGCAGTGTTTTGTCTTCCATCGGATGCCTCTGAGAAATCCAAAGAACTCGGTGAAGTGTTGATATTTACAATTGGGGGCTCGTCCGGGATTCCAATAGGAGGCTGAGGAAGATAGATTGGGCGATCTGGACACAAAAGAAGGTGTTGATATTTACACCTTCTTTTGTGTCTTTTTCTTCATTTTGAGTATAAAGCGATGAAATTAAATTGTCATACGTTGTACTTGGGTAGGGGTTGTGGTGACACGGAGATTTATTTATTCATTTTAAAAATGGAGGCAAGCCCAGAATTTGTAATAAAACACTGATAATGTAACGATATTGCAGATTATTTGAATGTTGCATACATACACACACAAAGGCAAATATAAACTGGAAAAAGGGATAAAATGTAAATCATTCAAATTTCCCGCCAAAACTGCTGGTAAGTTATCATAGCCATCATTTGGAGTAGATGTCCCCAAGCCCCACGGCACGGACCGTGGTCGTTTGGGCCACAGGACTTGAGGCTCGGGTGTGAACTTTATGGGTTTTATTGGTTTTTATCGTTAACTCGGTTTCCCTGGGTCTTTTCCCGTGTGTTATGAATAAATCTTTTTTTTGGTACCAGTACTGGTTTTATTTTGTTGTATTTATCCGCAACACCTTAAAGGTCGGTGTGTGAAAATATTGTCGGACATAAACCGGTCTGTGGCGCAAAAAAGGTTGGGGGGCCGCTGCTTTAGCATCAGGGATTTTGGGACAAGACCCTCAAAGTCAAACTTTTCTCAAACCTGAGGTAAGAATACCACTGATTGATGAATTAAATGGCTATCCAGGCAATCGAAACATGGAAAGTCAACTACCTCTGCTTTTATTTAAATGAGAACCGTTGTTGGGTGCTGATTAAGCTCACATCCCACGAGGCCAGAGAGCAGCGGTCCGGGTTATAGTCTAACCCAGCGGTCCCCAACCCCCGGGCATCGGACCGGTACCGGTCCGTGAGTCATTTGGTACCGGGCTGCGAGAGTTGAGGCTCAGGTGTGAAATGTATGGTTTTCAGGGTTTTTATCGGTGTTCAGCGTTATTTTGTTATCGTTTTTATCGTTAACTCTGTTTTCCTGGGTCTTTTCATGTGTGTTATGAATAACTCTTCTATTTTTCAGTACCGGTACTAGTTTTATTTTGTTGTATTTTTCCGCGACACCTTAAAGTCCGGTCCGTGAAAATATTGTCGGGCATAAACAGGTCCGTGGTGCAAAAATGGTTGGGGACCGCTGGTCTAACCCACAGGCCTTTGCTACATGTCTTCCCCCTCTCTCTCCCCTCTTTGCTGTCTCTATCCAAAAAAAGCAAAATGCCAATAAATAATATAAAATAAAATAAAAACATCCAACAGAACACCCCTGTTAGACTAATAAACAAACCATTTGCTTTTCGAGGTAAAATGCATTTTTCTTCCTCTTTATTTTACATGAACATCGCACATATTCAAAATATAAATAATAGTCATCTAGAACCCCGCTCATCGCTTTAACGCAACAAACACGTTGGCTCATCTCATTCGAACCAGACTGATAGAGAGCTACAGTCTTGACACTAAAGCCAGAGAAGCAGTACAAGCAAGAGTGAAAGTCACGACCCAGCAGGTACTTTAAACAGCCCTGACACTGATTGAGACTAAGTGGCAGGATGAGTCAGTAAACACTGTAGGGCTTCATCCAGTAGCAGTGAACAAAGGATGTTTGCACCCACACATGTCGTGCATAAATTAAAGTATATTTATATAAGAAGGGCACTTCTGATGCGTTTTTAATGTGCTTGTTCAAATTCATGTCCACTTAAGGGCAATTTACTTCCTGAGTTTGAAAGTTGGATTTAAACAGACAAAAAGATTTGAGTTCAAGCCAGCAGAGAGGTGACTTTGGTGATAGAGTCCTCTTGGCTGTGCAACATTTGAAATCAATAAAAGACATAATTGACTTGAGCTGGCGAATGAGAGGTCATGCCAGAATTTTAAAGTCTTTTATAGTGGATGTCATGTTGTTTAGAGAGAAAGGAAGAGGACATGCAGATGTTTAAGCCATGATTCTTTAAAAAGATCATTTCCTGTCCTAAATTTATGGATGATTGAAGATTAAGTATCATCTGGATAAAGACCATCTAATGTTCTGAAAGTGTAAACCTTTGTTTCTGACAGGCAGTGCTGACAGTCATAACAAAAGCAAAAAGCAAAGCAGCGAGTGGACATCCGTGTCATCCCGCAAAGTGTGAAACTTTGTGCTGAAACTTTTTGGTGTAACCTCATTAGCGGTGACAGTGTCCGTCGCTGTGCTTTCTCAGCATCCAGTGAAACTGATTTTGTTTTGTTCCATTGTGACATGTTGATCCCCCACACACACACACACCCCATCTACCCCCCATTCTGTCTGTCTTTCTTTTTTAGTGGTGCATCAGGGAGCAGCAGTGAATCAGAAAGCAGCTCAGAGTCTGACACCGACGAGTCTGAGAGCAGCTCCAGTGACAGCGAGTATAATCAGGCCTCCCGCACAAACACTCCAGAGGTAGGATGACAACTCGATCTGTGTGTGTGTGTGTGTGTGTGTGTGTGTGTGTGTGTGTGTGTGTGTGTGTGTGTGTGTGTGTGTGTGTGTGCTTGTGTGTGTGTATGTGTGTGTGTGTGTATGTGTGTGTGTGTGTGCTTGTGTGTATTTATGCAGATTTCCTGGTAACTGTGTGCACACAGTGGGTACCAACTGGGTAAACACACAATTTATTGGGAGAAAATGCTAACCATTGTTAAAATGGTTAAATACAAATAAGTAAATATTATATTCCCTTATGTTTAATGTATTGTAAAATAAATGAAGAGTCATGAAAGGTGATCCTTTTTCTCAGCTGTTAGATCTCATTTAGCCAGTTTTTTTCTGTATCACATGCAGTAATGTGTTAAAGTCTTGAGCCACCCTTCGATTCTTTAGATTTTTCTAGGAATGGTCCTGGGATTTATTGAAACATGCAAAAATAAATGGAAATACAGTACCTAAGGCAAAAGCAGAGTTTGTAGTTCTAATAGGTTAAAAAAGTCTGTAAGTCAGTTAGGGATGGGTATCGTTTAGGTTTTATCCGATACCGGTGCCAAATCGGTACTTTTGAAACGGTGCCGGTGCTCAAACGGTGCTCAAACCGGTGCTTAAAGAATGGAGAACACAAAATTGGTCCAAAAACCTCTCATGTTCAGCTGTTTTTTGTAAAAATATAACAATGTTAGCCTTTTCTGCAGCTATGGGGCATATATGGTATCACTCTTGGCTGGAAGCAGTGCTTAAACAATGGAAAAAACACAAACTTTGTCCTAAACCTCTCATGTTTAAATGTTTTCCACTTTTTCTTTGGTCATTTTAGCCTTTTTAGCCAGGGTGAAGGGAGTATCTGCCATCAAACAAGAAGACAGCAGCATGTAGCTATGATGATGTTTGCTAGTTCACCTTACATGCATTAATGTAATAACGTGGTTAGCCTACTCACGCAGAGAAGAATGGCTGCTGCTGCCATCATCATCCGTCATCATTTCTGCTACACTGGCAGGGCTAGGGGCCAGGACTCTCCTCTTAGTGTTTTTGGGGGATGTTGCATAACAGGCAACCCACCCGCAGTAGACGTGCTTGGTGTGAGGTCTCGCAGCAAGCTATCAAATACGGCGCATTTCTGGGCTTTTAAAAAAAACGCTATGCGTCGCCAGGTGTTTCATCGGATTTGAGGTGTTACCTCCTTTGACAGTATCACAGTATCAGCTTAAAGCACTTGTTGCAGGCTGCTGAGTTTGCATCTTTTGCTATGAAGTACAGCCAGACTTTTAACCGCTTTGCCTTGGGCATTTTTAATCTGTAGCTCTGCTTTAACAGAACGTACGTACGTACCTGGCCCCGCCTACTATCCTCGGAAACGTAAAATGATTGGCTAGAATCTAAAGTGTATCACAGCTCAGGAAAAAAAAGCACCGAAATAAAGCACCGAAATGTGCGCTGCTTTTCGGTCTGGTTACTACCGTTTATGTCAGAACCGGTGCCATCATGGCACCGGACACCGGTACCCATCCCTAAAGTCAGTTGATATGAGCGCCAACCGACCTCACAAATCACATGATAGGCTAGGTTTCACAATGAGTTCACCTGAAATCTTGGCTGATTGTGACCTACACCCGTCTTCACACCTTGGCTTGTTCAAGGTTCTTTATTTGTCACATGCATAGTTATACAAGTATAACACACAGTGAAATGTAGCCTGACACGCTCCTTGACATGTGCAAAAAAAAATTATATATACTATATATATATAAATATATATATAGTATATACATTGGGTGAATGTGCAGTAGTAGCAGCAAGCAGGTGAATTCTGTACATTAATATGAATAGACATCTGACTATTTTACAGGATAGACAATATAAACATATTTAAAATTAAAGGAATTGAAATGTACATTGTGCCTTGGTTTAGTGTCTGGAAGAGAGTCCTGTCTCAGTCAATTATAGATGATGTGAGCGGGCGGGTGTGTGTGTTTAGGGCACGGATGGCTTGGGGATAGAAGCTCCTCTTGAGTCTCTCTGTCCTTGCCCGGAAGATGCGGAACCTTCTACCAGATTGCAGAAGTTGGAACAGTTTGTTGCCTGGATGGGACGGGTCCTTCAGTATCTGCGCTGCTCTAGTCCGGCATCTCCTGGTGTAGGTGTCCTGAAGCGGGGGGAGAGCAATCCTGCAGCAGCGTTCTGCTGTATGGATCACTCTCTGGAGAGCTTTTTGGTCCTTCACACAGCTGTTCCCAAACCACGATGTCATGTTCTGTGTGAGGATGCTCTCCACAGCGCCTGTATAGAAAATCCTGAGGATCTTTGGAGAGACCCTGAACTTCCTCAGTTGTCGTAGGTGATACAGGCGCTGCCTAGCCTTTTTGGTCTGGACCTGAATGTGGGCAGCCCATGTCAGGTCTGAGGAGATGTGGACACCAAGATACTTGAAGGACTGCACCCTCTCCACTGGAGCTCCATTGATGATAATGGGCTTGTAGTCTCTGTGCTGACTCCTTCTGAAGTCCACCAACAGCTCCTTGGTCTTGCTGACGTTCAGCTGGAGGTGATTGTCCTGGCACCACGATGCCAGATTCTTCACTTCATCCATGTAGGCCGCCTCATCGTTGTTGGAGATGGCACCCAACACCACTGTGTCGTCAGCAAACTTCACAATGGTATTGGAGCCATGGGTGGCCACACAGTCTGAAGTGTAGAGGGAGTAGAGCAGTGGCGAGAGGACACATCCCTGAGGTGCTCCTGTGTTGATGGTGATGCTGTTGGAGAAGCACCTGCCCACCCTCACCACCTGAGTTCTGCCAGTGAGGAAGTCCAACACCCATGCACATAGACGGCTGTTAAGTCCCAGATCCCTGAGCTTTGTGAACAGTCTGCAGGGCACTATTGTGTTAAACGCTGAACTGTAATCAACAAACAGCATTCGCACATAGTTACCCTGTTTCTTGTCCACGTGGCTGAGAGTGGTGGATCTGTTGGATCTGTAGGCGAACTGCAGCGGATCTGTGGTGTCTGGGATGGAGGAGGAGATGATGTTCTTCAGCAGCCTCTCAAACACCTTCATTACTACCGAGGTCAGTGCAACTGGCCGGTAATCGTTCAGGGATGAGGGTTTGCTGTTCTTGGGCACAGGGATGATGGTGGATCTTCTGAAGCATGTGGGGACCACAGACTTCGCCAGGGACTCGTTGAAGATGTAAGTGAACACACCTGCTAGCTGGTCAGCACAGCAGCGCAGCAGATGGCCGGTGATGCCATCTGGCCCCGCCGCTTTCCTTGTGTTCACTCTCCTCAAAGCCACTCGGACGTCATGCTCCGCGATGCTGGTCACCGGTCTCTCGCTGATGACGTCACTGTCCTCGGTAGTCAGGCGGTAGATAGCATTAGCCGCCTGGCTAACCTCGAAACGGGCGTAGAACTGATTCAGCTCGTTGGTGAATGCAGAGTCAGCGTTGATCAGCGCAATGTCCCTGGCTTTGTAGTCCGTAATGGTGCGTAGTCCGTGCCACATACTTCGTGTGTCGCCCTGGTGGAAGTGGGACTCCACACGTTCCCGGTACCGGCGTTTGGCATCTCTCACCGCACGCCGTATGAGGCCGCTTTGTAGGCGCTCATATCGCCAGTGACGAGACCCGCGTTGTAGGGGGCGGTCCTGGCGTTTACTGCAGTGCGGATCGATCTGTCGATCCACGGTTTCTGGTTTGGGAATGTGGTGACTCTCGCAGTGGGGATAATCTCCTCCACTAGCATATTGACGAAGCATACTGCTACTTCCGTAAACTCGTTGATGTCGACTGCGCATGCTCTGAACATGTCCCAGTCTACGTCGTTGAATGCGTCCTGTAGCGTAGCTTCTGATTGGGCAGTCCACCGTTTTACCTCCCTCGTGGTCACATCTTCCCTCCGTATGCTTTGTTTATACTGGGTGATGAGGAAGATGGCGTTGTGGTCAGACTTCCCAAAAGCCGGGTGTGAGACCGCTTTGTAGCCCTGCTTGTATGGCGTGTAGCAGTGATCCAAAATTCGATCCCCTCTCGTTGGACACGAGACATGCTGGTAAAAGTTTGGCATGACTTGTCTGAGGTTTGCTTTGTTAAAGTCTCCTGCTACAATGAGGGCTGCGCCCGGGTCCTTGTTTTGAAGCGAGCTCAGCACATCATGTAATTGGGACAAAGCCATACCTGTGTCCGCTTGGGGTGGGATGTAGACCGCCGTGGCGATGACCGAGTTGAACTCACGGGGCAGATAGAAAGGGCGGCACTTAATGCTCAGGAACTCCAGATGTGGCGAGCAGCCGCTGGAGAGAGTAGAAATGCTCCTGGCATCACAACACTTTCTGTTTACCATGAAACACACTCCCCCACCTTTGGTTTTGTTTGACTCTGCCGTTGTGTGGTTAGGTAGAGGATCAATAGGGGGTCCATTGTCCCTCTGGGGGGGACACTCCCACAGGGCTTAAATCTGTGACTCTCCAGTGTAAGGACGGAACTGAGTGAACAAGCCGTTCTCAGAAAACTTGGAGAATTATTCCTTAAGATTAATTTAAAAGTGGTAAGATAGAAAGCTAGGCTCCTTTTATATAAAGATAAAGAAATGAGGGGTCACTCGAGATTTTTACACAGTACTGTCAACAACGCACCAATACAAACACTGAGGCTGTGAATATCTTCAGCTCTGACAAATCTCTCCAATTTTATTTTCATTTTATAAGAGGCAGATACCCTTTCACTGCTATTCTCCCGATTCACAGCTTCTCACTTTACTGTAAATCTTACTGTCTGTAAATTAAATGAACTCTCCCCACTCTGTCTTGTCAGTGCTCTGAAAGTCATAAAACTCCATCTGCAGAAAAAACAAATTACGACAATATTTATCGCATTATTTCAATGCCTCGACGCTGCTTGGGTTTATAGGCGTGTGCCGTGAAACACACTGGAAGAAACTGATGTAAAGAGACAAAGCAGTAAAAAAATCACAGCACAAACAAAATAAAAAGTTGTCTTTTTCCTCCTATTAGCCCGAGCCTCCGTCAACCAACAAGTGGCAGCTGGACAGCTGGTTGAATAAGGTCCAAGCTCAGACCAAACCCCTGGTTCCCCCACAACAAGAACATCATGGCACAGGTTGGTAGACATGGAAGGTTAAAGCCATTCTGTCCACGAAGAACTGCAGGATGTGCTAAATAGCCTAGATAAACATATCTTGGTTAGGTTACAATTACCTATTCTAGTCAAATGGTCCACTGCTTAGGCTCCATCAACCAGGGTCCAGAGACATTCTCCCCAGGCAATGAGGCACCGGGAGTGGGTACGGCTGCCAAAACTAAGCCCTGTGGATCGAGCAGTACGCCTGTTCCAGCTGCACCTACAGTGGAGCACAAGGACACGAGGGCAGCTTTCTGGTAGGTTTGTTTAGAATATTGCTAAAGTAGCTCTTCAAAATAGCATCTGCTGAATGAAAGACTGAATGAAAGACTAATTGTAGGTTGCAGCTGGCAAAAATGTGTCTTAACCATCTATATATGAAAAAAATGTGTTTTGTTTTCTTCAGCCCGGGCAGAGAGAAGGCAAAGGCCAAGCTGAGTCAGAAGGCCTCGGGGGAGGGCCAGAGGTCTAAGATGAGGCTGTCGCTGGGCCTGTTGTCGGGGCCCGAGGTCACGACCCCAAGGAGGAACACCACAGGGAAGAAACAGCCCAGACGGACAGAGAGGTCAAACAGCGTGGAGGATAATCAGAACCAGACATGGAACAGAGCAAACCAGCACAGGTAAGAAATAAAGGAAATGATGATTGTGTTTGCTTGTGTTTTACTTCTAATATAGTAGAAGCTTTGTTGGAGTAGTAATTGTTTGTTGTTGTTAACAACGTTTTTTCATTGTAGACACAGAAAAGTAGTTCTTCAAAATAGATATGTAACACTGGCAGGACAGATTCATATAAGATAAATATAGTGCTGTAAAATCCTCACCATAGCATATAGTCCCTCTAATGGCTGAATATAATATATTTCAATTAATTAAATCTTTATTGGCAGACTACATGTCCATAAAAACAAGACAAGAAACACACACACACACAACTCCCCCCCCCCCCCCCCCCCCACACACACACACACAACACAAGGTATACCATTAAATATATATATGTATATAAATAAGTATATAAAGCATTTGTAAAAATATAAAACCATAATATACATAAAACACAATTACTTAAAATAAATCAATAAATACACAAACACTTTAACCAGTGCTTTCTGAGACTGGATGAGTAACGGGAACCACTCACTGTCGGATCTGTAAGTGCTAAAATTATACTGTTACTCGAACCATCCAGTCGTTCTCTAAAATTGAACATTAACTTTCTTAAAAGTGCTTTAAAAGTCCAGACACCTACAGCTACAAACATCTGACTGGCACTACCACTTCTAGGTATCCTGCAAAGGATTCTCATCGCATCATTATATGCAACATGCAGCTTCTGCATGCTACATTGTTTGTAGGATGACCACAAGGGGGCAGTATATAGCGGTGTGCAATACGCTTTAAACAAAGCCACTTTAACTGGAAGTGAACAAAAGCTGAATTTGCGTGCAATAGTATTTGCCTGCACATAGAGCTTACATCGTTGTCTGTATATGTCATCATCATCATTCATTTGCTCAGTAATAAAGTGACCGAGGTATTTCACCTTTTTATGAACTTCAAGAGTTTTTTGTGCCAGTTTAAACAAAGGGAAATTTAGCTGTTTATCCTGCTTGGTTCTACATATCAAAACAGCACTTTTAGCAGCATTGTACTCAATGTCATATTGCACACCATATTCAGTACAGACATTAAGAAGATATATAATAATGTAATATAATATATAACCACTGAGTTCAGCTGGCATGCTCACATCTGTCACATCTGTTGTGATATACTGTAGTGGACATGGATATAATTTTTTGAAGTCATAGTGTACATATATATATATATATATATATATATATATATTGTGGCTGTTCAACTTGTAGCCAAGCATCTCACTGATCACTGCTGCCATATTGTTGAACAGCCACAAGGGGCAGTACCCTCCATGGAGAAGGAGGCTAGAGGACAAGATCAAAGTAGCACGGAGGGAGGTTAGCCAACTAACGGAGTTGCAGAAAGGTGCGACAAAGAAGGTGCATAAGAAATACAGCAAGCTGTCCATACCTGAGGCCTTGGAAACTGCCAAGCAAAGACTCACAGCCTTGGCCAGCCGCTTGAGGAGGTACACCAGAGAGATAGAAGGCAGGAGAATAAACCAGCTGTTCTCCACAGAACCAGCAAAGGTGTACTCTCAGTGGCAAGGGAACAATAAGAGAACAGCACCACCAAGGCTGGAGACGGAGCAATACTGGAAGGGCATATGGGAGAAGGACACAACCCACAACGGCAATGCTCAGTGGCTAGTGGATCTGAGGGCAGACCACAGCGACCTCCCTGAACAGGGTCCAGTAACCATCACAGTGGCAGATATCCAAGAAAGGGTCTCCAGTATGAAGAGTTGGACAGCACCAGGGCCCGACATGGTTCACGCCTACTGGCTAAAGAAGCTGACTGCACTCCACGAGCGCCTGGCAGCCCAAATGAACCAGCTGCTAGTTAACGAGAGACACCCGGAATGGCTGACCGAAGGTCGGACGGTCCTGATCCCCAAGGACCCCAAGAAGGGACCGGTCCCCTCCAACTACCGACCAATAACCTGCCTCAGTACTACATGGAAGCTCCTGTCAGGCATCATATCGGCTAAGATGAACAGGCACATGGGTCAATACATGAGCGGGACACAGAAAGGAATTGGCAAGAATACCAGAGGCGCAAAACACCAGCTACTGGTAGACAGAACAGTCAGCCGAGACTGCAAGACCAGACTGACCAACCTGTGCACTGCCTGGATTGATTACAAGAAGGCCTATGACTCAATGCCCCACAGCTGGATACTGGAATGCCTAGAATTGTACAAGATCAATGGGACCCTAAGAGCCTTCATCAGGAACTCAATGGGGATGTGGCGTACAACACTAGAGGCCAACTCCAAGCCCATAGCACAAGTTACCATCAAGTGCGGGATCTACCAAGGAGATGCTCTGTCCCCACTGCTGTTCTGCATAGGCCTGAACCCCCTCAGTGAGATCATTAACAAGACTGGCTACGGATACCGACTACAGAACGGAGCAGTTGTCAGCCACCTCCTGTACATGGATGACATCAAGCTATATGCCAAGAGTGAACGAGACATCGATTCACTGATCCACACTACCAGGCTATACAGCAATGACATTGGAATGTCGTTCGGACTGGAGAAGTGTAGTCGGATGGTAACAAATAGAGGGAAGGTAGTCAGAACTGAGGGGATTGAACTACCAGAAGGCAACATTGCAGACATAGAGGACAGTTACAAGTACCTGGGAATCCCGCAGGCGAATGGGAACCATGAAGAGGCCGCTAGAAAAGCTGCAACCACCAAGTACCTGCAGAGGGTCAGGCAAGTCCTGAGGAGTCAGCTGAATGGTAAGAACAAGATCCGGGCCATCAACACGTACGCCCTGCCCGTGATCAGGTACCCTGCTGGGGTAATAGGCTGGCCAAAGGAGGAGATAGAAGCCACTGACATAAAGACAAGAAAGCTCCTTACCATGCATGGAGGGTTTCACCCCAAGTCCAGCACCCTGAGGCTGTACGCTAAGCGGAAGGAAGGGGGCCGGGGACTGGTGAGTGTCAGCACCACAGTCCAGGATGAGACAACAAACATCCAAGAATACATTGGGAAGATGGCCCCAACTGACCGAGTGCTCAGTGAATACCTCAGGCAGCAGAAACCCAAGAAAGAGGAGGGAGACGAGGAACCATCATGGAAGGACAGGCCCCTGCACGGTATGTACCACCGGCAGATAGAGGAGGTGGCTGATATCCAGAAATCCTACCAGTGGCTGGACAAAGCTGGACTGAAAGACAGCACAGAAGCACTAATCATGGCAGCACAAGAACAAGCTCTGAGCACAAGATCCATAGAGGCTGGGGTCTATCACACCAGGCAAGACCCCAGGTGCAGGCTGTGTAAAGATGCCCCAGAGACAATCCAGCACATAACAGCAGGGTGCAAGATGCTAGCAGGCAAGGCATACATGGAACGCCATAACCAAGTGGCCGGCATAGTGTACAGGAACATCTGTGCCGAGTATAACCTGGAAGTCCCGAGGTCAAAATGGGAGATGCCCCCAAGGGTGGTGGAGAATGACCGAGCTAAGATCCTGTGGGACTTCCAGATACAGACGGACAAAATGGTGGTGGCTAACCAACCGGACATAGTGGTGGTAGACAAACAGAAGAAGACGGCCATAGTGATCGATGTAGCGGTTCCGAATGACAGCAATATCAGGAAGAAGGAACACGAGAAGCTCGAGAAATACCAAGGGCTCAGAGAAGAGCTCGAGAGGATGTGGAGGGTGAAGGTAACGGTGGTCCCCGTGGTAATCGGAGCACTAGGTGCGGTGACTCCCAAGCTAGGCGAGTGGCTCCAGCAGATCCCGGGAACAACATCGGAGATCTCTGTCCAGAAGAGCACAGTCCTGGGAACAGCTAAGATACTGCGCAGGACCCTCAAGCTCCCAGGCCTCTGGTAGAGGACCCGAGCTTGAAGGATAAACCGCCCGCAGGGGCGTGCTGGGTGGGGTTTTTTTTATATATATATATATATATGTGTGTGTATATATATAAATTTTAAGCTAGAGCTACAAAAGTCTTATTTTCATCTCCCAGGTGAATGTCTTGAGCTCCTCTGAGAGCCAGTTACCTAAAAAGCAAAAACTGTCTTAAGCCGTATTGACCTACTCGAGCTGAGCACATTCTACACTACACTTTGTTACTATGTGGGCTGTGCCATAATGTACAAGGGCAGGGTTTGTGTGCATCTGACTATAGTGATATCTCTTTTAATCAATAAAATTGAGCCAGATATTTCCATCTTAGCTGTCTCTGTAAAGCAGCACATGAAGAAGACACTGGTGCACTTTCATCATTTCAACATAAGCCCGACAGTTTGAGATAAAAATCCACAGCAGCCTATATTCTGATGTGTAACTGGCTCTATAACTGATACAGTGCTTGCTATTGACTAAACTATTACAATTACTGTTAGGAACTTTACCACCTGCTTCACACTGCAGCTTAGAGCTAACAGAGGTTCCCGTGGATCACTGAGCTGTCTGGCACATGGCCACTGAAGACTGTCACTCCCTCTGAGCTGAACAGTGCTGAGACTGAGTAGAAGCCATGTCAGACTCTGCGCAGCTTGACGTTGGCCTAATTAGGAAAAAAAATAACATTGATTGTTTTTCCTGTTTTTCATTTTCCTCTCCCTCAATCACCTCTTCCTTTTCTTCGTTCCATTTTAAGCTTCCTACGTCCAAGTTTGACTGAATGCATGCTGTTTTCAATTATTTCATGCTGTCACAAGACCAAGCAATGGCAATGGCAAGCATTACCTTCTATTGTTTATCATGTAGCTTGGGCTTCACTGCCTTGCTCAAGGGTGAATCTAGTTCCAGTAGTGAGAACTGTTAACTGAAAACTCTTATTGTTTCTCCCATTAGCCCTGCAGCGAGGGAGAAGGACCTGTTGCCTCCCCCCTCCCTGGAGCATCAGAACCCCCCGAGGCCGCGTAGTAAACCTCCCGGTGGGAAAACAGCCCCAAGGAAAGAACCTCGCAGTGCTACCAACTCAAACACTAACACAGCCACTCCACCAGCAGCGCTACAGCAAACCCCACTGCCAGTACCTGCTGTCAGTGTAAACCAGGTTAGTTTTAGATGTGTGTGTGTGTGTGTGTGTACTGCAGGAAGGTTGCAGACATTTGGAATAGGGCTGAACACCAAGTACAGATGTATCAGACTGTACCCTATACTTATCGCTTTATGCAACTCTACAACAAATGTACTGACTCGTGGTTCCTTCCCTGAAAGGTTCCTGTTTGTAATCCAGTCTCAGCTGTGTGTGAATATATATGAATATATACAGCTATTGTATGCTTATTAATGGAAAAGGGAAATCAGTTTTTGTTAAATACATACACGTAATGCTACATATTTATATTAAAACACCACAAGATGAACACTTTGTTAGGTACATCTGTTGAACTGCTCACTGGGCAGCAACTCAGTGAAATTAGGCATACATGCTCTATACATGATCAAAGTGAGCATCAGATTGGAGAAGAAAGGTGATTAAAGTGACTTTGAAATGCATGGTTGTTGGTGCCAGATGGGCTGCTCGGCTGAGTGTTTCTGCTGATCTACTGAGATTTCAGAGAATGGTCTCAAAAAGGATTTAGAAAATATCGAGGACAACAGTAACTCAAATAACTGCTCGTTACAACATATGAATGTAGAAGAGCATCCCTGACACCGCAGCACAACACTGCAAACCTCGCAGCAGCAGAAGACCACACATGATGCCATTTCCTTCAGCTAAAAACAGCAAACTAAGGATATCATTTGCACAGACTCACTCAGATAGATGGTGGATGGTCAGGATGTCTCGTCAACAGTTCAGGCTGCTGGTGATGCAGTGGTGTGGAGGATATTTTCTTGGCACACATTGGGTACCAACAGCTGCAACCTTAGCAGGGCTGCAGCGACCCAAATATCACTGAAAAGCACAGAGACGCTGCTTTCAGGAAGCGTGGGAATTCTTTCAGTTTAGCAAAGGGTTTTAGAAAAACATCTGTGTGACGCCAGCGACAGGTTAGCCTCCCTGAGCATCTCTTTATGACCACAGTGCACCCATCTGCTGATGACTGCATGCAGCAGGATAATGTTCAATATCACAAAAGCTCAAACCGCTTTCTTCATGACAGTGAGCTCACTGTAGATCTACAGCAACTGTGTGATTCCTTAAAGAATTAGGGCAAAAGGGGCGTCCAACCCGGTACTAGCAGGGGGTACCTAATGACGTTGGTGGTAGTGTTACATTGTAACAGAGTGTTTTTAACTCAAGTGGAAGAACGGGAGGATTTAAATGGTTAAACAGCAACAAACATTCAAAATGCTAAAAGGAAATCATAAAAATGTTGACCTAATGTAACTTTAACGCTGCAGTGAGGCTGAACAGTAATAAGAAGCCCTAGAAAACGTGTAAACAAATAACGCTGATGATTTCCTTTTCAGATGTTTTCATGTTGGCTGATCTCTGTGATGCTGCTGTCTTTCGTCATTACTTGTTTTGCTTTGAGAACAAATTTCCCCTCCATTGTTCTGCTGTCAGGTTGTGGAAATTGTTCTCGTAAAACTCATCTGCTGACAAATTAGCAACTAACACGTTAGCAGCTGTCAGCGATGTTACAACAAGATTACACTGAGGAAAACTGCAGTAACCAGCAAACAGCAGCTCAGCTGTTACAGCCCACAGAGAAGACTTGAAGAAGTGACCCGGCAGCATGACGTGCCCGACTCTGACAACTGCCACCTCTGCGTCAGCAGCCGGAGCTACAGGCGCCC
Organism: Maylandia zebra; assembly: GCF_041146795.1. Taxonomy (NCBI): domain Eukaryota; kingdom Metazoa; phylum Chordata; class Actinopteri; order Cichliformes; family Cichlidae; genus Maylandia; species Maylandia zebra. The sequence goes on from NC_135168.1 coordinate 31,171,220, forward strand.
CGACAGCCCCTCAGAGCTCCAAACTTTAATTCGCTCACACAGTACTTAGAATTAATTTAACAACTAATTACTTAATGCCTAATTATCATCATGTTCTCTTTTGTTTTCATCAACTTCAGGGAAACAACATAAAAGTTCGAATACTTTTCCACATATCCCACTGCAAAGATTTACCCACAGTACTGAGCATGAACTGAAAGGGGACCTAATATTCTTATTTCAGAATAACCATCGTTTATTTTAGGCCAGACGTTAGTGAATCCTCTCAATTTACCAACTGTCGGAAGCAAGCCCTTTACAGCCTTGCTGTTTTCTGATTGGTTGCCCCACATATACACAACTTTTCATGGTAACACTTAATAATGGCGTCCACGACTAACGGGTCCCCTGTAATTAAATGGACTTTCAATGTATTTTACCTGAAATTAGATCATTATATTTACCTATAAACACTTAAAGGTAGATACACTAGAATAGGATAGAATTATATTGTAAGTAAATTCAAGTTTTCTGAAGGTAATTTTAAGTAATGCGTAAGTAATTTTAAGAATTGCATAACTTCATATATTTTATAGAAATAAAGCAACACAAAAATATATATAATGTAAGTTTAAGCAGTGTGCAGTGGTCATATTTGGAAAAACAAACATCTTACATCGTAAATTATTTTTTGGGACAGCGGTCGTACTGTGGAAGCTTACATTTTTAGCTCTTTATTTTTTTGCATCTTTATATCTTTATTTGATTTGTTGCTAATTCTGTTGTGTTCAATATTGTTTTTGATTATAAATAAAAGTCGATAAATTAAGTTAGACTTGGTTCCTCCATTACAAGGTCACACATGCCGGCCAGTTTTGATTTTCTCTACTTACAGTATCATTTGTGTCATCTTTGCTGTAAAACACATGAAGTGATGCTCTAAAATCAGTCCTCCACTACTTAAACTTCCTTACACAATTCCTTAAAATGACCTAAACACTACATACATTTACTTACAGTATAATTCTTTCTTTGTTTCCTGAGAAAGCTGACTCTTACCGACTTGTCCCAGTGTAGCTACATGTAAATATTTTACCTTGTAAGTTCAAAGTTTTCAATGTCATTTATTTACAGGTGAATTAATACGACGAAGCATTATGAAAAATATATATCACTGTTCATTTTGAGAATAAGGTCAAAATTTTGAGATTAAACTTGAAATATTATTTAAAGAATGAAGTCAACTTTATTCTCAAAATGAGCAATAATATTTCTTTTTTAATGGGGCCCTAATACTGGTTACTGTTACACTTCCACAGCAGTTGTGTGATGCTGCTGTGCTCACAGCCACAGCTGTGTGCCTGAAATGATTATATTTGGGTTATACTGTCTCATTCACATCTAACGGATCCAAAAGTTTAATAAAAATCTACACGTGAGCATTTCGGTCTGAAGTCTGAGATTTTGGCTCTCTTGTACGCACACAGATCAAAGCTAACGATGCTACAGTATATAATTAAATCCAACGGGCTGTCGTTATATTTCATGGTTACATACAGATGTGCCTCTCCTGTCAAGTGTACGCAGGTGAAAATGTCCTTGTTTTACTAAAGAGATATAACCTTTCTTAAATTACCTGAGAATGGAGATGAACGCTAACGTGTGCAATTGGTGCCGTAAGTGCTGTTGCAACATTTGATCTTCTGCCTGTTTTAGTTGCGCAGAGCAGCTGGCAAGATGGCTAATGTCAACAGTGAGGAGAGGTGAACTATGGAGAAAACAGGCCAGAGGAGTTTTGTTCAAGAAAGGAAAAGCTTTTGCCGGCAGTGCAAATAAGCTCTGTGCAAGGGACAGTTTCCCCCTTTTTTCTATTTCAGCAAAACACTACATGGCATTTACTGAGAATGGATTTTGCAGATGGCAACACGCATTGGAAAGATTCCAGAGGGCTGCGTCTGCCAAGCGAGTGGGTTTATACTGACGACTGGGAACATTAGTGGTGTTTTCTTCTCTGCATCTGCCTCTGTAGTTGCTTTCTCGTGTTGCTGTTGCACACACATCGCTGCTCCTCGCTCGCCTTTGTTTCAGTTGAGGATAATTGATCAGTACATGTCTAAAATTAAGCATTCAACATCACAGGGTCAATTTTGATTGGGAACAAGACAAGGGCAGCGATGCAGGTGTAGCTACACAGCACTAAAAATGAAAATAAACTGAGTGGATTGTGGCTGCGTCTGCCAGCTGACACACCTTATTTACAGAAGAAGAAAGAAGGCTTGTCAGAAAGTTAAACTGATGATACACAAACAGCTAGAAGCCAGTTTTCGCTCGTATATATTTATATATACATTTATTTTCCTATTGTTAAAAAATAATCTAAAGAACAAAAACACTAATCAAACCTACAATAAGGCCAAAGCCCATATCCTTCACCTTTGTTATCCAAAAACATGGAATAGTTCGGCATGTCTGCTGCTGTAAATACTAACTACAACAGAAGACAGCCCACAACAAATTAACCATTTTAACCTGTTTAAGTAAAATTTGGTTAAAACGACTGTGCCCTGCGGTGCAGCTTCAGGCATAAACTGTGTAGATGTGACCTGTTTGCAAAGAGTTTGGTCTGTAGGAGATATAAACTAAGCTGAGGCTGAGATCCACAGACAGAGTAAAGGAGCCAGGTTAACCAGTCACTGTTTTTCTTTATCCATCTGTAAAAACAGAATATTACACACTCATATTTAGGTAAGAAAACAGGAGAAAAACTATTAAAATTTAATTGGAAGTTATTCTGTCCTTTCACATTATTTCCATTTCAAATGTAGACTGCTTACAGAGTGTAAGCTAATGACTTTGATGATTTCTGGATTTCCCCAATTTAAATCAAAATTTCACATTATTGTGTCATCGTGTACTGTATGATTCCAAGGATTAAAGAAAGGAGAAAATACTAAGTCTAATATCTACTAATACTAATGTTTATTCAGGTAACATCAGCATCATGTAACTAAAATCCATTTAACCAAACTGAAATTACAATGATGCTCCTGCTAGTAGATAAACAGAGTCTACAGGCAACAGTAAGGAAGCATCCACGTCCATGCTAGTGTCAGGTCATGCTAAATACAACATGTTTGTTTTGTAAATTATCACCATTAAATTAATAATAGCAGACTATGTAGCTGATGTACTAATGCAGCTTCAGGAGGCTATGTCCATCTTTTATATACAGTCTGTGAGAAAAACAGTAAGACAGTAAAGCTTTTCTGAACAATTTCTTCCTATTCTTCATGGATTTTAGATGCACTTGAATATGAAGCCACATATTTTAAAAACTTAAAAGAATTAATGATAATGCTATCAAGACTGAATATCACTGTTACCATCAAAGAGGATATTTCTTTAGTGGACACTCAATGATCTGCTATGTGAGTCACGACTCTAGAAACCTAAAGCTTCATGATGTTCATCTTCCAGACCACTTTATATACATCGCTCCCCGGAAGAGCCGTTCTGTCCCTTGCTGGTAATGCCTCCACAATGAGTGTTGGAGCTCCTTCACTATGTCAAAATGGTGATGCTTCAATCTGATTTTTCATTTTGGGGGAAGTGAAAAAAGTCGCAGGGTGCCAAATCATGTAAGTAGTGTGGTAGGAAGTGAATATTGTGTTTGCACAGCTAAAAAAAAGAAAAAAAAAAGTTCTGCGCCTCACCCTGGAAGACAAATTAACTGTGCACAAAGATGAAGAGAACGACGACGTGCTCCTATCAAATCTCTTTGGCTGAGAACTGTGCTCATCAAACACATTATTCCGTGTGAAATTTGGGACATTGAGAAGTTTTCTCTCTGGTCAAGTCTGAGGACCGCTAAGTGAAGGTGGTCAGGACACGGCTCCCAGGAAGCTCAGGAAAAATTCCTGCTTTACCAGAAGCAATCCAGAAGTGCATCGAAACGGGATCTTTAAAGAGAAAACTGGAAAAATTTCTATAATAAAGATGCACTTGTTTATGAAACTGTGCCCTCGCATCTTAGAAAGAACTCAACTAAGAAATGTGAGACGCATCTTTTAATTTGCATGTGACAAACAGACCGCCTGCGCTCAACTGTGTGACTTGTGTGCAGCGAATATCAGTGACATTCAAAACGAGACAGTCAAACATGTTTCTTTTTGCTTCACAGATTAGTGGAACAAGCTGGCAACTCGTGCTGCCTAATTTGCATGATATTATCACATTCAGTAATGTGCTGTATGTGCTTTGCTTTTGATTATAACGTTTGTCTACACCAGGTTTTTTTCTTCGTCGGGGTTTAAAAGTGCATTAGTGGGCGGGGTATAAGAGATGGCTAAAGATCAGAAGCTTCCTTTGTGTGTGTTATATGTGCCGTTTTTTCTTGACTTGTATCTTGTATTTTGTTGCTCCTTTTCATACATTTACATATATTTTCATCAGGACAAGCGGAAACACAGAGGTCCCAGCACCAGGATCACACCCAAGTCCAGAGAATTCATCGAAACAGATTCCTCCTCCTCTTCGTCAGAATGCCAGTCGGATACGGAGGAAGCCATCAAAATCCCAGCTTTGCCGCCACAGACGACACGCTCTGCAATTAACACGCAGACTCTGTCCAACGCACACATGCACGCGCCTCTTCTCCCATGCCTTGGCTCTGCTGGCGGTGTGGGGAGTCTGGGAACATTTGGAGGGAAGGGACTTCGAGTCAAAGATGGTAGCAACGTGCCCACTAACGGTAGCAGCAGCAGTAGTAACGGTAGCATCGGCAGCAGTAGTAACGGCAGCAGTGGTAGCTGTAACTCCCTGAGCATTAGCAACATAAGTGGTTCATTTGGCACCTCTGTTCCCGATCCTGGAGGGTTAGGAGGGCAAAGCAAAGACCTGGAGCCCATGTCACCGCCTTCCAATCTGGGACACGAGGTGCCTCTCTCACCCTTGAGGGAATACCATGAGATCCAGAGTTTATGGGTAAAAATTGACCTGAGTCTGCTCAGCAGGGTGCCCGGCCAGGCCGCGGGGGAAAGATCAAGGGTGGGAATTTCAGAAAGGGATGGGAGTGAGGGGAGAGACAGAGAGAGACAAGGGGAGAGGGAGAGGATAGGTGTGGCAGAGAGGGAGAGACAGAAGCAGGAAGACAGAGAGTGGCCGGGGCTCAGAGAGAGACAGAAGCTGATGAAAGGGGAGAGACAGGAGGAAGAAAATGAGCGATTAGTGCAGGACAGAGAGAGGCAAGGTGAGCGAGAGCGATTAACAGAGAGAGAGAGGCCGATGGACAGAGAGGACAGGGAAAGATTCGGACTCGGGGAGAGAGAGAGGACGGCAGTGAGGGACAGAGAAAAGATGTGCCAGGGTCTGGGGGTCCCGGACAACAACCCCGTGCAAGAGCAGACTAATCCCAGGCTGGCTGGGAGGACGGAGAGAGCAGAGAACGGAGGCAAACACAGAAGGCAGGCGGCTGCAAACATGGTGGTTCCACCCGAGAAACACGCAAGCAAGAGCAAGAGGAAACACAAGGTGTGAAGCAGCGTTTGTTCACATATACCGCCTTAACTGTTCTGCTGGCTGTTTACTTCACTCCTTCACATCTGTGAATTCTGGTTTCTCTGTTCCTAGTCGGACCACGGAGACTCATCAGTGAACTGCAATAAGAAGCTGCGATTGGACAAAGACTGTCTGCTCCTCCCACCCTGCATCTCTCCAATACACAACCATAAGAGCAGCACGGCAGAGTAAGCATTAACAGTGCACACGAGCCACCCGGCAGATTAGCTCTGGGAAAGGACTCAGCGGGATGAGGAAGAGATTGTACTGTAATGAAAGCCCGAAACACTACATAGATCAAGTTTTGGCATCACTCCCTCATTATCAACGAGCCAGATGTCCAAGGGGTTTTTCACTAATTGTGCTGATACCAGTCCACAAACAGTAGCATCGATAGATCAGAATGCAGCACAGCCTGAAGACATGTTGTGCAAAGTGTCATCCTATTGTGCTGCTTCTTATTTTCTGTCATACATACATTGGTACAATGGTGGATGCCAGCGTAAACGTGGCCAAAGTGTCGAGTGATGAGATTAACGTATGTGCGAGTAGCTCTGAACCCTCTGTTCCTCTAGTTCTACTGGACTTTACTTACACCTGGTTATGATGTGGTCATCTCTGGCCCCGCCCACCTACTGTTCAGTGCTTCTGTTTACAAACGACAGCCAACCAAAAGAAGGTGGTGGATGAACCGAGAGGCTGAACAAAAGTCATCTGTGAATCATGCAAATCTGATCTATTAGGAGTCCGATCACTTTTTTAAAGGCAGATCTACCATCGGTTAGAGCTGTTCACACGTCCTCAGTCAATGTAGTAAAACCTGGCCAACAAAAAAACTTTTTTCTGCACTTAAAAAATGAAAAATGAAATACATAAGAGTCCTGCCGGAGGGCACGAGGTGCTCTCCTTTGTCATAGATTAGAGGTATTCCAGACAAACAGACTGATGCAAGATCACAAAGTGCTTTAAAGAACTATATTTGGTTCCTTAAATGGACTTAATTCTCCCAGCCAATCAGGTCATGTGACAGATAGTGATGCTATTGCATTTGACCAATCAGTAATGGCTTGGAGCATTTCCAACATCAGCGTTTTTTCAGGGAAATCAGGTTTTTCACCCAAACTGCCAAACTTATTGTAACATCAAAACTAGCTGTGGCAGGCCGATAAAACCCAGACATCATATATATCAAGAGTTGTTCTAAATGTTGAAACAGGTGTTGTTTGTCTTTGGTTTCTAAAAATTGGGGCCATAATATGAAGCCACCATATTTATTCATATACCCTGCTCATGTAAAACTAGTGCAAGTGATGGTAACTCCAGTTTTAGACATGCACCAGATATGTCTAGTGAGCAGCGATGAAAAAAACAATACTCTATCATAAATGTAGTACAACGGTAGTCAGTTTTATATTAATTGTTGCCCCAACTCCATATAACACCATATGGTGATCCAGTGAGAAATCTAACTCATTAATGTGGAACCATATATGATAACTTCATTGACCTTGACTTGCAACATGGATATCAGCTCATAGTGACATCATACAGAGCCAACAGGGGTAAAAAGTGTCTGAAACCAAAAGTTCAGGTCATTGCAAATACCCTTTCCAGAGCAGGTGAGGAAAAAAATAAAGAACCGTACTGTATGATGAAAAACAGTCAATGAAGCCTCGTTTCATTAGTAAATTATGTCTCAATCATCCCAAGAAACCTGTGAATGAAAATTTTAGATACTCTATTAAAATGAGTTAAGAAATTCCAGAAAAGGCTCAGCTTTCCCTCCACTGATTCATCCTTCCCTGAATCCCTGCTATGCTCCTCATCCTCATGTGACTGTCATAGACGCTAGTAGAGGTAATCAGGCAACTTTACTAGAGACTGGGTATTTTTAGGAAGGATTAAAAATTTGAATGTCGCGACGGAGCCACTAGACAGGCGAGCTCAATTCACACGGTGACGCGGGAATGACAAACCATGAATCTCTGCTTTCCGTGTGAATTATTTAAAAACAGCCTAAGCGGGCTGTCGCTATAAATAAGCCTCAACGTGACAGCTACAGAGGAAATATTTTTATAGCATCTCGGCTTTATCGAAGCATGCACGGCAGCGAGAGGTGGCAGAGAAAAGAGGGAGTGACCTGGAGTTGAACCTGTGACACTGGCGTAGTTGTCACATCCCGTTTATCATCTGGGAGGCTTTTTACGGAAACTCTGAATTGGCTGATGTGATCATCTGCCTCAGATCCAGTTGGCAGTTTCCTGTGACTTTTGACAGTTATCATCCCACCTGTTTTAATCAGCTGGGTCATATTTTGATAGCAGATAATCAGCGATGACCACATGTGACTGAGATTTGACCCCAGAACAGCACAGAAATCACATTTAGTCTTGGTCAGCAAGTCACTGGATCCACATTGGCCCAGTTGTGGTCCATATAATACATTATTTTTACTGCAAGAGAAACAACAACACAAACACTGGGTCAGAACAGCCTTCTGGTGCTGAGTAAGGCAGGCTGAGCTCTGAGGGGAATCCTAAGTTCAGTGAAATAAAGTTTAACAGAACCAGGTTTTCTTTGGGTTGGCCAGTTTGACCCAAGTAAGACTTTACAGCTATCGCAGTGCTGGTTATCAGCTTTCTACGGTGGCCCTGAGAGGCCAAACGGACTGCAACTTCAGAAAACACTTGCAAAAAGAAAAATGCTGCAAAAAGAAAAACGCTGCAAAAAGAAAAACGCTGCAAAAGCACACACATAACACAACAGAAATGTTTCTGGGGAGACAATAACTGGACGGACCAGTTGCATGAACCAAAACATGTATGTATGGCTGTATCCCAATTCAGGGACTGTTTCCCAATTCAGGGACTGTTTCCCAATTCAGGGTCTGCAGCCTTAAAGTACGGTCCTCAAGGGCCGTGTACTCAAAGACCGCTGAGGCCGGAAGTGCGAGGCTTGTAGGCTTGTGAGATGGGACGGTCTAGCCTCCGTCACGCTGCCCAGGTTGCCTAGCAACCATGATACTAACAGCTGGAAACGTTTCACACAGCTTTGTTTGACAGAAATGAAGGAGAACATATTTTGTACATTTGTTTCTATATGAGCTTTGTGTGATTTGATAAGTATCTGAGGCTGAGACCACAGGGCTGTAAAACATGATTGTTGGGCTTCATTTCTGTACTGAACAGTCATTTAAGATTAACTAGTAAATAACAATTAGCTAATGTTGTTCATGAGACTAAAGTCATCTCACTTTGGTAATGTGAATATAATATGGCCAATATTATATTAATCATTATTAGTTATTACAGCACTGAACATGAACTCTGTGTCATTCAATGAGCTTCAGTAAAGATTCAAGTTGCATTTATTTATATTTCCTATCACCTTAAATATCACCTTCACTTAAAGACAAGTATCTTTGACAGTGTATATATAGATGTATTATATATGAGACAAATATTGTTCTTTTAATATGTTGGCATTACTAAATTTGGCTCATATGTGTAAAAAGAAAATGTACGAGCTGTGATAACTGTTTCTGATAGAATGAAGAGTAGACTGATATATTAAATATTCCTTTATTGGGTGAGAAAATCAGACCATGTCATAACTGCTTTAAGTCATACAGAATAGATATCAGAGCCTCAAACAGGCTGACTTCTGCTAAATGGGTCAAACTGGGCAGAAAGTATACAAACACATAACATCCTTACAGAATATGATGTAACACTATAGATCAACTTACCTCAGAATATATAAAGCATATAAACAATTACAGCAATATGATGCAACAAACACAGCAGTGCTACTAATCCTCATACTCAATACTCAAAGCTTCATAGAACTGAAACAAACATTTCTTTTTAGCTCCATTCTGCTGCTGATACATACTTTAGGTTTCTGAACATTAAACTTGTTGCTGCCTTTCATAGTGTGTAACTTGAAGGCCCTGAGTACTTTCTCCCACACTGAAAACACTGGGATGATCAAATTATTTGAACATTACCTAATAAGACTGATTCAGGACAGACAATTAGTTATTCTAAACTTTTCTAGCAGTCCTTCACAAACAGGGAACAGTCTGTCTATTCTCTCCATCTGTCAGCTGCTGCTGGCTCTTCCTCCTCCTCTTCCTCACACACTGTTGAGTTTGTCCTGATGGATCATCAGGGGTGCAAAGCCTCACAGATGATGTGCAGCAGTGGGTCCCTCAGTCTGTCCTCACTCTGGACACTTGCAGTTGTCACGCATGGAAATCAAATGTGTGATAAGCTGCAGGATTCAAACACAAGTGTGACTTATAAACACATGTTCATACTTTTATTCCACAATCAGAGAGAAAGAAACAGAGAGAGAGTGCAGGACAGACAGACAGGTGACAGTCTCAGGTGTGTACACTGTTACACAACAGCACAAGAGAAGGAGGATTTAGTTTGTGTTATTATTATCGAACAGCATATATTTTAAAGTAAAGGCTAAAACAAAGTAAATGCTGAAAGTACAAACATCGCTAATGTCACATAACTTTGCCGACATGTGGCCAACAGTAATGTTTTAATATTATTCATTATTAAACATTTGCACATAAATAAGTGACTAGGGATGGGTATCGTTTAGGTTTTATCCGATACCGGTGCCAAACCGGTACTTTTGAAACGGTGCCGGTGCTCAAACGGTGCTCAAACCGGTGCTTAAAGAATGGAGAACACAAAATTGGTCCAAAAACCTCTCATGTTCAGCTGTTTTTTGTAAAAATATAACAATGTTAGCCTTTTCTGCAGCTATGGGGCATATATGGTATCACTCTTGGCTGGAAGCAGTGCTTAAACAATGGAAAAAACACAAACTTTGTCCTAAACCTCTCATGTTTAACTGTTTTCCACTTTTTCTTTGGTCATTTTAGCCTTTTTAGCCAGGGTGAAGGGAGTATCTGCCATCAAACAAGAAGACAGCCGCATGTAGCTATGATGATGTTTGCTAGTTCACCTTACATGCATTAATGTAATAACGTGGTTAGCCTATTCAACGTAAATTAGCTACTCACGCAGAGAAGAACGGCTGCTGCCACCATCATCCGTCATCATTTCTGCTACACTGGCAGGGCTAGGGGCCAGGACTCTCCTCTTCGTGTTTTTGGGGGATGTTGCATAACAGGCAACCCACCCGCAGTAGATGTGCTCGGTGTGAGGTCTCGCAGCAAGCTATCAAATACGGCGCATTTCTGGGCTTTTAAAAAATACGCTATGCGTCGCCAGGTGTTTCATCGGATTCGAGGTGTTACCTCCTTTGACAGTATCACAGTATCAGCTTAAAGCACTTGTTGCAGGCTGCTGAGTTTGCATATTTTGCTATGAAGTAAAGCCAGACTTTTGACCGCTTCGCCTTGGGCATTTTTAATCTGTAGCTCTGCTCTAACAGAACGTACGTACCTGGCCCCACCTACTATCCTCGGAAACGTAAAATGATTGGCTAGAATCTAAAGTGTATCACAGCTCAGGGAAAAAAAGCACCGAAATAAAGCACCGAAATGTGCGCTGCTTTTCGGTCTGGTTACTACCGTTTATGTCAGAACCGGTGCCATCATGGCACCGGACACCGGTACCCATCCCTATAAGTGACATAATATTCAGAACTTACTTTTGAAAGTTTACTCTTTGGCCGCTCTGCTTCCACTTCTTTGAAGTGTGTCCCAGTCCCAGTGCACTTGTTAGTATGTTTTGGTTCGTGCAACTGGTCCGTCCGGTTATTGTCTCCCCAGAAACATTTCCGTTGTGTTGTGTGTGCTTTTGCAGCATTTTTCTCTTTGCAAGTGTTTTTCTTTTTGCAGCATTTTTCTTTTTGCAAGTGTTTTTCTTTTTGCAGCATTTTCCCTTTTGCAAGTGTTTTCTGAAGTTGCAGTCCGTTTGGCCTCTCAGGGCCACCGTAGCTTTCTCTTAAACCGGGCTTCCTGCATCATGCCGCACCTGTCGTGTAACTTCTGCAAAAAATGATCCCTATGAAGGCCCCCTACTGCAATTAGACACATATCAGATGCTCTTAAAGATAAAAAGGTGATTAAAAATCTGTAAAGAATCTAAAAATATAACAGAAAAATTGCAAACAGTTGCAAATAAGACAAGAAATTAATGCTGCAGAAAATCGTTAATCTGGTGATTTAGCGTACAGGGTGGTAAAATACATTTTTTAATTCCAGTTAATTATTTTATGGCTGAGTTGCTCCCAGTGCTGCTTTATTTCTGACAGCTGCACATTAGAGCTCTGAAACTTTAAACTGAATACATTTAAACATTAAAGGTTAACATCCCAGAACCTAATAAAGGACGCCTTGAAATTACTTTAGTTTGTTGGCAGATCAAAGTGAAATTAATTTTTTGATTGAACTGATATTCTTGGTGTGTGTTCTGTGTTCCAGTAGCTGCAGTTCCATCAGTGTGAAAGAGGATTAGCAGCAGATTAGAATCAAGTATAACATTTAAACATTTTCTGTATTAATGCATGTACATCCTTGTGTCATTGTGACACACACTTCATTCAGTGGTTTTAGTCAGGTAGGGCTTAACAACTTGGACATATAAAACCTATTCCCTCAGCAGAAAATCTATATTGCACTTAAAACTTTCAATAATAGGCTCAGTGAAAACACGGCGCTCACAGTCAATTTTAAACAACCAATTCCTGACTCCCAGCCAGGTTATGTGTTCAGCATAAGTTACCGTGGTGGTTTAGCCATGTTTAGGGAAAAAAAGTTTCTTACCATGAGGAATGTATTTTAATAGCCTCTTGGATTATTAGTGAGGCTCCGATCTGAATTTTTGTGGATGCACCCGCACAAACTTCAGTAAAACTTTTAATCAACATCATTTTCTGTTTGATCCTGACTGATCCCGTCTCAGTTTTATGGGTAATTTATCTTAAGTTACTCATGAAGTGTTTTTGTCACTTTATGCTGTTGTTAGTGTGTCAGAAGCTTTGAGAGAAGACTTCTGGAAACAGCTGGAAGCAACCAGATGAATTTACCTTCTGTGAACATTTCATCTGTAATCTGACCCGTCACAGACTTTTATCTGCATAGGTGCTCTACAGTCAACTTGTACTTTCTGTAAATATTTCAGTCTGTTTTAGATGTAGAATTACAGAACGAAGTAAAATCTCAGAATATACAAAAGATGTTTAGTGATTTTGAAGAAGTTCTTGTCACAACTAAAGAAAAGTGGGATTGGCACCTACAGGAACTGCAGCTTTTGCTAGTTCTGTATCGGCTTCATTTTTCAGTTCCAGAAATCGCCCCTTGGTGTAACAGCATGTCATACTGAAAGTAATACATACCGTATTTTCTGGACTATAAGGTACACTTAAAATCCTTTAATTTTCTCAAAAATCGACAGCGCACCTTATAATCCAGTGCACCTTATGTATGAATTCTGGTTGTGCTCACTGACCTCGAACCGATTTGATGTGCTACACGGCGCTCAAAACTCTTTAAAAAATGTTTTAGTACGACTTTGGTACGCTACGAAGTCGCACCACTTGATGGATTGTTGGAGCATTACGGCTGCCGTAGTCAGGAGCCTCGTGGAGTAATCTGGGTCCTAAACTCTGTCTAGTTCAGGTCCCAAAGTCAAACAAACACTGCGGCATCACTGAGAGTTAAAAACTGTCTAAGTTCTTTCATCTTTAATAAAATGATGAGCGTTGCTGCTTAACCAGGTGAAACAATTAAGTTTAACATCCAGGCATCCATGAAAACAGAATTTATTACATTTAACCGAGTTAGAAGTTAGCAGGAAGTTAGCTCGCTAGCTTCCACCTAAACATGATATACTGTAGCATGTTCTGACTGAGAGATTTCTGAAAGAATTCAAAAGTACAGCTCTGCTATCACTTCCAACATAAATGAAGTAAGTAAAGTAAGTAAAGTTTATTTATTAAGCGCTTTTCATAGACAGGTAGTCACAAAGCGCTGCACACAGAGATTAAAATAAACGAAGACAGAAAACTAAACAGCAGTGACGTTTGTAGGGTTACGGAAGTTGGGCTAGCTGGTATATAATGATGTGCTGCGTGGTGGCTAGCGACACAGCTATGTTAGCATAATGCTAATTTTTTTTCCACTCGATAAAAGTTAACGTGTGGGTTCCCGATGGTTAGGGACAAATGCAGTCGCATGGTAGGATGCTGTAAACGGACCAAACTTCAGTCAGGAGAACAACTGAGATCATCCATTCACAATAGAAGGTTAGTCATTAATATACTGCAACAACATGGGAATAGAGCAGCTGTGAGAGAATTCAACATTAATGAATCAATGGTACAGAAGTGGAGGAAGCAAAAGAATGAGTTGAGTAAAGTTTGACTTATCTGACTGTTTTGTTTCACTTAATGCGCCTTATAATCCCGTGTGCCTTATGTATGAAAAATATGGGAGTTGTCACAACGCCGACTTAAAAAGTAGCCAGCGTGCTCTTTTCTTACAAAAACCTGGCCAGATGCAGTCAAATGACCAAACAAGGAGTGCATGACTGAAAGGGGCTTAAGTCAGATAATACTTTTGATACGGTGCTGACATAGGTGTTTAATGCTGGGCTCCTACTCCCTCATGTCTCGATCTGTGTAGAAGAGACGGCTCCCGTCTGTGTCGACCCAACAAACCGGCAGGGTCACTGGAAAAAGTAAAACCGGAAAAAATCTCATAAGTGGCATTCTGCTGTTTGGTTCTTAATTCGTATGACAAAGCCGAACACACGACAAGTGATTTAAAGACTGATATGAATGCTGTAGTGTACCAAAAAAAGGAGAAATCTCATTTCAGTTGGAATATAAATCTTCTCACTGAGTCACTGCAAATGCATTACAGGAAATGATTTGGCAGATATACTGTGGTCATTTTATTCTAAGAGCCTCTCAATTTGTTAACTTATTATGCCTTTAAAAGAAGTCTGAGTGCTCTCACCTACTTCCCTGCACACACATCAGCGTCCACCTAAAGACAGACACACGCCACTACACGCAAATTAGCATATGCATGCACACAAACAGCCGCAGACACATCAATTATGCCGTGCGCAGACACAAAAGCACACACTCACGCTCCGCATGCACACACTCCACAGCAGCTAATTAGTCTTTGTCTCCATGATTTTGTCTATTATTGCTAATGTCGGTGCCTGGGGCCTTGTTCTGCGAGCTCAGCAACTTCCTCACCGCATCAAACCCCCAGAGTTTCCAGGGAGAGGAAAAACATAAAAATATTATCTGTTGTGCTGCAAACAATATGAGTCACAGGAGCTACAATAAGGCGGCTGAGGGAATAATTGTCGAGGTGCTACGGGGGAAGGCAGAATTCCAATAATTTTACAGGGGAAAAAAATATCGTTCACAGATTTAAAAATAAGGTATATTCATTCATTAGTCCCTAAATTCTGTCTTGTGTTTTTTTTGCCACTAACAGTCCTGAACCCAGTAATAAACTGAATGTAGATACAAGAGGAGTCCTCAGTCATCGTGGGATTAGTTTCAGTATCACTCACTTAATTTTTAAAGGTAGCAAAAAGCCCCACATGAGGGCTTCAGGACACTTGCACTTGGTCTGTGTCTTTGGAGCAAAATTAACAGTGCCAGGACGAGCTACACTGAGACTCGCATACCATGAGTAACTCACGTATAGCACAGATACAACACAGAACAAAGTAAAAACATAGCATTCAGTGCCTCTGCATAAGTAAACAAATAATCTCACTTCTTTTCTGTCTCTGTGTGTGTGCGTGTATGTGCGTATGTGTGTGTGCGTGCGTGTTCAGTAGCTCTCTGAACAGGAAGCAGTCCCGACGGCACGATGAGAAGCTGCTCCCGCCGCTCCTGTCCCCTCTGTCCGATGATCCGCCTCGCAAACGGCCCTGCGACAGCAGCTCCTCTCTCAGCCAGGAGGCCAGCGCCGCTGGGATGCTGCCCTGCGCCGCCTCCGCTGCTTCCACCTCCTCTTCCTCACACAGACACCGGAGAGGTGAAGGAAAAACATCAGCGCATGTGAGAAATGGCAGTGTAAGTGCTTGTATATATATATACAGTCCTGTGGACACAGACCTGGTGGTCAGCTTTTAATGATGAACACCGATGTGTCATAGTAGATTATGATGATGCTATATCTAAGGAAGACTGTAGGAAAGGGTGACCACATCTCATTCCTGCTCAATACAGCTGCTATCGGTAAATAGCAAAGTTTAAATCTGTCAGTGTGAATCAGATGCCAGTGCTCAAGTTTAAGTAGGTGGTCACTGAAAGCCACACAATATAAACTTAATTAAGACTGTTGGAAGCATATACTTCAAAAACCTCTCTACTACAGGAAATGGATTCCCATGGCGAGAAGCCCTGTGGAGACGGTTACCATACCAACGGTCATTCAGACTCGGAGGTTTGGTCGGAACCCCTGATGGACCCCGCAGAACCCCGCAGGCCCAAACTCTCATTCAGTGACACGTAAGTAAAAGCACACACCACGATGTGCACTTACAAACATTTGATTGTTTATACAGTTGGATACATATTTTTTTATTTTTTTAACATATTTTGTGTCATTTTAGCTGTTTTACAAAAAATATCCAAATTATAGTTTCTGATGAATATGAGCATAAAGTTTAGACTTTGACTGCTTCACTGAGTGAGTGGGTTAAATGCAGAGAGGAATTTCCCCATGCCAAATCACAACAACAGTCGCCTCAAGGTGCTTTATATTGTATGGTAGATCCTACAATAATACATACAGAGAAAAACCCAACAATCACATGACCCCCTATGAGCAAGCACTTTGGCGACAGTGGGAAGGAAAAACTCCCTTTTAACAGGAAGAAACCTCCGGCAGAACCAGGCTCAGGGAGGGGCGGGGCCATCTGCTGTGACCGGTTGGGGTGAGAGAAGGAAGACAGGATAAAGACATGCTGTGGAAGAGAGACAGAGATTAATAAAAGTATGATTCAGTGCAGAGAGGTCTGTTAACACTGATTCCATGATCAGATGAGGAACAGGCTGTCTCCAAAAACAAAACTAATCCGTCTCAGAAATACCGGGAATACTAGGAGTGTTAAAATCAGGACGCACTGTGTTGTAGGTTCCGATAAAAAAAGATAACGCACTCATGAGCTTGACGATATAAAAAGTGGACTGTGTGATTACAGGATTCTTTATATTGTAAAGAAAACAACACACATCCAAATGAAGAACGCTGCCTAGGAGGTAGGAGTGAGTAATATTATTCAAGTCTGTAATAAAGCAGAGACTTCACAAAAGCAAATACAGAGGGTTCATTACAAGGTGCAAACCATTCATAAGCCTCAGCAATAGAAAAGATAGATTGGACTGTGGAGGCAGTATGAGACATGAGCATGGCTCCAAATGGTACTGGGCCATGAGTGTTTGTGTTGATGAAGTGACAGAACACAGAAGCAGGCAGGTAAAGTTTTATTTTCAGCTCAGATTCTGCCAAATGAGGCAGTGCTGACTAGATGGTGCTAAGCAGGACAAATGAGCAATAACCTGCCAGATACCAGCAACAAAGCAACCCAGTTTTAGAGTGTAAAGAAAGGCGAAGTTCAGTCCAGAAAAACAAAAACAACAGTTGAAGACAGCCGTAGTAAAAGCCAGACAAACCATTATTAAAGGAGGAAACACACTCTTTGGTGAGGACCATGGATTCTAGACATCAGGTTTCTTGCAAAGGTTTCTCAACAAAGCAAGGAGAACAAAGAAACATATTAAGTAATTGCCTACTGGTGGTGGTCAGAGGGCCCGGTGGCGCCAGTGTCCGGCAGCCTCGCCTCTGTCAGTGCGCCCCAGGGTGGCTGTGGCTACAATGTAGCTTGCCATCACCAGTGTGTGAATGTGTGTGTGAATGGGTGGATGACTGGATATGTAAAGCGCTTTGGGGTTCTTAGAGACTAGTAAAGCGCTATATAAATACAGGCCATTTACCATTTAAGTGTTTAAACTTAAACACCCCCAACTGCATCTATTACAACAGTGTGATTTCATTGTAGTGAACTGGCCAGCCTCCAGTCCAGATATATCATCAACTGAAAACATCTGACACATCATGAAATGGCAAAAAGATCCAGGACTGTTGAACAGCAGGAAACTTATAACAGATAAGAATGGGATCACAAGGCGACAGCTGTTATTACATGTTTATAACAATTTTGTATTTAAACTGAAAGGCATTATAAAACTCCATAGGCCTAACTGTAAGTTATTGCTAGATCGTGTTAGCTGCTGTGCAGTTCTTAGCTGTGCTACTGGGGAAGTTCATGCCTGCATGCCAGAGGCAGCAGTTGCAGTCCTGCTCTCTGGTTCTCACGGCCTTGATGTCTCAGAAACACATTGAGGGAATTTCTTCCACTTTGGCCCAAACCTTCAGTTGCACCTATTAGTATTTCATGTTCAAGGGTTAAGGTCATAGTGACCTCACAAAAAAAAATACTGGCAATAAATCAGGAGCGCTTTTCTGATCACTAATCAATGCCATAACTGAGGAACAGGAGGGGACATTGTGTTCTTTTTACACATTTACTTGCTGGTAAGCTGGTAAGTTTGTGATGATTGTATAAAAAGTTCATGAAGTTTCTGATCATTTTTTCATGTGTATTTTGTTTACCGTCATGGCTACGACCGAGTGTCCTGTCACAATCAACTTTATCGGCCACGCATAACTGCTCTTCATAGCTCTTTACAGAATATCTTCAGTCCTTGATGCTAAACCCTGATTTGGTTCTCTGGTCGTGCGACCCTCTGTTGTAACAAAACTTGCCTTATTTACTACAACTTCAGCTAAAGGCTAGACACTCGCCTGTTAGTGTATGTGGATGGGGAAAGCTGTAGCAGCCTTATCATTTGTCCAGATGTGTGTTAACATTGAAAGATGATACATCATCTTGGATATTTGTCCCAAAAGGCTTCTGCATTATTCATGAAACAACATGTCTTGTTGTTATACTAAGGTTACACTAAGCCTGAGGTATGTATACCTAAGTAGATGACTGTGTGTAGCTCACTGCAAGCTACTTGTAGTCCGTGATTATGCAAATCTGTCTCAGTGATGCAGGGTGTTGTTTTCAGGTTTTGTTAAACAACATGTCAGCGCACACATGCTCTTTATGGTCTGTATTATTTGTCACCATTATGTTTGCAGGGTCCACAGTGCTGACTTCTACATGCAGGAGGCCAAGAGACTGAAGCACAAGGCTGATGCTTTGGTAAGATGTTGCGTGACCCAGTTCAGGTAGACGCACACCTTCAGCCCTCTGTGCTAACGACACGAGGCAGACAGACAGTGAAAGCAGAAACACACAATGTTAACATCTACAGTCTAGACTGCAATTATGTGTGCACTGTAAGTCTCAGTAGAATGAAAATCTATTTGGTACCAAGGACCGTACTGTATAATTTGTGTTATTTATTGCACCATTTGTCTCTAAGGGGACATTGCATTCAAGGACTGATGATGTCTGCAAGATTATAGAATATCAAAAGAATTATCGGACCCACCCACCCCCCACACACAAACAATGAAATGAGATTTATTTAACTTGGTATTTATCTTATGTTTACGAGTTGTTTCCTCAGATTTATCTAGGGATTTGCATCTTAGTGGGAGATTATTCAAAGAGGCTGCCGTGTTTCTGCCACAATGCCGTCAAGCCGTTGCTTATTCTACCGCTTATTCACATTTCCTTCCCCTCTCTCTCTGTTACATCTCCTTTCATTTCACATTTGTTTCCTGTTTTCTTTCCTTTCCTGTCCTCTGTCTGCAGATGGACAAATTTGGGAAAGCAGTGAACTACGCAGACGGCGCTCTGTCTTTCATAGAGTGTGGAAATGCTATGGAGCGAGATCCACTAGAGGCCAAATCACCATATACAATGTACTCTGAGACTGTGGAACTAATCAGGTAGGGATGGACAGAAAAACATCAATAAACGCTCTCTAGTTTCTTAACAGGTTAGTAGAACAGAATTGATCAGTGATTTTATTTTGAAAAGCTTCATTCAAAGCAGTGTAGCACCTGGTGAAACCCTGTGATTGGGAGAAAAGCGAGGACTGTTTGAGAAAAAATGTTACTAGTTTTTCACGTGTTTCAGTCAGAGTGATTATTTTCTTTGTCCCATGATTGCCAAGAGTAAGGAGAACAATTCTGAAACAAAAGTTACATATTCTGACACAATAAAGTAAGAGTAGGGTTAGGGTCATCACCAGCTTTGACCTCACAGCATTATTATATAAAGAGGGGATGTTAAATATAAGGCTTGGGGGCTAGAATTGGCCCAGCAAAGACTCCAAAATGATTTTGACATCCCTGATGTAAAGCCACTGATGTGATAGGTGCTGAACGTAACTATAATTATATAATATAATTATAACGTAAACCATACCACAGCAGCTGTATGTTCTTATAAACTCTAACCTTAGATTTGACTATAGCTAGAGTTTATGACTATAAACTCTAAAAAATGTGGACTATAGGCTCGGTCTACTCTGAGGTACCTCGATTCACGGATACGTGATTTGTGAGTATATTGAAGGTGGTGTATCGTCACCTTTTTGTCTGTCAAAAAGTCCAACATTTTTAAATAAAAACATCCACAGACGTATTATCTGTTGCCTTGCAGGATCTCTGCAGGTTTTCATCTTTGGAGAGCTGCTGAGTGTAACTATAGGAGAGCAAACTGAGAATAACTGATGACTGCTAAGTCTGAAGGTTGACTTGTTGTGAGGAGGATTGTGTAGTGGGACAGAGTCTTTTAACTCAAGTGCTCAGGTTCAAGATCTGCTTGCCTGCACTCATCTATTCTGCTGTAGGGTCCTTGAGCAAAACACAGACTTTTTAGCAGTTGCAGTCACTCTGACCTCTGAACTCCCTGAGAGAAGGAAAGGACGGAGTTTCCCTTCAGGGATCAATGAACTCTCATTCATGATGGCTGAATTTGATTCTGACTGATAAAGTGTTGTGCTGAACAGAGAGGGCTGGCCAAAAGGAGCATTGTATCACCCACAGCGTTAGAGAAAGTTAACTTTGTTTTGCCTACAAACAATTCAGAGCGTTTCAGTTGGCTGCTGGTAAACTGGAAGAATTGATCACTAAGTGAAGAGCAGCACTTGGGTATATATGCATCTGCTTTTTGTAAAATTCAGAGTTCTGTTTTGACAATCGATGAGTAATGAGCATCTCTCCACTGCAGGTATGCCATGAGGTTGAAGAACTTCACCAGCCATTTAGCCACCATCCCTGAGAAGAAACTCGCCGTGTTGTGGTACGATACACTTTCACTGTCTGTGCGTGTGTGTAATGAATCATGTAAAGTATGTCTGCTGTCTAAAATAAATATATTTAGAAAAATGTTTAAAAAAATTACAGTTACCTGAAAAAGTATATACCGTATTTTTCAGACCATAAGGCACATTAAGCGAAACTAAACAGTATCAAAGCACCGTATCAAAAATATTATCTGACTTAAGCCCCTTTCAGTCATGCACTCCTTGTTTGGTCATTTGACTGCATCTGGCCATGTTTTTGTAAGAAAAGAGCACGCTGGCTACTTTTTAAGTCGGCGTTGTGACAACTACCGTATTTTTCAGACCATAAGATGCACCGGATTATAAGGCGCACTGTCGCTTTTTGAGAAAATTTAAGGATTTTAAGTGCGCCTATAGTGCAGAAAATACGGTACACTCAAAAAAATTAAGGGGACTGCACAATCAGTCTCATGTTAATCTCGATCACGTTCTATTGGTCAGTACTTGACCAATAGAAAGCAAAAAGTAAAAGAAAATCAAGCGCTCCCCAAATCACTGCATGATGGCGTGCCAATCACAGCTGTTCCCTGCAACACACAGCTTGGTGTTTTTTTTTTTAGATGTACTTATACTTTATTTGTCTGCAACAACGGTTTAACAAAGAGGAATGTCGCATATGCAAAAAGGTATTCAGTAGCAAGAATGTGTTACATCATGGACGTGAAAGTACTGTAATATTTACGTGACAATAAAAAAATATGGTGTCACTAAAATGAACAAACAATTGAGATTTAAATGATAACATTTTGGTGGACAGGCAGGAGTTTTTGTGGATTATGATGTTTGCAGACGACACTGATTTGTACAGAGAGTAGTGATCTACTGATCTTGCTGTGAGGCATCAGTGCTAGCTACTGCACCACATGTCACATGTATTTTCTAGGGGTGCAACGATACTCGTATGGATATTGAACCGTTCGGTACAGTGCTTTCGGTTTGGTACGCATATGTATCGAACAATACAAAATTTTTAATTTATTTTATCAACTTTCCTTCTGACGATGCTCAGTGGATCTGCGTTCGACTACTCCGCCTAGGCTGCACTGTCGAGCGCAGATCCACTGAGTGCAGCACAAGCTAGCAAGACAGAAGCTAAGCTCCTTGCAACATGGCAAATTGAACCTCCCCCACCCTCATTCAGATCTGGCCTTTGGAACTATTTTGGTTTTCATGTGACGTATGACCCTGAAGGTAAGCGCATCATGGACAAAAGTAAAACAGTATGTTGGATGTGCCACGCAATGCTCAATTACATGGGTGGGAACTACTGTGTTAGCGCAGTTTGCTCATTAACGTGTTTACACCGTCCAGCCCCATGCTCGTTAACTGAGATTTGCCGCGTTGTGGCGTTAACGTCATTTCAGATTAATGCTGACAGCACTAGTGGGAACAAAATGAATGTTACTGCACGTTTACTCCGACATCATCGTAGTGCAAAGACAAGTGGAAGCAGACAACAAGCATGCATGCTACAAACTTTACCCGAGTCATTTAGACAGCCGTTAGCACATGATTCTCCTTATGGGGACCTGATATGTTTAATATGCTGCTGAGAATAAAGCCCAGAAGAAGCGTAGTATAGCTTTTATTTTGGAAAGAGACATTTCTCTGTAATAAACTCTCTTTTCCAAAGATGAGTGATTTCTCGATCAGATAGATTTATTATTTTATCCCTTTGTTGTTTCAGCAACATTAAATTTAAAAACTGTACTTTTGAGTTAAAATATATATTTATAATTTTAATAAATGACAAATTAAAAAAGCATGAACATTTTTTTGTATCAAAAAAATATCGAACCGTGACACCAAAGTATCGAACCGAACGGTGAATTTTGTGTATCGTTGCACCCCTAGTATTTTCATGACAAATAAAATAAGATGTGGTATTTGACACATCCTACCACATTACACTAAATGTGTTCAGATTTGTTAGCCATGAGGCCCAGTGAATGTGGAAGCTTGATTTCCCCCCCCCAAAATAGTGTTTTTTGCTGTGTTTTTTTGTATTTTTGTGACTGTGTGAGCTTCCCGTGACGCACAGCCGCTGTTTTGTTTTTTTCTCCATTCACAGTATTATATAGTTCCCACATTCCTTATTTCATTGAAGTTCTTCCTAATCCACAAGGATTTGAGGGGCACGTTTGAAGTCCGGGTGCATTCTGTGCGGATGACTTGAAAATAATATTGAGGATAGATCTTTAAAGGGAATTTGTACAGAGGACTCATCTGCCTTCTAATGCTTTTGTTTCCATAGTAACCGCTGTCTGTCTCTGCTATATCTGAGGATGTTCCATCTGAAGAAAGACCACGCTGTCAAGTACTCGCGGTCGCTCATGGAGTACTTCAAGGTAACACACACGCGCACACATACTTGGACACAGACTCCATTTCCCTCTTTGCTCGCTCTCTCTCTCTCTCTCTCTCTCTCTCTCTCTCTCTCTCTTTCTCTCTCTCTGTGGAAAACACACAAAGCCAATTACAATCGCTCAAATACATTTCATATTCATTTTCATGGTGCCTGTGCATTAATTTTGCATGGCGTTATTAAATTCCATTCTTTCTCTTTGATATTAATGTATTAATTAGCTCCATCAATCATCACCGTGGATTGTTAGGGTTTAATGTGCTTGTTTTGATTAATTATGTTTAGTTTAATTAATTACTGAGGATGTCATTATCACAGTGCTGCATTTGCAGTGATGGGATTGGATTTCTGGGAAGCGACCGACTGGGGGGTTTATCTGTGCATGTGTGCGCAGTCTGTGTACATTCAGTAAGTGTTGACATAAAGTTGGAGCAGTTCATTTTAAAAAGGAAATGCTACACAACAACAGTCTAACCGTTTCTGTAATACACTTATCTGCATGACACATTCATTTAGCATTTTCAAAATTCACTAACGTTACAACCTATTGTCCAGAAGTTCAGCAGAGGCTCACATCGTTTTAGCATTGCTTTTGCCGGACTGAAGGGTTTTATTACAAAATACCTTTTACATGATTAGAAAATGTGATTTGATCTGATTAATTGCCTCAAACTGTCACGGTTCTGTATCCGTTGGACCCAGTATTTTGAGTTTATTATGTTTTGGTTTATTTTTGCATTATGGATTGTTTTCTGATGTTCTGGTGCTTTGTTTATTATTATCATTATAGATCTGTTTCTGTTTCAGTTCTTAGGTTTTGGGTTCTCATGTGTGTTGCAAGAGCGGCACGGTGGTTAGCACTGTTGCCGCACAGCAAGAAGGTCCTGAGTTCAATTCCACCATCAGGCCGGGGTCTTTCTGTGTGGAGTTTGCATGTTCTCCCCGTGTTTGCGTGGGTTCTCTCCGGGTACTCCGGCTTCCTCCCACCGTCCAAAGACATGCAGCTTGTGGGGATAGGTTAATTGGATAATCCAAATTGCCACTAGGTGTGAATGTGAGTGTGAATGGTTGTCTGTCTCTGTGTGTTAGCCCTGCGACAGACTGGCGACCTGTCCAGGGTGTACCCTGTCTCTCGCCCTATGACAGCTGGGATAGGCTCCAGCGCCCCCCGCGACCCTGAAAAGGATAAGCGGAAGCGAATGGATGGATGGATGGATGTGTGTTGCAGTTTCTGTTCAGTGTCTAGTCTGTCTCTCAGTGTCATGTCTGCATCTGGTTTAGTAATTCTTGTTTCCTGTCTTATTGTGAAAGTCTTTGTCTTATGTTAGTGTGTGCAGCTTAGCTCCCCCGTCTCGTTAGCCCTGATCTCCCCCAGCTGTGTCTCCCTTCTGTTGTCCATTCCCTCATTACTACCCTGTGTATTTAAGCCCTGTGTTTTCCCATGCTCGGTGTCGCGTCGTACCATCAGATTATGCCTGTGTGTTTCTGTTCTCCATATTCCATGTTCACTTCATGTTTTGCTTTCGTACCAGCAATAAAGCTGAGGTCTTTGAGTTTCAAGTTAGTGTCTGAGTCCTGCGTTTGGATCCTCCTCTCTGCACACAGAGCCCTAACACAAACTTAATTCATTTAAGTCTAATACTTCAGTCTGGCAGCCTGTCATCTATCAAACTGAAGATTTTTATTCTTAATAAATAAATTATTTTTCTTGATCCATCGTCCTTCATCCATGAACTGAAAAGTTGACAAAAACAAAACTATATTGGATGCATAAAGTTAAAAAAATATATATATTTGCTGGATTATTTACTAAAGTAAGAAGAATGCAATATATAAGGTTTGTGTATTTTTAGTCCTAGTACGTGCTCATCCTGTTTGTGCTGTTAGCAAACTGATACAGCTACATACATTAACAACCCACCTTTCTGTGTGGAGTTTGTATGTTCTCCCCATGTTTGCATGGGTTCTACCCGGGTACTTCCTATCACAGTCCAAAGACATGCAGTTAGCGGGGTCAGGTTAATTCATGACTCTAAATTGCCCAAAGGTGTGAATGTGAGTGCGAATGGATAGAAAAATGTAAATGGATTAAGACAACATGTCAGTCAGTTAGGTTCAAGGTTCTTTATTTGTCACATGCATAGTTATACAAGTATAACACACAGTGAAATGCTCCTCGACATGTGCAAAAATTGGGGGGGGGGGTGTAGAGGAAGAACATTATATATATATATATATATATATATATATATATATATATATATATATATATATATATATATACATACATACATATACACACTGGTTATTGTATGAAAAAATAAGTATGATCTTATACTGGTCAGCCACACACTGTTCACCCTGTAGTGTATAATAAAACATTGATATGCAAACTTCTGCTTGATTGAATACAAAGCCACACATATCAACAGTTATTTATCTGATATTAAGCTTTTGATATTATCTCAATGTAACTATAAATGTAATGTAAACATACTATAAATAAATAAACATAAATAAAATATAAATAAACATCACAATGTAGAGCTATCAAAAATGGGTATATTGAGTATTTGCTACATTTGATCTTCCTGTAACAAACTTAAAGTGATACAATGTTTAAAGTGTTACAGGTGCGTAAATGCTACAAATGGATCATTTTCGTATTGTGTTACAAATGTAACATTTAGCGATGTTATGTGGCTGCTAGGGGCAGTTGGCATCATTTTATCTAATATAGTTAAGAGCAATGAGCGGGCTAAGCTGTGCCACAGTACCGGGTCTAGCAGCTCAACTCCTGACTGTGTAGGAGGAGACTGCAGGCAAACTATTTGACTATTTTTTTGCATTATAGTCAAATGAACAGATTTCTGTTGGGATCCATGTCTAAATGAATTGTGAGTAAAAAGTACATAATCCCCATGAAACCAGATTTTTTTTTTTTTACACTCACCTTTGTGTGAATTAAATAAACAGGATATTGTGCAATAAATACTGAGCTGTAGGGGTTCTAGTTAACCTCCTAGGACCTGGCGTCCATATATGTGGACATCACATTTTGGGTTGTCTAGACCAAAATACTAAATTTTGCTCTACGAGAGCCTGATATCCACTTACGAGGACATTATACTACCTCTGTTTTATCACAATTTAAAACAAATATCCTCATATGTGGATCTCATTTTTCTTAGAAACAAAAATTGGGTAAAAAAGAAATCTGGTGATTCTTTGTTTTTGCATTCATCGGATTCCAATCAGCCCAAATATCAAAGAGAAATTAAAAATTCATGCCATGGAAGAGTTCAGGTCTTAGGAGGTTAAGCTGTACTGTTATTGTAGTACACAGAGACAAATGTGTTGTTTTTCTAATCCATGTTATCATTTTTCATTCTTCATGTCATACTTTTTTGCTGTATGCAAAATGGCATTTTATTCTAACAGTGGAGGAACGTTTACTTAAAGTGCACTTCAGCACAAGTTTGTTTTTCCAGTCTATTCCTAATCACACAGCTGTGGCTACTCATTAGTTTACAATTAGAAGATCTGTACTCCAAGTTTTTAAATGTAAATCTTTAAGTTTATTTGCATAAAGAGGTCAAGTTGTTAACTATTTCACAAAAAAACTAAATATTGTTATTTTTTTCTTCACGATCCTTTTATTTTTCTGTGAAACCAACTAATTTGAATTCTTAAAATTCACCAGCATTTTCCTCGTATTATTAATAGTGCAGTGTTTTGGAGGTAGGACTGCACCTGTAATTTGTTTTGTTGTATTTACTGGAATGAATGAGCTGACTCCTTCCTCTACAGCTGGAGAGCTGTAAACAACACTGTTTAATGTCAAAGGAGCTTGCAAAGAAAAGCGTCTGGACTTCTTTAAGTTACTTGAAGACGTTTCACCTCTCCGATTAGAGGATCATCAGGGGGTCCTTTTGTCCCTCTGTGGAGGGATACTCCCACCAGGTTTATATCTGGGACTCTCCACCATTTGACCTTAGAACTGAAGAAGCTTCTCGGACGAGAGGTGAAACGTCTTCAAGTAACTTAAAGAAGTCCAGACGCTTTTCTTTGCAAGCTCCTTTGACTACGATGACCTGGATGACTGAGAACCTTCACAGACATACAACACTGTTTAATACATTTCTGTTTTTGTTATTCAGAATTCAGCCAAGAGTTCCCACCAAGCACCCTCTCCCTGGAGGACCAATGGAAAGTGAGTATACACACACAGACACACACACACATGCAGTACACCCCCCCGCGCACCTTGATAATTGAAAATTTATAATTCACCGGAGCTCTGCTGCAGAATACCGTGTCGACCCTGACAGCCACTTGCTCAAACAAACCTTCAGGAAGCAAATAAAGGGACTGATTTGTTGTAGATGTGAGAAGGAGAAGACTGGAAGGGCTGCTGGGTGTTGGGTGAGAAGGAGTGATGGAGGGAGTGATGATGGATGGAGGAGGAGAGGCGTGGAGGAGCTGCGGATGTGAAGCTAATGAGTTTGGACAGCTATGACGCTGCACAGAAGCAGGACTGGGCTCAGTGTGTGTCTGTGTGTGTGTGTGAGTGGGGGGGGCACTGAATCAGGCACAAGTTGTGGGTCAGCAATGGTCAAGGCCACATCACAGACATTACATCATGTCAGGAGCACACGCACACACACACACACACACACACAGAGCTGTGCAGGACAGGGAGCAGTTTGCACTAATGTATCCACGTCAAAGCTCTCTGTCACCATTTCTATAGTTTGCTGTAATGCCAATAACAAAACACTGTTAATCTAATTTCCTACACGGTCAATGTAATGAGTTGTTACTCTTTACATTGACCATGAGTCACATGGGGGTAAAGAACCCACCTCCTTCGAGCATGCTAACAGCTCCACATGAAGAAAAAAGAAAAGATGACGTCTCTCTATTTATGCTCACCCTCATATTTAAAACAAATAAAATACTGATATGATGTTGATAATACCGGTGCTACATTAAAACGGAAAAACAGAAGGGGGGGCACAGGACACAAAGAGAGATTTGAACAGTAACATTGTGACAAGAAAATCTTTGTAGCTGGGAATGATTTCCAGACTGGGAAAAACAAATCCTTAAAAATTATGCTGATGTCTGGCTTTTGATATTTACATAGACAAAGTCCAAAGTCAGAATTCAAAACATGAACACACAGTATAAAAACAATTCTGAGAGCACAATAATTAACCTCGTTCTGACCACATTTGTATGTTGTATTTTTTTGTGTTTATTTTCTTTGGTGGATGTTTTAACAACCACGTACAGTTCGGTCCCACAGACAATCCTGATGTGACCAAAGTGCAGATGTTTTATAAACGTTTTGCACTGTTTTAGGAATTAAAGACATTTTTCTAATAAGTCCCACATTTTCAGAGGCTGAAAGTAAAAGGCTGCTCTATTGGATCGAGCTGTCCAGTTTTTAAGCCTCTAAAATCAGGGATTGTTCATCCTTATCCAGGGTCACAGTTGAGTTAGCATCTATCCTAGCTGTTATAAGATGTTAGGCAGGGACAGCCTGGACAGGTTGAGTATATCACAGTAACTCCTAAACAGTTTATGCAAAATCCTTGTAAAACAAGGTGTTTTACAAGGATTTAAGTCTGCACTTAAATCCATCGTGGTGGATAAGTACAAAAATCCTGCTTTAACCTTCGTTTAGCTCCTTGCATCCGTCCCCTTATATGTACGCGTCTGTCTCTCGTAAGCAAACATGTCTGTGTGCTGAGGTCGGATATTTGATATGGATTTCTGTGTGTCTTGTTTTACTTACTCAGGAGGTCCATCAGCATCTTTCAGCTGATTGTTTTGGATGTGAGGCCACACTTAAAAAATGATTTGGTTCGGTCTCATCTGTTGCTGTTTTTGCCGTTCCAGCTGTAAACACACAACATTGGCAAACCACGGATAAAAAGTCAGACTTTCGCTTAGAGTCGTTGATGACAGAGCTAAAGGGAGAAAGAATTTTAGACCTACATTCATCTGGTGACCAGCAGCACAGCTGCAAATCAATTTTAATGCTGCTCTGCGGGCAGTGGAACAAGCTATAAACACCACACTGACAACAAATGGCCAGAAAAAAATAATAAGAGCAGCTTTAAAAATCACACTGACAGTATTGTTGCAAATAGTTTCCTTCTTATTCCCTGCTGCCTTCTGTAATGTGACAATATTTGACTTTTCTTGCAAAACCTAGAGACGGTTTAAAAGATGGAAGTAGTTCCGGTCCAACAAGCGAAGTGCTTTTAATCTAATGTCCAGCAGGGGGCGCCTCCCCTGGTTACAAAAAGAAGACATCGTTGAGTTTAGTAAACACTTTCCTGATTTGGCTCATTCACTGGTTTCCAGTATTATAGTTAAGCTACTTTCAGCTGGTCCCTTTTCACACCACAGCAGGAAGCTCCACACCACATCCATTCCTAAGACAACCCCAAAGAGGATTTGTGTGTCCTGCTGGAATCAAACCAGCAACCTTTTCCTTATCAAACAAATGTGCTAACCACTTCCTGGTATAATAGAATAAAAATGTATTAAGTAATTGTATAATTTCATTTTTAAAACCGTGGTCTTTATTAGAGTCTGAAGGCTGGATTATCCAGCATGTGTCTGTTAGTCGTGCCAATGGGCGCTCGCTGTCCTGGCTTTCAAAGTCAAACTCTCACTCATCACAGCTGGTTTTAAAGCAGCAAGAAGGCGAGGGGGAAAATCTCCAGCTCAAGCCTTCAAAACAGGACTTCTCCATGAGAGATGTCATGAGAGATGGAAACATTCATCTTTTATACTGTCTGTAGCAAAACTGCTCGACTGCAACTACAGCATCTATCACATCTAACTTGAGTTAAGATCACAAGCCGGTCACTTGTTGACCGCCTGACATACAAATTATACAAACAGCACAGACATTGTAATAATTATTAAACTGAGGTAAAAACAGTGAAAAGGTCTTTTTTATGGCATACAGGAGCTCCCTGTGATGTCACTGGGACTTATTGCATTTCCATATTTTCAGGGTCAACGGGACTCCGTCTCCTCTGTCGCTTAGCCCTTCTCCAGCCAGCAACGGAGGAGGAGCGGGAGGAGGATCCGGAGGTGCACCGGGGTCATCGGGCAGCGTGGCAATTCCCCAGCGGATTCACCACATGGCTGCCAGTCACGTTAACATCACAAACAACATCCTGCGGAGCTACGAACACTGGGAGACGTCTGACAGACTGGCCGCTGAGAGCCAAGGTAGGACGGCACAAGAGCGCGTACTGCTGGATGTATTTTCACATGGGCGCCAATATGCTGCTGAATATTTACTGTCACCACCGCAAGTTCATATCTCTAACATCTGGATACATGATGATTAACATGACAGGCATGCAAAGTATGCCATGTACATGTGACTCATACATGTGGTAAAGGAGTCAGTTTGAGTAAAACAGCTTTACTCACGTGTTGAAGATACTGAGAAAGACTGCTGAACACATAAAAACTTTCAACAGGAGTTTTTGTTTTTATTTCTTATTTATTTCTTATTATTTATTTGATCCTCTCTGTGAGCTCTTTGCAGAGGTTTTAGCCATAGACTGTATATCAAAAATGGGTACCAACAGTGAAGCCAGTGTCGGCCAGCAGGGGGCGACTGCATGGTTGTAGGTGTGGTTCTATGAGAACAGCCCCTGCTTCTACTTGGTCTACGACCTCTGTAAAGACTAAATTATGGTTACACAAAGCAGAATATGTTATCAGTCACAACGGTCAATGAAGGATCACAAACAGGCCGGTCAATCTTAAGATTTACAAGTTACTACCATGCTGGAGCGCTGAGTGGAAGTACTCATTTTTCATTTATATCCAACTTACTGTGGAGGTTTTCTTGTTGTATTTTTTAGACTAAAGGCCTTTACACACCGGAAACCTAAAACCTGTCCAAATATTTTGTGTTAAAGTTGTTTTTCGGATTTGGCTATTCTTAATGGAGCCATTCACACCGAATGGTCGAACTTGCAGCATTTATTTTTTTGGACCAAGCTTGATTTTTCAGATTTGATTTTTAGGATGCGAGTAAACAGATCAGACCAATCAGGTCGCTGCGTTTGGTAACAAGTGCACTCGTAGCTCAGAACTTGCACCAGTACTAAATATACAAATAGTAAAATAATACTGTTTTATTCAGACACACAGCTAGATGCTGCTCCGGGCCAGTCGATTCTTAGAAATGACTTTTCTGTCCCATCAGATCAGCTCAGCTGCCCCACTGATATCCTGAAATATGAACCAAAGCACTCCTGGATCAAACCATGAAATCCTCCCCCTGCTGCCTTCTCTTGAGAATTAAATGAACCCAAAATCATCTCAGTTTCTTCCTTTTGTTTTTAGAAATATAAGGACCAGCTCATCATCGCTCGATGTCGACTTCATCTTTTGTTATAGTGTGGGTTTTTTTGGTTTTGGTTTTGAAGACAAAAATACAACGTGTTCGGTGCAATTCTGAATTTCTCCATTTGCAACGACCTTAAGACTAAAAGCTAGTCTACACTGGTGTCCACAAAAAACAACTTGAGCTGATGTTGTAAGCAGCAACCACAGAAAGTGACATTTGGTGATTTAAAGTGTTGACGGGCAAAATAATCCCAAATTAAATTTTCCTCAGCTCACAAACGTGTGTTTGAAGCAACTACCAATTAGAGTGAAGGATACCACTGATTGGCAAATGAGAGAGTGGTTAATATGTTAGGTTACCGTGGCAACCAGGGTCTGTAACGTCTACCAGTTACCAACCAACCAGCACCAAACAGATTTGTGATGAGTTGCTTCCTGTGTGGTCGCCCGTATAAACATGAGCTGTATGAAAGTGAATGTTAAAGCTCTTAAAACCTTTGCAGAGAAATGTTCACTAGTCGACTAGTGAAAACAGACGCCAGGCGTGGCTTGTAGGACCAGCAATGAAGAAAGAACGAGCCTGACTTTTGCCCCATGTTGCCCACAGCTCCACTGGAAAAACACCAGCTATAGTTTGTGTGTTTCATTTAAGCACAGAGGCGCTCTCAGTAACACTGTCTGTCTCCCTCCTTCCCTCCCGTAGATTTCTTCCAGGAGCTGGACTCTGTGATGGAGCCGTTGAGTCAGCAGAGCAGCATGACAGAGCTGGTTCGCTACGTAAGGCAGGGACTGCACTGGCTCCGCATAGAGGCTCACCTGCTGTGAAGACTGGACTAGAGCCAACATTAAGAAAAAGAAGAAATGGGCTGGGAGCTAGAACTCAAGTGAGATGAGACCCAGAACGATGCTTCAGTTCCCACTGGGATCCTTTGAATGTCTTTACACCATGCATGGTAATATAATGGCTTACACCAGGTGGATTAATTGGGCTGAAATCACCTTTAATTAGGAGTGAACAGTAACTAAGTTTGGGAATTTTAGCTGTGAACCACAGAATACAAATGATCATATTAACAATTTGGCTGATGCTGCTTTTTTGGGGGGGAGCAACAGTATACAAGTGATTGTAGCTTTAACTCCTGAAGGGAACGCACATGTTCCCAACCTCATCTCCCAGTTTCACTGAGATGGGTTCATTCTCCAACAGACAAGTGTGAGGCTGAATGTAGGGAAAGAGCCTCAACAGAGGCTCACCTCCACCAGCAGTGGCCCAGAAATGTGTCAATGATTAGGAAAGAATTAAAGCTTTAGGCTGATATTGATCCAAGTGGAAGAGTACCAGTCCAATCTATTAGTTAGGGACCACACTGGTAAAGAGGCTCAGCTACAACCACTAATGGAGGCTAAATTCATTGCACTTCTTTTATTTCACTCCATCTTCAGTCTTTAAAGAGGGATCCTCAACAACCAACCAAAAGCTAGAACCTTCAGTTATTAGTTAGTATAGAGTTACTTTATTACATTTAAAGCCTCAGTCACACTAGAGAAAACAGGACAGCTATCTGTTTGTGACGGGGAGGATCACCTGTTGATCGGTGACTGCACTGAACTTGTTCCACTTACAGTGAGTCGGTGCAATCAGCTGGTTGCCCAGAGATTGAGCAGCACTCAACCTCTGCTTCACCACTTCTAGTTGCAAGGCAGTTGCACAAGTTGACAGGTTGCCTGTCGAGCAGCAACCTGTCTCCAAACAGAGTGCAACTCAGACTGACTGCAGTCGCTCTCAGACAGATTCGATTATTGCAATCAGTCTGCACAGATGAGCACAACTTGACATATTTGCAACAGGGAACTCGGCTCAAATGGTTGTTGCGTTCTGCTTATATTCCTACATCAAAGCAAGACTGCCGAGCCCCCGCATCAGGAGCTACGTGACTTTTGCTGGAGGAATTTCTGAGTTCCTGTTTCCAGTCTATGATCTTCTGCAGTTCATGTCAATTTGTGTGCCTGTAGACGGCAATTTGTGACAGATGGCAACAGATTTGATATTTTCACCGATTTATTGCCATTAATCCATGTATTATCACAAACAGATTGCACATATTTGCCAGCTTGACCCAGTTCACAATCGCAAAGTGACTCCCTGTTTTTCACCATCGTATTCCACCAAAGTAGGAGACTGAGCAGTCGGACACCTGGTCGCCATTTTCAGAGCAACCGTTTCAGAGTTTCCCTAGTGTGACTGTAGTGTGACTGTAGTGTGACGTGATGACATTTCGGTTTAGTAAAAATATCTATTACTCTGGTTTAATTTGGGAGTAAAGAAGTTAAACTGTTACTCTCAACAATGGCAAAATTAACTTATTGGCAGTTCAGGAAGAACCTTTATGCCACATTTAATTTCTGAAAAGTACACAGTGCAGTTGGGTTTTGTGTTTCTCCTCAGTATCACACAGACAGTCTACCCCACTCCCACCCGGCAAAGCCCGAGATTCACACAGTTTAAACAAACGAGCACTAGCAAAAAGGGAATCCTTCCTAATGAGATTTTTGTATTTAAATGAGGATCTTTTGACCAAATAAAATTGTAAACTACATTACAGGTACAATAGGGCAAAGCTTCAAAAATATCTAAAGTCTTGTAGTATAAGTTGAAGTTTCAGTTTTGTGGGCTACCAGAACAAACATCCGGTTTGCTGGACCTACAAATAAGGGCTTTCTTCCATCACATAAAGCATCTGTCTGGTTCTTCTCTTGCTGGTTATGAGCTTTTGTGAAATTCCACTCAGTTCTAGTTCCCATAGTAACCCACCAACTAAGGCGTCAAACACTTACTGG
This sequence comes from Maylandia zebra, assembly GCF_041146795.1. Taxonomy (NCBI): domain Eukaryota; kingdom Metazoa; phylum Chordata; class Actinopteri; order Cichliformes; family Cichlidae; genus Maylandia; species Maylandia zebra. Next base: position 31,205,697 of record NC_135168.1, read on the forward strand.
GGGGAAAAAACTACAAGATTCAGTATGATTTGGCTCTAATTAAGCCCCCACCCACATGCAGAGCAAGTAAACAGGGTGAAACTGTCACATCGGCTTTTCTGCCCTGATGTTAGAAACAAAAACTATATCTGTGACTTTGTACAGCACGTAATGAGATCAAATCAACTGCCGGGTGTCTTATAGTCGTTTCCCCACATTTGTTGTGCTGTGTCGTTAGTGTGTATACGTGTACAGCTTATTGTGAAGTCTATTTAAAATCATTACCTGACCGAACAATAACGATGTTTGTGTACAATAATGTACAGACTGTGACTCCTGAAAACAGTGTTTCTTGTGTCTTGTGAATGATTCAATGTGAGCGAATGAGGAAGTGCTGCAGGTAAATGGGGCATCTACGTGTGTGTGCCAGCGCGCAGGCTATAGCTGCATTTACAAAGCGCCAAAGTGATTTTGAAGTCATCGTGGCGCATTAAAAACAAGAGACCACGCTGTTTCTACGTTTTCACGTTCGCCATCAAGACTCCAAATCAGTTTATTATGGTCTTTGTAAATCCAGCACATTAAGCATGAATTTTTAAGTTTTGGATCATTTGACCATCACTGAATGTGTATGGAAGACAATGCAGATGTGAAATGTAATTTTCACTTTGACAAAAACAAAAAAGGGAAAAAAAAAAAAGGAAACTCAAGTGCCTCTATTTGTGTCCGGTGGGAATTGCTCTATTTATTTAAAACAAAGAATGAATCTAAATGATTTTCCATACCATATTGGTATAAATATGAGATTGTTTTTCGTAAAATCAAATGTTTCCATAAGCTTTTTACTGGCGTTTATGAAGACACCAGGGTTTGGCTTTAAAAGAAAAAAAAGAAAAAAGCAAACAAACAAACGTGATAATGTGCCAAATTAGCATCTGTTGCTGTGTTTTCTCTTTTTGACAGTTTGAGCAAGTATAGGTTTGTCTGAAATACCTGAAATTTTTAAGTCATCGCATGCAATAAATGATAGCTTCAGACCAAGAACTACTTGTGTCCATTTTGACAAAAAAAAAGTATATTTCTTGTTACATAAGTCACATGCAGTGTTGCAAAGGTCGACGTCTCATGAAAATACACAGCCATTTAAATGCACAACGCTACAGCTAACAGTCTGAAACCTCAAGAACATTAAACCTTAAAGAAATAAGTGGACATTTTGGGAATATTTTTCTTACTTCTTTCTGAGAATAAAAACTCATATTTGTATATGAAATATAAAACCTATAACTAACAGCTAGTTTATGTAAATTAGTAAAAAATTTAAGCTCAGTGAATGTATATAAAAGATTGACGTAACCACCCAACAGTCTTCAAAAACTACAGTTTTGAAGCTTTATATCTTTCTTTGTTTTTGAATCAGATGTGACTGTTTTAAAAAAAGAAGAGGCTAAGCTAGCTTGTCTAGTTACAAGCTAGCCTTTTTAGCGAGCCATATTCACAATTCACTGATATAACTGGGAAGCTAATACTAGCTATTGCTATTAGCTTAAAACAAAGTAGACGAAAACAATATCAAACAAGCGGTTATGCCCCCTATACATAACTTGCTTTAATACAACAAATAAAATTCAAATGGTTTACATTTGAATAAAAGGCATCTCTGTTTTGGTTGTACGCTAAATTTATGTTTTTTAAACGGTATAAAAAATGGACGTAGCTAACATGATATCCCATTTTAGATACTAAACATTACCATTTTCACAATTTTAGTTTCAAAATACCAGATGCCACAAGGACGGGTGGGTTTAAACGTGAAACCACTTGCTCACTGGTGAACTACTTGTTAATCATAAATTAGTTAGCTAAGTAAGTTAGCTAAGGAACCAAATTATCCTACACATCCAAATGTAGTATAACCAAGACTTACAGTGTTGCCAACTCCTCAGTAAGGAAAATCGCTATTGGTTGTCCTAAAAGTCGCTAGAAGTCGCTAAATGACGTCATCGCCTAATTTGCATAATTGGTCATACTAATGTAATTGTAACCTAAGTTGTTGGAGAGAGAAACAACATCGTGGAAGAGACAAAGTGAGTAAAAATTGCATTTAGAACTACAAATTAAATTTCTTTCAGCAATTATTGTTTTTTTTAATGTCACAGTTCCAACCCTGCTCCTTTATCCGGGCTTGGACCGGCAAAAGTAACCCGAAAATGGCACTCTGGTGGAGTTACTTTGTGTGAGTGGGTGTGTGTTTATAAGTAGTTTTAAACCTTGTGATCCACAAAACAGCATAACAGTAAAAGACTAACTGCGTTACAGTCAGTGCGGGAATAGCGGCTTCGGTCATGCGCGATTCATTTGCAGTCTGGACGCACAGGTGTGAACATCTGCTGCCCTGATAGCAGCGGGGGGTGGACTATCCTCCGCCTGTGAGCGCTTTGGCATGGGTGAGGTGCCCACGGCAGCACCGCTGCTTGTTGAGAATAAGAGCGATACGCGTTTTTAACGTCAAAAAGTCGTCATAAATAAGTCTCCAATAATACCAGAAAAAGTCGCCAAATTTGTTGCTAGTCGCTTTTTAGAAAAAAAGTTGCTAAGGGAGTCTGAAAACTTGCTAAATATAGCGACAAAGTCGCTAAGTTGGCAACACTGCTTACATAATGCACCATACGGTAACAGCAACCACAGCTAGTGCCATCTGGTGGCCTTCAGAGACAATGCAAGTTTAAGGCTTAATTTTTTGACCTAGAAGCTACGTTCATGTTTTATACGTGTATGCTGATGCTAGCTACATCTAGCGTTTTACTGTTTAAACATTGGAAATAAGACTATTTCCCAAAATGTCAAACTGTTCCTTTAAAATGGACTCATGGTTCTTCATCTGAACGACTAAAATGCTTACTAATCACCATTTAGACAGCTGTCCAAGCTCCACTTTCTGTTGCTTAACAATAACGCTTTTTACAGTTGTTTCTTGTATTTATTTGAGGTCTTGAAGCCAAATTAGGATTGTCCCAGCGAGCCACTGAACTTCTACAACAACCTGTAAACACTACCCGCAAACCGTTTCTCTCTGACCTCAGTCGTTTCAAGTCGATAGTTGGTCCGCAGTGTTGCTCAGTCCAATTCAATGATGTTTGGTGTTGTTTTGTTTTATGGTGAAACTGTGATGTTACTATATGGTTATTGTTAAGTTCACTTAATGGTCCCTTATTCTTCTTGTATGCAGCGGTACAATATACAATAATATGCTGTAAAAAGTCAGAAACATTGCATTTGTGACATGGGAAATATCAGTTTCATTCCACTATGGTACATGTCACATGACAGCTATGGTAAATGTTGAATTCATGCAACAGTTTATTTATATGCAATGTCAATATGTGGGTATATTCTGAAACATTTTGAAGACAGACTTTTCTCAGCATGGCCTTTTATTCTGCTGGCATCTTATTAAATATCCCATTAGCTCCTGTTGCATTATCACAGTTGTCAACTTGTTTATCGAAGGCAGAAACATCATCACTGCTGTTGTGATTACAATAGAGCTAAACACACTGATTTATTTTTTGACAGCAGATGGTAGCAAGCCGATAATACACTGATAATCTCTCCAGTAGTGACGAGTGTCTCTAATATTTGTTTGCATTTCACAAAATCACAGATTCGCTTTGATTGCCAAAACTGTCTCATACAATAAAGGAACTAGCAGGATTTAAAAGGATAATAAAGGGTTTGATTTTTTCTTCTCAAATTCCTGTAATCTACCAGAGAGATGTTTTCTTTTCTTTTGTGTTCGTCCTCATTCGTTCTACTGTCAGAGTCATGCAGCAGTGTTACAAATAAGAATTATCCAATAAATAAGAATTTGTTGAGGTTAGTGGAAGGAGACGTTAATATGCTCTTCACAAAAACAAGAAATATGATCGATAATCAAGAGATAACCAACAAGCATCTCTCTGACTGTTCTTTAGTAAAGAAAAGTTGGCATTTCTGGAAATGTTCTGATTTGCCTTACAAAGTGATGAATACATCAGCACCACTCTCACGTCAGTGTAAGTTAGCCTAGCTTGGCATTAAGCTAGAAAGCAGTGGAAAACTACATCCCTATCTCTATTCAAAGTCTAAAAACTGCGCCTCTAAAACGAATACATACAGCTCTGCTATCACTTCCAACATAAATGAAGACAGAAAACTAAACAGCAGTGACGTTTGTAAGGTTACTGGAGTTGGGCTAGCTGGTATATAATGATGTGCTATGTTAGCATAATGCTAACTTATTTTTCCACTGGATAAAAGTTAACATGAGGGTTCCCGATGGTTAGGGACAAATGCAATCGCATGGTAGGATGCTGTAAACGGACCAAACTTCAGTCAGAAGAACAACTGAGATAATCCCTCCGCAATGCGAGGTTAGTCATTAATATACTGCAACAACATGGGAATAGAGCAGCTGCCAGAGAATTCGACATTAATGAATCAATGGTACAGAAGTGGAGGAAGCAAAAGAATGAGTTGAGTAAAGTTTGACATATCTGACTGTTTTGTTTCGCTTAATGCGCCTTATAAACCGGTGCGCCTTATGGTCCGAAAAATACAATAAATTAATATCTTAGTACAATTTCTAAGTCATATACGAATACTGACATTCTGCACCATCTTGTGGTTCAGAATGGTACTACACCAGAATCTTAACAGCGACATACAACATAAACTACAACATAATATTCACAATTAATATTATACAACACTAAAAGAAAAGGATTACATTTGAGGGGCCTTAAAGTTGCCTGCCTTGTGTTATGGGATGGGTAGTTCACCAATAAAAGTATTTATGTACACAGTCTGCTACTTCTGCATAGTCATGATTCACTTCATATCTGTGTTGCTTGGTTCAAAGCTTGAATAAACATTCAAGCCTTTTGTTCAAGGCTTGAATTTGTGGAAGTGGGAAAGTCATTTCTGGAACCAGAGCCCTTAAAAACATGGGCGGCCACAAACATGCTGCGATTTCAGATAATATCTCTGCAGTACGATACTTAGCCGCTTTCTGTTGATGGCAAAATATTTGAAAAATATAGAAGTAAAGAACGCGCCATCTCTTGGAGACACTCTGCAATTGAGTTAAAATTAGTGTATTCATAGTGGAAAGTAGAGACACCCCAGAAGAGAGAGGGCAGAGTCTCTGTCCAGCAGTTCTAAGTGGCTGTATCGTTAGCCCATTTTAGAAGATTAAGCCCACTTTTAACATTTTAGCTAGGCTAGGCTAGGCTAATGAGCTTATGGTTCTGAGCCCATATTAAACATCTGGCATGAAAGTAGTGTCCTGAAAAGAAAAGCAACGAGAACATTTCCTATAATGCCTATTGACGAGGATAGATAAAATATTGACTATTCTAAAATAAAATTTCTATTAATAATCAGCACTTCAGTTGTATCATGTTCTCTATTTTACAGTATATTGGAAAAGTGGAAAAAAGAAAAAGCAAGATCATATTTCCAAATAGTCCATGATATTCCTTCTACGATCACGTGACCTTCTACCATGAAGCCTTCACTGCCTTGTGTGTAGCATTTCTGTGATTGCTATTTTGCTTTTCTTCCTGGAACATAACAGTGTTAAATCATGTGGGAAATCAAAACGGTCCAAGTGTAACCGACCCATTTAACAGGAAGTTTCTTTAAGGTTTTCAGTCGCTCTGTTCCCTGCGGTGAAAAACTGTTGCTCGAATAAGCTCGTTTCTGCTCCGCGACTCTTAATAATGTCCAAATTAATCTCGAGAAGGGCAGCAGCTTTTAAACTATAATAGTGTAATTGCTCAAGATTCATTGGTGAAAAATTGTCATCAGCTCGTCTAGCCTTTTTCTCTTTCATCTTTGTTGCGGTGGAAGAATAGCGCCATCTTCCTGATTAGTGCAATAAAGCACATGGCTGAATTCCCGCCGCATGAATACAGCGTACGCCACGTGTGGTATTCAGTGACGTTAAACTGCTTAAATCCAAACTGTGACGTGTTAGTTAGGCAACCAAATAAGTTTAAGACTGTGTATCTGAAGCCTGACACTGGTGGTACAGCAGCAGCACAGTGCCTCTGATCCAGCCTGACTAATCTGTCTGTGAATCTGATGCACATCACTGGCATAACGAAACATAAAGAACAAAATAAAAGTTCTGTCCAACACGGATTGCATTGTATTTCTAAATGTGTTGCACAGTTTTTTTTCTGTTTTTATCAGTGCTATCTTTTGGCCTTTTCTATGGTTCTTTTTATAATGAAGTTGTTCTATGTGATGATCAAAAGTTGTGATGCAGTTCCATTGTTTTTAAATATTTAATGTCTCTAAAATATGGATTAAAATCTGTTTGAAGCAGCCATCCTGCCGTACTCACTGTCTTCTTTCTGTCTTTTTTATTGCATTCGGGCTGAGGTCTTCAAAGTTGCCTTGCAAGGATGTGCTGAACCTCCCTTTGACATTGCACATAGAGGCAACAGCAGAAGGCTGAGACATTGCCAAAGGTTCCAGCAAGTGTGTTTTTTTCCCCTAATGAACCAAATCAACCAAATTTTACACTCAAGATTCTTTTATAAATAAAAGAGCGGCTCTGACGTAGATTTTAAGAGCCAAGCTAGTCTTCTTATTAGCACTAATGAACTCTTACTCTACATCATAGCAACTATTAGCCTACTTCACCATGCATGATTAATTCATTGAATGTAGCCACGCATTAGAATTCAAGAGGGAATAAGCGGGCCGTGTGCGTGATGGCGGAAGAGAGAGATGGACCTCAGAATGTGAGAGAGAAATGAAAAGAACCAAGGACAAAAAAAAGTCTATTTTCTCAGAAACGTAAATCCCGTCTAATTCTGTGTTTCCATAAATGAATAAGGAGGTGGAAACTATTTTCAGGCCTTCAGATATCCTGCTCTCAGTGCATGTGCATGTCCTTGGTGCAGAGGCAAAACACTGACAGCTTAGATTTATAGCTTTAATTGCCACAGGTAACCATGCAGTCAAATAGGCTCTCAGATACGGCTTAGAAACAGACTTACATTTAAGAAGTATCCATGATTTGAATAGAAGACAAAAATGCACGATCGAACGAGCACCACCAAGGATCACGATATCTTTAACACATCATTTATTAATTAGTTTAAGTAATGGAAGGCAGCACAAGTCCACCTCTGTGTTTACCAAAAACTCCTTGGATTTATTCTCTATGATGTTTCCGTAGGGTGTTGAGACAGTTTGTTAGAAACACAGCTAATGGGGCATGAGCACTGGAACCTTGATGCGCGCTGCTGCTATGGACTTTTACATGTGGACTGGCGCTGTGATCAAGATAGCCGATGTGCAAACCCACCCGCCTCCACCCCCTTTGTGAGCGGTCCCAAAGCACAGACGAGTTGGGAAAGCTCATTATCCATTCTTATGTTATATTCTTACAGACTGAATAAAAGCCTGGCATCAAAGAATGCTAGACTTGACTTTGAGAAGCAGACGGCCCATTTTAAATGTATATTCAAATGCAGGCTTTTTGAAAAACAATGCCTAGATTTTAAGTGGAGAGAAGAATAAATATTAGATCTGTACGTTTCTGAAATATTTTTTTTTCCTGTTTCTAACAGCAGTAATAGGCCAGCTCTGTGTGTTTACCAGTGTTGGGACTGACGCGTTATTAAGTAACGCGTTACAGTAACTACGTTATTATTGTGGTAACGAGCACGGTAACTAGTTATTATGCCAAAACCAGGAACGCGTTACTCGTTACTGGGATTTAGATAGGCTCGTTATTCGTTACTTCGTGTGGTGGCTATCGCGGAGCTTCCACAGATTCAATAACATTAGCAAGTGGTGGAAGCCAGCAGGTGGATGAAGGAAAAGGGAGGCAAGAGGAGAGACCCGAAGCGGCCGCTGGTCCGAGGGTGTCAGGTGAACTGAACTGCAGGTAAGAAGTTATAACCTGCAGTCCATCTGGGTCAGATATGAACCAAGTTTAGGTTGAGTTTATTTTTGTTATGCTGACTTTTTCGTACTGCGTGCTAGCTAGCATGACGGAGTTTCTATACAGCTCCGTCATGGGTGGTGCTATGTTACTGATGTTGAACTTTATTTTGTTCATAAGGTTAATTATTAGAGTTGCCAACCGTCCCGTAAAAAACAGAATCGTCTCGTATTCAGAGAAAATATTACGCGTTTCATATTGAGGTGAAAAGGAACAGTTTGTCCCGGACTTCAGCTACAATGAAAAAGACACAAAGCTGGAGTTACTGTGTGTTTGCTGCACAGCTGCCTCTTCTTCTCTCCTGTTTCTGCTTCAATCGTAAAACTGATCAATGATCAGCTGATCGGCTTTTCTCTCTTGTTTGTTTATCGCCCACTTTGCGCCAGAAAGAGGAAACCAGCGGATGTCGCGGTAAACAACAGCAGCACGTTTAAGCTTGATCAGCTGTTGTTAGAATTTATTTAATATTAATTTCTAGTATCAGCTGATGTTTGCTGGAGCCACAGCTGTAAAGCTGCTGGTCATGATATGGTTTGGTTATGTGGTGAGAGGGAAACATGAAGATGAAACCAGGAGATGTCCTTACTGAATCACCAGAGCTGTGATGGAGAAACAGGTTTACCTTTAAGTTGGTGGCGGCCAGAGGGCCCGGTGGCGCCAGTGTCCGGCAGCCTCGCCTCTGTCAGTGCGCCCCAGGGCAGCTGTGGCTACAATGTAGCTTGCCATCGCCTGTGTGTGAATGTGTGAATGACTGAATGTAGTGTGAAGCGCTTTGGGGTCCTTAGGGACTAGAAAAGCGCTATACAAATGCAGGCCATTTACCATTTAACATGAATGAGTTGAAGGGAAGTTATGAACTGTTTCTGAGAGACAAATAACACCAGGATCCTTTTCTAAGTAGCTGACAGCTGGTAACTGTGCAGGGGCGGGTCTAGCAAAGTTTTGCCAAGGCGTAGGTAGGGCATTAACAGGGAGAGGGGGGCACAAGGAAATACTTTTCTTTCTTATTCTCATTTAAAATGTCTAGCTTTTAAAAAAATAATTATCTGAGTCTTACAACAAAGAATTGATAGATTGATACATATATACCATCAGAACTGTGTACATCACTGTCACAACAGTGTTTATTTTCATTCAAAGGCTTTATGGTTTTTCCTATAATGGTGGGCCGGTCTCTAGTCAAAATGCCCGGGACGATTTTTTTGTCCCAGTCCAGCCCTGTGTGCAGCTCATCTGCAGTCTGGTGTTACCTACATCTTCCTATTCAGAAGGCAGAATTTCCGAGTTCTGAGTACAATCGAAAGCACCACGACTGCAGTTTTTGTGTTGGATGTAAAAAGCGAGGATAGAATGGCTAGGATAGAATCAGGCGTGGGATTTCTCTCGTGGAAATGTGCACATTATTTTTTCCTTTCTATTGGTAGGTGGCACAGTGCACTTGTGGCAAGTAAGCAAGCTAGAAGACTGGCAGTCTGGCTGGGTGTCCAGTTACGGAAGCAACACATTAACAAGAGAATTCTGAGTTAAATCAAAGTTACTTTCCCTAGTAACTAGTTACTCTGAAAGTAACGAGTAACTTGAAGTAACTGAGTTACTTTTGATATAAGTAACTAGTAATGTAACTAAGTTACTAATTTAAAGTAACTTACCCAACACTGGTGTTTACAGGAAACTTTCAGCTAAACAAGTCAAGGAAGAGTCTAGCAACAATTGAGCAACCAGACACCAGAAAAAGTGAAAGTCAGTGACCTGCTGTGACAGCAAGGTCACTAATGGTTATTTCATGTGGGCATGTCCCACATGAAATAACCATGAAGTACCAATGGCAGTGAAGCATACCCCTGATAGAGAGATGGCAGGATAGTAAAGACATACATACAGATATTTATAGTGAAAATTTTCTGGAAATGTTTCACAGGACTCTGCAGCACTCTGAAAAACTGAGCACTTTCTTTCTACTTCCATAGGGATTAAGGAGCTAGGTAGCAGCCAGGTGCTGCTGATGACATGCACTTGACTAACTGATCATCAATAAGTGTTAGCGCCAGTTCAGGTGTGTGTTAACACAATACCACAATCTTCTGTCTGAGCACATTCACCCCAAGGTCAGACAGTCAGCCTCAGCATGTTAAATACTAAAGTTCATGCATAATTATAAAAACACTGAACAAGCTTGTTTGGAAGGGTCACCAGGAGAAAGCCTCTTCTCTCTCTAAACAGAACCTGGCAGCACAGCTGAGGTTTCAAAGGGCTAACAGACTGAAGGACTCCTGAAACAATGTCCTTTGGACAGACGATTACATAAGTAGAGAAAAACAAACACAGCATATCAGCTCACAAGCCCACTGGTGCAGGGGTGATGGTTTGGTTTGAAGCAACAGGACTTGGGCACCTTGCAGTTATTGAATTGACTACAAACTGGATTCTAGATTCAAATGTGAGGCCAACATTGATCCGAAGGACAGCAGCAGCACGTTGAAATGGCCCAAAGTCCAGACTTCAACCAATTAAAATGCTGCAGTGGGACCAGTGAGGGAGCTGTGCATAATCAAACGCCTGGAAACCTCAAACAACGTTGTAAAACAACATAAATCAATAAAATGAAAAAGTCCTCCAAAATGATGTGGAAGGCTTTTCCACAGGACTGCAGAGTCCAGATGAAACTTCACATTACTGTGCAAATAGCAGGGTGGTAAGACATACATACAAACAGGTACCTATGCAACTGGAGCCTAGAACATCTACTAGTGACCAACTTTATATGTAGAAAAGGTCGGAGTCTTACGTTTGCGTCATTAAATAATTTCCCCCAGGGATCAATAAAGTATTCTGATTCTGATTAGTCTTCCTAATATCCATCTTCTTCCGCTTATCCGGGGCCGGGTCGCAGGGGCAGCAGCCTAAGCAGAGAAGCCCAGCCCTCCCTCTCCCCAGCTACCTCCTCCAGCATATCCGGGGAAACACCAAGGCGTTCGCAGGCCAGCTGAGAGATATAACCTCTCCAGCGTGTCCTGGGTCTGCCCTGGGGCCTCCTCCCGGTCGGACACCTCACCCAGGAGGCATCCATGTCAGATGCCCGAACCACCTCAACTGGCTCCTTTCGATGTGGAGGACTCTCCACAGTAATCCGAGCCCCTTCCGGATGGTTGAACTTCTCACCCTAACTCTAAGGGAGAGACCAGCCACCCTTCGGAGGAAGCCTATTTCCGGCGCTTGTATCCGCAATCACTTGTGACCATAGGTGAGGGTAGGGACGTAGATAGACCGTTAAATTGAGAGCTTTGCTTTTACACTCAGTTTTCTCTTCACCACAACAGACCTTCTCCCGTCACTGGAGAACAAGACTCCGAGATACTTAAACTCTTCCACTTGGGGCATGAACTGGTCCCTGAACCAGAGTGGGCACTCCACCCTTTTCCCGCTGAGGACCATGACCTCCGATTTGAAGATGCTGATTCTCCCACCACTTCACACTCAGCTGCAAACCGTTCCAGTGTGAGCTGGAGGCCATCACCCAAAGAAGCCAACAGAGCCACATCATCCGCGAAAAGCAGAGATGAGATTCTGAGACCAAACAAGTGAAAGCCTTCCGCCACTTGGCTATGCCTAGAAATGCTGTTCATAAAAATTATGAACAGAATCGGTGACAAAAGGCAGCCCTACCCACCCACCCTAACCCCAATCAAGAGAGAAGAAAGTAGCTTTTGTGCTATCAAAACATAAGTTTCACCTTTTTCAATACCATAAATGAACAAACTCCTGCTGCATTCCTGAATCACTGATATAACATCTTGAATTCTTTTGTTCTCTCATATTTATTGATTTCATGTTCCAAACAACAGTCTGACATTGCTCTAACATCTTACTCAAAATATATTTTTCCCTTTTTGTTAAAGCCACCAACCAGTCACCACCAAAGAGCTGATTACAGCCATTCAGTTTCATTACAGAAACCCACTCACTAATCCATTCCCTCCGTCTCAATCTGCAGAGTGGCAGTTTTAATAGGCCGCCCCTCCCCCTCATTCTTTGCCAAGTGATTTTGTTAAAACTGAGAGTTTTTCTATTTAGCTCTGTGGTTCGCAGCTCCAGAGGCGCTAACGAGGTAAGAGCTCGTCAGCTGTAATTGAATGACTCCTGATTAAACTAGTTTCACACTGACAGGCAACATATTGCATCTTGTCCAACTTCTAATCAGCTGCTTCCGCAATGCTCCATGCAGATGTCTGCGTTCAGGGTCAGGAAAGGCTGTGGTCCAGGATAATGCTTTGTTTATTTTAATGACGACAGTGTGCATTTTAATTGACCAAAAGCCCCAAATAAGTGGAATGTCAAGAAAGAATTTCGCTTTATTACTTTACACAGCTATAATATTTTGTGAGTCTAAAATCAACAATATAAGATTTCAGGCAATATTCATTCAGGTTACTTATCTCAAGAACAACTGAACAAGAAACCACATTTAAAGTGCTTGTCCTGCAGACCCCAGTTTCCTTGGTGAAAGTGTTCGTTACATTGCAACTGTTTACTTACTCTGGTCTGAAGAGATCTTCGGAAAACCGGTTAAAGTCTCACATTGCATGTTAGAAATGTTTTAAACCCTGAAATACAAACAGAGAAGTAGTAGCCTTTAAGGTGTTGCGGATAAATACAACAAAATAAAACAAGTACCGATACCAAAAAAAAAAAAAAAAAAAAAAAAAAAAAAAAACACACAGGGAAAATACCCAGGGAAACAGAGTTAACGATAAAAATGATAAAAACTAACTATAAAAACCCGACAAAAAAACAAACAAACAACAAAACCCTGTAAACCATAAATTTCACACCAAATCCTCAAATCTTGCGGCCCGGTACTGGTCCGCGATTGGGGACCGCTGGTCTATATAAACCCTGCCATATTTAAAAGGTAGTGCAGCTCTGTTTAGTTATCCTGATGCAAATTTTAGCTTGCTCAACAGGGCTGAAAAGTTTGCCTAATGGTAGATGCCCAAAAACTGCAGTTTTTTTTGCTGTTACCTGCATTCTGTTTTCTTACCGCTCCCAATTCAAGTGTATAATCCCAGCTACAGTGGCCGCTGTGGGACAAAACTCCGGCCACCATTCACCTGTAGTGAGTGCAGGCCGTCAGTCTGCTATTTACCTCAGTTATCAATATACTGTGTGTCTGCCTCTCTTACTCTGGACCAGGCTGTAAAACTTGTGATACTGAGGTGAGTTGTCGCAGATATCTTGTCAGTAGGCGCTGCCGTTTCTGTCTCTGTTAGTTTTTATTAGCTTCTCTAAGCCAACATTAGTCTTTGAAGTGCATCTAACACTGTTTTACACTTAGTGAACAAACTCTCATACAAAGTGAATATGTAATGAAGCCGTTTATCAGGCGGGACGTGAAAGGTTTTAGGACACTTTAGCCTAGCATAACATTAGCATATAGCTAGCTGCTATTTGCACACACTTTTGTGTGTTATAAGACAAGATAACCTTTATTAGTCCCACACGTGGGAAATTTGTTTTGTTACAACAGTGGACAGTGCAAAGTTGCATAGAAAAATTAGGAGAAAAAACAAAACAAAACACTGGAATAATATATCCATAAGATACTGTACACAACAGAATAGAATAAAATAAAAATAAAATACTATATACACAATTGAATAAAATAGAATACAAATGCTATATACAATATGAGTATAATAAATTATAATTAGACATAATAATTATGATAAAATTATAGCCAGTGTTAGTCAAGTTATTTGAAAAAAGTAATTAGTAACTAATTACTTCTCCAAAAAGTAATCCCATTACTTTACTGATAACTTATTTTCAAAATTAAGGAGTTAATTTTCAAAAACATGATGCACAACCTGAATACATAATAAAGCAACACCTTTCAGCCCAATTCTAATTTTTATGCATAACCCATCATATAAAATTGAAACAAATGGAAAAGTATCTTTTAAAACAGTTTTTAGTTTTAATCTTTTAACTTTATGCACATTGTATCAAGCAAAAATTAAATAATATGCAAGTCTTTGACTTGATGAAATTGTTTAACACTTAAATCTACTTTCTGCATATTCCAGCATATAAAATAAAATAATGTTTTGTGTTTAAACTCTTTCAAATAGATGAAAGTAAAAAACAGCAGAAATAAATAAAATCAAAGACTCAGCAGCTCTTAAATCTATTGTCACCTGTTTAGCAGGAGTGGGACGGGTGGAGGTTTGCCCACACCGGTCATGTCGGGGGGGGGGGAGAGAGAGATCCGGGGGTTTCTCTGTGAATGTCACGTTCCCGTGGCAGCGTGCTCGCTCAGATTAGAAGTTTAACTTTTCGCTGTAGAAAGAAGTTTTCTTCCCACGCAGAGTGAACAGCTGACGCTAATGTTTTTGTCACTTTTTACAGATTCAAACTCAAAGTAATGTGATTACGTCCACACTTTAAGTACGCAGCGTAACAGTAATCCAATTACTTCTTTTACAATAGTAATCCCTTACATTACTCATTACTTGAAAAAAAGCAATCCGATTACAGTAGCCCGTTACTGCCCATCTCTGGTTATAGCAGAGTATTCATCTATTTGTGATCTTTGATGTAAAAGTAACTTATGAGCCACGCTACAGATGTGGTCGTTCTCTAGATTACATAAAATGCAATTAGGCGACGTCTTTCTCAGCCATTGTATTCAAGATGGCGGCGCAGCGTGGCAGCTATCGGAAACCTGCTCCTGTGTGTTTTTAAAATGGACAAATTAAGCACAAGAGAATGCATAAATTTGTTGAAGATATACACACTAACACATACAGCACCTTATACGTGTTAAAACACCAAACAATCCAACATCAAAAATATTAAAGTGCCACAAAGGGTGTTGTGATTTATTTAAAATTAATCTTCGATATGAACAGAGGCAAAACATTTTGCTCCTGTTTCTTTTCCACATATTTAATGGCTTCACATTACTGTACAGGTGACGGGTGAACAGTGTCATTAGCAGTGGTACTGACCACTAAAGGACCAACATGTAAGTGACTCTGCAGTTAGTTTTAATTGCAGTATTGCATGCAGCAGCAGAGCAGCTAATTAGCAGGCAGTTCTGAAAAACAGCTCCTCTGACAAAGTACTCTTCAGGCCCACTTCATCATGTAATTGGGAGATTGAGTACAGTACAGTTTGTTTACCGTTCCTGGATTCATTCACACACCCTTGAGACGAACTCTTGTCTTAATGCAGCTGAGCTAAGCGCTTTCTGCACGCGTGCACACCTCTCCCTCTCGCTAATGTAATTGTGCATGTCGCCACAGTTAACAGAAAGGCAGTGTGACCTGCCAAAATACGAGCCCGTAGCGGTGATGCGATTACCAGCGTATGAAACATAATGATAGACGATGAGAGCGAGACAAAGACTGAGTGGATTGGAGAGAAGGAGCAGGTAAGATGGAGTGAGAGGGAATGAGGGCAGCAGGAGAGGTAGAGGAAAAATACCAAAACAAAGCACCAGGTAAACAGTGTAACTGCCATTAGATCAATTTGATGGTGGTCAGAGATCACCGCTTGTGATGATAAATATTGATCTGATAAAACCGCTGAGGCAGAAATATGAGCTGTGATGAATACAAAGAGTGGAGGAGAGCAGTTGCAGCTGCTCTCACTCACTCACACCTAATTCTTACGAGTATGAGCGTGAACCTCGTCATAGTGGAGAGTGGATAGTGAGCTGCTGCTGAGCGAGGCACCAAAAATCAGACTCATTGATATGGGAAACAAAAGTGCTCAGAGTGCAACAATTAACTATCATTCAACAGGTGATCAGATGGAGGCGCATATAATGGGGGAAAAAAAAAAAAAAAAAAAAAAAAAAAAAAATAATAATACACTCACCAGGTATGAAGAGAAGTAAATGAAATGAAAAGGACTGGAAATGATCAGAGCATGTGTGAAATTGGCAGGGGATACATGTGAAGTGCCTTCGTGGCCTTCTTTGCAGAGTTTTTTGATTTTCATGTGTGGCGTACAGACTTCACTTCAAATCGAGTTCCACAAATTGTTCTGCATGATTGCTTGAAAATTGAAAACTGCAGGGAAAAAAAAAGGAAAAAAAAAAAAGAAAAGAGTCTGGGACTGAATTCACACGATATCTCAAAACACAATTACAAGGCTTTTAACAGTTTGTGTCACGCAGACAGATCGACTCGGTGGCATCACACACAAGTTAGATGTTTGGCTCAAGCAAAAAAAAAAAAAAAAAAAAAAAAAAAAAAGCCACAACAAAACCCCAGTGCCAGAGAGCAGCGTTCATTCTGTAAAGAAAGCGAGCACACAGAATAGACTGGCGAGGTCCCCGAGGAGCTGCTTCACTACCCTGCAGCTTTACACTTCAGCTGTGAGTGAACACAAAACGCATTACAGAGCAGCGGGCCGCGTGGACAGGCAGCAAAGTGTTTCTGCAGGACAAATGCACACAGGAGCTGTGATCACAAACTTAATTCTCATGCAAAACAAATTTTTTTTATTCTTATTTTTAATAATCAAAACAGACAAATATACACACAGTGTGTTCTTGCAAAACCTGAAATCTGGTTAATCCTGTGCCCCCCCCCCCGTCAGAAAGAACTGTTCAGGATGCTCTAATGCTAATGAGAGTCTGGACTGACAGATTATTACGGTTCCTGAGATTTGGCGCGTTACTGCACACAGGAAACCAGGACAGACGAATCACTGCAACCACCTTAAGATTTCTTCCACATCCTCACTCCTGTCAGAAGCCAGCTGATGATAAAAGATTCATTTAGATCTCATTAACATGACGCCGGTGCAGCCAACAATACAAGTCGACAGAGCAAATCCCTTCCATTCATTGTTGGACCTGAAGTTCAAGCTGAAATTGCTTTCTTCTAAATTATCACGGCACCGAGTGTTCACGCACTGGAACCACAGTAAATGTAGCTACAGTCTGTTTCATTTGCATTTAATTATGGGTGGCTTTTACTCCCTTCATTCCAGGTCTCTGAATTGATCTGAACTGACTGTTTACGAGGGGGGGGGGGGCAAATAGCTGCAAGTAACATCAAGTGCAAATAGAAATGTCATATTGTTTAACACTACAGTACAAAAGTCCCTATCGGCTGCTATTCTGAGAGACTTCTCCTTAAAGCAGTTTACCAGTACACTGAAGTCAAACATGGGTGTCAACATTGATTAAAAGGAGTTCTGCAAGTTTCCTCAATATTCCTTTAAATGAAAAGACTTCCAGATGCCACGTTTATCTAGTCTGAGGTGGAGATTTCCACAGAAACCCGTCAGTGGTCCACCTGCACAGACACCTGTGGGTTTAATGGGACGTGTTCAAGGAATGATGGTTTGCTTTAGTTTTTTCAGGGAAAATAGAGTTGGATTGAATAACCGGGACACTCTTAGTATGGCGACTATAAGTCAGCTCGAGCTCCAAAGGTTACAATTCCTCTACACAACTGTATGGGGGGGAAATGAAGCAAACAAGCAAATACCAAAAATGCACTTGTGGCCGGCTCCAAAGGTTGTGTCTGTTGCCACAGATTCTCGTGTTAAAATGCCCAACTTTAAATAAAAATAAAACAAAACAAAACATGTTCACACGCTGATACCAGAAAAGAGAAAAAAAAAAAAAGAAAAAAAAAAAGGTTTGGTAACCGGTGTCCCTGCTTCTGCCCACAGTATGGTGGTTCAATCCTAACGTGACTCACACGGTGACATTTCATTAAGGCTTCAAACTGCAGCTTTGAGTCAAATGTTCATTTCTCCACAGAGTACATTTTGTTCTAAGCCCAGTTTTCCTCCAACCACACGTATCAGTGAATCATGTAAGGATGTGCCTTACTAACCAAGCCAGCTCTGGCGTTAACTGGTAACACAAATATGGTGCGCTTGGTTAAAATAAAGTATCTGCATTCATATCATGTATGAATTACAAGTTTCTGCAAACAGGCGCGTTTCTTTTTGTTAGCGTCAAACTATTCTGCTCTGAAATGTTTTCCAAGTCAAAGCATGAGACCTGCCTACCAATGATTTCTCAAGCACAAACATCAGTCTGAAGAACCAAGTGCACACAAATTACATGTTCAAGCCTTTTTCCCCTTTCACTCCATCGTCCCTTTTTACTCGTCCCCATCTGTTGTGCTTAGTTCCTGTCCTCATGGCTTCCCTCTGCTCGTTTTCATCCCCGCTGTGAGGTAGTGGAACTCCAGCTTCATTCTCATCTGCAAACCGACAGTCTGGACGACAACCACGGGTCAGGAAGTGAGTAAATGAATGTCTAAGAGGAGAAACGTCTATAAAACCCAACTTACCTGAGGAAGGCTGGCAGTCTTCCTCATTATCTCACTGTAATCAGAGTTATTGAAGATGTTCTTGTCCTGACCGGGGTCATCTGCTGACATGTACAACTCCCCAGCATGGACGTCAGACACATTCACCTGGATGGAGAGCGGGATGGATGATACAGACAAATTTAATCTGCTTCTCTCCGTCTCCAACATATTGTGAGACAAGATGGATGGATCCATCACGTTCAACTCCCCAGGCTGAGCCTAACGCGCTCACTCGGGGGAGAATACAGAGACCGATGCTGATGAAAGGAAGACGACCGTTATGCGGGATGAGTTTGTGGTTACCTACCTGAAATGTTTTGGGATTGAAGCCCAGCCACAGAGTGTACCTGTAGTCCCAGGTGCGCAGAGAGTAACCCATGATCTTTATGTCTTTGAGGTCAGGGAGGTCAGAGTTCTCCTAAGGGAAGAATTTGGAGTTTAAAGCATCTTTGAGCTGGAGAAATCTCATGCAGCGCTGTCAGATCTGCAGCTGCCAGCTCAAACTGCGAGCCAGCTGCAGACAGACTGCCAAACTCCTGCATACAGAGATTAACCTACAGCAGGAGCAGCACTGGCCTGGATACTTTAATACAACGACTGTGCTTGATGGCGGCACACACACACACACACACACACACACACACACACGTCAGTGGCTGACCTCTGCAAATTCAGACATTTAACTACAAATTCATAATCAACTTATTAAAGCAGCATCAAGACACGTCTGTATTAATAACATGCCTGCCTTCTGCTCTGCAATTACTTCCACACTGATACAAAACTAATGAGTTAACCTTAGCCGGCTAATGAGAGCTTTTTCCCCCCCTTTTTTGAAACAAACTACCTACCTGTGGTGCATCAGCAGGGCGAGGATATTGGCTGAAAGCTACATCTTCTGGAGTCCTCTCGCTTCGCCCTTGTGGCGCAGCGTAGGCACGGTTTTCTCCTTCAGTACACAACTCCACCTGAAGGCAAGAAAACGGGCTAAACAGGTGAAGGGAGTAGATATCGGGTGTAGTTGGATCACATTCATGCCTGCCATCTTTGGGCTTCGTTTGGTTTACTTTCTCATATTAACGCAACATCATTTGAACTCCGATCGCAATGACATGATGCTTTAAGCTGCAGATATTAGTTCAGGTACGGTGGGAGGCAAAGAGCTGCTTCACCACTAGAAGGTCCCGAGAAGGTGCTGTGCTTTCTCTTTAGACGAGCATGTTAGGCCCACTCATGGTTCTTAATTGGCTGCCTGATTATCTGTCTCTCTGTGTTAAGAGTCCAGATGGAACGGCGACCTATCCGAATGATAGGGCACACCCTGTCAGCTCCGAAAGCCTCCAGGCTTCTGCAACCCTGCGTGGATAAGCAGTTAAGAAGATAGATGGATGGAGTTCTCTTCTGGTCTCGTTAGGCAGAGTGTAGTATGAACACAGTCTGAAGATCAATGAAAGCCGATTGTAGTAGTCCGGCGTGTTCGTAGTGAGAGGCTGCTAATGGACTCGTGTGAACCATTTCAGCTGTTTCGCATATGTGCCGACGAACTGTACAGCCTGGGAGTGGGAACGCCGTCACTTTTGCAGTGCGCAACAACAATGGTGAGAAGAATCTGAGGCCATTTCAGTGATATGAATGCAGAAGCACAGATTTACAGATTATGCAGAGGGAGCTGCTGCAACCCGGAGAAAACAGAGTTCAGAGTTTTTCTATTGCAGCAGTGATGCAGAGGTTTGTCTGATTACAGCCACGCTTACTCCAACAATAGTAACATATTAGTAGGGCTGGGCCATATTATACCGTTCACGGTAATACCGGTATAATGTTAGGCAACGGTAGGAAAATGAAATATCGCGATAGAATGGGAGTAAAACGCGCATGCGCACATGGCCGATTGTTGAGTGAAACAGATGATCCAGAATTGGTTTGTAAAAATGGTGCAATTTCCGTGATGTGGAACTGGTTTGGTGTTTGTCCGTCAGATACACAACAAAGCACATTTTTTTGCAGAACATGCAAGCGGCCGTTGTTATTGTCGTATTTGTCGGACTAAGATGCCCTTAAATCTGGGAGTAATCTGGGTCCTAAACTCCGTATGCTTCAGGTCAAACAACACTGCAGCATCACTTAGAGTTAAAAACTGTCTAAATTCTTTCATCTTTAATAAAACGATCAGCATTGCTGCTTTACGAGGTGTAACTATAAAGTTTAACTTCCAGGCATCCATGAAAACAAAAGTTATTACATTTAACGGAGTTAGAAGTTAGCAGGAAGCTAGCGGAAGTTAGCTCGCTAGTTTCGCTAGTTACCTAAGCATGATATAGCATGTTCTGACTGAGAGATTTCTGAAAAAAATCAAACGTACAGCTCTGCTATCACTTGCAACATAAATGAAGACAGGAAACTAAACAGCAGTGACGTTTGTAGGGTTACTGAAGTTGGGCTAGCTGGTATATAATGATGTGCTACGTGATCGCTAGCGACACAGCTATGTTAGCGTAACATAAACAGTGAAGCTGGAGGAGGAACACTAACACTTTTCCACTTATAAAAGTTAACGTGAAGGTTCTTCATGGTTAGAGACAAATGCAATCGCATGGCAGGATGCTGTAAACGGACCAAACTTCAGTCAGGAGAACAACTGAGATAATCCATCCACAATACGAGGTTAGTCATTAATATACTGCAACAACATGGGAATAGAGCAGCTGCCAGAGAATTCAACATTAATGAAACAATGGTACAGAAATGGAGGAAGCAAGAAGAATGAGTTTAATAAAGTTTGATTTATCTGACTGCTTTGTTTCGCTTAATGTGCCTTATAATCCCGTGCACCTTATGGTCCGAAAAATGCGTACTGCACACTGCAGTTTAATGTTGCAAAGCACCTCTTTTTAACTTCAGTGGATATTATACATGGTTATGCTCAGGACATGTCAGCCCATTTCTAGTGGAAATGCCTTTTGGTTAAACTTTCAGCACGCAATTTGCATTTGTACTGTTACATTTTTATAAAGCTTTAATGTACATAAAAACCAGCTTCTTGTTTAAGTGAATATAAATGGAAGGTTGTCTTTTTGCGCTAGTAATGTTGTGGAGTTGTATTTTGTCTCGCATCAATTATATCGTCGGTTATATCGTTATCGCAAATTTTCAAATATATATCGTGATAAATATTTTTGGCCATATCGCCCTGCTCTACATATTAGCATTAAGCAGACATTCACAGCATCAATTTATTTTCCGTTTTAATAAACCGCAGAGGTTTTTTTTTTTTTTTTTTAAAGACTTCTAGACATCAGGAACTTCTACCAGCTGTGGTATTCTCCACTTTGAAGAAAAATCTAGCTCGACATGAACACTTCAGGCGCTCATATCCAACTAAAGTCTCATTGACAGCACAAAGGTGCTGTCCCGAGCACACTGGTCTTTGAGGCTGATGGGAATATCATCTGTTTTGCAGGTAACCAGGTCAAAGCTGCAGACCGATTATAATTTGTTCTTGTGATTAGAAACATAGATTGGAGGTTCATATCCTGATACCTGGAAAGAAATGTCAGGGCACTGCACGGGAACTTCGAGGCCGGCCAGGTAGGACACAGTAGGAAAGACATCCACCAGCTCCACCACCCTACTTCTGACTTTGCCACCTAAGACAGATAAAAGTCACCCAATTACAGACGCCTTAAAAACGAAGCCAGTCAAGATCTCCACTACCATTTACTAAACATCCTCCACTTAAATTTCATGATTATTGCATCACTTGCATTTGAAGTAAAAGCTCTCTGGAGGCAAAATATCAAAGTGTATCCCTGTGTAAATCATTTTTAAGCTCTATATAGAAATCAAAGACTGTATTAATGTTAAACAAGCATATTATTAAATGCTTTTGTTTGGGGGGGGGGGGGGGTCTTACTTTTGATGCTGTGCACAGATTCCCTTAAGACGTCTATAAACGGGAAGGTTGATGTACCAGCTTCATTGCCACCAGGAACAGAGAAGATCAGAGGTACGCGTGTTGCGACATCAAAATTCGAGTATTTAGCCCATTCACCATGCTCACCCAGTGACCAACCTGCAGCAACAGAAACCCAGGAACACACAGTTCATTAAGACTCGGGCAAACCAGAGACAAAGAAATTGATCAGTCTCAGTCATACAAATAATACTTTTCATTTAAGGCAACACATTTGACTGATGTTTGTCCCAGTCATGAAAATGACGGCATTTGACTGGGCTTTACGCAGTGATTCATCAAACAGTCACACAGAGGATTCAGTCTAGTGCTCTCAACTGAATGAGACATTAAAAGAGAACAGAGTTTTCCAGTCACAAAGCTGAAAAAAACCAAAAACCAAAAAAGGTAAGTGGTGCAGAGAAAGAGCTGAGGGTAGAGAGAGTAGAAAAAAAAAAAAAAAAAAACCTATGGGAACAAATCATGGCACAATTTGCTGTTACAACAGTGCCATCTGGTGGTGCAAGATAAACATGACAAGCTCAATAAACCATTTGTTTAATTTGCACAGAACACCTGATAAGATATTTTAGCAACTTATTTTTCTAAATGCTTAAAAAGAAAGAAACAAACCAAACTGATTAACATTAGCTGCCTACATCTCATCCAGCTACGCGTCTCCTCACCATGATCAGAGGTGAACACCACCATAGTGTTGTCTGCCAGCCCCAGCTCTTCCAGTGCACTGAGCAGCCGACCAACTTGAGCATCCATATATGACACTGCAGCATAGTAGTGCTGACGGATACGCAGCTGGAACACAGGATATAAAACACTACAGTGTTGCTGTTCGCTTCAGGAGGAACAACCACGGTAACCAAACTGGAGGTGCTGAGAGCAGCTGGTTCATACCTGGAAGTCTTTTGGTATAGAGCCGTAGGGGAAGCTAATGTTGAGTTTTTGCACATCCTCTCTCTTCCTTATATCCGTCCAGGGGTTGTAGGCCACAGTGGGAAGGCGTTCAGGGACATCTGGGTCGGGGGCCAGAGTCATTTGGTCTAGAGGATACAGGGTCAGGTATTCCTGTGGAAAAATCTCAGAATTATTTCTGATTCGGGTTTTCTGACACTCCCTGGCCTTTGACCCACCACAAGACATCGATCTCATTGGTTTTTATTGCGTTACAGTTGTACTTTATTGTTTTCAATATTCTTATAGGCTTCTTTTGTCCAAATGAACATTACTGTTAAGCAGCAGAACAACATCTTCCACTCTTCACACACTGAGCCACCTTTGTGCTAAGGACAGGCTGTTCCCTGAGGGGCTGAGGACTAACTGAATTGCATAGAGTATACCATCAGTGAGTTACTGTTTGTGGTGTGAATAACCCAGATTCCATCAGAAGTCGTTACGTTTCTTTTCAGTGCTGCCAATCAGACTTTGAGTGCTCACTCCAGGACTGTGCAAACTCATAAATCAGTCAGTATGAGTGAAATATTCAACTAAATGCTTTCTGTAGTCAGGTCTTACAAAACTCCAAGACTTAGCAAGTCTAGTAGAGTAATAAAATATTAAGCAACTGAAATAAAATTAGTATTATCTTGTTAAAAACACTGCTCTGAGTCGAGGTTCACTACATCATGTTGATCTTTGTCAACTCATTCAAAGTTAGAGCTACAATAGTGATATAAAGTGCAATCAATAAGCTCCACACTTATTCAAAATGCTTCTGATGTCCCCTTTATCTTCTTCAGGGTTATCGTCTCGTGAAGCTATACAGCACTCCCAGCTCTCCTGCTGCTACAGACCATATCTAACATATTTGTGACGTGCTCCTTCACTGTGTCAAGGACAGCAGCGAGAGCCTTTGTTTGAACAGCAGGTTGCTACAGTTCAGGTCGTCTGCACAAACCTTTTCCCTTTGACAGCTTAGATCAGAATTGCCTGACCCTCGAGGGCGAATTCATGGTGCACAACCATGTGAATGTCAAAAACACCAGGCATGCTTCATGCTTCTCCTGAGCCGATGCATCTCCTTCAGGCTCAGTGAACTGCAGTTTCACCCGTGGACTGCAGGCAAAGACTCAAATCTGATCCTTGACATTAAAGTTGACATGATTGTGCATGTTTTTATAAGGACAATGAGCCTTTCAATCAAACCGCATCATTCAGTGAGTTCACTGACGGGGACTATTCTTGCACACAGCGGCTCATTATCCACCATTTGGAAATACTTCAGATTTAGGGCAAGCGTTACTAACAGACAACAAATCACACATAAAGAAAGCTGCAGAGTTGCGTCTCTAACACACAGCAACAAACACCAATCAAACTGCCACCAGTGCAGTGGTTGCTTATGGCTGTGTTCATAAACACAAGCCGCACAGCTCGTCACTCCATCGACCTCACAAAGACCAACGGAAATCACCGCCACAATCACGTCCACTAAACACGGTGAATCTGAAGGCTTCAGGGAAGCTGTCAACTCACAGAACAAAAGATTTGTTTCACCCGGCCTGAGTGCGTTTGCAACTTTATTTAGAAACATGTTTAAACACCAGGATGGCACCACAGTGCAAAAATGAAAGCAGTGACCTGTTTATTTCACTTTGTGCAATTTTTTTATTTATATTTTCCTTCAGGGATTGACTGAATTTAGCATTTGCACATTAGCAGGAATGCAGCACAGCAACATTGTAAAAGTGCTATTTGTCAGAATAATCATAATAAGAATAATCATAATAAATATTCAGGATCTCAATATAGATCAAAGTAATGGGGATAATCATGTTGGCCATAATGGTGCAGCTCTACTCCTCAGTGCTTAATATAAGAGGATTCATCTGACTTATAAAGTCTTAGTTCAAGTCAGAAACTGAGTTATGTGAAACCTGCAAATATTAAGTGACTGGACTGAAGAAGAGAGTCACTGGGAAGTCATATCAATACTTTGTAACTGTACTGCTGTAGCTAACCAACATGTACAGTAGAGTTCAAGCAGTCCAGAGGAACAGTAGGAATGGATAATAAGTGACAAACCTGTGGAATCCTAAAAGGTATATGCGGCTTATGAAAACCCACAGCCAAGAAGAAAGGATCGTCATCGTTGACTCGACTCTTCAGTAACCTCACCGCCTCCTCTGTGCTCTCCAGGTCAGGGAGGGTTCCCCCAGGCTGCTCGCTCACATTCACAGCACAGAGCAAGTTGACGTGGAGTTTCCCATCCTTCCCTTTACACATCTGGAAACAACGTTTGTATGAAAATTATGTGACATCTGAAGTTGTGTTGTGGCCACAAAGACTCCAGAATCGACTTGCTTATGTACCAATGTCTTTGGGCTCTGCTGTACTTTAAGTAACATCTTTAGCTGCTAGAAGCAGTTTGATACCCAGTGTAGATGATGCGTTTAGAGGTTTTGTTGAAAACAGTTTTCAGTCATAAATAGAATCAAAGTTCTGCCACAGAAAAGAGTCACAAGGAAATGAGTTAGCACTTTATACTCCCAGTTCCTTTTTTTCTAAACCAATTTAGATCCCTGGAATTTTGGTTAGATGGATGAAATAAGGTCTGTGCTCAACACAGACTTTAGATATTTCCAGGTTTAAGTTGACAACTGAAAATAAGTAAATAACACACTTGGGAATGCTAAAACTTCTCCAGCTGCCCGGACAATGGGACATGACACTGCATGTGTAGCCCAGGAGGTAACTGGTTGGTAGTGTGTATTCTGATACAGGTGAATTATTCCCTGAGGGGGTACCTCTCGGAAACTGATGAATCACGGTGTGCTAAAGGATCATTAACATTGAGAAACAGGCTCTCCATTTGAAAGGCTCCTTTTATAATCAACACGGTGAAAGTCGTACCTTTTTTTTCTCATATGTGAATGAAGGTGGGTGATAGGCTGGGATGGACCAGCTGTAAGGATAGTCGTCAGTATTGTTGGAGGCAATGCCTACAGAGTGAAAAAAAACAACCATTATTTTCACAGCTATTCTACTGGAAAGTGGTGCATGTGCAGTTCTTTGTGGATTTCTATTCAAAATGCACCTGGTTAAACCTACCTGGGTGAAACACCTTGCCCACAGACATAGTTAAGTACCCTTGAGATTTAAAGTACTGTGGCAGAGTCGTGTAGTTTCCAGAATGGACTCTCCAGTAGGAGTTGAAGTCATAGAGCCTGGTTGTGTCCGGTCTCCGACTGGTTAACATGGATACCCGACTGGGACCGCACACAGCTTGCTGAGAGAGGAAAAGAGAGATCCATTGAGGTTAAGCAATGCAGTTCAATTCACCACAGCTAACACGAACAATGCAACTGACCTGCGCAAAGGCATTGAGAAAGACTTGGCCTCTGGATGCCAGCTGGTCAATGTTGGGCGATTTAGCCACCGGATCCCCATAGCACCCCAGAGATGTCCGCAAATCATCTGCCATGATGAAAAGGACATTTTTCCTCTCTGAAAGCAAACACAATCACAGATTACTCACTTTCTCTCCAAGCCCTCAAATCAGCCACGGAGCGCTATGGCACAGTTTCCAGGAAGAGTCACACTAATGTGAGGGTGTACCATTATTCTAGTAAACTTAAAGTAAGCGCATTTAAACATCCAAGAACAGAAACTTAAAAATTGAACCTGAAAATAAGCTGGACGCGTAAAACATACCAAACAAAGCGCCATTCAGTTGGTAAATTAAATTAAACTAACAGCCAACAGTAGCACCAGCCACTGAGTCAATAAATATTCTGCACTCATTACAGCCAATATAAGTTAACCAAGTTACAGTCATTAGAAAGTCTATGAAGTTTTGCTAGCAGCAATCAGATTACACCTGAAGTCCAAACCCCACCTACCTCTCCCCGCGGCAGCAGGATACGTCGACGTGTGAAGGACCAGCAGGAAAAAACACCTCAGGACAAATATGTCCATTTTAGAGGAGCCAAAAACGGCTATAGCGTGATATCCTGACGTTAGCCTCCTGCTGTTCAAACTTCCGTCCTGCGCACTCCCGTCAAAACAAAACAGCGTGCCCGTTTGAGTGATTTAATTACTTCCTGATTAACCAGCTGTCACTCTTCATTGGCTATTTCAGCTACGGCCTCGGCGCCCGCGGCTCATTTGACGAGTTCAGTCACGTGTCAGTCATATTAAATGTCCCGCTGAATACCAGCACCCAGTCTAATTAAAATGAGATGATAGCCGCAGTCTAATGAAACTTTTGCGTTGTAACAAATCAGTTACGTCCCGAGTATCTGCCAGTCAGCCTGCGTGTAGCTTCATTTGTACAACAGGCTCAGAATAAAGAAAATGCAGTTTAATTACAGAGCCGTGAAAACAACTGAGGAGTAAGTAGCCCTAAAAGAGTTAAAAGAAATTCTCAGCTTTCATTTTCACAGAATAAATAGGGGCGATGATCTCTATCCGTTAAATTTACATTAACGTAACTGAAGAATAGGAGGCGAGTGAGAGGTCTCACTCCGCACATTGTTGACTTCCGCAAATTAACCGAATTACCAACAATAAGAAAGAAACTGCTGTTGATGGTACCAGAGCCAAAGAAGAAAGATCTGCCTACAAACAGAACGAAAGCTGAAGTGTTTGGAGTGTTGCGGGAAAAAATAATTTCAAATATATTGATTTATTTATTTTGCAAAATCTATAGGGAACATTCCCTGAAAGCTACTGTTTGCTAAGTGTGAGAGAAAAAAAACGCCCAAAGTCATTGTTTTGCCGTTACAGTTATTTAATTATTGAATAAACAACTCAAAAAACAAACAAACATGAGAGTTACTATAAAAAGTAATAATAAAGTAATAATAATCATAAATCCAAAATAATAAAACTACATAAATAAATAAATAAATAAACCAACTGGAAACTATATAAACAGGAGAATGAATACTAAAGTCAATAAGTACAAATACAAATATCAATTTATTAAATTTTACAGATAATGAAATGAAAACAATGTTAATATACATTCTTAATGTTATCTTACATGCATTTAATAGCATAATTGTTATTTAATAATATTTATTTTTGAGTCGGGGTGAAAACATCGTGTACAATACACAATCTTCGAAGCAGCGACACTGAACATGGCGGACACGAGCGCCAAACGTCTACTCGACAGCGATAAAACTGGTGAACCAGCTCCAGACGTCAAGAGGGGGAAAACTGACAATGAGAATGGGCGAGAAGATGGAAATGAGTCGGTCCAGGAAAATGTTCTGTCTGGGTTCAAAACCTCAAGCGTGTTGAGTGACTCCGCCCGAGAGAAAAACATCTTTATCCACGGAAAGGTAGCGTTGTTGCAAAGTTAGCTACCGTTGCTCAGTGTACAGACCATATGCAGCTATTTGTTACTTGTAACTATTGTTACAGAGTTGCAAGCGGCGTTTTAAAGGAAGCCGTTTTTGAAAGTGGCTTTTGAATGATTTGTAAGGAACTGTACGACACTAGCTTCCGGTTTGACCTTTCAAAATAATAGTCATTTGTTTTGTTTTTGTTTTTTGCAAACCAGGCCTGATAGGAACTTTGAGCTTATGGTATCTTACTATGATCTTAAGGTTGCAGATCAGGATGCTGTGGTTATCCTTGAAAAGACCCCGATCAGAGAAGACTCACTGGCTGAGCTCTTTAGTGGTTCCACACTCAAACTGGAGATGAAAAACGACATCTACAGCACATATCGGCTCCAGGCTCCCCCTCATCTCAATGGTATGCTACCCCACTAGTAAAGTGTCTGAATGTTATGTGATGTCAGTCAGATAACCTGCGTGTTTCTGTTATACAGAGATTAAGACCACAGTGGTGTGTCCAGCCACTGAGAAGCATATAAAGAAATACCAGCGTAAGGAGAGTTTCCTGGTCGAGGAAACGGAGGAAGACTATAAGAATATTACTCTACCCCACATTGTGAAGCAGAGTTTTAGTGTGCAGGTCAGTCTCTTTGGAGTACCTCTTCTGCTCCAGTCTGCTCTTTGGAGTGCACATTGCTCACTTTTCCCTGATTTTTACCTTGCAGTGGGTTTACAACATCTTGGAGAAGAAGGCAGAGGCTGAAAGGATCGTTTATGAAGATCCAGATCCTGACGTCGGCTTTGTCCTCCTTCCGGATTTCAAGTGGGACCAAAAACAGGTCAGAGGCCACTAATGTTGACACTGCTTCACTGACTTTAAAACCTCTTGATCAACCAGAATAAACTAGAACATGATTTTACACTAAAGCTCTGGCATGTTTTGCAGACCTCATTTCTATGCAGACAATCATATATTTACATTTACAGTGGCACAAACACTATTCTTCTGTACCTCTGTAATATTTCATTTAGCATTGCATGACAACTCCAGGCTGGAGCATTTTAACATTATAATATACATTTAGATGCAAAGTGGTATTATTGGAAAGAATGTTCTTGAGCACAAAAGCCCAAAATGGAGTGCACCAATGTGCTTATGGAACACCTTCATGCAATATTCCTTTTATTGAAAAATAAGTAAATAAATCACAGTCTGCCATTATTTGTATGATTAACACAATTAGACTGATCGATCTACAGTTTTCCTTAATGATTGTGATAAATGGTAATATCTCAAACCTGATGTGTCTTTTGAAAATGAAACTTTGGAGAAAGTAACTTATTTGTGTTTTATGATGAACTTGCCCTACGCTGGTTACGGTTCATGAAGAGGACATACAGTGTAACTGATATAGTAAGTCTTTTGGCTTAAGGCTTTATGTTAAGAGTGTAAATTTACACAGTATATGTGCAGGTGTGATTAAACCTGCACATATACTGGCCTGCAGAGGGCAACTTCATAGAAATCTATGGAAAAATGGCCCTGAGTTCCCACTTCTGTGACGTCAGAAAAACCTTCCTAATGACATTTTTGGGCGGAGTCGCTTTTTTCAGGTCATAGTAACTAAACCATGGGACTCTGCTAACAATGGCACTGGCTAGCTTGGTTAGCAAGGCAAGTTTTGGCTAGTGAAAAACTTCCCTAGAATGTACTCGTACGTTACAGTTCAGCGAATATACTAGAAAAAGCATCTGCCTGTCAATTAAAGTTGCCACAGCACCAATACTGCATAACTTAATACAATCCTTAATGCAATTTAAACTGGTTAGCTATATAGAAATTCACTCCCTTGCTCTGAAATTGTATTCTCTAACATGGGGTCACTGTGGATTAACTCTTTAGTGAGCCAGCTTCAAGCAGCCATTCAAAGAACTATAAGCTTCATTTTTCAGCCCCTGGAGCTTTTTACTCAAAAGCTTACTGGATGGCGAGTTCTTGGATTTTTAGACCACTTAACAGCCTCAGCACATCTGTCTTCTTTCAGGTGGATGATTTGTACCTCATTGCAATAGCACATCAGAGAGACATCAAGAGCCTTCGAGATCTGACATCAGAGCATGTCCCGCTGCTGCAGAACATCTTCCAGAAAGGAAAGGTGGGATTAAAGTGATCCTCAGGTCTCAGTTAAAGAGAGCTATATGCATATCAATCATCTTTACTCAATGTGGCTTCATTCATTCTCTGCGATGATATCTGTGTAAATTAGGAAGCCATCCTCCAGCGCTACAACCTTCCAGCCAGTAAGCTGAGAGTCTACCTGCACTACCAGCCCTCCTATTACCACCTGCACGTCCACTTCACCAAGCTGGGCTATGACGCGCCGGGCTGCGGTGTGGAGCGAGCCCATCTCATTGCTGATGTCATCCAGAACCTCCAGTCAAACCCCCAGTATTACAAAACACGGACACTCTACTTCCCCCTGAGGGCAGATGATGGACTGCTCAGTAAGTTCAAGGAGGCAGGGAGGCTGTAATGAACCAAACTCAGAGCACCATCCACCGCCTCTCTCTCTCCATCCAAACCGTGAGCTTTACAGCTGGTTTTTTTGTTTTGAATGCTATCAGTTGGCTTGACATGCTAATGTTCACGCTACTCCAGCCCATAACTTTTAATCCATATCAAATATTGTCTCTGTAAACTGGATCATCCTTTAATGCCAGTTCACAGCTCTGTTCATTATGTTGTAGAACAACGTTATTGACACTCTGATCCGGTTTGTAGTCTGTTTTTATGACTTTTCTGTTTTTTCAAAAGTAATTTGTATATTTCTGATGTTTTTTTTGTAGTCGTGTCAGAAATTGTTATTAGTCTTGTTGTGATTAAAAACACAACAGTAGATGAAGCATTTTTTAATCAGTGTGTTTGATGTGCTTTTTGACTGAATGTTGTCAACTAAATTAAAGTACGTTTGGTTTCTAACTCTTTAATAAAATGTATTAAGTTTGCAGTGTTGGTTTCAATAATCCCTCAAAGACATAATTGGTTTATTATAACCAGGCCTATTATTCTTGCCTTATTTTCTGACATAATGAACAGAGGGGGTTACACCAAGCTCTGGGATAAGATCTATACGGACAATTTTAAACTGTGAATCATGGAAAGCTAAACTGGTACAGTCCAAGAGCCCAACTAATACCAACAACCAAAATTAGCTTTTAGCTGCTGCATCTGTATCTGCATTTATAATGACTGATATGTCAAAAATTAAAATGCAAAGAAGCCTTTGAAGAAACCCATGCAAGCATGTTGTGATGGTTGATGTTGCACATTTTGTCCAACAGGGGGCATTCTATAGCTTCACTGTTGGCAGCGTGTTTGGACATGCTTCTTTATCATATCACTGGAATATATGTATAACAGCAGAGAATCCAAAGCCACAGTTCCTCAGCTGCTGCACTAGATGGTAGTATAAATCCTACGATGATAAGACATTCTTGTGCATGTGCTAGACTGTAAACCTAAATCTCCAGTCTGGGTAATATCATGAGTCTCACTTTTTTCTCACTTTGTCATAAAAGAAAGCAAATTATAAAACCTTCTTTTGCATATAAACACAACCACTTTTAACCAAAATACGCAATGAAGTTGCACTTCGTTCATTTTCTGTCATATATACACTTTAACAGTGTTGATGTCCATATTAAACAGTGTTTCAAGTGGTGAGGTCAGTGCATGTACAGTAGAAGTAATCCTGAAGGTCAGGCTTCAGACTGCTCGAAACTCTCAGTTTAAAGCGACCGAACCTTCTGTTTGAGAGGAGCAGCCAGTTAGAGGAGGCTCCATGAACTGGGGGGGGCGGGTCTACCAAGGCCCAGTATGAGACAAATAAAGATTATATCGAATTGTCATACAAAGCTGCTGTAGCATTCCGAGAATAAAAATAATACACACACAATGAAAAATGGAGCTAGCAATAAGCATAGCAGGTTCTCTTTAACTTAACACCACATACATACTTTTGGATCTGAAGTACTGCGCTCATTTGAACCTGTGCCTCGTAGCTACACCTGTGTCTCCCCTTCAGCCCCGCTGACAGTCGGAGCTGTATAATGCGAGTTTGTACACACACACCTCAGTTTGCCTCTGAGCTGCTGTGACTTTGTTAAAAGATCATTTCTTGCAGACATAATTTTCTTATCTGATCTAAAGTCAGCTGGGCGGTGTTCAGTTCGTGCTTAAGGTGCGTTCAAGTGTCCCTTGGAAAAATGCGAATTGATCAACAGCAACGATACTACACCGTCCTGTGATTTGTTCCTTAGCCTAGCAACCAGTCTACTGGGACCCACGTCAAAGACCATTTAGTGGTTTGTTCAGCCTTAATAAGTTACAACCTGTGTTTAACAGAAACTTGACGGGGAAGCTGTTTAATGTAACTTGATCCTAATCCTCTCATTATTGTCTAACTGTGTGTTTCGAAAGCTTTTCCAGGTTTTTTTCTTTTAAGTATACTAATAGAATTCATGGGTTACATGCTTGAGTTGGTTTTAACGTTATTAACCACAGGCACGCTGGACTGTGTGTACTCTTGTTTTGTTCAGTAAACACCTATCCTGGAAAAAGCACAAGGATCGCTGCTGAATGGACGTATTACGACATATCCAGTAGAGTGCATGTTTTTGCTTTTGTGTAAGTGCAATTAGAGCATTTTCCACATTGAGAACACCCAGAGGAAATCTTCCACAAAGGCATCAAAACCCGCTAATTAAATACCCCGAGAACCGGTTAACGCCTCTTTATTTCCTGAACCCAACCTAGGAAGATATCAGTAGTGTGGGTCGCTATTAAACTTTATATATATTTATATATTAAAAAATAGGATTGGAGTGTAAACCTAAACACTAATGATTTGTTGGTGAGACGGGATTGCGGAGTTTCCGTGGTGTCTCCTGAACGCAGCATCACGGACCTGAGGACGCCAGCCCACGACTGAGACAAATAATCCAATCATTAGTCCAGTGACGGCGCAGATGTCTTGGTTTCAGTATCTGAGGGATGACTTCACCCTGAGGCCGTTTGAGATTCAGCAGACACAGTGAGTATCCCCGCAACGGCTACAAGCTTTCCCGGCCAACTGTGCGTCATCTCTGGGACTCTTCAGCTTTGTTTTGCCCGGAGATGGAGATGTCTGATTGGTAGTAATCGATACATGTGCTTGTTACAGTGTGCCGGACACGCTGCTGTGCTTGTTTGTGTGTGAACTGAATTAGTTGAGGGGATAAAACGTTTTATTTTAGTTTTTCCTCTTTGGGCTCTGATTTGCAGACAGCACTGTAGGTGGGCTGTAATTATTCTTTGGAGTTCCTGAAGTCCTTTTACTTAGTTTTTATGTATTTTTTGTTTTTTGCTGGTGTTTCAACTACATTCTGTTTTGGATTAGTGTATAACGTTGGCTAAACTGGAAGTAGGTTGGTGGTAATCCCCCTAAAAATCAACTTTGGTCAGGCACTTTTTCCATCACATGATTTAACACCAGCAAAGCTGTTCTGGTTCTTCAAAGATTGCCACTTGTTGTTATCTATTGTGAAACATTCTGGGAACATTAAGATGCATTTGAGGTTTTAATCTATTCTCCAAGTAAGTTTTCAGTGAACTAGTTTTAATTGGCTAACCTGTCAAAAGGACCCTGGTTATAAGCAGCAGCTGATCTTTTCTCCTTCAGCAGCTCAGTGCCTGTGATTCATCCATGCACCGCCTCTCATGCAAGGTTTCCATATAATTCATTTACTGTAGCCTTTAAAGGCATATTAGGCCTATTGTCCTGATCAGTCACTCTCTACAACCCTGTAGACTTAGTGAGAACACACACACACACACACACACACACACACACACACACACACACACACACACACACACACACACACAGTGCATGCGTGTGAGCTCAGTGTTTGGTTTTCACCACCGTAATCCTGAACACAGACACTGAGTGATTCAGAACAGAGTCATGCTGTCTGTCAGTGTGACTGAATAAATGACACTATTGATCTGAGAACGATGTTGACTTCTGACTGCGTCATTTCTTTGTTCTGGAAGTGACGACAAAGCAGATTCCCATTACATGTCAAAGCGCTCTGAGATCTTGATGAATAATGACGTGGTATCACTCAGTGCTTTGCAGTAAATCCAGTTATCACACTGAATGAAGATGCACGAGTTTGTCTGCTGGTTGTCGGATTGAGAAGCTTGGAGAAATAGGCTTCTGTGAGAGTGTGTGTGAACTGTCAACTGTCAAAGTCTTCTTTATTAAAGGTCTGATTAGGTCGTCCATCACTAGGTCACTTTAAAAAAAACAGTTTTTCTTTGTGAGGGAGTGCTGTCATGACAATTCAGTCATTCATAATTTGACAGAACATGCTCCTGTGTGTCGGACTCGGAGTGTAACTGGATGGTCTTTAAAACCTAACTTCTTGCTTCCTGTGCAGCCTGAGTGAGCGTTATCTTTTCATATCGATTATACTTCGGAGGCACGAAATCTTTTTGGATGGTTTCATCTGCCACCCTGCTCATCAAAGTCAGGAAAAACAAGTCCGTGTCAGCTAAAGTCCTGGAAAACCTCTTTAGCATTGAGACAGCCTATTCAATCAAGCATTCACAGGACTTTGCTTGTTCCTCATTTCGTTGTGTTACAGCCTCCGAAAATTGATTAAATTCACTTTTTACCTCAAAACTTTACACACAAAATAATACCCATAATGCTAATGGGATAAGGGTTTGCTTAAAATTCTTGCAAACCTATTAAAAAAATTATGTATATATAACATGCACATAAGAATTCACAGCCTTTACTCAGTACTTGACTGAAGCGATTGTGGCAGGAGTTAGCACGCCTGTTTTTGAGCACTTTTTCCCATTTGTCTTTGCAGAACCTTTAAGCTCCATCAGGCTGGATAGAGAGCATCAGTGCAGAGACATTTTCAGATCTCTGCAGGGATGTTCAGGTTCAATTTTGGGCTCTGGCTGAGACATTCAGTTGTCCTGAAGCCGGTCCTTTTGTTATCTTGGCTGTGGGTTTAGGGTTTGTCTTGTTGGAAGATGAATCTTCACCCAGTCCGAGGTCCAGAGCACTCTAGAGCAGGATGTCATCAGGGGTGTCTCTGTACATTGCTCCATTTAACTTTGGACCCTGACTAATCTCCCTGTCACATAACATCTCTGCAGCATGATGCTGCCACCACCATGCTTCACTGTAGGGACAGCATTGGGCAGGTGATGAGCAGTGCCTGGTGTTCTAAAGACATGATGCTTAGCATTCAGGCAAAAGAATTCAATATTTGTTTTATCAGACCGGAGAATTTTGTTTCTCGTGGTCTGGGAAACAACATTCAGGTATCTTTTTGCAAACTCCAGGCAGATTTTCTGGCTGTCTCCTCAGCATTGACTGAAGAGTGACTTCCATCTGGCCACTCCACCATACAGGCCTGATTGGTGGAGCAGTGCAATAATGGTTGTCCTTCTGGGATGTTCGTCTAACGCCGACAGAGCAGTGCTGAAGCTGTGTCAGCGTTAGGCCCTTCTATCCCCGATTACTGAGACTGGCTGAGCGGCTAGCTATAGGAAGAGTCCTGGTGGTTCAAAACCTCTTCCATTTATCAATGATGAAGGCCTCTGTTGGGGATCGATCACTTTTAAAGCCAA
This sequence comes from Maylandia zebra, assembly GCF_041146795.1. NCBI lineage: Eukaryota > Metazoa > Chordata > Actinopteri > Cichliformes > Cichlidae > Maylandia > Maylandia zebra. Next base: position 31,241,980 of record NC_135168.1, read on the forward strand.
CCTCGAGTGGTCATTAGAGGAACTATAGTTGTTGAAACTTTCAGGTTGTTTTCGCACTGAATGCCGCTGCACACTGGGCAGGTGTCGTGTGGTGGGAATAGAAATGATGGAAATTTAAATGTCATCAGTCAAAACTTTGTATTAATGGACAGCTACACTATAAATAGCTCCATCGGTTGGATTTGGTAGGTATTTTACCGGCTTCTCTAACTTGTTGGGCGAATGTGTGAACCGCTACAGTATTGAGCGACTACATGAGCAGCTATCCCATAAAGCTTATTGAGATTGTGGAAGAATTTCTAAGTTCAATGTAATTTGTCTCTCAAACCGAATGGGATTCATTAAGTTTTTAGCTGATGAGCACAGTAGTTGCTAAATACTGATATCTTTGGCAGCATTTAGCAGTCTGTGTTCAATCAAAGTGTTGGTTACATACAGGCAGTAATGAGCAAACTTTGGTTTGGTCCTTTAAGAAAGTAAAACGTGTAGTGTTAATGATGGACTTGCCAGGTTTTGCTGGGAAACCAAGAAGCACTTCACTTTGCCATGACAACTGTACCCAAACAAAACCTTCTTTAACAGTTTTAGGGGAAAACAGTGTGTTGTACCCCAAGAATAAACCCTCACTGCTTCAGTTAAACAAAGGTACCTTTGCTTCTCCTTGAGTTCAGTTTATGGAGCAATGAGATGACACTCTTAAAATCTTCACTCTCGGGTCATTAGGTCATCGGCATTCAGTTATATACTTTGTATTAGTGGCTAAGGGGCCTCCAGTTGCTTTAGTACTCAAAGACACACACGCATGCAATTGATGCAAATAGAGTTGAAGAACAGGGTTTTGTTTTTATCGCCCCATAAAGCTCAGCTGGGGCCTGAGATAGAGGGAAGGAAGACGGGGATCTCCGCTTGTTGGCGAAGTGTGTTCTGTGTAAGATTTCTCTCACACACACCACCACCCAGCACGGCAGGCTAAGGGCAGGAGTATGATTACAGGCCTATTTACATTACAGCATAGAGCAATGGAGAAGGGGGGAGAGAGACTGGCAAGAAAAGGGAAAAAAAGAGGGAGAGGAAGAAGATGGTTTCCAGATGTGAGGTGGAATTCAGAGCAATGTGATTCCCCTCCTCTTCCTCTATACAGGGAGAGATATCTAGATCAGCTTGTGTGCGTTGTGTTGGAGAGAATAGGCGACGCGCAGAAACCACAAACCGGAGGGGAAGGAGAATGCACTGTGCTGAGGGTGAGTGAGGAAGCAGAACCGGAGCCAGCCGAGGGAAAAGGAGTGGTGGAGATGAGGAAGGGGATGGAAAGAATAGAGAAGAGAAGCAAGGCCTCCGGGTTGACCACAAGTCCAGAGATCTAACTTGGGGCATTTCAGCCGAGTGGAGGCTTTTCTGGCATCACGGTAGGTAGGAGGGACAAGCACTGCATGAAAAACCATCAGTCATTTCAGTGAAGACCCCACAGCTGTGCCGAGGGTGGCTCCAGCTTAATGAATGGAGGTGTCCATCACTGATTATATTAAGTTTCATTAAATTAAAAAAGATTCGTTTTATTTTTAGACTCTTGTTTGAAAACATGCTGAACTTATAATTTGCTCACTTCTATCAATGTATTTCATCCCCGATGGATCCAGATGACACATTTTCATATCTCTTAGTTGTTTCTTTGCGAGTCGTCCGTTCTCTCCATCACTGTTTGAGTCTCTCTCTCAGTGGGTCCAGACTCGGGGTCGTTTCAGGAAATACCAGTATCCACTTTTTTCCCCCCCTCTTCCAGGGGAAACTGACCGACATTCCTTGTGCCTCTATAAACAGAAAGCTGTCTGATTCACACATGCTTGTTCACATACGAACATGCACTCGCCATGCCATGATGAGTTGCACTGAGAAATTTGTGTACACAGAGACTCTGGAAACCTACTCAAATGGATGTTATAAATCTCCTTTGGCTGGAGTCTATTTTTCCTCAGAGATTTAGTGAGTTGAGTTCATTTTAAAAGCTGCCTCAGTTGGATGTGTTACTGATACCTGAAAACAGACAGACCCCACATGTAGAGTTAAAGCTGCTCTCATTAATATTTTGGTTTTATGGCCTGTTGATCACTTTAATTGCCTTTATTCCAGTTTTGTTTATATTAATGTAACTTATAGACTTACTGTATACTAATAGTTTAGCACCAGACTTTAAATAAAAACTCAGCAGCTTCATACATCACAAAACCTGAACACGTTATCACTTTCAGGACCTGGTGGAAAACAACACAGAGCTAAAGGAAGAGTGAATATTGGACTTGGATACGTCAAATAGTCAGAGATGCATTTCTAAACAAGAAGCACTCAGAGTGCAAACCTCCAGCAAAGCGCCTCACTCAGGGCAGTATTTACTTTGAAGGGAATAGTATGTATGTATGTTGTATATATTAAGTTTGTTTTCTTTATTCTTCTTAAAGGTACTTTAAGAAGTTTGTAGTGCAGTAAAAATTAGATGAGGGTAACATGACCGATGTCTACTCTGGTTACACATAACAGGTGTTGATTTGTAAATAACTGGACGTGAGTAACCTGAGCTTAGAAATATTATATAGTATTATTATAACTAACAATGCAGCTCTTTCTCTTGATGGTACTTTCTTTAAAAATGTAACACATTGTGGAGTTAACTTGAAAGACAGATTTGAAATGTAAATGACACAATGGCATCATATTTGGATGCAAACTGTAATGTGATAATTAGATAATGTATAAATAATTATGTCTATATGCTGTCGATAAACACAATGGCAGTAAGTAACATAGATTTAAATAGTATTGTTATCACTGACTTTGAAGAAAGGTCGGAGCTCAAATGTGACATGATATTTCAAATCTTTATGTGTTACTTTCTATATCTATATTCCATTTGTAAGAATCACAGTTTCTAAGTTTTAAGGCTTGTGATCAGCTTTCACCCAATAAATCATTAGGTTGAACTTGAAGACCTCGGCGGAGAAAGCTACATTTGAATGGCTCGTTAACACGACCCCACTCTACACCTTGACAAAGTTTTATCAGAATCATTCAAAACTTTTTGACCTATTGTGTTTACAGACTGAATGACACACAGGCAAACGCTGCCAAACTTTAGCGGAGGTCATAAATGCTGATGTTGTTCTGTGACCGCTATAAAACTTCATGGGCCACATACAGCCCACTTTGGACTTAAGTGGGTTGAGTGAAGACATTTAACTCATTCACTGCCATTGACGTCTATAGCCGTCAATTGCAGTGAATGAGTCAATGGGTTTAACTCATTCACTGCCAATGGCTGGCATTGAATGAGTCAATGGGTTTAACTCATTCACTGCCAATGGCTGGCATTGAATGAGTTACCTAAACATTGAATTCCTGAGACGCAAACAACAAATTTCAACAGTAAATCTCAGTTTTTCTGCATGATAAATGTGTAAAATTACAGAAAAAGTCCTGACAGCTCATTGTTCAGACTGTCCTGTATTTGTAAAAGATAATGTTTTTGGTTATTCACAGAATTTTTAATTTCTTTCTAACCACGGACTGACTGTTTTTGCTTTTGTTTGTTCAAAAAGTTTTTAAAAAGGTCTTTATTGGCAGGAAAAGCTGTAAAAGTTTTAAAAATACAGATAAAGATTCACTCGTTTACATTTTCCAAAGCCTTCCAGTGGACCTGATTGAAGTCTTTGTCGGGCCAATTTTGGCCCCTGTACCTTAAGTTTGACATCCTTGGATTACATGACTCATAAAAGCTAAAAGTAATGCACTGGTTGTTCCAACTAGGGCACTATGAAGGTTCAAATCTCAAATTGTTCATTGTTAACTTGGATGATTAGTAGTTTTATGGTTGTTGACACTCAGTATGGACATAATTTGGTTGTTACCCTAAAAATCACAGAGTCCGGCACCCAAGCCTAACGATAGCATCTCTAACCTTTGACCTTTCGGTGGTGCGAGACTCGAGGTACAGTCACGAAAACTGGTGAAAAACACCAGGAGAGTATTACCAATAAGCGTGCTATTTTCTAAACTTTTGCTGTTTAGTTTGAGGGGCTATGAGTATGAATGGCCTGAAAAAGAGACGATGAATAAGAAAACACAGAAACATTGGGGCCCTACACAGCTTGATAGCCTCCTAATTACTACAGTGCTGTCTGTGCAGCGTTTGGTGTATTGCCTAATCAAAATTGTACATCACTTCCTTTCCTGCTGCCTGGCAGCCGAGCACCAACTTAACTTGTCTAATTGGTTTGACCCAGTTTTTTGTGACAGGAAGCAGACTTTCGATTTCTTTAAATTTTGAGCCTTTTCTTTCTATTTCACTACGGAATCATCCAACGGCACTTTAAAGTTCCTCGAAAGACTTAAAATATGAAAAAATGTAGGTGATAGAATTATTGTTCTACAAATTATGTTTTGTACAACAAATGTGTCAGGGAGAGACACGATTAAAAGAAAACGGACTAGAAATGAATAAATGCACAGACTATACCAGGATGGGAAATCCCAAGAGCCTGCTTCAGGCATCAATCTCAACTAAAGCCAATTCAGCAGTGAATTTATTGGTGGAAACGCCGATTAACCCGTAGATTAAATCGGTGGAAATCCTCCGTCTACACAACTTCAGTCCTTGGTAGGACTTTATGCTAGGGGTGTGTACGCATGAGTAAAGACATTTCCCAACAATCCCAGCATGCTAAAACTGATCTGTGTGTTTGTGTATTATTGTGTTGAAATGGAGCTGTTGAGCTCTGGAACTGATACAGCATTGCCACACACACACACAGACAGAGTGACTTTTAAAGCTTTGACATGTCTGAAGTGAATACTGAATCACACAGACAGTATTCAGTCTGGGCATGTTGGGATTGAGAAATCTGTTCCACTAACAGCATTACTATGTCAACACCATGATGATTCATGTGATTTGTGTGTTTGTGTCACTATAAGATCACTAGGATAAAAATGTCTGTAGTGTGACAAAAGCAAGACTTTATACTTTCACTCTTATCACTCCGACAACATTTTTAACTGTTTAAACATGTAAACACATGCTCTGTTACAGATAACGGCATACAGCTCCTAGTTGTTTTGATATATAGTGATCTTCTAATGATCATTTTAAAAAATTGGCCTCTTAGCTAAAATTGACTCAGTGTTGTAGCAGGAAATCTCAGGATCAGCCCCTAGTCACTTCACAGCCACTCACACACAGTGTAAGCGCTCTGAGCTGTAGTGGCTGATAGTGGTTAAGCTTCCTACTTATAGCGATTAGCTGCGACAGGCTGTTGTGCGACCGCTAGGCCTCCTACTGAGATGCAGAGAACATTGGGCTCTGTCCTTTTGTATTTGAAGGACACTGAAATGCTCCACTAATTTTTAAACCCTGACATGTGGTCAAATGTATTGTAACGGAGAGTTTATGGTTTAATTCCAGGTGATGCCAGACTGCTAGCATAACTTAGCATAAAAAATAGAAACAAATAGCTTAGTAAACATACCAGCACTAAAGTAGCCCAGGATATGAAGTCAGGACATCATCATTGTGTGTAAATGACCACAGATGATGTGTTAAACATGGGTGTACCTACTGTGGTGGTACAGTTCTGTTTTGAAGGCTTTTTTAGGATTAGCAATGTCTCTGTGTTTAAGGTTAAGCAGCATTTTCATTCACTAAAGCAAGAAAACTAAAGCAAGCATTGGTCGGTTTTTTTTATTGAAATTAACTGTACTCCAAGTCTTCTTATTTGTCTGACTATTGTATTTAAATGGCTCTAAAGGTAGCAAATATGGTTGAAATTGGCATAGGTGAAGCCCCGTAGATAGCTAGCAGCTAAAGCTACTGCTGAAGAAGCCAAACCCTGCTAATTCAAAACACTGAGCCTTGATCTATTAGATGGTATTAAAGATGGATGCAATTTCTGTGACAGGTTTTAGTCGGGAAGTCCGGTTTTAAAGATGACCATTTTTTTATTATTGCTGTCTTGATAAGAGACTGTGAACCTGCATCCTCACCAGCTAACAATTTGTCCGTCACAGCTAAATGGTAAATGGAAATGTAGCGCTTTTCTACTCTAGTATATTCAAGACGCTTTATACCTCATTTACAACTATTCATAGGAGCACTTTTTTCTGTTCTAAGTGTCTTTATCTAACATTCGCGCACACACTAACTTCAGTATCTTGCCCAAGAAACTTTGGCATGGATCAGGGATCAAACCACCAACCTTCTGATTCGTAGATGCTCTACTTCTTGAGCTAGGGAAGTCTACTTTTCTGAAATGCAAAATGACAAAAAAAATACACAAAATCAACTTAATAGTTTAATTAGTAAAACTGAATGGGTCACCAGGAAAGAGTTTACTGAAATCAAGTTTGAGGGCCAAAGTGTTTTTTGCAACCACCGCTATCATCTGTTGGTGGCTATTAAAAAGAATGCAGGTTAAGGCACTTACTTGTTTTAAATATATTTTTTATTATTTGTGGATATAATTACCAAAAAGAACCAAAACTGTTATAAAAAGGGAGTAAATCGGCCATTTACGAAACCACAGTTTCTTGGAATTTACATGGTGACTAATGAGGTTCAGCGGTGAAGACTAGTAGATTTTCTTACTTTTTTACGAGAACTAGCTGGCTCCAGCTTCATATTGGACAGACAGGACAGTGGCATGTTTGTGCCCAGTTTAAACATTTCTTTAGGTTTGGTCTTAACCGGCTGTATCAATATAACAATTGACAGTGATTTGTAATCATTTGTCTTTAGGGTTAACTATGAAGGCTATATTGGATATAAAGTGTGCTGTTACTGCAAATAACAACACACTTTATACTTTGCTCACTGTCTTTATGGGGAAACATCTGAGGTAATATTAGTAAAAGTAAACATTAACAATAAACCACTTGGCACTCACTGGTTAATTATATCTAAACAGTAGAAAGAGACGGTGAAGGATAAGGTCGTGGGGGGAGTATCTTGTTCACACATGCCTCCTCCCTCCCTCTCTCCTCCCTCTTTATCTTTCCTCCCTCTGTGCTTCAGCAGCATTACCAGTCGTGGTGACTGGGAGGAGAGGAGCAAAGCATGCAGCAGCCAGTCAGTCATTTATAGTTCATTGTTTTCATCACTGCATTGTACCACTCAAAGAATTTGTTCTTCTTTTGTGGGACGTGGTCGTTGGGGGAAGAGACGTTTTCCTCTCTCTCTGGTGAATTGTTCATTTTTAAAGGGCGATTCAGTTTTTCTAACTCTATTTTTGTGCTGCTTGCACGATATTATGATCGTCCCACTTTGGCTGCAGTTGAATGCGAGTCTTGGAGTGGTTTAGACTGGCTAGCTTTGGTGCTTTTCCTGCCAGATTTATGAAAGGAGAGAGGTCAGTATGAAATTTGACTTCAGTGGAACTCAAAAGTGGGAGGAACCTCAGAGGATGGTTTGACTTGGAGGAAGGCGATCTTCTCTTGTGGAGTGGCATCTTTTCTACTGCGAAGAGCGAGAAGTCTTCATTATACAGGGGCAAAGGAAGACAAAAACCTCAAGTTTTTGGGTTTGAGAGCTTTAAATTCATAGACCAGAAGAAACTGGGCATCATCGGGAAAACGCACAAATCACGTTTTGGCTTCATCTCATCGTTATACCATGGCAGGGATGTACGGATGCTTTAAGGGTCGCAAGTAAGTTTCAGTTGTAAAATATTACCTGAAGATTGCAACACCTTGTTCTTGCATCACACGAGGAAAGAAAAAAAAAACAAAAAACTGGATTGCTCACAGATATTGCTTCATCAAACTGCTCACTCAGGTCATCAACACAGTCTCTGCAAACCTGTGTCACAGGATATGGGTGGTGTCGGCCCTTTTCACGGGATTTGTCATTTTCAGTGTAAAACTCTATCATAATGCAGACCGCTGACTGCTGCTAGTACCACAAAATGTGTTTTCTTTGTTGCGCTCCACTCATTTTTTGCTTTCCACGGTATGACTACAAGTGCATGCAGCAAGAAAAATAAAAACTCTTAGAGTGCACTGACCTGCATTTGTATCCTGCACACTGTCTTTTAATGCAGTGGTCAAATCAGTCTGTATTCTTTTTGTCACCACAGTTAGTGACTCGCTTGGGAACAAACGGTCAACTGAGTAACTCGCAAGACGGGTTTTGACTGGAAGTCAGTGATTAGTCCGTAAATCTGAGTCAAACTCGCTTTTGTCATGTGTGCTGTAAACTACAATCAGGTGGATGAGCATGATTTCCTGTATGTTTTCCTGGAACAGGATCAGTTCATGTTGTTGCTCATTAAGGTTTGATGCTGCATAGCTGTGGCCGTGTTAAGAGTTTTTTCCTCATTTAAATTTGGATGCATGTTTCTGTTCTTGCTGATTGAAGTCCTCTGTGATTTTAATGCTTTGAATTGGCTAAATATAGGACACTGGGCTTGGCAGTGTGATTGGACCACAGAGGCTCAGCATAATGAGTGCCTTTAGCTTTTTGACTACAGTAAAGTGTCTTTTTTTGTAACAGAGCTGTGTAGATGTGGTGCTGGTTACACTGATACCCCCTTCAACTTTCTTTGTCTTTGTCCTCCCAGCCTCATGACAGTTGAACAGTGAAAGCTTTTACAGCCGCCTGAGTGGAGCTTGAACAAATAGTGTGTGTGTGTGTGTGTGTGTGTGTGTGTGTGTGTGTGTGTGTGTGTGTGTGTGTGTGTGTGTGTGTGTGTGTGTGTGTGTGTGTGTGTGTGTGTGTGTGTGTGTGTGTGTGTGTGTCACACACATACAACACTGAGCAAAAATCTTGAGTCTCTCCTCTTTTCTTGTTTTGCCAGGAAAATGGGAAATGAGTGCATCCAGCTTGATGAAAGGTGTGTAAACATCAGAGGTGGCAAAAGCATCCTGTAATTAAGTAGAAGTACAGATTCAACTTCATGTAAAAGTAAAAAGCACAGGCTCTGAAACGTACTCAAAGAAAGTAAAGGTAGCTCCTCGAAGAACGTTTCTACCTCTTATTTTTATGAAAAGCAAACTGAACCTTGGGCTATATTAAATTATTAAATAAAATAAGTAGATGGGAAACTAACTTTATTTCAGTCTAAATTGTCACTCAGGTAAGTAGAACATGAGCAGGGAGAAAGAAGGGAAACGGAACAAAAAGCTCTATTTTCTGTTGTCTCCATTGTAGAGGGTGACTTTGCCTCTCAACATGAAAATGTGTAGGGAAGAGTTTACAGTGGATTCAGCAGGTGGAGGAACCCTAAAATCAATTGTACTGGCTCAGTATGGGGAGCCATTAGATTCTCATGTACAGGCTGTGGTCAGCTGACCTGCTGCTACTGCTGCGCTGAGTTTTACTTATCTTTGTGTCAAAAGCTGTTTCATGAGTTGTCCTGGCTGATTTCCATCTGATTTCCACCCTCTACACCAGAGGCGTCAAACTCCAGGCCTCGAGGGCAGGAGTCCTGCAGGTTTTAGATCTCACCCTGGGTCAACACACCTGGATCAAATGATTAGTTCATTACCAGGCCTCTGGAGAACTGCAAGACATTTTGAGGAGCTCATTTAGCCATTTGAATCAGCTGTGCCCTTGAGGCCTGGAGTTCCCACCCCTGTTCTAGATGGGTTCATATGAAGGTGGAATTCAGTAAATGAATCTAAGGATCATCAGTTTAACTTCAAATTCATCTCTGCAACCCTTTTATGTAACCTAACTCTGACCATCAGCACTACAGCCTCTGTGCATCACTCACATGCTTTAAATCCATCACAGTACAGCAAAGTAACCTGTTTATCCTGTACTAAACAGTGTTTTCATGCAAACTTCAAATAACACAGTCTACCTCAGTTTGTTTTTTAGCAGGTAAAAACTGGTCAGAAAAATGACTACTCAAGTGAAGTGAAGTAACGAAGTAGGAATACTTTGTTACTTCCCGCCTCGGGTAAACTACATGTAACAACAGTCTAAAAGGCAAAAACAGTGTTTGTGCAATTTTAACAAGCTTGCCGATATTTAGTCTGGGTACCTTTTTTTATTCTTCAACAACCTGAACTCTCTTAGGCAAAGTTTCTTGTTATTTCTTTAAGTAGTCTTTGAAAATAGTTCTCCAGGCTTCTTGAAGGACATTTAAAGCTCTTCTTTGGATGTTTCTGCCTTTTTGTTCTGTTCTTTGCTAACATGATGCCACGCTGCTTCAATAATGTTGAGGTCTGGGCTCTGGGGAGAAGCTTTTTTGCTGTCAGGTATGCTTTTACTCCCTTGGCCGTGTGTTTGGAGTTCTTGTCATGTTGAAAACTGAAACAGTTGCCAATCAGACACTTTCTAGGTTGTATTACAGGATGATTAAATATTTTCTGTTTATAATCCCATCAATATCGCCACCACTGGCTGAACCACCAAACCATGACAGAGGCTCTATTGTGTTGTACAGATGACTGTAGATACTCACTTTGTCTCTCTTCTGACCTCCTTCATCCATATTGATGAATTTGTAGCTTTTCTTAAAGATCACTTACAACTTAGAAATGGGGAAAAATGAGAAAAGACTTTTGTACTATATTTTATTCAAGTGCATTTTGGCAGAATGCACTAAATTAAGGCTGAGCCTGCATTTAAATTGAAGTCATGAGATTATTATTTCAGTCAGGGCAAATTGAAGCATTTGGTATTTAAGTGGCTACAACAGCATTATAGTTGGAGTACTATTGGATGCCCTGTATATTTTAAACCTTTTAAATGTTTCCGACTTCTATGGGCTTTCAGCTCCCCCGCTGACCCCAGTAGGCACCCCCGTCCTTTGGCACCCACCAAGGCAAGGGAGCCCAGGCCCATCCAGACCGGGGCCTACGGCAGCAGGACCGCCCAGCCCCCACAGGACCTGGGACAGCCCACCTGACCCCACTGCAGAGGAAACTTTACCCTAACATTCAATCATCTCCCAGACTGCACAAGACAGTAGACACCCAGGTTAAGTTTATTCTCCACCTCTCCTGTGACTCTCTCCCACCTGCAGAGTGGACTCCTGCAAGGATGGAACAAACTCCCTGTCAGTTGAAGAGCCCCCTAGTTAGGCCGATGCACCAGTGGCCCCCTGCACCAGGGCTGAGCCCCTGTGCCCCCACCCGCCCACAACCTCGGCGACACACCAACAAGGACCTAAGCCCCCAAGGCCCAGCCAGAGCCCTAGCACGGAGGCGAAGCACCCTGTCTGTCAAACCAGAAACCTTTTTGTGGCTAATATATCTCTGCGGTTAGTAAGTGAAGCAAAGCTAATGTTTAAATCTCCCTAACCCAGATAGTTTTTTGTTTAAATCTGATGTCATTTTCCAGTTTGGCTCAGCAGTAGAGTAGAACTCCACAATAAAAGTATCAAAGCTGATGATAAGGTATATTCTCATTTTCCCACCAGTCCCCACTGGGATTTTCTGGTCCAAGACTGATTATGCAACTACTGCAGGTTGAGTTTGTATAGAAGAAATGGTGATGCAGCTGGAAATGAATGTAGACTGTGTAGAGTGACTGAAAGTGTTTGGTCAGTTGCTGTCTTGAGTCCATGTAAGGCTTGTTGCTAAGAGCACTGACAGATGAGGAAAGGAGATGGAGGAGAGAATGTGGCAAAGAAAACGAGAGCCGGATGTTGACAGGAACCTCCAAATGCAAAGGAGTGATTTCTCAATTTGAACCAAACCTCAGGGTGAAAAACATTTTGCAGTTTGTTGTTTAAAAGTTTTTTTTTGTTTTTTTTTTGTTGTTTTTTTTTAAGTCTGAACCACTCAAACTCCAAGTTACATAAAATCAATATCCCTACATTTTATGCACCAGCCTTTAATTTGGTAACTTTCAGAGTTATGAAGTGACCTGGATGTGATCGCAGGTCCAGTTTATTTATTTTTTTTTACAAAGACTTGTGTTGCAGTTGTGGCAGTAGCAAAGCAGGGACGAGCATATATGTTCTGTAGCAATAAATAACTGATCAACATTCAGCTGCCTTTTAGTGCCTGGTGAATGGATTCAAACACCAATGTCTTGTCACCAGTGTTTATTTTGTGCTTGATCACTTTGTTTCAGATGAATGCAATTTTGGAATAAAAAGCTAAGCTGTCTTCTGACTTATCTGGGACTCTGAATTGCTTTGCAACAAGCAGTGTCTCGTTTTATTTCAGTCATTTCAAATGAAACCACATTTTGTAACTGCCACTTCATACTTCATCTGCACTGTCTCCCAGTAGCTTATTTTTCAGGCTCTATGTTTACATAAACTGAAGGCTTGGGAATATCAGACATTATGTTGGTGCTCCTCTGTGATATGAGCACGCAGAGCAGTGCAGCATCATATTGAGTGTTAAAGGTCATTGTAGTTCGACGGCTTCTTATAATGATTGATGGGATTAAATCGTGACTACTTGAATACTAAATGCATTGCTGGGAATTTCAAGGTTTGTGTTTGGGGGCAGATAAAGTTAGACAGACTGTTTTCATTATCTTTAATAGGGTTTCCCACTGACAACCAAGCAACAGCAATATTTTTTATTTTATTTTTTTTTGTCTATTTTGTGCTGGAGACCAGTCAAGATACTATTTAAAGCTGTTATTTTCTTAGTAGCTGACAGGCTAATACACGGCGATATCAGCGTGTTAGCACTGGCTAGCTAATGTGGCATGGATTTCCAGTATTAAACAGCACTGTAACCTGAGACCATATGCATAGAGGTGTTGCAGTATACTGGTTTTGAACTTGATGAATAGTAAATGGTACACCGCTATGGTTAAAGGCATGGTTATTGTGGCTCTCTTCCCATTCACTGAGATGCTACTGAAAGCAATCTGTATGTTTAATGGCTAATGGATTCATTATACAGTAGCTGCATCTATTTCTAGAATCACTTTTCACAACAGTCCTGCCAAGTCACTCGGCAGGTGCAGTTGGGCTGGAGACGGATAAACTCTTGAGCAATTTATTTTAATCAAGTTTGTTGAATTTTGTTTTGCTACTTTTCACAGCATGCCGAGCATTTGCGCTAATGCTAGCTTCTTCATAAAAAATGTAGGTACGTTGTTCAGTTTTGAGCTTGACTTTAATGAGTACTGAATAACTCTGACATTTTTTTCTCAATGGTTTTCCTAAACTTGTTTTAACATCTGTCGCCCAACACCTTTTAAACCAGAAATTGTTTTGCATTGCAAGGGTAGGTCACAGCCACATTCTTTGGAGTTCAGGAGTAAAAATTCATGACTAATTTCCTTCTCGGTCACCTTCTCCTGCTGATCGCGCAGGCGTGGACTGGCTGAATGGGTCAAGAGGAAATACCAAAGTTTTAAAGGCCATGTTCCCAGTTAGGTATGCGCAGCTAGACAAGAGACTGGGAATCGCACAAAGATGGAGAAAGGAAGGGATGGTGAGATAATGAGACGAGAGGTAAAAAGAATGAGGAGAAAGGAGGGGTAATGCATTGATGATGTGGAGCTGTGTTATCTGGATGCATTCTTTATACATTTTTCATGTCCTTTTATGGCCCTTTGGCTCGCATTGAGCGCCTTCGTGTAACAGAGATGGGTTAGACAATAACAAAAGTCATGTAAAAGCTCTTTAACATCTGGGAAGAGAGCAGTGGGAGAATGGAAGATGTTTATCCTACGAGGACGTTGCCTTTTTTCCATGCTGTTCCCCTATTAATCTTTTATTAAATAATGCAGACAAAGGCATGTGACAAGATGGCAGATCAAACCAGACTGTACCCTGTGCAGTGTGGGATGGGGCATCAGACCCAGGAAGAACTACTGCTTTATCTATCCCGTAAAGATATTAAAGTCTGAGCAGCACAAACACACCAGGCCTTCAGACACTTAATAAATTTAGTCCTTTCTGATAAATGAGAGTCCTTTAAGATAAATGAGAAAACTCTAGAATTGTAGAACCTGTAGACAGTAAGGTTATTGTAAGCATAAAGACTAGACTGACAAACATGACTTCATGTGGTCCCTGCCAAAAGACAAGATACAGCATGTTTCCTGAGCTTTAGAGGTGCTGCCAGGCTCATTTTCTAACCTTTTTTTTTAGCGGTTCATCCATCTTTGCAGTCTTCATACTAAGCTGAGCTATCGTGTGTTGGCTGTTGCTTCGTGTTTACTGTGCAGATATAAACATTCACTCAGTTCAATGAGCAGAGTGGCTGGGCCTTTGCTTTAGCACTTCCGTTTAAGTATTTAGATTAATTGCTGTTGTAAGCAGTGGACTTGACTTCGGTTTTGCTCCACAAGACTTTTGCATTAGGCTAAACATCATAATTTGCGTTTCATTTTCTATTTTGTTTCAGTTGCATTGTCTTCTACAAGTCATTGTCCTCAGTGAAAACACTTGCATTGTTGAAACTGGTTCTGCTCAGTGACGAGTGTATAGAGCTCAATGACAAAGCTTTGTGAGTACAGAGTTCTGTGTAAAACGACGTATTTTCTCCACAATGCTGGAACCCTCTCCAGCTGTTTCCAATAAAAGAACATTGTTTACTACAGTCTCTATAATTTGACCTCATCATTAGTTTTCATCTAAAGCAAAATGCTATGATTCTTCTTGCATGTGCACAGAAGAGAAAAATAAAGGAAAAGGCAGATTTAGCCACAGGCATTAGCCTGATTTAAACCTCAGATATTATAATTCTCCACAGTGAGTATGTGCATGTCTGTCTAAACCACGTCAACACGATTACAGGTCATTATAACGCCGTGCTGATGACAGCCATGACCATTGCCATGGACCATTTATCTCTTTAGAAGCTGCAAGGACTCAAAAATGAACTGACTAGATTTTGGTGGTCAAAGGTTAAGATCACCATGACCTCAAGAAAACCACATTTTTAGCTGTAGGTTTAGGATAAAATGAGCATAACATGATTAAGTGAAAACATCAGAAAGGTCAAAGGTCAAGTCAGGACAGACAGGGATGTAATATGCATCTTGTTGGTTAGCGTATAACCACAAGGCAGTAATTCTAGTTTTAAAAAAGCAGTAAATGTACACCACCACAGATTGCATGCTTTATTTTGTGCAAACACAGTGAAGTTCCCATGCTGCTTCTATCTGTGTATACAACATGGCAGTCTGCAACTTATCTGCGCAGAGCGCTTCATCCACTCGGCCAAGTTTATCATTTCAGCTGCCTGGAAAAGAAAAAATTCCTTCTCTTCCCTCGCCGTTCTGCCTTGATTCATTCCTGCATCTGTCTTTTTTTTTTTTTTTTTTTTTCTCTTTGTGGAAATTGAAGGCTTTCGGCTCGTCACAGACCCACTAACATCTTATTCCCTCGGCCAGCTTCCTCCACTCAAGCCTTTCATGTTCTCCTAAGGCTCGCTTTGTGTCTCATACAGTATAGGGAATGTCGTTTTTTAGATTTGCTGGCTAAGCACCTAAAAATAGCTTTTTTTTTTTTTTTTTTTTTTTGCTTTTTTCTTTCTTTTTTTTTCTCTTTAGCTTTTCGTGACGGATTCCACGCTGTGTTGGGTCGGTGGTGATCCTGCTCAAGAAGAAAGAAGAAAGTGTGTACATTATTGTACTTTATTGAGCCCCGTGGGGAAATTGCTCTCTGCATTTAACCCATTCACTCAGTGAAGCAGTGGGCAGCCATTGGGCGCCCGGGGAGCAGTGTGTAGGGACGGTACCTTGCTCAGGGGTACCTCAGGGTAGCTGTTAAGGGGAATCGAACCCCCGACCTTCCGATCATGGGGCAACCACTCTACCTACTGAGCTATCCCCGCCATCAAGTCAGAAGCCTGAATATCGTGCTAAGAATCGATCACAGATATTGAAACTTGCTCCAAAAATCACTGCAATCATTTTGAGTCGTCTCTTTATCAATTTGAATTGTTATTTAAGAGTTGGTCTATATTGCCTTTCTTAAAAAATAAATAAAAGGAATTCAGAAATGCTGAATTCAGGAGGAAATACCAGCCCTCTGGTGATGCTCTGTGAATGAACGCGTCTACTTCAGGGGCTGGAATGTAAGGCAGAAAACAAATTTTCATTCATAGACACTGTTAACTCATTCAGCTCTAACAGCCGCCGCGTGACTCTGGTTTAGCTCTGCTTTTGCTACGTACAGCCGCACAGCTAAGGGGGTTGTTCTGTTTGAGGCTAATGGAAGTCCCTGCTTTAAGTCTGTGGAGACAGACCATTACAAGAGTCCCTCGAACAGACACAGTTACAATGACAGAAGCCTGGTTTCAGTAGTGTTTAGCTTTGAAACGCTACACTTTGCTAAGCTTCTAGGCTCCGTCCCTTCACTATGCAGAGCCTGATTGCTGTTTGTAATGTAATCAGGCTGATATTCGCCAGTTTAACTGCTGATTCACAACAACTGGGCCCAGAGCAGGGTGGATTTGTTTTATGTAAGACCTACAGCAACTTACAGATTAGATTAGTCCTTTCAGATAAATGAGAGGCTGCAACACAGACAAACAACTTCGGAATCATGAGTGGGTTATTAATCACATCAGAAGCTTATTTTCTGAGTCAGTACCATTGAATGTCATTGTTGACAGTAGCCAATTAGTCAGTGCCATAAGCCTGTAGTGTAATGAGTCTCGTAACACTGGATCCATTGAGAGATTAAAGCTGGGCGATATTGGATTTGCGTTACGTCAGAAGGACAGAAGCCACATGGACAACACCCGGCTGGAGTCATCGGAGCTTACTGTTGAACTCTGTGGGCACCGCTCTCCACAGTTATCTATATTTAGTTACTTCTGTATAGCTTACAGTGACACTATGGTCTCCACACAGCTCCTAGATGAAGTGTTTTTGCTGTGTAATCTGGGCTCTGTTCAATCCCGTTGTCATAGCTGAATTTGGTCAGGGTTCGTCCACACCAGCAGTTTACAGTATGGCTTTAAAGTATTCTTTTGTGTGTTTTTAGAAACAATCTAATGACAGACAAATGTGGACATGCTTACTGTGTGCGTGCTCACTCTACGTGGGTGCTAATAAGGTTATTTCAGGTGTCTAATAAAGGCAAACTCCCTGCTGGTCTGAATACCTCTTCGTGCTAATCCATTGTTATGTAATAAGGTACACACACACACACACACACACACACACACAGTCCTTGTCAACCATCCATAGAGTCATGCACTTCCAAATAAAGCTAATTATATATTTGAGAGTGTTTGCACTGCATGAAAGTCAGGCTGCTGAAGGATAAGTATGAAACAAGAATAAGTTAATGAACAGCTGACAGAAGATTCTCATGAAGCAGTGCAACCTTGGGGGGAAAAAAGCCCGTAACATCTAACTAATCTGAAAAGAAACAAAGCCTGAAATACGGTAAACCAAAAGTAGCAATTAAGGCTTTATGATGGCTCCTGTGGCATTGCTGGGTAAATATTGCTGTGAAATATAAGTTTTGTGTTCTGAGATTACACTCTGCTTATACTCATAACAGTATTTATGCCCTCTTTAGTATAAAAGCTGCACAGTTACCACCTCCAGCACGGCCCACTTCTTCCAAATAAGCACCTGCCTAACAGTCCAGCATTACCCCGTCGCTACAGCCTGTTTATCTTTTGCTCTACATGTCCCTGCTACGAGCCCGCTTGTTCCTCTCTGCGTGCACAGGAGTTTTGATGCTCTCCTGGCATCTGAGAAAGACCCAGCGGAGCACTCACATTTTTGTTGTTATGCCAAAATCTTTAGCGTTAGCATGCCATGTGGCTAATGTGGCTAACATGACCGTTAGCTTCCAGAGCTAACTGTTCTAATCTAGTCAGAAACTCTGGAAATGTTAACACGGACTTTGACAGCAATAAACAAGGACAGGACCTAGATTGTTTTTTAAATAAGTGGTCAGTTTAAAAATGGTAACTGGGTTTGCTGTTAAAACTTTAGCAGGAGTTTTTCTTTGTTTGGTTGGTTTTTTGTTTTTGAATATTTTTTTCCACTTATATTACTATCCTTTTCCCTTCCTTATTTTCCAGTAGGATATCCATGGCAACACAAGAAAAGCCACAGCACTCTTTGTTAAAAGGAGAGTGGGCAGAAGCAGCTCTTTTCATTTAAATCAGTGTACAGTGAAACAGCCTGTTGTGGAGAAAGAATCTTGATGGACATGTGAAGCCTGCATTATTGTTTTTTTGTTTGTTTTTTTAGGTGTATGGTGTGTATTAAGAAGTACTGGGTTATATTCTGAATCCACTGGTTGAAGCCCCAGAGATGATCTTAGCTGCACCATTGCCACCTCGGCTCTGTGTGCCACAGACTTGGCTTCAAAGTGAAATGCCATAAGTCAGTTACAATCATGTGGTTTTACTACAAACACAAAGCTGACCCCAACAACTCTTTAACATAGACTGAAAAAAGTCCTTCATCGTAAACTCAAATTAAGGTTACATAAAGAACACAGGCAAGCTTCAGTGCAGACATAGTAGCCATGGAAAAAGTCCTGTTTGTTCTGAATATGGTTGGATAAAACGTTTTTGCATTAAGGTCGTGATCTCCTAGATTATCTGTTTAAAATTTAAGGCCCTTTGTTTATTTACTAAAATGTCTCTGTGAGGGAAAACTTTGTCCAGGGTCTTCTTACCATCTTTGGTTGCAAGTCTCAGTGTTTTGTTTCCACTGCGAAGCCTCTGTGTTTACTGTAAGTCTGTTTTCCCTTTTGTCTCTCTCTTCGTCCCAATATTCTTGTGTTTATCTAACAGACTCATCTTTCCTTTCATGCTGTTCTTTCCCACAGCCCCTTTCTCTGACCCCGTCCCCTCCCGCTTTCTTGTGTTTGTCCCTTCCTCTGGTTTTCTCGCTCTTTTCTCTCACTCCCTCTCGCTTTTTGTGTTCGTCTCATCTGCACTTTTCATTGAGTTTGCAAATCCATCCTTCTGTCTCGCCTGCCTTCGTCTATCTGTATTTCTAATGAAGCGGAGGATGTCACCATGGGGATCCGGCTTTGGAAATGGGCACAGGTCAGTCACTGTGACTCCTGACCATCTGATCTTCATCCTAACACATCTGCGTCACTGTAAAAGAGTTTTTGTTTTTTTTACTTTGTTGGATCCGTCCCTTGGAGGTTCAGGATTTAAGCTCTGTTGCTCATTCTTTAAAATGAAAGTTGAGCTTTAACATATCAGGATTTATTATTTTTGGCAGATACTTTTTTTTTTTTACTCTCCTGCCAGGAATTCAAAGATCCTATATAAATTTCTATGTTTTAAGTACACAGACTGTATAAAAAAGATGGCTTCTGCCACCATGACGTCATTCACTGGTTAAGAATGTCCTGTCATGAAGCCCTGAGCTGAGTGTTTTTGACTACACTCTGCTCAGGAGGATACAATACGTGCATTCATGAGAACGCATTCATTAAATATTCATGATGGTACTGTCTTTTGCAGAAAACAATGCTAGCTTTTTCTATGCTAACTACATGGTGGCTTCAGTTCTATTAAATGCTTAATACCCAGACATGAGAGCAGCAGTTTGGACCCCATAATTTAATTCTTAAACATCAATACTTTGGCCCTCACCTGTAAACATTGATGTTATTTCTTACCTCTACCTGGTATTGATTTCATTCATATCACAACACTGTATGAGTGTCTATGCTCATTTCTGCTCGTGTAGCTGCTTTCTAGATACGCTTGAGTCTATGTAAGTGTGTATGCAGTTAACTCATGGTTGTACTGTGATCACCTGATAACAGCATTGGCATATACCAGTTTGTAACCATGGCATTTAAATAAAATACTTCAAGTATAAAAAATAATGTATATAGCAAAACAATACAACCACCGTGTGTTTAATACAAATCGGTGAGGTTCAGTCGTTTGTGGCTTTGAAATAAATTCTGATAAGAGAAGGTGTTAGACTACAGAGTCTGTACAGGATGATGATGATTCACACGACTTTAACAAACCAATAATAGCTTATGATTATATAATAGTAATACTGGTGAAAGGCCCTCAGTACGTCAATAGACCCTCTGGAATGTTCTCTGTTTCTTTAACACACAGCTCACTGTAAACACAGTTGACAAGAAGTTCTCCAGCTGCTTCCTTAACAGAGAGGGAGTCTTCTCACACTAACAACACGATTGGGGGGAAAAAAACAGTGGCGGTTTCTCCACCTTAAATTTTTTTTAGCACAAACGATTCTATCACAGTGTTAACCTGTTAGCTCTTACCTGGAGCAGTCACGACACACCCTTCATAAGCAGATGGACATCGGTCAGTTGTAGTCATGGACACGGGTGCTGATAAAAAGAACTTGATGCCTATTGTGATTGTGTTTAGTTCTTTAAGGACTTCTTGTCTTTGTTGGCTTGCTGTTAAGTAAACTGTGTTCATGGTTTGACTTTTCCCATGATCCTCGCTTACATAACGTGAGGTTTAAGATTAACTGCAATATTATTTATGGATATAGATTCTAAGTAGACCTTTCTAGTACCAGTTTTGACTCCCTTTTGACTTCAGAACTGCCTTAATTCTTTGTGCATAGAACAAGGCACTGTTTCAGAGATTTGGGGTCATACTGACAAAAGATCATCACATAGTTTCTGCAGATTTGTCAGCTACTGTGACGAGAATCTCCCATTCCACCACATCCCAAAGCTGCTCTATTGCAGCAGTCTCCAACCTTTTTTTCGCTACGGACCGGTTTATGTTCAACAATATTTTCACGGACTGGCCTTTAAGGTGCCGCGGATAAATACAACAAATAAAACCAGTACCGGTACCAAAAAAAGGGAAGATTTATTCATAACACACGGGAATAGACCCAGGGAAACTGAGTTAATGATAAAACCGATAAAAACCCTGAAAACCATAAATTTCACACCCGAGTCTCAACTCCCGCGGCCTGGTACCAACAGACTCATGGACTGGTGGGTTGAGGCCACTGTTCTATTGGGTTGAGATCCTGTGATTCTTGGGGCCATTTCAGTACAGTGAACTCAATTGTCATGTTCAAGAAACCAGTTTGAGATGATTGAGCTTTATGACATAACTAGGTATCCTCCATCAGAAGGTGTGTACACTGTGGTGATTAAATGATGCTCAGTTGGAACTAAGGAGCCCACAGTGTGCCACAAAATATCCTCTTCACTGTTACGTCAGCAGCAGCCTGAACTGTTGGTACAAAGCAGGATAGATCCATGCTTTCATGTTGTTTATGCAAAGTTTGGACCCTACCATCCTTATTTCACAACAGAAATGAAAAACCATCAGACCAGTCAGCATTTGTCTTGTCTTGTATGCTCAGGTTTTGGTGAGCATGTGCAAACTGTAGCCTTAATTTCCTGTTCTTAGCATGTTGTAGCCTTTCAGCTTAAAGGTTCAGGCCGCTGTGCATTCAGAGATGCTGTTCTGTATCCTTTGGCTGTAACCATGGTAATTGTTAAGTCCCTTGAAGCAACTTTGTTGCTGGTTTGAACTTCAGCAGGTTGTCATGTCTATATAATCTAATTGCACTGAGTTGCTGCGATGTGATTGGCTGATTTAGATAGCTGTGTTAATGAGCAGTTTTACGGGTGTGCCTCATAATTAAAATGAATAAACATTCAGTCTTTTTAATTTCCTGTTATATATTTTTATTTTTTATTTCATGGGTGCTTTTCATTGACACTGTGAGTCATCACACCGGGGATCAGGCATCAGTAACCATAATCCCTAAGTAAACTCTACGCTTTAGAGAAGCATAAAAGGACCATTTGAAAAGTACAAAAAGGCTCTGAGTGTTTGTTGTTCGCTGATTGACGAGACTTAAAAAGGTGGTAAAGCCACGATCGGGACTGCAGTTTGAGTGTGGATCACCAGGGGGAAAACATCATGCTGACCTTTATTTTATTTGTGCAAAATTAAACTTGAATCTTTTTTATTGTTAGTGATTGGTTTTAGAAATATTTGTGTGAGCCGTGGACTTCTGGGAATCTGAGTTGGAAAGAGCTTGAGGAATACGGACTTGGGAAAACTAATTTCAAAAGCCAGAAATCACACGTTTAGATAACATTAGTTTGGGGTAAAGGTTAAAGTTGATCCGTGATAAAATCCAACTATGTGACTTGTTTTTGATTTTGCTAAACTAAAAATTTGGAGGTTCTGGATGCACAAGAAATCAAGTTTAAGGTTTTATATGCATAATAAATAAAACTATTGTGATTAACAAAAAGGGGTTTTGAATAGTGCCCGTTTCCCACCAATTTTGGGTTCAACCAAAACAACATATCACAGTTTCCATAGAAACCTTTAACCCAAAGGAGATTCGTTCATTTATTGTTATTTTACTTTGGTTAGACAACCTGCACTTGTTCACAATGAATACATCCATGTTAATGTAATTTATTCTGTATTGAGTCAGATCACGGGGTTAGCTGTCAAACAGCCAGGGGACCTCCAGAATCTTTGGGATTCATCTCTGGAAACTGCAAACATCCTTATGAAATTTCACGCTGATACATCATCGAGTTTCTGTTTTCAGCCCAGTGAAGCATTGACAAACTAACCTCCACAGATTCTGCAGACCTGAAATAAATGGTGGCACAGCTACAATTAGACATGTTTGCTGAAAACCATATCAGCAATGAGTCAACTTCCTGCCAAATGGCTCAGGAAATCCTCAACACACAGCACAGTGCACGGCTAATTAGATTTGACACTAGAGTAAAACATTTATACAGGATCATCTAACTGGTTCACCATGCTGGAACTGCATTCACGTGGCCTCAGACGTCCTGTGGGCTCGAGAGAGCTCTGTGCAGTGCAAAGAGTGATTTAAAATAATGTTAATGATAAAATGATGACTTGCAAATGAACCTACTGTACTGTAGAGTGAAGGCTGACTCGCAGCCCGAATGTGAAGCCCTCAGTCCTGCTGCACACAGAGCCTTAACGAGGCACCCGCTCATAATGTGATTTCATATCTGTTTAAGGTTGTGTTCGGCGGTTGCTGGGCACCTGCTGTTGACGTGATGAACACTTGAGTTAACGGCGCAGGAGTACACTGGAAACATAGCAGGCGTGCCTCCGCTAGGACTGTTTGGATTGTGGAGACACATCAGATGGAGATTAAAGTTTAAATAGCAAAGAGAAGCACTTTTCACACGTTTCCACCTGTTTAATGAATGAACAACTACATCACCGTTAATGCATCCAGGAGTTGCATAATGAGCTTTGGGGGGATTTTATAAGGTGGTGACTTGTTATGGATGTAATCCGCCCCAACAGTCGCCTGTCCATGCGGTCCGACCACGCCAAGCCACTTTTACCAGCAGTCTTGACACTTCTAAGTAGGACTTTAATCACTTTTTAATCTGATCACATTGCAACTAGGTAGCTGCCATATCAGCCAAATAAGAAGGCAGAAGCAGGTTTAGATAAATGCAGACATTTATTTTTTTTCTATTTTTTTTCTACTGATTTATAGCAGCCAGCCTGATTCTGGTCTTGTTCATGAAACTTATGAAAGACTTTGTAATAGCTCAGTAGGTAAAGTGGTCACCCCATGATCGGAAGGTCGGCGGTTCGAATCCACTTAACGGCTACCCTGAGGTACCCCTGAGCAAGGTACCGTCCCTACACACTGCTCCCCGGGCGCCTGCTTAGTGGGCTGCCCACTGCTTCACTGAGTGAATGGGTCAAATGCAGAGAAAA
Organism: Maylandia zebra; assembly: GCF_041146795.1. Lineage (NCBI taxonomy): Eukaryota > Metazoa > Chordata > Actinopteri > Cichliformes > Cichlidae > Maylandia > Maylandia zebra. Next base: position 31,265,602 of record NC_135168.1, read on the forward strand.
ACAAGTAATTTCCCCATGGGGATCAATAAAGTATCCATTATTATTATTATTATTATTATTATTATTATTATTATTAATCATCAAACTCATCATCTGTCTCCCTCCCAGCAGTGACAGTGCTGCCATGGCATCAGGAACTCCAGACGTGACGACCAATCAGGAGCCTGCTGAAGTCCAGGAAGAGTGCTCAGGTAACAGTTTGATTAAATGTTTTCTGTAAATGTTTGATTGGGAATCCAGGCATATTTAGTATTAATGTATGCTGAGTGGCTGTCTTCGCTGTAATCACATGAAAAGGTCGTGTCTGTAATTTGCATCATTTCGACCTTTTTTCTTTTCCGCTTCAACTTGGAGTTTGCAAGGTCATCGACATACAGGGAGAATGTGAAAATGACCTTTCAACTGTTTCTATTCGGCAGATGGTTCATACTTTCTGTGGATTGCACAGCTAATGAGTTACTGTCCATCCTGTAATCATTCAGGCTGTAGCTAACGAGGCTTCCTTGCTTTAATTTCACAGTACAGAGCAGTGAAAACCAGATAATCCAGGCACTTTGGCAGTTTTCTAGATGAAAGTCTTCTGCATGAAAAGATTGTGTTAATACAAACGTTGTACTTTTTTCTTTCTTTTTTTTTTTTTTTTTTGCTTAATTTTATTTTGAAAGTTTGCAACAACTGAAACAAAATACATGTTTTTTCCAAATCAGTAGAATCTTATCAGTGCATGTTTTGTAAATCTCTGAGGTCTCATTTAGTGGGAACACATGCAGAAACTCCTGGTGCTTTCAGCTCTGATGACAATAATAAATGTTGTTTCAGAGATGGTTGGATGCTGGTACTTGCCAGCGATATCAGCAATGAGATTTTCTACTCACTCCCAGCAAAGATCCAATCAGCTCGAACGATCGCACACAAATATCTCCTTGCAGGTTGTGGCAGGAAATGGAGGAAAACACAAGGCTGTCGCACACAGACGTGCACACAGATTAACAACAAACAGAGTGGGAACCAGGATGTAGATGTGTGTCGACATGGAAAGGTTAAGTTGTGAGCTTCTTGTGAACACAGTGACTTAAGCAGACGTGATGAAACTGGTCTTTCGTGCCCAGGCTTGAGGTCCAAGATAATGTGAGTGAATAACAGGCAGAAGTTTGTTTTCAGGAAGCTCTCGGTTCAGTTTTGAATCTTGGGCTAATGCTGGTGCAATAATCCTGCTGAATTTTCAAGTTTGCTCACTTGCTTTTCACAAGAAATGAACAGTCTCTAATTTTTCTGGTAGTTTTGTTTTTATGGAGATCCCAGCCCTGATATTGTCTCCCTTTCAAAGGTCACCATCCTCTCACAGTTCAGCTGAGTTGTCCCTAATTTTGATCTCAGGACTGTGTATAGGTCCTGATAGTCATAACAGAATGCATATGGAGAAACTATAATATCTCAGCTCTACGCTGACCTTCCACTGAATCAGCTGCCTTTTTCTAGGCAGACCTTTTGGCTTTAATAGAGTATTGTGCCTAAAATAGCACAATAAATGGTACTGTTGGGTGGTGCTTCCCCCTGATAGTTCATCTTGGCCATGCAGAAAGGCCTCTGAAGCTTCATCAAAAAGCAGGTTGGAACCTCCTCAAGTAAAGACAGCACTTTGTGGACTGCAGTTATCCAACAATAACTTGTTCTGTGTGCGATTTAATGGCATCTCATTAAGACGCTAAAATTGGTTTTCATTATATTTTGACAGACTTTTATTTTAGTGACGTCTTTGGGTTTCTGTGTTACACAAAAAATCCCAAAAGAAAATGCACCACATGTGCTTAACATGATCTTGAGTGAGTGACCCAGAGATTTAAAGCATCTTGGCCTCAGCACCAGGTTTGGATTCCAAACATTTTTCAGTTGGGACTTAGCTCCAACCAGAAAGTATATTTTTAGAAAAGAAGGAATGCTCAAGGATTCCCCACAGGGAGGAGGACGAAAATGACACAGCTCGTGGAACAAAAATGCATCTTATTTTGAAATCTCTACTGAAGAATGTCTGTGGATGGCTCAGGGGTAGGAGTCCTCAAAATAGTTTGACTACAGTTGTTCTGTTTGCTCCCGACTTCTTCTTTCTCATTGTTGTTTCTCTTTCTTGCAACTCAGCTTCTGTTTCCTTTCTCTGGGGATGTTTTAAGTGCCTCCTGTGGTGCGTGTAACAAATAGTCCGCCCGATTTATAGGTTGGCCGATATTATCAGGTGATATTAGCTATTTGCCACTCCTATGGGCATCAGGATTTTAAAGGCCACAAAATGAAAATTTAAAAAGTAGAGTAGAAACATTAAAAAACACTGTTCAAACATTTTATAGGTCTTACTTAGTTTGCCAGCCAGAGGACTCTTCTCTGATTGGGATGCTACAAACACAGCAGCCAGCTGATTGAGCAGAGTTGGGCTGAACGTGGACGAGTAAAGAAACTACATAAACTAAATGTTAGAAATCTGTTTATGTTTAGTGTGTCTGAAAGAAATATATTGGAAAATCTAAATCTCCAAATATTGTCACTGCTGCTAAAATCCCGTTTCTGTCTAGCTGTGAAAACAATGAAACATGTTGCACTTTGTGATGACTTTTGTCTGATTACAAGTGTTTCTATTTGATGGCTACTTCAGTTTACTCAAAATATACAACAATAATGCTTTTTGCTTTTTTTTTTCTCCCCACCTTACAAAACCTACATTACCCACAATGCTCTTCAACCACTGACAGTTTGGAAAGCCTAGTTACATTCAGATTTTGTTTTTTGTTTTTTCCCCATCATCCTCAGCTGTATACAGGTCTACACCTCTACCATTGCAATCAATGCATTGCACACTGGTTTATGAACTGCTGTCTTACACCATATTATCATTCTGGCTTCTTTTTGAAACAAGAAGTGCTGCCCCCTGCTGGCCGTTAGAAACAATGTGCACTTCTATAATGGCTTTGTTTTTCTAAACCACAGGCTGTGTTCATCTTTTATGTACAGTCTATGGTTTGACCCAGTAAATATTAGCTAAGCTAATGAACATAGTAAACATTGTAAGTGCTATACATGTTACCATTGTTACTATGTAGATGAATAAAAAAAAAAAAAAAAAAAATACCAACTCTGCACTACTCTTTATACTGATCATGTGGTTTGAAGACAAATGCGTAGTGTATAAGTGCTGAGCCAGCCCACATCCCTGTTGCATGTGAGATGGAGCGAGGACCATTTCAGGTTCTTGATGACAGCTGTTTAAGAAGTTATAAAAGAGCTGTTGAGTTTTTCCACTGTGGTGCTAATAGACACGGACCCACTGTGGGGGTAGGTTTACAAGCTTGAGTTTGTGTCTGTTTATGCATATGTGTATTTTCAGTTTTCATGTTGGCCTCTGCAAACACACACACACATCGTTTGCTCTGTGTGGTTCCCTCTGGGCTGCCTACCTGTGTCTTTACATCCACCACAGGACTAATTGCTCTATAACTCGAGTTCACACTGGGGCAGTGTGTAAAGATGCCGTGTGTGTAATGTTCTCATCAGCATGTAACTGTGCACCACCATGCAATGATTCATGATTCTGTCTTCTCAGGAAAGAAGAAGTCCAAGTTCCAAACGTTTAAAAGGTTCTTTGCCAGGAAGAAGAGAAAGGATCCATCAGCTGCAGGAGCGGACGCGAGCCTTAAAGCCAGCCAGTCGAGTGACAATGTCAGCAAAGCATCAGAGAGCAACACACTCACTCGAGCAGAGAAGGATAAAGGCTCTGGGTAAGATCGCACACGTGTGCTGAATGAAATGCTTTTATTTACAATCTGACGAAAGTACACAGAGCTCAACTAAGACCTGTCACGCCTCTACTTATTTATTATATGCTCATTTTGTCATATCTTCGTATTAAAGCTACAGTCGGTTGTAAATACTCGTAAATATACATTGAGTAGTGTGCATCATATATCTTCCAACAAATCGCTAAACTTGGATTAATCTGTTCCGGATTCATGAACTTGATAAATTGTGCATAAATGTTCGGTGTTTTTTCAGGTTTGGATGGACGCATTTGTAAAATCGTTTTACGTGTCCTCAGACTGCTTCATATTTGTGTGTGGGTGTGAGTCCTTACACACAAATCATTGTACACATTTCTAAATCTTACTTTATGCTTGTGGATCATATCATAATCATTTGCAACCCTTTTGAGGCAAATTTCTCTCCATGAACTGGGAGAACTGGAAGGAGTAGGAAAATAAAATTCAGTTTTATTTATACAGCGCCAAATCACAGCAGTCGGCTCAAGGCGCTTTGTATTGTAAGGTAGACCCTTCAATAATACATGCAGAAACAGAAAAACCCAACAATCATATGACCCCCTATGAGCAAGCACTGTGGCGACAGTGGGAAGGAAAAACTCCCTTTTAACAGGAAGAAACTTCCAACAGAACCAGGCTCAGGAAGGTGCGGGGCCATCTGCTGTGATTGGTTGGGGTGAGAGAAGGAAAACAGGATAAAGACAAAATTCAGTTGATTGCGATTTTTAGTCTAATGACATCTAATGGTGAGATTTTACACACTTCACCTTTAAGCATGGACCAACATTTCAAATAATTAGGTCAACCTGAGTCTCAGTCTTGGGGAAGACAACTTCACCTGTTGCCTACTGGTGGTGGTCAGAGGGCCCAGTGGCGCCTGTGTCCGGCAGCCTTGCCTCTGTCAGTGCACCCCAGGGTGGCTGTGGCTACAATGTAGCTGCCATCACCAGTGTGTGTGTGTGTGTGTGTGTGTGTGTGTGTGACTGGGTGGATGACTGGTTGTGTAAAGCGCTTTGGGGTCCTTAGGGACTAGTAAAGCGCTATACAAATACAGGCCATTTACCATTTAGGTAAACCCTGTGAGCCGAAAGGCTTCAGAATGCTCCGAACACTCAGTTTTAGACAGTTTTTTCTACTCCTGGCTGTGTTTGATGTCAGAGAGAAGAGATATCTAAAAACTGGTCATCTGTAGCACACATCTCGGGCTGTGACTAGCCCACCGACCTGTTGATCAAAGCTTCTGTTTGTGAGGGACAGGACAATATGACAAAAATCAATTTGAAGGAAATGGAATGGAACTAAAACTACATAAACGGTGTGTTTTTAAGCAGAACCATTTTCCTCCCATTTCCCTTTCAGATGTAAAGCATCTAAAATGCTAGCTCTTATTATGGGGTTTAATTGAGCCCAGCAAAATATGAATCCAGAATATTATATCATTACTTTACTGCCATGTTTAAGGGATTCATCAAGAAACCGCACCGTTCTGTAGCCAAATGATATATTTCTGCTCACGTTGTTGGAGCTCATCCATCCATTCAGGTCAATAACGTCATGAGCACATTTAAAAAAGGAAGGTTGTGTTTTAACATCCATCTCCTGTTCTGTCAAACTCACCTCAGCGAAGGCTCGGCGCTTCCTGTTTTGTAACAATTAGAAGAATGTGTGTTTTCCTGTGGAAAAGTCCTGAATTTCTTTGTTTTCCTAAGCGGTGCCACTTCCTGCTTTGTCTCAGTCTGTCACAGGAAATATCTAGTTACATTTTACTGATTTCTCTCATCATCCTAATTACTGGGAGACAACAAACCATCACTTAAAAAACTAAAAGTGTCTTTTCAGTTGATATATATTTTTATACGACACATTCCAAACACTCTGCATGGGTAGTTTATGGTATGTTGTTGTATGTCGTGATCCGCCATCTGGTTCTTTTTTTCTTCTACCTGTCTTGTTATAGAAGCTGTGAAACATCACTCTGTGCTGTGTTTATTTCTTTGTCTTCCTGTTTCCCAAAGGTCGAAGATCAGTCTGGGAGGCAAGGCTTTGTCACATGACTCCGTGTTTGTTTCTGACTCATCGGAGGCGAACGAGGCTCTGGGGGCATCGCAGGACAGCATTCATGGGAAGGTGAAATCACTCCAGGTATGCACACACAAACGCAGTTACCGGATCAAAGATAAACATGTTAAAGTTAAAGTCCTCTCAGGTCTAGTACACCAGAGACCCCCGACCCCTTGACCTTTGACTACAGGGGTTATTAAGGAATAATAAACAATAAAGATTCACAGTCTGACACATTTAAGTGTGTTTGGGAGTGAGCACTTCTATGCCCCAGGGCACTGAACAAAGTGCTGCCAGCAGATCTGCTATATATTAAGCCTGTGGGATTACGAGTAATAAGTGGCATTAAATAAGCTTTGACTTTTTACACACAAGTTTTGATCCATGTGTAATGTGATAAACGCAGCGGTTTGGACAGGCGGAACTGATGTGTTTCACAAATAGAGATTAAAGTTCTGTCAAAGCAAAATGAAAGGACCGCGTGATGAGAAGAACTGCAGACAGATAGAAAGAGTATCTGTCACAATAGTGGGCTAAAAGGGGAAGACATGAGACCCAGATGGACGCGCTGACCTCCAATGAAACGGCTCCGCTGAGCTACAGAGGAGTGAGACTCAAACAACTCCTTTAAGCGATTTTTGCTAAAAAGAAACACTTTCTCCTGTAAGCTAAAATAAAACAGAGGAAGTGTTTGATTTGGGCTCCTTTGTAGATCAGAAAGTGTGTAACGGACACGGGCAGAGTGCCTGATAATCAAATCCAAGAGTTTTCAGGCAAAACAGCCACAGATAGTTTGGCGAGATGCAAGTTGCTAATAGATTGATTTCCATAAAGTGAATTTACTGTGGAAAAACAATCTAATGGAGATTTCCTGACCTTAATCCTCGCTGTGAGCTGTGCTGCCTGTTTGATAAGCAGAATGAGGCCATTCCAGAGCCAAAAATAAACACATTATGTAAGGATCGATACACTACAAGGCCATTAACATGATGCACAGGAGAGTGACTGTCATGTAGTAACTCACTAAACAAGGGTGTTGCCACTGTGACCGGTCCAGAAAGCTTCAGATAGAAAAAATTCCATTTGATGGCGTTTTTGGGCCTGCGTTTGTTGTCCAGTAATATAGCTCTTTAAGCGTAGGAATTCAGACAATACAGAAGCTACAAAGATGCAATTGCATCCTGTCCTACCAGAAAAATCACACAAAAACAGGACACCGGCCAACTGAGATGATATAAAAGACAGGTGTAGCTGCTGTGAGGTCAGCCACTGCTTTATGAAGTTGTGTTATGTTTCAACGTTGCCTTCTTTGGTGTTTTGAAGCTGGATGTTGCAGTCGAGGGGTAAATCTGACCAGGAAGCTCACAGGCTAGTAACATGTCTATCAGAAGTCATTAACATTGGATCATCTTCCTTTCTGTCAGTGAGTTTAACATTTTGCTCACTCTTACCCAAAACTAGTAACCTGGTCCATAAACCTATCAGGAAATCGTTTACTGTGGTCACAGCTGACAGCCGATTTCTCATTGGTGTATACAGGAGCAACCACAGCTATCACCCCCTGGTGGCCGTTAAAGAGAATGCAACTTTGCGGCTACAGTGTCTCCATCTTTTACACTGTCTGTGGCCCGACAAGTGGACAATTTTCACTCCACTACAAAGACTTTTGTCTTCTGTGGGACCGTGGCTAAAGGGCAAGCACTAACAACTGTAACACACTAACCACTGGTTCAACATATTTTTGATGCTGCCCCCTAGTGACAGTACACAGCTACTACATACAGGTGGAGCTCTGCCGTGCTCTGCGTTGGACCTATAGACTACCAGTGCACTATTACAGCGGAGCGGAGGATGAATTTGAGGATGTCCACCCTGTCACACCGCAGCTAGCATCATGAGCAGAGTGATATGATTGGCAGGTGCAGTTTAATAGAAGGGTAAATGCTCACGAGAATCTTTGTGCAAGTGTCAGTTAGCTCCATTATATTCAACAGAGAGCAGACATGTGTACAGCTGATATGGGCAAACCAGTGCTAAAAGGGAGAAATGCATGAATGTGGTTTTTGAGGTGAACCCTCCCTTTAAGCACATTTTCACGCACATTTAAATTAAAAAACTACATTTCAGATTAATTTTAGCTTCCACCCACAAACAGCTTCCAGTATATAAGCTGACTATGTTAAAATAGAAACATTTAGAACAGCAGATTCTTTGTGACTTTGTCAAGAAACTTGTATTGTGTGTCCGTGTGTGTCTGTGTGTGTTGGTGCGTGCCAGTGTCCAGCCCTGCTACAGAAAAGCTGTATTGTCCTGTGCTGTGAAACTGAGTAAATGAGTCCTTGACTGACTGTTACAGGGAAGCACGCAGATAAAGACTGTTTGAGTTTCTGCGATACCAGCTACACACACAGATACACAATCACTTTCAAAGGGCTTTCGCTTCTCTGTCAAGTGCCCAGCTATGAGTCCTCACTGGTCATTCCCTGTTAGTCATATTCCACCACAGTAAAGATCTTTTCCCCCTGCAAACAGCTGTAATGCTCAATAAACATGTACTCAAACACGCCATTGTTAGCCTTTCATACAGAGCTGTAGTTTATTAAACAGGGTCTCAGATATGGTGTTTCCCCAACTGTAAGTAATGATAAACACCTTCACTTCCTTATAAAACAAACAGGTGAGCACATGCCTGAAACGTGCACACACTAACCCTGCTGTCATAAATGTGCTTTTTTTTTCTTCCCTCCTCTGCAGCTTCAGCTGAAGCAGGCCATCAAACTGGGCTCTCCACCGTCTCTGATGTGTGTGAAGAGGGCAGAAGATCCTGCGACCATGTCTGAGGATGACGGCCTACCCTGCAGCCCACCAGAATACACAACAGTTCACACGGTCTTGATAAAGACATGCTTTCAATGATGCCTTCCTTCTGTTAGTGCCCCTGAGTTTGGCTCCTAACATTCTTCTCCTTGTTCTTGGTGCGTCTCCCAGAATCAGGCTCAGGCGAACAGTTCCATCAGTCTGGAGGGAATAGACAGCGATGAGGACCGGGTAAGCGTCAGCGCAACGAAAACTAAGATACTGCATTGTTTATTTCATGCTTTGTTCCATTCACAACCGACACATTTACCGACGAGTGAACTTCCACGCTGCGATGCTTTACGATCTGCACCGTGTCCTGCGTGTGGCATTGCAACCAAAACAGCGATTCAAGTAAGATCGATGTGATTTGTTAAAGCCAGGAGGAATCTTTGTGGATGTGTTGGAGCTGTGTGCGATTGCTCCTCATGTGACTGTGGCGGAGAACAAATCTCATGATCCCGTCTAATCACTAAAACGCTGCTCTTGGTTCTAAATAAAAGCCCCTTCATGCAAAGTGACATCTTTCCCTATGTTCCCGCTCTTTGGCGCTCTTTTTCCCCCTCTGTTGCTTTTAGTCTTTTTGTTTCAGCTTTCTCTTTTTTGTATCCTTAAATTGTCGTCCTCCTGACCCTGCGTATAAATCTGCGGTTTAACCAGTGTTACCCAGAATGCCTCATATTCTCCCTAACAATAATTTCAAATGAGTCCTTTTTATGGATCTAGAGAATCACAGTGCCAGTTCACAATAAGGCAAATGTCCCGAGAACATCAGCTATCCAATTAGTCTCACTGACTATAATATGGCCTAGAAGCACAGTCAGCAAACTATGACAAAGGAGCCTTTAATGATAGTGTACTTTTAGCAGTTTCAGGCGGGTTTTGGTCATTCTCCCACTGGAAAGAGCCACAAATGGCTGGCTACAATGACAGGCACACAAAACCCTGAAAATATCCCCTTTAAAGTCAATTCCACACACAGGAATGTGGTCAAGGATAGACTGCACTTACAGTGGCACTTTGTGCAGTTTATCCATCCACTGAGAATTCACTAAGACATCAATTGTTTACTTGATTGTGGGTTTTGTTGTTGTTTTTGTTTTCTTTTTTGTTTTTTTCCCCCCAGGCTTTATTTAGAAAATGAATTTGATTTATTTGCAACAATCCAGGCTTTGACTCACACCATCGCTGTCAGCATACGTCACTGTGGAGACTTAGGTCTAGGTCAGCCAGTGTTAAATGCATTTACAGTAAATATAAAGAGTGCAGACTTTGTCATCTTTTCACACATACTTGTCTGTAGTTTGTGGATATAAGTTGGTCATTAGAGGAGTTCAGACTGCCTGTTTCTATTAGCAGTGGATGATCAAACTGTGTGTAAGACAAAGAACATCGTTTGAGAATGAGATGATCTGAGAATCATCTCCTGAGTTTATTGTTTCCATTGTGTTGTAAAGTGAAGCCGGCACACAAATGTCTGTAATACTTCCAGATCCCAGCAGGGAGCGACTCTGCTAGTTGCATAAAGAAGCCAGATTGTCCATAGATCAGACATAACATCATAATCACCTGTCTAATATTGTTTTGGTCCCCTGTTTTCTTCCAAAACAGTCCTAACCCATCGAGGAAACACTAGACCCCTGAAACTGTGCTGTGGTATCTGGCACCACGATGAACTTGTCTGGCCAGCACATCCCACAGATGCTTAAGTGGATTTAGAGGCAAAATCAACACCTCAAACTCGTCGTTGTGCTTCTTAAACCATTCCTGAACTATATTTGCTTCGTGACAGGGTCCTTTATCCCGCTGAAAGGGCTCACAGCCATCTATACTGTTTGCATGAAAGGCTGCACATGGTCTGCAGCAGTGCTTAGTTAGGCGGTACGTGTCAAAGCAGGACCCAAAGTTTCCCAGCATCCTCAAAGGTTCCATTAGTGCCATGTATATGAAGCCACCTATTATGTAAGTGAACACTGACAGCGTTAGCAACCAGCTGATTAACAGCATAATCTTTATTGTTATTAGATGAGATCTAGATGAATTAAAAGGAGAATCAATACTGGATATAACATCAGGTGGCCAATTGGAAACGAATGGATACTAACATATAAGGTTACAGTGTATCACTTATTGCAGGTTTAAGGAATCGGTGTTTTTTAATTGTGAGTCACTGTTTGAGACTCGGTGATGAAACGGTGCTTCAGACATAACATTGGCTCAGCATCCTTTCTCACCATGGAGACTGGAACGTGATTGGCTGTTTACTTCTTTCAGTGTCGTGTTTTTAAATCCTGTACGGACATAAATGGAGAGGCTTATGTTCAACACATATCTGCAGCACAGGAAATGGTTGTCATGTGCCGTCTGTGATAGTGGAAGATGGGCGTGTGTGTGTGTGTGTGTGTGTGTGTGTGTGTGTGTGTGTGTGTGTCTGTTTGGGTGTGGTCATAACCAATCCTCCAGCTTCTCTTCAAACCTTAAATGGAAGTCTGCAGCTTGACCTCTTCTTCCTCTGTATGTTGCTTTCCCCCTTTCCTTCTCTCTGACCTTCTTTTTCTTTTCTCCAGCCACAGTACATGTTATTCCACTGACTGTGTGTGTGTGTGTGTGTGTGTGTGTGTGTGTGTGTGTGTGTTGAGTGTTCAGAGTGCATTCCAATGGTTTCTTTGGCAGTCAGCATGTCTGCTTGTAGTTAAAGCATTAAGAGTCTGCCTCTCTCTCTCACACACACACACACACACACACACACACACACACACACACACACACACACACACACACACACACAGGGAAACCTATATTTTGTTAAAGAAGTACTGTGTTATGCGATATTTCATGAATATGTTTTAAGGGTAATTTCAGTTAGATCATAAAACAAACCATGTGTTCATACAACACAACACACTTTTTGGTTTACATGCAGAATGAAAACTATGAAATGGTATTTTACAGTCTAACAGATGCAGACAGACATTAGCATGTAGTGTGTGTGTGTGTGTGTGTGTGTGTCTTTAGTGGAAGAAGAGCAGTGTTTTTGTGGGTTTCGTGTTGAAATAAGTGAAAAGGTAAGTTTGTGAGAGGTGAGAGAGGTAGGTTTCTGTGATGACAGACTAGTGTTGGTTCTGCAGATAAGGACTGCTCATGTTTGTACAGCTGGACTCCCCCTCTCCTGCTCAGTCTCTGGCTACTTGTTTGCATCCTTGGGGGATTTTTCAATGTTTGTGCTTTTAAGCTTCTTACAAGTGTGGCTGATGTCTGAGAGTTGACCACCTCTATTTGGAACCGTCCCACTTGTGGGGGTGGACAATTGGATGGATGGTCAAATTCTGTCCCCAGAGATCTCTCCTGGTTGAGTGTTGCTAAATGAGTGTTTCCTGTCTTCCCAGCTGTCCTGCGCAGCCTCCAGCAGAGCAGTGAGCCCCCTGGTGGTTCCAGGAGACTTCAGCCAGCCGGCCAGTCCTTTTGTCTGTCTGGATAACTCTGCAGCCAAGCACAAGCTGGCCCTGAGGCAAAAAGCCAGGAGGAGACCTGCCAGTGTAAGAGGGGGAACAAAAGCTCTAGCATGAATAAACACTAATACTCCCATTACTTTAAATGGATCTTTATAGCTTTTCATGGCGTGGCTCTCATTGCATAGAGTCTGTTTTGTGATAAAACTGGACCTAACAAAGTAATTCCCCAACTATAAAAAAGAAACCTAAACAGTGGGACAATCAAAGTGATTAGTCAATAGTTTCCCCACATTATCTAAAAACCTTTTTATATGGAGGTTAAACTTAAAGTGAGTGCAGAAAAGTACAGCAGCCAGAGAACGGGTCAGGTGGTCCTGTCTGCACAGGCGTTCGTCCTTCTCAGTCATTCAAACTTTTCAAAGAAGTTACGCTGAGAAAAAAAGTGATTTTACTGATACAAATTCATGAGACCTGTTGCTGTATTGGATGTTATCACATGTGTGCTGCTACAGTTTTCTAGGACTGCTTAGCTGACTGTTCATTGGCGATTGATGATGCTGATGTCACCACAAATGTCTCGTTTCTGTGCAGCGAACAGAGGGGAAAGCAGGGCAAGAGTCTGAGATGGAGGCGAAGCTGACGACCTCCACACCGCTGCAAGACCAGCAGGAGGCAGAAGGTGTGTGCGCAAAGCCCCTAGTTTTCATGTATGGAAGCCTGTGAATGCCAATATTAAAACAAAAGTATTTAATCAAATAGAAGGGTTATAGTCCACATGAGTGCAAAAGATACATATATGTATTTGTTTAAGTTATTTTGGTAACACTGTAATTAAATGGAATATTACTGTATTTTATGTGAAATTACAATGCAATTATATTTACATACACTTAAACACAAGAATAAGGGGAGAACAAATCAGGTTTTTAAAGGAAACAAAGATATAATTCTACTGTGAGTAATTTTAACTACTGCATAACCTTACAAGAAACCAGACACACATTTTAGTGTAAATAATTTTAATTGCAACAGTTGAATAATAGAAAATCAGTCATGAATATAACTTTACAAAGTTATTTAATATTCATTATATTTATATTTATTTATTCATAATAATTATTATTTTTTATAGATAATTCACACAAATAATAATGAAGTGGTTCATATTGGCTGCCATCAGCTTCCATATCCTTGTTACTTATAAGTCTGATGATAAGATGACACTTTTTTGTGTGTTTGATTCAGAAGTGGCTGATGTTCTGCTGAAACCAGAAGTTGAGAGGGAGGAAAATGAGGAAGAGGAGAGCGAGGAGACGGATCAACCACAACATTCCATACAATCCCTGTTGGGAGATGAGGAGGAGGGAGAAGATGAGTCCGATGCCGAACAGGATGTTTCTCACGGCCCGGACACTTCCTCTCCTCCTGAGCCAAGTCACTCGGAGGAAGAAGACTCCGACAGCCAGCCCCTGCCCTCCTCCAAGCTCAGCTCAAGCGCCTCCTCTCTGGATAGTCCCAGGTGAATAGAAATGGTTTCCTTTTGGTTTTCCTCTCCCAGGAGTGTAGCTTGGTTTGTTTCATCTTATCTCTTGATTTCTGCTTCTAGGGCCACACCAGAGCCCCCTTCTGGCTTGACGGACACAAGCATGGCTTCCAGTGCAGCGGAGAGTAAGGATGTAAGTGACTCTGCATCTGAAAGTGAAGAAGATGGGCTCCAGAACCACGGGGAGGAGGAGAACTCCTTCTTACAGGAGGTGCTGAGCTCTTTGAAGACGCCCCTCGTATCTGCCTCGCTTGATATGAAAACTGAGGGCGCCGTCCTGGAGATGAAGGAGGAAGAGGTCAAAGAAAAGGAGGAAGAAGAGGTAGAAATGGAAGAAGAAGAGGAGGTTAAGGAAGAAGAGGAAGAGGTGGATGAGTCCCTCAGTTCTCAGGCTGCTCCCTCGTGCTCCATGCTGTCAGATCAGACCACGAAGGAAGAGGAGCAGGTTGTCACTTCCTTGTGGCAGGAAGAAGAAGAAGGAGGAGTGGATGCTGAGGAAGAAACGGAGGAGGAGGAAGAACCAGCTGTGGAGAGATTTATTCGATCTGATGTATGAATCTTTGGTTATTTGACATTTTAAATGGATTTTGTGTGGAAGATAAAAGGCCCCATGCCTTCCTCACTTACCCTAAACTCCTCTGACGCTGCTTCGTGAGTGTCTTCATATATTAGGCAGTTTATATGTCAGCCAACGCGCACTGTGGCAGGAACAAAGGGAAGCATATAATGTGAAGCTACAAATGCAGACACGGCCCAAAACTAGAATTAGACTCGCATGAGATGTGAATGTTCCACGCATGGAGAAAATGAGGGAACACAGATTCCAGTGCAAGGGAACTTTAAAAAAATGTTCATCCACTTTATTTTTAAAAATCTAAATAAGGTTAAATTGAATTTCGATTTTTAAATCCAGCATTAACTAAAAGCTTTATCAGAAAGACATTTGTCACTAAAAGCTCTTTCAGATGTGATAGAGGCGTAGAGTTATTATTTTCTCATTTTTAGAACATTTTTATTTAATTACAACTTTTGCTTTTTATTCAGTTTAGTTTCTCTCAGGAAATGGAAAAAAAGGTAAATGCAAGAAAACAGATTTAACATGATCATGGTTTTTTTGGGGGGAGGCACTATTGCCTCACAGGTTCTGAGTTCAATTCCACCATCAGGCCGGGGTCTTTCTGTGCATGTTCTCCCTGTGTTTGCGTGCGTTCTCTCTGGGTCCTCTGGCTTCCTCCCACAGTCCAAAGACATGCAATTAGTTGGGATAGGTTAATTGGAAATTCTAAATTGCCCATAGGTATGAATGTGAGTGTGAATGGTTGTCTGTCAGGGCTCTAGAGTGCGACCAATTTGGTTGCAAATGCGACCAAATTTTTCAGTGGTGCGACTAAAAAAAAATAATTTGGTGGCACCTGTGCGACCAACTGTTCGGGTAACAAAAAAAAAAAAAAAAATCTCTGCAACTCTCCGTGTGGTCAACAACAGACACACTTTATCGTGGACTAAACCAATCAGAGATAGTCAGGGGCGGGACCTCTCTGATTGGCTGTGGTCCAGTTGAAAGTGCAGGTGGAAGAGAGAGGTGAGTAGTTTGAATAAGGTGATATCAATTCATTAACGGATTCCACACAAAGACTTAAACACAGAGTGGACCCGACGCATCAGAATCAGCTTTGTCTTTCTCGGCTTTCTCACCCGACAGCCTTTACATGGACACGCTGTTGGAGCTTAGCGATTCTGATACGTCGGGTCCGCTCTGTGTTTACGTCTTTGTGTGGAATCCATTAATGAACGTGTGTGTGTGTACTTTAAGAACAGTGTCCCGTCTCAAATCTGTTTTCTGCATTATTCATTTGCTTATTACCCACCAGTCTACCGTTGTTTACAGCGCTGTCTTTTTCTTTTTTCACTTAAATGACCTCGGACAAGAAAGCCTAATTTCTGCTGTTCAATACTGAAGAAATTTAAACTTCTTAAAATCATGCAAAATTGCAGAATATTTTTAAGGTTATCTGCTATAAAAAGCCAGACCAGGAAAATCTCCTTCATGTTTTCCTGTGTTTTATTCTCAGTTACTTTCACATAAAGGCATCTGCTGTGATGTTCACAATTCTGATGAAGTCTCACATGTACCAGTACTGATAAATGATCAGAATTATAATATTTCTGACTGTCTGAGGCTAAATTGAATCGAATCAGGACTTTGAGAACCGGAATCGAATGGATTATGGAAATCAGCAATGATACCCAGCCCTAGTGAGCAGCCTACGCTCGACAGAAGTGGATGTAGCTGTGGGTAATGAGAAAAGATGAAAAGAACGATTGATAACTTTTTTGTTAAGGCCTGAACCGTCATAGCCAGTGCTCTGACACAGTGCCATCAATCTTGAAAAAGCACAGTGTATCCAGAAAACACATTATATGCTGCAATAAATGCACTGCCCAAGTGTCCCCTCTCCCAACTGCCTCTCAGCAACAGACAGCAGCAAACAGGTCGTCAGAGGAGCCGAGATGATGATTAAGTTTAACATTTTCTACAATATTGACAAAGCACTTTAAGCACACGTTTGTTAGTTAATAATTTAGAAATGAATATTGTCTGTATGGACTCCCCCCCCCCCCCCCCCCCCCCCCCCCAAAAAGAGAGTGCACATGTAAAACTGCGGTGTTAAGCGATGCGGTTGAAAAATTTGAGTGCGCCTAACTTTTGTGCCGGTACGCCTAAATTTTTAAAGTTAGGCGTACCAGTGCGCCCATGTCAAAAAGTTAGTCTAGAGCACTGTCTGTGTTTGTGTGTTAGCCCTGCGACAGACTGGCGACCTGTCCAGGGTGTATCCTGCCTCTCGCCCTAAGGCAGCTGGGATAGGCTCCAGCGCCCCTCGTGACCCTTAAAAAGGATAAGCGGAAGCAAATGGATGGATGTGATCATGTTTTCTTAAATCTCATTCATGCCATTTAGCCACAGTCACATTCCCTTTTTTTCACTTGCTAGGATGAGGAGAAAGGAGAAGAGCAGGCAGTAGAAGTCAAGCCTGAAGAGGACGACAGCGTGCTCTCATGCCAAACTATCAGCCAGGCAGGTGACGACAACGTGGGACAAGAAGATGGGGAGAGTGAGGGAGGGGACGAGGAGGAGGCAATCAAGCTGGAGAAGTCTGAAATGGAGGAGGAAGGGCGGGAGATGAGGGAAGAGGATGAGGAAGTCGAGACGACTGAAAGGACAGAAGTGGAGGAGGCAGAGGAAGCAGTGGAAGGAGAGGAGAGAGGCGCAGAAGAGATGCCTGAGATGCTTCCGGATACGCCGGGTGAAGAAGTTCAGGTGGTGGCGCAGGAGGTGGATGAAGGTGTGGCGCTTGAAGGTGACGCAGTGTGCGCTGTAAAACTCAAAGATGATGATCAAATTCCAGCAGAGATGAGCGATCAAGGACTCACCACGGAGCAGAAGGAGCAAGATTTCAACCAAAACTCTGGAGATGAGACTGAAGAGGGAGAAGACACAGTAGAGGAGGGGGCTGACCTCAGCGTGGGGTTAGACCAATCGGAGAAAGGTGTGGGAGGGAGCCAGAGTGATGCAGATCAAAGCGAACAGGAGCTGGAGAGCGAGGAAGCAACGCCGCAGTCAGACACTAAACAGATGGAGTGTCCGAGTGAAGCCGCAGAACAAGACGACGGCTCCCCCGAGCCTCCTCCTTTGTCCCTGCAGTCACCAAAGAGCGAGGCCAGGAGTCCCACCAAGACCAGCACAGCGATCGTCCACATAAATCTAGTTTCTCCCAGCTCAGAAAAAGCCACGTCTTTATTCCAGCTGCCTCCAGCTGCTCCAGATTCCAGTGACAGCGCCAGTGAAGCGGCTTCACATGACACAGAGTCCACCTCTGCAGATAAAGAGGAAGCTGACGGTGTGGAGGAGGAAGAAGAAGAAGAAACACATCAAGACGCTGCATCTCCTGCACCGGCTGAGGAAAAGACAAGCCAGCCGCCCTGCAGCCCCGATCATACTAAAGTCCGCTTCACGATCGCTCCCGCCTGGCAGAGATCACAAAGTCTGAACCCTCCTCCTTCCCCACCTGCTTCTGTCTCCTCCCCCTTCGCTGTCGCACCATCCAGCTGCGAGGAGCCGGAGACTGTGACCGAGGATTCGGTCACGAAAGCAGAACTGGCGACTTCACCAAAGGTCGAGTTGGTGCTGAGCCCCAGTAGGGTGAAAACCGCCAAACCACAAAGCAGTGTGACACCGGCTCCACCCAAGATCTCTACTTCTGCGAGCATTGAAGGTAAGAGCGCTGAACATGTGTGATGGTAGATGATGAAGCCGTTTTCTGCAGGGACAGGATCCACTTCGGTTGTGTTTAGACGAGGCTGATTTTACTGGACTAGCACGTGCATGCTGTGTATGCTTTAAAGTGAACCTTGCAAACACTGGATGTTTGCTGTCTGAAGTGTCCTAATCTGTATCACAGGAGGGTAAATTATAACCACTTTTTCTTACGCTGCCACCTGCAGAGAGCTCAGTGATTGTAGAGGGAAACCCGGACAATCCCTTCGGAGTTCGGCTGAGAAAGACTTCGGCTCTGCTGCGCTTCAGCTCAGAGGAGGAAAACACAGAGGTGATTGAAAAGCTTTTTAAGGGTTTCTAGGACACTCTGAACTTCTTACCTCTCAAACATGATGCAGGAAACCTGAAACTTTAAGCTTAAATTCATGTCAAATGTATTATTTGTGTTTTATTTATTATCCTTTAGCCTCCGACTGAGTCACAAACTCAGCCACCCAGCTCTAAAGTTGACTCCCCGCAGCCAGTCAGTGTTAAGCCCTCCATCTGTCCACCGGTCAGCATCAAACCTGCGCTGCCTAAGAAGCCAGAGGTTCAAGCTGAAAGTGGAGGGAAACTGAAGCGCGTCTCAGGTGTGTGTCCACGTTCATCTTTACTTAAAGAGGAATTATCATGCTTCTTCTTTGCTTCTGTCATGTATACACTGTGTCAGTGGTGGATGTTCATATTAAACATGGCCACAGCTCAGACTAAAGACCGCTCGAACTGCTCACGGACAAGATCACAGGAGCGCTGCGCAGCCTCGCCGTATTAATCTGCTCGAGCGTAACAATCCTGAACTCGACAAGTGTAAGAAAGCAGCTCGCGAGCCAGCCTGTGGCGTAACAACTGTGTGTGCTGTTAATTTAGATTCAGTTGCGGGCCGCGCTGTTTCTACTGGATCTGATCCTCCCAGCTGGATCTCTGTGGCCAAACAGAAGCAGAAGATCTATAAGGAAAACTCACTGGAGGAGATCACTGTCAAGAAGGTAGACCTACAGAGATGCACAAAAACAGGATGCATGCGTGCAGAGTACGCCGCCACCACGTGATCTGTATGTGACTGTTCTGCTGCTGCTCTTTCAGGAGGACCAAGAGAGAAAGTCTTCACTTCCAACATACGTCTGCTCAGCTGCAAGCAAGGAGCAAGGCACCAAAACAGCTGAAACCAAAGGCAAAGGTCTGCATGCACACACATGCAAACACACACACAGTCCATTCATTAGGCTCCTTCATCATTTGTGCAGTACCTCAGCAAATGTCTGTTTCACTATGCACTGCTGCCCTCGTCTGGTCAGCCTCTGCTACAGTAGATAAATAATTAACACTTTGTGTTGGAGGCTGATTGTAATGATTGTACATAACAACTTAGCGGAAATCCACACATAAACAATACAGTGTAGAAAACACTAGACACTATCTTGGCCTCACGTGGGTGGTGTACAGTGAAAGGTGGTGTTGCACAACAGCCTGAAGTTAGTATTGAAGTCTTTCAGACTATTTACAGAGGTCAGAAGTAAATAGTCTGTGAGCTTTAACTTTAAAATACATTTCTGTCAAAGTCTCTCCTCGGGTTTATTGTTTATGTGTGTGTGTGTGTGTTTTCTCGCAGGGGCTCATTTGGAGATGAGCAAGCCGTCAGTGTCTCCAGACAAGGAGGCCAGAAGGCCTTTCTCTCCTCCGACTCCAGTGCCGCCTCAGCCTTTAAAATCCCAGCCCCTCCCCTGTGTTGCCCCCAAACCCTATGTCCCACCACCCCAAGAAAAGTATCCACCACAACCTAACCCCCCTCAGCGATGCCTGTCAACACCAGACGCTCCAAAATCTCCTGCTACTCCGTCATCTCCCTCTAAAACTCCGCTCACCTGCTCCCCATTTCCATCGAGGACCGCCTCGGAAAAGCCCGTCCTTAGAGCGCCGGGGCTTCCTGGACAGACGCCGCCCTCCCAGCGAAACCTGCCTCCCACAACTCTGGCCCAGGACGAGCCCCCCTGGATGGCGCTGGCCAAGAAGAAAGCCAAAGCCTGGAGCGAGATGCCCCAGATAGTCCAGTGACAGGCCAGGTCAGATTTAGAGAAACCACGCCCCCCGTGGGACCTGAAAGGCTCCAGGATGGAGCAGAACCGGTTTGCACACAAATATCTTTTAATCCTGAGCTTCAGGCTTTAGATTGGTGTAAAATGCCCAGCTCCACAGCTGAAGGCAGGCTCTTTTTTACTCCTTCATTTCTGTTTTCTAAATGACACGGTAGGACCCCGAAAGTTAACGCGTCTTACTCGAGGAGGATATTTTTTTTCTTTGTTTGTTTGGTTGCTTTTAAAGATTCGTAGTTTGGGATGAGGTGCCGGAATGAGACACCTGCAGCCTCACACCAGTACGTTTTAACTTTAACTCGGATGAATCCACTTCACATCACTAAACATTTCAGGAAAGGGAGCACAGAGATGTTTTTTTTATATGAGAACACTTCATTTACCCAGAACGATGATAAAGTAACAGAAAAAATCTTCTGTTCGTTCTTAAGAATGGACCTACACGATGCTGCCGGCCTGTGTGTGTGTGTGTGTGTGTGTGTGTGTGTTTATTATAAGGCAGGTATAAATGCTGATATATTTGAGGAAAATGGAATAGTCCGTGGTCTGAGAGTGAGATGAGGATTAAATCCAGAGCTGTTCTTTGTTTTTAAATCTACTTTAAGAGAAGCACGTCCAATCAGGTCCGTGGACACTCGTCCGTGTAAATTATATTTTTTCATTTTCACTTTTGATATTTTTGAATTCTTTTTGATATTTTGATCAACTCCAAGTATCCTGCAGAAATCTCCCAAACCCCGCCCCCAAAAAGCTGATAATCAGTGAGCGCTGCCGCTGCGTTCAGTCATCTGTTTGAAATTGTTTAATGCATCGCTGCGTTGCAGAGTGTTGTCGACTATGAATCCTTTTCCAGTGTAAATGAAACATAAGTATAAAGCTACTTAGGCACTTAGAGCTGGGTTTGCTGCTGGATGCGTCGTCTGTGTCGTTTCAGTGTGTCTGGCAGTAAGCATATGCAGATATGTGATACTCGTTTTGTATTGCCTTTTGAGAATTTGTCTTGTACATAATAATGCGCAGTAAAGAACAAATTATAAAGCATGTTTCTGTGTTTGTTTGTTTGTTTGTACATCAGAAGTGGAGCACAGTTGGAAATGTGATGTCTTAACTGTGAAACTTTAGTTTGATTTGAACCCTTTAAAACAAATATGACCGGTGTGTCCGACGCTCGCAGGCTGGGCACACCGGTACAGCATTTTCATTCCCCGGACTTTGACATTATCGAGATTCCTTTCCACGGCCTGGTTGTGTTTTCACCTTCACATAATGGTTTTAGGCTTTAAAACAGACACCCTACCACCCCCACAGGCCTAATAGTGGTTTGGTCCACTGCTAA
Source organism: Maylandia zebra (assembly GCF_041146795.1). NCBI lineage: Eukaryota > Metazoa > Chordata > Actinopteri > Cichliformes > Cichlidae > Maylandia > Maylandia zebra. The sequence continues at coordinate 31,287,058 of NC_135168.1, forward strand.
TCCCTAACTCTTTAACTTTGCAGATTTGATCTTAAAGGATGTGTGACCTGTTGTTCTTTATTTCCTGTAGAATAAAACTTCAGTTTGGTTGTGTGTATTTTCTTAACATCCATCACATCCTCACATTTCACTATGGCAGCCATATAGTTGCGGATCAGCCACACCACCTAATGGTTCTGGAAGCAGGAGGCGTCTTTGTGAGTTTCAGTAGTAGTTTTGGTAGCTTTTTTTCTTCTTCTTCTTCTTCTTCACTCTCTCCATGTGTCATCACATTTAAACCTTTTCAAGCAAAAACAGGAAGTGAATCATAAGAAGGCTTTAACTTCTTTGGCTGGTTTGTGTTTGTAGACAGATGATGGCATCTCAATAAAATCAGAACCGTGCATACACACCAACGACGCCTTTACAGGTTTGTAGTCGAAGATAAAAAAACACACAATGAAGGTCAGGGTTAGCTGACAGTGTGGTCTCCGGACTCAAAGTCTTTAACTGGGATGTAAGTGCTGCTCAGGACTGACTGAGATCAAGCTCACAGTCGGTGTTTTGTCAGGTTGTTTGATGGGATGCATGTTTACAGTGACTGCTTCCTTACTGAACTGCATCAGGAGCACTATCTCAGTGTCCCTTTAAGGCTCAAGATCACAGAAATTTAAAAAAAGTGAAAAGAAATTTCATTTAATGTTTAAAATATGAATGAAAACCAACCAAGTATGAGTTTTAAAATATTGGCAACAAAACAGAGATAAAATGAGTCCTCACTGGTATAGTCTGCCAGTAAGCCAGTTCTCATCCAGCTCCACATTCTCAACATATCCAATACAAGATTTTGCTCCTCTGCCTTTGAAAGCTCTCTGACTTGGCACAACGTCATCTTTCCTCCGCTCAGCTTCAGCTGCTCTCCTGACAGCGCCTCACTTCAGACTTGTTGGCTCATATCAGAAGCTCAAAACACATCTGTTTACATCAGCACGCCAGCTAAAAACATGTTTCACATATTTACAATCATTTTATTTTCAATTGCTTTTAATGCCGTTGTTATTGTTAATTTTTGCACACAGACGACTCAGATGTGCTTCTTGTAACAGACTGATGCCTTCCTAACTATCAATCCTCTTACTGTAAGCATCAAACAAGCAAAGAAATGGGATTAGATTCTAAACTAGTGGAATTATTGCAGATGGAAAATAGCTTAATGTGAAAATTAGTCCAGAAAACACAAGCGAGTCGATCCCACTGTGGGTGATTTATGGCAGAGTGGACTGATCAAACACTCGAGACGTCGATCTGTACAGTAGGGTAACATATTTTTTTTTCCCTGCATTGTTTAAGTGAAACTTAGGCTCATTTTTCAAGCAAAAACTTTTCTTTAATTTCTCCCAAACGCGGCCTCATGGACTCACTTGACCGTCTTGGCGTGTACGCATGCCTGCAAACATGTGGCCTTTATTTGTTTGTGTGCCTTTCTCCTTGTGTGTGGCCAAAATGTGAGCCAAATGTTTGTGCGCGCCTGCTCACATGAACGGGTGTGAGCGGGCCGCTTGCATGCGTATGATTGATGGTTGCCTTTTGTTTGCGCACAGGAAGCTGTAATCAACTCCCCAGATGTCTTTTCTGGACGAGTTAGGTAACACCGCGGCTGCCCTACTTCTGATACACACACTACAGCACACATGCAAAGTGGACCCGCCAAGATGTACAGTGCGTGTGTGAGTCCATGCCAGGTATCCATAGTGATGACAGCTGGGTGCTGATCTTCTCATTTACAGGTTATATAACCAACGGAGTTGGCAGGAGTCAGAGGCACAGAGGTGAGGAGGTGGGTGGAGGGGCAGTGGTATTGAGGTCGACTCGGGGAACTACAGTTTCTAAGAAGTCACCGAAAAATCCTCCTGCTCTGAAACTCTTACTGCTATAAAGATATCATCATAAATTTGGACGTTCACTTACACAGGAGTGATGAGTAGAACACAACAAAGCCTTTAAAAGTGTTTTATTGACTAGTGTAACTTTATATTGTGTGGCCAAGTTGATCTCTGGGCAACAGAGCGTGATGTAAGTTGGTCTGTTGAACTGGATCATAAAATTACTTCAAATATTATAAATGTGCAAAGATTTAAACATAAATATTTTCTGACTAAAAGTCTCACGTCGTAGTTCTCAGTAGGAAAAGGGTGGAGCGTCCACTCTGAGTTCCTGCTCCATGTGGAAGAGTTTAAGTATCTCATGGTCTGAGGGGACAGTGGAGCATGAGGCTGACAGACTGGTGTTGCATAATGGTTAATATCTGGTGCTGCGATTGTTCTTTTGTGTATGTGCTTACAGAGAGAAATGTTCAGCCAGTGTAAACATGCTTCCATGCAGTGCTCCATGATCCCGACTGCACGATCCTCGACATGAGCGTCATTGTGCATCGATCCAATGCTGATTGGTGGATAGAGTGATCTGACAGCAGATGCTCTCTGCAGGTAGACAGACAAGCCGTGGGCAGAGGTTTCCACTACTAAACCATCCTTTCCTGTTAACCAGTGATGGTGATGTTGTACTTGTTGTTGTAGTGATGAGAAAGCTGAACGTGAAATGAAATGAAGCTGTTGATCTACCTTCCTGTCCCCATCTATGCTGAAAATTATGTGTAGGGATTAGGTAGGGTCTCAAAGAGCAGCCGCTTCTTCCCCACATTGAAAGGAGCCAGTGGAGGTTGTTTGGGTTTGAGATCAGGATGTTTTCTGGGAACCGTCTAGGTATGGCACTGTGGGCATGTACCACCAGGAGGAGGACCCAGGACAAGCTAGAGAGAGAACGTCCTTCAGGTGACTTGACTTTCATCTGGAAGAGCTGGTGAAGTTGGGTAGGGGATGTTTGGGTGCCCCTGTTTGGACAGCTGCACCAATGAACACCACTGGTAAAAGAGCTCAAAATGGATGGATGGCATTTTACAATATTGCAAAGCAGTGAAATAACCTGTGAACACAAGATTTCCCTGTCATTAACTTATGACATTTGCAAATACAATGTTTCTGTCAAGGTACTGCTGTGTCGCAGCATGGAGGGCTCAAACAGGGGAAGCTGACTGAAAGCAGCAACTTTATTGCTGAAAATAATTCTACACGTTTACAGGAAACCAAACTGAAAACTAGGAACTAGAAATAAGAAACTAAAAGCAAAAAACTAAAGAACTAAACAAGGAAATGGAGAACTAGGAATTTAGTAGGAGCCCACAAGTTACACAAAGCAAAGAGGGTGTACAATGCAACAATGGACAGAGGAACGCTCAGGGCTAAAATACACAAGCGAGTAACGAGGGAATGGGGAAACAGGAGGGAAACACAGCTGGGGCTAATAAGACATAATGAGACATAGGGGAAGCAAAACACTGAACACGGGACACGAAACTATCAAAGTAAAACAGGAAAACACAAGACGGGCATGGAGACACAGGTAGGGCTGAACGATATATCGCATTTGCGATAATATCGCGACATGATCAAGTGCAATTTTCTAACCGCAAAGGCTGCGATTATACTCTGGACATGTCCAAATTCATGGGCTGCATCCTCCTGAGGCCGCATTTGTAGACCGATTACGTCACAGCGACGTGCCGAAGGCTGTCCAAATTACTACCATATCCCAGAATTCATAGCGCGGCCCAGCCAAACTCCAGTTTCCAGCAATGGCGGCTGCTACTAAGTTTTAAAATTACTCATACTAATCTTTCTGGGTCACAAAATAAACTTTTAACATATTTTCAGGCGAGAAAGTAGTTGTGTAAACATCAAATATCTGCTCGGTTTATCAAGATATCCCATATTTGCAAAAGTGCTTCGACGTTTTCAGAGGCGTCTGCTACCCACCAGCTCGACAGCTAGCCGGGAGCTCGAGGGTTACTGATGCGGCCGAGAGCGGCACAACTCCCGGCACATCATTTTCAGATCACCGCGGAGTTTCGCTGCTAGGGTTAAACGTAATATATAAGTCACTTAGACAACCTAAAAATGTTATTGTTGGGCTTTTTTCAGTGTTTTGTTTGTTCGTGAGTAAATCGGTTTGGCTGGGATTAAAGTTATTAGATTAGATAAAATAAAACTTTATTAATCCCCCGGGTGGGTTCCTCCTTGGTTTTCACACAGCTGACTAAACATCAAACAGAAAACTTATTAAACAGAAGTATGAGACAGTCGAGAATTTACACCAGTGTCTGGTTATATTTTAGATAGCAAGAAGCAGACGGCCGAGTTTATTAAACTCCACCGAGACAGCGGTGACGCTAATCAGAACTAGACCGTCCAATTTCACGCCTTTAAATTTTAAAGGCGTGTTTGTGTGTGTGTTTATACAATTGCTATTATGTTTGCACTTTATGTGTAATGTTACTGACTGCAGAGATCAGTAAGATGTGTGTATTTTTTATTTATTAGTTTTATTTATTTAATATTATTTTTTAATTGAATGACTGTCTAGTAGTTCACAGATGTCGAAAAACTGAGTGTGGTAAAGCCACTGATTTTTTTTATGTATATTTCTGCAATCTGCACATTGTACTGACTTTAATTTTAATGTTTACACCAGGGTTCCTTGTCAGCACTTTATGCTCAGATGTTTGTAAGCTAAAAATAAACTATTGTGTATGTTCAAATATACTGTTGTGATTGAAGAAGTTAAATAAAAATGTCAGTCATCAATTCATGCATCACCTCATGTCATCATAACAGAGGTCTGTCTTCCAGGAAAGAACAGTTTAAAATTAATGTAATATAGTATTGGCCATACTATATGATGTATTGCTTGTCTTTGTTTAATAATACAGAAGACAAAGACCTTAAAAAATAATCGCATATCGCATCGCAATCGCAATATTGGGGCAAAAAATCGCAATTAGATTATTTTCCATAATCGTTCAGCCCTAGACACAGGCATGTCAAGGAGGCGTGGCTGACTGGGGAGACAGGAAACATAGAGACAGGGACGACTAGACATGAAAAGTGGGACATGAGAACAGAAACGAAACACAGGCTAAGATGAACACTGAGGGAGGGAGAACTAAGATTACTGAGAGCTTAAGAAGAAGGATAAACAAAACCAAGAACAATAATAAACAAATAATATTAAACCAAAAACACCGTGACAGTTTCAGGTCCAGAACACTCAGTTTTGGTCTCCACCAGCCAAGTTCTTTAGTTTTTCCTGATCAGGAGTCTGTTTTTGTTGTTGTTTTTTTCTTCTTAGTAACTGAAATTTGAATTTAATTAAATTTAATTAATCATGATATGTGCTATTGTCACATGGCTGTTTTAAGTGACAGTTAGATACTGTTTGCTTACCTTTAGTGTCTGTTATGCTAAAGATGCTGAGAAGCCAGCTGTTGACTCCTCTAGCACCATCCTACCCACACAGCCTCAGCTGCCACCAGCAGGAGGAGCTGGCAAGCTGTTTGGGAACCGCTTTGTTGCGACCAGATTGAAAGCTGTTTACCATTGCAATTTTGGTTTAAGCCTGTTTTTCACTCGGCCCCTACCTCAGGTAATGTCACAGTTTTACAGATGAACCCTGCAAAGCAAGCTAGCTAACAGTACCATTAGCTAAAATAAACCAAATAACAAAGACTAAGACTGCCGGCTAAAGACTTAAAAAATTAGTTCACAGACCAGTGGGTGACATCACAATGGACAGTCTATGCTATTAAATCATGTCTATTGCTAACAGCTGCCTGATTTCAGTGAAATCATGCTAATGGAAGTGGTGATGTTAACCCAAAATGAAAACATTTACAGAAAAGACGTGTAAACACCCTCCAGCGTTCTATACAAACCTTTGAGTAAAACTTTTATGAAGATTCATTGCTACAGGCACTTACGAGCTTTGAATTTAATGTTTATCTAAAAATATTAAAGATTGCTGACTGCAGACGTATTAATACTGCCGTTTACAGTTTTAAATAAATCTGATATTACTCTGAGATCGTCACATATAAGCTGATACATATTTACAACGTGTGTTTGGATTTGTCAGACCGCTCTGACCTCGCTCAGACTTTTGTGTGCAAACTGTAATGAGCCCAGTTTGCATGAGGTCAAATTCTCTAGCTGTCATTTTTTCCAGTGACCTTATATCTGAGAATTTGATCACCACTGTGACTCTGAATTTCAATTAACACGAGTATGACAATCCTGGCTGGTTTACGCTTGCAGGGAAAGCTGACCTGTTCTCCTATCAGTGAACTCTTTGTTTCCACTCGTGGACCGAGGAGGTTAAATTATCTCCCCTCCTTCCAGTTTCTGTCTTTTTTTTTTTCTTTTTCTGATCATATTTCATCACAAAAAAGCTGGAACACTTACTCAGTCATTTATCCAGAGGGGCTAAATGAGCAGTTTTACATACTCTAGTGGACTTCAGAAGATGCTACTTATATTTATTCAGGTCTGTGTCATGCTCTGTTAGTGGCAAAATCTATGAATGGAAGTGGAAACTGAAACCCTGCATTGATAGTAACTGATATTTATCTCTATGTGTAACAACTTTTAAATAACTTAGATCTTCAAACGAATTAAATGGACTTGACACAAACAAGGTAGGAAGTGCTGGGACAAGTGGGATCTTCATTTTGGATCTTTTTCAATAAAAATAACAATTTTTATTCAAATTGTTTGATCTATTTAACCTCTTAGTCCGACAGATTGATTTCTTTTTTTATACACTGCTAATTTCATTTACAAAGATTTTGTTTTTGCACTTTATTCAACTCCTGCTACATCTTGTGTGCTTTTGCAGTGTTTTTCTGTTTGTCTGTGTTTTCTTTAGTGTCTGTTCGTTTGACCTCTCAGGGCCACCGTAACATATAAGCAACAAATTGAATCTGTGGCCTTTCATCCAGTTATGTTTGATGTCGGGAACAGACGCACAATCCTCCCCCCAGTATTGTACTGATGTAGCTAACAGTGTTGCGCAGCTTTTAACAGAAGGTCACATTTACAGAAATTTAATAACTTTCTCAGACTGCGGAGGAAGGCCTGCTGTTCTTTACTCCGATGATGAAAACACAGTAAATATTTATTAGAGGAATTAGATTTCCATTTAAGCTGGTTATTGTGAGAAATTCTTGACTCTGAGTTCTTGATGCCAGAATACATTGGAATCATTCCTTATGTGATTGCACTAAGCTGTCTGCAGTGTAATTATATTGAAGAGCTATCTCTTTTTAAGTTTGACTGTCTGACGTATATTTGCTTTGCTTGCATAAACAGTTGTTGCGTCTGCCCAGCTTCCCCTCTGTCTCCATCTTTCAGCTCAGTGTTAGCAGTTTGCATTATTCAAACATATCGGAGACTTGGTGTCACTTTCACAGGTGTTGGCTACAAAACCAAAAAATCTGGACTTTTTTTTTCTCTCTAAAATCTCTAGTGTCTCTTACATACAGTATATGTATATTGCATACATCTCTGCACTAGGGCTGTTCGATATAACGATATATATCGGATGACGATATAAAAACGTCTATCGCTTCATTTTATGCTATTGTTTGTTTCGTGGTGTCGCAAAATAAACTGTTTATGACAATATTTTTTCACTGTTTTGATGGTCACTGTAGTGGCTATATTCATTTCTTAAAGTTCTCTCTTTCTCTTATATTTTATATAACCACACTACGGACGGACAAGCGCCTGTTTTTATGCGTTGTGGTTAGCAACAACGACGGTAAAACCATCGCGTGTCCGCTTGTTTATTTTCCATATAAACCTTTCACAATAAAGCTCAAGATCCTGTTGAGACTTTTCAAAATAAACTGAATCACGTGAAAGAGTATGCAGAGTATTTACGGATGAGAAGTAAAAAAGAGCCGTCAGGTGCTAAAAAATAAACCTTAGACTCAAACGTTAGAACAGGCTTTTCCCTGCAGCACGCCGTGTAATAAATACTCACAAAGAAAACGGCGGCCGTTACAACTTATGTCTAAAAATGTATCGTTTCATGCATCGGTTAAAACACTCGACTCCAGGTACACGACACCCAGCTGGAAACACTTCACGCAAGTCGAGCTGCCCGAAATTCACAGAAAATGTTAAATTTTTGTGATTTATATCGTTATTGGGACGATGGATATCTTATATCGGGATATGAGATTTTGGTCATATCGCACAGCCCTACTCTGCACCGAATCATACTTTTTATTAATCTCTGTCTCTCTTCCACAGCATGTCTTTATCCTGTCTTCCATCTCTCACCCCAACCAATCACAGCGATGGCCCCGCCCCTTCCTGAGCCTGGTTCTGCCGGAGGTTTCTTCCTGTTAAAAAGGAGTTTTTCCTTCCCACTGTCACCAAAGTGCTTGCTCATAAGGGGTCATATGATTGTTGGGTTTTTCTCAGTATGTATTATTGTAGGGTCTACCTAACGCTCCTTTACTGGATCAGCCATTTAGGTTTGACTCAGTTAACCTGATAACTTGAACTGCTGTTAAAGAGCGATTCAATTTACTAACTGTGTTACTGGTTAGCTAACTGATAATATATAACTGCATCTCTCTCACTCTTCCACTGACAGTGCAGTCTGCACAAATGTGGATCCGAGGTGTTCCACTGCTACCCCATGGTAGCTCTAAATGAGTTCATATCAAACACTGATATGTAGAGTTGGATAAAATGATGCAGCAGCAGCAAACACATGGACATTTCATTCTCTGAAATGAAAATCATTGTAGAAGAGCTTTCCCATTATAATCCGCCGTAATGCTCTTATTATGAAGGGCAAGCGGGAACGTGATACTTCCGGTCGAACTACGATCGGCAATTAACGATCCTCATAACAAATTGTCCGCTACAAACTCTGTATTATCAAGTAAACAATCACAAGCACCACATACAACATACAGAGAAGCTCTGATAAGACAGGAATGACGTTATGGACATGACAGACCGTACATGCGTCAAGTAAAGCTAAACCAGGATAAGCTAACAAACATAAATTAGCATATGAAAAGGGGATGACCTCCCGCGTTGCACCCCGCTCCAACTGTGAACTAACATTAGCTCCTAAATGGTAAACATAGTACTGTATCAGCATAAACAAAGGCAAAATGCAACACAGGTTAATACTCACTTATCATTCACGCACACATAACATCCCAGAGGAATCAGTGCACCCCCACCGGACCAACACTGCTCATCCGACATTAAACTGCCCACCTTACTAACCGGATGATGTCACCAAACGGTGGGCTGGCCCAAACTGACAGAAGATTGAATATTAAATGACCAGTAGATAAACTTATATAAACTTATAAACAACAATAGCATTATTCTATGAACTTTGGGGCCTTTTATACACTCTATAACCCTATATTAATCTTGTATGACATAGGCAAAATTGTAGCACCTGGGTATCCATAATAAAAGGGATGGTTGAGTGACATTATGTAAAAAGCTTTACTTACTTCATTTCTGATCTTTAAATGAAGTAACTGTCACGGACCCGGTTCCGGGGACTCGGGGTCCGTGAGCAGTGTGGACTATAATTATTATTATTATTATTATTATTATTATTATTTTGTGATGTGTGTGTTTAACCGGTGTGTTCCTGCGTTGTGTCTGATAATAAAAAGTAAAAGAAAAAAAGACCTCCAAGTAAGTAGCTTGCCCACTCCAGTTCCTCTCCCACAGGGGAATTGTAGAAAAGGGCCTGCATTTATTTTTACATTAAACATAAAGTATGAATTTACACGTAACATATTTGACATAAGATTAAAAAAACAACAACATGAAATCCAACATACCTGATAATAAAAGGTAAAAGAAAGAAAGACCAAGTAAATAGGTTGCCCACTCCAGCTCCTATGACCAAATACAAACAGTGGGGAAGAGGTACTCTGTGGCAGGTCACCAAGCTGACACACTGCTAACAACTTTACAGCACCATTGTTAATATAGCTTTATGGTAGCTTTACGAATATTATGACATGAAACTGTTATCTTTGTGCAGATTTCACATTGTCTAAGAAATATATACTTTTCTCCTGTCCAAGATAGCTTTAAATATATCATTTATGCTTGGGAACCAAATTACGATATTTTAGAAATCTCTAGTGGGCAGAGTTAAGATCAAAGACACTGAAGACGTCAAAGACGGAAAAGGATTTACCGGTAAGTTAAAACCGAGCCCATAAATACCACTCTGTAACAGCGGATTTTCAAACGCTAGCTTTAAGAAAGAGACAATTTATCAGCAAACAAATAGATATTAAAATGGGCAATAATTCATCAACCGTCACCAACACACAGTCAGGGACACAGGAGACAGCTCCTGAACCTGAATCCAAGCCCAAGAATCAAAAATGCAAAAAATTGCTTGGGTGCTTGTGTCTGTACCCACAGACGACTCTGACACAGAGGACACAAAACGTGTTGTTTCACAACAAAACTTGCAGAATGTGAACAACATGGTTGTAAATGCCACTGGTATCACTATTCACACCCAATATAAAACTACTGCCAGTATTAATCAAACACACATCTTAAACAACCTGCAGATAAAGCCCCCATTGGGTTTGATGTAGTTTGTGTTAATCCTGGAAAACTAATTGGGACTTTAATTGGACTTTAATTTAATTTAATTGGCTATTCTTAAAATTTAAAACCTCTGAAATCCCTTGGAATGGTAGATGTGGCAGATGGCCGCCCTTCATTTAGCCTGGTTCTGCCGGAAGTTTCTCCCTCTTAAAAGGGAGTTTTTCTTCCCCACTGTCGCCTAGTTCTTGCTAAGAGGGGTTTGCCTGTTGGGTTGTTTTTTTTAAATAACTTAAAAAAAAAAGTTAACAGCTGGGATTGGCTCCAGCACCCCCCGCGACCCTGAAAAGGATAAACGGTAGCGAATGGATGGATGAAAAAAAGTTAACCTCAATAAAAGTTTTTAAATTTTACGCTTATTTCTGTTTGTTTTCATTGTCTGCAAGTTATTTGTTATTCAGTTTAAACTGTGGGTAAAAAATGCTGTGCTGTCATGTGACCTGCTCTCTCGTGTGTGTGTTTCTTGTTTTGCATATATTTCAACCCAGGTACAAGAATTCATACTGATAACTGCAACATGTGGAACAAACGTGGAACAAATCAAACTGTGAACACAGTTGGTCACATCTAAACGCAGGCGCCTCATTGGTCAGTTCTACACGTCTGCGTGTAAAGTGATCTCAGAGCAGCAAGCTCTGCACCCACACTCAGACACCTCCAAAAACCCAGTGTTTTATTTTGTGCAACTACTTCCGGTAGTTGCACAAAATGCAACTAACGGAAGTAGTTGCACAAAATGACAGCAGTTGAAATTACTGCAGCCATGTGCAATAAATTTGCACTGTTGTTGCCTACTAAATAGTCATTTTAAAGAAGGGCTTGCTCCACCTCCTTGAGACAGCCTTCTCTTACTTGTAATTACTTGTAATCTGTTTACAATATTGTGGTAATTAACTGTGATAAATCTGTGAAAAATCACAAATCTTTTCCAGGATGAAATAGATCTGAAACAGAAATTTAGGAATTCCTCCACAAATGGTGACAGAGTTGCTGCAAGATGCCGAGTTTAATTTCAAATTTATATGAAAATGACTCAGGCGCTTAGCAACCCTTCTTATATATATACGAATTTAACCATGTGGTACCAGCTGAGTTGAATTCTGCTATTAAAAAGAGATGTATCGCGGGTGAGTTGAGATCATTGGTTCAAAGTGACTGATTGGAACAACTCAGTGCAGCCACTGGGCAACCAGTGACTTTTCCCAGTTGCAGGAAGGTTGCAATCATGTTTTTACTGTAGTGTGAGTGAGCTAGTAGGTAAACCAGACAGAGATGGAAATTTATTTAGTTGAAGTGCTACTTTGTTAGGATAGCTGTTGCTCCTGCTCCCAAGCCTTGTTATAAGTTACTATTTCACACTAGCCAGACTCACCTCTCATTTATACTTAACAGATACTCGAGACTTAGCTCTCTAAAGAAACCAGAGGAGCTTATTTTTTCAAAAAGCATATTCTTTTAGAGGGACTGAAAGCTGGAATTGTATGTTTTATGTCCTTCCAAACGATCATGGTTTTAAAGCAAAGCTTCTTTTTTTTTGTAAAAAGTAACTTTTCCCTATAATTTCTAAATTGTAAAAATTGAGCTTGAGTTTGATCCCGAGGCCTTTGCTGTGTGTGCTCCTGCTCTGTCGCCCTCTCTTTCCTCCTGAACTGTTGACTAAAGGTGACAAGCCTCAGAACAAATCTTGCCATGTAACAAGTAAACTGAACTTCCATTGTCTAAGAATCACAGATGCGCGTGCACACACACACACACAAAATAAAGAGATGTCAGACTTGTTGTCCTCACCAGAGTTTGTTCAAAATAAAGAACAAAACCTTTTTTAGTTTATTCATGACTTCCTGCTTCAGACTGTACCTCTGCAAATTATTACATACTTTTTTTACTATCAGTAACTGATGTGAACAGAAAACATCAAAGAAATGTCAAGACATACATACATTCATCTTGCTTCACCTGGACAAATTTAGAGGTTATGAAGTTCTAGTTTGATAACATTTGAAAGAAGCAGGCCATGAAGTAACTGAAGTCTGTTCGTACATTTGAAAAGCGAAGGAGTGCTTGAACATTTCTTGAGGTTAGCAACAGACAGGGCAGGATACCAAGACAATGATTTCCTTCCTGCCCTTTTTTTCTGGACACCGTCTGTGCTTTAGTTCACAAACAGCCTCAGTAGCCAGGTATTTTTCCAAGAAGCTTTCGATCCATTAGGGAAGACCAATTAGTTGCTACTTAAATCAGACCAAACATTTGGAACCACTTTTCAAATACATCACACAGAAACCTTTGATATTACAGCTTTGTAAGCTAACATGTTTCATGATCTGAAGACTGATGGGCACAAATAAAAAAAGAGTAGACTACTGATTAAAGTCTCACAACTGTACATGGAAGAAACAACATTGTTAAGAAACTAGGAAGCATTTTTCTGCCTTTCTGGAAGTTCTCAAATAGGATGGCGGTTACACTTCCTTAATAAGTCAGTGTTTGAATTATGAAAGGTCAGGAAATCAGTGAGCAATAGACACATCCTGTTGCTGTTGCATAGCTGGATGGCTGGAAGATCCAAATTTGTATTTTTTTCTACATGTTGAGAACTAGTTTAAAAAAAGGTTTTTATTTGACTGGTATGATCACAGTTTTTGGATTGCTACAATATATCAAAGTGATACAGTTAAACTCATCTTGACCTTTAAGGATTCAATCCCTGACAACAGGACAATGTAACCGGTGCTGTTCCATCTTTTCTCATTTCGCTTCTGTGAATGACTGAGCGTACAGAATCTCCATGGTGACAAAACCATCATTCAATTTCAAAACCCACAAAAATTTGTAATAATTTGAGTACCTCTAGTTAAAGTTAATGTAGCCATGAGGAAGCTGTGTGCTTTAAAAATAATAAATTGGGCTGTAGCATTTAGCTACTACTGGCTAAGTCACAACAATTACCCTATGACTGACGTTAACCTCATTTAGACATTTTTTAAATATATCTTATATTTGCTTTCTTGTCATGACTCGTTTGAGATGTTGTTTGTGCGTTAAAAGTTAAAGCTAGCAACAGGTCATCTTAGATTTGAATAAAAAGTAAATAGTGGGAATAAATTAATCAGGGACTGCTCAATTTATTGTTAAAATGTGTGTTTAACACAAAGTGTGAGGCATATCAGGAGGGGGGGGGGGGGGGGGGGGTGTACTGCTAAGCTAACGGTTAACTTTATAAATAGCCGATTGCCAGAGGAAATTGTCTGGTTTCACTGAACACTCAGCAAGAAAGCCAGAATATACATTTGCCAAAGTATGTAAAGAAAATAGAAACATAGCCCACATTAGTGGTTATTGCTAGTTGGTTGGTTTTTGTATGGACGGACAAGAAATGTTGGTATTACGTCACACTAAGTTCTACTAGATGCCAAAAATCAGCCGTGGAGCCAGTGGTTGGTTTGCAGAGCTTTTGACCTCCAGCCACCATCAGTGGGGCAGCCTGCTGAAGAGGCTAAGTGACCAAAAACACCAACAGAGATTTGCCCTACTCAGTGTACCGTCCCAAGGTAATGCTACAAACTGCATTGGCCACTCTTCTTTGTTCTTTGTATGGGAATAAATTAGCACAGTGCATAGCGTTATTTCAAGTTAAATGCACCAGCTGTTGAAGGTTTTACTGCGAAGTGAAACTTCAGTTTTCAGGGTGATATTTGCAACAACATATGCTATGTTATCAAGAGAGACCCAAGTTATTGCACAACACATCACCATAGTTGCCACTGCGTTTAAGTAAAAATGGAAGAATTCAAAGTTAAGGCACTAAAACTGCTGCCAGAATGAAAGACCGTTCAGAGATATCAAACCAAAGTCTATGTTTCTGTGATTTTTGTTTTAATGTTTTTTAAAGAACTGGCTCCTCGTGCTGTTTTAGAATATGTGGCAAATTTCCCTTTATTTAAATATTCCAGACTGATTAATGTGAAAAGGTTCAAGCATGACACCTTCACACAAATGCATGATTATATGATGACTATTCCCTTTCCTGTCCAGTTTGAGCTATCATTTTTATTAGTAGTTACCATTCATAACAGAGGGTCAGTCATATAACATGACTATATGTTATATCTGTTTGTACAAATATCTGTTCAGGCAGTCTTCTGTAAGAATTAAACATAACATATTACAATGCCAGAGGCTGAGGCCATGGTTCTCAGCCGGAAAAGGGTGGAGTGCCCACTCCGGGTCGGGGACGAGTTCCTGCCCCAAGTGGAGGAGTTCAAGTATCTCGGGGTCTTGTTCGCGAGTGATGGGAGAAGGGAGCCGGAGATCGACAGACGGATTGGGGCTGCAGCTGCAGTAATGCGGACGCTGCACCGGTCCGTCGTGGTGAAGAGGGAGCTGAGTGTAAAAGCGAAGCTCTCAATTTACCGGTCGATCTACGTCCCTACCCTCACCTATGGCCACGAGCTGTGGGTAGTGACCGAAAGAACGAGATCGCGGATACAAGCGGCAGAAATGAGCTTCCTCCGAAGGGTGGCTGGCCTCTCCCTTAGAGATAGGGTGAGAAGTTCGGCCATCCGGGAGGGGCTCAGAGTAGAGCAGCTGCTGCTCCACATCGAAAGGAGCCAGCTGAGGTGGTTCGGGCATCTGACAAGGATGCCCCCTGGGCGCCTCCTGGGTGAGGTGTTCCAGGCATGTCCCACCGGGAGGAGGCCCCGGGGCAGACCCAGGACACGCTGGAGAGATTATATCTCTCGGCTGGCCTGGGAACGCCTTGGTATTCCCCCGGATAAGCTGGAGGAGGTGGCTGGGGAGAGAGAGGTCTGGGCCTCTTTGCTTAGGCTGCTGCCCCCGCGACCCGGCCCCGGATAAAGCGGATGAAGATGGATGGATGGATATTACAATGCCAGACACAATACACGGCCAATTATTGCTGTTTGACTCTGTCACATTGCAAGTGTATCAACGCCTTATCGACAAATTATTTATCAGCCACGTCGTATTAGCCTCATGACAGGGCTTAGGCCTTCCCAGTGCTCTCACACATGAAACGCAGAAACATCGGTGAGTGAAGAAAATCATCAAATACAACTAACGTAAAAACATGTAGAAATCAAAACACACGTATAGAAAACAAAAGAACCTAAAGGCAAAGCCCAACAGTCTCCGGCGTTTGTCAGAGATCGGCTTTTGCCGTGTAAAAACAGTCGCGTCACAGACATCAGCAAGGCCTCGATGTTCATTTGTTTTTCAAACAACTTTTTTTCTCAAAAATATGATGGCGGGTTTCCAGACAAGCTTTTTGCTTTGTTTTTTTTGTTTTTTTTATGCTGCTGTGAATTTATTATTTGGAAGCAACAACTTTCCATTAAAACTGGTTTAAATGGTATACAACTGGATCCACACCATCGTCTTTGTGTGCGGATGGAAGGCACCGGCCTTTACAAAAAACATCAGTTGTGTTTTGCTTTGTTGCGTCACCCTTTACCAAAGAAAAAATTAATTAAAAAAACAAAAACAGAGAACTTTGCTTTTTTCTGCCTGCAATGTTCGTTTCCCTTATTTGATGTAAAAGTGCAAATAAATACTGAATAAATACATTTAGCAGATAATGGCATCAAACTCCAAATATTGTTGGTAGTGAGTCCATGATGCTGAATGATGCTTCTCACAGCACGAGGATCCAAATATGTTCAAGTCAACACACATAATCAATGTGGATCACCAGCCATCATCTAGAAAAAGGTTTGGTTTGAGGGCGTGCCAGCTTCATGTTGGTGCCACATTTTGATTGTAAAAGCTGCGTATAGGTGGAGTTTTAAAAAAAATGTAATTTAAAAAAAAAAAAAAAGAGGAGGACTTTGGAACGTGAGCAGCTCTCTTTTTGTGAAATGTAAACAACGTCACTGCATGCATAAATAAAAACTATGAATAAATAACGGAAATCAATGTCAAAACATACAAAAAAATGAATAAAACAAGAACAAAAAGCTTTTAAAGCACACCAACGTAAAAGCTGATTCTCTTGTTATTCGTTTGAATGAGAGAGGAAGAAGGGAGGAGCCATGAAGGAAAGACGGAAGAGCTGATGGACTAATTATTGCAAGATACACTAAAGGTGGTAAGAGAGTAGTTGAAGTAAACAGAGTATATTATGTAGGGAGAGTACATTTTTCATATTCATATTAAGGTTTTATCTTTCTTCATTTGTACACTTAAAGACAAACATGGTCGGTTAAATGACTCGCCATGTCCAGCTATGATTTGATTTGCAGGCTGTTTCGTTGGGAGGATCATTTGTCTTTGCTCTGTAGGCGATGTTCAGACAGGAAGCACATATATGACACTCGTATTGGGTTTTTCTGACAAATCTTTTTAGAAGACGCTCTGACCAAACTGCAAAGTGTGGCAAAAGGAAGAGCAGAGAACTGCAAACATGGCAGACAGACAGAAAGGTGAGAGTAGCAATCTGGGCAGATTAAGAGATCGCAGCACAGCAGCTTTTTCTTATACACAAAAAAAACAAACCAAAAAAGTACACCTAGCATGTGCATATGATCAACAAACTACAGTGATGTAACAGCGTGACGACTGATGGTTTTAAACAGACAATTGTGATGCCAGACTCCCCGATCTGTCTGAACACAGCTCGAGTTTGTGGGTCTGCCAGGACTGCTGCTCTGTGAAAGTGATGACGGAAGGCGTCTGTTATTCATTCAGATCCACGTTATCTCAACTGTTGCTTAGTTAAAGTTTGCTGTTGATGCTTGGATGACATCGGCGGGGAACGGGGAAGGTGCGACGCCTTCAGCGTCAGTTCTTTGTGCATCAAAAAGGAAGAACAGCAGGTCAACTGCTGCTTTAGGGTCAGCCGCGCGCGTCACCGGCTCCTGTTCTGCGACATGAAGAGCAGCACCTTGCGGATGCCGCTGAGACGGTTTCTCAGAGACGTGAGGGCGAGGAACGGTAGCTGAGCTCGGCCCTCTAAAGGAAGAACTGCTAGTAACCACCAACACCACGAGGGACCGTTAGGGCTGGCCTGCAAGCAAAAAACACACAAGTGAGATGGTTTTAAAGGGCAAAATGAAGTAGAAGAAAAATTTGGATACTTTAGTCCCACTATATAGAAATAGAAGCTATAAAAGAAACAGACTGTGTGTACCTGAAGTTCAGAGTCTTTGTCAGGCATTGGTCCGAAGTGGCCTTCAATGCGAGCTTTCTGCTCAGCTTTCAGAGAGTTGACCCAATACACGGCCTGCTCGTACACCACGTCATGCAGACACTGCAGCTCGCGCTCTGCTACGCCCTCCACCTGCAGACAACAACACCTCTGAGCTTTAACATCTTAGCAACAGCTCACCATCCTTCTCTAAATAACTCTCCAGGTGGAAAACTTCACCTTTGCTGCATACATCTATAGACTAGTTCTTACAACCATAAAATCTTTTGAAAACAGATGCAAAGCTTGACTTGTGCTTCTGGCTGAGTAACGGAGGGACACTGCATGCTTGAAAAATCCCAAAGTAGCCACAGCATACTGTATCCTGCTTTATCATCTCTTTTTTCTTCTAAATGAAACCATATTTTAATAAATGAGCATCACACTGGATTAAACAAGACTTGAAACTTGCAACTGGGGCTCTGAAATAATCGGAAAATGTTTACTCGGGTTATAAATCAATTATGAAATTGGCTTTTCTTTTTCAGTTGGTGTTGGGTTGCCCCCTGCTGGCCATTAGAAAGAATGCTAGTTTCAGACACTTGTGCATCAACTTGTTTTCAGACCAGGATGTTAATAACACCTTATAAAGTCTAAACTCATCCTGTCATCTCTCACTCTCCCAGCTCACAACCCCCACCACCTCATACCTTAACATCTTCCAGGTACTCTATGTCAGCTGTGTTGTAGCCGTCCCTCTCGCTGTGCTGAATTACTTTAAACCTCCGTTTGCCTATCGTGTCCACAACCGAGCGGCCGTCGGAGAAGAACTTGACATCGCGGATCTCCAGTAGGCACCCGTAGTCGGCAAACCTGGAGGCCGAAGGAGAAAGCGCAGGGAGCAAGTTAACATTATGTGCATTCATAGTCCGACACCAACTCCACACAGCTGCAGTCAAAGTACTAACCCTTTGAGGTCATCTCCCAGACACATGCCAAAGCAGTTGGTACCCGTCTCCATGCATCGGCGAATCATCAGTCTGTAGCAGGGCTCGAAGATATGGAGAGGGCATGGCACAGTAGGGAAGGCCATGGTGCACACGAATATAGGCACATTCTTGTTAAGACTAAGGGGAGACACGGAAAAAAAAAAAGTCTTTTTTATTTTCATTAAGGAGGAGATATCGTGTAAAAAAAACAAAAAAAACAAAAACAAAACAAAACAACAACTTTCAATTAAAAATTCAACATGAATGAAAATCTTTTGTAAAAAAAACAACAAAAAAAGTTAACTTAAACTCCAGGTGAACTTTAGGCCAAATGTAAAAGACACTGGTTAACGTGAGAGTGAATTAATTTATGCATTGGCCGTCAGGAAAGTGACACATGAAGCCTGAATGACCAACACTCAGAGATCACTGTGTCGGACACGTGTGCCGTCAGTTGTAGGTCAGTAGGTCAAACAGCCGAGGATATTCTCAAAATGTTAATGTCACACGTAAGCTGCAATCCATCAAAAGACTTGCTGGGAGAAAGAAATATAAGCAGAGCCTGATAATAAGACAGTGGAGAAGAGCGGGAAATATGAACTTACTTGGAGAGCTCAGCCATTTCCTCCAGGTGGATTTTCTGTCTTTCCATGAGCTCAGAGGGAAGATACTTCGATATCAGGTTCTCAGTTATTACCGTCTTACAGTATTTCCTCTGGACCAGATACTGGAGACAGACACAATGAATATGTTAACAGCAGCAGAATGACACAATAAGGATGTCTCCTGTGGTTGTTGTCCCACAACCTTGTTAGTCTGACTGGTTTCAAGGGATCCACAAATCAAATATGCTCAAAGCCCTGACAATGACATTATTACTGGAGCATAAGAAATGAACCAAACTATATAAAACATGGTTTCTGCAACAATATAAACAATATTATAAAGACTCAACATTCATTAATATGCTAGGTTACCAACTCTGTATTTATAACAACTCTGGAAGCCACCTTAGATCAGTAGCTTACAATAACCCCCAAAGACTTGTGGGATAAGTTGACACCACCTTCCCCAACATCAAATATCCTTAGCAATTATGTTTAGTAGACCGTTTATCAATTAGCATTTTTTTTTTTTTTTAACCCAAATACCTTAAGCATCCATCCTCTATTTTTTTTATTCATATACGTATGTGTATGTATATATATGTGTATGTGTGTGTAATATATATATATATATATTCAATATCGATATCGGTTCAATATCGATACGAATATCGTTGCACCCCTAATATATATATTCATTCATTTACTAGCTAACCATTTCAATAGCTAGCCAAACGTCTACCAGTTTTCCAACTTTTTATTTCAGAATTTCAGCTAGCTAGTTTAAGCCACATTTTATTTATCATGTGTAGCTAATAATTACTTTTGTTTATGCCTACTGTTAACCCCCCCCCCCCCCCCCCCCACACACACACACACGCACACACACAAAGCATATCTTTTAGCAAACTTTAACTGTTAGCCATACCTATAACAAGCTTTTTAAATTTTTCATTATTGCTTATCTATACAGTTACTTTAAATTCTTCACAAAACCTTTTCAGAGCTCATAAATTCTCTATAATTTCACTGTTTTTTCTCTTTATATTAGGTAATTTATCTTTCCACACAGCACCTTGCTACTGCAGAGGAATAATTATACCCCTGGTTGGTAATCATTGCTTAGGCCTTAGTGAATGTGGACGGTCAGTCTGAAAAGTTTATTGAATTCCCATGCCACCTACCTCAGACATATCCTCTTTACAAAGGGGACACTTTGGGTTATGGTCCAGACATCTCTCCAAACACTGAAGACAGAAAGTGTGCCCACACGGTGTTGTCACTGGTTCATAGAACAGTCTAGATGGGAAACACACAAACAGTGAAAAACCACGGACAAACAAGGGTAAGCTACACTACAACAGCAATAAAATGCCTTATTTAAAGCGTAAGATTCAGTGTGTTTGCATTCTGGCCCTACACAGCCTGCTTGTCCAGTGTCAGTTGCGTAAACCTAGCTGTAAATCAAACTGCTCTCACCTCATACAAAGAGGACACTCCAGATCTGCGGGGTCAAAGAGGTCGTCATCCACAGAGCTCAAATATTCCGGCTCCTCGTTTGGCTCTAAATGTAGAGGTAATCAACAATAAATACAATGCTGAAGTTGCTAATAGTATATGACAGCGTATGATTGTGCAAAGCTGTATAATCACCAGATTTGGATCTCTTGTGATCGTTGTTCTTCCCCTGAAGTTCCACCTTTGCCTCCTCTTCTGAAATCCTTCGTTTCCGTTTGGTAAGGAAGCACTGGTCAAACCTCCCGACCTCTGTCCTCCCCTGACATTTGCTTTGATTCTCCTTCGGTGACCTCTCTGGTGCAGGGAGAGTCGAGGTAAGATAAGACTCTGGAGACAGTGATCCGGGACTAAGGGTCTGAGGATGGAGAGTAAAGATGCAGAGAAGAAGAAAATAAATTAAAGAGAAACTTCATGTGGACTTGATTTGGATTGGCTGACTTCCAGACGTGGAACATCTCTTACATGGAAGGGAGCACCGATGCTGTTTTTGATGTGTGCTCTGGAAGACAGTATATTGGTGTAGTCAGAGATGTGTTCAGGGACCTGATCTCTGACTGGAGCCAGCAGATCACTCAGGATCTGAAAGAGGAAAATAAGCCATTATGTCATTATTTTGATGACACTGCAAATACACACTTAATGTTTTCCCTTAAAACATTAAATGATTTGTTGTATTTAATGTGCAGTAGGGCAGGTCACAAGATAACAGTGGTCATATTTACCTTGTAAGCCTCAGTCTTAGCAAGTTTACAGTCAGGCTCTATGGACAGACACACTAGGTACTCTCTTAGAGCCTCCTCACTCCTGCCCAATGACACCAGGGCCTGGCCCTTGCGAACGTGACCCTGTACACAAAAGAAACATGCAGCATGTTGCAGCTTATTCACTTTGCTACTACACTAGGGCAAGTGTTTAATATAATGAACTAAAAGCTACAGTTTCTCTGCTGTACCTTGGACCAGTGAGGCATCAGTCTACAGGCCATCTCAGCGTCCATCAGAGCCTTTTCGTGTCGTTTCAGGCTCGAGTGGATCTGGGAGCGGTTACTAAACAGTATGTGGTCTGTTGGTGCTGGAGAGAAGAACCCAAGCAACCGTTAGTTGTAAACTTTTAGGAATGGCGCTACGTGTTTTCCACTTATTTTTTCCCTTCTTCTAATAAAATATTTTTTTAAACTATAAAAGAAAAGGAAATGTTTCCAGAGCCCAGAGTTATGAATTTAAATGGCCTTTCTGTTCAACCAGCAATTAAAAACAGTAATGATTATTTGACAGTTATATGGAGGAGCAATCATTTAAGGAACATACAATAATTTAAATAATTCTTCTGACAAGAACTCTATATATTCTAGTTTTAGCTTCTAAAATAATAAAATTAATTCTTTTAATCTCTTCTTTTAAAACCAACAGCCCGACCGATAGATTATTCTTAATACCCATATCTATATTTGGCAGTTTAAAAATCAGATATTCCGATACATCAGCCGATATTTTTTCATTCAGACACACAAAACATAAACAAAAACATGTTAACATGACAACATAACACACAAACATCTTCAGACTGCTTGTTGACTGATATCAATTTACACTGAGGTGACACATACCGCATATATGAGCAGCCAGCATGCTTAATAAATAATAATAATAAATAATTAACTGTTTATTAATATACCCTTGTTCCCTGTAAGATCTGAGCCTAGTATAGAATACAAATAAATAATGACCACTATATTTTCCCTTTTCAAATGTCTTAAACAGTATCCGCTGGCATGTTATAACGCTGAGTGAATGTTTAAAATGGGTTCGTTTCGACATTACAAAACGTGTTAAGAAAAAAAAAATGACTGCCTTATAAAACCATGCAGTACTATCAAGGTCACCCACATTGTAGGTTTCATAACGTGAAAAACTTATGCAAATACCACTGATAGCCTTATGGGAACCGGAAGGAGATATTTCCCCAGCTTCGCTACGGGCACAGGCAGCAAATCACTCAAAGAAACCAACACAGGAGCCCCAAACATGACAGAACGAGCCAAAGTAGGGCCTGTAACTGCACAGGCGTCAGGCACAACACAAGCATCACAGAAGGAAGATTGATTAGCACTGTGGTTAACTGCAGGCAGCCTTGCTGAACATAGATGCATACACACAAAGATACATATCACACAGACCTGCTCTAATTATAACTCTTTAGACTGGCATTCACTCTTTGGAGACCATCTCCAGGCTTAACTGCAGCATGCCTAAATGCAACTTTGGGCCTGATCTTCACCTCGAGCCAACATTACTCTGAAAGCATAACCCTTAAAAAAAAAAAAAAAAAAAAAAGGTCAGTCCTTTGGGAATGGACTCCTTTTTAAAAAAAAAAACAAAAACAAAAAAACCAGTGCTTGAAAACTTTGACCCCCACCACGGAGGATTTTGGCCTTCCACCCAAAAGGAATATTCTTCTATTTTTTTTAAGAGGTGGGGTTTAATTTTGACAGAAAGCCAAAAATAACAACAGGAAAATGCACAGAAGTCATCCAGGATCCAGGAAAACCCAGCATACATCCATCTGTCTATGAATAAGGTGATGTGGAACTCAGTTTCTGCAACTGTGAAAACCTTTGTTAATTGTGATCTGTCAGAACACCTTGAGGAAAACATGTTAGAACCACGTTGAATCATCAAAAAGCCCAGTTGACAACTGTGGGTGCTCTCCAGCTAAACTCCTGCTTTGAGATAAATGTGGGAACCCAGTAGTCAGAAATGTTCGGTCCTTATGCAACGTAAAAATACTCTGCCTGTCAGCTGTCAGATAGTCAGCAATGGAAAATATGGCACACTTTTTAAAGGAGAAACACTAGCTCCAAACTTACACAACTAGCCTATTAAGTGACTGAGCTACAGCTGCACACTGCTGTAAAGTCTAATGAGGACAGGCTAAGGATCCAAGACGCAGAGGGCTGTAGTTTGATCTCTGTGTTAATCACTACATTTAACTGATGAAATAGGAAAACAACGAAGGGGCATATGGCTCTTTAAATGCTACTTAAATTAATGCATGTCAGCAAAATGTTAAATTAGGGATTGCCCCTAGCTCACTGCCAGTGATTCCTGTCTGAAGGTCACAGTTCACCTATGTTATCACCATCCAAGCTCTTCCCAATTAAAAACAAAACAAAACACAAAAACAGAAACTGAGCGCTGGTGTGCCCAGCGGTGACCTGCAATAATACCCTTGACCTACATTTGCCTGATCCATTGTTTGACGTTACACAATGAGGGGGGGGGTTACGTGCTTACGCAATGTTTGGTCCACTGGCCCAGCCCACATTACCCTGTTATCCAACACATGGCGATGTGACTCTTAGATGCCAGCAGAGAGGTGGCTAGCTACTGTGTCACCGCCACGATTATGACTAATAAATGTGGAACAGCTCGACCTTGTTATTTTACTGTACTTTTTACATAAACACACCTGACATGCTGTTATGGAATAATAGGAAAGTTACAGAAGTAGGCTACAGCAGCCCTGTCACACACACACACACACCCTTTCTTTTTGCTTCTTAGTAATAATAAGAATAAGAAGCAGCAGCTCGGTGTCTTACCTGCGAGTATTGCTTGGTTATACTTCTCCAGGGCAGCTTCCATCTTTTTCTCGGCGTACAGTGCGTTGCCCTCCCGCCTCAGCTGGCCGGCCTGGTACTGGGTGGGGAACCACTTGGCCAGCAGGTTGCTGAGGACCACATTCACCCTGAGACCTAGGCTGTCGCTCACTGCTGAGACATTCTTACACTCCTTACACACCACCGGTCGCTCTTTCTCTTTCCTCTCCCTCTCCAGACACTTTTTACAAAAGCAGTGACCGCACGTCAGAGTCACCGGCTCGAACAGAAAGCTCAGGCATATCCGGCAGGAGAAGTCTTCATACCCGCAACCTGTGGCACCCGCTCTCGGGCATACAGTTGCACCTGCCTCCTTTGCCCTACACGGGTTGCCCCGTTGCCTCTCACCCTCGTCTTGCCTCCGTATAGTACCCGACAGGTACTCTATGAGGTTGGCCAGGTGAGTGGGTCTCAGCCTCTCTATCTCCGAGGCTTGCCGGTACACATCAAACGCTTCCGTGAATTTCCCCCAAAACGCGAGCGCGTCAGCCCGCTTCACCATCAGCTCCCGCCGGCTCTGCGGATCTCCGAGACACGCCAGCTGGCACTCGTAGATGTCCGCGGCCAGGTCGAAGTTTTTCGACTTGAAAGCCTCTGCTGCGAGATGCAGCATGCTCTCACTCTCCGTCCCCATACAGAGCAGGCTGTCCGAAGCGTATCAGCTCATCTACGTGGTGCATGTCTGCACCCCAGCTGCTGCCATTCACGTCTGTCCCCTCCGCTGCAAACGACTGACAACTCTGCACGTTCATGCCCTAGTCCAGGAAGGACCGATATTATTCTCAATGGACCATGGCGAGGAGGTGAAAAAAAAAACTGTTATGTAAAAGTTGTGTCACGTGACGCCGGCCAGCTGTTCTCATTGGACGAGTTTGGAAAACTGTTACAAAACAATCTGCCATGTAACAGTTTCAGTGTCGGGGCCATGGGGCGGGATGTCTGACCTGCATGCTGGTTTCTTGTAAACAGTGACCAGGGTTCCCAAAGAATGACACCATTTAGTGGGACGACATGTAATCGATCTCAATTG
This sequence comes from Maylandia zebra, assembly GCF_041146795.1. Taxonomy (NCBI): domain Eukaryota; kingdom Metazoa; phylum Chordata; class Actinopteri; order Cichliformes; family Cichlidae; genus Maylandia; species Maylandia zebra. The sequence goes on from NC_135168.1 coordinate 31,312,555, forward strand.
ACCAAGAGTATGAAAATTTGTTGTAGTGTCACAGATTTGACATGGTTCAGCATGTATTTTAGTGTGTCTCATACTATCTCATACTAGTGACAACCTGAAAAGAGAGCATGTCAGGCTGTTTTTAAAATGTGCTTTAATTTGTTCAAGTTTTCAGTAACATTTTCTTATAGAAAAGATTTCTTCATTTAGGCATTCCAAAGTAAATAACCCATGTGTGCGGAATTTTATAGAACATTACTTCCTGTTCCAGTTGAGCTTACACAAGAAACTGTCAAATGCATGCCCTGCTAACAGCTGTTGTCAGCATCTTGTTATGTGTCTAACAAAACTGAGTTACATAAATATTCTTTTATTTAACTTCTGGGCAAAAAAAAAGAAAAAAGAAATTCACATATTCCTTTTTTTCCCATTACAAAAATAAAGGAAAAACAAAATCCAAAATATTAAAAAAGAGAACAAAAGAAAACACAATATCTTAGCCATCACCTCCTTACTGCGTGATTTTAGTGGCTGCAATTACCCATCCCACACACCGCCACCATAAAACAGATAAGATATGGAGGTTTCCCACGTGTTACCAGCTTCAAGGTAACCATTGGTCATGGAATCGTAACTAAAAGGTACTGACCTCCATATTTTGCAAGAAATGCAGACGGTGAATGTATTTTTTGTGGAGGAAGGTAGGATTTTTCTTTGTAAATTTGATGTAAATGATCAAAACTGGTCTTAACAACTGTGGTCGGTTGTATTTCGAATGTAAAAGCCATTTTTTTAAAAACTACCAACACCGAGGAGCAATAAGAAACAAGGGGGGCAGGGACATCCATTAACCAGTCTAGATGAGGGACAATTTCCAGATACAATCATTTTGGTCTTGTTGACATTAAGGGGGGAAAATTTAGTGTTAACCAGTGTTTGCTATCTTATAGACAATCAAACAGAAGCGTCAGTGGGATATAGGCATCAAATCTAATAGGGAAATATATTTGGATGTCATCAGCAAAACAATGAAAGGGAATATTGTGTTTCCTGAAAATTGATTCTAGAAGCAGCATAACATCAGAACCACCTGCCTGTTCTTGTGCCGGTCCCCCTTTTCTGCCAAAACAGCCCTGATCCATTGAAACATGGACTCCACTTGGTCCCTGAAACTGTGCCGTGGTATCTGGCATCAAAATGTCATCCACAGATCTTTTTAGTCCTATAAGCTGCGAGGTGGGGACTCAATGAATCAGACTTGTTTGTCCAGTACATCCCACAGATGCTCAATTAGACTACGATCCTGGGAATTTGGAGACTGCGTCAAAACCCCAAACACATTGTTGTGCTCCTCAAAGCATTCCTGAACCATTTCTGTTTTGTGGCAGGACACATTATCTTGCTGAAAGAGACCACAGCCATCAGGAAATCCTGCTTGCATGGTCTTTAGAAATGACATGTACAACCTTATGTAAGTTGTACGTGTGAAATTTACAACCACATTGATGGAAGGGCCGAGGTTTCCCAGCAGAACATTGCCCATTGTCCAGTTCTGATGCTCAAGTCCCCATTGTTGGTGGATAGGGGTCAGTATGGGATCCTTGAATGGTCTGTGGCTATGCAACCCCATACCCACTGTGTATTCTGACATCTTTCTGTCAGAACCAGCATCAACGTTTTCAGCAATTTGAGCTACAGTAGAATGTCCACATGGGCATCTGTGAGCTTTGGCATTCCATGACCCTGTCGCTGGTTCACCTGTTTCGATAAATACTGACTGCTGCAGAATGAGAGCTGCAGTTTTGGAGATGGTCTGACCCCACTGGACACTGTTACCACAGATTTGCATTGAAGGCCCTGTCACTTTATACTAAGTTGTAATTCCATCTCCTCTTCTAATTTTTCTTATCTTAAACTTGATAATGCTCCATACAGATTGGAAATTGGATCCCTACTGTGACCTCTGACCTGAATCTTTATTAAGCACCTTTAGATAGGTGTACCCACATATTTAGACGTGTATTTAGAATGTTTTTATTCCCTAACACGTGGTATTTGTATAATATTTAATTGTAAAATCAAGATATTCATGACTTCTGTCACTGATCTGGAGGAGTTGGAGTAATTTTAACTATACACAGAGTTCTGACAGAAGGCAGTCTGAGAAATATGTATCCTCTACATGTCCAACACACGGATCTCAGGGAGACTGGGAAATGAATGCTTTTGCTGAGAAGCACTTTGACTATGTGAGTGGACTCTGTTGGCTGGCACAGATGTGAAGCTCACAGCACAATAATTACTGCGGGGAAACCGCTCGGCTCTGACATCGGATGACAAAGCTGTTAATTATTATTACAACCCCGTCACATCCTGTCATTGATCCTCAGATGGTGACACAAGGCGTAAAAGAGCAGATGTTAAGATATCAAACTGTGACACGGCCAAGATGGGTTGCTTTGATAACTGTGACAGCTCGCCAAAGCTTTGAAGATTAGCCAGAGATTGTTGCATAAAAGTGTTTGCACAAGGACAAAAACAAGGCTCAGTAGCACCTTAAAGTGTTTTTGTACTGATGCACATTATTAAAATGACATGTTAGCAGATAATATTCTACTACGGTATCGGTCTGAAGAGTATGGCAGGTTCTTTGTGACTGCAGGTGTGTAGTATTATATCAGCTCACTCTTAATGACAGACTACATAACTTCTGATGGAGGAATAAAAGACACCTTTGGTTATTTCGGTCTACTAAGGGGCATTTGTCATCATCCTCTAATTATGACTTCTGGCCAGTGTGGGTGGTGTTCAGAGTTAACCATAATTAGAAGTAGGTTAAGGCTTGAATTTAAGGACTGTAGTTAAGGGATTGCCTTCTGCATGTTTTTGGATACAAGCCTACGTGGTATTATTAGCCTCACCTGAAGCCTATCAGCCGTATTTCCTGTAGGGTTGAAATAAAACTTGTGTGCTAAAAGGCGTTTAGAGTGTGTGTGAGCAGGGATTAGCGGCGAGCGAGCCAGTCGGTGTCGATCTCAGTAGGTCGGCCAGTCTGGCCTGTGAACTCAATCCCGCACACAGACAGAAACGCAGGCTGACGTGAGCCTGCACACCGCAGCAGACACAGACACGCTGACACACATGCAGAAACAGACGTTCTGACATATATGCAAACCAGGACACGGGCAGAATATTATGCAAGCACGTGGCCATATGCTTACTTTGCCCGGACACACACGCACACGCACACACAGTAGTGGGAGATTCTCTTGCTCCTTCTCACCTTGGGTGCCTCTAAATAGGCCAATAGTCAACCCCAGTGCAGACCGTCTGGACGTTGGATAGCCTGCTCATTTAGGACACACAGTTATCCTCAAAGTCACCTCTTCAGACTTTTAAACAACGTCTTGCTTGGATAGAGAGATAGCTGGATATTTGCATGATGGCTGCCAAGTCTGCACTTTGAGAGTTTCTAAAAGAGTCACTGTTCATTTGTTGACAGTGAAAATATATTATGAGGTATTGGATCATTTGGGAAAGAATGCATAAACACAGACTAATGATACTGTAGGCATGAGAGGACCGCTTGTAGCAAACGTCTTTAATCTGATTTGATCTTGGAAATGTGAAGTTGAGGTACTGGATGTACTGAGACTTGTGACTATGAAAATAACATTTTTGATTTTTTTTTCTTCTCAAAATGTTTTCCTAAGAAGAGAAATGACTTTTCAGTGGGTCTGTTTGTTGGTTAAAGATAGAATTGTGTTTGTAAGGATGAATTTGTGGTCTTTTTTATTAGAAATCAGATGGGATTGTTAAGAACAGCCTTGTTATAAAGAATATTCCCATCAAAATACTAAAAACACAACATCTGCATAGTATTTATTATTAACTGTAATTATTAAAGATGCTCTGTGTAGATCTTTTAATGGGACCTGTTATGCTCATTGTCAACTCCACATTTTTATTCAGTTCATCCACTCTTTGAAACAAGCCACTCTAGCTCCTCCCACTTTAAGCCATGCTTTCTTCTGATTGGCAGCCCCTCACAACCAGAAGGGTTGATGGGGCTACTGTGCTCAAAGTCAGAGCTGTCTGACTGAGGATATCTGCCCTCAGTGATGTCATACAGAGCCAAAAGATTTTTTAAAAGTTAATTAGTTGTGCACATGCTGACTTCATTATCTCAAACTTCAATATAATTCAATATTAGCATCCACCATCTTATTAGTATATATGTATACGGGGTGAAAGGGAAATTAAATCTCAATTTTTAACATTCATCACAGTGTGAGTTCATTCCCACAGGGTGTAACCGTCTACATGGTGTTAGGGCTCAGAGTGAGTGTAACGGTTACTCACCAGTTCCACTACTCAGCATATTTGCCTTCATTCAACTTTGTCTGTTTTAAGTTTTCACTCACCGGAGGAGATCGAGCAGGCGAGCAACTACTGGGTTTCCCTGTAGTTGCAAAGGCAACTACAGGGAAACCCAACAGGACTTCCAACAAAAGACCTAAAAATAGCATCTGCACTGAAAATGATACAGAGGCATTCAAGGAGATGAGCTTAAACGTACAAGTTTTCATTTAGCTCACCAATGGGATTAGTTTATCCCAACTGAAAAATAGTACATTACAAAGCATTTTTTCTTTATGTTGCTTAGACTTAACATCTGTTTTAATGTTGCCCTGAGGAGACAGCATGAAGTTCAGTCTGTAGGTCTGTTAAGCAGAGCATCACGCTAAACTTTGTGTTAGCATCGTGATCCCGATCAATCCAGCAACTCATTCGTTTTATAGTCTAATATGAAGTTAAATGATCAAACTTACAAAGCTAAAGCAACTTCATATGTTACATCACGCATAATATTTTAGCCTAAATGCTTTGCTGCCTGCAGCAAACTTTAAAGACACGCCCACTCAGAACAACACCAAATTAACAGAAAAGCACAGACTAAAGCTGTACTTTCCTTCCTTCTGTGTTTCTTGATTGTGGTTAGTAATATTTTGTTTGCTTTTATAATACTTTCAAATTGGGACTATCCTATTATTCCCTCACCATACATTCGTTCACTTACATTCATGTTGTCATTGAAAGAATAGAAATAAGTAGAGTGAAATGATACCGAGTTCCATTTAATCTACAAAATAGCTGCAGTTAATCAAAAACATCAGTTTCATTCATGTAAAAAGATGTCACAAGAACACATAAGATTTCTTTGTAATACATTTCAATGACTTTCAGCATTTGAAGTTTACAGTTTATCATCTAACTCTTATTTCTGTGACACAGTTTGAATCTGAACAGATCAAACATTCCTTACAAATTTAGTGACCGACAGATGTTATTACAGAAATGTGGTTCAACAGTGAGAAAAAAAAATCTCAATGTTATTTTGGAAAACAAACACATAACAAGACAAACTTTTAGTTAAAAGAAAGTTACTTTTTACACTTATGGTTGCGCTTTTAGCCAAAAGACTTCTAAATAATTTTTTCGACCTCTTGTCACATGGAGTCCCAGAGGTGAGGGAACAAAACGTTCTGCTTCAAAGAGGAGCGTGTATCACATGACCAGGGTGCACGAGCGCCCACTTGACTTTTTTTGTATTTTGGCACAGGTGTGGGATTGCAGGACTTTCAAATGTGACACAAACATCAAAGACTAATGCACAACGAGAACAAAAAACTTTATAGATTTTTAAATACACGGTAGGAGGTGAAGTGCTTGTCTCGAGTATGTTGGATGCCAACACCATCAGAGCATAAGATAATGACGTGCAGAGCGTTATCTTGCATAACATCGTATGAAAAAATGTAGAAAAGCTCCACTGAGTTTTAAAAACTGAGCAGAGATGAGTTAGCATAAACATCAGCTCCGGATGGTGTATTAGTTTTGGATCTTAAGAATGCTCCTCTTCTCCAGATCATTCATCTCTTTGAGAATCAAAGCAACGTTGTAACGAAGCTCCTGGAATTTAGACACAGGTACCTGGAAAAGACCACAGAACATTTAGCACACCCACAAAGTGTTCAGCATTAAAAATAAGCACACAGCCACATTCCACAGCTGTTTACTGTGTGTCTGAATGTCTAAAAATGCAAGAAATAGTCATTAAAGTCATTAAAAACCTGGATTTCTACCTAAAGGATGTAGATGGACTCCTTGCAAAATGCTGTGCTCTAATACTTAAGCCCAGAGTTTCATTTGCTGCCTCCCTAATTTCTGTCCCTGTCATCCCTGTGTTTAAGTCTCAAGCTGCGTGTGAGTCACCATCTGTTTGCAGCTGTTTGCAAGTGCTAATTAAGAAGAGTGTGCTGAAGAAGGAAGAAGTCATCTCGTCTGTTTGCTATTCATCCTCCCTTCACTTCCAGAGAAGCATGCGTCAGGTGGAGATGAGCTGCACCCATAAAGAAAAACTGCACATCGAATGTTGCTGCTGCTTATCTTCTAATTCTGCTTTAATCTGATTACGTAATCGCTGCACATCCGTAGTAGGCGTCCTCGTCCCTGCTTCTGCTCCGACCACACTGGTAGTCAGCTTTGAAAGCAGTTGTGGATTCTAGTTTGTCATTTTGAGGCTGATGCGGAGTATGGCGCCCCCTGCTGAATAAGACGTACTATAGCATTACACCGTGGCAGTGAGGCTGCCGCACATCCTGGTGGAGTGCATCTATTTATTCTTCATTTTTTCCTGTTTTAAAACTGACACTTTTGCATTTATGTGAATGGATATCAGGCTTTTTTTTTACTGTAGTTTTTTTTTCTGTAAGCTGATAAAAGAAAAAAATAAGACTCAGAAATGCAACAGTTTTTTTTAGCATCTAACAAAACAATATTTGTAATAAGCACAAGCAAGCTGACTAGCACAGAAACAACACTGCAAACGTATCAGGGGCACTTGGTCAAGGACGGCTTGTAGGTTAGGCTGCCGTTAATAAACGTTACTTCCTCTGTAATCCTGTTATGCAATAACTGAAACAGACCTACATTAGCCCACTGGCTTACAACCAACATGTTTAACACTCTGTGTTAATCCAGGAATAACTACTATAGTGCACAACCATCATCAGTCATGTGGAGAAAAAAATCCATATGATGTTAACAGGTTTCTCAAAAGAAATTCATTCAATGGTTAGCTCATGAGAATGAACTCATTTCCAATGCATACTTTAAGTGTAGCTTTGCATGATTTACATTTAAAAGTAATCTTTATTTATCTGTGTACTAGGACTTTATGCAACCCAGTTCCCTTCCACTGTCTGGCACAGGGTCTCCCCCGTTTCAGGCCACCCTCTTGTTTAACTGATATTCTGGCTTCACCTTCATCCACCTTTAGCAGCAGGTGTGTGGGGCTGTTATGCTCACAGCCAGAACTGTGTCTGAGATGACCATATTAAGGATATCTTCGCTCACTGACATTAAGAGCCAACAGTTTTTACAAGGCTCTATGCAGGTCCTTGAAAAACTAAGTACATCCCATGATTCACCCTCGGGATTGCAACACCTTGACTCGTTTCTTTGTAGTTGTTCTGTTAGAGATTTGCTAATGCATAAGACATTTTCAGGAATTTAAAAGGTATTGTTAAATCCATCCATTTTCGTAAATACTTAAAGACAACCACTCATAATTATCCCTACAGCGAAATTAGTACTACCAATTAACCTAACAAGCATGTCAGTGCTAAGAGAGAATCCATGCAGGCACTTTGTCATGTTGGGAAGACAAAGAGGCGAGGAAACCGTCAACGTCTTCTGAACAACTATTACTTTCAACAAGACTCTTAAAAGCCAAAAGACCAAGAGAAAAAAACCCTCTGAACTGTGGTTTTATGCACAGAAATTTGGCATGTAGATCTATACTGTGGTACTGGTATCGTCATTAAAAGTAAATAAAATGAGAATAAGAAGGGGACTGTGGGTCAGAATGTATTGTGTGTACAATCAGGAACAGGTTACTTGTTTAAATACCTCAAAGCGTTGAAACCTCCCATCTGAAAATTTCATCTGCATGAGAACAGAAGGCTGCAGCGCTCGGGCTAAAGAGCTGTTTCGACACAGAAAAGCAAAAACATCATCACAAAGTCTAAAGAGTAGGACTTTAAAATGAGTGCAGTAGAATCTTTTGTAATCTTTCACTAAACCCTTCTTCCTGACTTATTTCTATATTGCAAGTAAGAGACGGTGGTAAGAGATGGTATTGTTCCAGGAAAGCTTTAAAACACTGTGTTAGTAGGCAGTTAACCATTAACAAAGATTTCTTGCACATATTGCCATATTGTTTTTGCAGTTCGTTTAGTATGTTACCTTGTAGAAATGGCAACATCCACTCTCCATTTCAATTCTTCAAGTGTGGGGAGATGAGGATCCTTCTGAGAGGCGGCCGCTTCTAGAGCTGCACGGCTGAAAACACAAACAGCACAGGAAATAGAACCTGATTGTAGCACTGCTCTGAGATACCAATCCTGGACATGCCTGAGGTTGTAAAATCAACATACTGATTTCCAAAAACCACACTGGAGAAATCTGTGATGAAGTCTTCGGGTATTCTAATAAAAGAAGAAAAAACACAATAGAAATAACCTCTTCAGAATCTGGGGGGTGGGGTTGTGGAGATAATAAATGGAAACAAAGAGAGGTGTGGAAAAAAAATGATTCCCTCACCTTAGCTCCTTCAAATCTTCCTTAAAGATCTAATCAATGCCCCATCAGGCACCACAGAAGAGGAATGAAGATGTTAGTTGAGAAGTCTGTTTCAGTGAATATAATTTCTAGTGCTTTAGCATCAGCTCACCTCCTGCTTAAGTAACGCTGTGGGGATGCGGATGGCCTCAGACAGCAGTCTGTGGATCCCAGCTACGATGTGACAGAGCTTCTCCTGCGGGATGACACTGCTCTCTGCTATGGACTTCATCCCCTCTGTGCAGTCCTTTCCCTCCAGGGCACTGACCACAGCTGGACAGGGAATCATTCACAGTCACATTAAATGCACTTATCCGGCATCTTCAACTGCTAACACTTGGTCCGAATATCAGCAGAAGATCTTATCACGACATAAACATCCTGGGAGGCTGAGGAGGTCACAACTCTACTGTGGATACTGTTATTGGTCCAGTTTCACAATAAACTTCACCAAAAGGCGTTCAGTTTTATTGTTTCAGGGTACGTATTCGAATAGACACAATATAATACGATTATTTAGTTCTTGCTATTTTTTTCATTTTTAGACTTTATTTACCTTTTAGTATTTTTCGGAACAACTCTTGGTCCACATCCTTCAAGTTTTTTGACAATGACTCGACTTCCGGTGGTATTCTGCCTCCCAGAAAGCTCAAAGAGTCCTTTGAATGGCTGGAAGACATGCCTCGGTGTTCACTAACATACAGAATTAACAGATAAAAAGATGAGAAATTGGTGTTAGAGAGGGGTTTGTCTAGCTAGTTTTGTATTTGTGCGACAGCTTCCGCCTTCATGTCACATGACTCTCATTCCGCGGAGTCTCGCGGTGAGAGCTCAGCTCGTCGTTTAGAGGAAAACGGATTTGCAAATGGAGGCGATAGAAGTGGTCTCTTTTTGAACAACCAAAAGGTAGGATTTTTAATATCGATAGCTTCCTAGTTACAGCTTAGACCTGTTCACATAGCGTTCACACATGGCATTTGTTGGGAAATGGGAGTTTCAGATCGTTTTGTGTATTAGCAAACGCTACATAGATATTTCGGAGGATTAGCAGCAAGCTAAGGATGTTAGCTTGTGTTGTGATGTCAGAGGCTTATGCTCGCGTTTTCTAAACACGATACTGTTTATGTAAGTTCTACTCAAGCTAATGGAGCTGGCTTTATCAAAGCCTTTATCAGAATCAGAATCAGAATACTTTATTGATCCCTGGGGGGATCAATATGTGTATCAATATGTGTATATATATGTGTGCGAGCGCGCGCGCGCGCGCTTTTAACGCGTGGGGTTATGTTTACCGTAACTTGAAGTATTCAGGCTGTTTACCAGTTACTTTGAGTCTAAGCTGTGCCAAATAACAGAGCCAGCAGTTGATTATGAGCTTTATTATTAGCACAGTTGCTAAGTAAAAAGCATTCATAGTAGGTAGCCCAACTAGTTTTTCCATTAAAGTAAATCGGTAGATGTTTCTTCTTACTGATGCTTGGACGAAAAACAGGTTTTCACCATTAGTGACTTTTTTTAGTATCTGAACAATCAGAGTTAGATTTATTGACCAAGTACATGTACACATACAAGGGACAGAAGTCCGTTTTTTTTTTCTTTGATCCCAGTATAAACAGATTAGACATGCACAGTACAAACAATAAAAAACGTGTGCAGTGGAGCAAATATGTTAGAATAAATTATATAATAATTTATTAACTCGAGAGATGAACCAGTATCACATCACAATTTGGCAAAGAAACAATTTTAAATTGTAGTCAAAGGAGCTTGCAAAGAAAAGCTCACCCGAAACTCTGGCTGATTGGGACCCACACCTTGGCTCAGACGATTAGAGAATCATCAGGGGGTCCTTTTGTCCCTCTGCGGGGGGACACTCCCACTAGGTTTTAATCTGGGACTCCCCACCATTTGGCCTTAGAACTGAAGAAGCTTCTCGAATGAGAGGTGAAACGTCTTCAAGTAACTTAAAGAAGTCCAGACACTTTTCTTTGCAAGCTCCTTTGACTACGATGACCTGGATGACTGAGAACCTTCACAGACAATTTTAAATTGTATCTTCAGGCACTTTGTTACTAGCAGCCTGTTACAAAAACATGAGCAGAACGCTAGTCAAAAACCTGGCATATCTCACAGTGTTTTAAGTAGAGATGGCACGATACCACTTTTTTTTAATGTCCGATACCGATATCATAAATTTGGATATCTGACGATACCGATATGAATCCGATATAGTGTGCTTTTTAATCAATAAAGCAGTTTTTTAATATCTTGCTGCATTTTGTATGAGTTCATACTCAAGTTCATACTAAAGCTATTTTGTTATACTTGTATGCAAAAAATACACTGCACCCAAAATATTTCATAGTTCAGCAGTACTGATCAATTTAATAAACTTAAATCCTCCATCCTTCCTATTCTGGTATTTTAACGAGTACTTAGCAGAAATATTAAACAACCTAACTAACAGGGTTGCCAACTCCCAGCAAAAAAAAAAGAAAAAAAAGAGATTTAATAGTTACTATATAAATAGTGGACTTCTATACATTTTACATCAGATTAACTTTGGGTGTAAGATTAAGATAATTATTTATTAAAAGCTAGACATTTAAAATGAGAATAAGAAAGAAAGGTATTTCTTTGTGCCCCCCTTTCCCCTGATTCGTTGAAGACGTCATTAATAAAAATATGTTGACGCGGAATTTTATCGTCGACGCGTCATATGCGAAAACGATGTAAACGTGTTTTTGTAACTGCAATACACTACAGGAAGTTATGGGGGCAGTATCGCTTATATGGTCTGGCCAGACTGCACGCAATACTAACGAAGAAGAACGTAGCTGCGATCCGCAAAACAAGTTAGCTTACCTGTCGGAAGCTTCTAAGAATAATTCTTGTGAAGCCAACACCATTTCAGTTTTGTTAGCTAATGAGTAAAATACGATAATAAAACATTAAACAGGAGTAACTACACTGTCTCTTAGTTTATTAATATTAGCTGTTATTCTGAATTGTATACACCTTCCACCTTGTGTATTTTTGATAAATATCGAACCGTGACACCAAAGTATTGTCAAATAATCAAGATCTCAATTTCAGTGAAAATAATCGTGATTATCATTTTTGCCATACTCGAGCAGCCCTAGTTGCACCCCTAATAAACAGTGGCATCAACAGTTGTGTTCACAAACAAGCCTTATGAAGGTTAACACATGTACAGTCCAGCATAACGACCTTGCATAATGTATTTATTTGAAGGTGTATTGAAACATAGCCCTGCCTATTTATTACCCTCCTCCTTTATTTCAGATACAGATTTACCATGTCTGAATCTTTGTATGAGAAGTTTTTGGCCCCGGAGGAGCCTTTCCCTCTCCTCTCCCAAAGGGCCAACCTGAGTGATGTGGGAACTCTGGATGTCAGCGATTTTGGCTGTCAGCTATCATCGTGTCATCGAACGGATCCTCTGCATCGCTTTCACAGTAACAGGCAAGTACAGAATGACTGTATTTGTGTTTGTACATGTATCTACTGTGCCTGTATACCCCTATTTTGGAGCTCTGTAGTGGTGTGGAGCCTACAGTGCTGAGGATACAGACCTGAATGACATCCCTGTTGCCTTTAACACTCTTGAGTTCAATTCGATTCAGTTTTATTTATACAACACCAAATCACAACAACAGTCCCCTCAAAGTGCTGCTACTGTAAAGTGTCTATTGTTAGCCCTCTATCTGTGTAAGAAGAGGAAATTCTAAGTGGCTTGCTAAGCTAGCAGCCAGTCTTGTTGCTGGGGGACTAGAGGAATCCCAGCAGTGAGAGGTTTCAGATTTTCACAGCTCATATTTACACCTCAGGTTTTTTTTTTTAAAAACTACAAAAACCCTTAAAGAGTAGACACAGGATCTTTAATGTTACTGTGTAACAATGATGGGATTTCAGATTAGATTAGATAGAACTTTATTAATCCCTCGGGTGGGTTCCTCTGGGAAATTCGATTTCCAAAAAAGCACAGCACCGACAGAAGTTACAGAGTTACAGAATATTATATATATATATATATATATATATATATATACACACACACACACATATATAAATACAGAGACAATATAAATAAAATATACGAAGGGGATAAATAGAATAAATAGGAATAAAAATAAAAATACAAGTGAATTGCACATTTCAAGTATTGAGGTCTATTGCACCGTTGACTATTTACAAAAGTATTGCACAAAAGGTATTGCACAGTGAGGTGAAGAGGCACTACAGCTTAGTTGTTCCCCCCTCCTTTGTCCTCCTGTTTCCCCTCCCTCTCCCCTCCAGAGAGGAGTTAAACAGTCTGATGGCGTGTGGGACAAAGGAGTTTTTAAGTCTGTTAGTTCTTGTCTTTGGGAGAAGCAACCTGTCACTGAACAGACTCTTCTGGTTGTTAATGGCCGTGTGCAGAGGATGCCCAGCATTGTTCATAATGTCCATCAGTTTCTTTAATGTCCTTTTCTCTGCCACTGTCACCAGAGTGTCCAGCTTCATGCCGACCACAGAGCTAGCCCTCCTGATCAGTTTCTCCAGCCTGGATGAGTCCTTCTTTGCTGTGCTGCTCCCCCAGCACACCACAGCATAGAAAAGTACTCCAGCAACCACCGACTGGTAAAACATCCTCAGGAGCTTCCTGCAGATGTTAAAAGACCTCAGCCTCCTGAGGAAGTACAGTCGGCTTTGGGCTTTTTTATACAGGTGCTCTGTGTTGCATGACCAGTCCAGTTTATTGTCCACCCACAGCCCGAGGTACTTGTACTTGTTGACCACCTCCACCTCCTCCCCCTCTATCTGAACCGGCAAATTACCACTCTTGGTGGTGCAAATTAATCCTTGGCTGATAGATAAAGTATCTGTTAGTTGTCACTCTTTTGGGACTATCCAGATTCTTTTCTAAAGGAAGTAAATGCATCAGATAAACTCTGTGTGCCACAGATGTGCATGAGTGGTATGCTCTGTAAATGCAGAAGAACTTTAAATTGGAACATCCTGTTGCCTGTTTCCAGTCTGCTTGGCAAATTGGAAGAGTTTTGTAACCGTATGTGGAAAGTTACAGATTATACTCCTCTGCAGCCAAAATGCTTCCACATAAATGCAGTCAAACTTGACTCATTTACTAATGCTAAACTTGTTTAAATTATTCTAATTGTTTAATTTGGAGTAGCTGCTAATTTTCTGACAGCACCTCTTCATAAACTACAGAGTTCACATATTTTTTATGAAATTTGCTGATGTGAAGCATAAAATGCAATTTTCAGATTTCACATCATATGATGTTCTCTTGGATTAGACACATTCCCAGTAACAGGAATTCTATAATGCTGCAAAGTAAAGTTAAATCTTTTTTTTGCATATTAAAAATTCACACAAGTAATATATTTTTTTTAATTTGCATTTCATTCGCAATATGCCATTGAAAGTACTGTGACTCATAATGTGCACCAGTAAAATGTGTATATAACCTTTACATTTCCTCTACTGCTGTCCTGAATTGTTAAATGATGGAATAAGTCAATAGTCAGACATGTAGACATGTCTTAAAAGCAGAATGTCTACATATCATGACCTGTGCTCCATGTCAAAACTGATTCATGTGTTAGTGTGTTCTAGTACTAAAGTTGGAAAAGCACGAAAAACAGGGTACTTGTAATTTTTTTGTGCTTAAGAACACAGCAGCAGCATGTTCATTGCTCTTTGTATGGTTTATTTAGTGAGTCGCAAATGCACAACAGTGACGAGACACATCTAAAGTTTTACTGCTGTCCACTGCTTGGATGGTTAGTTCGGGGCTGGTGGGGCTGCTTTGACTTTCACGTTAAGTCTTCTCTATAATGAAGAAAGGTGAAATATCATATGAAGTGACCATAAACAGATGAAAAGACATAAGCTAACAGTTCATGATTAAAACTTATGTTAACAGTGTGCATAGGTATAAAATGTTAAACATAAATATCTTGGAAATTGTAGCCAATCAATTATTTGAACTGTCATATTAGGATTTAGCAAATTAAACACAAACATAAGAAATAAAAGTGTTTTATCTCCAAATCAGACAGTAGCTGAAACATTGTTGCCAAGTGTTACAGCCTGAAACTGTGCAAAATAGTTTAATTATCACCTAGCAGTGGCTGCCAAGTGAACAACTGTTGGAGCAACGTTTTATTATCTTAATTTGAAGGCACAGGCGAACAAAGGTCCAGCTGTTCTGTAATCCTCCCCAAATCCTTCATCTGTGCTTTTCTTTTACCTTACTGGTCTAAAAAGAGAGAAGAGAACAACTTCTAGAAGTCACTTAAAAGATTAATTTTGATGTCCACTCTGTTCTCCTCAGGTGGAACCTTACTTCCTGTGGTACCAGTGTTGCCAGCTCTGAGTGTAGCGAGGAGCTCTTCTCCTCCGTCTCTGTGGGGGATCAAGACGACTGCTACTCCCTTCTGGACGACCAAGAACTCACATCGCTGGATTTGTTTCCTGAAGGCAGTGTTTGCAGTGACGTCTCCTCCTCTATCAGCACATACTGGGACTGGTCTGACAGTGAATTTGAGTGGCAGGTAGCTTATTAGTCGGTCTGATTTTTAATATTCTGTAGGTGCTCATGTTTAGTAGGAGTTGTAAGTCATTTGCACTTGTTGCTTTATCTGTATGAATGTGGAAAATGGCTTTCCTAAACAATCCTATCTTGTCATGTCCTAATCTAATTGTTTCCATTGTTGTTTTCCCAGTTACCAGGAAGTGACATTGCAAGTGGCAGTGATGTCCTCTCTGACATAATTCCAAGTGTGCCAAGTTCACCATGTTTGTTTTCCAAGAGGAAGCCAAAGCCCCACCCTCATCGCAACCTGGATGAGCTGCCTTGGAGTGCCATGACCAACGATGAACAAGTAAACAAAACAAGCTCGTTTTGTGCTGAGTGCTCAGAATTAGCATTAAAGCTAATGAGCCAGGTGTTTTCTGTCTTGCGTGGTTTTGTTTGTTGCAGTGTGTCGTCTATTATTTTTTCATTTGTTTGTCTATTTTTTTTAACCTGTAATACATTTCGATATACAGTCAGTTGAACTGGTGTGTTATTCCCCCAACTGGTCGTGCAGATGGCCCCGCCCCTCCCTGAGCCTGGTTCTGCTGAAGGTTTCTTCCTGTTAAAAGGGAGTTTTTCCTTCTCACTGTTGCCAAAGCGCTTGCTCATGCAGAGTCGTATGATAGTTGGGGTTTTCTTTGTATTATTGTAGCATCTTTACCTTACAATGTAAAGTGCCTTGAAGCAGCCATCGTTGTGATTTGATGCCATTTAAATAGAGCTGAATTGAATTGAATTTCCCCTTCTAGGTGGAGTACATTGAGTATCTGAGCCGGAAGGTCAGCACAGAGATGGGCCTGAGAGAGCAGCTCGACATCATCAAGATCATTGACCCCTGTGCTCAGATCTCTCCCACTGACAGCGAGTTCATCATCGAGCTCAACTGTCTCACCGATGAGAAGCTCAAACAGGTGAGCAGCAACAACAGCTTTGTAGCTGCTGCATATTGAGGAGCAGCGCTGTCGAGAGTTGTTCAGAAACTCCCCTTTTAATGGATCTGTGTGACGTCATTAGGTGCGTAACTACATCAGGGAGCACAGCCCCAGGCAGCGAGCCAGCAGCACCAGGGAGGGCTGGAAGAGGAGCAGCCACAGCAGTGCCAGTACAGGCGGCGTCAGCGGAGCCAGCAGCAGTAACGCCAGCATGGTCAGCTCTGCCAGCTCCTCCACTGGATCTACTGCCTCCAACTCTGTAGCAGGTACGATGCTGCCTGGTTTGACACCGCCACAGGAGTCTGTGCTTATGTTGGTACTTCCAGCTTTTGCCAAGATAAAATTGCTCCCCTGCATTCTGGTCTTGATGTTTCTAACAGTGTCTGTGCCTTGTGTTCCAGGGGGTACAGCCTCTGCCTGTAGTGGGAGCAGTGTTGCTAATATTAGCAGAGCTCACAGTGATGGAAATCTTTCCAGTGCTGCAGAACGCATACGAGACTCTAAAGTAAGAAAGATGAATGTTGAAAAATGAAAAACAGTTTTTGTTTTCTTGGTAAATATTTTGCTCTGCAGAGTCCGGGCCAGTGGTTATAATATATCTCTCTGAAACACTGGAAGAACAGTTGCAGATCTTGATTGTTCTATACAGAAGGACATTTGGCGTTGTGTTAATAATTGTTACACATTTTCTGCCCTTGAAACTTGAGTGAGAGTTTTCTATTGACGAACGCTTGCTTGGAAGCCTTTCTTGGACTTATAACAGATGACCAAGTTGTTATCAGCACCGCTCCTCCCCTCACCCTCACACTGTGGTGTAGCAGCAGAGGAGACTGTGTGACTGTAATACCTGAGCGCAGAGGTGGGCAATTAATTAACCCAAGGGCCCACGTGAGAAACTGGGACTCTTGTGGAGGATCACTACAGGCATATGAGTGTGGAGACTCTCACTGAATCTAAGGAAGTGAGGACTGTGGTTGGTGTGATTACGAGAAACCACTCAGCATTAGAGCAGGGCGATATGGCCAAAAATATTTATCACGATATATATTTGAAAATTTGCGATAACGATATAACTGACGATATAATGGATGCGAGACAAAATACAACTCCACAACATTACTAGCGCAAAAAGACAACCTTCCATTTATTTTCACTTAAACAAGAAGCTGGTTTTTATGTACATTAAAGCTTTATAAAAATGCAACAGTGCAAATGCAAATTCCTTGCTGAAAGTTTAACCAAAAGGCATTTCCAGTAGAAATGGGCTGACATATCCTGAGCATAACCATGTATAATATCCACTGAAGTTAAAAAGAGGTGCTTTGCAACATTAAACTGCAGTGTGCAGTACGCATTTTTCGGACCATAAGGTGCACGGGATTATAAGGCACATTAAGCGAAACAAAGCAGTCAGATAAATCAAACTTTATTAAACTCATTCTTCTTGCTTCCTCCACTTCTGTACCATTGATTCATTAATGTTGAATTCTCTGGCAGCTGCTCTATTCCCATGTTGTTGCAGTATATTAATGACTAACCTCGTATTGTGGATGGATTATCTCAGTTGTTCTCCTGACTGAAGTTTGGTCCTGCCATGTGATTGCATTTGTCTCTAACCATGAAGAACCTTCACGTTAACTTTTATAAGTGGAAAAAAGTTAGCGTTCATCCTCCAGCTTCACTGTTTATGTTATGCTAACATAGCTGTGTCGCTAGCGATCACGTAGCACATCATTATATACCAGCTAGCCCAACTTCAGTAACCCTGCAAACGTCACTGCTGTTTAGTTTCCTGTCTTCATTTATGTTGGAAGTGATAGCAGAGCTGTACGTTTTAATTTTTTCAGAAATCTCTCAGTCAGAACATGCAATATCATGCTTAGGTAACTAGCGAAACTAGCGAGCTAACTTCCACTAGCTTCCTGCTAACTTCTAACTCCGTTAAATGTAATAACTTTTGTTTTCATGGATGCCTGGAAGTTAAACTTTATAGTTACACCTGGTAAAGCAGCAATGCTGATCGTTTTATTAAAGATGAAAGAATTTAGACAGGTTTTAACTCTCAGTGATGCTGCAGTGTTGTTTGACCAGAAGCATACAGAGTTTAGGACCCAGATTACTCCCAGATTTAAGAGCATCTTAGTCCGACAAATACGACAATAACAACGGCTGCTTGCATGTTCTGCAAAAAAATGTGCTTTGTTGTGTATCTGACGGACAAACACCAAACCAGTTCCACATCACTGAAGTTGCACCATTTTTACAAACCAATTCTGGTTCATCTGTTTCACTCAACAATCGGCCATGTGCGTATGAAAACAAAGGCACTGCGCATGCGCGTTTTACTCCCATTCTATCGCGATTATTCATTTTCCTATCGTTGCCTAACATTATACCGGTATTACCGTGAACGGTATAATATGGCCCAGCCCTACTCAGCATTTCAGAACTAGACTTTTTTTTTTTCCTTTTCATGAACTTTGTCAGACAGCAGAGTTTACATTTCTTTAAACTGCTGTTAATTGCGACTTTAAATATTGACATCCACTGTGATCTAAAATAATTATGATCTAATGTGAACTGCTGAGGAAAAATAATTGATTCAGTGATTTAATCAGTTTGGTGAACTTTGCTGTGCTGTGTTAGAATAGAGCTCATCGCTTGAGTGATCTTTGATTGTTTTTTCTTCAGACACAAACACAGGAAGTCTCAGAGTGCAGTCTGAGTGTAATCAGGGGGCAGCATGATGGAGATCACACAGTAAAGAGAGAATAGATTCTCAATGGTTAGATTTTAGCCTGGATCAGCTGTAAGTTGGCTCGTTAGGATCTGTTAAGTCACAAGATGTAGGAAAGCATCACAAGACCAACAAGAATGTCTTTGCAGCCTTGTCTCTAAGCTTTGATCCTGAGGTGAATTGTGTGTTTTGTCTTGTAACTGATAATATTTTCCAGTGCCAGTTCTGTTGCCATACTATGATTCCCACAGTTGTTCTCAACCAAAGAAAGTCTCAGTTCAGATCATTGGTATGTGCTTTGTCTCTAGCTTAAATATCTCTTTCATTGTTTGTGGAGTACACGTGAGCCTTTTCAGGATTAACAAATTGTAGAATAAGGTTCAGTTAACAAGAAAACTATTTGTAAACTGCAATCATTATTCTACTGATGGCCTGTAAAAAGAGTATCACCAGAAAATGGTTATCCCCGGAGAGCCCAAACATAAGTACATGGATGGAAATCACAATGGAAATCTATAACATGGAAAAGATAACAGCTTCTGCCAACCACAAGCTGGAGAAATTTACATCATACTGGGAAAACTGGGTCAAATATATCACGCCTCATAGGCCAGATTTTATTTTCACAAACCAATAACTGTGATGTATGAGAGTATATATTTATAGGATCACCCCCTACCAACACATCCAGTTTGTTTGTTTGTTTGTTTTTGTTTTGTTTGTAGGTTTGTTGGTTTTGTTTGTTTTTCTTATTTCGGATTATGTGATTGTTTCAATTGTTTCTATAGTTGTAAATATTCTTTCTTTATGATTCGGATGTAAATTAAAATACTATTTCGGTATCTAAGGCAGATAACCTAAGCAAGAAGTATGCTTACATGATGTACATACTGTGAATGCCTGCTTTTGAAACCTTAATAAAAAATATATAAATTAAAAAAAAAAGTAAACTGCAATCATAAAACAGAAATCAGCCTTTTTTGGGGACATATGAGAGAGCAGGTTGTAGCTGACAGATGGTGGAGCTGGTGAAGCAGTGGCTGGATGTTCACAACAACAGCTGTGAGAATGTGCTTACACAGTTTTAGATGAAATGCTCTGATGGATTGTTGAGCTGTGAAATGCAAATTACTGAAAGGGTTGAAGTTGACTTGTATCCGTTTCTACAAAATGCTGTCACACTGCTGACGTCTGCTCATATCAGAGCATTTAGACCCACGATTTATTTATTGTTATTATTAACTCCTCTCTCCACACACCGTCTCTTCCAGAAACGTTCAAAGCAGCGAAAGCTTCAGCAGAAAGCCCTCCGCAAGCGACAGCTCAAAGAGCAGCGGCAGGCCCGAAAGGAGCGACTGAGCGGGCTGTTTCTGAACGAGGAGGTCCTGTCGCTACGGGTGACAGAGGAGGACGATCACGGAGACGACCTGGACATACTGATGTGACACCAGTGAATCAATCAGTGCTCCCTCTACGCCTGCTTTCACTCCACCTAGTCACTAGCATAGAGCTTATAGAACGTGCTAATCCACATCGCTGCATGCGTTAGCTCCGCATATGCTAACATGCTTAGAATGCTTTTTGTAAGAACAATGTGATGGCCAGTAATAGCTTCTTGCAGCATATAACTTAGCTCGACATATTGTTTGCTAATACTAGTGTTACCTGCTGGTGTGTAAATTGCTAAGTGCTGCAGTCACTACTGCTCTAGTTAATGTAGCAGTGATAAAGCACTGCTAATGCTTTAATAGCCACAGTCTCTCCTGCTTACAGCCAGAGGTTAGCGCTGCAGCTCCTTAGAAGATTGCAATTGAATTCACACTACTAATGATGATTATGGCATCTTAATGCAGGTAATAAGAGGTTTGCTTATAGATGCTGTAAGAGGATATATTCACTACTACCTGGCAGAAGGACAGATCAGACGAGAGAGGTGGACTTTGGCTACATTTGCTTCAGTGGGAGCGATGGCAAAGGCTTTATTCCCCACAGGGAGCTGGATCCAAGCTTTGGAGGATGATGTAATTTGATCTGCATACAAATATGTTCATAATCAGCAGGATGAATTGGTCTCGTCAGATTTAAAGTGCTCATACTTTTCTCCTTAACAGCCTCCTTTGAAGCTAATGTTAAAGTTAGCCATGTATGCGACACATTCTTTCACTTTTAAGTTCCTCTTAAATAGAAATATGGCCCAAATCCTGGAACAGCTGCAGTCTTGTGTGAAATAAGTCAGATATGTTTGCTACTGGAACATCAGGATTTTCAGCAGTGCTCAGCTGAACGATTCGGCTGGTTCACATTAGACTTTAATGTGCTCGATGGATTTTTTTTTTGGTTGTATTTAATGCTGCTTGGTGGAGCATTATATCGTTGTGTAACTGGAGTGAAGATTGGACTATAAACTAATCCTTTAAGGCAGCTGAGCAGCATTTTTCCTGGACTTTGATCTTTTATAGGTTTGAATAAAAGAAGGCAGATAACAGGCTAAAAGACACAGAGATCCTTTAAGCATATTATGGGCAGTTTAACATGTCTGTAAACTTACTGTAAATATAATACCTCTCACACTGTGTCGACACATTCTTGATGCTGAATGAACTGCACATCGATGCACCCATTGTTGCCTTTAGGGGAAAACATGAATCCAAACTACGATGGTTTAGGTGTGGAAAATGCAGCGAGCTGGTCTGTCTTTCTCTCTGCTGAGCTTTGTGGTCCCATTTCACTTTTAAGGCTTAGAGGGAGCACTGAAACACTGCATGTTTCAATCGTTACCCACAGCGAATCACCGTGTGGACCAGAAACTAACAACTTGCATCATCGTTCGCAAACACCTGTTGAAATAGCTTACCTGTGTTGTAAATAAGCGATCGGTACCATCATATTTACTGCTTGTTTTCAAGGTTTCCTCTGTGATAACGTTTCTTTCCTTTTGGGAGTGTATGTAAATGATGGACATGGCAAACTAACTGGTCATTGGGGCTTGAATGCGTTGCTAGGTTGCTGCCGATCCCTTCAGATATTTTCAGTCATATTTTGATGTGTTTTGTTGTTTTCATCACTTTTATTTGGTCTTTTTTTTTTGTTTTCTTGAACTCCTACTTGAATGTTTGACCCTCATTGTTTGTTTGAGTGATTTTGGGAATTGTGGACGTTTTATAGGATTTTAAAGATCACACTTTGCTCAGTGGCTGGTATGGTTTTGGAGCTATTCTTCAGCTTCTTATTTGAGCCGTCAACGTCGTTTCCAGAGATGTGCTCACTTTGCTCTGAAGATTCAAATCCCAGACAAAGTGCTGATGAAGCAGGACAGCGTTCTGTGGAACTACCGGGATGTTTTCGTTTTGCTCAGTTTTTTCTTGTTAACTTGTAGAAAAGATTTTTTTTCCACAGCTTCTCTGCTGTAACCTGATGAACCACTACAACTGTCGGCCTAAAAGCTGCCGTTTCTGATACTTGATGTGGACTGAGCCGTGGCTCTTGTTTCTGTCTTGTGTATAAAATAATTACAGCAGTCAGAGGAAAAACAGCTTTGTGTATTCTGTAGCAATGAATTAGTAAAACTCTATTTTGAAAAATGACATAATTTTGAAATAAAAATAAGTGATGCAACAGAGTAACTTCAGCAGATAAAATGCCATTAACTGCTGAAAATGAATGATATTAAACTTACAAACCTACACAGGATGTTTTGAAAGGGAAGCCCACTGTGGAGGTGTTATATTATATTACGCAAGTGAAAATGTTTTCATTGGCTACTAAAGCAAAGAGTGGATTTACATGCGTTAACTCCTGATTAACAAATGATTCTGGAACAGTGTTGTTTGAATAACAGGGTTGAAGGGAGACTGAGCAGTTCACTCGACGCTTCCTGTTTATTGTGAACTCGACAAATAAACATTCAGTGTTGCATCTTTTCTACACGTGTGCTTATTTTGACTTGCAACTTCTGTAGAGGAGAGCATGACTCATCAAGTTATTCATCAGTTTGCAAATTCCAAGCACTTTTTATTGAGCGCTAAATCACTGTGAATTTTATTTTCCACAATAATTAACAAAGGAAAGAACACTTTGGCTTTTCACAGCTCATCAGCTGCTCCTTTGTGTAGTAAGTTCAGGGTGGAGATTGAGATCTTTTGGAGGGAATCCCATCAAGAAGAGGGATCAATGGACTTCCCTGTTTTGCCCGGCCCCAGAGCTCACTGGAGGAAAACCTCTGCATTAAATTTTAGTGCATATTTGTAATAAATACCTTTTAATTAGGTTATTCCAAATAAACAAAATTTCATTATTCTGATCATGGTACAAAGTCAACCTATGAAAAGTTAAAAATGAAAACTAGTGTCTTTCAAATATTGTACGCTCAGACTGGATTTCATACAAGCAACAAATTTTTTACCCCTCAGCCATGAAAGGCTCATGTTGTCACTCCACCGGTGAGGTGGGTGTGTGGGAGGCGTGGACACTTAAGTTTGTGATAAATTGCAAATGAGGCGTTTGAAATTAATACCATACATGTATCTACTAAAAAAAAAAAAAAAAAAAAACTCCAATGACTTCAAATGTCAGTGATGTCAGGTCAAGGTCAGAGGTCAGGTTTTCTGAAGATGCCAATGCGACGTCACATACATTCTGTCTGTGAAGTAGTCAGACTCGAACGTCAAGGAAGGTGGTAGGGAAGCAGACATTTCAGGTTTCCAAGGTGAGCAATTTATTTACAGTGAACTTAATTTAATGTAACTTAACAAAACTTCCTCCCCAAATAAACTCTATTAACAAACTGCAAATTAACATGGCTCTGGTAACACAGCTCACCTCTCCTGCATCTGGTAGAGACTGGCTTTAAATAGGGCCATCAATTTCCCTCCAATTGCCCAGCCAGTACCACTCACTCAACTGAGGCATCTAAAACTACACAGATGATCTAAAAACACAAAACCTCTACACACTTCTAACATGCACATTTACACAACTAAATGGCAGTATTAACGAAAGGAAAAACATTCAACAAATCCCTTTAAACCATAACACAAACAAAAGGAAGCATCTCTATGGAAAAAGAAACCCCTCCACTTGGTTTGACCTGCTGATGTCATATGTGACATCATCAGGACTTTAAAATGAGGAAATGCCAGGCAGGCGTTTCCCCACACCTGACCCTCATGAAGACTGAAAAGACAAGCAAAGTAAATATGAACAAATGACTTAATCTGTAACATAATAAAATATAAAGAAACATGTAACTGAGTATTTAGCTTAATTTGCAGAATGTTTGATTTGCCGGCAACAAACCGCTTACACAAACAAACCCGGGATAGTGAGTGAAGCAATGTTACTTGACAAATGGCAAAACATAGTAAATACATAGAAACGGAATAATGTGTACAATGTGTACAATGTGCAAAAAAAAAAAAAAAAAAAGGTAAACACATATGGGACAAATGGAGAGCATTGCAACTGCTCCTCCACTTTGTCACACTGTCATCTACAGATCCGTATGCCCTAAAGTGCTTTTATGCTGATTGAGCCATGTTTATGATGCTAAAATTAAATTTTACTGAGTTGGTGCCGTGCAGCAGATTGGTTTAATTACAAATGGATAACTGATTTTACATGATTCAGTTAGATTTTATACATGTGAGACATATTAATCATCCCAGTTTACTTTGCATTTGTTTAACTCACTTAATGCTGCTGAGCAGCTTTTTCCAGAGGCTGAACAGGTCTGCTAACATTGTTGCCATTGTTATTTGTCAGTCTGTATATCCTCAGTTCTTTTCCTTGCCTCCCCTCCGGCCAGTCTGAGTCTCTCCCACCAAAGATAGGAGCAGAGGAGGTGAGGAAGGAGGTCAGTCAGCATCACTGTAGTGATGAGAGATGTTTACTTTGGAGCCTCATTTCAACGCGTGTCAGTTAAAAGAAGTGCGGCACCTGGTATCTCTCATTGTTCCTTTTGAAAAGTTTACCATTCTGTAAAATGGAACGATATCCTTTGGATTTTTGCCACACTTTCAAACGGTGAAGACCAGAAAGTTGGATCACCATCCTGATCTTTTTGCTTTTTGTTTCCCTCTATACAGCAAAGGTAACAACCACTACAGAAACATACACCTGTGTGTCTCTTCTGTCCTCCAGATATATTTTATGAAACGGCATTCTGTAAGATGGCAAACTGACATACTTATTTGGTCTCAAGATTCAGAAAAGAGAGAAGGCAGGGCTGAAAAAATAAAAAACCCAACCTGTGACATCACATAAATGGATGAACAGATTGGAGGTTGGAAATCGGTGTGCTTTTACCTTTAGTAGTTCTCATTCATTATTTGCTTCCTCCTGTTGCAGTTGTGCTCATGAGTAAAATAACATATGTGGGTAAGATATAGCTTTTACTGATTTGCACATTTGGGGTGATGCTGACCTGATTTTCACCAAAATGAATCTGAATATATAGAACAATCATGCATAATGGACCTTCCAAGCTATATAGTTTGTCTTCCATATTTCCAACTATATCCATAATCACATACTGTGTATGCTACCATTGTATATAGTATTATCTTACTATTTTTCATTGATTGTACTTAATTGTATTTTTGTATTTCCTTCATATCTGTACCTGAGCTGAGGTGACGCAAAAATTTCCCCGTTGTGGGATCAATAAAGTCTTATCTTATCTTACAAGTAAAAACAAATACACGCTTGTAAAGTTCCCTTCAGGAAGGACAAATAACAGGAAAGGACCCAAAAAACAACACAGAATAAAATAAAACATTTTGTGCTGTAATAATTAATTTAATTCTCCAATCAAACCTGCATCAATGAATTAATTTCAGAATTGATTTTTTTTTTACTGGGTTGATAAGATTTGGGACTGTAGGGGGCAGAAGTGCGTCTAAACCGGAAGAGGAGCAACGAAGAAAAGAGAACTGATGTGACGTAGTGTTTACGCTACACAGTGGATTCGCGAGGACGTGTAGGCTAACGGGGCTAATTTAGAGGGTTTTGCTTCAAAATTGGATGTTTCTCCGTGTAGTTTGGTGGCAGTTTCCGCATTTTCCATGGGCGCTCACGGAGTTTTGGGAAACGAGCCCGACTCCATAGACTACTCTGTGCACGAAGCGTGGAACGAGGCCACGAATGTCTACCTGCTGGTGATCCTGGTCAGCTTCGGCCTGCTCATGTACGCCAGAAAGTAAGGACGCGTTTCTTAACCTTACCTCATAACGACTGTAAATAACTGGTTTGGCAGGTTAACATGTTACAGGTCAAACCGTGTGCTCGTTGATGATGTTCCCCTAGTTGTTTGCGGATAACGAGCACAGACTGACGCTGTTTGTTTACGTACGCTTTAGAAACAAGAGGAAGATCATGCGCATCTTCACTCTGCCTCCCACCGCGGGCAGCAGCCCGGAGCCCAACTTCTACGACAGCCTGCAGAAGGTCCGCCTGCGACAGCAGCTGGAGATGTACTCTCTGGGTGAGGATGCATGTGGGCTGATGTGGATTGCAGTGAAACTCGATTTGACGCTACAGTACTGTGCAAAAGTCTTGACCCGCTTCTAATTTCCTCTTACTTTACCAGGAAGATGGGAAATAAGGGTCGGGTCTGGGTTTTCCCCTTTTCTTTTACATACTCTTCATACTTTTCTCTCCCTCTTCTACTTGTCAAGATTCAAGGACCCACTCCACACCACGCCGAGATACGCCATGTTTTCAGCTAACCTCTCTGTGGGAATCGCCTTGTTGTTGCAAAAATACTATTTTACGCCGACCACACTGTTATTTGTAACCTTTTTTTTTTCAGCTAAAGAAATGAAAACAAGGATGCTCCTAACACAGATACAATTAAAATTTGGTTCTTTGCCAAGTGGAGTCATCCATGAGTAAGATGCCTTTTTATATGCTTGGATCATTCGTAGGTCAGTGTTAAGTCGCTTAACAAAAAAATGAATAAATAAATACACGATATGGTACAAAGACTGGACCAATGCAAGTGATGTCCAAGGAATAGTGTTTTAATTGGTCAAAACAACTTTAAGAAATTACAAGAAATTGTCTCCATTGAAGCAAAACGGTAGGTGGCTCAAGACTTTTGCACAGTACTGTAGATGCTGCCTTTATTGAACTAAAATAAGGTTGCACAGCAAGTCAGTGAATATTGTGTGGCAAAGCCTTTAACATTAAATTCAAATTTTTATTTGTCATGTACACAGTCATACACAGTACGATATGTAGTGAAATGCTTGGACAACTGCTCGTGACCTAAAGAAAACAAAAAAGGAAAAGGCTATGAATAAGAAAGGAAATAAATATGAAAAATTAAAAAGGGTAAATTTAACTAGGAAGGAATAAAATATAAATTAAGGTTAAAAATGAAATAACTGTACAACACAAATTAGAATGAAGGGTAAATTTAACTGGGAAGAATAAGATAAAGATAAATATATAAATTAAAGTTGAAAATAAAATAACTGTACAACAAAATACACAATACACAATATAGAACTATATAAGAATGTATGAAGAAATCTAAATCTAAATAAATATATACACAATAACAGCAGCTGTACAAGTATTAACCGGAAATGAAGAATATAGTGACCAGTGTTGTGCAAAACCAAAGTCCAGAAAGTCCAGTGTGTGTGTACACTACACAACATTACACTGGGTTGTGCTTGCTGGTGAGGCTATGGCTGGACGAAGCCAGACGGAGGTTTGATTTTGAGTTGTTGTTTTTTTTGGTTTTTTGTGTGTGTGTGTGTGTGTGTGTGTGTGTGTGACTGTTTTTCAGCCTTAGAGGTTTTGTTTTCCAGGTAAAACCTCTGCGATCATGCCTCCCCTACTTGTCTACAGTGAGCCTCTGTAGCACGTGCGTAATTCTAAAACACACCCCAGAGTTTAGATTCTATTGAGCTGAGCAGACTCATTTTATTGATTTATTTATTAGCATTCAAATATCTCACTGAATACAGAATAAAGATCTACCACAAAGCAAGAAAGCACGAGACAAGGCTAATCAAAAGGTATTGGCTGAATATGCTTATTACGCCAACCCTTTTAACAAAAGATCTTTCAGCATGCAGCTCATGTACAAAACAAAAACTTTCCACCTTAGATAAGTAACTATATTAAATTAAATGTCATTAATATAATCAAAGCAAAACAACCAAGAGTTTCAGTGTTATTATTTTGCTCTTTTCATTCTTGATTTATAATTTTTCTAATACTCTATTTTTAAACAACGAAAATAAACTGCACCTGTTCCACCAGTTAACTCCTCTAACAGAAACACTCTGCTTTATCTTTGTCCTTATGTTTTTTTTTAAAGAAATCTGTTCCCCTTAAGTCGTATTTACCAAACAAAGAGCAAAAAAGTAACCTGAAATCACTGTAGTGTGAAACCAGATACTAACGTAGTCGAGCCTGTGTGTGCTGGCTCAGTGTGGGCTGCGTTAGATGGGGAAAAGTGGGGATTTTTTTTTTTAAACTGAGTTATCTGGTGGCTCTTTTGTGTAATGTTTTCCTTCACATTAATAAAGACATTAATTCAACATTCCAAAATGGTGCATAAAACATTCACAAGAGTGTGGAAAGCCTGCTGGACGACCTGTAGATCTTCTGCTTATTGTAGTAACTCTCCGTCTGTCTCATGTCTCGCCTTCTAGCCAGGAAGTTTGAGCAGCAGCAGCAGCAACAACATCAGCAGGGCCAGTCAGACAGTGTGCAGCTCTCTATGGAGTGAGAGCCTGTCTTCAAGCTTCTCCTGCCCGTGGATATGAAAGGACTGGGATGGTTGCAGAGTTTGTGTAAAAAGAATCTGCACCCATCCTTGCTGCTTCATTCACCGTCTGACGTTTCATTTGTGCACGTGGAGCTGCTCCACAGCTACAAAACAAAGCTGTGGATGCTTTTGTACAGGTGGCAGCTAGCAGGTGTGCTGTCTCACACAACAGTGACACTAAGCAGGTGTGACGAGCTAAAGCTGGAACTGCAGCGTTCGACACTGACACAGGCTGTACATGGTTCATCCCATTTCTTCTTTTTTCCCAGATGTGTGCAGAGAAAAGATTCTTAAATGTGAAGATGAAGGCACATAAACCTGAAGTTAGTAGTTAGATTATTTGTAAATGCATCATCTGGATCTCTGTGGGTTTTGTTTTGAAATAGCTGCTTCAGTTCACGTATATAAAGATTTTTCCTTCTAGCATTGAGCTTAAGACAGCACAGATTCACTGTGGAAAGTCCTGTTAAAAAAAAAAAAAAAGTAACACGATTCTCGGGTCAAATGAGTCGTTTGTCTGAAACAGGCTGTTGGTACAGCTCCTCAGTTCATCCACTGAAATAAACTCTCTCTGCTAGCTTTCATCCGATTGGCTGCCCCTCATAAACTAAAAACAGCATGAGGATGGCGCTTTGGCGCTCACAGCCAGAGGTGTGATGTCATAAGAAAGAGAAAGGGCTCTTGAGGAATCCAGAAAGATTACCATATTAGGTGTGTCCCCTCTCTGACATCATACAGAGCCAAGAGTAGAAAAGCCTGCTTGAAAGTGTTTAAAGCAGCCTGAAGCTCTTTGTTTGAAATGGCTGCAGGTGAAAGCTTGTACGTAATACCAAGCTAATTGTTTTGAAACTGCAATAGGTCACCTTTAACTTTGTGGAACACCATTATGATTTTGTAGCTGATTTCACACAATCATCATTATAATAAAATGATTCTATGTTGATGGCTTAAAAGTGTGCAACGAGTTGGAATATTACTGCTGTGCTGACAGCTCTCAGTTTATAAAATAACACGTGTTGGTTATGTAGTATTCAGACTTTTTCTGTTGTAAAAGTTCAGATTTTGTAAGAAAATCCAGAGAAAAGACGTCTTAAAGGTCTCCAGAATGTTGTTTTATTTATAATGTAACACACTTGTCACATCTGTCAGCATATTAAAAACACCACAGAGAAATTAAAAAAAACAAAATAATGTGCTCTGAAAACGCAACTATATACAGAAAAAAGGCAGCCAGTCGGTAAACTGCAATAAAACAAACAGCCAGCGGATTCTGCATAGATGCAATAAAGTTCAAGTAGTAGCAGCAAGAAAGCATACAGCTCTTCTAAATGCGATGCGCTTTTGATTCCCTCAATGGCGCGGGCACACGTCCACGTCTTCAACGGGGAGCGTGGAGGCGTACTCAGACCCCCAGTCTCTGAGGAACAGCTCCTCTGCTTGGCTCTGCAGAGTCTGCTGGCCCGGTTTAACAGCAGAGCCCGTCTGGTTCACCACCAAGCCCACGCCAGCCGTGAATGCAAAGTAGTTTTCTGACCAGTTGGACGTCCCTGTGAAGAGAAGCAGTTTAACAAGCTGGACCACAGGAGACTCTGGGTGAGAGCTACAGTCTCCATTTATCGAATGCTTTTCTATACTTTCTGTCACACGTACACAAGTTTAAAACAATGTGATCAGACAGTTTTTTACTCTTAGATCTGTATGTTGTGACAGAGATTGGAAATACCTAATATGGTCATTTTAGAAGCCCCGCCCACCTGGTGTTTAAACCGTGGAGGATGGCTTTACAAGGAGAGCAGCTAAAACAATTAGAGGATGAAGCGCTGCACTAAGACTCAATATGTGATGAACAGTGTTGAGTAAGTAACTTTAAATTAGTAACTTAGTTACATTACTAGTTACTTCTATCAAAAGTAACTCAGTTACTTCAAGTTACTTTCAGAGTAACTAGTTACTAGGGAAAGTAACTTTGGTTTAACTCAGAATTCTCTTGTTAATGTGTTGCTTCCGTAACTGGACACCCAGCCAGACTGCCAGTCTTCTAGCTTGCTTACTTGCCACAAGTGCACTGTGCCACCTACCAATAGAAAGGAAAAAAATAATGTGCAGACTTCCACGAGAGAAATCCCACGCCTGATTCTATCCTAGCCATTCTATCCTCGCTTTTTACATCCAACACAAAAACTGCAGTCGTGGTGCTTTCGATTGTACTCAGAACTCGGAAATTCTGCCTTCTGAATAGGAAGATGTAGGTAACACCAGACTGCAGATGAGCTGCTTACAGAGCTGGACTGGGACAAAAAAAAATCGTCCCGGGGAATTTGACTAGAGACCGGCCCACCATTATAGGAAAAATCATAAAGCCTTTGAATGAAAATAAACACTGTTGTGACAGTGATGTACACTGATCTGATGGTATATATGTATCAATCTATCAATCGTTTGTTGTAAGACTCAGATAATTATTTTTTTTAAAAGCTAGACATTTTAAATGAGAATAAGAAAAAAAAGTATTTCCCCTCTCCCTTTTAATGCCCTACATGGACCCCAGGCAACACTTTGCTAGACCCGCCCCTGCACAGTTACCAGCTGTCAGCTAAGTAACAAAAAGGATCCTGGTGTTATTTGTCTCTCAGAAACAGTTCATAACTTCCCTTCAACTCATTCATGTCACCTAAAAGGTAAACCTGTTTCTCCATCACAGCTCTGATGTGATTCAGTAAGGACATCTCCTGGTTTCATCTTCATGTTTCCCTCTCACCACATAACCAAACCATATCATGACCAGCAGATTTACAGCTGTGGCTCCAGCAAACATCAGCTGATACTAGAAATTAATATTAAATAAATTCTAACAACAGCTGATCAAGCTTAAACGTGCTGCTGTTGTTTAGCGCGACATGGTTTCCTCTTTCTGGCGCAAAGTGGGCGATAAACAAACAAGAGACAAAAGCCGATCAGCTGATCATTGATCAATTTCATGATTGAAGTAGAAACAGGAGAGGGAGGGTGAGAGAATGAGAGAAGAAGAGGCAGCTGTGCAGCAAAGACAGAATAAATCCAGCTTTGTGTCTTTTTCATTGTAGCTGAAGTCCGGGACAAACTGTTCCTTTTCACCTCAATATGAAACGCGTAATAATTTCTCTGAATACGAGACGATTCTGTTTTTTACAGGACGGTTGGCAACTCTAATAATTAACCTTATGAACAAAATAAAGTTCAACATCAGTAACATAGCACCACCCAGCTGTATAGAAACTCCGTCATGCTAGCTAGCACGCAGTACGAAAAAGTCAGCATAACAAAAATAAACTCAACCTAAACTTGGTTCATATCTGACCCAGATGGACTGCAGGTCATAACTTCTTACCTGAAGTTCAGTTCACCTGACACTCTCGGACCAGCGGCCGCTTCGGGTCTCTCCTCTTGCCTCCCCTTTCCTTCATCCACCTGCTAATGTTATTGAATCTGTGGAAACTCCGCGATAGCCACCACACGAAGTAACGAGTAACGACCCTATCTAAATCCCAGTAACGCGTTCCTGGTTTTGGCATAATAACTAGTTACCGTGCTCGTTACCACAATAATAACGTAGTTACTGTAACGCGTTACTTAATAACGCGTTAGTCCCAACACTGGTGATGAATGCAAAGCTACTTTTGGAAAGTTCAAGAACAGAAACAGAGCTGAAATTGAGTATAATCGTTCCACTTTACAGACATTACCTACTAAATGTTAAAAGCTGGACACCTTATGCTGTTAAATTTTGCCTTTCACAGTTCAAAGGAGCTAAAAAGTGTTAAAATGTAGCCAGTGCTGGCAGCATACCTATATAGACCACTCTGTCTGTAACCATGTACTTGGCATGGTTGACTCGTGCAAAGGGAATCTTCTTCTGCTCTGCTGTTGAAGGCACTGTAAAGATTTTCTACAGATCATACAAAAAACGTTGCTTTAGAATCCGCCATGTCATCGGTGACTTAAAACGTTTCATGAAAAGAAAAATCAAATCTTCAAACGTACCACGTCAATGTCGCACGTCAGTGGATGCCTCCTGAGCACCTGCAGGGACTGCAGGAAGATGAACATGTCAGGAGAAGAATGCTCCCAGCAGCTGACCAGCAGTTGGACTCGCACGCCTCTGGTGCACGCCGCAGCACGCAGGGCCGTGTCGATGGCGGGCCAGAACCTGAAAATGAGAGACCAGGACATACTTTAAAGCTCTACAGCTTCCACAAGACACATCAGCACTTTTACTGTTTGATGCAGGCAGGTAGAAGCAGAACGAGCAAATTTCTTCCTCCTGAAATGCTCTCTGAGCGTGTGTACTTGATCTTAATGAGAGGCTGCTTTGTAAGCCAATCTTTTACCTTTTTAGTAAGTCGACATAACATTTTTTAACAGCATAACAGTAATTTCTGATTGTGTCTTGCATTAAGGTTGACTGACTTAAGAATCGCTATTAAATGACATGAACAGTGCAGCTGTGTGAGTGGAGTGTACCTGAGTGGCTCCGTGAACTGAGACAGTGGAAGGAAGTCCATGACAGAGATGTAAACGAATCCCTGAGCATCGTTGATGACAGACAGAATAGTGGACAGATCGTCAGAGCGGCCACGGGCTGAGATTTGTGGAGGGGCGCTCTGCAGAAAACAGACACAGCAGAAGCAATGATGATCAACAGAGCCAACACAGGAGGAAGAAAAGCCTGTGACAGCTGAGTGATGTCCTTATCTTGAGATTGGAATGGTGCAAAAGCAGTTTCAGACAAACATACAAATGTTGTTTTTTAGCTTTACACCAAAACATATTCAGGGCATAGTTACATTATGAAGATGATTTTATTTCAGGGGGCTAAACCAAAGTAAAAGTCCCAGAGTGCAATTGGTGTTTCTGTGAACCCACAACATGCAGCTAAAGGAGCTCTGGATACAAGAGCTCTATGAAACCTACACTTTTTTTTACATTCTTACAAAAAAAATAGTGCCCTGGTGATTGCAGACTCATTTTTCATGGTAAAGAAAACCCGAGAGCACATCAGTCTTAGAGGGGTAAGCACAGAAGTAAGCATATCATTATCCAAGTCGAACATAAGAGGAATCTTGCAGAGAGTTCAGTACACCATGCAAACCAGCTATCGTAACAAAGACAGAAAGGGGAGATTAGACACAAACATCTACAAAAATCTGAACGAGCCCCAGAAATCCTGGTCCAGCATTCTCTGGACGAGGGAAGCTCAGATCAGCCTGCAACCGAAGGACAAAAGAAAAGAAACTGAAAGAGAAGATAAAACCACAGAGAAGGCTTGGAATGGTTTATGATCTGAAGTATGATGGCATGAACAGGGATGGCTTCCCGTGGCACTGGGCCACTAATGTGTATTCATGATGTAAAAGAAGGCAGTTAAAGACGCACCATCTGTACAGATTTAGAAAAGAACAGCAAATTAAAATAATAATGAACAAAGATGTTGGTTTTAATGTTTCTCTCACTGACTAAAAGACTCCAAACAAACCACAGACAGCAGCTGTCTGTCTTTTTTGTTTATTCCTGATCAAATGTTAGGATATTCCCATTCGTTCAGTGTTGGGAATAAATCTGTTTGTCATTGAGCATTTAGTATGATGACGTAACATAGACTCATCTGCCTGTGTCTATAAAACAAATAGCAATCGATGCAACACAGTTCCTGTAAAATGACAGCAGAACTCAAAAGGATTCCTCCTGAAAGGATACTCACAGAGAGGTAGACCTGAGCAGGGACCCCGTTGAACTTCAGATGCAGGGGCTTCTGGGAACTCGACAGGGCAGAGAGGCGAGCGGGCCAGTACGGAGGCAGGGAACCGTTTATCACACCGCCGATGCTCCAATACACCCCAAAGATCCGAAAGGCATCCTGAGCCAGGCAGCTGCAGTCCTCCACTGACAGACCCACCTCCTTCACCTTTGTTCAAGAGAGTCCACAGTCTGCATTAGCTCTGACACAGCACAGCCACTGTGCTAGTATGCACGATGTGTGGGCTGATACAGGGATGTAATTACTTCTTCTAAAGGGAAATGTATCATTTTCAGGTTTTAAAGCTGGACTCTGTATTTTTATTCATGGACTCCAGTAAAGCAGCTTTGCACAGTTCATGCTGGGCTTTGGTGTAGCTGCTCTTTTAGGGCCTCTCCCAGTTTACGTCTAACTGGCTGCCCCTCACCAACAGAGGGTTTAAATCAGCAGCTGAGCGGGGCTTCTGTGCCCATTGACAGAGCTGACCATATTAGAAATATTTCTTCTCTATGACAGCACAGAGGAAACAAAAACCATGAGACATCAGTCCTGCACTCTGTTGACACTAATGTACTTAAGCTGGGACGGATCTGTCTCCCTGCCCCACTTAAAAATGTTGTGTGGAGACTTCTTACTTGACATTACCCGACTAAAAACAGGGGGATTAGTGAGGATATCCATCTCTTATACAACCTATATATAATAGTTTAGGAGTTTGCACCATACCTGGCTTAGAGAGCGCCAGTCCATGTTAGCACTGCCCACATAGAAGTGCTTTTGGTCAACCACCCACAGCTTGGTGTGGACGATGCCTCCAGTAACGGCTTTGAGGTCCACCTCTCTGACCTCTGCACCTGCAACGGAAAAACAAAATAGCATGGGAAATTAATGCTGAAATTCCTTAAACGTCCTATTCTGAAACACAAACCTGGCACTCTTACCTGTCCCAGCCAGGTCGGCTGTGTCGTGATTTGACTGTTGGGGGGCGTTGACAGCGATCTGGAGCTTTACACCTTTGGATTCAAGTTTCATCAGCTGCTCAAAGACCTTTCTTCCCTGAGAATCATGCGAGGCCATTAGCTCAGAGGCTTAAAGCTTCAGGTACAACCATCTGATGTGCCGCATTGTGAGACCTGAGTGTGCAGGTGGTTGTGCTCACCTGAGAGTCTGAGGATTCGTGCGAGCCCAGATCGCTGTCCCGCAGTGTGAAATAAAAAGCGGCGATGTGGACTGAGCTGTTGGCTCTGTCCAGCAGGTGCAGCCAGCTGTCTGCGATGCTCTTTCTGGACGAGGGGGAAGACTGGTAGAGACCGACAGGAATGCTTTCCACCAGGTGCACTCTGAACAACAAGGACCACATTCAGCAGTACATTAGTTAATCCTGACAGGTGAATATAATATTTCTGACATAAATAACTCAAAAATATCCAGTTGCTGATATCATTTACCGACAGTCAGTGCTACAGGGCTCTGGTAACAATCCAAAGCCCTCCAGCCAGTGCAGCTCCAGCTGAGCCGTGAGCTGGGACACGGACATGGGAAGCCCGTAGTGCCACACGTGGTGAGAGAACCCTCCGAGAAGCAGCAAGGTGGTGCTCAGGAAGCAGAAGAGGGTAAAACTGGGACATCCTGACCTCTGAAGGATGATAAGGGGAGAATTTATACACTCCAACAGGCTACATCACACTCACAGCTTAAGCATAGCATAGCATACTGTGATGCATACCAAAGCTGCTACTGCAGGGAGTGGTAGAATTCTGAAGAATTCCTAAATATGCCTCAGCTGAGACGATCAAGGAAACAGACGCCAGTGGAAGCTCTCAGTCTCAAACAGTGACATAACTCACCTTGGCTGACTTGGTTGCTTTCACTTTAGCGGGCGTCTTTGGTGCTGCAGCAGCGTCTGAGTCGGGATCTGCTTTTTTCTCTTTGAGCTTTGGGAACTTTGACTGGCTTATGAGTAGTTTACGATCCTCCTTCACTTCCTCTGATCTCTCACCAGCCAACTCATCCTCACATTCAGCTTCTGATGAAGATATACTGTCCCTCAAACCAGCTGTGTTCAGTGGCTCTGTCTCCCATGGAGGTTCTTCGTCCATTATAGCTTCCACTTGGCTGTCCTCAGGTGCTTGAAAGATCTCTGCAGACTTTTCAGAGTCTCCAGATGGAGTGAGGAGAATCCTGTCTTTAACTGCGGGGTCGTACGTCTCCGCTGGCTCCTCCCAGGGTATCTTGCTGGGGAAGCTCTCGCGTGGCAGATGTGTTGTAGGCCCATCTGGGGTGGTTTCTGAGGTTTTGCTCTTGACTTGCTCTGATCTGAGAGCAGGCCGGGGGCTTGCAGTCAGAAGAGGGGAGTGAACAGGTTGAGCAGCAATCAGAGGGCCGTGAGCTGTCGCAAGAGCCACTTCTGTCCTGCTGAATGTAGAAGGAGCCTCGAAGCCAATTTTGGGGGTGTGGAACAATGGCGCGGGGAGCGCTGTTTCTCTGGGATCAGGCGGCTTGGACTTTGAAGTTTCCAGACTTCCAAGTTTCTCAGGAGGCTGAGCATGGACTGGAGTGTCCTTTCTGGGAACCGGCAGCTCCGTGCTCTGACTGGCTCCAGCGGGTCGCTTCTGGAAAGTTGGGATTCTGGAGACTGGTTTCCCACCTTTGCGGTTCATGTCTTCTTTCTCCTCGAGGTCTTTTTTCAAACTCTTTTCGTCAGCTTGGAGACGGTCCAGCACAACACTGCAATCCTTCAGATCCTGAGGAAGATGAAATATCTGTTATAAATCTGTGTAATCATGTAGCACACACACACACACACACACACACACACACACATGAAGCAGGGATTCTGAATAGCTTCATGGCACACACCAAAGGAAACGTAACACCTACGGCTATCTAAAAAGCTAGCAGTGAATCACTGAGAGACTTTTCCAGTCTTAGTCTTCCTGCTCCCGCTGGCTCCCGTCAACATCAAAGCTCCCACACTGACTAGCTACACCCATTTAAAGCAGCTCTCCTGACTGGTGCGTGGCTGCTGTTGACTTGTTAATATTTGTTTACCTGCATGACACGAGCCTTACCGTGGCTACAGCATTGTTTGACCTGATATTCTCATGGCAGTCAGTGCTCAACATTAGCCTTGCTCTGCTCCACCTCTGCCTGCTCATTTTCATAAATACACTGACAGCCCAGTGGTCCAAAAGTGGGTGTGGCCACTCTACAGGTCACATTTTATGGATGCTACATTAACTTGCCAGTAAAATATATAGCAGTGCCCCCTACAAACAAACAAACACTTAGATACGTACCTGCGTTTCCAAACATACTTCATATTACACCCGTCAGCCACAACATTGAAACCCCTGCACTGATTTTAATGGGTCACTTCATTGCACTGGGTCATTGCATTAATGTAAACGATACTTTGATACACTGTTGAAAGCCAAGCACATTTGCAAAACATGTTCAGCAACAGCCGCCAGGCTCCCCAGATCTACACTTCCAGAAAGATCCTCACTTATTAAAGACAATGAAGACAATGTCAAACCATATATGCATTCCCGTATAGTAAGTGAGACCTGGTGCTAAAGTGACCCAGCTGTAGTTAATCAGTGTCACCCATTTCATGAAAACTGGCACATTATGAAACAAAACAACCTCCCCAAACTGTTGAGAACAGAAACTGTAAAACAATCACGCCTGGAAGAACGTTTCTGTCTTAAACAAACAGCAATTTGTCTCCTCCCTTTTATCAAAAGAGCTGACGATGCACAAGTGGTAAAGACACGTTTTTAAAATGTGCTGCTGGCATCAGCATCATCATGCATTTTAATGATAATAATAATAATAAATTTTATTTATGAGCGCCTTTCAAGTCACCCAAGGACACTTTACAATAGGATAAAACACTTAGTAAAACAATGGCAGAATAAGAACAATAAAATAAAGCACAAGATAAAATGAACAAACAGTGGATTCACAGTGAATATGCAGATTTGAACAGATGAGTTTTGTTCTGCTAATCCAGTTTAGGGTCACAGTTGGGTAGGAGCCAATCCCAACTGTGAAAGGGTGAGAGACAGGGTACACCCTGGACTGGTTGCCAGTCTATGTGGCAAGGCTCACACACAGAGACAGAACAGATTTGCACTCATATTTGCAACTACGGCCAATTAACCCAACATGCATGTCCGAGTATCCAGAGAGACCCCAGGCTTCAGCTTTTGCAGATATATTGGAACCCAGCAAGTTTCATGTTTTACAGTTGCCTTTATTTTAATTACAGAAATACTCTACTATTCTGCAATATTCATTTACTTTAAATTCAACTGTATTCATATAATCATCACAGCAACAGTCACCTCAAGGTGCATTATACTGGGGTCTTCTCTCTACAATAATACAGGGAGAACCCCAACAATTAGTCGACCCCCTATGAGCAAGCACTTGGCAACAGTGGGAAGGAAAAACTCCCTTTTAACAGGATGAAAATTCCAGCAGACCCAGGCTCAGGGAGGGGCAGCTTCTCTGGTTGGTGGTAAGGGGAAAAAGACGAGACAATAGGCATGCTGCTGAAGAGAGCCAGAGACTAATAATAACTAAAGATTAAATGCAGAATGGTTTATAAACACAGGTTGAGTGAAGAAAAAACACTTGGTGCACCGTGGCCCCCAGCAGCGGATGCCCATTGCAGTGTAACTAAGGGAGGGTTCGGGGGTCACCTGATCCAGGCATAACTATCCGGTTGTTCAGTCTGACGTCACTAGCCGTGTCTGGGTCTAAACTCCGCTGCAGGTCCATATATCAAACGATCACTATGGCATTACTGAGAGTTGAAAAACTGTCTAAAGTCTTTCATCTTTAATAAAATGATCAGCGTTCTGCTCTACCAGGTGTAAGAATTGAGTTTAACATCCAGGCATCCATGAAAACGGAATTTATGACATTTAACGGAGTTAGAAGTTAGCAGGGAGTTAGCTCGCTAGCTTCTATCTAAATACAATATAGCATGTCCTGACTGTGGGGTTTTGGAAACAAATTAAAACGTACAGCTCTGTTATCACTTCCAGCATAAATGAAGACAGAAAACTAAACAGCAGTGACGTTTGTAGGGTTACTTAAGTTGGGTTGCTGGTATATAATGATGTGCTAGGTGACCGCTAGCGACACAGCTATGTTAGCATAATATAAACAAGCTAACTTTTTTTCCACTCGATAAAAGTTACCGTGAGTGTTCTCGGTGGTCAGGAACAAATGTAATCGCATGGCAGGATGCTGTAAAAGGACCAAACTTCAGCCAGGAGAACAACTGAGATAATCCATCCACAATACGAGGTTAGTCATTCATATACTGCTGCATAGGCTGGGCTGTAGTTACATCCTAAGGTTTTAAAGACTGAGCTTAAATAAATGATTAGTGGTAATAAAAGCCGAGGGAGGTCAACAGGGATCACTGACTGTTTTAGGAGCTTTTTGAGATCAAATAGAAGAAAATACATAACATTAAACATGTTAACAACACAAAAGCCATATTAAACGCAGACTACTTTAGACCCGGAAGTAGGATTCGTCGCGTCATCACTGAACAACCGGGAGGGAATGTTTTATAGAGTTTTAAGGAACCACAAGAATGCCAGCTGTCTGAGAACAAAGTGCTCTTTTGGGGTGATATGAGATATTTAAGAGAGAGATGAAAATAGATATAAGCCAGTATTGATTGTGACTATTCAATCTTCTGTTTATTACTAAATAAGCAACAGCTCTCTTCTCTGCCAGCAGGGCAAAGGAGGTTGAGACATTTCCGCACTGGCCTGCCAGTATTTCCCGGAAGCGGTTTTATGCAGCTGCAATGACACAAAGCAGGATATTTATACTGCAGGGCTGTGCAAATAGGAGCTCTGCCACACCCAGGAGGCCTCACAGGTGGCTCTGCTTTGCTCCCTCCCCCCACATCATGCGTGCACAGAACAATATCTGAAAGTGAGAGAAAGGGGGGTGTTTGTAGGTGAATTATAGCCTACCGTCAGATCTGCCTCCTCAGCAGCTTCCTCCTCCAGCTCAGCCTCACGTCTCTCCATCTCCTCCTGGAGCAGGAAAAGCTCAGAGTCTGACTCGTCTGACTCCTGACAGGAGATATCGGTAACACCGTTAACGTTAACAAGCGATGGAATAAAGCACTAGTTGCTGCGTGCACTCTGCATTAAGTGTGTTAACCATTAAAGTAACAGAAAAGGGGAAGGAAATAATATGAAAGGTATTTTTTGTTATTAACCACATATAAACATCCTAAGCTAGTTAAAAAAACTTACCATGATTAGAGACCTTTAACTAAGTTTTGGCTCGCACGCGGAGTTAGCTAAAACAATGCTAGCCGCTTAAGCAAATATTTATTGCGGTAAAAAAAAACAAAACTAAAGCAGTAAAGTTGGATGACTTAAGAGCAGTACGGCCTCTTTATAATCCTCGCTTAAGTATTCTACACGTATTAGCCAACTAACGTCTTCGCCGTTGACGTTAGCCAGTGAGCTACGTGGCCCACGATGAAGTTTGCAGCAGCGGAGGAAGAGGAGGCGGAAAGGAAAGGCTGAGTAATAGAAATCCCACCTCGTACGTAGCTCTCTCCTGCCTGCTCCTGGAGCTTCTCCTGGCTGTCGGTGTCGACGTCGGCAACTGTACCTCGCCGGGGCGGAGGGACTTTCTGGATCGCAGTACCATGGGCATCCTGGAGCACTTTTTTTTTTTTTTAATAATGCAGCACCTTCGTGACTCGAGGCTTAACGGACGCTGCGGAGCGTTAACAGCGGGCTCGTTTGTCTGCGGTGCCGAGGAGAGCTCAGCGACACACCCGCTAAAGCTACGCTTCAGTTGATTTTTTGGGATATACTCACATTTATTAAAAACAAATCGATTGGGTCGTGTAAACAATCTTTAAATTGATTTGAATGCACCTACCTTCACGCCATACGTAAACAACAAATTGAAAAAACCGCGATTTCCTGTCTTCGCTGATTGGCGGTTGAAATCAAAACTGTGGCTCCTCCCACAAGTCTTGACTCACGTCACACAATGCGGAAACCAAAAAGGGATTACCGTCGTCGGCTGCACATCCCAGGAGTCCTTGCTCGCGAAAGGTAAGCGCTGTCTTTGTTGTTAATAAATTATTGCGGGTGTCTTGCGTGTTTTATGGTTCTAATGAGGAAGCAGACGGCCTCTGACCGCTGGCAGTAGCAACACTTCACATTAGCGCTGGCTCACAGTTACTTTCAGTTAGCCTGGCTGTGGCTGAAGACCCTGAGCGGAACAGCCGGTTGTTTATGCTTTTGTAAAGCTCAAAGGAACCTCAAGAGCATAAAAGCAAATCAATTACATAACGGAAGTGTGACAGAATGTGGCCGATTGTTGCTGTTACTGTGTTATGCTGCTTTAATGTTCTGCTGTTATCATTAATAACAACTGCATGACTGATTGAAAAGATATAGTTTTGTGGAAATCGGATTCGATTTTTCTTTCGAGGTTAGATATTTTATATCACAGTACTACAATATGAATCAAAGGCTTGGACACTACTGACCACACAGGCCACTACTTGGTCGACTGATCTACTTTGCAGTATGTTGTTCTGAAAACCGAGGAAAAAATCATCTTCCCATTGAACTTTTTTGTGTTTTTCTGCCTCTTTGAAGCTAAAATAGAAAGAAAGTGTACTTTATTGGTCCCCGTGGGGAAAATCCCTCTCTGCATTTAACCCATTCACTCAGTGAAGCAGTGGGCAGCCACTGGGCGCCCGGGGAGCAGTGTGTAGGGACGGTACCTTGCTCAGGGGTACCTCAGGGTAGTTGTTCAGGGGAATCGAACCCCCGACCTTGCGATCATGGGGCCACCACTCTACCTACTGAGCTATCCCTGCCCTATAGGCAGGAAAACACATGAGATATTAATGGAAAGCCCAGGATGTCCTCTATTAAGTACATCAGGACTTAGTAGGGTAGCTCAAATAATCAAAAGATGTAGACCAAAAACAAATGTCTATTACAGAGGACATAAATGAATAAGCTAGTTCTCAGGAGGATATATTTATTTCTTTTTCCTCGTAATGATTTCTGTTACAAGCACAGTAGTTGTAAACGTGCCTGCATGTCACCTGAGGCAAGTGATTTGGAGAGGGCCTGTTATCACATGAGAACGCTGCGTGTGATAACATGCAGTGTTCTCATCATTCTTCTTGATCAAACAGCCCACACAAAAGGATGGAGGTGTATTTTAGGCCACTGTCCTACTGTGTGAAGGGATATGATCAAGGTACACAGGGGTGACACTGAGGATAGGTTCTCTGATCACATTTGTGTTATCAAGATTGTTTTTTTCCCCATCTTCTAACTTCTTGTTTTTTCATTCAGGTCTCATGTAATCCCCTCTGACAGAGAAGATAAGCTTTGGTTCTCTAATGATGATGATGATGACAATGCCAGCTATTTAATCACATCAGTAGTCCAATGGAAGCCCCAGTTACAGCCACCCCTCCTGCCAACTCCTCCAATTCGCCATCCCCGGCCCCCCTGCGTCCTGCTGTCGCCCCCTCGGTCCAGCTTAGCTTTACCGTCCTCTACACCACTTTGTACGCCGGGCTCTTTGTGGTGGTGTACGTGCAGCTGTGGCTCCTCTACATCTATGGACACAAGCGATGGAGCTACCAGAGCGGCTTCCTGTACCTCTGTCTGCTGTGGGCTGCCCTTCGCACCACCTTGTTCTCTTTTTACTTCCATGATGCCCTGCAAGCCAACCACCTCCCCGTTGCAGTGTTCTGGCTCCTCTACTGCTTCCCCGTTTGCCTGCAGTTTTTCACTCTCAGCCTCATTAACCTGTACTTCACTCAGGTAAGGTTGAAGGGATGTGGATGGGGAAACGTTCTTAAAAATCTTGTGTCATTTAGAAAATGTTGCTCAGAATGTAAAAAGAGTTGCTCTGGTACAGCCATGGTGAT
The DNA here is from genome assembly GCF_041146795.1 of Maylandia zebra. Classification (NCBI taxonomy): domain Eukaryota; kingdom Metazoa; phylum Chordata; class Actinopteri; order Cichliformes; family Cichlidae; genus Maylandia; species Maylandia zebra. The sequence continues at coordinate 31,356,023 of NC_135168.1, forward strand.
AAAAGCACAAATAAAACTAGTCAGAGGAAAACACAAGAGCCCCTTACAGTGGATCATGTGTCCTCAGCTACAGCGCCACATTTTTTTTCCAACAATATCTTTATTATTTTTTACATTTTAATGACTTGCAAACAGTCCAACATTCTAAATACTACATGAACATACACTCCTCTCAGACAGCAAAAAGAAAGCAACAAAGTCGTCAGATTTGTCACTCCGTTAAAGGCCTAAATTTGTCATTATCCCAAATCAAATGTCATTGCCCTCAGTCCTCGTCCTCCTCAGATAATACAAATCCTTCTACAAAATTTACAAATGGTCTCCACACCTTCTCAAAAACATCCAATTTCCTTTTCAGTATACATGTTATCCGCTCCAATGGCAAAGCCACCATCATTTGTTTTATCCACTGTGTGATACTCGGTTCCCTTGTTTTTTTCCATTTTAGTGTGATTAATCTTTTTGCTTGTAACAAACCCATATCAATAAACATTCTGTCACTTTTTGTGTACCTCATGTTTTCTGGGTACAATCCCAGAATAAGGAAGCCAGGATCCAAAACAACCTCTTTGGATAATATTTGTTTGATAGTTTGTGTTACTGCAGCCCAAAAGGATCCTATCTTCCTGCAATCCCAAATACAATGCCAAAAGTTACCTTTATCTTCATTACATTTATTATAAGTGTCTGGAATATTAGAGTTGTACTTATTTAATTTTTCCGGAGTAACATATATTCGCATTAACCATTTGTATTGCAACAACCTTAGTCTAGAATTAATAGTTTGTTTATGAGCTTTTGCGCAAACCAATGCCCATTGTTCCGTGGATATGTCCTTCTTTAAATCATTTTTCCAGGCGTTCAACCTTCCCAACGAATTGTCAGATGTTTTGGACCTAATCAATTTATATATTTCTGATATTGCCCCTTTTTTTGAACTGCTTTTGCTAATTATGTCTTCCAATTCTGATTTTGGTGGTTTGGTGCAGGTATTATTTTGATTTGCTCGAATGTAACTTCTAATTTGGAGATATTTGAAAAATTGCTTTCTATCTATATTATATTTATGTCTAAGCATATCAAAGGAAATATCTTGAGAATCTGTTGCATACAAATCTTGGATTTTTTGTAGTCCTTTAATTGACCATTGTCTAAAAACTTTATCCTCTCTTCCTGGTCTGAAATCCTGGTTTCCCCACATCGGTGTAAACTGTGACAATACAACAGGTTCCTTCATATATCTTTTTACATCATACAACACTTGGACCATGTTCTTTACCATTGGATTTTTTGCCTTTTTAATCAAGTTTGTTGCTGTGTCTGAGAACAAATATAAAGGTAAAGGTGGATACATCTGTCCACTATCTCTGTTATTTCTTTAGAAAGTCTTTCATAGTCATTTTCCACGATCTCACTTAATTTGGGCGAAATCATTATTCCTAAGTACATAAAGTCCTTTACTGTCTTAAAATGAGATGTTACTATGGGTGGGTTTTTCCTTTCTTCTTCATTTAGTAATAAAACGGATGATTTAGATTTGTTAATGACATACCTGATATTTGACCAAACTCCCCTATCAATCTAAGCAGAGCAGGTATAGATTCTGTTATTTTAGAGAGATATACTATTACATCGTCTGCGTACAACGAAATCCTATGTTCTACTTCATTTACCATAATTCCTGTCAATGATAAACTCGAACGTACGGCTATAGCTAATATAAACAACAGTGGGCTTATCGGTGAGCCTTGTGGACATCCCCGTTTCACCCTTATTAGTTTAGAGATATTTTTGTTTGTCAAGATTTCAGCAGTTGGATTTGAGTGTAATAATTGTATCCATCTTCGAAACACATCTCCATAACCAAATCTAGTCAGAACATCAAAAAGATAAGGCCACTCGACCCTATTGAATGCTTTTTCAGCATCCAGTGAGAGTAAGGCCCTCTCTGAAGAATTGTTTAGTCCGTTTATAATGTTAAAGACTTTTCTTACATTATGTAGACCTTGGCGCCCCAATATGAAACCGTTTTGATCTCTTTGAATTACTGAGGGGAGAATATCTTGCAGACGTGTTGCTAATATTTTACCTAACACCTTAAAATCAGAATTAAGTAAGCTTATCGGCCTCAAATTTTCACATTCATTACTCGGTTTTCCTGGTTTAGGTAACAAAATGATTAGTGATCCTGTTACTGATTTAGGGAGACTTCCTTTGCTTAATGATTCCTGATACATTTCCAATAGCGGTTTCATTAATTTACTTTTAAATTTTTTATAAAAATCAATTGGGAATCCATCTGGTCCAGCTTTTTTACCTGATCTCATATTGTTAATTGCCCTGCTTATTTCCTCTTCGATGATTTCTGCATCTAATTGTTGTTTTACATCGTCAGCGATAGTAGGAATATTTATTTTATCCAGAAACGCATTTCTGGAGTTTTGATCTGATCTATCCTGGGATTCATAAAGTTTTTCATAATAGTTTCTAAACTCCTTGTTTATTTCAGTCGGATCCATTATCATTTCCCCTTTGTTGTTTATAATCGACGTTATATTTTTCTGCACTTCCAATTGTTTAATTTGCCATGCCAATATTTTTCCAGGTTTCTCTCCTTGTTCATAAAAAGACTGATTTAATCTCAAAATGTTCGAAGCTGCTCTATCTCAGCGCCACATTTTTATTCTTGGTCTTTACATGATTCACAATTCAAAATAACCACTGTTCATTTTAAACTGGAGCCTGGTGCAGCCGTTCAAGTAATCTACTGTGAAACATGATGTTGTAGCTCCTTTCCCTTTCACGCAACTTCCTTCTAATTGATCGTATTAAAAAAAAGGCTAACAGCTCTTGTGACTATTATGCTCGTGCCACAGACTTCAAAGAAGTATAACAGGACTGACTACTCGGCTGTGTTACCTGCAGTTCTGCCCCCATCAGATCTTAATCAAGCCTGTTGTGTTTTGAGCAGGATGCATTCTTTGTGTCTTTATGTTTATGTGGGTGTCTTTGTGTCTTTGTGCAGGTATTAGTGAAAGTGAGAGAAGTGGACAGAGGGCTGTAAGTTTTACATCATTTTCCTGTTGTTAAATCTAGAAAAGCGCCTCGTTACGTTATTGTTATGAGCTCTAATCGTCCCGATTGGACCCCCTGTATGTATGTTCCTCAGGTGGGCAGCAAGGTGTTTGTACGGTGCGCTGAACGCCATCTTCTTCTGCGTCAACGTGGTGTGCGCTGCACTCGGGGAACGAACCAGCGATGGCGAGAGGGGAGAGCGCACCTGGAATCTAGTCCTGGTTCGAGTTGTGGTCAACGACTTGCTCTTTATCCTGGAAGCAGTGCTGCTGGCCTCCACGCTGTTGCTCCTGACCCGACACTCGCGGTCCGCCAGCATCCACCTGATCAGCAGGGTGTGTTCAACGTTGTTCCCCAGAGAGAAAAATAGGGATATGCTAATCTTGCACTCACTATTGACTTCACTGCACTGGAGTTTATACTCAACGAACGATGCATCTGCAGCTCAGATGTGTCTAGACAAGCTAGCTGTTTAAGAAAGGAAATCTCGTGGTATCTACTCAAAGTATGTCAGTATCAGCATCAAACATGAAGAAGTGGTACTGAGCCAGCCCTGATGAACCGAGCCAAGTTTAACAGCAGCACACGCATGATTAAACTCATGTTTAGTCCTAAGCTGCTTGGAAAAACAATGCGTGTCATGTCTCCAGTCTGAGAAGATCACGGGACTGACATCACTTTGACATCATCGGGGTTATCTCAGCTTGAGCTGCTACACTACATATCTCCAACAGATCGTTTTAGGTGTTGCGTTAAAGGCAGCGAGGCTCCTTTTTAGCTACACAAAAGACATTTCCTCAGGTGAGAGGTGAGACGTCTTCACGAGAGCCTACAAAGAAGTCCAGTTACCTTCAGCTCAAGTGCTTAAAACTACCAGAACCTGGATCACAGACAACCTGCACCAATGTCTGTAACAGATCTGTGTAATAAGCACTGAGATGCATTATGGGAACTGTAGGATCCAACATTACTTGAGTGATATAATGGATGAAAGCAATGTTGAGCATAGCCAGAAAAAAAATGTGATGCTGGACACAGAAAAGCCAGGATACTACCATAAAGAGCGATGGGGATGTCTGTATTTTGACAGTACTCCAGGCTAACTTTGTTTTTATTTTTTAACCTGACCAGGGGACCACAGTGTGGCGTACAGCAGCACTGGGAGGAGCAGTGATCTTCCTGTTTGCCAGCAGAGCCTGCTACAACCTGACCGTCCTGTTTCTGTCCCAGAAGTATCGGGTGGAGTCCTTTAACTATGATTGGTATAATGTCTCTGACCAGGTAAGGATCCAGTACCAAAGCCTTCATGTCTGCTTAACAACTTTGGACAATTAAGGTGCCCCTAAAGAGCACTTTCTGCACTTACTTGTTTTAAGGCGGACTTGGAGAGTGAACTCGGCGACAGGGACTACCTGGTCTTCGGTGCCATTCTCTTCATGTGGGAGCTGCTTCCAACTGGCCTCCTCATCCTTATCTTCAGAGTTCGCCGGCCTGCTCAAGAGGTAAATCTAGTGGATGTGAAAGTAATGTCCCGAACTAAAAATCTACTAATGACACCTGAGACTGTATTAAATACAATTATTTACTGCTTTATTACTCAAAAAAATAGTGCAAAATCACAACAGCAGTCGCCTCAAGGTGCTTTATATTGGAAGGTAAAGACCCTACAGTAATATAGAGAAACCGCCAACAATCATATGACCCCCTGTGAGCAAGAACTTGGCAACAGTGGGAAGGAAAAACTCCCTTTTAACAGGACGAACCCTCTGGTAGACCGGGCTCAGAGTGGCAGCCATCTGCTGTGACCGGTTGGGTTCAAAAGTGGGAGACAGAACAGAAGACACGCTGTGGAAGAGATCCAGAGATTAATTATAACTAATGCTCTTCCTCCCATTCTACTTTTAAGTAACCACAGAACCTAAAAGTAAGCCCGCAGACTGAGAGCGAAGTGCTCTAATGGGGTGATATGGTACACTGAGGTTTTTAAGATAACATAGGGCCCGATTATTCAAGACCTTGTGTGTAGGGAAAAGGATTTTTAATTCGAAACATTATTTCATCTCATTCTCACAGAACAGCATCATGGCTATAAACAACAGGGTCCTGCCTCGGCCGTACTTCTTTGACGACCCTCAAGGCAGCGATGAGGACATACCCGCTCCATGGGCCAATGGTTCAAATTCAAACATAAGGTACAAGCACCACAAAATCTGATACACGCAGGTCATTACCTTAAAGCTGATCACAGGGTTTCAGAAGTGTGAGAAGAGCTCTCATCTTCTTCTTTTCTTGCTTTTTCCCCACAGCTGGTACGGATCAGAGACCGCGCCGCTCCTATTTGCCAACAATCCTCCAGACCAGAACCACCAGCACCACACTCTGTATTCCACTCCTCAAAACTGACCCCCCCCCCTCCCCGAGTTCTTGTTTCCTTGATGACATTTATCTCAAAGACAAGCCGCTCTCTCTCCTAGACACACTCACAGCCAGTAGTCCCTCACTGTGTGAGCAAATTTGCACTGAAAAGTCTCAGGAAATCATCACCAAACAGTGAATATGCACCTTCTATTTTTCTAAAGAGACTGTATTTAAAAAGTTCTTCCTCATTTAAAGGGAACAAGCTATGTAGAAACAGACCAAACTGACTTAAACTGGCCAGTACTGCTCTCTCATGAAGATCATACTGAGCTACAGCCACAGGTTGACTTCACACACATGCCATTGTTCAATTTTGGAGAGACCCTTGCCATTTCCAAAGAAGAGGATGGCACACGCGGCCTCATTTGCATTCCTGTCGGTGTGATGTCGATGCTAAGTTCAGTGAAGTTAAACAGCGACTTTTTTTTTTTACAGGCTCACATGTGATCGTTTGTCTTGTAGACAGACTGTTTCTTTTTGGTGTTTGCAGCTAAGTACTGTTTTAAGACCAGGGATGTCCTTGGCCTGTACACTGCTGCTGGTATAGTTTTCTTTCATCTTTTTTAAAGGCCAGTGTTTGCTCCCATGTCTGTAAAAAGTTGCATCGTTTAAATATTTCTAAGTTGACTGAAGTCCTTATTGGATCTCTAAGTTTAACTTATTTTATAACTGTGGGTCTACCTGTAATTAGAGTTGGAAATCAAACGCGACTCACCCTTTGCGACTTTTATGCAAAAAAACCAACTTCCTCATAGTCTGTCACTCACCTGTGGTTTGGACTTATCCACGTGACAGGTATGTACTGTCCATGCTACGGACCAATAACAACATCAGAATAAACCTGCTGGGCATGTTGCTGAGCAGAAAATCTATGTGGTAGAAATTCTGTATCTACAGTGGTGCTGTTATGCATTTTAGCCCTGTTACTGTGAAGGGTATGTGACTCGCTCTTTGAAATTCAGGACTCCTTTTGTCTTTTATGTAATTGTTGACTGATAAAAAATAATAATCTAAAAAGACTCACTGTGCCACATGCATTACTTAGTGCTTCAGTGTAAGGGTCCGCAACTGCTTTGGGGTTTTCATCACAAATATCAAGTCCACTAAGTCTGAAAACATGACCAACACCTAACTAAAGATGCATGTTAAATAATTCTTCCATTAATTATCTGGATGAATATTGACCATGGACTGTATGAAAAAGAAAACAAAGCTGCAGATGAGTTTGGAAAGTGGAGTCAGCATTAAAGTGTTTTAAAACCTGCATTCTTTTTAATGGCCAGCAGGGGGCGATGACAATGGCTGTCAAAAAGATGTTCTGAAGTCTTGGAAAATGGCCCTCTGATCATTTTTGGGCTCAGTGACTAGTTTCAGCTAATAGACTAAAACATGAAATTAATTTAGTAAATTATTGGTCCTAGTAGTAGAGCTGGATGGATCAATCCAAATATCTATACTATTAATACCAGTGCTGATATGGTTATTGGATTGATACTAGCACAATAGGATCAATACTTTATTTCTAGAGTCCCAGAACCTCGAGTAATGTCACTGACATGTGTCATCATGGCATGATGGGTTGCTGTTTTAAAAAATGTTATAATCTTATTCCCTTAATAAATGGAACCATTTGACCTGCACTGGAGCAGACTGGGTTTGCAATGATGCAGATGTTTCCCAGTACAAAGTAAAACCAGGGTTAACCCCAAATTTATCTGGATAAGCCAAAATTCTGCTTTGTAGTGCAGGCCTCTGGTTTCAAACCACCAAGACGTGAAACCAAACGCTTCAAGCAGCACTTTACAAGCTGATGTGTGATAGTACAGCAGCCATCTTTCGTATACAGTCTGTGCCTAACATCTATAGATAATGACTGGACACAATACCAGTGTTGTTAAACCTTCAGTCACTGTTATATCGTACATGGTGGGAAAAGAATAAATGCCTGACAAGAGTTTGCAGTTGTACAACACACCAACTGCACATAAAGGACAAGTGAACCTTAAGATGCAGTGCTGACATCCGAGTTTTTCCTCAATGATTCTGGCTAATGCCCGACTTTCAGATACCAGAAACACGAAAACATTTTAGCCTGATTGAACTCAGCGTTAAAAGAAATGTTGGGCAGTAGTTCTGTCTAGGGATGGGTACCGGTATCCGGTGCCATGATGGCACCGGTTCTGACATAAACGGCAGTAACCAGACCGAAAAGCAGCGCACATTTCGGTGCTTTTTTTTTCCTGAGCTGTGATACACTTTAGATTCTAGCCAATCATTTTACGTTTCCGAGGATAGTAGGCGGGTCCAGGTACGTACGTTCTTTTAGAGCAGAGCTACAGATTAAAAATGCCCAAGGCAAAGCGGTCAAAAGTCTGGCTGTACTTCACAGCAAAAGATGCAAACTCAGCAGCCTGCAACAAGTGCTTTAAGCTGATACTGTGATATTGTCAAAGGAGGTAACACCTCAAATCCGATGAAACACGTGGCGACGCATAACGTTTTTTTAAAAGCCGAGAAATGCTTGCTGCAAGACCTCACACCAAGCACATCTACTGTGGGTGTGATGCCTGTTATCGACCCGGAGTTAGCAACATCCCCCAAAAACCCGAAGAGTAGAGTCCTGGGCCCGTATCCCTAAAGAATCTTTGTGCAAAAAGTGGCTCCTAGCGGCCAAATTCTAAGAAAATTCTCAGAGTCATGACGTTTTCTTAGAATTTCCCCTAAAAGTGACACGACAATCCCAGTTAATATAAAAGCTATTCCTCAAGATTCCTAGCGCTTAAAAGGGCTCCTAAGGCGAGATCTGCTAAGAGCAGGGAAGAGGACTTTTAGTGGCTTAGGAGTTCCCCTAAGCAGCTGCACAAAATGGCCAACAGAAGAGGCAGGAGAGATGTCATCCAGTGTTTGCAGGACGACAGGGAATTATTGAGATGCTACAGATTGGATCGTGCAGGAATCATGTTTGTGGTGGATCTCCTTAGAGATGCAATTACTTCACCAACTCGACGCCACAACGCTATTACACCGGAGACGAAAGTAATCACAACCCCGAGGTATTTGGCAACCGGGAAAATGCAACAATGCAGCAGTGATGACTTGGGTCTGCAATCACAGACATTGCTAAAAGCTGAGCCATGTTACCCTCGTTAAGACCACACTGGACTTGTAACGTTGTGATTTCTACTTCATTAAGGACAGCCCCTTGAGATAGGCCATCTTGTTTTCAATGGGGTCCATATGGGAGTGAAAGTACAAAATATGCCAGCTAGGATATTAATATGAGCAAATAAGACACGAATCATTATTTGAACAGGGTGTAATGAGTTTAAGTTTTCACATATTTTAGATTCTAATGGCTATAACCCCTACAGCTTACTATTCATTTTCCAGATATTTTCTTGAATGTGAAATATTATTTACAATTACAGTCAGCATAAGATTAGAGTATATAATATGTTTATTGATTTGAGGGTACATCCTTTGCTCATTATCACCAAAAGCTCATTTCCATCAAACTTGTAGGATCAACCAATCACGGCTTTTGAAATGATGACTCACACCTAGCAACGGGGTCAACCACACCTCCTCACTAAGATAGGATTTTCCATCCATTCCTTGCTCAGAGTTCACTGAAAATGTTCTGGAATCACTTCTAAGCTAAAACTCCTGGCAAGGAATTTTTAGGTTAAGTTAGGAGCTCTCTGAGAGGATTCTCAGAATCTTTAGGGATACGGGCCCTGGCCCCTAGCAGTGTTGCCAACTTAGCGACTTAGCGAGTTTTCAGACCCCTTAGCGACTTTTTCGCTAAAAAAAAAAAAAAGTCGCTAAAAAAAAAAAAAAGAGTGAAAGCGCTTATCTCTTTTACTCTCAACAAGCAGCGGGTGCTGTAACACAGTCAGTTCTTCTTTTACTCTTATGCTGTTTTGTGGATCACAAGGTTTAAAACTACTTATAAACACACACACACAAAGTAACTCCACCAGAGTGCCTATTTCGGGTCACTTGTCGGTCCAAGCCCGGATAAAGGAGCAGGGTTGGAATTGTGACATTAAGAAAAAAACAATAATTGCTAAAAGAAATTTAATTTGTAGTTCTAAATAAACTCTAAATGCATTTAGGACGTTTTTTTACTCACTTTATGTCTCTTCCACGATGTTATTTCTCTCTCCAACAACATAGGTTACAATTAGATTAGCATGACCAATTATGCAAATTAGGCGATGACGTCATTTAGCGACTTCTAGCGACTTTTAGGACAGCCAATAGCGATTGAGGAGTTGGCAACACTGGCCCCTAGCCCTGCCAGTGTAACAGAAATGATGACGGATGATGACGGCAGCAGCAGCCGTTCTTCTCTGCGTGAGTAGTGTGAGGCTAACCACGTTATTACATTAATGCATGTAAGGTGAACTAGCAAACATCATCATAGCTACATGCGGCTGTCTTCTTGTTTGATGGCAGATACTCCCTTCCAGAGGTGGGACCAAGTCATTGTTTTGCAAGTCTCAAGTAAGTCTCAAGTCTTTATCCTCAAGTCTCAAGTAATGTCAGGCAAGTCAGAGTCCAGTCTCAAGTCACTGGTGTAAAAGTCCGAGTCAAGTCACAAGTCTGAAACTTTGAATTTCAAGTCCTTTCGAGTCTTTAAAAAAAAAACAACGAAAAAATAATGTTGCAGTTATGCTAAATGTAAATATTAGACCATGTAATTTTTTAATCTGTGTTTTTCTCAACACATGACAAAATAGTGAACTTAGAAAATATACACAAATTGTGAAATTGCACCTCTTTAAAATGCAGCTCAATTAAACTTAGCTCCAAGAATAATTTTCACCGACAGTTCTGAGATAAGCTGCATGTTATTCTTGGATGCGGTTGTAGGACCGGCTTTAAAATCGCATGACAAAAATATCATACATATTAAAAAAAAAAAACTGCATCACCAACGTAGCCTGGACAACATTTGCTAGTTAGATGAAGTCAGCTATGTAGCATATTTATATGCATATTTATAATTATACGGTTCTTGGAGTGAGTGCATACACTCATGAAGTTTAGTAACTTCCGGTCACTGCAACAAGCCCAGGTACAGTTTACCGACAGATGGGTGCAGGACCTTGAAATGCACCGTGTAGAACGAAAGACCATCGTAAGTATCATAAGTTTACCAGTCTCACAAATCGTCGTCATAAATACACATTCGTTAACCGTTTATTAATAGGACCTTTGAGCTCAATGGTAATTAATTAGTAGTGGAAATAATTTCTGGTACCCATCACAGAAATGTAGCAGTGACAATAATACTGTATGCTGTAATCGTACTGGACAATTAGTGATACAAAAAACCTGTTTTATCCTGTGAATAAAAGTATATGTTTTTGTCAATGTACCATAATAACAGAAGCGAAACGCAATATTGTGTCAGGACAATTCACTATTTATGCACAATAAATAAAGGAGCATAGCGCGACAATTTCTGTTCAGCGCCAGACTTGCTTGTAACCTATATCACCAATTATGTTATGAAAATGACGTATTAACTACTAAAAACACTGACCTTCGTGTAAATGCTTGGAGCAGACTAACCTGTGAGCTGGAGTGTTCTGGGACGTTATATTTGATCTTTGAATGGCTGCAATCCAGTCGCCTCTTTGTTACTTCGGAAACATGGCTCGAACAATTTCTCTTCAACGACGTAATCCGATAACAACCGATCTCTTTACCCGTCGGCTTCCCGTGGCTGTCATGCGACCGGCTATTGCAGTTAATAATACAACGGCTTCTTGTGTTTCTTTTTATCGCTGTATAACTGATTTCAATTGAAAGCCTGCATGCGCTAGTACCGCTTGCCACGAGTTCCCAGAATCCTTTGCGGTTCTACCCGTGAATGACGTCACATTTTCAATCTCTATATAATATGCATGTTAAATTTTATATTTGGGGTAAAATATCAAGTCTTTTCAAGTAAACCGGTTCAAGTCCAATTCAAGTCCCAAGTCATTGGTGTAAAAGTCCAAGTCAAGTCACAAGTCTTAGAACATTTTTTCAAGTCAAGTCTAAAGTCATAAAATTAATGACTCGAGTCTGACTCGAGTCCAAGTCATGTGACTCGAGTCCACACCTCTGCTCCCTTCACCCTGGCCAAAAAGGCTAAAATGACCAAAGAAAAAGTGGAAAACAGTTAAACATGAGAGGTTTTTGGACAAAGTTTGATTTTCCCCCCCCATTGTTTAAGCACTGCTTCCAGCCAAGAGTGATGCCATATATGTCCCAAAAGCTGCAGAAAAGGCTAACATTGTTATCTTTTTACATAAAAAAAACAAAAGCAAAAAAAACAACAACACCTGAACATGAGAGGTTTTAGGACCAATTTTGTGTTCTCCATTCTTTAAGCACCGGTTCGAGCACCGTTTAAGCACCAGCACCGTTTCGGCACCGGTATTGGATAAAACCTAAACGATACCCAGCCCTAGTTCTGTCAATCTTTATTACTTAAGTGTAAATGGTAAATGGCCTGTATTTATATAGCGCTTTTCTAGTCCCTAAGGACCCCAAAGCGCTTTACATATCCAGTCATCCACCCATTCACGCACACATTCACACACTGGTGATGCCAAGCTACATTGTAGCCACAGCCACCCTGGGGCGCACTGACAGAGGCGAGGCTGCCGGACACTGGCGCCACCGAGCCCTCTGACCACCACCAGTAGGCAACGGGTGAAGTGTCTTGCCCAAGGACACAACGCTCGAGACTGTCCGAGCCGGGGCTCGAACCAGCAACCTTCCGATTACAAGGCGAACTCCCAACTCTTGAGCCACAAGTGTAGCAAATGAGAGACGCTGGAATCAAATGCTAAAGGTGCTCACTCATAAAGACGTGATGTCATTTAGATCAGCATTAAGTTTTAATTAAACACCCCAATCTCTAGCTCAGAGGCAACAATGACGCACTTAAACAGAAACCCTGATGAGAGGTGCTCACACTCACTGAGCTTCACTGTAACAATCCCACCTCTATGACAACAGTTTGCAAACAACTTTTGTACCGCTGCAATTTCAGTCAGTTTATTCTGCATTATGTACAGATCATCCTATTAAAACTTTATACAGTATGTACACATTCAAATAAATCAGTATGTTACAGTGTCTGCAGTGGTAACGTGTTGAGAATGCAGGAAACAGAAGAATGATGCATGTTAAATGAAAAGACAGCAGAGGAAGCTGATTGGTTTCATTTGATTTGAATTCACTGGATTGGTTGATGATCCATGTCCTCTGTAACACATCGATGAGGAGCGCGGGACCTAATGTCAGACGAATTAAAATAGGAAGTTCAAGCAAAGACGTCACTGACAGTAAAACTACCAAACACAAACCCAGCATGGCCTCTCCCACACTGATCAACCACAGCTTGGTTTGAAAGGACATTTCTTCTTCTGTCTCAGTAAGCTGACAAATGCCTGCAGTACAACTACTGCAGCAGTCCCTGATGATGCAAATCAAAACAAACAAAAAGCAGGTGCTATTGCTTTCTGACGCAGAAACAGTCCACAAGGATTTTCTGACAGTCCAGCTCGACACAGTTAGAAACCTGAACCTGTGGAAGAAAGCTAATGGAGAACCAAAGCAACTGAACACCAGCTCAGAGTTCCTGTTGGTCCAGAGTGATATGTCTGAGTCGGGACAAGTGGATCAGTTGTCTGGAGGAGGAGAGGGAGGCGATGACGACGACGATGGTGTTGTCTCTAGCTTACGAAGGCGGCGGCGTCTCAGCTCAGCAGCATTTGGCTCTCCATCCTCTCCGTCCTCCACTCCTTCGTCCATCTTCTCTTTTCTTTCAGTGGAGTCAGCGGACTGAGAGGAAAGCGTTGCCCCGTTCACCTGATCGGCTGGAAACAGAATCGTCATGGTTACTTTACTTCTCTCCACTGTTAAATCCTATGAAAAACAAGACTTGAAAGGCGATAACCAGTTTCTTACAGAGGGACGAGTCCCTGTCCGTGCTGGGACTCTCTGTGTTACTGCCAGCTGTGGAAGATGAGGCAGTGCGATTCGTCCCGCTGGCTTCTCCAGTGCTGCCAGCCCGAGGAGGACTGGAGAAATCAGCAGAGGCACAAACGGTCAAACAAGCAATAAGCTCAAAATTCTATGTAGGAAACAGCATAGAGGACCAAACCTGGCACATCACTGTATCTCTTGAAGCACTGAACTGAGTTAAATAGTTACAGATTCCTCATATCTAATCAAAAGTAAGAGAATCTATCCATTACGTGAGTGTTGCGACGGTGCTGAGGTAGTGGTGGATGTTGAGCATGGCAGCGTCTAGCAAGGTGTGGATGTTTTGAAGACACTGGAGTCGGGCCTCAAGGCCCCGCCGACCCTCTGCCTCCAGCTCCCTCAGCTCCTCTTCTGACAGCCGAGACAAGGAGGGAGGGGGAGGAGGCATCGAGGACACTGTAGGAGAGAAGACAAAATAAACTGAACTGTAACAGCACTGACACGCTAACAAACACGCTTAACCAAGAGCTGCCAGAGCTTTGGGACACATTTGCAGACACTCAGTTAAATTCAAGATGTTCCTACAGCCGTCGTGGCCAAAACATTTGAGAATGACACAAATATTGGTTTTCACAAGACCTCTACAATTCACCCTGGCATGCTCTCAACCCATTCTTTCATAATCAGTGCTTGGAGTTTATCACAATTTTTGTTGTGTTTGTCCACCCACCTCTTGAGGACTGACGACAAGTTCTCAATTGGATTAAGGCCTGGGAGCCACTTAGTTATTACTTTGGCCTTATGACGCATTGAGCCCACTTCCTTGGGTGAGAAGCAGCCCCACAGATGAATTGTCTCAGGATGCTTTACTGTTGGCATGAGACAGTAAAGCGGACAATCCTTTTTCCAGATGCCCCAAACAATCAGAAAGGGGCTTCATCAGAGAAAATGACTTTACCCCAGTCCTCAGCAGTCCACTCGCTGTACTTTTTGCAGAATATCAGTTTGTCCCTGATGGTTATTTTGGAGAAAAGTGGCTTCTTTGCTGCCATCCTCCAAGTCTTCGCCTCACTGTGTGTGCAGATGCACTCACACCTGTCTGCTGCCATTCCTGAGCAAGCTCAGCACTGGTGGCACCACCGATCCTGCAGCTGGATCATCTTTAGGAGACGTCCTGGCACTTGCTGGACTTTCTTGGGCACCCTGAAGTATTCATGGTTGATTTAGGTGCGATCATACTAGCAACAGCATCCTTGCCTGTGAAGCCCTTTTTATGCTGCACAATGATGGCTGCATGAGTTTCCTTGCAGGTAACCACGGTTAATAGGAAGAACAAAGATTTCACGCATCATGCTGCTTTAACACATCCAGTCTGCTATTCTGACTCAGTCATCATGACACAAAGATCTCCAGCCTTGTGTTCACCAACATTCTCACCTGAGTTAACAAGAAGATTATTGAAATGATCTCAGCAGGTCCTTTTATGGCAGTGATGAAATGCAGTGGAAACTGTTTTTGTTGGGATTAAGTTCATTTTCAAGGCAAAGGACTTTGCCCTTCATCTGATTACTCTTCATAACATTCTGGAGTATATGCAAATTGCCATCATAAAAACTGAAGCAGCAAACTTTGTGAAAACTAATATTTGTGTCATTCTCAGAACTGTAAGTATGGCGATGTATCCAGTTTGCATCATTTATTTACCCTGTAGCTTGAATAAAATGGTAAATGGCCTGTACTTGTATATCGCTTTTACTAGTCCCTAAGGCCCCCAAAGCGCTTTACACAACCAGTCACCCACCCATTCACACACTGGTGATGGAAAGCTACATTGTAGCCACAGCCACCCTGGGGCGCACTGACAGAGGCGCCCCAGAAGTTAAGAATGCTCATGAAAACTGATGCTTTACACAAAACTGCCAGAATCCAAATACATGTTTGAAAAGACAAAACAGTCAGGCTATGAGAGGTCTGACAGGACCGAGGCACCTTGGTGTGACAAATGAACCAACCTACCCAAAGTTTAGATCATAAGGAACAGAAAAGATGCGTTTGTGCAGAAAAAAAGTCACTCATACAGATATTATCATCGCCAGTATCCTTGAACAGCAGCCTGCTCAGGCAAAAACTCTAAATGTGAATTTAAGGATAGACCACAATATTTGGAAAAATGCTAACCCTTACCAAAGGGAGGAGGTGGTGGCATGGGGAGCCATGGTGCAGCAGGGAAGGGAGGAGGGGGGAAAGAGAATGGGAAGCCTGGCACTGCTGATCCTGGACCTGCTGCCGTAGCAGCAGAATCTGCAGTAGATGTTGTGGGCTGGGTGGTGCCTGAAGGGAAAAACAAAAGCAACAAAAGCCCAATCACTCAGAGGTGTCTCTTTCATTTTACATTCAGGAGCTACAGGAGGCATCCTTACTAGCTGTCTGAGTGGACTCTGTGCTGCTTTGTGGAGCATCAGTAGCACCTGGAGCTGGAGGTACAGCTGCTCCAGCAGGAGGAGGCACTGCAGGGAAGGGACCCCAGAAGGGGAAGATGCCGGGAGGAAACCCTGGTAACATGCCTAGAGCCACTGGAGAAAATACAAGGACAAAAGAACAGTTAAATTCTCACATAGTGGAATATTCCTATTGCATAAGCTGCTTTAAAACCACGTTCCCACTTCAGTTTACTTTTATCCAATGGCTGCTTTCAAGCTGGGAGAACCCACATTACTGATGCTCTGCAATATAATGTGGATGACCTTCATGTACCACTGAAAGCAACACAAACACGGGGGTTGCGATCACCTGGTCTTGTTTTTACTCTCACCATTTGGTGGTTGGCCTGCGGGGGCGTTTGCAGGGGCGTTGGCAGGGGCTGCCGGGGCTGGAGGCGGAGCTTGGGCTGGAGCCGGAGTCTGGTTGTTATTCGTAGCACGGAGTACGTCCATGCGGCAGGTGGGACAGGTCTGCTGTCTCTGGAACCAAGAGCGCAGGCAGCTGGAAGGAGGACAGGACAAAAACACAAACCTTTCAAACACAAAGTCATGTTCAGTCTGCCACACTCACTCCTTTTCTGTTTAAACGCAGGTCCTGTGTTTAATGCTGACCACCTCTGACATGGAACTGTTTGTTTTTCTTTGCAGGCTACAATCTTTCCTTGCTTATTCAGACCTTTTACCACAGAACTTACCTGGAGTGAAAAATGTGATTACAAGGCAATTTCTTGGCTCCAGTCACCATTTCTTCTCGACAGATGATGCAGACGTTGTCTGAGGCCTGCAGATCTTCAGGAGTAGCGTCGGGGTATCTGATCACAGACAGAAGAGAGAGGCGGAAGTGAACAATGTTTCTGGCCAGAGGACACATTAGTCACTCCATTATTCTGGGCCTTGATTTCACATCTACAAACCAGACGTGTACATACAGCGTATTCATGTTGCGGATGGCTCTCCGGGACATCACAGCATCTGTTACAGCTTTTTTGAACTGCCTGCAAGATACAAGAAAAGAGAAGCAATAATCACAACATATTCAGTAGTATACAAAAGAGTCTCATTATGAAAAATGTCATTTTAATTAAGGACAAAGCACTCAAGTCTCCTCTATTAGTTAACTTACTTATCTAGTTAGTTACTACAGTGGGGCAAAAAAGTATTTAGTCAGCCACCGATTGTGCAAGTTCCCCCACCTAAAATGATGACAGAGGTCAGTAATTTGCACCAGAGGTACACTTCAACTGTGAGAGACAGAATGTGAAAAAATAAAAATACATGAATCCACATGGTAGGATTTGTAAAGAATTTATTCGTAAATCAGGGTGGAAAATAAGTATTTGGTCAATAACAAAAATACAACTCAATACTTTGTAACATAACCTTTGTTGGCAATAACAGAGGTCAAACGTTTACTATAGGTCTTTACCAGGTTTGCACACACAGTAGCTGGTATTTTGGCCCATTCCTCCATGCAGATCTTCTCGAGAGCAGTGATGTTTTGGGGCTGTCGCCGAGCAACACGGACTTTCAACTCCCGCCACAGATTTTCTATGGGGTTGAGGTCTGGAGACTGGCTAGGCCACTCCAGGACTTTCAAATGCTTCTTACGGAGCCACTCCTTTGTTGCCCGGGCGGTGTGTTTTGGATCATTGTCATGTTGGAAGACCCAGCCTCGTTTCATCTTCAAAGTTCTCACTGATGGAAGGAGGTTTTGGCTTAAAATCTCACGATACATGGCCCCATTCATTCTGTCCTTAACACGGATCAGTCGTCCTGTCCCCTTGGCAGAAAAACAGCCCCATAGCATGATGTTTCCACCCCCATGCTTCACAGTAGGTATGGTGTTCTTGGGATGCAACTCAGTATTCTTCTTCCTCCAAACACAACGAGTTGAGTTTATACCAAAAAGTTCTACTTTGGTTTCATCTGACCACATGACATTCTCCCAATCCTCTGCTGTATCATCCATGTGCTCTCTGGCAAACTTCAGACGGGCCTGGACATGCACTGGCTTCAGCAGCGGAACACGTCTGGCACTGCGGGATTTGATTCCCTGCCGTTGTAGTGTGTTACTGATGGTGACCTTTGTTACTTTGGTCCCAGCTCTCTGCAGGTCATTCACCAGGTCCCCCCGTGTGGTTCTGGGATCTTTGCTCACCGTTCTCATGATCATTTTGACCCCACGGGATGAGATCTTGCGTGGAGCCCCAGATCGAGGGAGATTATCAGTGGTCTTGTATGTCTTCCATTTTCTGATGATTGCTCCCACAGTTGATTTTTTCACACCAAGCTGCTTGCCTATTGTAGATTCACTCTTCCCAGTCTGGTGCAGGTCTACAATACTTTTCCTGGTGTCCTTCGAAAGCTCTTTGGTCTTGGCCATGGCGGAGTTTGGAGTCTGACTGTTTGAGGCTGTGGACAGGTGTCTTTTATACAGATGATGAGTTCAAACAGGTGCCATTCATACAGGTAACGAGTGGGGGACAGAAAAGCTTCTTACAGAAGACGTTACAGGTCTGTGAGAGCCAGAGATTTTCCTTGTTTGAGGTGACCAAATACTTATTTTCCACCCTAATTTACGAATAAATTCTTTACAAATCCTACCATGTGGATTCATGGATTTTTTTTCACATTCTGTCTCTCACAGTTGAAGTGTACCTCTGGTGCAAATTACTGACCTCTGTCATCATTTTAAGTGGGGGAACTTGCACAATCGGTGGCTGACTAAATACTTTTTTGCCCCACTGTAGTTATCTAACTGGTTTCGATAAAGATATATCTTATACTGGGCTTTGGTGCTGCCCCTCATTTCCAAACGGTGGAGGCAGATGCTTCTCCCCGACTCTGGTTTTTCCTGAGGTTTCTTCCTGTTAAAAGGGAGTTTTTCATTCCCACTGTCACTGAGTGCTTGCTCAAAGGGGGTCATTTGATTGTTGGGGTTTTCCCTATATTACTATAGGGTCTTTACTTTGCAATATAAAGCATCTTGAGGCGACTGCTGTTGTGATTTGATGCGTTATTGAACTGAAATGAATAAAGCTCCCATCCTTTCACAGCAGCTTTCTTCTCAACTGCCCCTCACAGACAGGACTTTAGAACAGCAGGTGGGTGTGGCTGCTGTGAACACACCCTCTACCCTGATCTGGACACTAAATGACAACGACACAAGGGAAGGAAAAAAAGCCTCTTTTTTTGCTCTAAATGACTCGAGAATCAAAACCATATTTAACAAATTAGAATGTTATACAAATACACATAAAATAAAAGCATCATGGGTCCTTTTAAATAAGCATTTTTCTTTTCTCAGGAATCATCTTTGTTGAACACGAAGGAGAAATTACACTTTGTCTCCACTCTAATAATTATTAGCACTGTAGGCAAATGTGCCGAACAGATATACATCTGGCTTTATTTCATTCATTCAAAAGGCTGAAATTAACGGTGACGACAGTCCTCGCAGTCCCATTTTTACAAAGATAACAGGACTAATGAAGCACAAGCAGGAATTCTGGTCACTCGTGATAATTTTTTCTTTCTAGTTTCTCTTTCTCCACATTTCCACTGCCTCTCTGGTGCTGCTCTTTTCTCCGGTAGCACAAAAACTTTAATGTTTTCCAATGAATTTAAACATAATGGGAGCTTTGAAGCCTAAGCTTCTTGCTCAGGGACACTTGTTGACACAGTCGTCCTTATTTGAAATTTTGGGCATGTTTAAAACAAATTTGGTCTAACATAAAAGTATATTTTCTGTAATTCAATAACTGTGTCTCATGTGTTTTAAATGACTAAATGAAAATCCTTAAACTGAACTGTGTATAAAGCCCAACACCACAGACCAATGGTAAAAACATCATGAAGATTTTGATCATAAGTAGTAAAGGAATCGCTCACCTCATAGCCAAATACATGGGCCGAATGGCAAACAGAGGGAAGGTGTGCACCTTTATCATGATGGTCATGAAAGCAATGTACAGGAACACTTTGACCACACCTGGAATAAAGATGTCAGATAACATTTAAGAACACCTGCCACCACAATCCCAGAACAATTTCAGCATTTCATACTTTGAACCCCAACTGAATACAGCACCTGTGAAGAGGTCAGTGTAAAGCATATAGACAGCCTTGTTATCCCAGGGGTTCTCACTCTGCAGGTCAATAGTATGCAGAAGATACTTGATAAAGGTTGTCAGGACCATGGTCAGCAGGATGGCATACTGAGAAGAACAAATGCAAACATTCGTTTTGGTTGTTATGTGCACGTATCAACCGATGAGTATCCATCATTTCCCCACATGAGCCAGCAGAAGGAAAGAGTGAAAGGTTCACAGCAACTGGTTCAAATCTAAAGAGCAGACGCATTTCACAGCAACCATTATGACACAGAGAAAAAACACTAATCCCATTTATTAAAGCTCTGATCCTTAATTGAACAGAATGTTTTAAATGTCAGTATAATACATGTGTTTACCTACTATTTCATATCAAAAATGGCTGCTGTGATTGTGAGATCCATCTATCTATATATCTCTCTCTCTAATAGAGAGAGAGAGAGAGAGAGAGAGAGAGATATAGATATATATATATATATATATATATAGATATATATATATATATATATATATATATATATATACACACACATACACACATACATATACACACATATACACACACAGCGGGGAAAATAAGTATTTGACACATCAGCATTTTTATCAGTAAGGGGATTTCCAAGTGGACTATTGACACAACATTTCCACCAGATGTTGCCATCAAGCCAAATATTGAAGTCATACAATCAAATCAGAACATATAAGTATACAAGTTAAACCATAATAAATAAAGTGAAATGACACAGGGAATAAGTATTGAACACACTTTATTCAATACTTTGTAGAAAAGCCTTTGTTGGTGATTACAGCTTCTAGACGCCTCTTGTATGGATAGACCAGTCGTCTGCATTGCTCAGGAGTGATTCTGGCCCATTCTTCCACACAAACGGTCTTTAAATCTTGAAGGTTCCTTGGGCCTCTTTTATGAACTTTAATCTTCAGTTCTCTCCATAGATTTTCTATGGGATTTAGGTCAGGTGATTGACTGGGCCATTCAAGCAACTTGATTTTCTTTCTTTGAAACCACTTCATTGTTTCCTTGGCCTTGTGTTTGGGATCATTGTCTTGCTGAAATGTCCACCCTCTTTTCATTTTTAGCTTCCTGGTAGATGGCAGCAGATTTTTATCCAGAATGTCCCGGTACATCTCTCCATTCATCCTGCCTTCAATAATATGAAGTCTGCCAGTACCCCTTGCTGAAAAGCAGCCCCAAACCATGATGCTTCCACCCCCAAACTTGACTGTTGGTATGGTGTTCTTGGGGTGGTGAGCAGTGCCATTTCTTCTCCAAACATGGTGTGTAGAATGACTGCCAAAAAGTTCAATTTTGCTTTCATCTGACCATACTATAGTCGTCCAATAATCCACAGGCTTCTCCAAATGCTGTTGCGCAAATTTTAACCGAGCCTTGACATGCTTTTTGTTCAGCAATGGAGTCTTGCGTGGTGAGCGTGCATGGATGCCATGGCGGTTCAGTGCATTGCTTATAGTTTTCTTTGAAACAACAGTACCTGCTGATGCAAGGTCTTCCTGAAGTTCTGTCCGAGTGGTTCTTGGCTCTTGGAGAACCCTCCTGATTATTCTTTGGACTCCTCGGACAGGGATCTTGCGTGGAGCACCTGATCGTGGCAGGTTTATGGTGAACTGATGCACTTTCCATTTCCGGATAATGGCCCCCACAGTGCTCACAGGAACATTCAGCATTCTGGAAATGCACCTATAACCATTCCCATCAAAATGCTTTTCAACGATAAGATTACGAAGATCTTGAGAGAGTTCTTTGCTTTTACCCATCATGAAGTCTTTCCTGTGTGCCTTCTGGGTAATGAGGAGCCTTTATAGGCCATCAATTAGGACTAAAGCAGCTGATATCAATTAGTACTGATAGGGGACAGGATTTCTCTATCAATACTGACAGATTTCAGGTGATCTCCTGGCTTTCTATGTCATTTTGCCCCTTGTTATCTCCATGTATTCAATACTTATTCCCTGTGTCATTTCACTTTATTTATTGTGGTTTAACTTGTATACTTATATGTTCTGATTTGTTTGTATGACGTCAATATTTGGCTTGATGGCAACATCTGGTGGAAATGTTGTGTCAATAGTCCACTTGGAAATCCCCTTACTGATAAAAATGCTGATGTGTCAAATACTTATTTTCCCCGCTGTATATCTCTAGATAGATAGATAGATAGATAGATAGATAGATAGATAGATAGATAGATAGATAGATAGATAGATAGATAGATAGATAGATAGATAGATAGATAGATAGATAGATAGATAGATAGATAGATAGATAGATAGATAGATAGATAGATAGATAGATAGATAGATAGATAGATAGATAGATAGATAGATAGATAGATAGATAGATAGATAGATAGATAGATAGATAGATAGATAGATAGATAGATAGATAGATAGATAGATAGATAGATAGATAGATAGATAGATAGATAGATAGATAGATAGATAGATAGATAGATAGATAGATAGATAGATAGATAGATAGATAGATAGATAGATAGATAGATAGATAGATAGATAGATAGATAGATAGATAGATAGATAGATAGATAGATAGATAGATAGATAGATAGATAGATAGATAGATAGATAGATAGATAGATAGATAGATAGATAGATAGATAGATAGATAGATAGATAGATAGATAGATAGATAGATAGATAGATAGATAGATAGATAGATAGATAGATAGATAGATAGATAGATAGATAGATAGATAGATAGATAGATAGATAGATAGATAGATAGATAGATAGATAGATAGATAGATAGATAGATAGATAGATAGATAGATAGATAGATAGATAGATAGATAGATAGATAGATAGATAGATAGATAGATAGATAGATAGATAGATAGATAGATAGATAGATAGATAGATAGATAGATAGATAGATAGATAGATAGATAGATAGATAGATAGATAGATATCTATCTATCTATCTATATATATATATATATAGAGATATATAGAGATATATAGAGATATATATATAGAGATATATATATAGAGATATATATATGACATTCAAACAGCCAAAGACGTGTCAGTCAAGCTAGCTTATTGTTTGCATGCACAACAGTTTCAATTCAGCTTCAGCTCACGACAAACCTCAAATCCAAACACAAGCTGGACCGAAGCGCCTCGGGTAATGATGCTGTGACAGGCATGGTTGACGAACAGGAAGTCCATGACGCCCAGCAGTCCCATGAGAGCTGCAGAAAGTAAAGGAGCACATATCAGTATTTTTCTAACCAGTTTCTCAGCTCGAAGTTTGCATGCAGACGGTTGGAAGTCTAAACAAAAATGATGTTGCAAAATTTGAATGTGTTGGATTTGATTAAGGAAACCTATCACGCTGACAGAGCCACAAACTGTCCGCTGTTCACTTACAACAGTTTGTAAATACAAATAAGTCATTAGCTTATACATATTCCCTTATTCCTAAAGAATTTCACTTTGCAATGATGCCACCTGCAGTTAAATCCACTTATTAATATCAAGGCATCCTATTACAACACCAAGACTAAGGCAGACTGCATGGCTTAAAGAGGTGGTCAGAGTAAATAAAAGTTTTTTTTGAGGCAAAAGCTCAGATACTAGAGGCTGATGAAAATTAATTAATTAAATTAGACAGTTTTTCCCCTGCTCTTGACTCTGCATGATGTCACAGAGAGCAGAAATCCCTACAGTCATCTGAGGCACAAAACTCTGGTTAACTGTGGCTGTGACACACAGCAACTCTAACCAGCCAATAAGAAAGCTGAATTAGGGATGAGGGGAAAGAAGCTAAACAGTTCGTTTGAGCACTAAAACATCATGAAGGTCAGTATATGATCAATTTTCTTTATGTTATACTTTAATATAATCTGAGACTAAATACATAGAGGTGGAAACGAACACAGCAGGTTTTTTGTAACAGACCAGCTTCCCTTGCAGTGTTCAGGAAACTGCTGTGGCTTGTTACTGTTATCCACTGTAATGTTCTGGCCTTACAAATAAACCAGTGCAGGTGGCCTGTAGTGCAAGTACAAACATTTGCATATAGTTTCACTTAGCTAAAGATTTATGACTTCAATTGGTGGAAGAGACAGAGTTGCCCAAAAGGAGAAATGAAAGACAAAAAGAAAGCCGGCACAGAAGTGAGGTATGAATGATATTCCACTGTGCTGATGTCTACTTACATAAAACCCTCATGTGAAAAACCCATGATATGTTGGGACTCCGCTCCATCTGACAGAAAAAGGATTGAAAAGACCCGTTAGCACATGCAAAGCTAAATACACTCAAATGCTACATAAGATTCAGAGTATCGTATAAATCTGTATGCTTTACATTCTGCAACTTACAGGTCTTTTTGAAATGGCAGTTTTAATATAATTACAAGTCATCTAATTTACAACATGCTAAAGGCTCTTTATGTTTAATTTCTAATAAAATCATCAGTTATAAAATCTCCAATAACAATGACATCAATACTCCACACCCTTAACCACACACCATCTGTTCCACCCGGTGTCCCACACTTCCTTTCTACCTTTGAGCAATGTCCTGTACACAGATGCACTGGAGTGTGTTTTATGTGCATTGTGTGAGACAAGGAAGCGCTTTCTCATTCATCACTCACAAAGTCCACTCGATCCTCAGCCAGCCAGTGAAAGCACTTAAGGAACAGGAGGAGGGTAAAGAGGGCGACGAAGCGAGGAGAGAAATCATCCCTGAACACAGTGAAAGCCAGGCACGTCTCGGTCACAGCGTACCACGAGCGTTCGATGAGATGCTGGGGGTAGCCAGAAAAGAATGTTCAAATGCATATGAACAAAAGAGTCTCAGCAGTATTATAAAGACCGTGCAATAAATTCTAAATTAAATACGTCACGATGAATCAACTGAACATAAAAGATATCTCTACCTCCATTTCTGCAGCTCTCAACTGACCAAAAAAGACCTTCCTCATAAACTTTCCCAGCAGAAACACAAGCACAAATGCCTGGATGTACAACACCTGATACCAGGAGAGAAAGGAAAATTTAAAGAATTTACAGAAAAAACAAAACAAAACATGGAACATTTGACTTCATTTCCAATCTTACCGCCATGCTGGGACTGCTCTTGGTGAGGTAAACTACAGTCGGGTAAAACTGGTGTTTGAGTAAATAAGCATGTGCCACAACGGCCCCAGTCAACGCCAGACTGGTGACAGTCACTAAGGCTGCTCGCACCATTTTGGCCTTGGATGCTGTGGAGGGAAAACAGATGGAGAAGGAATGGAAGAACAGGTTAATGCTTGTGAAAGTTGACAAATACACTAAAGCAGAACGCAAATAAAAGTGATATGCTTGGGGGGGAGGGGCGTCTTTATGCCATGTTCGTTTTACTTAGATAACGACTTTTAAAATAAAATGTATTAGGTAGACTTTATGAGGGTATATGGTCAAAAGGTTTTGGCACTCATAGTGAAATATAGTTGTGCTGTTAAACCAAAAAAATACAGAAACGTTTTATATTTAAACATCAATGATGCTTCCTTTTGAAGTTTTGAAGCTGACCACTACAATTATCAGGAATAACTTATAGTAAAGCTAGTTAAACAACAGCTACACTCCCTCTTCAGAAAAATCAAACAAAACCACGTATACAGATGCTAAGTAGCTTACTGTTTTTAAAGCTAATGGGCCAATGAAGTCTGAAAGCCGACTGACCTGCTAGGTTTTCAAGAAATATTAAATGCTAAAACCACAAATATAAAGAAGCTACACATTATCCAAATACCCGAAGATACGATTGTCTGGGTTAATAATGTTATCTGCTCCACAGACTGTCAAACAGTTAACTGTGTTAGTTAGCCAGTTTTAGCTAGCGTTAGCCTGCTAGCTGCTACCGTTGCAGCTGTCACTACTCTGCGGGACTCACCTACTCGATCTCTGTGGTAGACTTTCTCCTTAGTACCTTTGTCGGATGTATCCCTGCCTACTTGAACTGTATATTATGAGCAACTACTCCATTTCAGCTCTTTCACAACACCCTCCCTGTAATATTTATTATCCTCACCCCTTTCTGCCTGTATACGTGTTTATCTTTGGCTTGCTCACTAGAAGCCACCTCACATCCGGTTGGTAAAATTATTTTGACGCAAGACCAATTTGTGTGTCTCACGACATGCTTGTGTTCTTATGTCCGGTAATCGCTATAAAAAGCAGATAGAGGGACGCTTAATTTACAGTATTTAGTCACGACTTAATATTAGTGTTTGACCCCTATATCGCGTAACAGTGTTTGTAGGTGCGGTTTGTTTCACTCTACTGTATTGTTAAGCGACGCACCTTTTAGGATATTTACGGTAAATAGAAACGTGGACCAATAGGAAGTTGACTGGCTGATGCGTCATTGGTTAACGCTTCAGGTCTGGCGGTGAAAAACTGTAAAAAGGGCAACTTGCTATTCTGTAACCTCCTGTACTCATTGTGCCTATTTTTGTTTATTTATAAGCTCAGGTAGACACGTATACACACACACACATAGGTGAAAAATATTTGTGCTATGTTGTTATTCAGAGCTGATTATAGATTTGAATAAAGCTTCCTGAAAGATTTATTGAAAAATTTCCTTTAACTTGAATTGTTTCTAAAGGTTCTGCGTGTACCTACCTCATGAATATGAAGGAATCCTGCATGCTGTCCTTATTGAGACATGCTGCATGAAATACAGAAATATCAACAAACATTTCAACATTTTTTAAGTTCTCCATTTCAGCCAACAAGTGCTTTAAAACACTAGCATCCCCAGGCTTCTACCTTTCTACCTATAAAACCCGGAGAGCAGTCAAATGGTGGAAGTGGAAGCTAAATTGGCTAGTCATTCATATGTATATTAGGCTGTTAAGTAGGAATTCTGGAGGGGTGGGGGAGTGGAGTGTTTCAGTTTGCCATCTTGGGGAGAAATCAACACACATGGGTGTATGTCCTTTGTTGCTGACATTTATTGATTAAAAACAGTACAAAAAACCAACCATTTGTACACATATTTACAAATAATTCAACATTGTCAGCAATCACTCACAATCCTGGCACTGCCATGGTACCTGTAGTCTGCATTTACCACATGTGTATCTTTTGCAGTGAACACATCGCACAGTGGCCTGATTTTTCTTGCATTTGTGTTTGACCTGACACGTGGCTCTTTTTCCAGGGCTAGGTGTGGAGGGTTCTGCCCGAAGCAACTGATCTTTTTTTGCCTTCTTCGCAGCTACATGAGAGTGAGCCAACTCTGTTGCAAGCGCCACCAGGAAGTCCACCCGTCTTTCCTTCGTCCCGGTGCATGCTTGATACAGCACATGTGCATTCAGTGCTGCCATGTCAATCATGTTATAAGACACGGCGACTGGCCAGCGCCGTGTTCCTTTGCGGACAGTGTACTCCCGAACCATCTGGTCCATCACATCCACGCCACACTTTGTTTTGTTGTAAAGGGTGACAGTGTTTGGCTTCCTTTTGGTGGTGTTATCAGTCTGAACCACGTCGTGCATGCTGCTAAGAATATAGACTGTCTTCTTCCGTTTGGCCGCATACGCCGTCAGCGTGGCAGCAGAGGTTGAAAACACCTAAGAAATAAGATAAATTGTTATTTTCATAGCCCTTTTACACACAATGAAACACATAAACATAGAACCACAAAAGACCTGCAACATACCCGAGTGGTGAATACATTGCGATCTGTCTGTCTAGTGGATTGAGGAATTTCCCTGCGAATCTTGTTGACTGTGCCGAGGATGGTGGTTTTCCGTCTAAGAAGTTTTTGTGCCAGTGAAAGCGATGTGAAAAAATTGTCCGTGGTAACATTTCTGCCCTTGTCTAGGAATGGTTCCATCAGCCTCATTACTACATTTTCAGAAAGTCTCTCCCCAGTGGGACGACTGGGGTCCTTGTCAAGATATGGGAAGACATTGCAAATGTACTTGGATTTTAGGTCGCAAGCCACCCAAAACTTGATCCCAAACTTGTCAGGTTTACTTGCAATATACTGCAGGAAACAGCACCGAGTCTTTGATGGGAAAAGCTGTTTATCAATGGTGATATGTAGACCAGGGTTGTAGCACGTGATGCAGTTGGTGACAAATGATCCCCACACACTGGAAATTGCAGCAAACTTGTCAGTCTTTGCTCGATCACAGCGGGTGGACTTGTCATCAAAGCGTAGGTGTTGCATGATGTTTTGGAAGCGGTTTCGTGCCATAATTCCAATTATCTGTGGGTTTCCCAGGTTTGCTGACCAGCAGTCATTTACAGATGGAAGCCTGCAAACCCCCCGCAAGATCACAATTGCAATAAATGCCATTAGGATTGTGAGTGATTGCTGAAAATGTTGAAATGTACTCACTCACTTTTTATCATTATTTGTAAATATGTGTACAAATGGTTGGTTTTTTGTACTGTTTTCATCAATAAATGTCAGCAACAAAGGACATACAAAGGACATGTGTTGATTTCTCCCCAAGATGGCAAACTGAAACACTCCACTCCCCCGCCCCCTCAATCACTCACCCCCACTCCCCTCCCTCCAGAATTCCTAGGTAACGACCTAATATACATATGAATGACTCCAGCATTTGACTGACTGCTCTCCGGCTTTTAAAGGTAGAAACGCAAAATGATGACTCCGCGGGGGTCTAAGGTAGAAAACCAAAATGACTGCTCTCCGGGGGTCTAAGGGTCTAACCTCATGGAAAGCAAAAAGAATGCTATTCTTGTATAACAGATTTATTGACACTAAGCCGTACTGTAAACAGAAATAAGCTGTGGACTTTGTGTACTTAATCTTTCAGTCATTACAATTCACTGTCCTTTATGAGTTTACCACGGTGACAGTGTATTTTCACAACCCTTTACATCTAATAAAGGCTATTCAAAGCAATCAGCCATAGATAGAATGATTCCATGGAGAAAGCTGGATGGTGTGTCATCAGTTTTCATTATCAGAACAAACCACTGTGTACGGTGAATCCATCTGCTCACGTATGTTTTGACTGATTGTCGCCAATTTGCCAAGACCAGACGTAAGCACAGAACAATAAGCTATCGCTGTTATCAACTGGTAACTTAAAGACATTTTTGTTACCTGAAGTAAAAATAAAAACTTGACTTTAGAAAAAAAGAAAGAAATAGAAACAGTATTTTTACTTAAAACAAAAAGAAAAACAAGAGGAAAATAAAATAAAAATTCACAGGAAATGCCTTTGTCCAACACAAGCAGGAGATTGTTGCACACTGAGGTTATCGTCTCTATGCGACTGAGCCAAGTCAAAAATTTAAAAACAAAAACACTTAAAAGTACAAAACTAAAATTATTCCGTTACCAGACAACCCCTTTATTTCATTGAGCAAAGGAGGTCAAATTATTTATCAACATAATGCCTTGGTACCCACGCCAAACCCATCCAACATGCCTCCATAAAATTCATGAGTGCACAATATTGTTAATACAGTGAGTATGGAAAATACAGCCACTCTTACTTGAACACGAGAGTACAAACAAGAATCAATAATGATGGCGTCCACTTTCTGATTATATCATATATGACTACTTCTATTACGATAGATGTAACATTCACAATGTTGTTAGCTTATGGCATGTTAAACTTGTTCAGTGATTGATCTCCCATATCAAAAACTATCAGGTTGGCATACATAACTTTCTTAAAAGGCAGTAGCTCAGTGTTCAATTCTAGCAGTAGAGACTATAAAAAGAAAGCATGTTATATCTGAGTCTAATGGTAAACATAGTCATGTCTATATCTTTATTGTAAATATTTGACATTGAGACAATGTAAGAAAAGTGTTTTGTAAAATTTCAAATTGTCAGACACAAGGCAGAGTAGTGAAACAGTTCCGCTTCATTAAAAACTACACATATGGAGAAACAAAAAGTTATTCGTCAAACAATAAAACTTGATGCAAAAAAAAATTAACATTTGACAGATTCAAGCTTGACAATGGAGCCCTCAGTTCTTGTAGGTATTGTAGCATTGTCAAGCAGTAGTGTGTCCATGTCGTCACTGCTACTTGGGCATATTCTCATCTTTCTCCAGGTATTTTCTTGCAACATTGATGCCATTTCAACAACTGGATGCTGGCTGCAGGTGCTGTTGAATTATTAGCCAATCCCTTCCCAAAGTAAGTGTAAACAGTTCAGCCATTAAGACTGTTTTAAATTAGAAATCATTGAGGGGTTTTGGGGGCGAGGGGGGTGATTTTCATAACGGGTCTCCCAGGCTCTCACAAGTCCAGTATTAGGACACAGAAGAGATTGGGTTGAGAGGAGAACCCATTTGTGTTAGCACTTTGTCTAGCCACTGAAGCGGCCCGTGCAGGTGCACTTCGATCCAGCAGGGGGTGCTGGTGACATCCTGTCGATGATACTCTGCTCCCCAGCCCTGTGGAGGGAAAACACAAAAAAAAACTAAAGGTACACCATATTACACAATGACAGTGACTGATGATGTTTGCACTTATTAAATCAAGCAAAAGTGTGGCTGGTATTGTTTTCACCGTGTGTGTGTGTGTGTGTCTCATCATGACTAGAGAAATCTACTGTAACAGAAACTACCAAATAGGTGTACTTCTTGGAGTACTTTGGTAGGCTGTTTTTCTGACTTTCTTATAGCAAAAAGAAAGTCAGGTTTTGAAGTGCTTGTGGTCTGACTCACAATTAGTGAGGAATCAAGAAATTACCGAGAACGTCTTCATTCGACTTGTGTACAGCATGAAACCCTTACCTTGACAAAGCTCATCCTAATTGTACACATCTTGGTAAGCTCATAGACGGCCTCAAAGCCATGGTTAACCGACTGAGCCAGAAGTTGAGCAAACTCTTGGTTGTTGAAAATCTTCAGGCTACATCCACTGGGGATCTTGCACACAGTGGTAGGGTGGAAGCCGTGGTGGTAATTACAGTTACGACTCTGAACAAAAATGCTGGTGTCGCTGAGGCACTCTGCATACACCTCCCCTCCCACATAGTACAGGTGCACTCCTGGACGACAAACAAAAGTGTAAGAACATTTAATCACCATCATTTCCTTATTTCCTACTCTTACTGGGGTTATTAGTCATACCTTTGCCAATGTGTCTGCGGGTGTTCTCAATTGTGGAGTTGCGGTTGACGTTGGACAGCAGTCCGAGGCAGAAGCGGTTTTTGTTGTTTGAGGGGTCAGTGAAGCCATCCACGAGCACACTGGTGGATGAAGCGTGGTAAGCCTCTCCGACACGATTGTTAAGTTCATAGTAGACAATAGAGCACCAGTGACTGGGCTCCTCATACTCCACTGGCTGCACATCTGCAAACAATAGGTAAGATCAACAGATGTTGAACATGGATTTGAAATGAATTCAGACAATCCAGACAGTACACGACTGCGTGGTTAAATAAACTACGAGATTTATTAATTATTACGGTTAAAGAGGAAAAGTAACCAGGAGCAAAGCTCTGTTAACCCAACTCATGTAAAACTACATTCAATGAGGTTACCTCAACTAGCTCTAAAAGACCAGTCCTAACATATGGTCTACACCAACAGTCTGGTCAGAGATCATGCAAGTTTAAATAAATCCAAAGCTGTCACATCTTTCTTATTTCTGTAGTACAATGATGTGATGCTCCATAGAGGCTCTAATTTAGTCAACCTACATAGACTCACTCCCGACTTCAGCTCTCATAAACCAAATACTGCTGGTAGACATGAAGTGTAGCGATACTTGTGCTTCAGTAAAATGTTGTTATACAGAGATTTACAAGCACCAGGTAAATCTCAGTAATGTGTGAACTGTTTTTGGCAAGGGCCTGAAAAATGTCAAAGCCCTGCATATCAGCTTAAAAAGGTTGTCAAAACACCTTTTAAATGTGGGCACAGCAAAACACTGACAGAGTCAATAGTCCAAGTGATATTAAAACATCTTTTCCTAAATATAACCATGAATGTAACAGAGAGCTGCTTCGCACTTATCCAATAAGAGTGTTCTGTTAAATGAGTCAAAGGACTTGAAACTGTTATGTTTAGGTTTAAGCATAATAGCTTATAAATAGGGGGTCATGACAGCACATTGGACAAAACGTTTGATTTAGCAGAGTCGTACCGCAGCTGCCCAACCTCACATAACCCTCCTAGAGACTTATCTGGGTCTCAAACACGAGAACTTTCACACATTTGACAAATGGGTTAACTTAACCACTACAACTGAAAGATATAAACCAGGTTTAATGGAAGATTGTGTAAAAAGTGTCCCATAAACTAAAACGGAGACAGCACTACTTGGATTTGAAGAGAAAAAAAAAATGAGGAAGAAACAAGACCTTTGTAAATTAAACTCTGTTCATAATTTAACAGCTAGTTAAAGAGGAAAGGAAACTTATACATGAAGCTGAGATATACCAACAGGTTTGGTATATTTTTGCTACTGTCAGTATAACTGTGAGCACATCTCACCACCTCTGGCAATGCTCTGCGGTACCAGGCTGCTGTTCGTTTCCATGGACTGGGGCTCCTGGCCGATCGGCTCATCAGGGGGCATGTAGGCTGGTGGTGGGGTGTCAGCTGAGACATTAAGAGAGACATTAGTGGGACCAGCTGCTGCTGCTGACAAATGTACTCTCTCTCTCTTACGCACACAAAATCCCCTTAGACACTCCTTAGAACAATCATGACAAGATCTGTACCCCGGAAATGGTGTCAGATTACACACATCCCTCATTTGCTAAGCCACATGCTAACCCATTCCCGACAGATGCAACATGAGCTTTTCAAGCCCTTAGTGAGGCATACAGGAAACAAAACATCTACTTAAAACTGCAACAAGGACATTTCAGTGGATCATGATGCTTGTCAGCATTCAAAAAGCCAACCAAAGCTTTGCAGGATAAATAACTTAAATCCTAAATTGCTGTTAAAAACAAAAAACAAACAATTTAAAAACAAAACAAAAACCACCCCTTTTTGCCAGACTGCCTTAAATCACTGGATGTGTCAGCAGATCTGGAGTGAAGCAGAGTCTAGACCAGTGGTTCTTAACCTTGTTGGAGGTACCGAACCCCACCAGTTTCATATGCGCATTCACTGAACCCCTCTTTAGTGAAAAATAAAATATGATTTTTTTCAAATTCAAGACATAGATATGTTTTTTATTGGTGCACAAAATGAGCGGTGCATGTCACGGTGGAGGGTCTGCCGAACCCCTGAGACCGACTCACCGAACCCCTAGGGTTCGATCGAACCCAGGTTAAGAACCACTGGTCTAGACTAAGAGCATCAGTGCTGGTGGATGGAACTGGATTCGCCTGGCTACATCATTTGTTTTTTCACCATACAACTGTAAACAGACTCCTCCCCCCCCCCCCCCTTGCATTATGCAACTTGAAAAACAGAAATCCTGAGAGACCAGTGTTTATCAAAAGTCAGACATTTGTTGGCTACATGACAGTGACAATTCAGAAAAAACAATGGTTTGGCAACTTTCCCAGGGTTAGGTGGAGGAGTGTATTTGGTGTACCTGGGAGTTGGAATGGACTTGAGGGCCCCGAACTGGCAGGAGAGTTTGGATAAGTACCAGAGCTGGCTGGAGAAGGAGGATATGGAGAGTTGGGAGAAATGGAAAAAGAGCTGCCGCCACCTCCACCTCCTCCACTGCTGCCACCCCCATTGTGCGGCTGTTGGAAGGACTCTGGATAGGTGGCATTCAGGGGCATGTGTGGCTCGTTGTGGGTGAGGTTACGGAACTGTACCAGCAAGCTGTGCTGTGGGTTGAACTCGCTGTGCCGTGGTACCAGGACAGGAGGAAGCACTGGATGGAAGAAGAAAAATGAATTAAACAAGTGAGAAACTGCACACATGATGTATCACCATGTGGAATTCACAATTCATGAAAACTAAGTTTTTAAGGAGTAGGGCAAGCCCAAAACAATTAAAATTTACATGAAAATAATTAAAACCAGAAAGCAGCATAGATTAATCTTGTAGAGGCTGAAAATACCTAATGTGTAGAACACTGTATATGCTGAGATCGTTATTACAGTATTTTAATATGATTTTAATAATGCTACTATCAAAAATAACTGAAGGAATTCCAACCTGTATGTTGAAATAGAGATGACTGAACAACAACAGTGAGTCTTGAAATGTTATTTTTAGCTCTTGATACATAAGAACAAGATGTTCTTCACATCTAATTTTACCCTTAAAGTCAGAGTAATATCTTGCAAAGGGAAACCTTCAATCCTTTTTAAGAGTCCAGGCTCCAAGGCTGAAATATAGTCTTCTCACCGACAAGTGATCTGCATCTTTGAACCGGTCAATACAGACCTTGCAATCCTGAACCAGTGTAGTATCAGAAAGCCTGTATCTTTAGGGTCATCCATGGGTGTGTAAGTGTATATGATGGGGTGTGGGAGAAAAGGGGGAAGGGGGGGTTAAGTGATGTGAAAGTGCTGGGAGTTTAGTCTGAGTGGTTTATGCGTTTAGTACACTGCTTTCTGATGCCACACCCAATCTGGAATGCCTGAGGCATATAATCTAATAAGACTCCCAGAGCTAGTGATATTGATTTTCTGTGAAATGGAGGGGGCGGGCAGAAAAGGCCTGTGTGATGACAGCCTCCTGACCTTTGTAGATTTGTTTACCAGCTCTACAGTTTACTGAGAGATGTGCACAGTTCTAAATTGCTTTAATCCATCTTGTATTTGAAAGTTAAAAGGCAAAAAGCAAAACGAAACAATAGGCTAGAAATGTTAGAAACACTGCAAATAAACCAATTATGTGATGACTATGCCTCACAGAACACAGATTTAATCGTATATACAACAACCATTAACATTACATGTCTGTTTAAATATAAAAGCTAAGGTTGATTAAACAGAACCTGTTTAAGGTGAGAAAAATTACATACCAGGGCTCTCCACTCTCTTGTAGTGATATGGGTTTATGCACACCTCCTTCTGTTTGGAGCCAAACGGATACTCGCAAATGTCCAGAGGCTTGAGCTCATGGTGGGACTGTAGATCCGGCCAGCGCCACACTCTGCAGTAGATAACATGAGGAAGACCCTTCCTGTGGGAAACCTGCAGCCGGCCGTCCAGTGATCTTGGAATGGTAACACACTTGCTGGGCTGTCCAGGGCAGCTCAGCGCTTTCTCCAGGTCTTCCATGGCACCCTTCTTCTTCTTCAACTTTTTCACAAGTGCATCAACTGCCTTTTCTGCCCATTTCTCTTCCTCGTCTCCCTGTTTCCAGCCGAGCAGGCGCCTGACTGTCGGACTTGTGAAGGAGAACAAACTAGACATGGAAGTCATTCTGCAAGTTGTAGTGCAGGTAAAAGAGAGGAACTTTCCTTCGCGATGACACTGGGCCTATGCAAGGGGGCCAAAAATCAGTCAGCAGGTAATCTCCAAAGAACGTTATTAACCCAACACAGTCTGTGAGCGTGTGATCAACAAAAGAAGTTGCTTGAGAGGGTAATATAAGTGTGCAAGTATGAAAAGCCAACACCGATGAGGGGTGGGGTGAGGGGAGAGGAGATTTTAGCCTTGTCTGACCAAGGACAGGAAGCAGGGGAGGGCCAGGAGTGAGCAAGCAGGACGCAGCTGCTGCTGCTCAGGAAGGGCCCTCCAGCAAGCTGTCCGGAGTTGGGTCACTACCACTGATGGAGAGGGGGGGTGTAGTCTGTAGGAGCTCAAATCAGGACTTATGTTGAACTGATACACTGCAGCAGGCCTCACTGGTGCAAGTCTGACACACGTCTTATAAGGAAGTGCTCATTTCTTGAGAACTACCAATGCTCTTTTGGCTAACTTCATTCAAATCGCCCACAGTCAGGGTTTCCTCTGTCAGCCTTCTGCAAAACACAAAAGATCAGAGAAAGATCAAGAACACATGTAAAGTTTGAAATTACTGTTATCTAGATGAACAAGCAAGCCTTTCTAAACATTTTTATAGCAACTGTTACAGTTTTTTGTTTAATGACATGAAACAGTCTTTATGGCAACCCACTTAGAGAAGCACTATTCTCGATCCATGGGGTGGGGGTTTGGGAATTCAAGAAAACCCTTTGTGCTATTTTTGATCTGACACATTTCCACAGAAACGCCACCATCACTACTTAGATGACTCAGTTATGTGAAACGCGTTCCATCTCAAACTCGAGATCAATCATGCACATGGAAAACACTTAACAGCCATATGGCCTAAAATGCATCTAACATGATCATTTGTCACACAACAAGCAATTCTGCAGAAAGGCAGCTACAGAGTGCTCAAGGCCAACTCCCCATTTAAACAAAATAAGGAAAGCAGTTTGGATCGGGACCAAAATTTAATGAGCTCTTTTTAAAGTGCCACCTCTTCAAGTTTCAGGACATTCTGCTTTTGGTGGACTCATGCTTAGAGGCAGACACACAGCTGTGATCACACTGGCAGAGGAAAGAGCAGAATAGATGCTACAGTCGGACTAACAATGATTGCTGAACTGACTGGTACAAGTTATGCCACATAAGGGAAAAACTCTTAAGGCAGCATGTGGAGAATCTACTTTAAAAAAATAAATAAAAGAAAATCTGTTTTTTGCCTAGTGAAGTCTCAGCCAATTTTTGAACTACTTTTCAAATAAATAACATGACAGTTGAGACAAAATACTGACCTCTCTCTTCAGTATTTGCACTGGGAAAGGAAAAAAAAAAAAAGAAGTAAAACTAAGAGTTGCTGATTACCCCTCACTACTGATGCACTGCACCAAGATACCTTTGTCTCAGACTGCTCTAGAGATGTTGGGGAGTTCGGGCAATTATGACATATAACACTTCAATCCCCTTCATACAGACAGAGCAGACAGAGGGTCAACACATGCAGCCTGCAGCAGCAGCTGTTTGGGCTGTGAAACTGGCCTTAGTCAAAAAGGATGTAACCACAAAGAGCTGCTTCCTCCCTCATCCCATCTCTGCCCAATCCCTCCCTTCCAGCTAACAGCTGTCCAACAGCACTGCACTCACTCCCATTACTCATTGTTCTCCACACACATGAAAGCAGAGAGAAACATCCTAAAGCAGGACACACACACACCGAAAAAAAACCCATATCAACATGTAAATGTTGGGAGCTTTTCTGGAAGTCACCAGGCCACATTAAAGCAGTTCTTCCTACATGTGGATAGGCCTTTTTCAGATTCCAAGTGACACACAAGTTCATGGTTCAGTTGGTAAAGACAAGTAATCAATTTACACATCCAAACTTGTGGATAAACACACTGTAGCTACAAAGACTACATTAAATAAGATTTCTCATGCCAATCCTTCAGATAAAGCTGAGCTTTTCAAAAGACAAACAGTTCACGACGATAGCTTATTCTCTGTGTCAAATCAGTCTCGACTAAAGTATGTTTAACCAGATTCAGACAGATATCAGTGGGCTGATATTGGCCTATCACAGATTTATCTGTAGTTTACAGTACTGGCATGTTAAGAACAACACCATCGGTTTCCATTTTTATTACAACTAGTTCCATGTGCGTGCGTGAGAAGAATAGCAACAAATACATCTACGCCAAGATCCCCCCCCCCCCTTTTTTTTTTTTAAACACCCTAAAAATACTACCCACTATCAGTTAGGGTGCTATGTATTTTACAACATCGCATTTTGACAAGTACTTATTTGTTAACCCTCAGTAAAGGTGGCTTACATTCTTACAAAAATGACCATGAGTTTACTCTTTGTGGAACCAATTTAGTATGACAGGGATTGCTTGCCAGATATATAAAAACTATTAAAGGGCAAAAACACAAAACAAAACACTACAACACCACACCACTGGGATTTCTTAACTAGTTGTTCCCAAGTCGAGTTTCATTTCCCCAAGCATAAAATACCTTTTTTAAATAGCCTAATATAACAACCAAAGGTTAAGACTTGTGGATCAGTCGTGTTTAAACCGGTAGTAAAATCGTCAAAATCCCACTATGACCCAGGGAAAACTCTTTATGAATCACAGAAAATATATAGGTCATAGATGCATTAAGAAAATGCATATACACATATGTACATGGATACAACATTTTAAAAAATACCATCTCCAAGCATGGCGGGAAACAATGAGATGTACTTTAATAATAGGAAGTGCACCCCAGAAGCTTCTCAAATCGTTGATAGATATTCATCAGTTTGGGCTGCTCTGGATTACACGCCTGAGAAATTCCTTTAATCCCGTTTAAAAGATGTCTACATAAAACGCACACAGCAAGCAAAACAAAAAGACAAAAAAAAACTTCCAAAAAACTGGAAAACCTGACAACACTACTTTGTTTAACAGCGTGTAATCCGTCTTTAACGCTTGTCAAACATGAAGTAACACGGAACAGACAATATGGAAGGACGATTCAGTACCCCCCCCCCCCAACCAGAGAAAGAGAGAAAAGGCATTCAGAAAGACGCATCTAATTATACACAGACCCCAGAAACAGCAATAAAAATAGCTTTTAGTACTGCTCCAAGTGCTCCACGAAAATACACACGGTCACAATATAATATAATATCCCACTGGCATTAGCTAACTCTGGTATGTAGCAACTTGATGTAAGTAGCATCGAGATTTTGCTAACTAGCTTAGCTTGCTTTCACAGAACACATCTTGTTTAGCGTGAAGTTTTTAATTAAACACCTCATAACAACCATCTACATAAGAGTCTACCATAATCGTTTTATCATCAAGTATAACTTGGGGAGTCATCGTATTCAGCCTCTTAGTAGTTTGACAACGTTTACTTCAGCCTTCCTCCTCTTCCTCCATTCCAGAAACTTTTTGAACTTCTCACAACTGAAGCTAAGCTATGTTAGCTGTTAGCCAAGCTCTCCGAGGGGAACGGAGCGCCGAGCCTCTCTGTGTCCTGCTGATGTAGCTCCCTGGAGTTCAAGTCTACTCTCTTATTTCAACCGTTAAATAACCACATACCTTTCAACAATGCGTACGAATCATGCCAGTGATCTTTCTTGCAAACATTTAGCCCGTAATCCCAACTTTTGTATACATTTCTTTCGTTTTCAGAGCCCCTTCGTTCCGTCTCTCCGTGCCATGTCCTCCAGATTCTGGAGTGAAATAGTCTGGGAAGGCGGAGTAAATATCGCTCCGCTGTCCCAACAAACTAGTGCTCGCTTTGGCGTTAATGTCCGTGAGGATTTAGTTTCTTACTGCGAAGACACTAAACATTAACACTAGTTTTAAACAGCTTTTAATGTACCACTAAGCATGACCCACAATCGCTTACTTTTCTAAAAAAAAAAAAAATCAGGTCACTTTTCTTGAGTATAGGTCAGATTGTTCCAAGTGAGCTAACTTTTCTCCATCTTGACATTTGCGACCCGAATATCGAAAATATAACGTTAAATGATACGCCGGCAGCTAAAAACGTATAAGAAATGAAAGTGAAACGTTTCCATTTATTCTTTTCTGCTTTTGATGTTTAAGTGATTGAAGCTGGACGTCTTACGGTGGTCGTGCTGCGGCTCTGGAACGTCTCACAAGTTGCTGGCTCCACTCAGTCTGGAGGGCTGCGGTTTGTTGTGTATTGTTGTCCTTTATAGTCACTTGTTCGACACTTCGCCAGCCCTCGCGATGTTAACCCTTTGAACCTGAGGAATCAAAACAGAACTAAATATTCCACGACGATTCCCGTAGACGAACCGCTACTTTCTCACAGGACAGTGTCGAAGCTGCGGATTCTTCATTCAGTCTGCGGACTCCGAATGAAATGCAGTGCGCGTGCTCTGCCACTAGCGAGCACCCGACAACCTCACGAGGAATATCACAGCCTACTGGTTTGCTTTATAAAGTGGGATTCTCCCGATTCCTTCCTCCCATCCCATTGGGATAGTCACTTCAACAAAGAAGTGTTCAAGTGAGTTAACCAGACCTACAGCATTTGTAAATAAAAACGTAAGATATATGTATTTTTTAAAGGTGGATTAATACTTTTCTTCACAAACTAAAATGACTTGATCGTTTGCTGATTGTCAGGCTGAGCTTTAATGGGAAATCAACCACAGTAGTTTCTGAGATTTTTTTTTTTTATAAGACTCAACAGTGAGCATCAGTGACCTTCAGTGGGCCAGCGTGGGCAGCCAAGTCTGAAGTCACCTGTCTATGAGTTGTATCAAAGTGTTACAGGAAACACTATAGCAGTGGGTTTGGGGACCACTTTATTTTGTTGCTGACATCACTGCTCTCAGACAAAACACAACATGCTACATACCATCCAGACAAGATTACAGGCTGCCCCTAAGAATCCGTCATGCATTGACTCTGTAATCCTTTGCATGAGGAAAAATGACACACTCCTTCCTTCTCCGGGCTCTGTAAACGTGTCCCTTCTGGCTGTAAGTTATGCGTTCAAACGTGACCAGTGGAACTATCATATTTGTTTTTATAACAAATGGTAACCCCACTGTCGAACGGTTGCCGCAATGCAGCTTGGAGTTTACATTGGTCTAATTAAATATTCACAGCGGATGGTGACGTGAGCTCAGTCTGGAAATCACACTTACACTTAAGCTTGTGTATCAAAATGCAAGATATTCAAGAATCAAATGCATTATTATGTATGTATTCCCTTAATGCTTTCAAGGCAACTTCTATGGGGAAATTCCACCTGCAAATCATCATTGTGTAATGCTATTGATGCTTTGCAGGAGGAAAACTACTACTGACACTATTACAGTTCATGTCATTCAGGTGTACAAAGCTTTCTTTTTTCTATCAAAGGGGATATATTCAGTTTTTTTCTATTTTCTTATAAATATACACTTTTCAGAGATTTTGGTCCATACTGGCATATTGACATCAAAGTTAGTGGAGCTTGATTGCCTGCACGTTTATAACTAGAAGCTCCCGTTCTGTTACATCCCAAAGGTGCTCTACTGGAAAGAGTTCTGGTGACTGTGGAGGCCATTTGAGCACAGTGAACTCATTGTCATGTGAAACCAGATTGGAGTTTTGTGACATGATGCACTGTCCTACTGGAAGGAGCCATCAGAAGATGGGTACACTGTGGTCATAAAGGAATGAATATGGTCGGGAACTATACTCAGGTACGTTGTACCACCTCACGGCAAAAAGTGTGTCAAGAAAGTTTCCTCCACACCATTAGACCCACCAGTCTGAAGCGTTGATACGAGGCAGGATGGAGCCGTGATTTCATGTAGTTTCATGTAGTTGGCGTCTGAACTTGCCATCCAAATATTACAGCAGAAATTGTGACTCATCAGACCAGGCAACATCTATTGTCCAATTTTAGCGAGACTGTGTGAATTATAACCTCAGTTCCTTGTTCCTAGGTGACAGGAGTAGCACCAGTTGTGGTCTTCTGCTGCTGTAGCCCATCTGCTTCAAAGCTGGACATGTTGTGTGTTCAGAGATGCTCTTCTGTATACCTTGGTGGTAATTTGAGTTGCCGGCCATTCTCCTCTGATGTCAACAAGACATTTTCACCCAGAGAACTGCTGCTCACTGGATTTTCCCAGCAGTTTCTGAAATACTCAGAGCAGCCCATGTGGCACCAACAATAATGGCATGCTCAAAGACACTTTTTTCTTCCCTGTTCTGATGTTCCATTTGAACTTCAGAAGGTTCTCTTGACCATGTTTGACTATGATGGTCTATTAGACATGGTCAAAGCTTGAAACAATTAGGTCAGATTAAATTGAAGTATTCCCTTCAAGGCAAAGGTTCAGGCTTCAGACAGTTTCTCAGCCCTTTGTGATGTAATAGAGAGATGTTCCCAAGCAGTTTTAGCTTGGCGTGACTATATGAAAAAGTCTATACAACGAGGCAAACTGAAATAAATTTGCACAGCTGTTGGCCATACAGGTAACTCTAGGATAGCACAAGTTAAAACACATTTAGCTCTGGTGAAAAATTCTCTCTGGCCTGTGTTACGAAAAACCATCAGCTGGGATTTTCCTATGGGCTGCAGATTCTCTTCTGACGCCACCAACAGCCAAAATGTCAAGGTAACTAGACAGTTACCAGTTGTACTCCCTTTTTGTCCTGGTGGCTGTCAGGGGCAAATATTTTCAGGTTTCCAACAAAGCAGACTTCACAGGAGCAATTAAACCTAAACTTTGCTTTGCAGTTGGTGCGAGTGCTGTTTAAACCTTTTTGTGAGGGGCAGCCAATCATAAGAAAGCGGGCTTGTGATAGCAGCTAAACTGATGGGCTGCACCAACTGAAATAATGATGATTTTTTTGAAACTGGGAATCATGCAAAGTCATTCTAGTAGTCTCCAATCAATAGATAAAAATAAATAAATAAATGGAGCACAATAGATCAGCTTCATGGACAGACAGGAGATTACAGATATACAAGTTGTATTTTTCTTATCAATAGGAAGTCTCACTGTTCAGTTAACTGGCTTTCCACTCCTTTTGTGGTTATAAAAACTTTTGTAGGTTTTGCTAAGCCATCATCCGTGTGGTTCACTCACAGGTCAGCTGCCAGTGCAAGCAGTTTGATTGACAGGTGATCAAACAGGTTAAGTATACACTGTTCAGGTAGTATGCATTTGTTCAATATCTGTAGGTGATGAGCCAGTCTTTTGAACTGAACAAGCATGTAGTGTTGACATAGTTTTGAGCTGAACCCTTATGTGTCACACTGTTCTCTTTGACTGTCTGCCTATTCTGCCCGTCACAGTCAGCTACACAAATCCTCTTCCACCTTCTTCAAAAATAAAACTGCACAATGCATCACTTCCTGTTCAAAGGTTTTTTGTTTTAAAAACCAAGCCAACGTCAGGCACATCGTGTTTAGAACAGCAAGTGAGTAACATATTCATGAACTGGCGGGAAGCTGAATCACAGCTGTGTTTGAAAACACACAGCAGTAAACTTGGTGGTCGGCCTCAAGACACCAAGGCGATTTTTGATTGGTTGGAGAAATTAACCCGTCCTGAATTTAGTCACACGCAAGACGATTGAGATCTGAAGAGTCGGTTGCTGCAATATTAGAGAGCT
Source organism: Maylandia zebra (assembly GCF_041146795.1). Lineage (NCBI taxonomy): Eukaryota > Metazoa > Chordata > Actinopteri > Cichliformes > Cichlidae > Maylandia > Maylandia zebra. The sequence continues at coordinate 31,399,172 of NC_135168.1, forward strand.
AGAAAGAATGCCGCCTGCGGATTGCTGGGAGCAACCATTCAAGGAAAAAAAAAAAAAATACTGTGAAGCCATCACTATCATCAATTTCTCCATGCACATAGTAAAAATGCTAGGTTATGTTTCAGCCAGCTACTTCAAATTGCTCTTTTTAAATCTACTTTATTTATTTTTTTGAAGAAAGTAAAACTCAGTTGTGCAACAAAGAGATACAAATACATTCACCATAAAATGAGTAGGTTTATTCGTTGTTCGTCCTTAAATGGATACCAACTTTTATAAAAATGATTTGCTGTTTTGTGGGTGAGTTTAGGTATCAATCAAGCCACTGACAGTGGTGGCTAAACAGTGCAGCATTAAAGAGAGACAAAGCCCCAATCCAGGTCTTATGGTACATCGATTCAGCCTCCACGTACGGTCTATGTTAAAGGGGATCTTTTATGCTTTTATATGCGTGTGTTGCAAATAACGAGGCCATCTGTGCAGGTAATCACTATGAGCCAAAAACGTCAGTGCTCTAAATGTTACAAATGCACAATGCTATTGTACAGGATGTATCAAAAAGAATAATCCCATTTTAAAGTGCTTTCATTCAATGTTCACAGGAAACAATCTAAACATGTACCATTTAGAAAGAGGGCATTCGTGAGTTTCACTTGGTTCCTGGTTGGTAGCATAACAACAACAGTGGCTGCAGAGACTGCAGACATACCCACAAAAGTAGGGCTCAAGTTTGACTTTCTTATGGATATAAAGTATGTGTCAGGTGTAGGGATGCATTGAGCAGTTGTGAGCATTGTGTGATCAATTTTACATTCAGCCATGCACTTTAAAGATTTAATTTTCTTCATGTCCTTTACTTTTAAAAATATAGCTTTTGGAAATCAGATGACTCTTTTGATACACCCTGTTCTCTTAATTATGTATAATGTCAGAAGTGGATCGCCCTAATATGGTTAGGTCATTTAAACAGGTCTGGCCGACACACTGTTCAAATCTTCCATTTATGAGAGTCAGCTAGTCAGAAGATAGTGTGCTTAATGAGACAGCGGCCATAAAGGGAGAGGCAAAAGTAAAAATTTAGAGCATAAAAGGTCCCCTTTAAATTTTGCAAACTACTTCTGTGTAGCCTCTCACTTACTACTTTGGTTTGTACTTTTGATTTTTTTTTTGCCAGAAACATTTAAACATTCTGCCAGAGTCAAGTGTCAAGATTACTTTAAAAATTACAGATTACACACTCAGTTGGTCTGTAGTTAATGTACCTGAAGCTCGGGACTTTCTTCCCCCTCCATGATTTTATTTTGTCCCTTTATACTCAGAGTGACAAAGAATGAAGTTTTGTTCTTTTTAAACAGAAAATTACAGTGATGAGTCAAATATGCTATACTCACAACAAAACATAACACTGGGGAAACAAAAGGAAACAATATATTATACCACACTCAAATATTAGGAAGGAAAATTACCAGTGTCTCGTGTACACACTTTGACAGCAGTGCAAGTCAGTGGATCGGGTTCATTTTGGTAAAATCTTCTAAGATCTGAATCGACAAAAATCAACACATTGCAGGTGCACGCAGTAGGCAGATTTAAACTAATTAAAATTGATTAATGTGAAAAGCTATTTTCCCGACTCCAGTTCAACAACATGTGACAGGTTAAGATAAGAAGAAAAAGTAACGAAGAAGAATTAAAAGCCCCTTCCTTAATCAAAGCAGCACTGGATCACCGACGCTAACACCACAGGTTTGATCTTTTTAGTTCAATTTCAAAATATTGCTTTTAATGATTTCTTCTCAGATATCACTAAAAAGTTAGTTAAACACTCGGAACTGATTTGTCTCCTCCAGTAGGTTTAGGTGAATGATGCCTCCTGTTATACTCTGTAATGATTTCACTGTGCTTCTGAGCAAATATTCACACGATACTTGAAAAAGCCTGAATGTTGTTACAAAGTTACAGTTTGAGAAGTTTTTTTCTGTATTTGATCAGCATCATGACACAGTTTCATATGAGGGCTCTCAATTACAAGAAAGGAGGCTTATGACTTCAGCTGAGGGTCACCGCCATGAGCTCAGCTTTTTGTCAGAGTGCATGCACTGACTTCATATTTGTGCGTGCCTTTTTTTTGTGAGCGCTCATGGCTGACATGCAGTGTTCACCTGTGCTGTCTCGTATAGCTTGCTCCACTGATTCACTGAGAGATGGTTTCATTTTTCCTTCAGCAACCTTCCAGTGGAATTCACCTCCCGATCACGCATCAAAGTAAAGAACAGACGGATTTTCTTTTTTCCCTAATTTAAACTGCTTTTGTGCTTCTGTGGATTTTTTCTCTCTACATGTAAAGAGATCCAAGAATAAACCAGCCTTTTCCCCACAGAGGTGCTGAGTGAGGTGTTGGCCTCAGCACTGCACTTGGTCCCCAGGTACTGTTTGACTGTTCGCTGCTGCTAAATAGTTAGCATAGGTCAAACGCAAAGAACAAATTAGCCCGCTGGGATTTTAAAAGTACCTAAATGATCCAGAATGACTACTTTACCCACAAACTGTGAAAAATCTACACATTGGTCATTTTTCACTCCAATGTGTAGATTTTCCTGCACAATTACTTCACTCACAAGCACTGAAATGTGTCCAGTTACACCAGTCAGTATACTGGAGGGTCAATCTGCTAATATAATAACATTTCACACCCAGTTGGTTGGTGATAAATTGGTTTGTATACGATCACCTGGGTGCGTTAGATAAAAAGCACTTGTTGTACAATGTGTAAGACGGTCGTGGATTCAACTGATCAGTTACAATTCATTAAATGGTCGTTTAGCAAATGAAGGCACTGAAAAAATGAGTCTGATAAACGTCACCACACTGTTCTGTAGTGCAGAGGTACATACATGTTCCTGCAGCATCACAGTTTCATGACAGTATGAAGAGCATGTAAGGAACGACATTTCCACTTCATGAGGCAAAAAAGCTGGTGAGCCTTGACGTGAGGAGGCGGGCCGCCAATGTCTCCTTTGGTGCTGGACACTATCTGTCTTGGTTGTCTGACCTGAGGCCGCAGTCCGAGGAATCCTCAGAGGGAGTGTCTAGGACAGGATTGACAAACCCTTCGAATTCTGCAGTGTCCTCTGGGTGGGTGCTCACAAAATCATTCTCCCACTCCAGTGCGGTGGAGTCCTCGGAGGCTGAGGTCGGCCCGCTGTTCATTTGCTTGCCGCCTGGCCTCAGGGCTGCGCGCAAGATGTCCTCCTCTGTTCGAGACCTCTCCCACACTGGAAGCGCGCGATTGATTCCTACAATGCAGAGACATGAGGTTTGATTCTGACAGAAGAGCAGTAACTGATGTCAAACAGCAGAAGGTCCACGGTGGAAGTCACAAACCGCATGTATTACATAAGTGTGCTGCCTTGAAACGTACACAGGAAAAGACTGAAAATAAATGACAGATGTAGCAGCAGAGAAATGAAAACAAAAGAGCAAAATATGTTTTCAAATAAATTAAAATACTCTTGGAATTCTATGAAAAAGAGGGCTCATCACATCATCACTATCCTAATCAAACTTTTCAACTTCAGTCAGAATGTTCTTACCTTCCTCATCCTCCCACTCCAGATCTAGTGAGGTACCGTCATCGTTGGTGGAGCGGGTCTTGGTGGTGAAATCCCAGCTGCACTCTGTGTTTGGAGTCACCACATTTGTGTCAGACGGGAGTCCTGGGAACAAACAGAAAGCATGTAAACCTGACCTCTCATGAATATATACTCGCAATGTACAACAAAACGATTATCTTCTCGATGCCGATACAGCCGGCAGTCGGTTTTTGCAGTTTTCAACAAGTTGCAGAGGTCCTCAGAGCAACCGCAGCTCATTCTTCTTTGGCAAATCTCTCAAGATCCTCCAGATTTGATGGTCTTCTAGCGTGGACCCTGGTGTTCAGTTCACCTGACAGATTTTTAAGGCAATGCTTTTGTGCAGCCCAGTCAGTAACGTTCACTTACTGACTGGCTCACTGGAGGTAGTTCTTCACCAGGAGCGACACACGTTTTGGGTCGTTGTTGTGTTTGAAGATAAAGAGACGACCCAGACCCAGGTTTGTTTCTGACTGCTCGAGGTTTTCTTTTAAAATCTTCACGTATCCTCCTTTCTTCATAAGCCTCCCACCACTGTGTTCCTCTGTGGGGACGCTGTCCTCTGAGTTGTAGAACTCTCACTACTTTCTCCAAACATCAGCAAAGTGTCTGCAGCTTAAGAGCTGTAGTTTTATCTCCTCTGACCGAAGGACGCTCTTCTAGTCTGGATTATTTGTCTCCAGGTCGTTCTTAGCACACCTCAGTCTGGCTTGAAGGCGTTTCTTCTGCAGAAGTTTTTCCTGGTCTCTAACCTCGCAGCTCATTCCTGTGCAGGTCTATAGTGATTGTCTCCTTCAGACTACAATTTCAAACTTGACTAAGTCATTCACGGGTGTCTTGGCAGTTGTTCTCTCACCATTTTTCTTTCCAGAGTCTTTTGCTTCCCACTGCTGCCAGGTGTGCTCTGTGTTGTGTGTCTGTCTTTACATTTCTTGATGATACTCCCCACTCCAGTTCTTGACACTTGGAAACACTGTGATAACTTTGTATATCGTTCTTCTGTTTTCTTTCTTTCTTCTTCTGCCAATTCTCTCTAAGCTGATTTGTTTTGTAGGCTTTTTTTTGTATGATGCTTTCTCAAGTAACAGCTTGAACCCTCCATCAGGTTTTCATACTGTGTATAAATCGAAGCTAGCGCTCAGTTTTAACTTAATTGTACAAGCTTTGAGCATTAAAGTCGCAATTAAGGCAGAATAACAAGGTCACAACCCCGGTCACTTTTGTTTCTCTGAAATATTTCGTACATTGTGTGCAAACAGAAATAACTAATGCTTTCTAAAGAAAACTAGTATGTTTAGATACGCTATGTTTCTCTGCCCTGTTTAAAAAAAAAAAAAAAAAAGCACCTGGGAAGAGGTTGACAAAAGCCTTAAATTTCATATAGATGGTTCACTCACTGTTGCTCCTGAAAGCTTCAGACTGGGCTTTAACATTTTGGAGGTAGGCATCAAAATCTTCCCCAGAGGTTTGTCTGAAACCAAAGAGAATAAGACGTGTTTAGCAGCAGTAAAGCACAGGAATCCCTCCAGTCCAGCGTACTTTCATTATTTCTGCTGCTTTCATGTGCAGTGAAAACAAATGAAGACGGACTGGACAGCTTGGAGCACTAAAATCTGCTCTGCAGTCTACACACTGTCTGGCTGCAGCCGCAAATATAATGTGCACTTCATCACACAGATGTGTGTTTTGAACCTCCACAAAAAACAAGCTAGAGGCTGCAAGTTCTGGTTTTCCAGTCTTTCTTCAACAAACACATCGTTACTTAAATCCTCCTGCAGAGTCCCATGACCCGAGTTTGTCCTCAGCTCAACAACTACGCCGTTGTCTAATGAACTTAACTGACTCACTTTCTTTGCTGGGTTTCACCGCCGGAGCCATCTGCTTTCCCCCGTGTCCTCTGGGCAGACAGCTGCTGACAAAAACACCACAGATCAAGTAAAAAGATAATCTCATTAGAAATTTCACAGGATTGAAATACACACTGGATTCATTTGAAAGCCTTTAACAATTTTGGCATTATCAAGGAAAAATGTGATCAGACATTTTTGAACAGATGAAGAAGAAAAAGAAAAATAAGCAACACCAAAGGAGCAGTGGAATGTGACCACAGACAAATGGCAGTCCTGCTAGTTGTCCTTTTTTTCTTTAGATCATTGGTCCCCAGCCTTTTTTGCACCACGGACCGGTTTATGTCCGGCAATATTTTTATGGACCGGCCTTTAAGGTGTCGCAGATAAATACAACAAAATAAAACCAGTAATGGTACCAAAAAAAGAAGATTTATTCATACCACACGGGAAAAGACCCCGGGAAACCGAGTTAGCGATAAAAACCATAAATTTCCCACCCGAGCCTCTTAAGGCCCGGTACCAAACGACTCACGGACCGGTACTGGTCCGTGGTCCGGGGGTTGGGGACCGCTGCTTTAGATCACATGAGCAGAAGAGTACATATGAAACCACCATAGTGATGAAAATTCCTGCTTGATTATTGCTACATGCCAACAGTCTAGTTTGTCTTTGTAAAAACGTGCATGCAGGGACTGTAAATATCAGCCCTTTTATGGACCTTTTTTCTTATTTCCCTGCTTGACCTTAGAAATAAAGCCCATATCCAGATTTATATCCACTGGCACCTTTGCCTTTCTACTGTAACGCAAATAAACTCCTCCTAGTTTGTTTTGCTTGCTTTGCCAACAAGGTTCCTGCACCATTTCAAAACCCAGCCTCAACTAATGACAAATAAGAGCAAACAATGCTGAAAAGATACGCTTTGACTTTGTTATACATGCAATAACTACTAGTTGCCATACTATTCAGCACGTCACTACCTCAAGAATTAAAAGCTTTTCATTGCTGCACATGAAAATAAAATGAACCTTTATTTACAGGTACAAAACACTGAAGTAAAAGTACAGAAGTACATCTGCTTCCAGCAGCCTGAAGTGTGTCAGAGAAAACAACCTGATTCACACATGTACATTTCCTGTACAGGGTTTCTGCCTGACAACAGCTGACAGCAAGCCCCCACGGTCCCACCATTATTAAATGACCCCCACCCACCCAGCAACCAAAGCAAGCTCATTTATTTACTGCAGTTAGTAATTTTAGGTTTAGTCTTCTTGCTGCTACATTATATGTAGTTGAGATCTACTATGCAATAAATATATATTTGGCATTTTTTCAACTTTTTCTACTCTAATGTATCTGGTTGTGCTAATTTCTCCCCCGGAGCCGTCAGACTCTTCAACACTCAGTAACTGGACTGACACACACACACACACACACACACACACACACACACACACACACACACACACACACACACACACACACACACACACACACACACACACACACCACTAACTCAAGCTACTTTTTGGCACAACCCATTGTCATTGTTGCACTTTTCTATTGCACAGTCTGTATCGCTCTGTTCTGTCTGGTGTTGCAGTGTCTATGTTTTGTTTTGTTTTTTGCCATTTTGCACACTTTTCTTGGGCTCTTTATGTAGTCCTGTGTTGATTGTCTGTTATATGTCATATGTAGCGCCACGGTCTTGGAGGAACGTTGTCTCACTTCACTGTACCACTGCACTTAGTTGACATGACTATAAAGCCACTTGACTTGACACGGAGAAATGGCCACATTATGCTGTGACCTTAGTGCCCCCTAGTGTTTCACGCCCTGTAAATCCACGCAAAAGCAAAAGGATAACAACAAGTGGCAACTAAACTTACAGGCTTTTCTTTTTTTCGTACGAGTCTTGAACAAGCCTTCTCCAAATTTAACAGCCGACCTGCAGCAAAGTTAGGGAAACATAAGACCTAAGTTTCCTTGGTTTTAATGTCAGATTCTTCAAGGACTTCATTGATCCACGGGAAATCAACAATCTCAAGCAAAGACAAACAGTATACTTCCATGAGCAGACAACAGTGATGAAGGCTGAACAGAGAAAGGTGGACTTGTGCAAAAATAATCACTGTGAGCTGAAATTAAGATTGGCTACTTCTTCTTTTCCTCCTGCCTGGCTGCTCCATCTTCAACATCTTTTGTCCAAAACATCCACTGTCCCTCCTCTGCACATTTCCAAACCATCTCAGCCTTGCACCTGCACCTGAGCTGTCCCTCTGATGTACTCATTTCTAATTTTGTCCATCCTGATCCTGGCAGAAACCTCAACACCTCCAGCTCGGCCTCTTGTCACTTTGTCAGTGCCACGTTTCCAAACCGTACATCACAGCAGGTCTCACCACCTTGTAAAGATTCCCTTTCACTCTTGCTGCTATACGTCTGTCACAAATCACCTCTGACACTCGTCTCTACCTGCTCCACCCTTCTTCACCTCTCGTGTGCTTTGAATGGTTGACCCCAGGTATTAGAACTCATCCACCTTCACTTCCTCTGCTTCTTGCATCTTCAGCTTTGTATCTGCCTCCCTCTCATTCATAAACATGTATTCTGTCTCGCTTCATACCTCCACCTCTCCAGACTCTCTTCATAGATTACGATGCCATCTGCATTCCTACTGTGGTTATATCAAGGACACAAACCCCACCCACCAGTCCACAATAAGAAGTATTGAATTTAGGGGAAAGAGAGCCAGAAGGGCTTATTTCACTAAGGCCCAGTGAAAGACAAATATTGTGACTTATATAAACTTATTATATTTCTGGTCAAGAAGAAAAATGGAGCTGGAAATTATTATCATAGCCCCCTTTAAAAATACATTAAAAAAACAAAACAGAAAATTGAAATCCTGGGAGGTCTCTGCACAGAGGGGCCAGCAGCTTAGAGGAGGAGGAGGAGCTTTAGCCGAGCAGTAAGGTAAAGAAGGCAGCGCTCAGTACCGCCTCACCTCCTTCAATTTTCGTTCACGTGCCAGCCTGGCGGCCTCACGCTGGGCGGCATTTCTAGCCTCCTCTTCTAGCCTCAACTTCTCCTCTTGTGCCTCTAACTGAGCAGAAATAATGAAATGAAACAAACAAGGAAAAAATAAATAAATAAAAAAACAGAACAGAAAATTACAAAAACAGAAAAAACAATGCAGCAAATTAAAGGTAAGCCAACATAAGTTAAACACAAAATGAAACAATGAGGGCTGTTTAATCTTGACGTGGACAGGTGGCCTCACCTCGGCTCGCAGCTTTTGGTCTATGACGATCTGTTTGTCTGAGATGGCAGCGTAGCGGTGCTCTTTGAGGTTCTTGATCTCATCATCACTGATGGGCCTGGTGGAAAAACAAGAACACATATTACTCTTTTTGTTTTCTTTTTTCATGCCAGAGATTATTAGCTTTTTCTTTACATCTGAGCAGGATCTCTTACCTCGGGCAGGGCTGGGGGCTCTCAGCCTGCAATGCAACATACACAACATACTTTTTAGCAAATAGCTCTGAAATCCACTAAGAAATGCATCTACCCTGCTGCACTGACTCAAGAAGTGCTACTCTGGGACTGAGCGGAGAGTAATCGAGTTACTCTCTGGGAGGAAAAATGGATGACTCCCATATCGCAGGGATGGCCACATCACATCGTTTTCTATCCATCATGAGCCGAGCACGGCAATAATGGACGGTCTGATCCAAGGAGCATAATCCAGCTTTTAATCAGAAAACAGCATTTTTTCACAGACTTATTTAGCTCGTAAAATCTAAACTTACCTCATCACTTTCTACCAGATTCTCAAACTGAAAAAAGAAATAAATAAAAAGCACAGTTAGACTCATTGCATTAGCTTAAATAGTCATTCTTAAGAAAGGTTCAAATAAATAAATAATGTACACACCTCGATTGTGTAGTGCTCCCCTGTGGTGCTGCTGCGGAAGTATTTTGACCTGCAGGAAAAATGAAGAGAAAAAAAATTAATTTCAAACAGCAGGGGTACCAAACATAAGGCCTGCGGACCAGAATCGGCCCACTTCCAAGTTCCAGTTTTTTTTCCACTATGTACTTTAAATTTTTATTTCTGACAAACTCAAAAAAAAACAAAACATTTTTGTGAATTACTGTGAATTGTTCTGTTTTAGTTGCAATTACTACAATAACTTTATTTTCTTTAATTTTATAGATTTAATCAAAATTAAACATTTCTGTCATTTACTACAGCAGCATTTCGTTATCATGTAGAAAAACAGAGACATGCTAGACGTACTACTAAAACTGCAACTTTCTTCTTATATTAAATGGGATTAATTTAGTAGTTAAACACCTTTACACTGACAGAAAGGGCTGTTTCACTGGTTTGGCCCACGATGTAAAATTACTTTGACATCCCTGATCTAGAGTATAATGAATGAGACAAATATAAATTAGCATCAGCACTTTTCACTTTCCTGTCTCTTCTTCATATTGTTAAAAATATACACCAGGTCTATTCCTGATGCTTAATTTTCAAAATACAATTAAAATCTTCAAAATAAAAGGCCCAGTGTAAACTAAATACTCATTTCTTGAAACCTCCTTAGTCTGACACAAAGCCTTGTGAAGGTCTTAAAATAATGCTAGGGACTCATTTGTGTGGTATTAATTTGATGTTTGAATTCACAATGCCAGAGTTATTGCATCATAAACCAGGAGCAGTGGCTTCATAAAGGAAATGAACTAAAAAAAAAAAGAAGCATGAACCTATAGCCAAATCTCAAAGCTCTACAGGCTGTTCCACCAGTTTCATGAAAGAAGTCTCAGCTGTATGTAGGTAAACAGATATTAGCATAAGCAAACTCTATGAACTTTGTATTGTGAAATTTCCCACATAATTATTGATGCGTCACTGTTGGCTGTTCAGTTTGTGTTCAAATGTAGTCTGAATCCATTATTTTGTGTGACTTTTGGGTGCTGCTGAGTCACCACAGCAAGCAGCTCCACGTGTTTGATTTGGCAGAGCTGGATGGCCTTCCTGACCCAACCCACATAAGGACTTGAGGCTAGTTGAATGCTTTATGTGGAACAAACTGTACATGAGAAAGCTATATTACACAGATGTAACTTCCACTAAAGCAGCGTGCTAAATGACATCTGTACCAGGAGCCCTGACAGCCTCACCTGCCCTGCATCAAATACTGCCAATTAACATTATTGATTTGAGCTGTGACCTTTAGGATCTACAACAGTCAAACCTAAGAGAGAAAAAAGAGCTGTTTTTTTCCCTTCATTTTAATGACTGTCAGTGAGAGTGTGACTTAAAAACTTAAAACCAGGGGCAGATCTACAGGGGGGCAACTGCCCCCCTGCTGTAGAGCCTCGCCCCAACTTCTATGTTCCTAAAATATTTTTCGCCTTTGCAGGATTGCTATCGTTTGTCCAGTGAGCACTGCAGAGTGTGAGCAAAGTTTTTCTACTTCAAAAATCACCACGCTCAACCATTTTAGTTTATACCTAAAAATTATCTTAGAACAGATAATGATACAATAAATGTTTTGTTGACTGCATTTACATATTGGGGGATTTTCAGATACCTCACTGAAGAGGACACCTTTGTTGTAATGCCACTTTGGGCTAAGTTACAACTACTACTGTGGTACGAAGTGTTAGCTACTGTCAGCTCCATTATATAAATCTATGGATGAAAGTGTGAAAAGGCTCGTTGCTGGTAGAGTGAAAGCCTTCTCTCACCTTAACAAAGCACAAGGTAAAGTCAGACTAAAAAGCATCAATTATTTACATTCAACTGGGTGACACAACAGCCTGAAGCTAAGGCAAAAAACAGGCAATTAATCCCAGCAGCTAGCCAAGCAGCCAAACTGTCCATATATTAGTTTACATGATTGTGTGTGAGCTCTCCAGAAGCTCTGTCAGCTGTGCTGTCATTATCAGACCTTAGCTAAACTACAAGTCTACAGCTAAACTACAGGCTCCTGACACTAGGGGTGGGGTCTTGATTCCCACTGGCACTGGCTGACTGCAGGTACCGTACAGCTAGAGGCTAAACTAGCTGGCCCGTATCTCTGATTTACAACATCACCGTCTGTAATAACAGCATCCCTACACAGCTGCCCAAGTGCTCACAGGCAGACTGCCGTGTCAAACTACCGGCCAACCTTATCAGCAAGCAGATAACGCCGCTTCGGGTGATGCTTGCATGCTAGCTAGCTCAGGCAGCTAAAGCTCACAGTTGACTCACCCCCCTCCTCGTTGGATCCTGTTGGTTTCTCTCCTGAAGAGCCCCACACAGTATGCCCAGCAGTTACCCATCGCATTGTCAAATGTTCCTATGATCCGGCTGCCTATCGCCTGACAGCTGCTGGAGCATTAGCGTTGGCAGCTACATCTCCAAACGTACTCCTCTCGCTCCAGCCACTTCCTCATCCTCCTTTCTTCCTCTCCGGCTGGTGACAGAGCTCAGATGAAAGTGAAACATCACCACCTGCTGTCCTCTACGTGAAGTTTTGTGAAGGGCCAAAATAAAATCCAAATAAAAAAATAAAGAAATGACTCAGTGAGAAAATAAATGTGCTAGAAAATAATGCAAATAATATCTTACTATAATGATCATAGGGTATGTATTTTATGTTCTCCCACTCCTCCAAGATGCATCAATCAGTCTGAATCAAACCTACTTTATATAGACTGCTGAGGGTACCAGTATCATCAACATATATATAGCTTTTGGGAATATATTTGATTCATTCATGATTCATTAATTTGTTTGCTATGTGTGAACAGACATTTTTTTTCATCTGAAAATATACAGTGGTATAATGGAGATTAAAAACTAACATGAGAAATTTACACGTGTTTTCATACATGAGCGAAGCAATTAAATGTCACACACCTGAGAAAACCTACCAGTGTGGTAGGGGTATTCACTTGACAAATTGTTTTTTTTTGAAGGTTAACTTTGTGTTTATTGGCTAGAGTGAATAACTACTATTTTCTCCCATATTTTTAATAGCATTTACTGTATGCAGTTCTGCTTTTTCCCCCTTCCAGCAATATGGGAGGCCCTTGCTGGGGGTCTCATCCTGTTAAAAGGGAGCTCTTCCTTCCCACCACTGAAGTGCTGCTCATATGGGATTGTCCATGTGACATTAGCTTCAAACTCTAATATCACATGGTCTTCACATAAAGCACCTTTAAACAATTGTATAAAGAAACTAGAAAAAGCTTAAAAAATGCTTAAACATGTTTGAAATATTCAAAGCTCAGCTTTCTAAATGATCTTAATTGCATAAGATTAGCAAAATATCAGCGAGTTTAAGAATAAAAGGCAACAAAACCAAAACGTTTACCACAGTTAGATGGCTTTATTCTGCACTCCAACGCTAAATTTGTAGTATCTCAGCTCATATTGACTTACTGACATGTCATGATTGTGGCATCTGTGTGATAATACATGATCACTCATCAGCCTGTGCGTCTGAGGCATGATAGCACTTTCAGTTATTTTCTTTGTATTTTTTTTTTATCAGTCCGTGTTCTCAGGGCCAAAGAGGTGTTCGTGAATCTCATCTTGAGCTGGGATGCTGTCCATGTTGCTGACTTTGACTCTCTGGGTAACAGGCATATATCTGGGCATGAGCTTTTTCCCACTCTGAAAGAAAATCCCGAAAGTGTGCAACTGAATCAGTTTCTTTAAAAGTTGTAAGTCAGAAAAACTAAACTGGAGAATAGTGTTAATGGAAAAAGACCCACGATTTTCTTGGAGTCAGCCAGCGATCTCTCCGAGTACCTCCTCATCCTTTCTTTCTGTTTTTCTCTCTGCTCTCTCAGCTTGTCTTCACGCTCCCTGCAACATGTTGTAGAGAGTGGGAGGGTGTTTATATAACACTGCACTGTAATTTATGCTAAGACTGGAAATAATACATTCAAGAAGAAAAATAAACAAAAGCTAGTTTCTAATCAAGGAATTCTGTTTTTACCATAGAGCCTCACAGTTCTGCAGCTGTTACTGAAAATATTTCAAGTTTTTTTTTTACAGGTGAAAAATTCAATAGCCAAGTGGGCTGAGGGTGGAACATTGAGCCACTGAGGCACACAGTACCTGGTCCTCCTCTCGCTGTCCTTGATCTTCTTCATTAACTCCAGTTTTTCTTCAGGGATGCTCTCAAGGCTCTGCAGTAGTAAAGACAGCCGCTTCTCAATGTTGGTCAGCTTCTCCAAAGTGTTTAGTTTGGTCATCCTGTCATCCATGCAGCTGCGGTGCACCTCTGCCACCTTCTCGCTCAGAGCATCCAGTAACACATCCTGTGGGTAAGCGAAGTGATTACGAGGCCTGTAAAAGTCACCAAGTGCAGCTTGGTGCAGCGGTGTATTCTGTGTTACCTGGTCCTGTGTATTCAGGGACACGTGGAGAAGGACCTTCCGCTCAAGCCTGGCTCCTCTCGCCTTCTCCTTCTCGATTCTCTCCTTCATTTCATTTATCTGCATTGTAATTTGTTTTTCATCCTTTTCACTTGACAGAAAGAAAGCAGCAATGAGAAAAGAGGGCAGCTGGAATAACCAGAAAACAGTAAAACCCTGAGTGTTATAAGAGCTCTGAAGCTGCAAGCAAAAAGAGATTTAGCCACTGCGTAATGTAACAGAGCCATGTGACATGCTTACTGATTCTTCTTGGTTGTTTTCAAGGACTGTTGGAGCTGCTCCAGAGTCTCCTCCACCCTCGTAGAGTTCTGAATCAGGGACAGGTTCTGCTCCGTCAGCTCTGTCATCAGATCCAGCAGCTGCTGGGGATCAGTGAAATACAGCTCTGGCTCATCCTACAGAGAGGTGGGTAAGACATACCACTGTCAGTACTGGGAAGAAATATTCAAGCTGCTCCTTTAGTTAACGTAAGATAGGATCGGGAAAAACTGACCTCATAATCTGAGCTGTCACTGTCCAATTTAGGATCTGTGACTCTGCAATGTAAGAGTTTTACACCTGTGAGAGAAGTTACAGCAACACTGGAGAGGATTTTAAATGTGATCTTCTAGTTTTTCTTTATTTTGCGGTTGTTGTTTGAAATACAAAACCTCTTTCTGGCAGAATTGTTGCGACTGTGCTCATGTAGCTCATATATTGTTGCCAGTCACTGCTGGTCTTTCATTTTCACGTTTTTCCTGTACAGGTTGTGAAGGCTTACAACGAGGGTGGCTTGTTTCAGACAGAGGGTGAATTGAGGGTGCTCCTAAGTGCTTAACTACCACATTCAGCACTACATCAAAACTATGACACAAACAGTGGATGTGCAGAAATATTAATCAAAGCCATGAGTGAAACGAGAGTGCTGGTGCTCCCTTACAGACTGTCACTGTGGGCTGGGGACAGCCTGGTCTCCTGGATGGACGTCAGCTGTCTGCCTGGAGTCTCCAAACCTACGTGCATGTTAATAAATGAAAGAATCATTTAAGTCAATTGCAGGACATTAAGCAGAGTACCGCCATGCTGGTCTCTGTTGCCTATTTTATGGTGATTTACTGGGCATTACTTGCCATTCCTAATAGCAGTGTCTTTAAGCTCCCTGTTCTGGTCCTCCTTGGTGCCTTTACAAGACATAACCTTTGGCCTCTGGGCCTCCTGCCACTCTGGAGGAGACAGCTTGAATAGAAGGTCCTTATAACTCTTGTAGTCTACCAGGATTTCTTCAAAGCTGGCAAGTTCACTGTGCAGAAGAAAGACTACATTAAAATCTACACAACATAAAAACTGTATCTTCGAGGGAAACCACCTTTAGCGCCTCTGTGTTCACCTTCTGGATAAACATGCTGACGGACTGAGACAGGGGTGATGCCCACACACATTTGATTTTTTTCAAGATGATCTGAATGCTACCTTTTTATGGTGAGTATTTCAGCAGTTAGCCTCCTGATTTCATTGTTCTTCTCCTGTGTTGACCTGGCCTCCTGTTCATACCTGGCAGCAGAGACAAACACAACTATTTGCAAAGGAACCTTTTAATCATCAGTACAGGTACGGCAGAAATAAGCGTGTTCAGGATTCTTTGCATATTTTTTTGCATACTCTTGCACATTGTTCTTTATTCTCCTTTTATGAGCTGAGAAACAACAACCAAACATTCTTATTATAAAAAAAATACTTATTTTAAAATCTATGAGTACTGCTGGTATAAACATCGACATCAGTCAGCATGATTTATGTACATCACAGTGGTGCATCCCTAAAACACTATTTTATGAAAATGTGATTTTAAATTGAACAGAGACGCTAACAGGATAGCCACTGTTTAATCCTTACAGTGTTCTGGCCTCCACAGACTTCTTCTCATTCTCCCTGAGAAACTCTTCAAATCTGACATTGTCTCTCTCAATGCTCCGCTCCAGGTGTTTCAGCAACTTCTCTTCCTTTGCTATGGCCTCGTCCATCCTCAAAATCTCAGACCTCTTTGTCATCACGGATAACTGAGGAAAGGAGGACGAGAATAAGATGAAGCCAGACTTCTATAATCTTACATGATGCATATTATTGTAATAGTAATTAATAATAATTTCCCTATCTGTCTGTCTATCTGAGATGACTTTAGTAAGAGAACAGAAGTGGATCATTCATTCAAGCAGTCATCTGCTTGATCTAACTCATGGGGAACATTCAAAAGCACATACACAGAAGAAGATACACATGTGTGTTCAATTCTATTGTCATAATTTTCATAACTCATGTTGAAAACATTAAAAGCTGGTGGCGCTGAGTTTAAATGACGTGAACATTCACCAGGTGAGGTTAGAACAGTAGGCCTGACCCAAAATGAAGACCTAAAGAGGATTTATTAACCTTTTCTGCATTAACTTGACTTTGTCTCATTCGGCTGGATCTATAAGGCTACATCAGAGGAAAAGTTTTTATTTAACTAGAACAACCTGTTTTAGTTCAGTAGCTGAGTTTGGATGATAGTTATCCTCCATTAATACTAGACAGAGCGCTGATTCAAAAAACATGACAGCATATTAGCAACTGTTGAAATCATTTACCTCCAACACAGCTTTCTGTCGTTCCAGGGAGATTAAGGCATGCTTGTTGTCTTTTGTTACTTTTTCTGGGGACAGAGGACAAACAACATGTTAAATTGATCGTATCTGTTCACATATATTTTGAATTTTCTACTCCTCTTCCACTTACCTTGTTTCATTCGTCCACCAGATGTTTGCTTAGGGGGAACTGTCCTACTCTTGATTGGTTTTAGATTCGTCATCTTCTCATTTCCCCCCTTCTTCTCCTCCTCCGCCTCGTCCTCCACTTCTCCCACCAGCTCATTCTTCAGCTTGGCCGTCACTCTTGCAGCGTGGGTTGTCTTCTCATCAATTGGCAGAGCGAGGAATTTACGCATCTCCTGAGCACAAAGGGCGAACAGCAGCATGACTTTAACACAACAAAGATCCATTTTTCACTTTTAGAAAATGCTGCCATGCCAGTATAATGCGTGGAGAGAAAATCTGTCATTTGGACATACATAAATGTGCAAAAGCACGCTCACAAACCTCTTTACGGTCCTCTCTTTCGTTTACACGCAGCAGAAAAATGCTGTTGCCGTCTGGCACTTTGAACGGGCTCAGCTGAGTCCCTCTCTTCCTCCTTGTCCCTACACACGTTGGGAATAAAAGATAAAAACAACAAAAGTTGCAACACTTTCTGTTATTTCTTTTTATTCTACAACTCAGTTTTATTTTACAAATCTCTCTTCTCTCTGATGAAAACATATTTGAAATGCAGCACAAACCAATCATGATGCGCTGACAGTACACACACTGTAATGTGTAAAGCACGACTTTATAAAAGAAGCTTACTAAGCTGCGGCGATGACATATCTGAGGTGCTTCTGACATCAGGGGTTGAACTAGCTTAGCATTTAATGTGGCTGCAGGCTGGGAAAAGAAAAAGTTATTCTTGGCAGAACAGGAAGTTACATTTCTGAACGTTTCACACCGTAAAAGCCAGACGGATGTCCTCTGGTGAAGGCGTCCTGGCAATTTCCACCTACAAGATTCCTTAATCGTATTTATTTGTTTTACATTCTTTCCTAAATCTTAAAACGCCTCTTATAACCGACAGTTTTATTTTCAAAATACATTTACTATCATTAAAGGCATTGTGTGTGTTTTCATACTAATTGGATCTATTTTGGTTGGAAACGTGGCGTGATCTCTATAATGTCATCAGGCTCTGTGTAATGATACAAATATAAAGGTCAGGGGAAGAGGCCCAATCAAACATCTGTGTGTGGGTGAGGGGCTTAGATGATTAGATGATTACTTAAAGGATGTTATTCTTGTTTTCTCTATATTTTTTATATGTTAAATAAGTATTCTTAAACATGTATTCTGTATATATGTTTAAGTGACGTTGAAGGTGTCAGTTGGTATGTGTTAGTGCCAAATGGGCTGATGTGCTTTTCTTCTCACCGCAGGTTCTGGGCAAAAAAGTGTCTTGTTGACGCCAGAGATTAGAGAAGTAATTATAGTATTATAGTACTTGGCACACTAATAATGTTTTGCTATAAAACATTTCTGTTTCTGACCTTTTTTTTTAGGAGTTTCTGGTAATGTGTTAAAGACGCTTTTCAAAAGTAAAGTATGTTCAATGTGTCATAAAGACAGTGAGTAAGTGAGTCAAATCCTACAGAAACAGTGTAAATAATTAATAAATGAATTTAAAAAATACACTTTTTTTTAATAACTTTACCCCTAAGTAAGGGCTCGTCTTTGCTGTTGAAATGTGACCGTCCTCCTGTGATTACACCAGCAGCAAGCAAACGCAAGCAAACCCTGCCAAACTACAGATAAATAAACGAAGTTAGTGATAAATAAAAAAGGTCAAGCTGCTGCAAAAGACAGATTTAAGGACATATTTTTATTGGTATTCATAATAAAGCTAACTCACCGTCTTATAATGCTGTAGGTAAACAGTATAGATCGCAGCTAGCCGCCCCGCTGGCTCTGTATACCGTTGTCATGGTGAATGTTGCCTTCAGGGCCTCCTTGTTATTTCTCCCTTATTATTTAGTCTTTTGTATAAATAAATAGGGAGGATGTCTATATTTGTATTGCTAGTTTAGTAAATGTGATGAAAAACAAACTAATTTAAGAGAACAGTTACTTGTTATTCTGAAACACTATAAGCATATTACAGGAAATGGTTTTCAAGCTGGCTCTTCAGTTCTGTGGACCATGTTTGTTCTCCACTAGATGGCATGAACATATCACAAAATCCATCTCAGGCCTCTCTGCACTGGATTGCCTTCTTATGAGGGACCCAGGTTCCAAGATTAAAGAAAAGAAATAAATGTTTGTAGCTAGAACCTGTTTCGTCCTTATTTAACTCCCCACCACTTTATCTTTCACTTCATCATGTGTATCAGTGAATATACTTAGAATCAGATACTGTATATTTTCTTCCCACGCATCCACACATGACCCTGCACATCTCCGCTCAACAAAGCAGCCCACACACTATGCTTGCTTGTAGGAAATCCCAGTGTCAGATTGTCAGGTTAAAGTAATGCAAACACATGGGGGAGTGTTGGCTCACACAACAGAAGGGGGCATGTTGTGTAAGAAAACAGAAATGGCGTCTTATTCACATTTGAAGGAATGGCTTCAAGAGCAGGGATAGATTGGAAATCAGAAAGAAGCAGAGGCTCAAGGCTTTTCTCCAAATTCCCAATGTTTCCCTTCCAGAATTCCTCAACTCTCCAGTAGAGAGGGGGAAAAACTTTCTGAAGTGTACAGCTGCACAGAAACATGATTTGTACTGTACATAAGACTACCATATAATGCTATAAGTGCATTAGAGTATCTTATGGAACAGTACAGATTACTTCTAACTCCCCCGCTTATGCAGCCCAAAGACAGTGGATATTTGCTATTATATAAGAGGTGAACATTCAGCCTTCTGTGCAAGGCAAGACCAACAGCTTTCCTTCAATCAGAGTCCATGCAGCCACCTTCAATTAACCCAAACTATCTAACCTGAGAAATGATTACACACAGAACATATAATGATTTGAATACTGTAAGAACTGAGTCCCACCCCCATCTCTTACAGTTTAACTGAGTTGGTTGAGTAAAAAACAAAACAAAAAACTGGACTCCTGTCATGAAGCAAACGTTACAGCAGAGTTGGAGCTGCCACACTGTCGAGCAGCTGTTCAGAGATGCAGACTGTGCTTATGTCCATACGACTGAACAGCGGGGTTTCAAACGCAGCCAACATTTTATAGTGTGTGGCTGGTTTGTAAGCGTGCCTAAGCATTATAATATATTATAAATCCACTTCTGATCAAATTATTCACACATATATAAATGCTTTCCTATAGCATTTCATCATCATTCATATTAACAGTTAAATGGTTTAGTGATATCTGTGCATACTGCTGTAAGTATCAGTAAGGAGGTCTGCTAATGACCCCTTGAAAGTGACATATTTTCATACAGATGTACAGCACAGTACAAATCTTGAGCGTCATTCCATTTCTTTATATTTTGCTTCCAAAGAGCTCGACTTTCCTGTATTTGATTAGTGTTTCTCCAGGACATCTGAAGGAGCATAAAAGAAGAGGCAGACCTTAAAAACGATCTACGGCAGATGAAGAGTGTCTGATAGTCACATTCTTAACGAAGAACCAAAAGCCCAACAAAGACCTGACACAGGAGCTGACAGTCAATCTGACCGTTAAGCTGATCCATCTACTGTTCCCCGAGGCCTCATCAGAAATGTTCTCAGTGGTGGCTGTCAAGAAACCGTTCTTAAGGAAGGGAAACAAGGAGCGAACCTTTGGTTCACGTTATCATCATTAATGGAGGAGTTCAGGAGAGAGGGGAGTGGGTGCAGACAATCGAGGGCTGCTTTTCAGACAGTGTTGTTGGGAGTCTTGCCAAAATTGCACTTATTGCAGTCATTCATATTCAGTTATTTACAAATCAATAAATATTATCATAATGTTGGTGTAGTCAAAATAGACATCTCCCATGCTACCCTCATCTAATTTTTTACTGCACTACAAACTTCTTAAAGTCCATTTAAAAAGAGCAAACAAAACAAAACAAATCTATAAAAAATACAACACTATTCCCTTCAAAGTAAATACTCCAGAGAGCTGCCTTGATGGGAGGTTTGTGCTTTGACAGTGCTTCTTGTTTTTTAATGCATTCTTGATAGCAGTAATTGTGGTTTAAAGAAAACACATGAAAAAGTGTTCTAGGGTACAAAAGCCTCTCCTTGTCTTCTTTGTGGATTTCGATGCTTAAAAAAAATCAAATTAACATTAATGTTCATTTGCATGATTTTGGATTAGACAAGTGTCAGAGCTTTCAGTCATAACCTTAAAACACTAAATGCACTGTTACCAAGATATCACCCTTTGCTTCAAAATCATTTTCTGCATGCATTTGTCTGCAGTGTGTGTAGTGTGTTGTGTTGTGTCATTGGGAAAAAGCTGTAGGACTATAAAGTCCAATGAGAAGTCTCACTTTTTCACTCTTACACACTGTAGAAGCATTTCAAATAATACTCATGTCATTTAAATATTAAATAAATCAAGGCTGAGATTGGCAGAGCCTCAAATGAAAATGCTCAATTGATTATATCAGAATCAGAATCAGAATACTTTATTGATCCCTGGGGGAAATTATTTTTTGTTACAGTGCTCCATTTTAAACCAACATTAAGACAAGACAGACAATACGCTAACTAAGAATAGTACAATATATACATATATATACATACATACATAAGTCACTTATTTGGCATTGATTGTCTGTATCTAAAAACAATCTGGTTAATTGAATTAATTATTGCTGTGTGAACTGGGAATTCAGAAAGGCACTTTCTAAATATAGGACACTCCAAAGCATGTCTAATGCTAGTTTACACAGAGTAATAATTAAGTGGGAAATGAGCAAAGCTTCAACTTGACATAAAGCACAGAAAGAAATTGAGACATTATTCAAATTCTCCATATATCTATCACCAGACCTCGCTGTGTTTATACACTTGTCTTTCATGCAAAGATGGTAACAGCATTAACATTTTAATTTTCCTCTATTTGTGAAAAAAAAAAGATCAATGAATGCTCCAAGACAGTAAGGACAGTAACTGACTGGACTAAATTAAATAATACAATATATTACATAGTTATAAATATAAGACATAGCTCAAATATATACAAATAACTCAATTATAAAAATCCAGAATATTACTGAGATTAAATATATATGATTTACTCTAATCTGTAAAACTTGGTTATTTGTTATTTTCACTGCAGAGGATATGCAAAGGCTATAACTATTGCACTGTGTATTGTGCATTTTGCATTAGAGGAGTTGTACAGGCAGGAATGATTTCCTGTGTCGTTCAGTGGTGCATTTGTGTAATCTCAGCCTCTCACTGAAAGTGCTCCTGTTACTGGCCAGCACATCATGGAGTGGGTGGGAGGTGTTGTCCAGCATTGACCGTATCTTGGACAACATCTGCCTCTCTGACACCACCTTAAGGGAATCCAGCTCCATCCCCACAACATTATTGGCCTTGTGGATCAGTTTATTAAGTTTGTTGGCATCTGCGATCCTCAACCTGATGCCCCAGCATGCAACAGCATAGAGGCTGGGACTGGCCACAACAGACTTATCAGCTCTCTCTTCATCACGACAGCATCCGCATCACTGCAGCTGCAGCACCAATCCGTCTGTCGATCTGCCGCTCCCTTCTCCCATCACTCATGAACAAGACCCCCAGATACATAAACTCCTCCCCTTGAGGCAGGAACTCGTCCCTGAACCAGAGAGGACACTCCACCCTTTTCCAGCTGAGGACCATGGCCTCAGATTTGGAGGTGCTGATTCTTGTTCCCACCAGAACCGGTGACAAAGGGCAGCACTGGGTGAGCCCATCACCCACCGGAAATGATTCAGATTTATTGCCGGCTATGCGGACCAAACTCTTGCAACGGTTGTATAAGGATGGCCCATATGCCCATAGCAATGGGCCAGACACCCTATACTCCCACAGGACACCTCGAGGGACACGGTCAAATGCCTTCTCCAAGTCTACAAAACACATGTAGACTGGTTGGGCAAACTCCCATGCACCCTCAAGTATCCTCAAGAGGGTAAGCAGTTGTCCTCCAAGACCCACCACCTGTAAGTAGAAGGACAGTAATCACTCCGACCTCAGCAACCCAACTCTGTCTTTAGTCAGGGGGATATAGTAGGCCGTGGCCTGCACAGAGAGACAAAATATAACAGCATCATCATTATACAATTCACAGAGCAGTAAACTATCCATCATCATGCACACTCAGGCTTTTGGAAAAAAAGAGTTCAGAAGTTTATTTACAAAATCCACAGTGCAATATATATACAAGGTGTGGGGCAGAGGGTCAAGGGCTTCAGGGACAGGAAGGGTATCTACACACTTGACACACTCCTCTTCTTGCTTGCACACTCGCAAGTACCGGTCCGCGGCCCAGGGGTTGGGGACCGCTGGTCTGGACTTTCTTGAGATAGACCAGGCTGCACCCACCTGTCAAACAGGTGGAGGCTCACCAAGACATGCAGAACTCATCGATGAAGTCGTTGCCACCTCTCACCTCCTTCATAGAAACTGTCACTCCAAGAGGGGGAGGGCTGTGAGGCACCGCCCCTGTCCCCCCAGCACCCCCTGCCAGACCCCACCTTTTGGAAAGCCCTGAGAGTGGGGAACCTGTGAGTTTTGTATGTCCGCTCAGGCACAGTCCATACTTCATCTGTAGCCAATTTCCATCATAAGTGGTGGTCATGGAGGGGGTGTCAGGTGGCGGAAGGTGGTGCCTAAATGGCTCTCCTCTTCTGAGATTGTGTAACAACTTAGGTCAATGTAGTCTAAGCATCTTGGAAAGAAAGGAACTGAACGTCTTTTAATTTCTTGGAGATGGTTGCTCAAACGTAAGTATTTTATTGTGAAGCTGCTTAGATTGTCATGACCCCACATTTTCTTTTTGTTCTCTCTCTCTTTCCCGTGTGTGTGTGTTATGTGTGTTTGTGTGATGATCGGAAACTTATGTTGGATCTGAATCTGTTCCTGGATTCCTTCCTCCTGGTTGTCATCCGTCACAGCCCATGTAGAAGATGGAGAAGTTCATTGCCCATAAAGGGCTGATAGGCCAGCATGGATGCCTAAGTTTGTGTATGATAACTTGTGAATGAAGCAACGTATTATTTTGAAATTGATACTGTAGGTGTATCTATTAAAAATCACAGATGTGTTCAGATATCAGTGACCTCCAACCTCAACGTGAGACGTCAAGGCAGAAGTGCTAAAAACTGGATGGCCACTTGAAGCTTGGAGAGTGTAGAGTCCCTGTAGAGTTCATTGTAAACTCAAATTGTAAACTTTGAAGGGTAAAAAAGAAAAAATCTTACAGCCTGTCACTAAAAAGTGTTTACAACAACTTTAGTTGTGAATTACGAGTCCAGTTGCTTTGAGTGACAAGTATCCCATCAAAAGCTTAGCAGAGCCAGGCCTGCACAACCACAAGCATGAGCCATGCAATGTGGTTCATGCTTTCCATGCTGTCAGCATTCACAGCCGTGTGCGTATGCAGATATGAGGTAACAATTAGGAAGTTAATAGATACATTGGAGATGCTCACCTCAGTACTGTAACCGGCCTGTATTTTTGACAATTTATTTGTTTACTTACATGTATCTACATTAGCCTGAATATACTTCACTGGGCAAATACTTTATCACAGATTATAAACTGGTTTGTTGAGGCTGTTGAAGCGCTTTCTGGTTACACCGGCATAGTATACCGGGAGGAGACTGATTGAGCTTATAATAGGGAGATTATATTGCTTGGCTGGCTTGGGAATGCCTCGGTGTGGATCTGAATTGTCACGGTGACCCAGTATGTGTAAATCCTAGTTAAAGTTAATATTCTTTGATTTATTGTTATTCATAGTTTTGGTTTATTGTTTTCTGCTTATGTTATACTTATAGTTTGATGGCCTTAGCGCTCTGTCTCTGTGAATTCCCTGTGTTCCACATTTCTCTTTTAGTTACCTTTGTTTCTGAGATCCATGCCCCCTCTGGCTCTGTCATGGTCATGAGTCTGTGATCCAGTGTTTTGTGTTTTTGAATTATTAATATTCCTTGATTTCATTGTTATTTATAGTTTCTAGTCTCTTGCTTTGTGTCTCAGTGCCTCCCCTGTGTTCCATGTGTTCCTTCTGGTCTCCATTGTCTCTATGTTCGTGTATTTCCTGTTTTACTTTGACTGTCTCACATCATATGTTAGTGTGTTCAGTTTTGCTTCCTCCCTGTCTCATTAGGTATGTCCGAATTCATAGGCACCATCCTTTGGAGGACCCGGCCCTCGCGGTCTACGTGGGCCGGGTCCCAGTGTTGCCAACTTAGCTACTTTGTCGCTATATTTAGTGAGTTTTTGGATCCCCTTAGCGACTTTTTTCTAAAATTGACTAGTGACAAATCTGGTGACTTTTTCTGGTGTTACTGGAGACGACTTTTTGACCTGAAAGCACGTACTGCCAGAGTGCCTATTTTATCCAGACAAAGGAGGATGGTTGGAATTGTGAGATTAAAAAAACAATAATTGCTAAAAGAAATTTAATTTGTAGTTCTAAATATATTCTGAATACTTTTAGGGTGTTTTTTTACTCACGTTATGTTTCTTCCACAATGTTATTTCTCTCTCCTACACCGTCTATTACAATTACATAGGCATGACCAACTATGCCAATTAGGCGATGACGACTTCTAGCGACTTTTAGGGCAGGTCCTTCGAAGACCGAGAGCACCGGAGGTACGAGGCCTTCAGATTTGCGTCACCAGCTGTCTCGGTGGAGTTGAATAAACTCAGCCATCTGCTCCTCGCTCACTAAAATATAAAGGACATTGAAGTAAATTCTCGACCATCTCACGCTTCTGTTTAATCTGTTTTCTGTTTGACGTTTATTCAGTTGAGTGAAAACTATAACTTTAATCTCAGCCAAACTGATTTACTCATGAACAAATAAAACACTGAAAAAAGCCAAACACAACATTTTTTAAGTTATCTAAGTGACTTAAATATTGTGTTTAACCTGAATAGCGAAAGACTGCGGGAGGTCTGAAAACGATGTGACGGGAATTCGCTATTCTCCCCGGCTCTTGTGAGCCTCAACCTCCCTGTCAGCTTCGAGCTGGTGGGTAACAGACGTCTCCGAAAACGTCGGAGTAGTTTTGTAAATATGTGGTGTCTGGGTAAACCGAGCAGATATTTGAAGTTTACACAGCTACATTCTCACCTGAAAATATGTTAGAAATTTATTTTGTGATCCAGAAAGAGTAATAAGAGTAATATTCAAACTTAGTAGCTGCCGCCATTGTTGAAAACTGTAATTGGCTGGGCCGCGCTACGAATTCTGGGATAGGTTGGGTGTTACATCCCCCAGGTGGCTGTTTCTTATACATGAATACAAATGGATGGATGACAAACTGAGTACATTTTTCAGCGTAACTTTATGGATGGATATATGTGATGAATGACTGTACAAGGAATAGATACAGTATGTTAATCCTTTGTCCCTGTCACCTTGTTTGCAGCCTTTCTGCCCTTTTGTGGATAACAAAAATTAATTATTGCCTTTAAAGAGGACAAAAAAGCAAAACACCTGATTGGTGCAAGAAAATACTACTCTGAGTGAAAAGATTTTAAAGATTATTAATAATGGATTGCATTTATATAGCGCTTTTCGAGAACCTCAAAGCACTGTACAATTCCACTATTCATTCACTCTCGCATTCACACACTGGTGGAGGCAGCTACAGTTGTAGCCACAGCTGCCTGGAGCAGACTGACAGAAGCGAGGCTGCCATATCGCGCCATCGGCCCCTCTGGCCATCACCAGTAGGGGGTGGGTGAAGTGTCTTGCCCAAGGACACAACGACCGAGACTGTCCAAGCTGGGGCTCGAACCGGCAACCTTCCAATTACGAGACGAACTGCCAACTCTTGAGCCACGATCGCCCCCGACATTGCACAGACATTGCACCTTTACCCCAATTTCAGCCTGTCCATATATGTTACATTAGTCCCAGAAGTTCTAATGAATTGACATGTTTTTATTTATATATATATTTTTTTGCATTTGCAAATTTTAAAACTTGTAAATGAAATGTACCTCTGTCAGCGGGAATGTACAACTAAATATTCGGGGGATTCGTCCATGCCTGTCAGCTTTGATCCCAGCAGAATTAATCCTCACGTAATTAAAAACTCGTTAGCAGACAGACGTCTGGTCTTGTCTGGAGGAAAGGCTATTTGTATTTCGATAGTCGCGGTGTCAGTTTGGCAGCAAAAGGACATCTTAAAAGGAAACGATTAACTGGTTAGCTGAAATGAAAAAGACATGGATGTTTTTTTTATTCCTTCTGGCAGCTTTGTGGGGACCACTCTTGTGGCAGATGTAACCTATCCCTGTACAGCGTTGCCTTGTGCGTCTCTGCCTGATGAACAGCGGACTATTCACAACTTTAGTTTAATATACTATGAAAAGACTTTAATAGTTGTAAATGTGTAGTCGCTTGTACCTCAGGAAAGATAATTGCCACAGAGATTGCAGAGAATTACTGGATCCACCTCTTGGACCAAACCTCTAATGACGAAGGATAATGAGCTCTTTCACCTTGGCCCACAAATTTCCTTCATTTAAAACCAGTAATCGTTCCAAATCTGGAATCGTTTGCTCTGTGAGGATAATAATAGTCTTTGATACTTGTTATTCATCTGGGGGGGATTAAAGAGATAATGTGATTGACTTTGATCGTTTGGTGTCCAGAGTTTTGTTTGGACACCAAAGGACAGTGTGAAGACGGATAACGGTCCATATTTGGGGTGTTCAGTGCTTCGAGAAAAGCTCAACACGTGGAGCTGCTTTTGCATTAAACCACCAGTGATGCAGTTCAAAGCCAGGCACTTTAACACCTAGAATTTAAATGTCAAGAAAGGTTTTTCCGCCTCTAATAGCTGCATGGTTTGCAGCATGAGGCCGCTTGCTAATGTCCATCATCCTCCAGCTATACGGACTGGTGCTCTAAGTGCACAGTTTAAAAGTCGACTTATGGCAAAGAATTTCTCATCACTGAAGTGTAAAAATAGATTAGGATTTAATCAGAAGACAACTGCATGCAAATCATTTTCCCTTGAAGTGCTTTGCCACTCAAGGGACTGAAAATGAAGGAGATTTGGGTTAGATTCCTTATGGCGGGCATTTCACTCCTCTGAGATTTTCCCGTTTTTTTCCCTGTCTTTTTCTCTTTCTGCCACACACAAAACTACAGCAACTCCATTCACTGCTTAAAATGACCCCATTCATTGTTAAAAACAAATGTACGACTCAGTGTGGTGTAAAATCAGTGTTCCAAAGGTTTCGAGGTTGTATTACTGAAAGTTGAGGCACACATGAAAAGCCCAGTGGGCCTGTACCTGTAGAATATCATTACTGTTAAAGATGCACATTTGTGTGGGGGCTGTATTAGTGGAGCAGTATAAATCAGTTTGACATGATGAAGCACTGTGGAAATGTGGTCAGTACTGTCATGGTTACTCTGCGGCCTTCAGTTGAAAGATCTTTTTTTCCCTCCAAACTGGACCATTATTTTGAAATGCTGCACACATGGCTGCTTATAACTATAAACATTCTTCATTCAACAAAGTAGAGCATGGGAAATTTGAACATCTTGAGAATTACAAGAATTCTTCTGGAAATTAAAATTTTGCCAGCAAGTGCCTCTCATCGCTGCTGAGTTGGACTTCCAACCTGCAACTTTTGATTTATTGTCTGCTGTCACTGCTCTTATAAGCATTGCTTTATCAGGAAAACCTCTCCAATGAATTCACTGTATTTTATTTAGTTTTATTTATTTACTCTACAGCATTACAGTGAGAAACCCATTGATCAAAAGATCCTTTGTTAGCAGCGCTTAGTGATGGTGAGGGAAGAACTCCTCTTTGACAGGAAGAAACTTCCAGCAGAACCAGATCCAGTGAGGAGCAGCCAGGAGTGGCTGCAGCTCTGGAGGTAGAGCAGGTCATCTACTCGTTGGTGGTTCAATCCCTGGCTGCCCCAGTCTGCATGCCAAATATGGGGTGAGATACTAACCCCAAGTTGCTGTCCGATGCATCCATTGGAGTATGAATGTGTGTGAATGATAGGAAGCACTTAAAAAGCATGCTTGTGTGAATGTGTGAATGCAGCATGTTGTATAAAGTGAGTGCTCTGGGAGACTAGAAAAGCGCTATTTAAGAATCAGTCCATTTACCATCTGATGAAACTGGTTTGGAGATGAGGAAAAGTGATGTCATTAGAAGGATAATCTGTCAGGAGTTTAAAAAAAAGAAAAACAAATTGAAAACGAAAAATTCATTATTTACATTCGCAAAACAAAACATAGAACCGTATAAACTGTAGTTCCTGGGATCATTGTGCTGTTGCATGACCCAGTTTGCCCCAAGCTTTATTTCTCGGACAGATGGCGAACATGGTCGACTTGATGACTGCAAGGTAACGAGGTGCTGTGGGTGTAAAACAAGCCTATATCATCACACCTCCACCACCATGCTTGGTATGAAGTCGTAAAGTCTCTCTGGTAATCCTTCCTGACAAGGCATAATGGCTTTGTTAGGAAGGATTGGCTGATGCTATTAATTACTAGTTATTAGCATTAGCTAGTTATTAGCATTAGCTAGCATTAGCTAATAACTCCAAAAATACATCATATGAAAGAGGCATGGCACATGAAGTATTTTCAAATCTACTGTATAGGATATATTGTTTAGGGGAAATCATGAGAACATGTCCAGGTACAACCTGAGATGCTAGCAAACAAAGAAGTTATTGCTGATAGAGTTTTCCCCCCTCAGTTGTAAAATGTTTTTAGGGTACTGTATAGTCACCCTGCTGCACAAATAACTGGAGAATGAGGTGGCGTAGGATTTTCAAATGATATCGTAAGTATCTACTAAAAATCTTGGACGAGTTTGAATCTCGATGACTTTGAGGTTAAGTTTCTGAAAATCTTATGCACATGCTAACTGGAGAAAGATGAGGGTTAGCATTGGCAGCTGTTTAGTTATTTACCATTCACTGTGCAACATTTTGCAGGCAGTTTGTTAAAACCATCAAAAAACATCAAGAAACCTGCATTTTGAAAATGTTATAACAAGGAACTGCACAGTCATCAGATATACAGTATGACAGATATAATTAGATTCTGTGAGATCATCATTCATTAAAGCCTTGTAAATAGCATTGATGTCTTCAGGGGAAAAACATGTCTGTTCGTGCACAACATAATTGCAACAACATTACTCAGAACAGGGTTCGTGATGAACAAATAAACAGACCTGTGTAGACTGTTGAAGATAACAGCAATGGACGTCATGGCACACAGCAAATGAGGCATAGAAGAGCAAATGGGTAGTAAATGAATAAATGTTTTGGCTGCAGGAGGAAATATTTTTGAAACAACTTTAGTGCATTAAAACTGGTTGCAAAGTTTCATATTTGAACCCCCCCCCCCCCATGATGTTAAAAGATTTGAAACTTCTGCTCACAGCTACTTTTTAACAGGGATTCCACAAAACATCATTACGATCCAGATGTCTGTCGTGTTCTGGCCTATATCTCAGTGTTGGAAATCTGGTCGCTGGTCCAGGCCCCCCCTCCTGAGAGGCTCCTCTGAGAGTGAAGGTCTATTTCCAGTGTGCCTATTTTTACAGTGCCTGTCTCAAAAGAGAGGCAAAATGAAGAAAAATCTTCCTAGCAATCAGGCCAGGAAAGTGAAGGCTTGGTGGGAAAACAGCTTTTTAAACTCAGCAGCATTGCAACAGTTCCCAGAGTCACCTAATCAATGCAGCATCCCTTCTCTTATTTATCTAACCATAGAAAAATCTAAACTAAATGCCAAGCAGTGTTGTCTGTAAACGCCTGCACAAGTGACAATTAGCATGTAGTCAGGATGTCAGGATAAACAGAGCACTAGCAAGAGAATAGCAGGGACACACTGATGTGCACAGACTCAGGTGAACATGGTAAAAAGAGCACTTTCTGCCTTGGTCACCAGAGGACTATATCTTAAGCGCCCTTAAGCGTAAATTCCAAACACTGTAACTCATTAGGGTCTATTTTACAGAACCAGGTGATGCATGTGCTGGAGACAGTTCTAAACTAAACAGTACACTACTTCCGTTTCAACAACAAACTAAGTAATAAGAGCTTTTCTAAATGATCCCAACCATATTTTCTTCATTTTATAAAATGTTTTTATATCATTGATCACCGTAAATGCCCATAAATATGGAAAAAAATACTGGGACACAACAATAAAGTTGAAAAAGTTGATTTGCAGTTGAAAAAAAATTAGTAGTAGCACTGTAATACTCAGAGATGGAGGAGAGGAAGAGAGAGCGGGCAATACAGTTATCTGCTTTATTACAAATATCATATCACACGGTACTTTTTAAATTTAAATCAGAAAAACTGAAAAAAGTCTCAGGTTCGAACCTGAGACTTGAGAATTACCTGAGAATTATTTTATACAGGCATCCAGTCAAAATTAGCTGCTATCTACTTTCTGAGGAAAACTTAATAGAAAGAGTTTCTGGCTTAGAGATGACACTTGCACATTAGAAGAAGGATCCTTTTACAGAAACTGAAGTCATCGATGTCCTGGCTCAGGAGCAGTCTTTTTTCCCTGCAGCTGAAGTCTCTAACAGGCTGCTTCAGGCTACTCCGGCTAAAATTCCTGGAGGGTGCTGAAGCGGTCTGTTTGGTAAGTTTTCAAACAAACTCGGCTTAGTTTAGGTGTGAATGTCTTTCTACAAGGAAAAGACAAATTACAAGAAATCCAGCAAAGCTATTGGTAGGACTTGCACATAGTATCATTCATTGGCTGTATTTTTAGACTTTTGGAAAGGCCCATAATGTTGGTATCAAGCTAATGAAACACCCCCCCAAACTGGCACCAAACTGCTCCCATGACACGCTGCCTGCCGAGATTAAAATGATGACACGGTTACCATAGTGACATGCTAAGTTTGTCCTTGTGTGTGTGTGCATGTGTGTTGTTTCAATGATAGCAAGGTTATGTGTTGTCACCCTGTTTCTGTCGCAGTTATCATAGCTCAGCAAAATGGCTCAGTAAAGTGTTGTGGCTACATCTGCTGCTGGTGGTAGGGGGCTTTGGCTGCTGCGGAGACGACTGAGGAAGCGAAGCATGAGCAGACTGGGCCGTGTTTTCCATTATTTCCTCCACGAGGATGTGCTGTGAGCCCCATCCAGACAACTAGGCACTGTTCATTTTTCAAAGAATAAATTGTCATTAAAGAGAGTCAGCCCAATACAAGTGTATGAAATTTGCGATTCCGATGTGATTTTCGATGAAATGTTCACATCTTAACTGTTTACTTGCTTTTTTTGCGTGCAGCACCAGTAATTTATTCAGGAAAACCACACTTGCATACATGCACAGAAACATGCGCTCACACACGCACTCAAACATCACTCGCTGTAGGGCAAACATTCTCCCACCAACATTTATGCTCTTTTTGTATCTCCCCCCGGCCACATCCCCCTGCAGACAGATCCAGTCATCACCAGGAATTTTCTATAAATGTGTGATCGCCTCATTTCCATCTGTTTATAAAAAAATAAAAATTCCTCCACCCACAACAGCGTTTCTCCTTTGCTTGCTAGATACAGTATGTTTATGTGTCTGTTTATATATTAAATATTTAAAAAAATATTTCAATTTAAAAAAAGGGATAAAGTGTGTTAAAAATTGAAAAAAGAGAAGTTTATGTAACTGTGCTATCTTCAGTTCTATTTAGCAGAATGGATTTTGAACATTTTTAAGAGAATCAGGTGGTGATATTTTCCACATTTGTGCTTTGCTTTAATTGTCATACACAACAGGAAGTAGTCTGCTTCAGACGCATTCAGACTATAAGACTGCTTGTTTGGATAGAGTGTACAGATGGCAGTTATCATAAAACCTGGCTAATAACAACTAACGTCACTTGACATTTGCGTTTTTTACATGCACCTGTGTCGGGTAAAGCAAAGCAGAAATCAAACCTGCCTCTTTAAAGGATGCTTCTGCTAAGCTTCAAGTTTTAACCTGGAATGATTCATATATATCCTCCTTTCTGGTTTGCAATTTAATGACAGGTCTGTCCCCTTTGAGTTAAGCCAGGTCAAATTTTAGTGGCAATGTCAGTAGATTGCAACTGAATTCTGCTTTCTTACCCCTTCCAAGTGCAAAATGTTTTTTTGGTAGCTGCTGTAGGACAGATCAGCTTTTAATCAGATGACAGATCAAAAACAGAGTATCCTCCATAATGACCAAAGTTGAGCTTGTTTCTTTGTCTGTTTGTGTATAAAACTATATTTTAACATATCTAAATATCAGCACCTGGCAATAAATCACAAAAAACAGATATGTGTTAAATAAATATTTTGCAGCATTTTATGTTTTTACCTTTGAGTCAACTCAAAAGCTCTGGCTGCCATTTATCTGTAGTGAATGTAGGCCATCAGTCTACTGTTTACCTCAGCTGTCTTCAAATCTCTTTATTCCAGAGGAAGCTGTAAAACTTTGTGAAAGGAGTCCAGTAAAAGGTTGTTGACTGAGGAAAGTTCACTCCTGTCTGACAAAAGCGATAATGAGGTGAGTTGTTGAAGATATCCTGATCTTTTCTGTTGGTAAGTGGTACTGTTTTTGTTGCTGTTAGCCTCTGTTAGCTGCTGTTAGTGAAACCTTGAATGTAATCAAACTGTTAATCAGAGTAAAAGTGTGACTTTCAGGACACTCATGGCTAACATTAGCAACTATATTGTTAGCTTATAACCAGAAGCTGTTGTTGTTTAGCCAATTTGTTGTTGGGAGAAGGGAGGGCCATATCTTTATCATCAGATGTGAAGAGAGGTACATTTCAGTAGGATTTTAATGTTTGTTCAGTTCAAGTCTAACAAAAAATTGAGCCTAAATACACCTAGAGCATTGTACGTTTGTTACCTGCGAGTTTTTATGGATTTTTGGCAGTTCTGGAAACGTGTTGTAACAGTTGCTGTTGTAATGCAGTGTACCGCCGCATGGTGGCGCCTCCTGTCTCATGACTGGTGTACTACCCCCTTTTTGTTCTTCTTCGCACCATCTCTGTAATGGGTTCTTCCATGTGTACAAGGACTAGTGTGCTCTCAAGTAATGTGTGGTAGAGGTAACACTTAAATTTTTGATATTTTAAATAAATGAGTTCTTGTGGAAAGTTAGAAGCTGTTGCTCATTCCCTATCCATCTGCACACCTCCACAGCTAGCTTCATCTCCACATTACAGTGTCACTGTCTTTATCCCATTATTCATTCATCCACTACATATGGTTTCCAGATTGTATTTAGGCAAAGGCATTTAATATGGACCTAGGCCAGCCAAACATCCAGTTTTGTTTTTAATGCTGTTTTTAATGCTCATTCAAAATCAACAGGCTCCTCTCTTTGCCTGCAGTCTGCATGCTGTCGCAATACAGCTACACCTCCAATTCGCTATACAAGGCAACATGCATACCTGGAGGTAAAGTAGGGAGATAAGTGATAATGTTGTAAGAGAGAGGCCTGCACCACTAAGGCAAAAGAGAACAAGAAAGTCCAACTAGAGAAACTTAAGTAATAATGTCCAAGGATGAAGCCAGAAAAGAGGCAGCTCTCCATAGCAATTCCACAGATGTGATAGCCAATCACATAATTATATGAATAAAATAAACAAAAAGTGACACTTGGGTAAAAATAATTGGTTGCTGAATATCATTTGCCCTGAGACACCCACTGTGGCTCAAGCAGAGGAAAAGGAGCAACTGTTGGCCCAAGATAAGAAATTCACAGCAAAGAAAAACAAACACGAAATACTACAGATTCTTCAGCACTTGTTGGGATAGTGCCAAAAAATGTTATGACAGAGATGACATAAGGCATTTTAGTGAGAGATAATTTAAGACTGAAAACTGAGCTTTTTAAAAACTCTTTCCAGGGTTAACAATTTCAGAGACTGCTTTTACATGGGGAAGAAATAGCAAAGATTTTGTTTTGCAGCGTTAAAGACCTGCTTCTTTAGCTCCTTCTTTATTATTAGACTGTGCAGAATATTTGCATGGTTTCTGATTGGCTAGCTTTTCAACAGCCCTTGACTTAATATTTTTTGTATTTTGATGTGGCCTTAAAAAAAGGTTGAAAACTTCTGTGTCTCTGCCACTGTGGCCCCAACACACATACAGTCAGTACACCACCTTTACTGTGCTTACTTTCTTTATTACTCATTTTGTTTTGTTAAAGGTGTTTTTCCAGACAATGTCAGCTCACTCAGTTCATCGCATCATTCTCCTGGTCCCAGCGCACTACTGCATAAAGAGGAGAGACATAATTAGACAATGCCTGACAGCTGTGCCAGCCAGCCTCTCCTGGCACTGCCCCCTGAAACCTCTGCTCCACCCCTTCACTGCAGCTGAATCAAAACCATCCCTCACCATCGCACTATAGTTTGAAAAATACCTGTGGACCAAAAACTATAAAAATGTTAGTGTTTTGTAGTCATTGGTGTGAAAGTAGTGTGAATCAAGCAGCAACCTACAGGGCAGAAAAATGAAGCCAACTCAAAACTGCTAAATACTGGGGATCCTTGAAGCCCACAAGGCTGCCTCCAAACGTGAGGCAAACCTCAAACAGTCCCATGTTAAATTCTAAACTTTATAGCAGAAATAGGCATGCAAGTGTGCGACAGTGTGCGACATCAGGTTATAATCATCTGGGCAACACTTATTGATTATTTGATGATAGACAGAAACAAAACCAACAAAATAAAAAGAGATGTTTCATGAAACACTTTTGACTTGAAAATAAAGATAGCCTTACTGCTCGCCTCTCTGTCTGACTTTCACTTGCTTGAATAGCACAGACATAAACTTCACGTAAGTGTGTCAGAGCAGCGAAGTGTTGAAAAAGAGGGAAATTTGCCATCTGTATATCACAGGGCACTCAAGTGTTGTCAAGTACTTGTATGTAATGTGTGGGCAGGCTTACTGAAGTAGATAAGAGGACGCCGGGGCAGTGCAGAGCAAAAAATGACTCCCAATCACTCAGAGTCACAAGTGGATAATGGCTCAGGATGATGCCTCCTTTGCATTTGGATGGGACGACTTCATTTGTCATGATTGTGGACAGCAATGACAGAAGAAAGAGCACTTCATAAGACATGAAACATTGGGCCGCTGTATTCTGAGTGCTTCTCTGAATATATCTTGTTCTTGCCGGACGATTTAGTGCCTCAGGATCTTTTTTTTTCTTTATGCAGCTTTACTGTTCATTTCTACAAAGTGTTAATAAAGACAGGAACTGCCCAAGAGCAATATGAGCTGTGAGGTGGGAACTTGAACCTTGAAAGTAAGAATTTATGTCAATATTCTTTCTTAAAAATGGATGAGTGGAAAATGCAGTTTATTTTTACAGGCTTGCATGTCAGTGAAGATGTCATACCATGCTGTTTGAACCCTGAGGGCAGACTCTCTTTTTGGCTCCACCTCCGCCTCTGCAGGGAGGTCAGAGATCATTGACGGCTACCGTAACGGCATCCGCATCCTCCAGATGAAGAGCGAGCATCTTCACTGATGTTTGCTTGAGCGCATACAAAATCAAACTGGGGTTTCCAAGCAGTGTGCGGAGCTTCAAGCTACAGTCTGAGTGGATAAATTCACCCGTGATCAGTGTGAGCTGTGAGAGTTTAACATGAGACAAATGGAGTGCGAAGCAGTTTGGACATTAAGTTGCATAAATGTATCTTAGAAGGAGAGCTGCACTGGAGCCTAACTTCATGACTTTTGCACCAGGAAGCTCTGTGTCAGGAGACGTGACGGACAGATCACACGGTGGGAGGGGCTTGTCCACACTTTATCCAAACTAGGGTCTGAATCTGTATCAGTTTATCAAGAAAAAAATAATTCAGGACTTTATATCACAGGCACTAAGTAAGGTGGTTAAGCCTTAAAACCAAAGCAGTTTAGAAAAACTGTACATTATAATTAATTGTTTTGTAAAGTGTTGGTTCATTAAATGTGATCATTTTCAGACTGTAGTTGTACTTCTTTACACTCAAAGAATTACCTTTTTTTTTTTTACGTAGTTTTTAATGCAATGTTTTCCACCAGTCCATCCCATTTTGAATTAAATTGTGCTGTATGTGCTCCATGGAATACAATTAGTGTTCACATCCCTACGTTAAGTAAAACTGGAGTGAGCAGTGGGCCATTTTCCAAAACAGCTTCAGATTTATTCCACCCCCTTTTCTCAATCTGCAGTGTAAATTAGACTTAGACAGCAGCACAGCCTCAATGTATGTGGATTTCTGAGCCGAGTTACTGACTTTTATTGTGCCACAGCTGGATCATGGAACAAGATGTAGCCTAATAATCTGGAGAATCGGTCTTCAGTAGATGGAACTTAGGTGGCAGAGCCCCCACTAAATACAATAAGCCCCACACCCCACAGTTTGAATATTGTTACATGCATGTCAACGTTTCCATTTTTGATACAAGTGCGCTGTGAGATTGGTTTTACTTTTTGTCCTGTGCACAAACTAGAGCTTTAATTATTCCATCACTTGGCAGGCAGCTTGCATCCCAATCATGGACAACAAGCTGTCCAAAAGTAATGGAATAATTAAAACAAGGATGTCAAACTTAATTTTACTAATGGCCACACTGGGAATTTAGGTTCACATCAGGGCTGCAAGTAGTTTATTTACAGCCTTAAATTAACCCCCCAAAAGTTTAACAGCTTTGATAGCATTGTTGAATGTCCCATGTGACCTCAGTACATATAATTTTGTCAACATAAAAGGGTCAAGAAAATAGACAAAAATGGAACTTGTGTAGCTGATATACAGTTGCGCTCAGACATTTACATACACTCAACATGGGTATGACGAGTGTATGTAATTTTTGACGCATTGCAACAATCGTTATTATGGCATAGCTTCAGTAGGCGGAGTCTTTCCATCCCAAGAATGTGCTGCTGTATTCTCTCCTCCTTGTGATGAAAACCTTACGCTTGTAACAGGCTGACGCAGTCAACTTCTCGTTCCCAGGACTTGTATGACCAGATAGTGTAGAGCCAAGGAGACCTGGCTTATTATTGCCAAATAAATGCCTATTGTTCTACCTACCTGACTAACGAGTTGTCCGGTTAAACTGCCAGCTGCACACCTGCTAGACCTGCTAGCTGCTCCTCCCTCGCCAGACCTCCGTTACGAGATCTGAATAACTTTCATACAATTGCTTGAACTCATGATCTTGGAATCGACGATTGTTCAGAAACTGCTCCAAGAGACCTCCTTTGGACTTCCCCATTCTTCTGAGTAATGGTCAATTCAATGAGTGCTGTCAAATAAATCCTTTCTATGTTGGCAAAGAGAAACTACCATTACTAATGAGAAGTAAAAAGGCCTTGGACTTTTCATCTTTAAATACATTGTAGAACCTCCAGCACAACTTTTATTAATAGATTTAAGTAAGTGTATATATCTGTATGTATACAGGGTGGGCCATTTATATGGATACACCGTAATAAAATGGGAATGGTTGGTGATATTAAAGTCCTGTTTGTGGCACATTAGTATTTGTGAGGGGGCAAACTCCTCAAGATGGGTGGATCGAAATTGTGTTGATATCTGGTGAACGCAGTAATCGGGTCATTGCAGCATATTTCAATGCAAGACACCCTACGAGACCACCCATCTCCCATGCTACAGTTAGCAAACTGGGGTCTGGAGTGTGGGGCCTCCCTGCTGCTGCGGAGTCGGGGCGGTCTGCTTCTCCCCACCGCAGGGAAAAGGGTAACACCACCTGGGTCTGGGTGCAGTTTCCCCCTCCAGGGGCAAAGGTATCTAGACCCGGTTCTTAGAGTACGCTTGGGGAGTGTGATTGTGTGTACAGTGTCTCTCTGTGTCTGTCTCCATGTTGGTTGAGTGTGGAGTAAGTGCATATGAGAGCATGAGGGTGGGAATGGATGTTTGTATCTGTGTGTGCCTGTATGTCTGTGTCTATATGTCAGGTTGGGTGTCAGGCTCCACCTCTCTGGGGACATCTCAGGCCCTCCAAGGTTTGGAGGCCTATCTCCCCCCACCACCACTTCCCCTGCCGGTGGCAGACTCCCTCAGACATCGGTGCGTTGGTGGTTCTTTGTGTCCGGGGGTGGGCGCCCGGGTACACACCGGCTCACTCCTTGGTGGCTGCTTATCGGGGCCTGGAGCTTGCTGCTCACTCAGGCCACCTCGGGGGTGGGGTGCCCTCGGCCTCTCGGCCTGGGGCTCGGTCACTCTGGCGCAGCTGGCTGCCGGCGGAGCTCACGGGCGCGTCACTGCAACCCCCCCTGGCTTCTGCTCCGCGGCTGCTGAGTGAGCCCTCATCTGGGACTCTCCTCAGCTCTTTCCGGGACAGTGGCGCGGCTGCCCCTCTGTTGGTCTTCCTTGGTCTCTTGTGTTCTGGGGGCCTCTGGATGTCTGGAGTCTTGATCTCCTCCATACCTGCTTCATGCCCTGGTGGACGGGGCAGTGGCCCCCCCACACCCTCTAGCAGATCATTACATGAAGGAACCTTTTAAAAACAAGCGCGTCCATGCTCACAGGTGTACACACGGGTGATCACACCCACAAACTACACCCTTTTTGGCTCCTACCTCAAAGCACACTGTGTTCTGTTGATCTTATGTGCTGCACAATAATGTTTAATATTTAGTATTTACTGTCATATTCCCATATATCATCGTGATGTTGTTTATTGTATTGCTCTCATTTTCTTCTGCTTGTTTTCTTTTTTCTTTCTCAACAGGTGATCCAGGTGATTGATATATGCATTTTTTTTTGTCTGCTTATTTAGTTGGTTTTTGGGGATTTTTTCCCTTTATCCCCATCACTCTTCTCCACCTCTTCCTTTCTCCCTTTTCTTTTCCTCATTCAAGTCTGTCCCGTATCTAGCAAGTGAAAATAAAATAAATAAATAAAAAAAAAAAACAATAAAAGGTGAATCAAATGGACCATTACGGCAAGGCTGGGATGGTCAATTTGGTAAAGTAAATCCGTTGGGCATCTTTCTTCGCCTTTAGACAATAATTCTGATGGCAAAAGAGCCAAACGGGACAGGCAAAAAGAAAAAAAAAAAAAAAAAAGCAAACTGTTTGCTAAGTTTCGTGAAACTGGTTCAGTGTTGGATTTGCCAAAATGTGGATGCAAGAAAACTGTCACAAATGAAGAAACATCAGGGGCTGTCCTAGCTTCTTTCAGCAAGAGCCCACAGCGTAGCGGTCGCCGCATGTCACTGGAGAGTGGCATTATCCGAACATCCCTTCGGCGGATATTAGCTACTCAAAGCCCCAAATGATCATGACATTCGTTACCCATGTATGTAAACAGCTGTACCATTTGGTGCTACACTCATTCACTACATTCATGTGAAAAAGAAAGTCTTCACAGGACTCCACATGGCAGGTTGTGGCATTGTATTAACAACCCCCTGAATGCTTCAGACCAGAGCACTGACAAAAGCCCTGTCTTTATATAGGTGCTCACACTTACTGATGATCAGTGAGTCAAGTGCATTTGATTAGCACATATGCTCTTAATTCCATGGACATGGGAAGGGTGTCTCTAGTTTTACACAGTTCTGACATGAGCTTTCTTTTCTTATGCGCACAACAGTTAGTGCAAAGGTAACAAAACACATTCTTATGTAAACTCAAGATAATCAATCTGTATTTTTTGAACATGACTCAACTCAATAATTGTGGGAAATTTCAATAAAAGTAAAATTAAAAGATTTTGGATTATGTACTATATAAAGGCGCAATATATTCTAGCCCTCTAGTGTGAAAATAGATGTATGTAATCCAATAAATCACAAATTAACGGCTAGATTTGGCACCAAAACCTCGAGTTTAAAAAGAAAGTATTCACCACTCTTTCTACAGTTCCTTTCTGTAACGAATATTCACATTTTCAAAGCTGTATTAATCAATATTCCCTGTTGACAGCTGCTAATTATGCTAAATGTAACAATATAATCAGCAATCTTAGCCACTCTTCATTTTTTTTCCTGGTAGGTGCACAGCACCAAACAGCAGACTAACCAAGAAACATGTGAATATAAATTAGGATTTAAAGTGCCCGTGGATGCTGGATGTCTAAATAGAAAGATGTTCAACATAACAATTTGATCTTCCATTGTTCGGTGGGACAGATGTGAGTGACAGTCTCTGTTTAACATGTGTGGCTGACGAGTAGAAAGTAAAGTTGAGAGTATTCTCTCCTGCTGTGTTGGTGTTGATTAAAGAAGATGATTTGAAGAGAAACTGTAGCCCACTTAACACCCACAGCTCAGAGACTCTGAATAACACTACAAACAAAGGAATCAGGGTTATGTCAATAGATAAACTTAAAAGTAAAGTAGCCACACATGTTTATATTATTCAGTACTGATCAGAGTCAAGAAGACATGTTAAATTATGAGGCACTATTTAATTTCTTTGCTTTTATTTTTAAAGGTGTGTATTCTGTATGTGTGTGTGTATAGTACTGTACTGTAAGTGGTGATTCGCTTTCAGATTATTGGTAATTTGTGGATCGTTAAGCTGAAATAACTGTTGTAGAAATGAATTACTGTTGAAGTAAAGCAGTGACATAAGCGCTCGTTCTCCGGTGTCTCATTTTCAGTCAGCCTGTGTCTCTCCAGTAGCATTTGTTTGGAGTTGAAGATCTCACGTTGGGTTTTTACAGGGAGGGTTGGTGGCGGCGTGATTTCCCAACAGCTTGACTCGTGGTTCTGACTCATTAGCTTCCTGCACTGCCACAATGAGCCTCATCAATCGTAACCCCCAGCGCAAAAGAGCTACTTTCTCTCTACCTGGCCTTTATGGTTCTCTTTGCTCAGTAACACAACCAGGAAGCTGTGCGGCTTTTCTAGGACGTAAATGCATAAAGGGATATAAATAACTCAGAAAGGAGTTTTTAATATAAATACAGTCAGAGATAGAGTGATGTACAGTGCTCAACAAATGAATCAGACCATGTCCCAGTGTTAGGGTTTTGTCACAGATGTGATAAATTAACAGTGTTGATAATAATCAAAATCATTGTTAAGAAAAAAGCTGAAAAAGAAAATCACATTATTTATTCATTTTTTATTAAGACATCAAATTACATTTCATGCCACCAGAATAGATGCCAATCTTTGAAATCTGAAACCCAAAAATGGAAACAGTGGCATGAAAGCTTATGTCGCTTTTATGATTATATAAAAAGACATAAAAAGCTCCACTGAAAGCTAAAATACCAACATTAAAAAAAGCGTTTAACAACCTTAATAAAGAGATTTGTTTACACTGACTGACCTTTTTTGTTTACAGTGTGTGTGTGTGTGTGTGTGTGGGGGGGGGTTCTTCAGTTTCTTTTCGATGCCACTGCTTTTCAATTTAAAAAGGTCTTTTTTACACTTACGCATTTTTCTCTAGAAGCTTCAGATGAAAGGACAGCGGGACTTCCTGTCATTGCCCTAGGCCTTTTCCATTAGAATAATTTTACTGCACCAATGAAAACACTAGGCTACCCCCAGCTTCTGGCTCATAGGGGGAGTGCATCGCAAGGACGTCAGCTAGCTAATGCAACCTAGCTAACATTTCCTCTCTAGCTAGTTAAGAGTGAAGCAAGTGACAAGAGGAAAGGACAAAAAATCTTTACATGCTGTTTAGGAGTTTACGACGCTGTTTAGTTGGATCTGAACTTGAAACATTGTTGTTGAGTTGCTGAGTTAAGATGGCCGCTAGTAGGTAGTACCTGTGAAGCCCCGCCTCTCGGTCTCAACTATTAGCCCTTCCCACTGAAACTGGAAAGCTGCTACATCAAAAAGAAACTGTAAAAATGTCTATCAATCATGCGGTTTTCACCAAAGGGGAAATTAGTTATAGAGACAAGTGTCTTAGTAACAGGCTGCAAACATGGATATTTCTGCTGTTAATTTGTTCCTTTTAACCAAGGAGTCTGTGGGGACTACCTCGCTTGTGGCTCTGGCCTCAAGTAGCCATTTGTGAAACTGCAGTTTTCAGCTCATGTGGTCAGGCTTCATTTTTCAGTGGCTGATGCTCCCGCTTGATTTCCACACATGAAGTCAGCTGAAATCCAACCAGAGATGAGAGCGAGCTGAGGAGGTGAGGAAGAGACACACAAAAATTAGACATCCTTGCCTCGCAGCGTTCATTTTAAAGCAAAGTCAATTAAATATGACGTTTGGCACAGCTGCATCATCTGTCAGTTGCTTTGTTACAGCCGACTGCTGTATGTTATGATTTCAGATGCCAGAAGAGCATAACAGTCCTCATGACAACTTTTATTTTTAGAAGTACTTTAATTAAATTCACAATGAAACTCAGTCTCTCGTTCTCTCTCTCTCTCTCTCTCTCTCTCTCTCTCTCTCACACACACACACACACACACACACACACACACACACACACACGCACAGCAAAAAGCAGAATCATTTTAAATAACTGAAATAAATTATGAATACACGGAAACATTGTGTACAATGCCTCTCTTATCTATGACGTATATAAGCACTTCCACGGAGAATACAACTCAAATACAGCTCCTCTATTCTCAATCGACTGTCCTCCAGATCCATTTTATGAATTGAAACATGCTTCAGCATGGTGCAGAGAAATTGCTGTCTGGAGCACAGGCATGAGGATGGGGGGACAGAGGAGCCAAGGAGGTACAAGGCAGAGAAACGACAAAATACTCGATACACACCAGAGAGTGAAGGCCAATAAGGGACAGGTAGACTCAGACGCTAGGGAGGGTGGGAAAAGAACAAAACAGGAAAGTAAAAGCCATGTGAGGAGCCTTCAAAATAAAACAGGAAGTGAAATTGAGACAGTAAAGAGGAGAAAGGAAAGCAAATCAAGGAGAAGAAACGAGGTAATAACTGTCTAACCGATCATGTTCTCTGTAATGCAGAGAACATGATATGAGTAATAATGGTCATATAAGTTCTTATGGAGTGAAAGTGATTTTTTTGTGGTGCTTTACATGTTGATACCATGTAACAGTGACGTGCTAAGTAAGTAAATGTCACTTTCCACTGTAAGAAAAGAGCACAGAATTACTGTATGATCTCACCACTCTGGCAGATTAAGTGAAACACAGTGAAGACAGCAGTCTTTCACATGTGCTGAGCTTGAGTTAACAAGCCCTGCCGCAGCAGCTGTAGGTGTGTGTGTGCATGTGTGTGTGTGTGTGTGCGCGCGCGTGTCATCGGGCTGGGACTCTCTGATGGCTGCCAGCAGGCCCTGCACGGCTCCTACAGGAGGTAATGTAATGACCCTCTGTTGGCATGCCCCTCAACCCGCTTTCAACACACACACACTGACCAACAATCAGAGCCTCATTGCTCCTCCTCTACCCTCCTCCTTCTCACACACACACACACACACACACACACACACACACATGCGCTCACACTGTTAAAAAACTGGGTTATCGTCGCAGTTTTTTGCTGCTGCAGGGCATATAGCTTACAAAGCAGAAGAAACAGTTTCAAGGAATCACAGGGCAAACAGTTTCCGAGGCAAACACACGTGCACAAAACACAACCCACAGGAGAGTCCAATAACCAAAACTAAATTAGAGACCTCTTGCAATTTTCTTAGGGTGTGTGTGTGTGTGTGTGTACGTTAAGGGCACAAATGTTAACACAATGATGCACCAGGCACAGTAATTTAAACACTGGCCATACTCACAGGAAAAGGTCATCATTGCATAATAAGGCAAACGTTACTTTTCCT
This sequence comes from Maylandia zebra, assembly GCF_041146795.1. NCBI lineage: Eukaryota > Metazoa > Chordata > Actinopteri > Cichliformes > Cichlidae > Maylandia > Maylandia zebra. The sequence continues at coordinate 31,443,640 of NC_135168.1, forward strand.
ACAACTCTACATCTGATATTTCGAGGCATTTGCTGAATGAATATTGTTACACCCTCTTTTTTTACCCTATGTCCAAAGTGCTTCCATTAAAAGAGCAAACTGCAATAAAATGTCTAAAAAGAAAGAAGGAAAAAACACACACACACGCTGGACGAAAGCCGGGCCCCACAAAGAACACACGTATTACTCATCCCCCACAGAGCCGCCTTGCTTTAGTGTATTGTGGGAGGGCTGGGGTGGGCGGCTGTGCAGGGGATTGGGAGCTGCGGTATAAGACTGCATGACTTCAGCCTGCATGTAATATATCTACATGATGTTTTTTCAGCTTTGCATTGCACTAAGTGGCTTCTGTTTCAGCTAAAATTAAAAAAAGTAAAATGTGCATGTGTGCGTGTGTGTGTGTTCACTTCAAAACTAATCAGGAAAGCCAGTGTGGTGGAACCCAGACATCTTGTTTATCCTGAGATTTACCCGCACTTCACCTTCAGCTCCACACACACACACACACACACACACACACACACACACACACACACACACACACACACACACACACACACACACACACACACAGTTTACACACCACACACACACACAAGTGAAGGTCTTGTGCTTGTCCCAGGTGCAGAGAAATCTGTGAAGCAGCATGTGGCTTGTCCCAGTTCCTCTACAGTACCTGTGTGCCTTTGTGTGTGTGTGTGTGTGTGTGATTGCGTATTGCGACAAGACTGACCCATTTGAATCTTAATACAGGCGCTCACCATTGCATTCCTGAAACTAGTTCAACATGTAGGCTATAGGCTGCGTGCGACGCTGTCACAGAGCAGCGATGCTGAGGTCAGAGTGAGAAGATCTTCATTTGTTGGAGATTTGGTGACTAAAAAAAGTACACTTTTTTCTTAGAGCTGGAAACTGAATGCAAAAAGATGTTGATGGGTGGAGGCGGAGGGGCTGAGATGGGCTTTGAGGAGATGGAGAAAGCCTCTGCTTCCTGCTTCTCCAGTTTTGACAGCAGGATGAAGTCAGAGATGTGACTCTTGTGAGCTTAAGCTATTTCAAAGCAGCGCACGTCTAATCTGTGTCCTGACCAAAGGAGGTGCGCGCGTGTGTGTCTGAGAGAGAGAGAGAGAGAGAGAGAGAGAGAGAGAGAGAGAGAGAGAGAGAGAGAGAGGAGGGAGAGAAAGAAGTGAGACACTGAAGCAAACAGAGTGAAGAAGAGAGGGAGAGAGGGGAAGGACTGTTTGTGTGCCTGGGTGCTGAGCAGCAGCAGAGCAGCTTAGATGCGGACCAGAGGTGACCAGGGCTCGGGGTGAAGGTGTGTGCGCGTATGTGTGTGTGCGTGTTTGTGTGTGTGCGCGCGTGTGCACGTGTGAGTTTGTGTTGCGCGCCTGGCAGAGAGACTGCAGGATCGGGAGGAAAAGGGCTCTCAACTTCCCTCTTCCTCTCTGCGCCGCTCTGCCCTGTGTCGCTCCCTGCCTACTGCTCCTCTTTCCCTTTTTTTTTACTCCGGGACACAGGCAGCTGCTGCCGCTGGTAGTGGTGCTGCTGCTGCTGGTGCTGGTGGTGGTGAGATGTGAAGAGGCTTGAAGTATGGCATGCAAGGATGGTTTCTGCCAAGAAGAAGGAGATGGTGACAGCGATGCGCCCCGCGTTTACTCGGACCCTCTTCTACTTTTTCTGTTTGCTGACTTGGTGAGTCTCTGTCCGCGATGCTGAAACCTGCCGCCGAGCTGTGTTTTCAGCCCTCAACTTACAAGTATCCCGATTTTCTTCTTCTTCTTCATAGTATGAAGAAAATCTCTGCGCAGACAAAAAAGGATGAAAGGATCTATCCGGAGAATTTCACTCGCATTTTGGACCGACTTCTGGACGGCTATGACAACAGGCTGCGACCTGGATTCGGAGGTATTTTAGAAAAATGCGCACTATTTTTGCGCACTATTGAGAGTGTTCTGCAATAAAAGTAGTCATATCAGCTATGTAACCACTCGGAAATATCCAGAATCTTAAAACCACCAGGTGAAATTTTATTTCTTCTGTAATTTATGCTACTTTTTAAAAATTTATTTTTAAAAGCCATACCTCGTAGCTCTAACCACATTATCGAGTAATAAAAGCATCCGGTGACATCTTTAAACCACTAAAAAGGGAGCTTCGCTTGTTATTGGACTTTTTAATGTAAGAGAACGTAAAATGTACTCTAAAGATAGCTGCAAACTCACTGCTGAGCAACAAAACACCCCATTAGTGTGGTTTAAATCAAGTCAGTTCCACCCATAGTAATCATACTACACCCCTGAAGCGCTCTAAATGAGCAGAGGGAACAATCCACTTGCTGAGGGAGGCTAAAGATTTCAATTTTGGTGTATTCTATTTATATAGCTCACAGCTGCAGTCATCTCAAGGCACTTGATACTGTAAAGTAAAGCTCCTGCAGGGGTGGAGAGAGAATGTCATTGATCTGTGAACAAGCACTTGGTGATGGTGGGGAGGAAGAACACGTTTCTAAGAAAAAAACATAAAATGACCATCAAATATGCCATAATTAAAAAAAAAGTGCACTTTTATTTGCACAGCCTAACAGTCTACAGCCTGAACCATGAAATAATTGCCAGAAAATTCCAAGTTTTTGAAACTGGTTTTTATTGAAGCTGAGAAATTTTATGTTAAATGGACGGCTACTTGAGCACTCAGAGCACTTTACACAACATGCCTTATTAATCCATTCATACCCATTCATGCCAACACCTTTCTTTTTCTATGGCAAAGTGTTTTCTTTTTAACATCCATACACATTCACACTCTAATGAGGTAATCTAATAATAGGAAGGTTGGTGGTTTGATCCCTGGCTGCTCCGGTCTTCATGGGAAAGATGCTAACCCCAAGTTGCTCTTTGATGGATCCAATAGAGTCTGTCTATGAATGTTAGACAAAAAGCACTTAACCAAAGAAAAAACAGTGCTCGCATGTGCTTGGGTATGAATGGGTGAGGCAAGTTGTATAAAGTGCTCTAAGTGCTCAGGTAGAGTAGAAAAGTGCTATACAAGAACTAGTCCAGTAACCATTTACCAGTTAACACTCAGAGAGCAACTTGAGGTTCAGTTTCTTGCCCATGAAGAAACTGCCCAAGAGTGAAGAAGCCAGGGGTTGACCCACCAACCTTAGTAGACAGCTCAGCCCAGTAATTTGCATCAGATTTGCATCAGACTGCCATTTCTATGCAGCTGTTTTAGGTTTTTTTGGGGGGGAAAATGACAGGTTTCTAAAACTCATCTGTCAAATATGATGCACTTGGCATTGCAGGGTTAAGACTGTGAAATGAGCATGAACGCCTTAGTGAAACTCTTTAACAGCATGGGGGAAGTAGAAAGCCAACGACATGCATGACATGTTTTCATGGGAACATTATGGCAACATTTTAATGACCTTTTTCTCTACAATGTTTTATGTGATTTGCATACGCAACATACTGCTTTGTGGTTTAGTGTATCACAACACGAGCGCTGCTGAGTTGTGCACAAGCCTGGTAGTTGTGCCCACTGAAGATGGGCCTCTGAGCTGGCACGTTTGAGTGAGTGTGGTTACATAATTGTGTGTATGTCAGCACACAAACGTCCTAATGCACAGTTCAAGTTCTAAAAGTACAGTTCTGGGTTTCTACGGCCATATTTCTCAAAGAGATGCCTCACTGCTGGTTGTAAAGCAGCCTGTCAGCAGAGATGTTCAGACATGCAGGCGTACCAGCTTCGCTTTAAAGTGAACAGAATGGAAACAGCAACAAAGGTGCTACAGCTCTGGAAGAGATAAGTTACTGCAAGGCTTTTAGATTGGCTAAACAAGTATGAATAGGACTCCTGTCTTTTTATGACCGCGACACTGAAGGATTTACACCAGTAAACGGTCATTAAACGTGACACTTGTCTGTTTCATTATCTCAACAGGTCCTGTGACTGAGGTCAAGACTGACATTTATGTGACAAGTTTTGGGCCTGTCTCAGACGTTGAAATGGTACCTATCCTATCTCATGTTTGTTTATGACTTTCTTTTTGTTTATTCTAAATTGAGTGTCAAACTACAGAAGACACAGAGATCAATACTTGAAGATAATGACTATCTTGCTCAACCAAGAGCCACTCAACCAAGCCTGCTTTATGTTTGGATGAAAAACCGAAGCAATTTCTTCCAGCTGGTCTTATTTTTGGTCCTTTTTTCCCAACGTAGGAATACACAATGGACGTATTTTTTCGCCAGATGTGGGTAGACCGGAGGTTGATGTACGAGGGCCCGATAGAGATTCTCAGGCTGAACAACCTGATGGTAACAAAGGTGTGGACACCGGACACCTTCTTCAGGAACGGCAAGAGGTCCGTCGCTCACAACATGACGGCGCCCAACAGGCTGTTCCGCATCATGAAGAACGGCACCATCCTCTACACCATGAGGTACTTATATATTAACTCGAATAATATGCCAATCTACAGATTGCAGCCAGCTCTAATTTTGCATCCATCTAAAAAGCCTGCTTGTGTTAGTTACACTTCATGTATTTGTTTTCTCTTTTTAGTGTTTTTTGCTCATTAAAATGGGATAGGAGGGATGACAGACTTTGTTTGTTATAAAGCAATGAAAGAGATTTCCTGTGAAATCAAAAACCCGCTCTCGCTGTGTACACAGTAGAGAGCTGTGTGGAGGCAGTGCACATGCCAAACTTTCACATTCATTCAGGAGAGCAGTTGATTGTTTGATAGTAATTGGCCTTTTTTATATAAAGATCAGCAGAATCAATGATTGCATAGCAACAATTGAAAAACCACCTTTGTTTGTTTTAAAATACCTGAACAAATAGAACCATGTAGGCAGTAGTTTTTGGTGTACCTTTAAAAGAAAGCCCTTATTGCCTTGTTATTGGTTCTAAGTCAAACGCTTCTCCTCTGTTCTGCAACAGGCTGACGATTAGCGCCGAGTGTCCCATGAAGCTCGTGGACTTCCCCATGGATGCACATGCATGCCCCCTCAAGTTTGGCAGCTGTAAGTTCTTTATGTGTGAGTTGGTGACATCAGCATCAGAAAACTTTATTGACACACAGTTTGCACAGTTGCTTTGTTACAACTGCAACATATATAGTTTATAAAAGGGGGAAATTAAGTAGAAGTAATAGTAACAATATGACATATAAAAAAAAGCATTTTTCAAACATAAACTTATTGAAAACATGCAAAAATATGCAAACAGATGAACAACACTTACAACACCAGGAGTTTAGTGTAGAGTACTAATGTAGATAGATTAGATGAAACTTTATTAATCCCTCGGGTGGGTTCCTCCGGGAAATTCGGTATATGTACAAAGTCAGTATTTTATCCATCCATCCAATAGGATTTATTATTAATATTAATGGTATTATTTAAATATAAACTAAATGGACAGAAGCTGAGATGAGGAGAAAGACATGATGATTTATTTTCTTTTTATATAGCTACATCATGACAGGAAATAAACGGTACCATTTTAGTGAGCCTCCTTTCAATGTTCTGGCTGTGCTACAAGAGAGAAAACAGGAAGAGGCTGCTGATTAGGTCTGACAGGACAAAGTGATCCAAACATGCATGTAAGATTACTGTTAACCTCTAATATTCCTGCAGTGCCTTTGAATGAGGAAAAGGACTCAAAGTTTTAAAAAATCTATCATTTTATCAGAATGTGAATTCTGTTCGTCCTCAATGTTTTGTCAAATGATTTTATTAATAAGTCATTATCACAGTGAAAATTTGTACCTGAGTAATAACATAACATAACAGCATTGTAGCATTGTAAGTCTGTTAGTTTGGGAAGACGCGAGTAATGTAAGTATAATTTTTAAAATTAAATACAACAATTAGTGATTTGTAAACACAATCAATATCCAGTCATTGTGTATTCTCACTCTGTTGCATGTTTGAGAGTCTAACATAAAAATAAACAAAACGCTGCCTGAGCAACTCGACACAGAGTAACTCAGTGTGACAGAGAGTGTAGAAAATCTTAGTTAAGATTTTTAATCTAAAGCTGAAATCCTGGAATTTCACCAGCACTCCCACTTTGGACTTTGCAATACCAAAGAACAGCTGCACACTATGGCAGATGTACACAAAAGAAAAAGCACTCTGAAATGATCATTTCTAAATGGAAAGTGAACCATCAAAATACTTCCAGTTAATTAAAAAATAATCAGTTTCATCACCTCAAAAATGAAGAAAATGTCACAGCAATGTAAAATACTGGAGTAAGTCAATTCAGTTAAATTAATTTTTGAGCTAAACATACAAGAGTACAGTAGAAGTGTAAGCAAATAACCCACTTCTGGTTCTTTACTTCTTGTAACTCAGATAAACTTGCACATTAAAACAGGTGGCAGTGTAATGAGCGTGTAATACGCAAAGATCTGATGTGAGTTACCTGGATGATTATTTTGTAAATCAGTTGTATTCCACTCTTACACAATTGAAGTGACTTTATTGAAAGGACAAAAAAAGCTGGATTCTAAGATGAATAGTGTGACAGCTGCTGTGTAGCAGTCGGTTAGGATAGCGTGACCACTTTATAAACAACCAAATAAGAGCGTTTAGACTGAATCTGAATCTAAACTAAGCAGAGTGGGTAAAAAAAGAGAAAACACCAGTGGAAGGCTAAGACAAAGAAAATATTGTCCTAGCTCAGTTCATGAAGCCACTTTCCTCCTCTTGGTACTGAAATGGATGCTGTGCTGAAAAGGAGCGCTAAAGAGCTGAGCAGAAAGCGACTAAATGCTATAGTTAATAATGAAACGTTTCATTCTTCATCGTGAACAATAAACGCCCAACTCAGCACCAGTGTTCACAGTGGGCCCACTGGTCAGCAGAAATGACTTATTTCAAATAAAGGAGCTTCTCAAAAAACGAGCAGCTGCGTCTTATCAGAGAGCAGCAGCGATTTGAAGATTACATCTGCAAGAGAAAGGAGAGGAAAAAAGACAACGAGTTTGCCTCTACACCCGCTGTCAATTACCCAATCTGGTGACATTGCGGAGGACAAATTCACATTCCTCGGTTATTGTCATCCCCCCTCCTCCCGTCCTTTCACCATCCTGTGCTGCTGCTGCTAGCCTCCAGTCAGGAGGAAGCAACCATGGATCTGATGTGGCCTGAAGCGAGGGAAAGGTCAGAATCCCTTCCTCTGCCTCAGGATAGCGCAGACCTATGCAGCTATTTTCCATAGCCGGTGCATGTGTCGATGTGTGCCTGCGTGCTAATTTTCTCGCTGTCTGCCCTGCCTTCATTTTTCCTCCATCTCTCCCCCTCTCTCTCCTCTCACCGTCTCCTTTTTCTGTTTCTCCATCTGGACTTGTGTGCACAGGCACTGCGTTCCACTCCATGACACACCAGAGTCATTTCATTTTGGCAGCACAGTTGGTATCCTGCCGATACGGAGTCCCATAGGGAGTGGCAGGCCAAGACAACTGGCATTTTGTTTTGCATTCGCACTCTGGTCAATCTCGCCAGTGAGAATACAGAATACAGAAAAAAAAACGCACAAAAAACAAAATAAAACAGAGAGGAAGCAACAACGGGGAATAAACAAACTTGTAATATAATGTGTGACTGTTACAACTTTAATTAGACACAAAGTGGCAGCTTGAGTCTTTACTAATTGGACAGTTTTACTGTTATCATATATTTTTACTTTCATTTGTTCTGATGTCATGGTGTGGTCCACAATTACCAAAATAGATTGTAAAACCTGCACTGGAATCATTTTCTTTATGCAGATTAGTGAATTATTCATGCTTGAGTGGAGGTGAGATGATGAGTCAATCTGGTAGAACCAATAAAAAAATTATTCGTGAAAAGTTTTTGGTGGAGACTTCTTGTCTGTTTTTGTTGTGATTCACTTAGAGGGGACTGTCTACATTTTTACACCTATAAAACCTGTTTGAAACAAAAAGATATGTTTTTGACAAACTTTACATTTTCATATGTAAATTTGAGCTGGCACACTGAACTTCTCTGAGACTAAATAAATCGAGCATAACATTCAGCCACTAAAATGTTTTTCTGTTCAGAAATACAAGCAAATAATTGCAAAAATACATTTTTTCTGCTTTTTTGTAAAACAGTACATACAAAACATAAAAATTTACTTTGGTAATTACCAATTTACTACTGTTACTGTAGCGCAGATGAGGCATAAACCTCACACAGGATGGTGATCTAATACGCTGCATATTTTAGTTGCATTTTACTCAAAATGATTGTCTCATGTTTATTAAGGGTGAAGAAACATATTTTGAGTGTAACAGGGACATTTGAGGCCCCACCCAACTGCTCTTTTCTGTTTTGAGAGGGGCAACCAATCAGCCAATCAGTTCCTCCAAATTTTCATTTCAGACACAGGATGAACTGAGGGGCAGCACTAAGGCCCAGTGTAAGACAAATAGGGATTGATTTTAATTATGAGTCATGCAAAGCTACTCTAGTAGAATCTAATAATAAGAATATCAACTTTATTAACAGGAACCTTTAAAGACCTCAAATGTAGGAATATTGGACACGACTTAATTAATTGAATTATCTATAACATATCCTACTTAAAGCAAAAAAAAAATTATTATATTAATCAATTATTAGTTTATTATAATATATTTAAGCATTAACGTTAACGTTGATCTTTTTTTGTGTGTGTGTTTGTTTGCTTTTTGTGTTGCTTCATGGGTGGACATGCAAATCAATTTCCCATTGGGGACAATAAAGTTACCGTTGAACCTTTATCAACAGACAAAGCAACAACTGTAGAGATAAAGGTTATTATCAATTTGAATTAGTTGTCTTTTCTTTAAATTTAGGCAATAAAATAAAGGCAATATAATACATGCTGCATATAAAATATATTAATTCAACTTAGTTTCACTACACCAACCCACCAAGGAAGTAGAGCTTGTCTTTTAATGGGAAGGTTGGTTCACTTCCCAGTTCTTCCAGTAAGCATACTGATGTGCTTTTGAGCAAGATAACAAACTCCCAACCTGCCCAAGCATCTTTCAGAATAAAAGGCTTGGAATAAAAACGCTCTGAGTAAAAAAGTGCTACATACAGTTAGATCCACAGGTTTGTGGATAATGACACAATAATAATTTTGCCTCTGTACATCAACACAGTGGAATTAAAAGCTGAAAGTCTGCAACAAATTCATCTTGGATTTTTGAGTTCAAGTTCAAACAAAATAACTGGATTCATTACTTTGGAATGATGGCCATTTTTATACATAATCCCTCCAAAAACGTATGAACCTAACCGTAAGCAGCCACGTCACCAGGAAAATGAAGTCCGGGTAAAAGCTGGCTAGTAAATGAAAACTTGTGTTGTTGCACCGGCCCAATAAATGCAGATGTTTTAAGTTTAGCAGCAATTTCCACAACAGTTGACAACAGACAAAATAACTAATGTGTAGCTCGTTCCTAATGGTTTCTGGTTTAATGCACTTTTACATAACAATATGCAGAATTTGTTCCAGGAATAGCAACCCCATTATCTGAGAAGGAAAAGCAGAAGTGCTAGAGGATGTAGCATTTATCACATATACAAACAGTGTGAAGAATGGCAATCCAAAGGAAAACAGGAGAAAAGTGGTAAAGGGGAAAAGGTGCTATTAACAGCTGGTTGGTGACAAGAAGAAATCTACAGTGATGATAATGTTTCAATTATATCAAAGTAAAATCCTGCACACATATGGACAGTTTACAGTATACAAAGAGCTGCTTTCTTCTGAGCATCTTGTTTTTCTGCTGCACTGCTCACAGCTTACAGTCAGTGACTCATGTCGGTGTGGCTTTGCTGTCTGCCCACAGATGCCTATCCTAAAACGGAGATGATCTATACTTGGACCAAAGGGCCTGAGCATTCAGTGGAGGTCCCTCCAGAGTCCTCCAGCCTCGTTCAGTATGATCTCATTGGCCAGACGGTCTCCAGTGAAACGATTAAATCCATCACAGGTGAGATTTGCTCATCCTTTCACCGTCCTGCTTTATCAACCGAGTTACAGTGAACGCTCGAGGAATAATGGGACACTGCTGTTCATTTATCACTTTTACAAAAGAGTCTGCTTTTTTATGAAAAGAAAAGATCCACATCTGTCTGAGCGCATTATATTGAATCATACTTGGAAGATTTGCCAAGTCTACACTGTGTTTCCACAAGACAGATTTGGGCGTCGCATATTGGGGGGATATAGAGTTTTGACACTTGCACAGACATGACAGTGGGTCTACTGGACCATGGCTAGCACACAGTCTTGTGAAATGAAACCCTCAAACATCATGCGTTGAGACATTTCAGAGCCAGTTGGCTCGCAAAAATACTGAAAGCCCCACACACCACACCAAAAAAAAAAAGATTTTAGCAGCAGAAAGCTACAGCAGAGTGCAAATGGACACAATGTAGAAGTGAGGGGAGAAAACCAGATCAAATGTGACATCTGTCTGGAGCTGCATTAATGAAATCTGTCAGCCTGCAACTTCAAATTCTTTGTTAATGAAACTAATTCATTTCTGTTGATCCCCCAGGTGAATATGTGGTCATGACGGTCTACTTCCACTTGAAACGTAAAATGGGCTACTTCATGATTCAGACGTATATCCCCTGCATAATGACAGTAATCCTCTCCCAAGTGTCCTTCTGGATAAATAAAGAATCAGTCCCAGCGCGCACAGTTTTCGGTATGTAGACTTCACACAGCATTCATGCTGCACTGCCTTTCTGCTCCTCTCTCTCTCTGTTTATTTGGTGCCTGCATGCCAATGGAGCAATCAGAGCTGGAGTATCTATTCAGTCAACACAACAAGGCGATGCTTCAGCACGCGGTGATTACGGGAAACAAAAAGTTTCCCATTCTATTTTATTTTCACCTCTTACAGTAATTCTCTAAAATATGTTTGGCTCAAAAAGCATTTACAAGCAGTAATACTGCACGTGTGGTTGAAATAAACATTTTTAATCAGATGGGGAAAGATGTCCTCCTTATTGTAGTTGCTAATGACAAGCTTTATTTTGGCCATAAATAACTTACTTCAAATACAAAACTAAACTGGAAACAAACCAGGACCAGTAACTAGGAAATGGCTGAAAACACAGAGGAAAACACACCAGGGAGTAACGAGGGAATGGAAAACAGGAAGAAAGCACAGCTGGGGCTAATCTGAGGCCCTTTCTCAATTCTCAAGTACGCGAGTACGTACTCGCGTTCTCGGCAAGTACGGACTCGCCGAGAACGCGAGTACGGACTCGCGATTTGTACAATTGGAACACCCTCGTACTTGATGATGTCACACACAGGTCCGGAGTTTTTACTGCCGTCCCCTCTTAATTTAACTGTGAGTAATATGTTATGAAGCTTAACTTTAATCACAGCCAAACCGGTTTACTCAGGAACAAATAAAACACTGAAATAAACCAAACATTAACATTTAGAAGTGATCTAAGTGACTTATATATTATGTTTAACCTCAGTAGTGAAATCTCTATTAATAAAAATAGTGTACATGTACATACGTGTACATACCTTAATAAAAACAAGCAGGTGAGATGTTAGAACGCTTTTATTTTTATTGTAGTGGACACTCAATACAATAGACAGCTACTGGGGTTTGGGGTTTGTTTAACCCGAGTAGCGAAAAGACCGCGGGGGGGGGGGGGGGGGGGGGGGGGGTGTTGAAAACGACACTAGCAATGATAAATCATGATGAAATCAACAACAAAACACAAAACCCTGGGTCACCGATCCCGGACCAGGACAGCTACAGTCACACTAAGTCACAAAATTACTGCACCAGTATGGAACAAACTTATGATGTTTTTGCCTTTGAAATGGTTTATTTAAAGACCAGGTCCACAATTTGGTGCATCAAGATGGTGATAATTAGGTGGTGTTAGTGTGCTATCAGTTTGAATGGAGTCAAGTTGGCAGCTACGTGCAGTCTGTTTGTGGCGATACAGCAATTAACGTTCACAAATTAGCCCAAATAACAAATCTGTTGCTTTCTGCATCGACTGAAATTCACATTGACTAAGATGCTCATAGATCTGAAACAGAAAGTCCTCCACAAATAGTGACGTAGTTGCTGCAAAATGCAGATTTAACTGCAGAATTACACACAGCAACCTTGCTTTTATATAGGAACATAACCAAAATACAACCAGCTGAGTTGATGGACTGATGGACACAGACCGACTCAGACTGACTGAAAAAGTTGTCAATCTGCGTTTATGCGTTGGACAGAAATTATTTGCAAATGTTTGAGTCCAAGGGGGACTTTAATTTTGTGGAGACAGGTTGCCTTCCAACAACTACCCGTGCAATCACATTGTGACCAAAAGTGGTCTTCCACAGATTGAGTGTACTACTTGCAAAAAATGCCATGCAGTCACCGGGTAACCATGAATTTTTCCTAGATGCCGTCCAGTTTTGTCTCTAGTGTGACTAAGTCCTTTACACTCTGTGGGATTTCCAATGAGCTTTTCTTGTCTTAAGCTCTCTTTTTCAGTGCTGTGAGCTTTAATCTGATTTCCTATTGTGAGTCATGGGTCGGCCATTTGTTTGTTTGTTTGTATTTGTTCTGTGTTGTCTAAGGTCATATGGCTTGTTGATGAATTTCACAGTCAGCGCTAAGACTACCGGCCCTGTTAGCGGTCACGTTAAAAACCTCCACTGTCAAACTCGACATGATCAACAAACTTCTGTTATCTTTTCATTTGTTCTGTAACTTAATTTATAGCTAATTTTATTTGCTTACAGTCAGCAAAATAAGAAACTCCTTCTGAATTCATAATTTAAACGGTTTGTAAAGAAGTGAACAGTCTATTATTTAAATTTGATTAAAAAAAATAAAAATAAAATAAAGTGCAGCCTTACCTAATGTCCATCCGACTGTTACTCATTTTATATTAAGATTTAAAAATCTAGTCGGTATTGGTATGAAGAGTAACCTTCAATAATGGTAATAAATCACACAGCAATAGGACATTCATGTAGTTGTAAAAAGCATGATAATATATTAAGTAATCCAAAGTATTCAGAATACGTTACTCTCATTGAGTAACTTACCTGTATACGTTACAAAATACATTTTGGGGCATGTAATCTGTAATCTGTAGTGGAATACATTTGAAAAGTAACCTTCCCAACAGTGAACATGACACATAAACCAGGGGACATGGATAACTAACTAATACAAACTAATAATAATACTAGGACTTAGTGTTATCTCCTAAATAATACAACCCTTAACTTGACAATAGCACATGATATTAACATAAGAAATCAACAATTCAAACATAACCCAAAATCCCCCTGACAAAAATAAAATTACTTCTCCTCAGTCTCCTAAATTCAGTGCATCCCTTAGAAGGAAAATAAGAAACATAAATAAAAAGAATTGTACCAAAACGTAACACAAAATGAAATTGACAGGGGAGTGCTTTCAGTTTTGCAGTGTGCTGCATTTCTGTTAATTAAAACGTCTTTGCAGGCGACACTGCATTTCTTCAATTGGCCTAAGTACATCTAAAAGCAAACAAATAAAATAAAGGCCATACTAAATTCATTGTTGATGTAAATAAAACTCAAAGTAAAGTACCTGACCTATCTACCCCTGCTTTGTGTACTGCACATGTTTTGTCACTTAGTTGGGGAGGGAATAACATCTTTTTCCAGTATGTTGACCATTTTTCTGAAGCCTTCTAGGGTCCAGCTCTTTGCCTTCTTTTGTGGCAGACATTTGAATTTTGTTGCATAATCTGTCTTTGAATACAGTGGTACTCCTCCAGACAGAAAACAAGCAGTGCAGTGCAGGGAACAGCTGTGATTGGCACATGCAGACTTGAGGTGAGGCGCTGATGTAGGGAGCACTCGATTTACTTTTGCTTTCCATTTTCAGTATCGCTCAGTAACTGTGGGAAGCCAAAATCGTGATTGAGATTAAACTCTGATTAATTGTGCAGTCCTAATCCTTAAATACTTGCCAATGAAACTTTCGTTCGATAATATACTTGATCCAAATTCTTGCTGGTCAAAAGGGGATTAAATACGTTTCTCCCTCACTAAAACTTGGATGGGTTGAGAACGACTCTGTGTCCCCCAGATGAGTTGGAAGAGGTGGCCATGGCGAGTCTGCTTTGACTGCTGCCCCCGCGACCTGAACTCAGATAAGCAGAAGAAAATGGATGGACAATCCCAGATCACGTTCTGCCTGTAGTACAGTCATTAAAATATTGCATTTTCACACCAGAGCTACTCTATCATTAAAGTGCTCTAAAGCAGGGGTGCCCAATCCCAGCCCTCGAGAGCTACCGTCCTGCAGCTTTTAGATGCATCCCTACTCCAACACAGCTGAATCAAATGGTTTGATTACCTCTTCAGCATGCCATCAAGTTTGGCAAAGGCCTGATAACAAGCCATTCATTTGATTCAGGTTTGTTGGAACAAGGATGCATCTAAAAGCTGCAGGACGGTAGCTCTCGAGGGCTGGGATTGGGCACCCCTGCTCCAAAGTGTTGAAGAAAAAAGTCTTTAACAAGTTATATTTTCAGTCAGTGAGTGCATCTTTTGTATCTGTTACTCCGCCCCCCCCCCCCTCCCCTGTAATATGCAAAACTGCACTGGTTAAAACAAACAGAATCAATGTGATCATAGAGGTTTTTGTTGGTTACAGTAAGGTAGTCACAGGTCAGCCATCAAGCAAACCAGTTACTTTATTGATCACTATATTTGATTTATGAATATGAATTGAGATTACACCCAAATATATAGTGTATATAGTATATGTTTGAGTAAATTATAAATAATTAGTTTGCTACCCATACTAATATCTTGCTGTAACAGTAAAAATGAGCAGATGTTCGTCAGACTTCACAGAACTGCTACAGTTCTTGCTAAAATGAAGGTGCATTGATCAAAAGCCAGACCCAATGGAAGGGAAAGTTGGATGAAATTAGCACAAAATCCATCTGTCTTCCTAAAAGCGAAGTGGGCGAGATGAACATTACAAACAATAGCCTCCCTGCATGCTGGCTGCTCATAGATGTGCTGCAAAACCTGCTTTCAGTTTTTAGCCTGTAACCCAGTTGCGTGCTATCCATACTCCCTTGCTACACTGTTTGGGTTTGCCCTAGAATAGACTAATTAGTGTGTGACAATAGACATGTTGTCTATTGAATGATAGTGGCACTGATGCTTGCCGCTGTTTGAAAGTATTCCTGCATTGCTTTCAAGAGAATTAGCATTAACTCATCACCATGACTAATGACAAGCTAACTAAGAGAAAACCAAACAAGTGTCAGTGGTGATTAATGATTCTGATTTAATATGCTGACCGTTCATGATGCTGCACAGACGTCTGCATAAAACCACACGTGGGTTTATACAGTAGTACTGACCCCATGTATGAAATCCACACATCTCCTCTATTGACTGGCATTTTGTTAGCTAGCACTCTGTCAAATCATCATAACATACTCAGACACCAACACAACCAACAACCCACCCCACCATTTGGCTTTAATAAAGGTGTCACGCATACTGCAACATCACCTCTAAGCATTCATTTGGTATAGTGAATGCTTTTGCCGTCAGCTGTTGAGTTGCTTAGTGAAAAATGATGCTGTGTGGCTCTCTCTCTCTGAGTGTCGCTCAGTGTAATATAGCACGAGCGAATCACTGCTGCTCTTCTTCAGCGGACAATGTATCTGACAGTCCTGCTGCTCTACCCCTGCCTCCCCCGCCCCAAACTGTCCGGCATGACAGAGGCATCACAGCAGCCCGACTATTGACGCATGAGTCGAGCCTTTGAGACAGTGGAGTTCTGCTGTTATCCGCTGCTTTTCAGCCGGCGCGTGTGTGACTGTTTGGGTTGGAAGGTGGTCTGTGTTTGGATTTCTCCTCTTCTTCCCTACAGCCTCTGTTTTGACTTCCTGCCTCTATGACTCCACTGCAGTGACCTGTTTTAAGCCTAAAAGAAGCGGTTTGTCAAGAAGACAAACAGGAGTGGAGTGAGGATTAGAGCTCAAGCTTCATGGTTTCAAATAGAGTCAAGATAAAAAGTACACTTAAAGTAAAACGAGTGTTTCTTAAAGCCTCAAATTATAACTTTCTAGACTTTTGACATTTAACAACTCCAGTGATTGTCTCAAATCAGAGTTTATGGCCAGTAATCGTTCTGGAAGTCCCAAAGTGTAATTGTCCTTTGGTCTATGAAGAGGCACACATTTATGATCCTACAGTACATCTTCTCTGTGAAAGTGAAGACAAAGGACCATGAGTTTCGATTAAGAGGTTACTCTTGTGACATCAGGCGCATGTTTCCTTAGACACAATAACTGGTCACGAGAGAAAACTATGCGTTCCTCGACGAGTTGGAGAGTCGTGCCATGAGGTTGGTGGCTGCTTCTGGGAGAAACTAATTGCAAAGAAGGTGCTACACCAAAAACTACCCTGTGATTGTGTTGATTGCAAGAGTAGAAGACCCAAGTGCAGACAGAGGCGAGGAGACAAAAGTGGACTTAACGAAAAGCGAGCCTTTATTTAGGGCTGAAACTCACGAAAATACAGCAAGGCTAAACTGCGGGAAAACCTGAACATAAACTGGGAAACTATGACTATGACTTGACTGGGAAACTGTGAGAAGGGGTAGGGAAGGTAACACAAACAACGCGACGCTGAACACAGGAAGACGGAGGACTTAACTACACACATGAGGTGATGAGGAGACACATGAGGACACAGCTGACTAGAATGAGACATAATGACAAAGGGCGAGTAAGACTAAACATGTAGTAACAAGAAACACAAGGTAAAAGTAAAACAGGAAACATGGAGACTAGACATGACAACACAAGCTTAACAGACCTAAAGCACATGACAGACTAGAAAAGAACCCAAACACAGATTGCTGCGGTCTTTTGTATTTTGCATAGAACATACCAACTTCTCTGCAAACTCTCACCAAATAGTAGTCAAGCAGCAGTAACAACAAGTTCAACATAATCTGGAAATGCAGACCATTCACCTTCAAAGTAAAAGCCCTGTCGCATTTTTTCCCAGTGAGCAATGGTTGTCAAATAGTAGGACTATGTAACTGAAGGCTTATTAATTCGACCCTACATGGTCACATGTCCAAAATGAGGGAAAAGCAAACATTAGCAATCACAACACCTTGCCCGACTATCCTATGAAGCATACTAATTCATGCAATTTACTGTATCTTCTTATTTAGCTACATAAGTAACAGTCTATACAGTATATTCAGATATATGCTGCACTTGTTGTTGCACAGCTGCTTTCACTCTTTCTGCTTCCTGCTATAAGCTAATAACCTCAAAGCTTTATGTTCCTGAAGTACCAACATGAAAAAAACATCTCTCTATGCAGCGCTTGGAACAATCAAGTATCCAAACCAAGCATAATTATGGTGAAAGAATGGCTTCCGGATAATTTCTCTGATTTCAGCGACCCACACCATACTTTGCATTATATACATAATCAGTTCCAGAGTCAGTGAAATGTTTCCACGAAAGCTTTAATTTTAATTTTAATAGAAAACACCCACTGTTTCATTCTTTTGGCTATGTTAAGAAAAGCTCTCTATTAGAGGGTAACGTCCTCAGTCTGTGGCCTTGAGCTGCAGTTCACCTATCAATGTCATCCAGCTGCTTTTGACTGACAGGTAATTATATGGCGGTCACGTCCGGGCAAAGGAGACATGCGTTTATGTTGGGTAAGGGCTGTGACGCACAGATTGTTCCAGATCTTTGGCATAAAGGGGATTTTCTCCAAATCACATTATTGCTATTGGTTAATAGTACCAAGGGCGAGTGACGAGCGTCAGGCTTATACGGTGACCTTCTGTTATTGTAGAAGCCCCGCATAACCTTGGGTGCTGGTCAGACAGGTGTCTTGTTTTATTTTTATGGTCCCTCGCTGGGTAGTGCAGCGACAAATAAATGAGAACACATGACATTCAGTCCCGGTGTCTGCATGAACCTCAGTCAATGTGTCCTCTAGCTCTGTGATGTATAACCTTTCTTTATTTGAATTATTTCCACAATTTGAGAGTTACCAGTGTTAATGTGATATACAGGGTGGGCCATTTATATGGATACAATTCCATTTTATTACAATGTATCCATATAAATGGCCCACCCTGTAGTTAGGAAACTGCAAGCTCACAGTGGCATAATATAAGTTAATGCTTAGTTATATAAACAGTATTTGGAGGTAGAGCATGCTGACCATTGCTTAGATGTCTTAATTCATCTGCTGTATAAAGACCTTGACTATCTTTAGCAGGACTATGATATAAGAAATTAAGTGGGTTGGTACCAAATTATTGATGGAAGTGATTGCCAATGAGACTGGAGAATACAGGGAGTGCAGAATTATTAGGCAAATGAGTATTTTGTCCACATCATCCTCTTCATGCATGTTGTCTTACTCCAAGCTGTATAGGCTCGAAAGCCTACTACCAATTAAGCATATTAGGTGATGTGCATCTCTGTAATGAGAAGGGGTGTGGTCTAATGACATCAACACCCTATATCAGGTGTGCATAATTATTAGGCAACGTCCTTTCCTTTGGCAAAATGGGTCAAAAGAAGGACTTGACAGGCTCAGAAAAGTCAAAAATAGTGAGATATCTTGCAGAGGGATGCAGCAATCTCAAAAATGCAAAGCTTCTGAAGCGTGATCATCGAACAATCAAGCGTTTCATTCAAAATAGTCAACAGGGTCGCAAGAAGCGTGTGGAAAAACCAAGGCGCCAAATACCTGCCCATGAACTGAGAAAAGTCAAGCGTGCAGCTGCCAAGATGCCACTTGCCACCAGTTTGGCCATATTTCAGAGCTGCAACATCACTGGAGTGCCCAAAAGCACAAGGTGTGCAATACTCAGAGACATGGCCAAGGTAAGAAAGGCTGAAAGACGACCACCACTGAACAAGACACACAAGCTGAAACGCCAAGACTGGGCCAAGAAATATCTCAAGACTGGTTTTTCTAAGGTTTTATGGACTGATGAAATGAGAGTGAGTCTTGATGGGCCAGATGGATGGGCCCGTGGCTGGATTGGTAAAGGGCAGAGAGCTCCAGTCTGACTCAGACGCCAGCAAGGTGGAGGTGGAGTACTGGTTTGGGCTGGTATCATCAAAGATGAGCTTGTGGGGCCTTTTCGGGTTGAGGATGGAGTCAAGCTCAACTCCCAGTCCTACTGCCAGTTTCTGGAAGACACCTTCTTCAAGCAGTGGTACAGGAAGAAGTCTGCATCCTTCAAGAAAAACGTGATTTTCATGCAGGACAATGCTCCATCACACGCGTCCAAGTACTCCACAGCGTGGCTGGCAAGAAAGGGTATAAAAGAAGAAAAACTAATGACATGGCCACCTTGTTCACCTGATCTGAACCCCATTGAGAACCTGTGGTCCATCATCAAATGTGAGATTTACAAGGAGGGAAAACAGTACACCTCTCTGAACAGTGTCTGGGAGGCTGTGGTTGCTGCTGCACGCAATGTTGATGGTGAACAGATCAAAACACTGACAGAATCCATGGATGGCAGGCTTTTGAGTGTCCTTGCAAAGAAAGGTGGCTATATTGGTCGCTGATTTGTTTTTGTTTTTGAATGTCAGAAATGTATATTTGTGAATGTGGAGATGTTATGTTGGTTTCACTGGTAAAAATAAATAATTGAAATGGGTAAATATTTGTTTTTTGTTAAGTTGCCTAATAATTCTGCACAGTAATAGTCACCTGCACACACAGATATCCCCCTAAAATAGCTAAAACTAAAAACAAACTAAAAACTACTTCCAAAAACATTCAGCTTTGATATTAATGAGTTTTTTGGGTTCATTGAGAACATGGTTGTTGTTCAATAATAAAATTATTCCTCAAAAATACAACTTGCCTAATAATTCTGCACTCCCTGTAGTGCTGACAGACAATTCACAGGAAGGGGCACATACAGTTAGGTCGACAAGTTTATAGACAGTGACAAAATGTTTATAATTTAGACTTAATTTAGTCTTTACATCATCTTATGGATTCTAAATCAGACGGTCAAGATGTGACGTTTTAGGTTTAATTTGTCACTTAGTACAATTTTTACTTTTACTTACTTTTTAATTGTGCAAGCAATAATAATAATAATGAATTGCATTTATATAGCACTTTACAATTCCACTATTCAGTCACTCTCACATTCACACACTGGTGGAGGCAAGCTACAGTTGTAGCCACAGCTGCCCTGGGGCAGACTGACAGAAGCGAGGCTGCCATCGGCCCTTCTGGCCAACACCAGTAGACGGTAGGTAAAGTGTCTTGCCCAAGGACACAACGACTGAGACTGTCCGAGCCGGGGCTCGAACCAGCAACCTTCCAATTACGAGATGAACTGCCAACTCTTGAGCCACGATCGTACCGCAAGTGGTTGGCCATTACACATACTTTTATACACAGTCCCCCATTTTCAAGTCAAGTCAATTCAAGTTAAGTTAAGTGGCTTTATTGTCATTCCAACCATGTGCAGTGGTACATACATAGTGAAACAAGACAATGTTCCTCCAAGACCGTGGTGCTGCATATGGCATATAACAGACAATCAACACAGGACTACATAAAGTGCAATTTGCAAAAATTGCAACCCCCCCTGAAGACAAAGACAACAACACCAGACAGAAAGAACGATACAGACACAGCAGTGCAATCGAAATGTGCAGAAGACTGAGCCGTATGGGCACCGGTTCAGCTCAGTGCGTTATAGCATTGTAAAGTAACTTTGTCAATCAATCAATCAATCAATCAATCAATCAATCAATTTTATTTATATAGCATTTTTAAAAACAAAATTTTTTGACCATATTACTGTACAATAAAATAATCAGATAAAATTTAAAAGGAAAGTAAAATAAAAGGTAAGAAAATAATAAGAATAAAATAATGACAGACTCATACAGAACTAAAAGCCAAAGAGTAAAAATGGGTCTTTAAGCGGGTGAATGAGTCGAGTCACTGAGTGTTCAGGAGTCTGACGGCTTGGGGGAAGAAGCTGTTTCACAGTCTGGCAGTGACGGCCCGAATGCTCTAGTACCTTTTGCCAGAAGGCAGCAGTGTTTTTCAGGGCCTCAAAAGTAATTGGACAATTGACTGACAAGCAGTTTCACGATCAGATGAGGCCTGTTCCTTTGTTTTTCCAGACAGACTGATTAAGAAGTTAAAAGATCTAGAGTTGATTCCAAGTATTGAACTTGTATTTGGCAGCTTTTAGCTGGAGCTCTTAATCTGAGGTCCACAGAGATGCCCAGATGCAAGAAGAGGAGGCTGAAAAATCAAAATAAAGGTACATCAGCGACATCAAAGAAGAAACTCCACAGAAGACAATGGATAAAAACTGTTCTTTCCTAGGTTACGAAAAAAATTTCACAACATCTAGCCGAGTCAAAAACATCGTTGAGGAGGTAGAGTGAGTGACAACAAAGAAGGTTTACAGCAACAACCACTGGTTACAATCAAGAAACTGATCATACAGCGCTCCACAGTCCAAATGACCCAAAGAAAGTACAAAAGAAGCCCAAGAGTTTTTCAAGGCAAAGAAATGTTCAGATTAGTTACCAGATCTCAACAAAATAGAGCAGCTTTACAGATACTGAAGACAAACTCGAGAGTGGAGCAACTGAAAGCAGCTGCAATAAAGGCGTAGCAGAGCAGCTCGAGGGAGGAAACAGTAGTCGGTGATATTCATGAATGGTAGACTTCAGACAGTCATTGATTACAAAGGATATTCACCTAAGTATTAACCACAAACCTTATGTTAAAGTTATGCTGGCTTGTCCAATTACTGCTGAGCCTCTGAAAATTTGTTTCTATGTATAAAAATGTTTGTAATGTTTGTTTGTTTAAAGCTGAAAGTCTGCATTCAATCACACCTTGATTGTTTGATTGAAAATCCACTGTGCTGGTGCAGACAGGCAACATCAGTCCTCAGAGTACAGAGTCGAGTGAAACTCTCAGAGTAGCTCAAGTGGACAAATGCTTTTTGTGGTTCTATTGTACATGTTTCTATTGCAAAGCTATACTGTATACTGTATATGGTTCATTATCCTTCTGCCTTCAGTTAATGAAATCTCCTGATGAGAAGAACATAATATATGGGTTATTGAACACATCTGGTTTTCTATTCCGATCTGCAGTGTTAAAATTCATACCGGTCTGTGGTGAAGCCTCAGTTTTCCCAGTGAGATGGATATTTTTGCAACTCTACTTACATTCAAATTGAGTCAAATTCAGACTAATTATGTGCTTTGATCAAATATGAAAGAATTTATGTCAACTCCCTCTTTGACACAGGCTCATGTGTTCTTTTGTTTTTATTTTCCCACAAACCAAGGCATCACCACTGTCCTGACCATGACAACGCTCAGTATCAGTGCTCGCCATTCCCTCCCCAAGGTCTCGTACGCTACTGCGATGGACTGGTTCATCGCCGTCTGCTTCGCCTTTGTCTTCTCCGCCCTCATTGAGTTTGCCGCTGTCAACTACTTCACCAATGCACAGATTGAGCGCGCCAAAAAGAAGCCGGCCAAATGTCCCCCGGTGCCCCAATCCACGCCTGTCAAGGTCAAGGACGCAGAGGAAGTGCTGCAGGTGACTTCTGTTTCTCTCAAAGTGGCTCAATAATCTGATCACACTTTATTTCAAGGAGCACTCACAGAGCATGTCCCTTATTATGTGCTTACTGCCTTTAGCCTACACGTTTGAATCATCAGAAGTGGTTCCTGCATGTGAGAGTAGTCAGCTGAGCTCCTGCTTACAGGGTGTTAAGGAAAGCTAGAGAAACCTGGTCCCAGAACTTTACAAATGAAATCTTGCTTGTCAAATTAAAAACAACTGCTTGTTAAAAGACAGAAAAAAATGTGTGTGAGAGAGAAAATAAGACGGGTCTGAAAACAGCTTCACAGCACAGATGTTTGGGAGTAGTCACGAGGTGTGCAACCTTTCTTTTGAAATTATACGTGCATGAACTGACATAAGCGTCTATTTCTGTGTGACGAAGTTTAAGCAAATTGCATCGACACCATGGCAAGTTACATGGATTCAACGAGGATTCATGAATATACCATGAAGCTATTTTAAAGCTGTAAGTCAGATATGATGAATGTGTTGCAGTGCTGTTTATGTAACTGTAGGAATGTGTTCATGGCGCCAGATAAACACGTGCGATGTATTTGTCTCAGCCTGCATAATCTTCTGAAGAGTGGAAATCATAGGTCATCTGTTAACCGATCATTGAAGTTGACGTAACCCACCAGCGGATATGCCCGTTTTACAGTAACTACTTTAAGTTGTTCCCTTCTGCCTAAATCCCAGTGTGGTGTAATCATGCCTGAATGCAGTATAGTGACAACAGCGCTTCAGTGGATTAGGGAGTTGCCATGGCAACGCAGTCCGAATACATCTGTATAGGTTTCAGGATAGCTCTGGCAACAGGGGGGGAAATTAATACTCTCTTCCTCAGGAGCAGGTCCTGTTACCAGAGGGCTTGGCACATGGGTCACAGTGTGTTGATGGTTCCAACTCCTCAGCATTTTACCTCCTCCATGTTGAGACACAAACTCCACGCACACGCACACACTCCTCCTCTGCTGCACACGGGACACAATAACATTGGATCCTTTCTAATTCAAGGGGTGGGGGTGGTGTTGGTGGATTATTCCTGCGAATGCCTTAGTACCAGCATCACACTCTGCTTGAAAACATCAACTTTCAAAGGATAAGCTCCTTTGACGCTACAGTGCATTACCCCGATGCGGTGCTACCTACTTTCTGTCTTAAGCTTGTGTGAAGTGAGTGAAAGCCATGGTAAGTGACACCTGTATTACGCACAGTCTGGCGTCTGCCTTCACAAATCAAGGCCATCTGTGTCGGGGGACTGTGATCAGATCAATATGACAAAGTTTGTGGGGAGGAAGTAAGCTTCACCTATCCTGCAAACTCCTTCAAACAGGAAGAAGAAAGGAGAGACGAAAAAATTCTTTGCACAAAATATGTTTATTTTTTTTTAACACTCCTTTTTTTTGCTAACATCAATTCAATAGTTTATATTTTAAGATTAAGCTTCTACAGTAATACAGAGAAATAATCTCCCGAATCCAAACTGAGAGCTGGTTTCAATAACAAACTCAATCAAGAATTCCAGTTGGATTTGTCCAGTGTTATCAATAAGTGGTGGCATGGTGTTACAGGGGTTAAAACTATTGTCTGTCAGATGGCTTTTGGTTCAAACTGGTTGGGTTTCCTCAGTAAAGACATATCGTAGGATAAATGGTAATTCTAAATATAAAGGTAGAGGTGGATAAAATGCTTAAAGTGCATAGAATAAAGTAGTGCATCATTGTATTATTAAATCTGGCCTGTTGTGCAGAGAGCTTTGGGGGCTGCATTTGGAAAACTTTGAACATGGTGATAAATCTGGAAAATTCCTTGCTAACCACTTCAAGCTAAATACAGAAAAAAAAAATTTATTCTAGAAAGGACTGGGAACATTATTTACAATAATACACAACAAATAAGCCTTGGCCTCTGTTGGACATGGGCACGGAGGGAGGAGTTCACCATCCCCATCACTCCCCGCTGGGATGCAGGTTTTTGTTGGTTCCGGGGACTGTGGCTGGATGTTCTGGTGTCGTCACTGACCCACTCACTCGGTGGTCTTGGAACTCCTTCTGTCGCTTGGACTTCTTCCGTGGTGCCAAGAACTTCCCAGGCAAAGGTACCAAGCGGTTCTTGGGCACCTGGAGCCTTGATCTCGACTCACACTAGGGTGGGCAGCTCCAGTGGGGTCGGCTGCCCGTCGCCACTGGTCCTTTGGGACTCCCACCCCTTGGCCATGCGGACCCCATCTAGGGCCTTCCTCATTCTCCTGCTGGAATGAGCGTGCAGATATTGCAGAGATGTGTGGACTTAGGTCTTCAGAACTCTTGAGGGCTGCGGATGGCACGGTTCTTTCTCTCTCTCTCACCACCCCCCCACAAGAAGATTGTTGATTTATGTGCCTGCGCATTTTCAAATTTTTGTGTTCCAGGTGTTGTATGTTCGTTTTTTCTTACAGGTGCAGCAGTTGGCGATAGATTTGTATACTGAGTGGGCCATTTATATGGATACACCGTAATAAAATGGGAATGGTTGGTGATATTAAAGTCCTGTTTGTGGCACATTAGTATATGTGAGGGGGCAAGATGGGTGGTGACCATGGTGGCCATTTAGAAGTCGGCCATCCTGGATACAACTTTTGTTTTTTCAATAGGAAGAGGGCCATGTGACACATCAAACTTATTGGTAATGTCACAATGAAATGTATTTCAAGCTGTTAAACTGAACTAAAACACGAGGAACAAATTTAAATGTCAGTGTCAGTTTCACTTTCTTATCAGCCTGACTCAAATATGGTTATTCTCCTCTCTCGCAGCAAAATCCTGATACGAACGGTAATCTGAGGAAGCGCATGAATTATATCTCCCACCAAGAGTCGAGCAGTCAACAGAGAGCCCAGTCCACCACCAACATTGCAGGAGTAGGGCGAGGAAGGCCGCTGCGACCTTTAGCCGGTGGAACCAATGGCAGCTCCTCCACCCTCTCCCGCTCCAGCCCAAAGTCTGAGAGCCTGCTCAGCGTTGCGTCTTCCTCAGCGCAGCTGGTGAAGAGTACGCCTCAGGGTGCAGCTTCTACGCCAGACGTAATGGCGGGGACACCGTGCAAGCAGAACGCCAGCACTTCCTCTCTGCAGCATCTGCTGGGCCCGAAGCTGGAGCGCATCCAGATGATGGGGAACAAACTGGAGCCGAAGCAGACGCCGTGCTCCCAGCCCACCACTGCTGGTATGGGCGGAACCAGTAAAATTGACAAGTATGCACGGATCCTCTTCCCCGTGTCGTTTGGCGCATTTAACATGGTCTACTGGGTGGTTTACTTATCAAAGGACATGATGGTGGCTAAAGGTGGCTAGACGTGTCTTTTAACACATGGGATTACTGGAGTTTGTGAACATTATGTAGAACGTGTTGTTTTTGCCAAACAGATGAACAAAATGTGCCCATAAAGCACTTAAGAATATATTTATTTTTTTCTTCCTGAGTCCTGAAACTGCAAGCATGGGAACAAGCGAGCAAAATTAGAAAAACCTGACTCAACATAAGAAGGAACACCTGCACACTGGAGTATGCTACTGTCCTCTTTCTATTACATCATGCTTCATTTGACTGAAAAGGTCCTCATCAGCTTCAACTGATCTCTTCTGGCCTGCAGTCAAGATAAAGCATGGATTTTATTCATTTTCCTATTTTTGTACCCTGCACCTGGCAAGATGCGTGGACGTGTGTGCCATTGTTCTGAACTCAACTGCACCAACACTGTAAATATATAAATTTATTAGGATAAACAGATTTATATTTAATGAATACAGTTTACTTCCTTTTGAATAATTAAGACGTGTTGCTTTTGGTGCCAGCAGGTTAGAGGTTGCAAAATTAAAACGAGGGATTTCAGAATGGAAAATTGTTGAATGTTGGCCAAAAGGGTTTGAAAGTAAAATGGATTTGGCCAGAATGAAAGTCCTCAAACCAGGCTGAGTGGAGCTTTGGCCAGGACCTGATCAACCATGAAAAGCTTCACTTGTATAGTACCTACTGCAAAGCATCTTTCACATACAAGAAGGATTAACTAATCAGAAATAGCGAATATGAAATTTGTGGATAAGTCGGGCAGAAAATAGTAAAGACAAGTCATGAATTCATGTAACAGTAGGCTTTAAGCTTCTTTCCAGCCGTAACAGATTGCGAATAGCAGACAAAGATTGTGTAAGTGATTAAAAAAGAGCCATAGCATGAACCAACACAGGGAGCAGAACACAAAGCCATTTGCTCGTAGACCACTGTGGCAATAAAATAATGAGCTGGTTGTTTGTTTCGAGACATTTCGGCGTGCTCAACAAAAGAATGTGACTCAACAGCAGCTCCAGGGGAGAAACACAACATCTAACTGCTGTCATCCACATTCTTAAATGTGTTTCCGTGCACTTTGATTTTGGGCATAAAACATTATTTAATTACTCTTCATGGGAAAGATCTCTCGTGTGTGTCTATGGAGCACACTCACTTGCTATCAAAACTACAGCAGATACACAACACGTTGAGCACATTTTGAAGGTTGAAATAACTTTTTCTCTCCTGTTTGGTAACCCCAGTGTCAGCTGACGCAGGGCTGTTGGTCACTAAGTTGACAGCTATTAGTAGGTTATGGAATTTATTAGTGTTTGCACTGATAATTGCTACAATTGCTACAACCACATTAAGTTATGGATGTGGTTGATATTTATCTGTTGTGTCAGATCAGTTAATGTTTAAAGATAATGACGAGTCATTTTCCATAGGGGGTAATCAGTTTGCACCTAATTTACTTCAGCTGCAGTTTATTACCAACCAGAAAACGATTGTACTGAAAATCAGAGTGCATATCTTTGGAAGTGTAAAGGCCTTTTCACATAGGTGCGCTTGTGCTGTGGTGTGTGCGAGCCATAGAGAAGAGTGGGTTTTAGAGCAGTTTTCACATTGTATGGGGAGGGTCTTAATACATTCTCCTGTCGTTCTGAATTAATGGGAAAATGTGTAAAGAATCTTACTTAAGATTATTTTCATGAGTAATATTGGCCTCTACTCGGTTTTTATTTCAGTTCAGGTCTTAAATGCTTTGAGATGCTGGCATCTTCGTGTAGAGCCCCCATGTACTCAGGCTGAAATTTATTTTAGTCGCTTCATCTCATATCCTGAAACCAGATGTTTTGAAGTGATCCTGTAAAAACACTGCAGTATCAAAAAGTCAAAGATGCTTCAAGTCAGCAGAGGCTGTTGGGATTCATTTATAAATTCAGAATTAGATGTGCTGACAAATAAACACTTTGAAAACAGTGGTCATAATAGCGAGGAGTGAAGCCCTTTACACACCGGACATGTAAAATTCAAGCTAATATTTCGTGCCTTGAAAATATTTTTCGGGCTCATCTATTTTTAATGCAGCCATTCGCACTGACCGATTTTGCATGACAAATTTGGGGCTTTTTTTTTAAACCGAGCTAAATTTTTCAGATCCAAATAAACAACAAGCGTGCTCGTAGTTTAAAACATGCAACGGCTTGATGATGTCATCTTCAAGTTTTTAAAAAAATTCATTTTCTGCAAAAATGCTTTTGGTGTGTATCTGTGTAACACGACAAGTTTGGATCAGAAAAATTCTGTTTTCTGATCCAAACTTGCTTCTTTGCAACGCGCTCGAGGCGTAATGGCCTTAACTCAGAACTTGAGCTCATCTTAATCTACACGCTGGCTACTTCAACACTTGCTTAAGTATTGTTTTTTAAAATAGAGATTTTCTGCTTTCATTTAAAAAAATCTGTGCATACAAGCATTGATTTGAAAATATTGTCCATCTACATGAAAATGCTGAAAACAATAACAAATACTGGCCAATCAGAATCTTTAATGGAACAACTTTATTAGGTGAACAAAGATGGGCATAACAGAAATGTTTTAACTGAATGTGGAATGTAGAAATCTCTGTCTTTCTAAAAACACAGGAGCGTGAGTCCTTTGCATGTGTTAGCATCTAAACGTGCATAAAAAGATAAAGCAATAATATTTTGTCATGCAAGCAACACAGCACACAGTCTGATGTAAGAGTTAATAAAAGGCAAACACCAAGTTTCAGAAAACTCTGTTTTCAGTGACATAAAATGTGGACAAAAGGCCAAAATGGACAGAAAAGGCTAGTTATCAAAACAACTGTGTTGGGTTCATTTTGAGAGAGAGAGAAGACAAATATGCTCAAAGTGCATTTTCTTAAATTTATTTAGCAATTAAGGGTTCAAGTTTTTAAAAAATGGCTGCAGTGTCTCTCTGCTCGCTCAGGAGACCCAAACGAACAAAGAGCCCCACACCCAGACAGTGAATGCTTTTTATTATGTGTGATAAACAGGACACTAAGGTGAAAGGTCAAAAGTTCTCCTTGTGTGACTGAGATCCAGTACTTACGTTTCTTCTTCTGCAGCTTTCTGTGCACTTCAGCCTTCTGCTAGCAACACTACCGTTACCATGACAACCACCTCTTATCCTCCGGTCAGACCTGCATAAAGACGGAGCTAGGGTGCGTTCCATAAGAGCAGATTTATGACCTTGTTCTTGTGAAGGGGGTCTTACTATGTTACACTGTGGGCCGTCAAAGACAACACACAAATAAGTGACGCTACTTATGAGATATTAGCCGTACATATAAACATAAATCCCAACAGTATGTGTAGAAAGGCCCCAAAAGGTAACCAAACGCTGCTACTTCCTCGCACCTACTCTTTAAATTACTCTAAACAGAAGCTAGGAGGTCCGTTAGCCAGGCTAGCTGCTTCCAGCTCTGTCTGGTTATTGTGCTAGGCTAATCAACTGCTGGCAGCGTCTTCATATTTACACTTTATATGTCTATAATCACTTTCAACTCTTTGGTAAGTGATGAAAAAACTTTATTTCCACAAGTCAGAAATGTTTAAACTCAGCTATTAGCTTCTACACATGATATATATGTGCTAATTTTTTCTTTTTAGACATTTTGAACCCTCAATATTAGTATTAGTGCTGACACATTTTTGTACTGTTTTTGTACAAGTAATAATCATATTTGGAGGAATTGAGGTCTAAGTTGTCAGCTACCATTAATCCAAGCATGCTGATAAAGAGAAGCTTGGTCATTTGGAAAGAGGTCAGAGTAGAGCTCCTAATCTAAAGGAACCAGCTGAGGTGCTTCAACATCTGACCAGGATGCCTACTGTGCAGCTCCTAGGTGAGGTTTTGTCACAGCAGCATAAGACCATGGAGCAGATTCACAACAAGCTTAAGAGATTACATCTCTCGGCTGGATTTGGAAAGTCTTGGTGACCCTCAGAAGAGAAGAGGGATAGAGGTGGACTATCAATCCAAATATCAATAGTATCGATACTATTGCTGGTATTGAACTGATACTAGTTCAATAGGATCGATAATTTGTTTCTATCCTCTAAGTTCAGTCCACTGATTTGTGTTAAATAAATATTTTTTTTAATTACTTGTAATTGGATCAGTACCAAAACTTGCAGTGTTGCACAGCACGACTGGGGGAGTGGGCAGGGAGCCGCAGATCCAGATACGTGGCAGAAAGTATGGATAGTCCCAAGAAACAGATAATATAAATGATAATATAAAAAAAAATTACAAAATAAACCTGAAACTTACTGGATGGTCTGGACCACACAGCAAGTTATATTATGTGTCATAAAATTCCATCAAAAAGTGTCGATGTGCAGTTTAGTGACTTGGATTATCAAAGATGAAGCCTAACAGTCACTAACTGGCTGCAGGCTTACACCTGCATCTATGAAAAACGCTGTTCTCTTAACTTTAAATATTCTCAGTGTTCAAATGGTTGAGCTTCGAGAAAATTCACTATACACCACTGCACAGCTGTTTTAACCAAAATCAAGTGGCCCCTCTGGGAGGACATTCATGTTTGGCATAGAAGTGTCTGATTTCAGTCACTAACAGTCTGACACTTTTTCCCCACATAGTGAATTTTCATTCTAATACATGAAAGCAACTTTCAAACATGTTAAAGGAACAGAGGAAATCCAGTGTGCTTCCAGTGTGATCAGGACCTTGGTGCAGTTTCAGCCTCTGCTGACCTTTAGAGGTGATGAATCTGCCGGTAATTGAATCCTTGAATAGACAAAGGACACCATTATCTTGATAACACACAGCACCACAGCAGAAGATTGTCCTCCCTGCTGTCGGCTGTTGCTGTTCCCTAACTGGCTGATAGAGGTGAAGCAGGGGATGTTTTGTCATTGAACGCCTCGTCTGGACAAAACTGACATTCAGCGATGACGTTGCTAAAAAGTGCACAGAAGAAGTCTAGAAAATATCAGAAAATTACAGTTATCGTCCATAATTAAGCGCTTTAGCAGATTCTTTTTGCAAATAAATAATGTGTAGGTTAGCGTCATAATAGGAAGGAACAGAACTGACTCATCTTGAAGAGTCTATAATTATAATGTACAAGATCTCATTTTATATTTCCATAAAAGAAGCAGAAAAATCTCACGTGATAGATATATGTATGGTTTTTTTGGCCTATTTTTCTTCTTGTTGGAGAAACTGGAGGTTAAACAGTTGGCGGATGAGCTCAGCGTCACTCCTGCAGATAAAGATGTCATATGTACAGGGTGTGTGTGAGTGTGTGCGTGTGCGTGTGTGTGTGTGTGTGCGTGTGTGTGTGTGTGTGTGTGGGGGGGGGGGGGGGGGGGGGGGTCGTGATGTAGTAGGTGCCTAGTTTCTTGCTCTAACAGCCATATCATCCATGTAGTCATGGTTGTTGGCCCTCGGTTAGTCTAACAGGAGTTATGATGCTGCCACTGCAACGAGAATCACGCGGGCTGATGGACAGATCAAGATGCCCGGCGCCACTCACCTCTCCTAAATGCAGTCAAGTGTGAAATTGATTTTGCCGTCATTACCTCCCCGTTGGTCTCTGCTCTCATGCTCTCCCCATTCCTCTCTGTTTGCCACAACAGGCTACAAAATGCATCTCCTCATAAAAAAACAACAATAAGAACCCCCACAGACCATCCATGTACCAACGAGGAGCCAGTCAGCAACAGATTGATGGTCAGTGTAAATATGCTGTATCTCTGCGCTTCTAAATGTGTGCATGATTGATGGAGCAGCCGATGCCAGGTTGTGGATTTTCTGTTGTTGTTGGTTTATCTTTTTTCCCATAAACGAGCAGTGCTAGACAACAGTCGAACAAGCTCGCTTTGCCCCTTTCAGAGTTTACTCGTAGTGTTTGTGGAAAGTGTGAGCACTCCCAAATGATCATCATCAGGCTTCCTGAAAAACCACACAGTGCAGTTTAACTGGGCAAAAAAGTATATTTATTGTCACTTCAGAGCACTTTTGAGGTAAAACATGGCGTCACGCTCCCTCTAGTGGCTCAACTGAACCCACTTTTATTTCCTACACAAACTCACAGAGCATGAGGCAGCTCTGTGCTTACTGAGTTAGTAAGTTACAGTAATGAGCAGAGTGATGAGACGCTTTTCACGAATGTGGACACTTTAACTCCTCGCAGAAATCAAATGAAAGATTGGCTCTGTCCCCATACGTTTCCAATTTTTTTGACTGTTGCAGATCATTTTCAAAATAAATGTACTACTTGCATCCTTTACTGATATTCTACAGAATAAAACTATAAATGTATTTAACAAAAAAATGCAATAGTTCAAAGGTCACATGTGTGGTATGTAATAACATAGACTGTATGATGTTATTAGGTTGACATTGATGCACTGTTATTGTAGCTGGTTTCACTTATTTTCTTGCACTTTTAAAGATTTCTCTTATCTGTAACTTTTTGACTGACCTCTCAGGTATTGATTTAAATTAAACAGAGCCACGTGATAGGAATTAAGATTTGCCGATAATATAACCTTGAAACGTGAAAGGGCTCAGAATGAAAGGGTTTGAGTCATTAGTAACTGTGCTGTACTGTAACACCCCCTAATAAATAACTGTAGTGAAGTGAAAATCACAATATTCATTTGATAAAAGGTAGCAGAAAGTGGAAACTTGTAAGAACCTTTAATTCCTCCTCACATATTCCAATCATATGGAAATGAACATGTCTGCAGCTCACCTTTAAGGCTGTTTATTGTGAGTCCTCTTTAATGCAGTAACCTGGGAATTAAAGCGCACGTCAAAAAGCGTCCTTTTTTCATGTTGAATCTCTGTCTTATTTGCATCAACATGAAATATTATTGTATAAAAGTTTTACAGTCTTTTGGGTTCATTTGAACGAGTTCATGAAGGACCGTGCACTCACACATTAAAGTAAGAGACCTGGACATGTAATAGGTTGTGTCTAATTCCTGACATGATCCACTAGAGGGAGCAGCGTGCCATGATTTTCTTCACTTCAGAACACAGATGGTACTTTTAGATGGGCCGAGGTGCAGCTTGGACAAAGAGGGTGATTTGGTTTTGCTTTAGTGTCTAATTTCTGTGATTCTAATGGGAGAGATGTACTGATAGCATTTCACTGTGCTCAGCAGAAGCCACACTCTGAGAGTGGTTTGATTCCACCAGCCTAATCATTTATTTCATTTCATGAGCCACTCTCTAGAGATTTGCATAATAACAATGAAGGTCTGCCCTCCGTGTTATTATTCTTATCACTCATCTGTCGTCGTAGATGAGAATCCTTCAAATCCTGCAGTCAAGGGGAGGCAGCGATTCAGGGTGGGCATCTCGGGTTGTTTGATGTAAATAGAATACCTTTGCAACCGGAAAACAACTGACTGACTTGTTAAGTCCTGAATTTGGGTATATGTCTCAGGTTATTGGGTCAACCCAAAAATAATGCCACAAGTACGTCACAACATCAGTATCTCCATTCGTTGGATGGATTTCAACTACAGATTGTGCACTGATAGAAATGTGCGTTGTTTTGTTGGGTGTGAAGATTATTCATCATAATCTTTTCTCATATTCCTTTGAGCACGCTGCTCATGCAGCCTGTGTTTCATTCGTAATAAGGTCTCACTTAACCCAGTTTCTGGACTACCACAGGCCAAGATAATTAACATGTAGGCCCTTGGTAGTTAATAGGATAATACATTCTCATTTGTATTATACTTTCTAGCACCCGTGCGAGTCATTTGGGCGGATATTAATCTTCCCGGTGGAGAAGGACAGCATGATTCCAACTGTTTGGTGTATCACAACACAGAAAATGAAAAAGCCTAAAAAATCCACCTCTAATCTGCTGGTGCTGTATGCACCCACAGGTTTCAGTGATGTGGAACAATGATTTCTAAATATTATTTATGGTAATACTCAATAACAGAAGTACCAATTACAGCAATATTTAGACCGTTATATAAGCCACAAACAAAAGCAATAATGCATAGAACAAGGCATATATTCTATACACTACCTTAACACGGCTTCCTGCTGCACCAAAGGACTCGTAATTTTCTACAACGCCCTCCCATTGTGTAAGAATTTAGCACTTTAATCAGTCAAGCTCATAATTAAGACTAACGGACCCGTATTGTGTTTATATTTGATCAAAATTTCAGTCGCACTGGATGAGATGAGTGAAACAGGCTTGTGAAACTGTGTGTATTGTGTAATAGTGAAGCCACCGTGAGTTTATCTAAATGGTAACAACGTACTGCGGTACTGTACATTACTGTACTCCAACTTGAAGTGTTTGTCATCCTGTCAGGTTGTTACAGTCAATATGCTGATAAAATATTTTTTGAACTAACGTTTCATTTACCAGTCCTTATGCAATGCACTGTTTTGGACAAACACGATTAAACATGTTAGAGAAATACTCACTGCATGTGGCAGCTTTATTTGAGGAACTGGCGATGAAAGCGTGTCGCGTGTGTGATGCAAAAAGGAGACAAAGACCATAAAAAGTGTAAGTCTTTGTACTGGTAGACTATTACAGGGTGCATCACATACTAATAACCTGACTGTCTTTTACCTCTGTCTGGTCTCCTCCAGCTCCCGAGGGAAACATCTGGCTCTCAGGTCTATGTTTTCTCCAGTTTCTTAGTGATTCACGGGGAATTACGATCAGTGAATGAATTAAAAGGAGAGAATAATTCAGTCAGGAAAAACTCTGTTATGTTTGTCAGGACTTGAAATAGAACCTAACCGATATTTAAGACTGATACTGATATTTGTTGATTATTTTTTCTTTCCAACACACAAAACATAAACAGGTTTCCATAACCCGCCCGACTCTCCTTGGAGCAGATAGTTGTTTTTTGTGGTGTTCCTAACTGACATGCTGACAACCAGGAAGTTGCCGTGCCCTCTGCTGGACACACTACTTAGCATCAACACTTGAAACATGGTTAGAGTGTATTTCTTCTTGTTATTCTTTGTTATTTTCATTTATTGGCTGTTATATATCAGAAAATACATAATACAGGCCAATAACATCGGCCCACAGATACATCAGTTGAGCTGTAGTGTGAAAACAGCCTTCTGCTGCACGTGGAAAAACATCATGAGCAGGTACAAATTAAAATTTGCCTCCCAGGCACCTAAAATCTGACAGGTTGCTTTTCCTCTCCTCGCCATGCTATGTATGTGGTCAATGGTAGCATCTCTAACTACATAAAATGTGATTAGGTTAAATGGCGATGTCCATCTTGGCAACTGTATCCAAGACTGCAGGGCAACATGAAGGCTTCCACAAACTGCTTTTATGTATTTTTAATGGATTAATTTTAAGTTTATGAGAATGCATCACTTTGTTGGACTATTGTTGGAAGGTGTAATGTACACACTAACCAGTGTATAAGTACCATGTTCTTTTTCTCTGTTAAATAACAAAACACTGACTGACTGACCATTCAGAGTGTTTTCTGAGCTAGACTACATTATAGATAAGCTAGCTGCATTTAGCTAAAAACATGCATGCTAGATAGAGGGATAAAGTGATAAGCTTTCATGTAATTGTAGGTTTTAACTAAGGCTGGAAATGCATCTTTTTGATTAGCATTAGCATGAAAAAAGCCACTAATTCTATGGCCTTTCTCTGCTTTGCTAAGTAGCTGTTAACTTCATTTACAGACAACTTCAGTTTCTTAAACGAGTCTGTTAATGGTGAAATACTATGAGGTTTAATTTATTGAGCTCCGGCAGCATTGTCAACAAGTATTTTTTCCTTATTGAAAAAAGTAACAGCTCATAGAAATGTGAGTGCGGGTTACCTGATATTTCTCACAGGCTTGTATTTGATAAAAGTCCAACATCAAAGATGCCTAAACCTACATGAGTTGCCACATATCCAGTAATCCACACATCTGTTGCCTTTGTGTCAGGTGGAAGCAACACACAAAATCCCTTATGCATTAAGATAAAGAACAAAACTGAAAATAGATTTGAAAAATGTCACCATAAGATGCAGAGATAAAAAGACAAATCCTTCCATGTGTCCATGCTGGGACAGCAGCAGCTGGTGAGTTGCTTTGCAAGTTTCATGTCACAGCCCTTGATATGCAAAGCCGATGACTACTGTTGACAAGACACCAAGAGAAACTGCATAATGAGAACACTTACTAACTTTATTATCATTCTCCTGTCAGATAAATAATGGTAATTGTTAGATCTGAGGCATAAAAGAAACTGTAAATGTACTCTGAATGCAGAAACCCCCCAAAAACAAAACAAAAAAACATAAAACCTATCTATAATTACAGATAGTTGAACATGATCTAACAGTCCAGCAAAGAGCTGGCGCAGGATTTGAGAGATGCATCTGGCCCTCAGTTGATCCATTTCCTGTTTTCTGAAGCCCCATCAGAAATGGTCTGAGGTATGCCAAATTACACAAGAGCTGGAGTCAAAACAGCTCTTATTGGGTGTTGAATCCAAATTTGAAATTTTTGGCTCAAATTGCCAACAATATGTACAGAGGAGGCCAGGAGAGCGGTACAACAGTGAGTGTCTGCAGCCACCGGTAAGACATAGTTGAACTCAAACACGACAACAGGATCCGGTTACTCTGAAACCAGTACATGAAACGAGACTAAGAAATCCAGCAGCCTAACAAATCACGTGAAAATGAGCAGGAATACAAAAATTAAACCCCAGCAGAGACCCAAACTCAGAAACTCTTACCAGAAACTAAATAGTACAAAATCCCAGCATCATGATTAAATGGGCTTCAAACAAATGGTGTTGCCCAGTGTATATTGGATATGTAAATCTGAAACAAAGTCAACGTTTTAAGATGAAAATGTTTCAGTGTTCTGTCTCCAGCTTGATCTCTGTTGCCTTAAGTAGCAAAAAAACCTCTTGTTGACATGAAACAGCCTTTTTACAGCACAGCTAAGCAAGTCCTAAAGAAGCATTTTCATTTGTTTTAAGAAATGGCCACAAAGGAAGTCTGGGGAGAAACTTTGGTTTAGATTTTTCTCTTTAATTACTGATTTTCCAATTATGATGGGATGTAGATGGAATATTGGAGGTTTAACGGGTTCACCTGGATAATGTCTGGACTGTAGCAGCAAGCTGAGAGCCAATGCAGTACACCTCAGTACAGATGGAGTGGTACGGCAACAGAAACAGACATATACATGGGTCTCATGAAGGCATCTTTCTCTGTTTGTGGGGACTCCTGATGGGGCTGCCACCATTTCCTCCTAGATCCTTGGCTGCCACAATTAACCACAGTCTTTTTATCCAGACCTGTTCTTCCACCCACTCTCTGTCAGATGCTCCAGCAGTAGCGGTGTTCAGGCTCTCATCTTCTTTCCTTTCTTGTGCCTTCCTGCACTCTGACCCAGATCTCTTGGTGCATGGGGTATTTTATGTGTACAAGCCATCTGTTTTTAAGCTCATAGGATTCTAGTCTGTCTGCCTGGCTTTACTCAAGTGTCTTGAGTATAGCTTGGGTTGGGTTTATAAAGGTCCACCTCTGGGTGGGCTTGCTGACCTGCTGCTCATCAACAACCAGTCTCTGCCAGACTGCCTGCCTCTCCAGATTGTTAACCAGACTCCTCTGTGGCTGTCCTGTGGTTTTGCATATTCTTTCTGCTAAACTTATTGTTTCCCGGCTTTACAGCGCTTCAAGTGCCTTCTCAGTTCAACTTACCTGTTTCTGCTGAGCTGGTCTTATCCTCCCTGGCAATCCTCCCACAGTTTTGGACGCTTATCACTGACCTGCCCAAAATATCATATCAACACGTACTGTCCACTTACCAGCACTCGTATCTTTTCAGCTAGTCACACCAAATATACTCCTTCATTTCTTTTAACTTCATACTATTTTAATACCTCAGTATAAATCTATCCACCTACAGGTCCCACATGTAAAAACGTTCCTTTTTGTGTCTGTTTCTCCACTGCACCGTGACGCTGGGATGTTCTTCGGCGTGTGACAGTAGAAAGCAGGTGCGAGAGCCCACGCTTTATCTCGTTGCTGTTTGTACACCAGCTCAGTGGTTAAATTTAGCCACGGTTAAAAAAAGACAATTACAGCAACTCTGGAGCTGAAGATGCAATATGACCAGCAAAACACAGAGGGCCGTTGAATTGCACTCAGTTTAATTTCCCTGGTAACCTCAGGGAAATTAGCAGCAGTGTGAGCAGAAAACTTGTGCCACATAAATAACACTGTCAAGGTCATGAAGCTGGCCTTTTCATTTTTATAAGTTAAGCATGCCTGTGATTCAGATGCTGAATTATATAATAGAGAAGGGAAAAAATCAGACCCACTGATACAGCATGAACTCAAGCTGAACTTTTATTTGTCTCCATCTCTGGTTGTCTGGAGTGTATTGCTGAGTTGTTTCTGCACCGCACATGTCAGTCAAACACCAAAGTGTGTTGAGGCCATTACATCCCTGCTCCTGCTCCTCTGTCCATTCATTCTGACTTTCCTTTCAGTCTTGTGGAGTCTGCAAGTGCAATTATTACTATTTTTGATTAATCATAACCATTCCTAAACCTGGTGATTTGTTCTCCTTTAGAGATCTTTTAATATGCCATTCCAACAGTAAAGATACTGACTTGTCACCCACACTTGTAACAAATAAAATCGCCAATGCCTACATCCCATTTCGGTGTATTATTGCAACGACCCTGTTGGAAGCCAAAAGGACTGAAATGCAGCAGATGAAACAACATCTGTGCATTTATTCTGCCTGTTACAGAATCGAAAAATATGCTAACCCCTAGAAGCAAACAAAAAGGTAACAATGTGACAAAGAGAAAGACTGTGGACACGGAGGGCAGAAAGTAGAACAAGACAAAGGTGGAGACAATAAAGGCCGAGCAGACAATCACAAAGAAAGGAACCCATACAGGCAAAAAAATAAGAGACAGAATAGGAAGTAAGACAAAGACAGAAAATCAAGGCACAGGAGACATAGAAGGAAGAATAAAGAACCAAATAAACAGGAAGTGGAAACAAGAAAGAACAAATACATACAGGGAAAGTCAAAGAATCACTGGGGACACTAAAGACTTTCACAACACATATTTGTGGAAGTCATGAGTGAATGAAGTAGATTTAAGTGGATTTAAAGAAAGTTGTTGATGGTCACCAAGATGGAAAATGCTGCAAAACTCAATCAAAACTCATCAATCCACAGACGGACAGATTATGCTTTACATCACTGCTAAGCTCCTCAGGAGTGGCCAATCGCCCAAAATAGGCCTAATGGCTCTGACTGTGGTCGGTGCTGTTGGGTTTAAGACACAAGTGTGTATATAATATAGTTTTAGTTTTTACCACCAGTTTAATGATGCATTAGTAAAGAAGCTCAGAGATTCATAGATCATACAAAGTAAAGTGTTAACACAGTTTGAAAAGATGAGACTTTGTGGTAAAAACAAAGAAAAACAAAGAAGAAAGCTCCATGATCTCCATGCTTCTTGTCCTCCTGTACCAGTGGAGCATACTGCAGTGAGTACTTGTGCCTCAGCTTTAGTAGAGTGTTGTGGTGACGTCACTGTCTGCGCACAACACGACCGATGTGGTGAGTATAGCGGCGAGTAAGTGAGTGGTGTGTATCTGAGTTGTAACAGATGAAACCAGAGTTAAAGGCTTGTCTCAGAGTGGCTGTTATTACTGTTCCTGAGCGGCAATCAGGACGATGCTGAGAAACAATGGTTACAAAGATGAAGCCAGTGCAGCTTGTAAAAGATCAGGTCAGAAATAGTTTTAGTTGATGAGGCCAAAGTAAAGTGTTTTGGTGTAGATGTCCAGTGTTCTGTTTGGCTAAAAACAAAAACCCTACTTCAGGTATAACAACCTTATCCCATCTGTGAAACATGGTGGTGGTAGAATCATGGTTTGGGTCTGAGCTGCTGATTCTCTACAATGACAACTTGCTATCATTAATGGAACCGTTATTTCTAATTGATATGAGGAATTTTGATATGAAAACATTTGGACATTTGTCCTTGATCTGAATCCCAAGAGACGGTGGGTATAAGGGCAACACCTCAAACCATACAAGCTCCTCTACCAAGGAATGGTTATAGGAGGATAAAGGTAAAGGTTTGGCCTTAAAGTGGTGGAATGGCCCGAAGAATGCAATTCATGCAAAAACATGAGTACTGAGGAAGTTACCTATAGCTGCAGTTATTGCTGCGCAGTGACATCACACCAGACATTCAAAGTAAAGGTTCAGATACTTTTGCCCTTAACAGGTAAAATGATAAAAGTTGGATGATGTTTAAGATCATTCTTCACCATCAATTTAAAAGGGTTCAAAAACTCCCAAGCACCTCTGTAATTATAGGATAATACCTGTTATTGGTGTTGCAGTATCGTGTGATTTAAAAAGCTTTAAAAAGGCTTTTATCCACACCCAATACATATCTTTGCATCTGTTTATTCCAATCACATCTGAAAACCCTCTAAGAGTCAGCTAATAAAAATAAATTTATGCTATTTGTGTAATTGTGGGGAGCACAAGGAAATCAGAGGAGGTCTGGAATAATTTCAGGCAGCTTGGCAGCTCCATGAACCCAAAACCGAAAAAGGCCTGTGAACCTTTTTTCAGCCAGTGAGCAATTTAAATGAAAGAGCTGTCATCTTGGAATGGGCGATCCGTTTTGTTTTAGTGCATCCATCATTTGCACATGAATGAATAACAAAGCCACAGTTATTAGTTCCACCTATATTTCCCACTCGGTTTGTTGTTTGCACCTCTCTTAGCATTTTATAAGCAGATACAATAACATTACACTATAAATATTACAGTTTTAGTTGACACGTTGAATCTAGGTCACCAGCAGCAAGCCGTGGATTGTAATTTAATTCGACTGAGCCTTAATTTACACACAATGAACGACAATGAACATGAGAGCTGTGTGTCAGCCGGTTTGGTATTTTCATGAGCAGCATGTGTGTGACAAAGGATTTCCAAGGGTGACCTATCACTTTAAGAGTGTCAGAGCTCCTCCATGGACTCCTCATCTTTTTTCTCTCACAACATCTTTCTTCTGCCATGCATGGCTTGTTGCCGAGGTAACAGGCCCAAGAATGGTTTAGCATTTCCAGCATTGCCTAGTGAATCGACTCGTGCTGACATGAAACTGACAACGGCACAGTTGACGACAGGCTCAGGTATTTTCTTCCCAAAATGTCACTGGAGTCAACAGCCACCTGCTGTGCTGTGGTTCGCTCTCATGTAGGAATCATATGAAAAGCTGCGCGGTCTGATATCACGTTCAGCTGCTGTGTGTGTGATCACAAACGCAAGCAAAACCGAGCTGCGTGCGATGCTCTGACAGGGTAAAGCGTAAAATTCGATCCAGGTGATGGAGACATGTTTGCAAGCTGCTCCAGTCACTTTCTCAGGTGTGAGTTCCTGGATGTCTCCAGCAGAGTGTGTGTGTGCGTGTGTGTGCGTGTGTGTGTGTGTGTGTGTGTGTGTGGGTTTATATCTATACATGTGACTCATATCTCCTCATATAGCTTTTACAA
Organism: Maylandia zebra; assembly: GCF_041146795.1. Taxonomy (NCBI): domain Eukaryota; kingdom Metazoa; phylum Chordata; class Actinopteri; order Cichliformes; family Cichlidae; genus Maylandia; species Maylandia zebra. The sequence continues at coordinate 31,485,283 of NC_135168.1, forward strand.
TTTATTCGAATGCATTTTACTTTTGGTTGGCAGAGAGCTAATATCAAAGACTTAAAATTCTGAGGGGAGATGCATCTATAAGCATCTCATAGCTGCTCTGACCGGTGGGAGGGGGCCCTCTTGTTAAAATGTTAAGCAGCAGAAGCACTTTTTTGTCACCTGCGTGTGTGTGTGTTTTCTTATTGACCAGATCATCATTGAGCTATTTCCCCGCTGACTGAAACCACATGAGTCAATTCCTTTGCTTGTCTCAAACTGCATTTGCATTGCTCCCTTGGCATTTGTGCTGTTTTCATGTAATCAGCGTACTGGAAGCAAGTAGCTTCTAACACAAAGGGTTAATAGGCAAGTCTGTGGTGCCAGCGAAAGAACAGATTGGAGTTACTCACCCCTCCATTAATCATGCTAATGATGAAATACTTTGCATATCTAGTCTTTCTCCCATCACAGTATTACCAGCACAAAACTGGCTTTTAACATCATTATGTAACACCCTGACTGAGGCGAATTTCAATGTTCACACGCAAATGCCAACAAAACCCCGTGCAACAGGTTAAATAATTGTTTTATTTAAACCTTTGCTGCTACTTTTTAACCTGCGATTATTACCTTCCTCCACGTGGGCTCGATCAATATGCATTGTCACACCGAGTCCAATTGGGACACGCTCAGGACCGGCAGTGGGCTGGGTGATGCAACATCTTGCAATAAACATTGTGCTGTAAGAGTATGTAACCCAGCGGCTAGCAGCGCAAGCAAAACCCAAGTTCAGAGGAAAAAAAAGGAACATACGCACAGGCATGCACGCAGATTTGATTAGAATAAAAGACAAGAATTTGTTTATTTTGTCCTCGACGCCCTCGATTGTCCTCGCTTCCCGTTTCCTTCCCTCTCACTTAAGTTGGACTTGACTAAGGGCCCAGGGGTCACCGTTACTGAGATGACCCACCTCATTGATCACATGACAAGAATTAATTAAAGGGGAGATCAATGGGACATCCTTCTAGTTTGAAGTATAGCAGAGGGAGTCTGCTTGATAATGGTCAGACCCCTGAGGACTCAGTGTGTGTGTGTGTGTGTGTGTGTGTGTGTGTGTGTGCTGCTTCTTAAATGAGAGTATGTGCTGGGTTATCACTCACCAGCTCTTGTTAATGGCCCTTTTTTTCCAACCTGTCTAAGCATGTGTAACTAATACCTAGTTCACACAAATTGTTTACGCTGCAAAAACACAAACTCGGAGCTTCTGTGCCTCTTAAAATGCTTCTTATTAGGAATTTACAGACAATCTGAGTGCAAAGGATTCATAGCTGGATTAACCTTTTAGTTCATCACTTACACAGATAATACAGTAAAGCCTTTAATTACCTTCTCAGTTGTGACATTTCCCCTCTTTTCTTTACTTGGTTGCTTCTTCCGTTGGTCACGTTAAATTATCATATTTTCAGGTAGTTTTTTGTGTGATTTCTTTTTTTCCACAGGCTTCTTGCATTTAGAGGTAGTTATGCAAAAGAAAAAGAGTGTAGTGAGAAAATGCCTGCTGCTTTCGCTGCAGCATGTGTGGTACTGAAAGAACAGCTCCCAAAGGCTGATGGTTGTAAAGGATGTTGCAAAAGTGCGAGATTTAGTGGTGGTTTTTATCTTCATGTGCTTGGTTAGTGAGCGTCTCACTTCAAGTATGCTTGAGAAAAATTGAATGATTGATGAAAATTCTGGCAATTTTTTTAGGTCACAAAACACAAAACTCACTGACACACTCTTGTGTTGGCTTCATTTTTCCAATCCACAACTTGCCTCTTAAGCCAACATTGGTTGCCCCTCCTAAACAAAAAGTTTAAACAGCAGGTGGGTGGGGCATCTCACAGCCAGGGCTCACTAAGGATAACTGCTCTGAGTGACATAAAAGAGAGCTAGGAGTAGGGAAAAAATCTGAAAGTGGGTGTTTAAAGCAGCCTGAAGTCTGAGATTTTGGCTCTCAAGGATGTCACTGGCCAGGTTAAAATGAGCACCCACTGTATCAAGATACAATGATTGAGCTCCATAATAGGTAGAGTAAAGATATAGGCAGATATAGCTTTGATACCATATGCTATCACTCTCTATAATACAATACATCTGCCTGGCAGAATGTCATCTGTCTGACAATAAGAATTTATGTAATCATTTTTATTTATTTATTTATTACAACATCATTTCAACTGCTGTGATAAAATAATTACCCAGATAAAACATAAATAAAACAGGTCTTATCTTTCTACATATGTCTTAAAATAAGGGATTTTTTTCTTTTCCCAGTCCTTTTTATGTGCTTTGCTCCATTTCTCATCTTGTTTCCTCAACACCTGATGTGGACCGATATCACCCAGCTGCTATATTACATCAAGCAGGTGTCCACCTGAGATGAGCTGCTCCATAATACCTGAGGCAGACGGTGTCTATCTTCAAAAGGTTGTAAGTACCATATCTGTAAAGGCAGGAGTCTACAGCTGATTGGGCCAAAGCTGCAAACCGTACAAAGGTGCCCCCAAGACTATCCAACACATAGTAGCAGGCTGTAAGTTTTGAGCTGGAACTGCGTGCACTGAGAGACACAACCAAGTAGGGATGGGTATCGTTTAGGTTTTATCCGATACCGGTGCCAAACTGGTTCTTTTGAAACGGTGCTTAAACGGTGCTCGAACCGGTGCTTAAAGAATGCAGAACACAGGCTTTGTCCAAAAAACTCTCATGTTCAGCTGTTTTAGATAACAATGTTAGCCTTTTCTGCAGCTATGGGGCATATATGGCATCACTCTTGGCTGGAAGCAGTGCTTAAACAATGGAAAAAACACAAACTTTGTCCAAAAACCTCTCATGTTTAACTGTTTTCCACTTTTTCTTTGGTCATTTTAGCCTTTTTAGCCAGGGTGAAGGGAGTATCTGCCATCAAACAAGAAGACAGCCGCATGTAGCTATGATGATGTTTGCTAGTTCACCTTACATGCATTAATGTAATAACGTGGTTAGCCTACTCAACGTAAATTACACACGAACAACATTAAGCTACTCACGCAGAGAAGAACGGCTGCTGCTGCCATCATCATCTGTCATCATTTCTGCTACACTGGCAGGGCTAGGGGCCAGGACTCTACTCTTCGGGTTTTTGGGGGATGTTGCTAACTCCGGGTCCAATAACAGGCACCACACCCGCAGTAGATGTGCACGGTGTGAGGTCTCGCAGCAAGCTATCAAATACGGCACATTTCTCGGCTTTTAAAAAAACGTTATGCGTTGCCACGTGTTTCATCGGATTCGAGGTGTTACCTCCTTTGCACAGTATCACAGGATCAGCTTAAAGCACTTGTTGCTGCTGAGTTTGTATATTTTGCTGTGAAGTACAACCAGACTTTTGACCACTTTGCCTTGGGCATTTTTAATCTGTAGCTCTGCTCTAAAAGAACGTACGTACCTGGACCCGCCTACTATCCTCGGAAACGTAAAATGATTGTCTAGAATCTAAAGTGTATCACAGCTCAGGAAAAAAAAAGCAACAAAATAAAGCACCGAAATGTGCGCTGCTTTTCGGTCTGGTTACGCACCGTTTATGTCAGATCTACCGGTACCCATCCCTACAACCAAGTGACTGAGACAGTACACAGATACATCTGTGCCATATGTGGACTAGAAGTCCTCAAGTCCTGATGGGAGACACCATCAAAGGTGGCTGAGAACAACAGTGCAAAGGTCCCGTGGGACTTCAAGTTCCAGACAGACAAGCAGCTGCTGGCCATCCAGCCAGACATAGTGGTAGCTGAAAAGGAGCAATTGTGCTAGATTCGACATTGCCTGTGGATGGTAACATCAGGAAGATGGAGCATGATAAAACAGAGAAGTACCAGTACCAGGGGCTGAAAGAACAACTGGAGCACATGTGGAAAGTCCAGATTGGTTCCAGGAGCACACACACACACACACACACACACACACACACACACACACACACACACACACACACACACACACACAATAACACGTTCACCAAAAAAATGTACCTCAAATAAAATGATCAACTAGATAAAGATTTTTTAAAAGAAAAAATGCATTTTCAATAACAAGAATTCCACGAAGCTGCACTCGTAATCACCGCCGTGTATTTGGCTGTGAGTGGAGACAACATCCTCACATTCTAAGGTCTAGGCTGCAGGAAGGAGGCTCAGTGCATACAAAACCGCCTTTAGGACCCAGCGTGTCTCCTTCGCAGCCTTTGTAGTTTTCTGTAGAGATGAGGGAGACTGAGATGTGCTTCTTGCTTATCACGATTCACATCGAGGCTCTAACAGCTGAGGAGGATGCTGAACAAGGAGATTTGAAGCCCGGATCAGCTCTGACTGCTGCTGGTTTACATTTCACTTCATTTCATTAATTAATTTATTTATTTATTTGTTTATTAGAGACCTTTCCTCTCACTGACATTATTTTCTATTTAGCCATTATATTTTTTGGTATTAAATCCTGAGACACTGAAAGTATTTCGGGCGCATTCCTGCTGCTGGCTGGGACTATGATTTATCGGCGCTTGCAGCTTGGCTCTCATGACAGACTCGCTCTCACTGGGTCTCTTTCAGACGGAAGAGAGCGGTGAATTGTCTTTAACTTTCTTGAGCATCTTCGACGAATTCAGCTGCAGCGGGTACTTTTTGCACTTGAGGTGAGTTCCCTTGCATTCGCCCTCACGCACAAAACAAACGCTTATTTTCATACTGTCATTCAGGCTCGGAGAAGAACGCGTGGGAGAGAAGATGCATCCATCTAACCTTCTTCCACGTTTCATCTAATCACATTTTAGTGATTATTTCCGCTTTTTTTTTTAAAAAAAAAATCGATTGTATTATCAAAATGGCTCAAATCGGTGCTTCATATTTTTGGTAACAGTAATGTTCAGTGAGTGAAGGAGTGAGACGCGTCAGTGAATACTAATTACTGTCAGTTGCCCATCCACCCTCCCTGTGTTTATTATTTATTTATTTTTAATTGATTTACGGCGCTCTGAAGGGAATCCCCGGAAATCAGTGTCATAAAATCTGACTGTATGGAACACATACAGGCTGTAAATCCACTGGCATGTCAAGCCTGTTAATGCGAGGCTCCATTCATTGCAGCGGCTGTCCTGTGTGTAGGTGTGGAAGCAGCCATGTGGAGCAGAGAGAGCGCTCCTTTACTCCTCGTCTGCCTGCTGGCTCTCACAGCCCTCTGGAAAACCAGGTGAGTGTTTTGAATGAGAGACCCCTTGAAGTGAAGACATGCCAAGAATCACACACTTTGTCTCAGGGGGCCAGCTCTGCTTATCTCATGGGTTTTTGTTTGTTTGTTGGTGGTGGTGGTGGTGGTGGTGGTGGTGGTGGTGGTGGTGGTGGGGGGGGGGGGGGGGGGGGGGGGGGTATAAGTAAAAGGCTCATCATTTCGATTGTATTTGAGTAATCCTCTGTTATTTCTTATGACTGGGCTAAACAATGCACAGTTTGTGTGGTTATTAATTTCCATTTACAAATTCCCATAGACATCAATGTTTTGAAATGCATAAATAAATAGATGGCTTTAAATCTCTCCTGTATGCTCTGCGCCCTGCTGCTGTGTGAGGACGCCTCACATTAGGCGCTCAGGTGTGAAGGTGTGTTTATGATATTTGCCCGAGTGACAGATCAGGTCAGTCAGGCGCTTACAAAGAGGCAGCCAGCGTCAGGAGCAGGAGGGGCGATTCAAATAAGGCCACGGATTTCCCCTCCAGGCTTCAGGATGCCACTGATACACTGATACTGAAAACTGGACTTCGTCATCTATCTCATCAGCGCCTTTATGTTTTCAAGACATTTTTCCACGTCCAGACTGCAGATAGTAGGACTAACAGGGTGAACAACAAATTGTTTGGATACATCAGTTGTTACATTTTAGCTAATTATTGTTATTGTGTTGTTTTGTGCCAAGAGAACTTGGAAATCTCTCATTGTGAAACACTCTTTAAAATCGTTTCATCTCTTTTTTAAAATTTGGATTTTAACCAGCCAAAACCAATGTGACACAAGTAAATGTAAACATCTTTAGCACTCAGTGAGGTCAATATGGATGTTTGAGCGATTTAATCTGTGTCATTTTACTTTCATTTCTAGTTGCAAGGTCCTGATTTTATTTATGTGCTGTGATTTGATTGTCACACCATGGTTGCTCATTGGAAAGATTAAAACTGACTCATTTTTAATATGATTAGTAACATCTGGACTTTTCTTACTACAAGAAAAAAAATCTGCGGAGCATATTAATCTGAGGCTGTTGTTGATGTTTATTTTCAGCACTGTCATTGTCAGTTTGATGTGCTGACAAAGGAAAAAATGTGCTAAAGTTGTGTAGACCCAATCTGCAAAAAATGACATAAGCAAGCATATATATTAAACTTTTAAATGTTTTAGATCTGTCAGAAATCTATCAAAACCAGGTGTCGCTAGCAACAGCTGCAGCATTATAGTGCTATAGTAGTGATAAAACATTACATCACTGGCTGTAATCTCAGGTCAAGTATAAGGAGAAAACTAGCCTAGGAAGTGTTTTCCCTGGAGATTTTAAACAACAGCATAACATGACATTTTAGTTTAAGAATAACTAAAGAAATGTAATCTTGGAAGTTGTCAGGAGCTGCACAATGTTGTCTTATAATAAAACCGAAAAACTCCTGTCCTCTGGAGTGCAACAGGTGTGCGCTCCAGTGAATCTCGATGGAGTCAATATTTTTACTTTTGCACATCGCCAGCTGCTCGAATCCCCTCCTTCCTAGCCTGCTTCTACTTATTGGTGTGTTTTTGCCTCAAGTGGTGAAACATGTTTGTTGAAGCTTGTTGAAGAAGATCTTTTTATGTGATAAATTCATCTTCACTCATGTGAAGCTGACACTTTGCTCTTCCTCTCAGACATGCCCCTGCTTGTCTCGCTGTTTTGCACTCTAGGGAGACTATAAGGATGGCATTGCTTTAGTAATGATAGCATTACTATAGAGAAAAACTACTCACAGCAGGCTTAACTGTAACATGGTGTTATAACCAGTGTTGGGACTGACGCGTTATTAAGTAACGCGTTACAGTAACTACGTTATTATTGTGGTAACGAGCATGGTAACTAGTTATTATGCCAAAACCAGGAACGCGTTACTCGTTACTGGGATTTAGATAGGCTCGTTATTCGTTACTTCGTGTGGTGGCTATCGCAGAGCTTCCACAGATTCAATAACATTAGCAAGTGGTGGAAGCCAGCAGGTGGATGAGAGAAAGGGAGGCAAGAGGAGAGACCCGAAGCGGCCCCTGGTCCGAGAGTGTCAGGTGAACTGAACTTCAGGTAAGAAGTTATGACCTGCAGTCCATCTGGGTCAGATATGAACCAAGTTTAGGTTGAGTTTATTTTCGTTGTGCTGACTTTTTCGTACTGCGTGCTAGCTAGCATGACGGAGTTTCTATACAGCTGGGTGGTGCTATGTTACTGATGTTGAACTTTATTTTGTTCATAAGGTTAATTATTAGAGTTGCCAACCGTCCTGTAAAAAACAGAATCGTCTCATATTCAGAGAAAATATTACGCGTTTCTTATTGAGGTGAAAAGGAACAGTTTGTCCCGGACTTCAGCTACAATGAAAAAGACACAAAGCTGGAGTTACTGTGTGTTTGCTGCACAGCTGCCTCTTCTTCTCTCCTGTTTCTGCTTCAATCGTAAAATTGATCAATGATCAGCTGATCGGCTTTTCTCTCTTGTTTATTTATCGCCCACTTTGCGCCAGAAAGAGGAAACCAGCGGATGTCGCGCTAAACAACAGCAGCACGTTTAAGCTTGATCAGCTGTTGTTAGAATTTATTTAATATTAATTTCTAGTATCAGCTGATGTTTGCTGGAGCCACAGCTGTAAATCTGCTGGTCATGATATCGGTTTGGTTATGTGGTGAGAGGGAAACATGAAGATGAAACCAGGAGATGTCCTTACTGAATCACCAGAGCTGTGATGGAGAAACAGGTTTACCTTTAAGGTGACATGAATGAGTTGAAGGGAAGTTATGAACTGTTTCTGAGAGACAAATAACACCAGGATCCTTTTCTAAGTAGCTGACAGCTGGTAACTGTGCAGGGGCGGGTCTAGCAAAGTGTTGCCAGGGGTCCATGTAGGGCATTAAAAGGGAGAGGGGGGCACAAGGAAATACTTTCTTATTCTCATTTAAAATGTCTCACTTTAAAAAAAATAATTATCTGAGTCTTACAACAAACAATTGATAGATTGATACATATATACCATCAGATCAGTGTACATCACTGTCACAACAGCGTTTATTTTCATTCAAAGGCTTTATGGTTTTTCCTATAATTGTGGGCCGGTCTCTAGTCAAAATGCCCGGGACGATTTTTTTGTCCCAGTCCAGCCCTGTATGCAGCTCATCTGCAGTCTGTTGTTACCTACATCTTCCTATTCAGAAGGCAGAATTTCCGAGTTCTGAGTACAATCGAAAGCAACACGACTGCAGTTTTTGTGTTGGATGTAAAAAGCGAGGATGGCTAGGATAGAATCAGGCGTGGGATTTCTCTCATGGAAGTGTGCACATTATTTTTTCCTTTCTACAGGGAGTGCAGAATTATTAGGCAAATGAGTATTTTGTCCACATCATCCTCTTCATGCATGTTGTCTTACTCCAAGCTGTATAGGCTCGAAAGCCTACTACCAATTAAGCATATTAGGTGATGTGCATCTCTGTAATGAGAAGGGGTGTGGTCTAATGACATCAACACCCTATATCAGGTGTGCATAATTATTAGGCAACGTCCTTTCCTTTGGCAAAATGGGTCAAAAGAAGGACTTGACAGGCTCAGAAAAGTCAAAAATAGTGAGATATCTTGCAGAGGGATGCAGCAGTCTCAAAATTGCAAAGCTTCTGAAGCGTGATCATCGAACAATCAAGCGTTTCATTCAAAATAGTCAACAGGGTCGCAAGAAGCGTGTGGAAAAACCAAGGCACCAAATACCTGCCCATGAACTGAGAAAAGTCAAGCGTGCAGCTGCCAAGATGCCATTTGCCACCAGTTTGGCCATATTTCAGAGCTGCAACATCACTGGAGTGCCCAAAAGCACAAGGTGTGCAATACTCAGAGACATGGCCAAGGTAAGAAAGGCTGAAAGACGACCACCACTGAACAAGACACACAAGCTGAAACGTCAAGACTGGGCCAAGAAATATCTCAAGACAGATTTTTCTAAGGTTTTATGGACTGATGAAATGAGAGTGAGTCTTGATGGGCCAGATGGATGGGCCCGTGGCTGGATTGGTAAAGGGCAGAGAGCTCCAGTCCGACTCAGACGCCAGCAAGGTGGAGGTGGAGTACTGGTTTGGGCTGGTATCATCAAAGATGAGCTTGTGGGGCCTTTTCGGGTTGAGGATGGAGTCAAGCTCAACTCCCAGTCCTACTGCCAGTTTCTGGAAGACACCTTCTTCAAGCAGTGGTACAGGAAGAAGTCTGCATCCTTCAAGAAAAACATGATTTTCATGCAGGACAATGCTCCATCACACGCGTCCAAGTACTCCACAGCGTGGCTGGCAAGAAAGGGTATAAAAGAAGAAAAACTAATGACATGGCCACCTTGTTCACCTGATCTGAACCCCATTGAGAACCTGTGGTCCATCATCAAATGTGAGATTTACAAGGAGGGAAAACAGTACACCTCTCTGAACAGTGTCTGGGAGGCTGTGGTTGCTGCTGCACGCAATGTTGATGGTGAACAGATCAAAACACTGACAGAATCCATGGATGGCAGGCTTTTGAGTGTCCTTGCAAAGAAAGGTGGCTATATTGGTCGCTGATTTGTTTTTGTTTTGTTTTTGAATGTCAGAAATGTATATTTGTGAATGTGGAGATGTTATATTGGTGTCACTGGTAAAAATAAATAATTGAAATAGGTATATATTTGATTTTTGTTAAGTTGCCTAATAATTCTGCACAGTAATAGTCACCTGCACACACAGATATCCCCCTAAAATAGCTAAAACTAAAAACAAACTAAAAACTACTTCCAAAAGCATTCAGCTTTGATATTAATGAGTTTTTTGGGTTCATTGAGAACATGGTTGTTGTTCAATAATAAAATTATTCCTCAAAAATTGCCTAATAATTCTGCACTCCCTGTATTGGTAGGTGGCACAGTGCACTTGTGGCAAGTAAGCAAGCTAGAAGACTGGCACTCTTGCTGGGTATCCAGTTACGGAAGCAACACATTAACAAGAGAATTCTGAGTTAAACCAAAGTTACTTTCCCTAGTAACTAGTTACTCTGAAAGTAACGAGTAACTTGAAGTAACTGAGTTACTTTTGATAGAAGTAACTAGTAATGTAACTAAGTTACTAATTTAAAGTAACTTACCCAACACTGCTAACCCCACATAGTGTACAATACTAATGACATTAAAGGTGCTTTTCAGTATTCAGATTTAGAATATATTGGTTTCTAGAAAGAGCAACAAATAAGGCCATACACAATAATCCATAAACATATATAAGTAGAGCTTTGTTGCATTCATTGCATTTAACTGGACTCTTGCAGCAAATTAATCTACCTGCATTTGTGATATTATTTAGCAAATTTTATTAGGATTGTTCTGATTTGCCATTGAACTGCTTTTTTTGCACGCAGACTTGGCAGCCTTGTATATATCGTAAAACAGGTTTATGTTTATGAAAGCCTTAAAGACAAACATCTCCCACTATATTCAATGCTAAGCATGTCTGCTGTCACCAACAAGCAAAGAAAATGTAAACATACTAAACTGCTGTTCTTGAATTAGCTGAGTCGGCTGTTTGTTTGTTTTTTTAACATTTATTTTTCTCAGTGTAACTATTGCTACCAGTAATGGTAGCCATTTTGCTGCTGTTTTATTATCTACCTCATTTCATTAAGTGGGAGATGCTGCTGCATTGTAGAAATGTACTGTTAGCCATTGTCCTCAGGTTACATATCAAATATATATCGATATACATCAATATAAACATGTATCAAATATCAAACACTGCACTGTAAGGCCCAGTAGTGATTGTGTATCTATAGGTACGCTAGCAGAATGTTGTTAGCACAACATCTACAATCATCTGTGTTTATGGCTAAATTTGATACTTTGTTTAAGCTAAAATAGCTAGCTAATCAAACTGCTAGCAGGATAATGTTAGCACGTCTACAATCATCTGTGTTTATGGCTAAATTTGATACTTTTACTTAGTTAAGCTAAACTAGCAAGCTAATCAGACTGCTAGCAAGATAATGTTAGCACGAGTACAATCATCTATGTTTATTGCTCACTTTAATAATTTTTTTAAACTAATGGGTCAGTTAGTTGGTGTAGGTTTCCTCTACAGGCTAATTTAAATTTTTTATAATTTTTATGACTCCCCGCCCAACAAAGCAAAAAAGAAAATCAGCATTTTGGTATACTCATATGATTGTGTTTCTTATGGCTTTAATACACAACCTAGAACATACTTGAGAATAACAAATCAAATATTTATATGCTATTTTGGCCTGTAACATAAATATGAAGGCTACATTAATCTAATGCTTTCAGTGAAGCTAATTAAAGGATTGTGGTTCAAACAGGAAAAAGAGCTAAAGATGGGGGAAAAAATGATTAATATTGTTTATACTTTCCCAGCGACTGCTTAAAGTAAAATATGCCCATAACCTGAGGCTGTTATACCAGAGCTGTTGACAGTGGTGATTAAGTAGAGCTTTAATGTGGGACATTAACTGAATTTATTTACCATGAATCTCTGCTGTGATTTGCATAGTCAGTTGTGTTTTGACTCCCAGATCAGATGGCTGGAACTGGGTCATCCATGTGCATGAGAAACATGGTTACGTGTATATCTGTGTTGGTATGCAGTCTCTGCCAGCTACAATAAGCACTCCTGTGCTTTTCATAAATCAAGCTGCTGAGAAGAACTGAATCTAAAATGTAATCAGAGTACTGCTGAAGTGTCCCCTTGTTGTTTTCATGTCTCTGCTTACTAGATCGGTGAATGCAGATGCCACATCTGATTCCTTTAAAAACAACATCACTCTGTTCACACGCATCCTGGACAGCCTGCTGGATGGGTATGACAACCGTCTACGGCCTGGTCTTGGGGGTAAGCAGAAGAAGTGCAGACATACAGTTTATAGAATCTAAATGAACAAACGCTGTTACGAAACAGCACGTGTGTCTTTTTTGTTAACGGCTGACGGCTCATTTGAAGTGAGAACACTTCATTTAACATCAGCTTTTCTAGTACTGATAACCTTTGGCAGCAATCCCCTCGAGAATAAACTGACAAACACACTCTGTGCACAAAACATTTAGATTATATAATGCTTCCCTCCACTTCCTGGAAAGTAACAGCAGCCAAAGTGGCCACATTTAACCCTGCAGAGAGTTTTACTCTTGCTTGACTTTTTAGGGAAAAACCAAAGTGAGAATATTTGTGTAAAACATAAGGAAAGACACTGTATGTGTGGATAATGACACTGTGTAGCTGGTTTGTGCTGTCTTAGTGTTTTGTAGCTGCACTGCACAGTAGGAAGGTGGCTTGGAATTACATGGTATGGTTACATGTATAAATGGTTGATGTCCTCAGATGAGTAAATTAAAAAGTGTTAAAAATAAAATATTTAGATCAGAATATAAACACTTTTGGTGTGTGCTCTGATGCTGGGGCCATTAAAAAGAGCTTCCTGAGAGCTCCCTTAAATGTTTGATAAATTTAAATTTTTAAAAGCATAACAGGCTTTTGGTATTTTTTGCTTCACACTTTCTGCAGAAGGCAGCGTTTGGATTTTGTTGTTTGAAGAACCACATCGCCTCACGCACGCAGCAGCGCTCCACTCGTCATTCTCACATCTCCCGTTATCCTTCATGTTTGGGCATTTCCAGCTGGCCCCTCAGCCCAAAGCTGAGCTCCTCCCTCAGGATTTGGTGCCATTTGAAATTCAAATTCCTGGGGCCATCAGCCCAGCCCAGGAGCTACCATATGTGGAACAGACCTCCTTTAGCTTGGCAGCACTCAGCCTATTCAAATGGCCCTACAGTAACAGTCCTGCCAGCTTATTTACTGTGCAGAAAAAGCCCCAATGTATGAAGAAAGCTCAGGTATCTAGAAAATGCAGAAATATAGAATGTATCTTTGTGTTTTTGATATTTCACAAACGCTTGATACACCAAAACAGACTGATAGGATCGCGCCAGTAAAAACCTGATGCTTTTGGACCAACAGCTAGCAGTGAATAAGTGTCTGTGTAACACACAGACTCAGCGATCTGACGTAAAACACTTAAATAAAACATTAGAGCATAAATCAGAAACTTTTGAAGTGTGTTCCTCTACAGGAGCACAGCCTCGTAACGCTCACAGTGTAGTAGCACACTGTACCCATTAATGTACGGAGGAAACAAACAGCTACAGAAACGACATCCGATGTTTTCCACACGGCAGAAACATTAGATCTGTATGTCTCATCTGTGTGTGTGCGTTGGGGGAACACATCGTGTTAACGCTTCACTGGACTTTGGCTTATGACATATTTATAACAACTGAAAAAGAGCCTCCTCACAGCTGCACGAGCATGCTCACTCATACATACAGTAAACTCAGGGTCAAAGGGTGAGTGTTTTTGACAGTTCTCATGGTCTAAGCATAAGCATTCACAAAGAAAGAGAGAAAAAGGGAAAAGCAGCTTGAATGCCAGTGTCATCAAACATTCAGTCATTTATGTAGAGGCTAATTACACATGCAGAGTATAGTATAAAATCTATTTTCTCCCTGTAGCAGTTTAAATGTTTCACTATCCTCCATCATTAAAGATGCTTAGAATAGTTACAACTGTGGACATAACACGGACACAATGCAAATCAATGAATAACTACAGCCTGATAAACCAGGGAGGTATAGGTATGGTATTTTACAGTTTGTAGCAATGATTATATGATAAAGATTGGGAAGATGAACCCACGTTTCCCTTTGTGGGGTTTCAGGGGAGAAGAAAAAAGCAGCTACAATTTCTTTAACCATGAGTGAATAGCTGTGTGGGTTTAGGCTGCGAATGTCTCCAGAATTTACTTAGAACAAATTTACTTAAAGCAGGCTTTCACGTGCATAACTGTGTATTTTCTCTGATATAGATAATGTAACTAGACTGTGGACTAAATTGTTTTAATCTGACATTTATTTTTCATACTTGTCATCTGTTTCAAGTGCTCTTTTGAAAATGCAGCATTTTTTTCCAGACACTTTCACTGAAGTTGAGCCAGGCTGCAGAAAGTGAACAGAGAACACACAGTTGCTCCTCATCATCATTAGTGTGACTGTGAGGAAGCTCACTTCTGTTCGTATTCACACTTCTGCCACTAATTTGCTTTTCACCCCCTCCAGAAATTTGTCACCTATCCATGACTTCATGCTCAGCGCTATACCTATCAGAGACAGTTACATGTCAAAAGGTTTTTATTGTCTAAAATCGAACATTTCTCATTTACTGGGAAGTAACCATAGGCAACAACAAAAAGTCCTTTTGATGTTTGGGACCAGTGTTTTTTACTGGAGATGACCAGAATTCCAGCGCTGTCAATCCTGACTGGTGATTAACCGCTTAGCCCCACACATGTTTGATTATAAACCAGTCCATTTCATGTGTGTGTAACATCAACATGTTGTAAATTGGAAGCTCTTTCACTATTAAATCTCAAAGGATCATCAAGAAAATCTTTGCAACGATAAACCTAATCATGGAAACTTTAAACAAGCTAAAAGTAGCTAAAGCTAAAGTTATCCAGAGCTCAGAGCCATCCACAGGCGAAGCGGCCTTGGTATGAGCAATCAAAGCAGCTAAAAGGGCAAAAAAAGTTAATGCCCTGTTATCAGGTGTTATCCTTTTATTCTTATTTGCAAAAGATGTAAGTACCTGGGATTTTCTGGTAATGTAAAATATTTTTGGATAAGGGTGAGGTATAGGTGCAGGAGCCAAGTTTTGGTTGTTATCTTATGCGTGCCGCTAGGGGTCAACTTTTGTGTTTTTCGGTAAGGTGTGTTTGTGTGAATGTATGTAAGGTAGACACGTAATTAGCGGCAGGTGTGTTGTTGTTCAGTTTGTGACTGTTGTGCTGTTATGATATGGTGATGGATAAAGAAAGCTGTTGACAGAAATGCAACTGATGGAAGAGCAATCAAGATTAAATACGAATAAGATAGTGGTGGTGGTCAGAGGGCCCGGTGGCGCCAGTGTCCGGCAGCCTCGCCTCTGTCAGTGCGCCCCGGGGTGGCTGTGGCTACAATGTAGCTTGCCAGCACCAGTGTGTGAATGTGTGTGTGAATGGGTGGATGACTGGATGTGTAAAGCGCTTTGGGGTCCTTAGGGACTAGTAAAGCGCTATACAAATACAGGCCATTTACCATTTTTTCAAGATAAGTAGCAGGAGTTATTGGACTGTAACAAGTTTAACAAGTTCATTCATATCAGTGGCATCGCGTCAACTTGAATTGGGAATTGGATATTGTGAATTCACAAACTTACTAAAATGAAATTAATATACAGGAAATGTTCTAGGTTTTATTCCTTCTTTAAAATTTGACGTTATGACCTGAGATGTTTTGAGTTTGTCATACCTATTCTGAAGAATACTGCTACACAGTAAAGAAAGACTAAAACTAATAAAAACTCAACTGAAACCAAACATTTCCAAACAACAAAGACGAGTAAACCTCTTCTGGAAACAAACTGAAACTGATCCAATCTGAATTAAATAAAAAATATCAAGCTATAAAAATTAATATAATCACGTCTTGCGTCTTCTAATTGGACTCTCATTTTTAAATGATGCCAATGCCATGGTTTCTACTGCTTTGTGCTAAAATGTCAAAAAAAAAAATTATAACTGCACAGACCAAATAGTTCACCAGTATTATTCACTGCAGCTGCAACAGGCGTCGACGTGTGAAGAGGGTTAACTGACCTTCCTTCCTCACCTGTGTGACGGAGTAATCTGGATGAGTTTTTACACAATGCTAATTTATGAGCTGCTCCTAAAAAAATGTAGTGCTTTGTTCATTCAAGTCAAATCTGTTCCCTCTAACAGTCTGTCATTTTGCTGCTTCTCTTCATCTCCATTGAAACTGGCAAGAGTTAAGTTGACATTTGGATGGTCTCACAGTGGAATGCACAGAGTCTCTAACACAGGCAGGTTGTGTCTTACTGATTAAACATGGTTCAGCAGGCCCATCTGTACCAAATGATTCAGATTATATGAAAAGCACGTGTTTGTGACTGCTGCTGAATAAATGAACTTTAGGTATTGTCCTTGCTCCCTTAAATAAAATATTCTAATGTCCTCGGGCATTAAATGCACTCTTGATATTTTTAAATAGTAAGCACGTATTTCCCCTGAAGGCAGTGCTTTTCTAGGTTTGCTACTAAAATGAATAAATAAAAAAGCTAGTTTTGCTTTTGAAGTTGTCCCACTGGTACAATGCAAATGGAGTGCAGCTACCATTTGGTGATGGATTTGGTTTTTACAGACCTGTGTTTGTTTATTCTTGAGGGGCTTTTGATACTGGTTTGTGATTTCTTTTTGTGTGTATGTGAGAATGAGTGTGTGTAGTCGTATAGCAAAAATCCTTTACTTTACTTGATTAAATAGTTTTCTGAATCAGACATGATAAATGACATTGGGCCTGCATTTGCATATAAAATGTTCTTAAAATGAAGAGCCAGCTCCATGAAACCAACAAGACAAGAGGGTGTTTTTTCTCATTTTCAAGCACCCTCTGCAAAGTACGCTCAATACAAAAACACAATTACAATGAATAATAATAAAACCCTCAAAAAACAAATCCTGATCATTAATGTTAAAGCTGTAGCCTCCCGAAATCTTGAAAAGAGAACAAAGGCTGTCTCCTTTCTGTTGTAAGCTCCATCAAAGTCCATCTAGAAGTCTTGCTTCTCAGCAGTCATCTTGAAACTCCGCCCCTTATTTGTTCAGTTATTTTGAAGTCCGATATACATGATCTTTCATTTTAGTGGTCAATTGGAATTACAGTAAACTACAGCAAAGTTCTTGCACCACAATGTTTGCTGTTGTAAAGTTATCTCTTTTGAGTCCTCTGGTATCTTTTTAAATGTCTTTGATCCTTTGCACCACACAGAACATGTATGGGCTTTATAACTGTTATAAATACAGTGCTGACTTGCAACAAGAATAATTCTCTAGGCTTGATTTTCAGTTCATTTCTTGTGTAATTTGACATACCCCAGCCTCTTCTTTCTGTTTTCTTTTCTTAAGAATGAATGGCTTCTTTACAGCCACCTTTCATTTCTAAGATTAGATTTCCAGTGCGGCTTCAGTAAACAGCAGATGGATCAGCCGAAGGGACAGATCCATCTCTCAGGTCCTGTGTCTGGTCTTTGCTGGGGTTTTTCCCCTGATTTCTTAATGACATGACTTTCAGAAACTGTTCATCAGCTGTGGAAAGGGTTTTAGATCTGCCACTTCTTCTTTTGTCCAGTTTCCTCAAATTGTTTGATAAACACAGTGCACCCCATACCAGGACATGCCACGTTTTCAGCTAACAGCTCGTTTGGAATCACCTTGGTGGAACAAAAAAATATTGTATTGTCAGTCTGTGTTTTCTTTGGCATTTTACATAGATTCAGCCAAAAAATGGGAAAAAATGTGTTAGTGACAGGTTGGTAGTGCCTAAAGACATAAAATAAATTGTATTTTTAGTAGTGCTGTCAGTGTTAACCTCGTTAAAATGACGTTAACACCATAACTACACCAACGCGGCAAATCTCCATTAGTAAGTTAACGCAGATCGCCCCGTGCGAGGGCTGCATGGCGCTAACGCGTTAACAAGCTAACCGCGCTGACGCGTTGACACCGCGCAGGAACTCACTAACGGAGATTTGACGCGTCAATTCGGTTATGGTGTTAACGTCATTTTAACGAGATTAACGCTAACAGCATTCATTTTTAGGGAAATTGGTTCTTTGCTAAGTTTTCTGTTATGTGCAGACACAACACAGGTTCATCGCTTAGGTTTTTATGAATGAGTGACTGATAGGTCAATGTGAAGTGGCTTAACAAACAAAAACTGTCACCTGACAATAGTCAGCTGCAAGGACTGGACTGGAAATGAATAGAAATAGCAGCCAGTGTCAATGTCATTGGCTCAAGACTAATAAAAAAAAAGTCTCTTCAGAACCATAATATGGAGAAAAAAGGGATGGCACAAGAACTCTGCACAGTACTGTGTGCCAAAAGCATCAGCTTTAATAGTAAATATCACAACTCGACAAGACTCTGTAAAAAAGAAAGAAAGAATGGATTTACAACAAAGTACAAAGAATAACTACAAAATACTAAACAGTGAAGAAATGCAATGAGACTTCAAGGAAATTCATGGCAAACACTAACCTCCATTAAAGGAAAAACAGCCAGGAACAAAGAAAATGACAACATTATTTTTCCATCATATAAATAGCTAATGAAACCAGCCCTCAGCCCTGATACTATACAGAAATTATTAATAAACATGATAACTGATAGCTTCTTTAAACAGTCAAAAGATTAAGTAAATCACAATGTCAGGTGGCGAAATCATCCCTCATGAATTTTCCCAGTCTTTCTGTTCATCTTGTGTCATGGTGGCTCCTGTTAGTAATTCTTGATTGTACAATACTTTTAATATTACGTAGCAAGCTCAGTAAATGGTATAGAGATGAAACATTCACCCATTACAACACATGGCCAGCACACTTGGATTAAACAGGATATATAGTGTCACAGCCATTGAGAGACTCGGTATATTACAGTGCATTAAGCCCTTATGCTAAAATGCACCATTCTTTGTCACAAGAGAAAGTAATACAGGATATTTTTACTGAGGCACAAATGTATTTACAATTATAAATCAAACAAATGAAGGTCTCTGTGGTAGAGTAAAAAAAGTAGATGAATCTCAGTCTGCCTTATTTACATTCCATAGCCTGGTTTACATGAATAAATGCACCCAGTGGCATGTCTAGCTAAATAGATTGAACCTATTACTCCTCAGCCTGCCGCAGCCTCTGATTTACGTTATCTTATAAGCAGGTGAACGGTGGTAATATTTTATATTAAGCCTGTGATTTATAGAGTAGTTTAGCTGCATGAATGTTATCAAAACGCTGACTGGTTTCCACCGATGCTCAAATTTAGGTGGAAGAAAACATGTTTATTAGAAGCCAGGGAGAAACATTTGGCCTTTTTAAACACGTATTACTACTGGAGACAACACATACCTGCAGGGAATGAAATGTGGGTGACACCCTGATTGGTAATATGTAATTAAAGACAGAACAGTCAACAGTCAAACTGCAAACTACTGACACTGTTATCAACCGTTTCTGTGATATGTCTCAGAGGGATTGTGGATGGCAGCTCACCTTGCCATGCATGAGAGAGCTTTTCTTAAAGTGAAGTATTTTTTAGGTGGTATGTAAGATGTTTTTCGCTGTGTAGAAGAGAGCGTAGTATGAAACATGGAAGCTTTTTGAATCGACCAAGCACAAGAGATTTATCTTCAGTAAATATTTCAAAGAGCCGGAGTGTAGAGAGAGCGAATGGAGCTGATGCAGCAGCGCTGATGCAGTTGCACATTGTCACTGGAACGGGAAACATGCGAGGCCTTGCTTTTCCATAGCTGTGAACATTTAGGTCAAATTTGAACTTACATGTTGCTTTGATTCAATACATGTAATCTAACAGAGGTTGAGCGAGCATTTCAAAGGTCACGTGTACAGTTGTGTGATAAAGAAGGCACACCTTCTTACAGTTAAAGGTTTTACATATCAGGACATAACAAAAACAATCTGAATCAAAAATAAAACCATGTTATTGTCTATTTAACATGAACTAAGCCAACATGCAGAAGCAATGTCTGAAAAACTAAGAACACCTGATTCAAATAATCATTTTCCACGTGACCGTATGGGTCTCTCACATCATTGTGGAGGAATTTGGACCTGGATCTTTACAATGCTGCTTCACTTTAGCTCTGCAGGCTGCAGACTTTTGTCCATCCACAGCTCCTTTAAGGTTTTATCATTTCAAAGCATTGCAGCATCTGGATTATTTCCTTCTTCAGCCATTCTGCTATAGCTTTGCTGTGTGCTGGGATGATTGTCATGTTGCATGACCCAGTTTGGCCCCGTATTTGACAGTAGACTATTTTTCCTTATGGTCGACTTATAAACACAGTGTATGGTGCTGTGCATTATGGACAAACAGCTCCACTTTGGTCTAATCTGTTCAAAGGAGATTGTTCCAGAGGTCGTGTGGTTTGTTCAGATCCATGCTCCCATGTTTGTTTTTGGAGAGAGGAGGCTTTCTACCAGCGGCTCTTCCAAACAAGCCACACTTGTTTAATATTTTCTGATCATGAATGTTAACATTTAATATGAACAAATAAACAGTTGCAAGGTTTAATATGTCATGATTGATACTCATTAGAGTTTGCTGAATTTTAAGATCTTATGTCCTGATAGATAAATCTTTGACAGTAGGTGTGGTGATCTTGCACATAATATAGTTCTTTCTGTATGGTAATGATGACAAATAACTTCCTGAAACAACATCACACAAATGGAAATAATAACGACTAAAAGCCACCCCGAGTTTAGCTTAGTAATTGCTTTTAATATGTGATTACAGCAGCAGCAATATCCATGTAGCTCTGAAAAAGCACTTACTTGATGAAGCTCCAATAAAGTATAAGATCTTTGTGCATATGGCGTTATGACTCCAGCCCAGAAATGACTCCACGTATCCCAGCGCTTGCATATAGAGAGGTAATTACTGATTATAGATACACTGATAAACTGAGTAGCTATTCCTGAAAATGGAAGAAAAAAAATCAAAACCTTTGTTTAATACTCTGTAAATCACCTCAAGCTTCGAGGATATGTGGCAAACTTTTGAACAGTACTAAAAATGAAAGAAAGTTCAGCGTAAACTCGCTTCTTTTGTGTCTTGATGTCGTTAACAGTTTTTCTCTGATCCAGACAGAGTAACTGAGGTGAAAACAAACATCTATGTTACCAGCTTTGGACCAGTTTCAGACACGGACATGGTGAGTGCAGCAAACGGACGTTTATTCACTCTGCTTACTGTCATTTCTCTCACAGCCTGCTCGTGCTTCAAGAAGAAACAATAATTCTTTTATTTTCACCTTCATTATGTCTTCCCCTCATAAAAACACATGCAAACACTACAGTACTGTAGTAGGACGAGTAATCCTCACTGTGTCACGATGTCTATTCATCTGACAATTTTCATCTCATAAATTATTGAAAGTCTTCTTGTTATTCAAGTCACTGCTTTGTTTATCCTGGGCTTTCCTGTTTATCATTCTGAAACACGCACCCACCTTCGCATCATATCATCAGCCTCCCTTCAATTGCTAAAGGCTCATTTTTCCAAGTGATTAATTCATCGATTCAGCAGTTAAGTTCAATGCAATGTTCTCTGAAAAATATATGAACAACACGCCTCTCGGCCAAACATAAATCAGCACTTATAGAGAGTGGGACAAAGACACCAAATAATAAATCTTTGAGGCTAAAATTTATTTAAATGTATTTATTTATTTTTTAAATCATATGGCAAAAATCCCAGATCCAAATCACCACCCACATCTCATCAGCTAATTGGCCCAGAGGGTGATCTGTCGGCCAAATGATTTCTGATGTCTCCTTTTAAAAACATCTTGAACATAAACAGATGGACAGACAGACAAACAGCTCAAAGGAAAATTTCCTTTGCTTCAGTTTCACTGGCAGAGGCCGTCACTGATGACCTCGCTTATAACCCAAGGAGGAAGTCACTGCTAAAATCATCCCTTATATTCAGGTTTGGAAACACATAGTTTAAAGTATATTATTTATCTCAGGCTCTGCTGTGAGATATATGCCTCATAAAAAATGAGAAACAGGATGAAATATTCTCATCTGATCTGTCTGCTTTATTCAGATACTCTAGAGAAATTCAGGCGATTGCTGAGGTGGCCACATATAAGATTTATATAAGGTCCACCGAAAGGAAGAAAAACAATAAGATGAAAAATAGAAAAAAATGAACAGTATTTACTTTAGGGGACTTAGTCACAAAATGAGCAATCTATATTTATTATAAAAATGAAATACAGATAGAGTCAGATAGCATAAGGCTGCCAGCCCAGCATTTGAAGTGTACCTATTATTCTCATTTTCATAGTCAAAAAGCAGAAAAAATTGTAAACACAGAGACGTCACATAATAGTTAGTTACTGGGTTTTTCTGATACGTGATAAACCTGAAAATTCAGTTTGTTATTTTCCTAATAAATAACAGTTTCTAAAATATTTATATTTTATTGTGTTTTTTATTTATCACAGGTGGAATAATAAATATATATAACTGTCTAAGAGTTGGACTCCACCTGTTTGGAGACAGGTTGTCTCTCCCCAGGAGACCTGTGCAATTATTTTGCAATTAAAAGTGGTCACAGACAGGCACGTGTTGCACAAATAACCTCTGAATGACCAGTCTGTTGCCTCAACTACTTGAAATCAGGCTTTGACAACAAAAGAATTCACCAGGCAACCACAAATGTTTCATAGTTGCAAGGTAGTTGTCCTATTTTTGCTCTAGTGTGATTGAGCCACGATCACTAAGTAAGACTACCTAGTTCACTTGCCTACTGTGACCATTAAAGGCTTTTATCATGTCGAAATGTAGAAATAAAATTGACATGAAGAAAAAAATCATACTGGGTGCCATTGAGACATCATCCAGAAATGGAAATTCAGCTGATGTCACTGAGAGCCAGGGGGGGAAATGTATGAAACTGAGTATTTTTGATCAGTCTGAGCTTTTTTCCTTGCTGGCATTACAAACAATGACCTCATCGTTTTTAAACTTCAGCCATGTTTGGTACAAGAATTATCTTCGTATCTTATGAACAAAAAAGGTTTTTAAAAAGGAAAACAACCAAAAAAAGCTCTTATTTTGTAAACCAGCTCCATTTTAGCTCCCAGCAAAAAGGAGTAACATTGTATTCTTGTCATGGATTAATGCATAGTGCTTACGTTAGGACATCACAGTGGTATATGTAGGAGTTACCCAAAATAAACCAGTGTGCACAAACATCAAAGTGAAGGACCAGGCTTCCCAGTCTGATGTTGAGGTGGATGAATGTGTTTTTAATAATTTAGAAGGATGCAGAATGTTTTAGAAGAGAGCTCAAAGAAAACATTTACAGTTAGCCTAAACCTATGTGTCGTAAGAACCACAGCTTACTGACCTCATTTATGCTCCGTCTTTCAACAACCACACTGTTCACGTTCAGACATTTTTTTTAATGACTTTTTGCTAAACTTTACTAAATGAGACCTGAACTGAAATACTAAAGCAGGCCCTCTCAGAGTCCGAGCTGCTATACCGTATAATCCACAGTTTCAGTGTCCCGACATCTAAATGTCACAGGCTTTGCAACTATGACGAGTAAAAAGAAAAAAAAGTATCTCTTTCTGCTTCTCACCCTCACTTGCTGTGTGTGAATCACACGGACACGAACATTCACACGTATACACATTTCACGGTGCACTGATTTCTGCCCTTAATCCTTGCTGTGTGGTGTCTTTTGACAACACAGTATTGCAGGTTAAGGGGGTCATGTTGGCCTCAGAGTCAGCTTAGGAAAACAGCAACTGAGTAAGCTGTGAAGGAACAGGGCGAGTGTGGGTCTCACCTTCATGGAGACTCGCTATTTGGAAACGGGGATAGGTTAAGGTTAACTTCACCTGCCAGCTCTGCCTACAGAGCTGGCAGGTGAAGTTAGTTGTGATGAACTGCCCATCAGTGTGCAGTTTAGCATTTTTTGAGTGGGAATGAGCCTTGTTTTAATACATGGGGAACCTAAGTCATAAGAGAAGTAATAATATAGTGAGATTAATTCATGAACGTATCTCATCTTTTCTCAGGAGTACACCATAGATGTTTTCTTCCGGCAAAGCTGGAAGGACGAGAGGTTGAAATTCCATGGACCAATGAATATTTTGCCCCTGAACAACCTTATGGCGAGTAAGATTTGGACACCGGACACCTTCTTTCACAACGGGAAAAAGTCTGTGGCACATAACATGACCATGCCTAATAAACTGTTGAGGATCAAAGATGACGGGACTCTGCTGTACACCATGAGGTAACTCAAGGCACAGAAGCAAAAAGACAGAAACAGTGAGAATCGCGTGGATAATATACGTTTGCTGTCTAACTGAGGGTTAGACAGCAAACCCTCAGTTAGACAGCACTGATTACATCTATAAGGCAAACATGAAGCTCTTGCTAGCAATGTGTTAGCTTATGTTTACACGTAATGTCACATCATCACTGGAACCTGAAAGACTAAACGAGGCATTTCTCTGCTGCCCAGCACTGCATTTAAATACACGTCTTTAACCCTGCCATACAAGCTCAACAGCCAGAGCTGCTTCCAGTCGATCCATCCTTCTCCAGAGTCAGTTCAGACTGGCTCAGGTTGGATTTGGAAAAGTAAGTCAAAAAAATGATGATGGAAATAGACTTAGATGTGGATTGTTGATATTTTTCACCATAGCCATAGAAACTCGACTCCAGTCACCGTGAAACTAACAACAACTGAGCCATTGTTAAATGGTTAGGTAATGTTAGCGCCTCCTCTCCCCGCACAAAAACACAGATAACTACATGTTTGAGACATGAACCCAGGAACTCTCAAAGCCAGGCTGCTGGATACAGCTTCATATTTGCCTAAGAGACATGAGAGTCCACAAACGTTCCTAAAATAGAGAGAAAGAAAAAGAGAAATGACGTGGATGGAACGCTTTTCTTGCTAAAGCAAGCGTGAATACAGCAGCAACACAGAATCCCATTTGTTCAAATGTATTTTTTATGCCTCCTGTTTCTCGCATTCATTGCTGTGCTTGAATGCTATTTCAAAAAAGTCAATGGAAACATACATTTTTGTAATAATATTAATTATAATAAATTGCTTAACAAATTCAGACCACTTGTCAGAAAAACAAAAATGACTGAGTTCATTGCAGGAGATTCATGTTTTTATACCTAAATTTGTGCCGGCACACTGGACTCTGAGGAGTGACATTCAAACGGTAAAAGTAATTTTTCTATTTAGAAACACAAACATGTGTAATTTGGCCTCTCAGTAAAAACTAAAAATGTGCTTTACTATTTTTTCTGCTTTTTTGAAAAATAGCCAAGTTGAAGATTCATGGATAACAATAAGAATTACAGCTCAGCACTGAAAACATTATTTTGTTTAAACAGCCTGTCCTGGTGGATTAACCGTTATACATTAAAAAAATGATTTTTTGTAATTACCAGTATTGTTAATTTCGTCAGCTGTGGCATGAACCTTACATTGGCTGCTGGTCTGATACATTTGTAAGCACTGAGTATTTTTGCAGTGGTTGGATATTGTCTTAAACAGCACACAGGTATGCGGTTTCTTAGCACAGAGCTAACCTACAGTGTCACCATCTCTGCTGGTCTCTGCAGCACCTCGTTTGTTTTGCTCCGCTGATTACATTTAAGATGATTATTTTTGTTTCAAGGCATTACAGATGGGAAGTGTCTTGAATAGTGCATGAGGCTTGTGAGTTTATTTTTCTTTCTATCTCTGCTGTATACTTTTCATGCATTTGCAAAGTCTCCTCCATTTTCTGTGAATTGGATGCAGGTTAACTGTGCATGCAGAGTGCCCAATGCATCTGGAGGATTTCCCCATGGACTCTCATTCCTGTCCACTAAAATTTGGCAGCTGTGAGTAACTCTGATGATGATAGTGCCTGAGGGAACTCAAAAGTAAAATGCTGCTTTGTTTCTTTTTTTGTTTTTTCTTTCCTTCCTTCTTCTCACTGGTCCTTTGGCGAGAGAGGAGCCTCAGGAACAAGTGAAGCTAGAATGCATGGCTCAGTTTTTTGGCAGTGGCACAAACAACACTACGGATAGAGGACTAATTGGAAACGTCCCTGGGAAAAATGGGGAAACCAATGCTAAGCTCATCCAAATATTTTTGTTGGGTATTTAATTCTGCTAATGCTTCTTCACATTTGGATGGAATTTTTTGCTTTAAGCTGTTTCAAGATGTTGCTTTAAAAGCAATAATTATCCTAACTCAGTGGGTCATGTCTGAAATGCCTTGATGTCCTGTCTTCTTTATGTGGTGATCTACAGTATTTCACATTTCACGTTACTGTGCAGCATGACTGACAGAATATTTCAATTACTGAATGTACTGAAGTAAAAATGTTCCCGTTACATTAGACATTCTCAGGTCAGCAGACACACTCTCATATCCCATATTCAGTAAATTCTGTGGCTGACTGAAAAGGGCAAATGTCACTATGTATTGATATCTTGTTGGTGTTTCACAAGTGACATCATAAAGCAGTGAGGGGCTTTGTTTCTCTCAGCAGTATCATTTAAACACTGTAAAAGGTGGCTTTTCATTTGGATTTTAGAAAAATGTATCAGTTTACCTCCAATGAGTCTACCCTCTTCCTCTTTTTAGATGCCTACACAATCTCAGAGGTGACTTATGCTTGGACTCGCAATGCTTCCGAGTCTGTTGTAGTGGAAGGGGAAAGCTCTCGGCTGAACCAGTACGACCTGCTTGGGCAAACGGTCGGACAAGAAACCATCAAATCAAGTACAGGTAAGAGTCTGTCGAAGCCTGTTGGGAATCAAATCCACCTCTTGATCCTTTTTTCTTCTCCTCGCTGACTTCATCCACAGACATTTTCAAATACTAGAGAATAATGAACATTTGCCAGATTGGTTCCAGTGAGTATTTCTATTACACCCTTTGGTGACTAAACATGGCAATAATCTGAAGCCGTAAGAATCTGTTGTATGCCTTCCACTGCATCCACTTTGTGGAGTCAGCAACCTGAATATCTTTCTCACTTCCAGTGCGTTTTAGTGTGAAAATCAAACTGAACTGTGATTTTGTGCTTGTTTGGGAGGATGTTGAGATTGTCCACCTCCTACATGTTGCAGGAGGCAGCCGTAAGCCCGCTGTGACACGCTTTGCTAAGTTTTGTCTTTATATTACTCACTTTATTTGGCTTGGAAAATGCAGAGACATCTTTGCTCTGGCTTTTGCATGGAAATCATTTGACAAAACGGGAGTTTGGCATTTTCTACTGCACTGGTCTATATTTTGTTATTGTGTGTTTATCCTGGTTTGAAGACCCAAAAGCTGCATGGCAGGTGAGCTGTTGCAGTGACGAGCCTTTTTACTTGTTTGGAGAACAAAGACTGGCCGTTTATTTGGGTGGATTTTTTGCATTTACCAGTAAAAAATAACACATGCTGATGCATTACTAGAAGCAACAACTAACACGCATCTGCTTTAGCAGTCAGAGACATAACAGAGATTCTCTTGGAGAGAAGAACAACTTATGTCTTTCAGATGTCCTTTGGTATGTTAGCATAAAAACACACAGAAACTGAAGTGTCTGACTAGAGTGGAGAGATGCATTAAAGTCTAAAAAAAATCTATAATCTACATTAAAATGAGTAGCTTGCTTACTAGGTTTTATAAGGAGGCTTTTGACTCATCACGACTCATCCTTGCAGGTTTTAGATGTCAACACACCTGAATCACATGATTAGTTCATTACCAGGCTTCTGGAGAACTCCAAGACATGTTGAGAAAGTAATTTATCCATTTAAATCAGCTGTGATGGATCAAGGACACATCTAAAACCTGCAGGGACACCGGCCCTCATGGACTGGGATTGGGGACCCCTGATCTAGAGCAACAGATTGTCACATTTTACAAATCCCTCGCACAAATCCTTGAAACATCAGCGCTGAGTAGCAAACACATGGCTGTTCATCAACATCAATATTTCCTCCCATCTCCTATCTGAAGATTTGCAGAGATGGAATACGCCACATATGGCTCCTCCACAGGAAATGGAAGAAGAAGGCTCAATTTCATCATCAAAGTAGACTGTAGTGGACTATTTAATTTTTAATCTATTTAGTTGTGTTGTACTTTGAGATGGTTTCCGATGAAATTTTTAAGTCGCCACACCTGACTGAATGATTCTTTCTAAAAAGGGGATTTAGATCCTGCATTAAAATAAAAGTTCATGTCTTGCATTGTTAGGTTTGATTGCATCCCTTATGTCCACAACAGGAATTCTAAGATGGCGCCGGTGAGGTCGGCTGCCGTCACGACTGCTCCGACCACTTTTTCTTTGTCTTTGTTTTTTAAGTTAGTTTTCAGCGTTTCTAAATCTGCAAAATCATCACCATTGGGTACATTAGGTATGACAGTGACACTCTTGTTTCTATTGGTATACAATGTACTCACAATTCGAAGTTTTTAACTCCGGATCCGAGCTGGCCGAGTGAGATCTCGAGGGAGAACAAAGGGAAGCGGCGGCGGCCTAGAGGGAAGCGAGCCGGCGTCAGGAACAGGCTGAGAGCTCGTGCACACCGCACACCTCTGCCTAGCATCCTGCTCGCCAACGTCCAGTCACTGGAGAACAAGCTTGACGACCTCAGGGCCAGGATAAAGTTCCAGAGAGACATTCGGGACTGCAATCTCCTCTGCTTCACCGAGACATGGCTGAACCCAGCGGTGCCGGACCACGCCATCCAGCCGGCCGAGTTCTTCTCGGTTCACCGCATGGACAGGACACGGGACTCGGGGAAGTCAAGGGGAGGCGGCGTGTGTTTAATGGTGAACAACAACTGGTGCAACAGTGCGAACGTTGTTCCTCTCACACGCTCCTGCACACCACTCTGGAACTACTGTCCATCATGTGTCGTCCTTTTTATCTACCTCGGGAATTTACATCGGTCATTGTAAGTGCCGTTTATATTCCACCACAAGCGGACACGGTCACCGCCTTATGCGAGCTGCATGAGGCACTTACACAGCACCAGACACA
Source organism: Maylandia zebra (assembly GCF_041146795.1). NCBI lineage: Eukaryota > Metazoa > Chordata > Actinopteri > Cichliformes > Cichlidae > Maylandia > Maylandia zebra. Next base: position 31,514,330 of record NC_135168.1, read on the forward strand.
ACACCGGGACGCTGCACTTATTGTGACGGGGGACTTTAATAGCGCCAACCTCAAACGCGCAGCGCCGAACTTTTATCAACACATCACCTGCCCCACCAGGGGTGAAAGGACACTGGACCACTGCTACACTACGGTCCAGGACGGCTACAAGGCACAATCCCGCCCCCCGTTTGGCAAATCTGATCACGCCGCCATCTTCCTCATGCCAAAATACAAACAAAGGCTGAAACAGGAAGTTCCGGTTCAGAGGAAGGTCGCGCGCTGGACGGATCAATCGGTGGCCGCGTTACAGGACGCACTCGATGACGCAGACTGGGGCATGTTCAGAAACAGCTCAGACGATGACGTCAACGTGTTTACGGAAGCGGTTGTGGGATTCATCGGGAAACTAGCGGATGATACCGTGGAGACAAAGACTATCACAACGTTTCCCAACCAGAAGCCGTGGGTGGATAAAACCATCCGCGACGCTCTGAGATCCCGCACCGCTGCCTACAACACGGGACTCACAACGGGGGACATGGACCCGTACAAAGCCGCGTCATATAACGTGCGGAGGGCGGTGAAAGAGGCGAAGCAGCGCTACGGGAGGAAACTAGAGTCACAACTCCAACAGAGTGACTCTAGGAGCCTGTGGCGGGGACTAAGGACAATAACGGACTATAAAGCACCAACAACCGGTATGACGAACGCGGCCGTGACTCTGGCAGACGAGCTGAACACTTTCTATGCTCGCTTCGAGGCTGCAGCTAAGGTCTCCAACAATGCTAGTGTTAGCGGCGCTAACGGCTGCAGACAGGAAGATACTGCCAGCACCGGAAACGTGCTCGTCATCTCCGAGCATGAAGTAAGGAGAGCCTTCAAGAGAGTGAACACCAGGAAAGCAGCAGGACCAGACGGCATCCCAGGTCGTATCCTAAGAGACTGCGCATACCAGCTAGCTCCTGTGTTCACTGAGATATTCAACATCTCTTTATCTCAGTCGGTGATCCCCACATGCTTCAAAGAGTCCATCATTGTTCCTGTCCCGAAGAAACCCCACCCTGCTTCTCTCAATGACTATCGCCCTGTAGCCCTCACCTCAGTAGTGATGAAGTGCTTTGAACGCCTGGTCAGAGACTTCATCATTTCTTCACTACCAGACACACTGGACCCACTACAGTTCGCTTACCGTCCAAATCGTTCCACAGACGATGCCATCTCTCATCTCCTCCACACATCACTCACTCACTTGGACACTAGAAGGGGGAATTATGTTAAAATGCTCTTCATAGACTACAGCTCTGCATTTAACACCATAATTCCCTCCACACTCACCACCAAGCTGGAGCATCTGGGACTCAGCTCATCTATGTGTCAGTGGATCTCCAACTTCCTAACTGGCAGACCACAGGCAGTAAGGATGGGCGGACATGTCTCAGCCTCCACCACTCTCAGCACTGGAGCCCCCCAGGGGTGTGTTCTGAGCCCCCTGCTGTACTCTTTGTACACATATGACTGTGTGGCCACTACCAGCTCCACCACCATCATCAAGTTTGCTGACGACACCGTCGTGGTGGGCCTGATCTCTGATAACAACGAGACGGCCTACCTGAAGGAGATTAGGAATCTGGAGAACTGGTGCCAGAGGAACAACCTCCTTCTAAACGTCAGTAAGACAAAGGAGCTGATAGTGGACTTCAGCACTAAGCAGGAGAGGAACTACCAGACCCCCGTCATCAACGAGTGCCCAGTGGAGAGAGTGGACAGCTTCAAATACCTCGGAGTTCACATCACGCAGGACCTGTCATGGTCCTGTCACATCAACACCGTGGTGAAAAAGGCCCGACAGCGTCTCTACCACCTCAGACGCTTGAGAGACTTCCAACTGCCCTCCAAGGTGCTCAGGAACTTTTACTCGTGCACCATAGAGAGAATCCTGGCGGGAAACATCTTAACCTGGTTCGGGAACAGCACCATGCAGGACAGACGAGCTCTACAGAGGGTTGTGCGGTCAGCTGAGCGCACCATCCGCTCCGAGCTCCCTGACCTGCACTCAATCTACAGCAGGCGGTGCTGGACCAAGGCCAGGAAGATCGTGAAGGACCTCAGCCATCCCAACAACAGACTGTTCTCTCTGTTGAGGTCAGGAAAGCGATTCCGCTCCCTGAAGACCAACACAGAGAGACTGAGGAGGAGCTTCTTCCCGCAGGCGATACGGTCTCTCAATCACACCACCACACAGTACTGACCCACACATACAGTTCTTACACACACACTGGACTTTCTGGACTTTGGTTTTGCACAACACTGGTCACTATATTCTTCATTTCTGGTTAATACTTGTACAGCTGCTGTTATTGTGTATATATTTATTTAGATTTAGATTTCTTCATACATTCTTATATAGTTCTATATTGTGTATTGTGTGTTTTGTTGTACAGTTATTTTATTTTCAACTTTAATTTATATATTTATCTTTATCTTATTCTTCCCAGTTAAATTTACCCTTCATTCTAATTTGTGTTGTACAGTTATTTCATTTTTAACCTTAATTTATATTCTATTCCTTCCTAGTTAAATTTACCCTTTTTAATTTTTCATATTTATTTCCTATCTTATTCATAGCCTTTTCCTTTTTTGTTTTCTTTAGGTCACGAGCAGTTGTCCAAGCATTTCACTACATATCGTACTGTGTATGACTGTGTACGTGACAAATAAAATTTGAATTTGAATTTGAAAACTAAAACTAAAAATAAGCAAAATATAAAATATATTCTAATTCTGTGTTTTAGTTATGAACCTACTTGGATGAAGTTCTTGCTTATTTTATAAATACATTCACTAATGTATGCTTGTCTGCTCTAATGTTATTGGCTTTACCATGATGCTTGCATACTATATCATTTATACAGGGTATACGGCTAACTAGCTTAACATTACTACTGTATTTAAAAGACAGGCCTGGAGTTTTCCGAAAACAAGAAAGGGGTAAGAGCTGTGCTTGTAAAAACTCACTTGCTGATATCAGGTCTTATTTTTAGAAGCATGTTGCTGATTTTGTGGTTATGGTCCCATTTATCACTAAATAGATGGTAAACTTCTGTTTAACATCTATTTATATATAAACTTCCAAGGACAAGAAGTATTTCATACTACATCATTCTGTATGGTTTTAGGTTGTAAAAAAAAATAATTTTTAGTTGGTCTGAGAGGTGTGTGTTCAGGTGAGTTAGGGTGGACACTGACCAATCAGAAATAAACCTTCCCCATCTGTACAAATCAACTGACTGCCCCCCAAAATGCTCATCAAAACATAAATGGAGCAAAGAGCCCTTATATTCAAATTTCATGACTGAGACTGATATTGGTGATTTAAAAAAACTGATATATTGGCCAATTTTTTCTTCTTTCGGACACACAACTATGCATCATCCACACACGTAACATGCTTGAAGTGTGTTTTTGTAAATTCTGAAAACAGTTCTCTTGTTACACTCTATTTTTCTTTGATTATATGTAGAATACAAGGAGTAAATACATGTTTTCATTCAGGTCTTCAAGTTTGAGCTGGGTTTTTAAAGCACAAGGAAACATGGCAGCAACGAACATGTTGTCTTGAAGCTTTGCTGGCTACACACAGAAATGGAAATATGCTCTATCCAAGGTAATTGGTTGTCAAGTTAAGTTATTTCAAAAAAGTGTTCTAACAAGCATATCGTTGACAAAGTTCAGAAAAAAAAAACAAATCCATACAAAAAAAAGTAAGAGATAATGAGGATTAAAAATAGAAGCAATACACTTCTACATACGCCAACACAGATGCCAAGAAACAAGATTGAACTTGTGTGTGTGTGAAGATGAAAGCGACACCATCACTGTCCAAGATGTAGGAAACACAAAGCTGGTTGTAAGATGGGGTAACTAAACATGCCGCAAGTCTGAATTTAAATACCGAGGCAGTGTGAGGCTACCAGGCTTCTTCTAAAAGGATGAGAGGATGATGGCAGCTGTTTTCCTTCAAACGCTGGAAGCGACAGAAATCTGACTTTGCGATGGCAGATGATGTGATATTGGTGATAAGCAAATCAGCCATAAAGGGTATTTAATGCACTGTAAGTTAGTGAGACGAATGATATGTTCTTGTCTTGGTTTTGTGAGGATTGTGTTCACATAAAGACAAGAAAAATGTACCTTATATTTCTTTTTATATCCTTATTATATATTTTTTTAACATTACATTTGATTCTGTCATAAACTATAATGAAAAGTGGAAATCTGAATTATTTGGGGAAAATGGCCCCCTGTTGGTAAAGCTGCCTGCTGTAGCAATACCGTGTAGCAGAATGAAATTCACAGCATAGTGATAAATAACATGCAGGAACCATTGCAAGTAATCCCCCAAGAGTTATTAATTTAGAAATAAATACCCCCCAGGGTGCGTACAAACAGAGCAGAACCAAAGCAGGTGGAGGCTGGGTGGAGTGGAGCAGGAGTAACATCGACAAGCATAAATAGGCCGCCTGATCGGTGCAGTGAGATGTGATGGGGTGGATGTGGTTGGTTAGTTGTTGTAGCAGAGTGGGAGCACTGTGGTATGAGAAGTTAATGCAGTGCTGTTTATCACCGAATAAACAGCAACAGTCATGTAATAATAATAACAACAATAATGATAAAAAATAATGACGATGTCAGGGGTAAGAATGAGTGAAGCAGAGCCTGGAGGATGACAAAACAGACCTGACAGATGAACCAACTTCAGCGGACGCACAGTTTATTATGGTGCATGTTGTCATGGTGACAATGGATGTTGCCATGGCCGCATAAGCATAAACTTATCAAAAAGTACCTATATAGCACTATTCCAAACACAAGTCACAAAGGGCTTAACAAGCAACGTTTAAAGAAAAGTGAGAAAAGTATAATAAAAGTAAAAAAAATAGATGTTTAAGAAGTGATGGACTGGCTTTATCATAGCAACTTCTCGTCTTACTGACCGATTTCTTTTCACTGTTTTATAAATCATACATAATTTTACTTTTAAAGTTAGTCCTATCTGGTAATAATTTTATTTATATAATGGTGGCTACAATTTTTAATAGAATTATGTAAATTTACAAAATAATTATTAAGTAGTCCTTTATAATAAATCTAGTGAAATACAAGTGCAGCGTTGCCCCCCCCCCCCAACAAAAAAAAAAATAGTGGCATAAATGTAAGAAGTGAAATAACATACTGGGTTATTATAAGAAACATTGGGAACCACAAGTTTGCCGTCAAATTTAATGTTTCATAGTTACAGAGGCATGTCCTTTATGGCACTGGCATGATAGAAAAGTATTGATTAGCCTTAAAAGCTACTTTAAAATAATACGTTTACCCAACCAATTAGAATTACTGAATGTACTTTCTACAGCATTTAGCAGAGCAGCATCTGTGGTGTAGGTCAAGTAAATTGCAGAGGATAAGAGATCTGAAAGCATCCAATATACTCACTGTCGCTGAGTGACAGCACTGATCTAATTTTAGTAATACTACTTCTGAGGAAAACCTGACAGAAGAAACCTTTCTGGATTTGCAGCTTTTGCAAGATGATGATAGAAGTCACGGTGATTATAGTGCTGAGAATGGGAAAGTAGGCTGTAATTGCTGGAAGGCTGACATCGTCCCACCACCACCACCTTTTAATTCTGTATTGTTTGTACATGGACTGATTGATTCTGGCTATTTAAAGATAAAGTATTGTCAGTTTGGATTAATCAGTTTAAAGAACGCTGAAACTTCCTTTGAAAATGTATCAGCCCTAGCAGGGGCTAAATTAGCTAAAAAGGGGGAAAAGCACTGTTTTGAACTTCTCAGGGAAGAAGGTGAGATCAGAGTGGAAATGTGAATAATGCCTGGGATGGATTATCACAAATGTAAAGAATGAGTTACATTTGATGATCATGCAAGAGTTTGAGAAATTTGCTCCTGTGGAGGATACTGACCTGAGGGTTATCACCTGCAGACTTTAAAGGTACACTTAAGGAAAGAGTGGGTGGTTTACAAAGCTTTGCTGTGGAGTTGGATGTCTTTTGTATGAGCCTGAGCGTGGAGAGTGAGTCCCCCTTTTCTCACAAGATGTTCTACTTTTTTCATTTCTGGAACTTTTTCATGCTGGAGCTTTGATGTATTTCAGGATAGAGTAGGTGAAAGTATTGAAGGAAAAACACAAGATCTAAACCTGTGTTCTTGTATCAAAGTCTAAGACCATATTTACTGAAATATGTGTGATCGTTCTGCTTTTAATAGAAATAAAAAAGGACTAGGTCTTCCTTTCTTTCTTTCTTTTTTTAATTAGTCAGCAGTGAATTTAAATACAGGCTGAAATTATAGCTGCAATGTTGGGTTTTAGTTTGAAGTTACACCGGAGAATGAATATGTGCATGCTACTGCATCCCTGAGTGTTCCACCAATGTTCCCTTTAGGTATCAATTACCAGTACACAGTATTTCCCCAGTGACTGAAATCCCCCATCAAGGGAATCCCTTCTGCAGTTTTATTATGTAAGAATACCCTTACATGGACTAAATTTCCCTATATAGGTTAAATGGTGTTTGATGCCTTGGTGGAAGGCAGAATGCCTGCCAGTGGCTGTTTCTCTTGTTTAGCTAGTCACTCCACATTATCTGATTGGCTGACTTTAAATTAATCATTCATTACTAGTGTGTCAGTGTGTGGTGTAGCGTACTTGCAAACTAGGTCATTTGGCACGAACTAATGCACTCTCTGGCTTTACAGAGACGGACATCTTGCATAAGCCTGAGAATATACCAAGACACTGTTACAAGAATCTCACAATTCAAAATATATGTTTGTTGTCTCAGGAACATCTTTTTGTTGAATGCATTATTCATAAAAATCCAAGCCTGAGCAGAGCTGAATGTAGTGATGCTTTACTTCACACACAGTGTGGAAAGTATTGTACTACTAAAGGACAGCTTAACTAAAGTGTTTTTTCTTGTTTGTTAAAATGCCTAAAATGCTTTCCCCTTCCCCCACACATCCAGCCAGTACTGATTAAAAATAGCATTCATTTAGAGTTGTTTCTGTACATTTAGCAAATCACATACTCTTAGCTCTTAAGGGACTCCTGGGGGGTACTTCTGGCTCTTTAGCTGCTAAATACTCCATCATATTCATTAGCAAGCTGCTAACTTCATCATTTTGTTGGTTTGTTGCTGGGCAACTTGTAGTTTATGGTGGCTTCTCTGCTGATACCAGCTGCAGGCATACAGCTGTCAAAAACACTACTAAATCAGTAGCATTGTGAGACGCCTTGTAACTCACTAGTTAGAGCATGCATCCCACGTACAGGAGCTCATACCTTAATGTGGCATGCTTGGGTTTTGATTTACTGTACTACCCCACTCCCTCATCACGCCTCCTGTGTTATCTGTAACTGCTGCTGTCAAATAAAGAAAAAATAAGAGTAAAATTGTGGCTTTTAAAAAGTGTTAGTTTTGAGGCTCAGCATATTTTATTTTGGCGAGTGACCATATTTGGAGAACAAAATAGAGCAGACATATTAGTAGCTAATGCTGGCTATCTAGCTTAGCTAGGTAGTCAAAGGGACACTAATAATGCTAGGGATCCTCCTGAAGGCCTCTTGTTGTAAAAAGCTTCCAAGTTGTATGAAAGTGTATGGCCTTGTTGGTGACCCCTTTAATCAATTTTCCGTTGACTTCATGAGTTCAGTCTCTGTATTCAGGTCATACTGATAGGAATTTTTTGTAATATAAGGCACACTTAAAATCCTTTAATTTTCTCAAAAATCATCAACGTGCCTTATAATCCAGTGCGCTTTATGTATGAATTCTAGTTGTGCTCACTGACCTCGAACTGATTTTATGTGATACACGGTGCTCAAAAATCTGTCAAAAAATGCTTTAGTACGACTTTGGTAAGCTACGAAGCCGCACTGCTTGATGGATTGTTGGAAATATTACCTAGTCAGGAGCCTCGCTGAGTAATCTGGGTCCAAAACTCCGTCAGCTTCAGGTCAGGTCCCAAAGTCAAACGAACACTGCGACATCACTGAGAGGTAAAAACTGCTGCTTTATCAGGTGTAACAATTAAGTTTAACATCCAGGTATCTGTGAAAACAGAATTTATTAAATTTAACGGAGTTAAACATGATATAGCATATTCTGACTGAGAGATTTCTGAAACAAATTAAAATGTACAGCTCTGCTATCAATTCCGACATAAATAAAGACAGAAAACTAAACAGCAGTGACGTTTGTAGCGTTGCTGAAGTTGGGCTAGCTGGTATATAATGATGTGCTCAGTGTTGCCAACTCCTCAGTAAGGAAAATCGCTATTGGCTGTCCTAAAAGTCGCTAGAAGTCGCTAAATGATGTCATCGCCTAATTTGCATAATTGGTCATGCTAATGTAATTGCAACCTACGTTGTTGGAGAGAGAAATAACGTCGTGGAAGAGAGATGAAGTGAGTCCTAAATGCATTTAGAGTTTATTTAGAACTACAAATTAAATTTCTTTTAGCAGTTATTGGTTTTTTTTAATGTCACAATTCCAACCCTGCTCCTTTATCCGGGCTTGGACGAAATAGGCACTCTGGTGGAGTTACTTTGTGTGTGTGTGTGTTTTTAAGTAGTTTTAAACCTTGTGATCCACAAAACAGCATAAGAGTAAAAGAAGAACTGACTGCGTTACAGTCAGTGCGGGAGCAGTGGCTTTGCTCATGTGCGATTCATTTGCAGTTTGGACGCACAGGTGTGAACATCTTCTGCAGTGATAGCAGCGTGGGGAGGACTATCCTCTGCCTGTGAGCACTTTGGCACTCGAGGTGCCCACGGCAGCAACCGCTGCTTGTTGACAGTAGGAGTGATACTTGCGTTCACGTCAAAAAGTCGTCATATATAAGTCTCCAATAACACCAGAAAAAGTTGCCAGATTTGTCGCTAGTCGCTTTTTAGAAAAACAAAGTCGCTAAGGGGGTCTGAAAACTCGGTAAAAACACTGGATGTGCTACGTGATCGCTAGCGTCACAGCTATGTTAGCATAACATAAACACAGTGAAGCTGGAGGATGAACGCTAACTTTTTTCCACTCGATAAAAGTTAACGTGAGGGTTCATGATGGTTAGGGACAAATGCAATCACATGGCAGGATGTTGTAAACGGACCAAACTTCAGTCAGGAAAACAGCTGAGATAATCCAGCCACAATACGAGGTTAGTCGTTAATGTACTGCAACTACATGGGAATAGAGCAGCTGCCAGAGAATTCAACATTAATGAATCAATGTTACAGAAGTGGAGGAAGCAAGAAGAATGAGTTGAGTAAAGTTGTTTCGCTTAATGCGCCTTATGGTCCAACAAATACAGTAGGCTAATTTTAAGGTTATTATTAGAGTCAAAAAAGGGAGAATATCCAGGATACGCTCACTGGGTAAAAGTATGTCAGTCGTGTTGTGATATTTTGATACCATGGTAGCATTTGCTGAGTATTGTTTTTGATGATATTATACAAAGGACCCTGTTTCTGCAATGCCCTTTGTTTGAACCTCATCTCCTCTTGCTGTGTCAACTGAAGATTTTATGGTGTGAAAGTAGATACTAAGGTTGGAGGGAAAACACCAACAAATCACTCTTTTACTTATCACTCCCTTGCAGAAGATGTTTCTGGGTTGTGTCAGAACTCACGGATGTAGGAGACTTCTGTATAAGATTTATAGGCCTTGTGAGTGCATCTTTATTGCCCTTGCTGAACAAAGGATTCCAACTGTCGAAGGACACCACCCCACCCAGTGGGCAGGGTCTGAACTGAAACTTGTTGTCTGCCTATAAAATCTGCTGCACAAAGAATAAACTTTGAGTTAGTTTGGGATGACAATTTAGAACAGTCTCCGCGTCTTTTTGTTCTTCCAAACTGCTCCCGGTACCCCGGCCGGTGCCGTAATCAACCGTTGATCATACTTGAGAATATTTTAATTGTTATAGGTTAAAGGATGAACTCTGATGATGAAAGCCCACGCCTCAGAGAAACCCGGAATGGAGTTTCTTACAAGTCAGAAGTATTTGGCCAATAATGTACGGTTTCTGTCCATTGTGTCATTTCATGGTAATTTTGCAGAAAAACAAACAATATTTCCCATTACTCATTTCTTACACTGAATTTTTTTTTATTTACGCTGCACCTACAGTTTAATTATTTCTTTATTTCCTGTAATAACATCATTTGCTGTCCCTTTATTCTAATGTACTTATCTAATTATAGATAACTATAATTGCATATTGTAATAAAAAAAATACTGAAATTCCATTCAGTTACAGGGGAATTACAGCCTTAGTTGTGGGCCAAATTATAAAATGTTATCAAAATGTTATCCTTGCCTGGAAAACCATTCAGTCTGACCAACATGATGAATGTATAGCATCAGTTGTTCGAATAGTATTTCTATAGCATTTCCAAATAACACATATTCCTTCAGTTTCCTTTGTATAGCACGTTCCCAGAGACTGAGGTGTTCTCATCCATTTAGAAGGGAACATTGTTTCCTACACTTGTTTTGTGCTTCAGTGGGCAACAGTGACAGCGCCAGAGTGGCGCTGTCACTTGGTGTTCGCTCGCTTTGTGGTAGAGTATCACTTCCTGTTCCTGCTCAAACACAGTGGTGTTTCTGAGTAGCTTTTCTGCTTAGCAATTTAATTAAAATCTTTTGATACATTCCTTTTCATAGTATAATCTTCATGTGCTTCATCTGAAGCACCCTTTCTGTGTACTCACTACCTAATTTATAGCCAAAGTATTCACTCACTGTCTCTGTACTGTTTTGCTAGCTTAGCTTAGCTCATAGCCGACTCGTTAGCACCATGGCTACTTCACCTGTCCCTCCTGCACTTTCCTGCTCATTGTGTCAGATGTTTAGTTACTCCTCGGCCTCCTTTAGCAGTAATGATATCTGTAACAAATGTAGCATATTTGTAGCTCTGGAGGCCAGGATTACTGAATTGGAGACTCGGCTTCGCACCCTTCATTCACCCGTAGCTAGCCAGGCCCCTGCAGCTGGTGCAGCCGAAGATAGCGTAGGCCCCGCTAGCTGTTCCCCGGCAGACCCCAAGCAGCTGGGGAAAGAGGGCGGCTGGGTCACGGTGAGGAGGAAGCATAGTCCTAAACAGAAGCCCCAGGTACACCACCAACCTGTTCATGTGTCTAACCGTTTTTCCCCACTCGGCGACACACCCGCCGGGGGTCAAACTCTGGTAATTGGTGATTCTGTTCTCAGACATGTGAAGCTAGAGACACCGGCAACCATAATCAATTGTCTTCCAGGGGCCAGAGCAGGCGACATTGAAGGAAATTTAAAACTGCTGGCTAAGGGTAAACGTAAATACAGTAAGATCATAATTCACGTCTGCTACCCCCCCAAAAACCCACCTCCCTTGAGACCGTGTCAGCTCCCAAAAAGACAAAAAACAAACTAAAAACAAGCAATAAACAACTTAAACATAAAAAATTACAAAGAAAGAACAATACAGTATCCACATCTGAACCAAAGAGTAAAACAGTGAAATGTGGATTATTAAATATTAGGTCTCTCTCCTCCAAGTCTCTGTTAGTACATGACTTAATAATTGATCAACAAATCGATTTACTCTGCCGTACAGAAACCTGGTTGCAGCAGGATGAGTATGTTAGTTTAAATGAATCAACACCCCCGAGTCATTCTAACTACCAGAAACCTCGAAGCACAGGCCGAGGTGGCGGTGTGGCAGCAATTTTTCACACCAGTCTATTAATTAATGAAAGACCAAGACAGACTTTTAATTCATTTGAAAGCCTGATGCTTAGCCTTGTCCAACCCAGCTGTAAAACTCAGAAACCAGTCTTGCTTGTTATCATCTATCGTCTACCTGGCCTTACACAGAGTTTCTGTCTGATTTCTCAGTTTTTATCTGATTTAGTGCTCAGCTCAGATAAAATAATTATTGTGGATGATTTTAACATTCATGTAGATGCTAAAAATGACAGCCTCAACATGGCATTTAATCTGTTATTAGACTCAATTGGCTTCTCTCAAAATGTAAAAGAAACCACCCACCACTTTAATCACACTCTAGATCTTGTTTTAACATATGGCGTAGAAACTGAACATTTCACAGTGTTTCCTGAAAACCCTCTGCTGTCTGATCATTTCCTGATAACATTTACATTTACAATAATTGATTACACAGCAGTGGAGAGTAGACTTTATTACAGTAGATGTCTTTCTGAAAGCGCTGTAACTAAGTTTAAGAATATAATCCACCCACTGTTATCATCTTCAATGCCCTGTACCAACATAGAAGGGAGCAGCTATCTGAACGCTACCCCAACAGAGGTCGATTATCTTGTTAATAATTTTACCTCCTCACTATGTACAACTCTGGATACTGTAGCTCCTGTGAAAACTAAGGTCTCTAATCAGAAGTACCTGACTCCGTGGTATAATTCTCAAACATGTACCCTAAAGCAGAAAACTCGTAATCTGGAGAGGAAATGGCGTGTCACAAATTTAGAGGATCATCATTTAGCCTGGAGAAATAGTTTGCTGCCTTATAAGAAAGCCCTCCGTAAAGCCAGAACATCTTACTATTCGTCACTGATTGAAGAAAATAAGAACAACCCCAGGTTTCTCTTCAGCACTGTAGCCAGGCTGACAAAAAGTCAGAGCTCTTTTGAGCCAACAATCCCTTTAACGTTAACTAGTAATGACTTCATGAACTTCTTCACAAATAAAATTTTTATCATTAGAGAAAAAATTACCAATAATCATCCCACAGATGTAATATTATCTACAGCTACTCTTAGTACCATTGATGTTAAGTTAGACTCTTTTTCTCCAATTGATCTTTCTGAGTTAACTTCAATAATTAATTCCTCCAAACCATCAACGTGTCTTTTAGACCCCATTCCTACAAAACTGCTCAAAGAAGTCCAGCTTTAGTGAAGGTTACAAATGATCTTCTTATGGCCTCTGACAGTGGACTCATCTCTGTGCTTGTCCTGCTAGACCTTAGTGCAGCATTCGATACTGTTGACCATAATGTCCTATTAGAGCGATTAGAACATGCTGTAGGTATTACAGGTACTGCGCTGCAGTGGTTTGTATCATATCTATCTAATAGACTCCAATTTGTACATGTAAATGGAGGGTCCTCTTCACACACTAAGGTCAATTATGGTGTTCCACAGGGTTCAGTGCTAGGACCAATTCTGTTTACATTATACATGCTTCCCTTAGGCAGCATCATTAGAAGACAGCATAAATTTTCACTGTTATGCAGATGACACGCAGCTCTATCTATCCATGAAGCCAGGTAACACACACCAATTAGTTAAACTGCAGGAATGTCTTAAGGACATAAAGACCTGGATGGCCGCTAACTTTCTGCTTCTTAATTCAGATAAAACTGAGGTTATTGTACTCGGCCCTGAAAATCTTAGAAATATGGTATCTAACCAGATTCTTACTCTGGATGGCATTACCTTGGCCTCCAGTAACGCTGTGAGTAACCTTGGAGTCATTTTTGACCAGGACATGTCCTTCAACGCACATATTAAACAAATATGTAAGACTGCGTTCTTCCATTTGCGCAACATCTCTAAAATTAGAAATATCCTGTCTCAGAGTGACGCTGAAAAACTAGTTCATGCATTTATTACTTCCAGGCTGGACGACTGCAATTCATTATTATCAGGATGTCCTAAAAACTCGCTGAAACTCGCTGAAAAGCCTTCAGTTAATCCAAAATGCTGCTGGGACTAGAAAGAGAGAGCATATTTCTCCTGTTTTGGCTTCCCTTCATTGGCTTCCTGTTAAATCCAGAATTGAATTCAAAATCCTGCTCTTCACATACAAGGTCTTAAATAATCAGGCCCCATCTTATCTTAATGACCTTGTAGTACCATATCACCCTATTAGAGCACTTCGCTCTCGCTCTGCAGGCCTACTTGCTGTCCTTAGAGTATTTAAAAGTAGAATGGGAGGGAGAGCCTTCAGTTTTCAGGCCCCTCTTCTGTGGAACCAGCTTCCAGTTTGGATTCGGGAGACAGACACTATCTCTACTTTCAAGATTAGGCTTAAAACTTTCCTTTTTGCTAAAGCATATAGTTAGGGCTGGACCAGGTGACCCTGAATACTCCCTTAGTTATGCTGCAATAGACATAGGCTGCCGGGGATTCCCATGATGCATTGAGTTTTTCCTTTCCAGTCACCTTTCTCACTCACTATGTGTTAATAGACCTCTCTGCATTGAATCATATCTGTTATTAATATCTGTCTCTCTTCCACAGCATGTCTTTTATCCTGTTTTCCTTCTTTCACCCCAACTGGTCGCAGCAGATGGCCCCGCCCCTCCCTGAGCCTGGTTCTGCCGGAGGTTTCTTCCTGTTAAAAGGGAGTTTTTCCTTCCCACTGTCGCCAAAGTGCTTGCTCATAGGGGGTCATATGATTGTTGGGTTTTTCTCTGTATTTATTATTGTGCGATCTACTGTACAATATAAAGCGCCTTGAGGCGACTTTTGTTGTGATTTGGCACTATATAAATAAAATTAAATTGAATTGAATTGAACATGACAGGATTACTATCTTCATGCTATAATTGTCTTCCCTCTAAGTGAAGTGATCCCAAGCTTTTCCAGAGAAGACTTATCAGCATCCATATCCTTGCTTGTACATCCCCTTCCCCCATTCCACAACACAAGCACCGGACCGGCATGCAAATTAAATTACAGAAGATACAGTGCTCCATAGAGAGTACTGACAGTGCACTCGATTCCTCCAAATTCCTGTGCTAGCACGTATGCCTGTGTCAAAGACAGAATAAGTCTTCACGTAACTGCTAGAAATACAAGCAGCACATCTACAGTGCTATTAAAGAAAGAGAGGGAATATTACAAAAAAAAAATCTTTGGGGATTATTCTGTGGAATTGATATCCCTTCTACCCCCTCCTTCCCACTGCTGAAAAAGACTTTCCTCTTGCCAAGTGGCAGCGTATATCAAGGCCTTCATTTCAAAATCATAGCAAATGAGCTATGTTTCTCTGTTCTGTTGCCATTGGTAACACATCTTTTTCTTTCCATGTCTAATCTTGGCTTCTCTTTGAGATATCTTCTGTTTGAAAAGACTGCCTGATACTGCAGCACTGGCACGGTTTCACCGCCTTGTCAGCTATTAGGCTTTGCTTGGTGGCCGGCAACTCTTACTGCCTACTTTTGCATGTGTTGATGGATTATTACTGTATATCCACTGTGCACTGCTGACAGTTAATCTATGTTTAATACTGCTTTGTTGTCTTAAAGCTTGAGATATAAATATAATATCTTAACAATGTGAATTGCATAAATATACAGGCACAGGAAGGCGTGGGTTTGCACTTGCATAGCTAAATTGGAGTAAGAAGATATTGTTTCTACTTGTGTGGGTTAAAACACTTGACACACTCATTCATCATGGCCCTCACTCCAGTTTTACTATTTTTACACTGATAGATATATAGATGAAAGAAAAGTGTTTTCATTATGAATAATAACCCAGTTACCAAAGTAATAGATGAAAGTCACTTAACTTACCTTTCTTCCCCATTCTGATGATCAGCAAGTCATCTTGACTAAGTCTAGATACCTAAATGCACCAAGTTGAATGAGGAGTTGAAACGATGTACTTAGAAAGTGGCCAGTAAGAGTATATGTTTGATGACAAGAAATCAGAGTGAATCAAGAAGCTGAATTCTTTGCATCATGTAATTAAACCTGATTCTCGTCTCCAGGTGAATATACAGTGATGACGGCTGAATTTCATCTGAAGAGGAAGATTGGCTACTTTGTTATCCAGACTTACCTCCCATGCATCATGACAGTCATCCTTTCCCAAGTGTCTTTCTGGCTGAATAGAGAATCAGTGCCAGCTAGGACTGTGTTTGGTAAGCATATATGACATACATGATGATTGTTAGCACCAGTGTAATTTGAGCTGACTGTTGTAGATGCTGGGTTTTATGCATGTGCTGCAATGGCAGTAAGACCTTCCCCTAGTTTTGTCAAAAATTAACACTGAATATAGGGAATTGTTGGAAGTTAATGGGAAATTCTGTGCAAAAGAAAATGGAATAATGAGAAGGGGGTGGGGGCAGTTCTTACAGGCCCCACTGCTTTTAAATCCAGTTGGCTACGCTACTGCTTGACCTGACTGTAAGCCAAGTGAAAGTAATATTAGTGACTCATCACTGGTTAGCTCACAGAAAGAAATAAAAACACCAAATCTCCTGAGCTCCAGAAGAAATATTAAAAGTTATACGAAATAAGAAAAAATAAAATGATTTTCTTTTCATATGCCTCACTTTGTTCCCCTGCTTCATTAAAGTATTGTGTAGCAGAATGTGTATTACAGTAGAAAAAACCTTAATAAACATTGCCAGAGCTCATATTATTGGCTATCTGCTTGTGTGTGTTTCCAGGTGTAACTACTGTTCTCACAATGACAACTTTGAGTATCAGCGCAAGGAACTCCCTGCCTAAGGTCGCCTACGCCACTGCCATGGACTGGTTCATCGCCGTGTGCTACGCCTTCGTCTTCTCCGCTTTGATTGAATTTGCTACTGTCAATTACTTCACAAAGCGCGGCTGGGCTTGGGATGGAAAAAGCGTGGTGACTGACAAGGTAATGAAGAAGAAAGCGCATCCTCTGACAGGCTCCGCCTTCAAAGAGAATTCATTAGCATTGTACTGTATGCTGAAGGAGGCAGTTCTCAGAGAGCTCAGAGAGCTTTGAAGGCATTTGTTGGAAGCAAAGGGAAACAGCAGTAATGGCCTCTTTAACCTTCCAAGAGTGGAGCCAGAATGCTGCAGCTACTGAGAACTAATAATAAAATCACTCACTCTGAGGCTCAGCATATCGATAAAGAACATAAGTGCAATCAGGTGTTCATCCCCCCTGGTGCTAATAGGTGCCAAACTCAGCCCAGGAAAGGTGAATCCCATCAATGGTCAGATAATGTGTAATTCTTTTGACACGCTTTAATCACAGAGAGCCCTTTCACGTACACTTTGGTCCAACATGAAGCCCCCAGTCATTCCACAAAATCCTTTTTTTACCCTTTATAGCATTTAGTCGAGCAAAACCATACATTCAAATTACAATCCCTATATCAACAGGGGGCAGAAAAGTTTTAAGAACATAAAGTGATAAGGGATTTAAATTTGTAAATGTTGGGATGTGACAAATGTGGCTTACCTCCACAGAAAAAATAGGAATAGGCAAAAATAGCTGGTTAGTATTCTGAGCAGTGTGTCTGATTCTTTAAAATTCAGTCTGTCGAGTACAGGCTCCATTAGTCATGAGAAGATGGGTCTGTGTGTTTTCTTTTTCTTTCGGCTGCTTCCTTCAGGGTTCAGCGGATCATCTGCTTCCATCTCACTCTATCCCTCACATCCTCTGTCCATCCACTGTCACACCAACCCTCTGCTTGCTCTCCATGAACTTCTTCCTTGCAGCCTGAGCTGTTGTGCTCATTTCTCATCGTGTCCATGCTGGTCGCTCCCAGGATCTTCAATATCTTCAACTCTGTCACCTGCATTTTGGCCCCCATCTTTTTGTCAGTGCCACTGTCTTCAAACCATACATTAGGGCAGTCCTCACTACAATTCCCCAGAGGTTGAATGTGCAACACCTTCGACCTTTGGGCAACCATTTTTGATTGTGTGGGTCATCTGGTGAGAGGCAATGTGTCTCCAGCCAATCACCATCTGATTCAGACTGACTGCAGTCACTCTCAGACAGATTGGTGCAGGTTTGTAAGTAATTGCTGTCTAATTTATAATTGCAGACAGATTGACAAAATGTTGCAATCAATCTGAGTTGGTCTGCACCAATTAGCAAAACTCATCTGCAATGCCTTTCTTTGTATCTGTTACCATCTACATATATAGAAATTCACATTAAACTGAAATTCACATCAGCTACTTGCTTTTAGAGTCCAAGAGTCCAAGTAACTAATGAATGTAAGTAGTTAATGTTAATTTTTTATCACAGATTGCATGTAACTGTCAACTTGAACCCCGAAAGTCGCAAACTAATAGCAGACTGACTCCATCTTATTGCTGTCTTGATGTGCCAAAGTGTCTTTTAAGATGGGAACTGAGTGTGAGTGGTTGCGGGCCTGGTCCCCATCTTTGAAATAGCTATTTCAAAGCTAAGAGGATCACAAAATCATAGCACATGGCCACAGTAATTTTGCTTGTGCCGCTGACTCCAACCATTGTTTTCCCTAGGGCAGGGGTCGGCAATCTTCAACATCTAAAGAGCCATTTTAGCCCCTCCTACCAAACAGGAGAAAAAGAGCCACACACACGTGGACGGACAGACAGATGCCAGATGTAATATTAGGTTTTTTTTTCATAAAGTTTCATTTATTTTTTGCAGCAGCCACAGTGAGGTGCCGACCCCTGCCTAGGGTGACAGTGACATAAAGTACCATTAATCCACTCGTCTCATTTAACTACATAGTGACTTGCCCTTCAGCAGAGCGCTTAACCCTCAAACTACCACAGAAAAGTCTTGATCTGTCTAAGAGTACAAACATGTTGTACGACATTACATTATATCAGGGGTAGAAGGAAAATCAAGAAATAAAATTTAGGTATAAACATAAATTTAAAAATAAATGCCTGGATAAACATCCAGACATTTATTTTTTTTTAGGAAATGAAAGCAAATCTTGCATAAAATCAGTTCAACGTAATGAGAAAACAAAAACAGAGAGGACGTGTTCTGGTCAGTGAGAAAGCACAAAATCTCAACAGAAATGATACCTTCATGCAAACAGCGAGAAAGATAAAAAGCACTTGATTGTCTTAGTTAAACAATTAATTACCACAGGAGTGGTAATTAAAGTTGCTGGCTCATATAAGTGCAGGCTCATCTTATATAGCATGACGGGTAGCATAAAAAGACAACAAAAGGAATTTTTTCTGGAGCTGCTCAATGAAGCAATGAACCATCATTTCCTTTAACCTGAAGGGGAGAATGCAGATTATCAGAGGGCTAGGTTTGAAGAAAAGTGAAAGAAATCTTTCATCATTCATTTGAAATTGCAACTGTAATGTAATTTTCCTGTCTCCTCATAAAGTTTTAATTTTCACCACGAGGTGGGATATAAGATGGGTGATGGAAGACAGTATTTAGACCTCCTGTTCATGGATAAGTCTGCCACAAACTGCACATCCCTGGATAAAATAAAAGTGGTCTTCATTCTGACTTTGCAAAATGTGCTCGATCCATTACCGGGGTCTTTCCGCTCTCTTCATGTAAATGCATTTTGAAATTCAGGGGCAGATGGTGACAAGTAAAGCTGCCTTTCCAGGTAATCCTTTTGGTCTCTCAACAGAAGAAAGAGAGAGCCTCCATCGTCAAGAAGAATAACGCCTACGCTGTAGCAGTAGCCAACTACGCGCCTAACGTGACCAAGGATTCCAGTACTCTTCCCACCATCGCCAAAGGCGGAGCGACGGACCCAAACAAGCCCAAAGCGGATGGCAAGGCCCAAGAAAGCAAGAAGACCTTCAACAGTGTCAGCAAAATTGACAGGTTGTCACGGATTTTGTTTCCTGTTCTCTTTGGCATCTTCAACCTCGTCTATTGGGCAACCTACTTAAACAAAGAACCCGTTATACCAAATATGGTCCCCTCTGTTTAAGAGACCAGTTTTGATAGCTTCTTGTCTGGGGTCTAAGTAATGAATCAAATACCTCCAGCAACTATGTACACAAACCTTTGCAGAGTGAAGCCCTGGACTGCAGTGTGACCCTCTATCTTCGCCTGTTTTCTACACTGTCTGCAGCACTTTTAAGAGCCCGGCTTTTTGTAAATGTGTATGTATATTTATATTTATGGTTTCATGGTGACATATATTGTACGATGACTCTAATTAGAGTGCATATTTCTTTCAAAGTATGTTTCCAGTTTCAGTACGTGGCTGCTGTACATACAGATCCAATGAAGAGTAAACACATAATCACTAAGAATCACGTTTGATTTCGGATCACTTCTCAGTGTGTTGAATTCTGCTGTAATGCCCACTTTCTTGATATAACAGTATATATTTTTGTCTCGAGTGAAAGGGACTGACTATCGTTTGATTTCTTTCTTCATATAAGAGTCTTTCAACTTTTTTTCTTTATTTCCAAGCCAGTGCAAAAACACACTTGTATAGTACTGTTACAGTTTAAAGCTTGTTTTATTATCTTTGACTACAGGTATGGGGCTTCAATAAAAAAAGAAAGAAAGAAAAAATCTCCAAAATTATCGAAACACTCCCAGATCCTGAAAGGCTGTGAAAAGAAAAAGATATGAAATGAGAATGTGTGGTTCTGCCAGCTCGATGTACCATATGGGATTACAGGACAATATCGCCAAAGAAACAAACGATACACTATAAAAAAAAGACATATTTCCCAAAGGTTGTGCATGTGTAATATTTGTGCAAAAAATGGGAAAACTTCAGAACTAGCTATACCCCAGAAAAAATAATTTATGTACAACAACAGCAGATAAACGGATTAGTTTTAGATCTCCAAAGGGGAACAGAAGAATTCAAGATTACCCATAAAAATTATTTTCTCTGGCCATCAGGGTGCGCAGATGACCCCACAAAAATAAAACAGAGCGGACAGAAGTGTTGCTTTAAGTGGTATTTATGCTTCTGTGTTAAATATACGCTGTTGTTATGTTGTAACAGCAAACTCTTTATGAACTTGCGCCTGATGTGGACCTACCTAGAACTGCTATTACGTTAATGCAGCCTGCATTAAGCCTGCAGCCTGCTCCTTGTGTTAATGCAGCCTGCTACAACTATTCTTGGCCTTCTTTTCGACTCTAATCGGCTCAAGAACGTCCAACTAGTGTTCTGGCAGCAAAACTGCAGAGTAACGCAGGCACCTTGCCACAAGTGCAAATGCTGGCAATGACAAACATGTGAATTGTACTTCTGCGTCAGATCCGCAAGGAACATTGGAGAAATCCAGAGTTTCCACAAAAGTTTTGCAAGATCCTGAGAAACACTTTTCCCTGCATTTATCGTACTTCCATTAGTACCCGTGAAGCTGTCCAGAACACTGCAGGTGGTTGCTAATGAATGTAACCCAGGCCACCAGGTCAGGGCACGCCTTGCCACGAGTGTTTTCCCTTACAGTAAGGACTCTCTTCAGATGTCTCTCTCTTAAATAAAGCTCTGATTTAATGACATCACAGTTTAGCCCAAACTCAAAATAAAACTCTATAAATCTCTCCCGTGGGCGTGTGTCTTCCGTCGCTATGGTTCTTTTCAAGAACTCCATACTGGTCTGGAAGTGCATGGATGTAAATCAAAAACTTCTTCTGGATTTTGCAAAGCTTTTGTGGGATGTCGCAAAAGTACATCTTCATTTGCACCTGCCCCCCCCCCCCCCCCCCCCCCCCCCCCAATGTCCCTTGTGAGGCTCCGTAACATTGTAAGTTACGCCATATTTGGAACCCCGTTTTAACCCTACACGGCAACCCATGTACGTAACTACACATCAAGTTGCTGCATGACGCAATGACTTGACTGGCATGGAAGGTATATGGAATAGGGATAAAAGGAGTTTCCGGTTACTACGGAAGTTAGGACGTCGATTTCCCGCGGAAGTCTAAATCATGCTTTAGTTGTAGGCTCTGCAGAGATTCAACACAGAAGTATAAATCTATAATGCTAGCAAACACTTTGCGTATTTACACACCAGCAGAAACTAAACAACATGAACATTCATTTTTTAAAATGTAAGTTGGATGTTTACTCACCTTTTTGTTCTATTTTAGTCTCTTCTGAGTCCTTCCATTAAATATATATATATGAGATGTCAGTTATAGGCAGGAGACTGTTTCACAGAAACACCAACCAGCTAATACCAGAGTATTTATTCACGCCTTTATTACTTTACTTTTAGTTTAGTACATCTATTTATAATCAGGGGTAAAATCTAAATAATTTCATGGGTTTATTGCTCTTGTATAATACAAATGTTCATGTAACTCAGTCTTTAAAGTTAGGGAAGTATCTTGGTGGTGGTTAAAATCCTGCAAAAATGTCCTTTGATCTGTAAACAGTAAGAGGATGCTGGACTCCAAGAATGAGAAAAATGTATTGTTAAACCTGTTTTGCTCATGATTACTGTATATTGTGTGAGAAAAGTCATGTTCAGCCCCATATCAGCAGTCATACATGATACTCTGTGTAAGTTTTTTCATGACGTGATATACTTTTTCTTCACATGGGTATTTTAACTTAATTTCTCTTGATTTGTTTGTTGAAACAAACTTTGCATGGAGACAAAATCTATGATTTTTATAATTTATTTTCATTATGTCCTTGGCTATAATTCATATTTCTCCAACATCCTGACAGAGTCTTAAACATTCCAGATAAAGGGATTGTTCACCAGGCGGATGCTTGATTCAGTGCACTTTTTAATAAAACATTATTTCAGTTCTTTATATCTGGTTTTTGTCCTGACTTTGGAGACAAGAACATAAATGAAGAGAATGAACTGCGTAGCTGCTTATTTTTCTTTTTAACTGTAAAGAGCTTAGTGAAGAAAGACACTGAAGATGGCTACTTTTGTTAGTCCTTTAAGTTCCAACCTTTAAGTCTACTGATGTACAAATGTTCAATTTATTTTTGTGTTGTTATATAAGTTCTGGGTACTTTTAATCACTGTGTTGGTGTGTTTTAAACTTGCTATTTAAAGAGCTAAAATTAACAGTGGATTGTAAAACGCCTTCACAAGTTTCGAACCACCATATATAGTTAATTCCTGAGCCTGCACAGTCATGTTAAAGTTTTCACAGGACTCTATTCAGTACTGCAAAAAGCTAAGTATACTCCTTCTATAGGATTTAAGATGGTAAGTAGCAGCCAGGTGCTGCTAATTGAATGCACAATGAACAATCTTCTTTGGAAAAACAAAAGTGGAGATGCTTGGCTGTAATGCACAGCACCACAATTAGCAAAAATGTTGATGTATATTGAGTTGACTATGAGGCCATCTGGCTCACAGCAGGGGCTTTGCCCAAATAAGGTCATACAACATGCAAATGATCCCAAGCAACATCATCTGAGTGAAACCCAGTGATGGGACCTTTAGAGAAACTCAATGAACTAAAGCAGCATTGAGAAAAAGAATGGGCCAAAATTCTGCATAGAAAGCGCTACTTTTTAAAGACTATTTTTACATTGTGGCCATTAAAGTTGTGATCTTTCGGGATCAGTAATGATGTTTATCCAGTCTTTAAGTGATGACGTAAGAGCCCTGCTTCCGGGTCCAAACTACTCTGCGTTTAATATGGCTGTTGTGTTTTTAACATGTTTTAATGTTTTGTATCTTGTTCTATTTAATCTCAACAAGCCCCTAAAAACAGTCAGTGATCACTGTCAGCCTCTGTTGGTTTTTATTGCTGCTGTTCATTTTAAAGCTCAGTTTTTAAAACCTTACAATGTAACTACAACCCAGCCCATGCAGCAGTATATTAATGACTAACCTCGTATTGTGGATGGATTATCTCAGGTGTTCTCCTGACTGAAGTTTGGTCCGTTTACAGCATGGTTGTCCCTAACCACTGGGAACCCTTAAGTTAGCGTTCATCCTCCAGCTTCAATGTTTATATTATGTTAACCATAGCCGCATAGCTAGCCACAAAGTAGCACATCATTATATACCAGCTAGCCCAACTAAAGTAAAACTTCAAACGTGACTACTGTTTAGTTTTCTGTCTTCATTTATGTCTGAAGTGATAGCAGAGCTGTACATTTTAATCTTTTCAGAAATCTCTCAGTCAGAACATGCTATATTATGTTTAGTTGGAAACTAGCGAGCTAACTTCCTGCTAACTTCTAACTCTGTTAAATTTAATAAACTCTGTTTTCATGGATTCCCAGATTTTAAATTTAACTGTTACGCCAGGCAGAGCAGCCACACTGATCATTTTATTAAAGATGAAAGAATTTAGACAGTTTGTAACTGTGTGTTGCGCCAGTGTTCGTTTGACTTTGGGACCTGAAGCAGAGTTTGGACCCAGAAACAGCTAATGACGTCAGACTTAAAGACTGGATTGGGAGATGAGGGTGGAGTTATTAGCTAACATTAACTGGCTTGGTTAGCATGGTGCATCCAAAGAATGTATGGGTGGATCACACAGACACAAAAACCTGCTATTGGTGGTATATCACCCAAAAAAACTCAACCCACTAGAATTTCCCTCATCAAAACTGGAAGACAGACCTCTTGATGTTCTATTAGTACAATGAGCCGTACAACAAATCAAACAAATTATGTCAGATAATTGCATTAAAGTGCTCTAAATGGCAGACACCACAAATATGGTTCAAAGATCCAGTTCACTGAATCAGTTCAGAGTGAATTTGCTGAGGTTACACCTAAGAGACAGCTGCCTGTAACCCACCTGGCAGCCAGAGCATTCCTGCGCATTATAATCCACTTCAATGCTTAATATAATTTAAACAAGTGAAGGGAAGCAGGAAATTAAATTATAGACCAGAGACTAAAACTCACCAGGTTTTCTGTAGCAGGTTATAAACATGTTTATTTCTGCTGTTACAGGGCTTCCTAACATCTAGTCTAATGGGACTGACTCAGCCTCAGGTTCTCATTCAAAGAACCAGTTTTCTTGCCACATTGGCTCCATCTCCGAGGTCACCGTTTTTCATGCTTTCATAGGGAAACAATGTATTTTACAAAGTGTTTATTTCATATTTCAGACCTAGTAGAAAGTCGGATTCTGTCTTTCTATATCTTTTCAGTGAAGCTAGTTAACATGTCAGCATTGGGAATTGCTATATAAACAAATAACAGGGGTTGTAAGATATCATTTAGGTGTATCCTTTAAAGCACAGTTTCTTGAATCCATTCAAGTTCGATGGTATTTGAAATGAATCTGAAATGTGTTATATTAGTATTTTGAGAACAGCTCTCAACTGTAGCTCAGTTCACAACAGCTCTGTAGGCTCCTGGGACCACAATTGATGCAACTCGGCCCTTCCTCAGTAGAAGAGGATTTGTTGTCAACCAGTGCTCCTCGGCTGACAGGAACTATCATTATGAGCGTGTTGGCAAAACCCACAAAAAGCCCTGTGGCGCTGAGCTGTTAATGCAAAGCTCGCTGAAGTTTCATTTTTCCATCCACACTGTGGGTGAGCGGTGGTCTGACAGAAATCAGTGCTGACGGACGTTTTATTTCACGACATCCATTTTACACAAAAAAACTAAAAATGGTGTAACAAGGCTGAAAGATTCATATGAGTGGAAAGTAATCAGTGCATATGAAGGTCCTCCTTTTTGTCTTCTTGGAATACAGGAAGCTCACTGGGATTTTTCTGGTGAAAAAAATCCAGCCAGATAACATAATTCAATTAAGTTCAGTTTTATTTATAAAATTAGGCTCCTAAATCCTTGTCTGATGAATCCTAAGGGTTCAGTACCCAGAGAGGTTTTCTACTTTTTCAAATGTAACCTTAAGAACACACGAAAAACATTATTACAGGTCATAAACATGTCAAGTTTCTTTTTAATCTCTTAGCATGTTCCAATTCTGTTGTTTAACTGAGCAAACATAGTAGCTGCAGTTGTATTTCTGCAGTTAAGCACTGCTCAAATGCTTCTGCAAAAAAAGTTCTAAAAGTGGGATAAAATAGGTTATTTGATGCAACAAGTGTATAATAGCCATTAACATTGTTTGTGTTGGGTGACCAGAGGAGTGGTGCCTTTGACCCCCATGTTTCTCCCCCATGACTGCACCCCTGGTTTTACACTAGTTTTATACTATATTAAAGTATATTAAAGTTTTAACACTGCAAAGAATTACACGTGCACGATGTCTTGCATACCAACAGACAGTCCTGTTTCTGAGAGATTTATGACCGGCATCATTTTTTATTATGCGGGAGAAACGAGGCAGAAGCGCCTTTGATGAATGAGGCGATGTCTTTGAAACGGATGAATGCAACACGTTACATTTAAAAGCCTGCCATTTATTATCGAAAGCAAAACAGCTTTCAATCAAACGCGTCGCCCAGTTTAAAAGTCTCACGTTTTGAAAAGGGGAAAGATGATTGCATGACAGGCAGAAGCGGGGACTAGCAGAGGCTTATTATCTGTGCTGGCACAAAGAAGAGAGGCATAATCTATTCTTGTGCGAGAGGCAGTTTCGTTGTCATAGCAACTGATATCCATTTTTATCCTTCATCTGACAGCCTGAGTGGGCGGGACTTCCACCTGTCAGTTATTTCCAAAGGTATTTTTATGCGGTGACAGTTGACCCCTGGACGCTTTCGATGGTTTCAAACGTGAGTGTAAAAATATTATTGCGGCAATAATCACTATGGACATTGCTGTATAATATTTTTTCTTTTTTTTTTTACATCCTTTCACATGAACAGCAGCAGTCGAGCTAGCTTTATCGACATTAGTGTCATCTCGGCAGATTAGAAGGGAGGTGCGCTAACCTTTGCTGAGTGTACATTTGAATTAAAGAGATGTTTTTGCTTTCTGTGCTGGACTAAACGAAAACGGAAGTTATTGTAAGGCTTCCTCTTGTTGTGTTGCGCCTCTCTTGATAAACGAACAACATTTCCCAGAAGTCCTTGCCGCTGACCTGTCACCCAAAATGTCAGCCCTCTGAAAGCAAATGCGCCGGGGTTATTATGATTACAGTGCTCTTTCTTTTAAAGTTTCGTTTATATATATATAATTAGTATATTTAATTGTATCGCGTGAACATTACATCATCATTATTTCTCCTCCCTGTCTTCTTCATGGCGTGAGGCTACAAGCGGAACCGAAACATGTCGTTTTCTATGGTGAAACGGTGCTGTGGGACGCCCCTGTTTAGACGTGTGCTGCAGTTTAAAATGTGCAGAAGGAAGAATCAAGACTCTAATGTGACCTACACAGTGTTTAGACACCGCTGGATGAAAGCACTGCCTGTGCTATGCAGCAGCTCCAGGAGGCTAAGCACCCAGTCCGACAAGGTAATAAACTGCTGGGACCTGGTACTGTCAGCGTGAACTAGATACAATAAACATTGATAACGATAATATTAATAATTATAACCAGGTACCCTGGTGTTACAGTCCGGAAAGGACTCTGAGAGTACAGCCAAGGAGCTGCACAGTCATAAAGTTGTTGCCTCCATTAGCCAGTAGCTCTCTGTTTGTCGCCCCCAGAGAACCATAAGCTGCAGTTACTGAACCAAGTGTGCAGCATGGCTTTAGGTGGAGTACTATAATACAGCTGTTCAGTGCACGCTTCTGCTGTTTTGCTTTTAAGGATGCTGTGGACCTGTCCAAATTCCCTGTGGACAGAATCAGGAACTTCTGCATCATCGCCCATATTGATCACGGGAAAAGCACCTTGGCTGACAGACTGCTGGAAATGACTGGTATGTTTGCTCTCCACACTCTACACTGTCAGCTTTTCACCTTTTCATTTTTTAGCAAATCCAAATTAATCATAATTTATTTTTATTTTTTTAAACGTCCAGGAGGTAGAAGTTAATGACACAAACTTGTAATATTGCTCCTGTCGAGAGTGCTCCACGAGTGAAACTCCACAGTGTCCTCTACTTAAGGGTAAAAGTAACAAAGAAACAAATGTGAGGCAAAGAGCAGGGTTGTGTGATGCAGTGTGACACGTGTTTCTGATGCTAAGAGGTGGTCTGAAATTTGAGAAATAAACGCATCCAAAAACAGGAGAAACTTGGAATTTAATGTGTGAGGACAAATCAGTTGTATTTGACTTTGGTTTCATTTCAGCATAACTAGATCAAGGATTGAGGGGAGCGTGACTTGATGGCTTTCTATAACTGTCAACGTGTTGTAGCTGTTTTCAGCTGCTGCCTAGTCTGGAGTTCACTGGGGATGAGCCCATACATCACTGCTACCCTTTTTCAGCCACACACTTCATTTGAGACTCACATGTACTCTGTGACTTAAGTTCATATTCTTCCCTGGGACATTATGTCAGTATATGAGCGATGTGGTATGAGCAATCTAAAGTACGACTCCTGGTCACCCTACTCCTGCTGCTGGAGGCCCGATAGCACCTCTCACACACGTCAGGGAACACCCGTCAGCAGTTCACATTTTTTGGTGTTGCATATGTTGAAACTAATTCATGTCATTTTCACTGATGGTGTCACTAACAAACAGGTGCGATAGCGAAGACAGAGAAGAACAAACAGGTGCTGGACAAGCTGCAGGTGGAGCGAGAGAGGGGGATAACCGTAAAGGCCCAGACAGCGTCTTTGTTTTACAACCACGAGGGGCAGCGGTACCTCCTGAACCTCATTGACACCCCGGTAAGGAGAGGTGTACGTTGGTATACTAAGTAGCAAATTCAATAGAACCGGGCTTTGTTGCGTTAACTAGCCCGACGAACCTAAAACCCCCCTCACAGCTGACAGGTGTCACAATGGCAGTTATCAGCTGTTGCATGCATCGTTTCACTCTCTTTTTCCACAAAATCAAAAGAGTTACACCCTTCTCCACTCAGAGACATTATCAGAGGAACAGGTGCAGCAGATCTATAATGAGCATTCAAATAAAACACTGTTGCTGCAAGTATGATGAGAGTAAAGCTGAGAAAAGTCATTAACCAATCACCACTTCACTTAGTGGAGGAAAAAAAGAATATTTAGTATAATATATTTACTTTAGCGCTTCCTGACAGTCGATGTGACATTTGCCATCAGGTCAAAGTGAAATTTATCTTATTGATTGAAAAGGTATTCTTGGTGATAAATAGCTTACAGACTGATCAATGTTCAAGTCTGAGCTCATTCGTTGCAAATTTATCTGTGTAAAAGAGCCTCTGCAGCATTGGGACCAAGAATAAAAACAGTTATAGATTTTCTGCATCACCAACTGAATACATGCAAATTCGCATAACAATGTGATCACACAGTTTGCGCTGCTGTAATTTTAGAGCATGGCTTCCTCCATCTTTGTTAGCTCAAAAGTTTGCATGTATGAAATATATTCTTTCTGCAGAGGATATGTTGAACTCTTTAAGAGCACTTCCACATAGTTACAGACATACTGTTGAAACTGCACTTATTAAAATCAAAATGAGCTGTATGTGGCCCAAAGATGAGTTTGTGATCCCCGGGCTAACATGCCATTTTCCCGTAAAGTTGTTTTTGCTCAAGCTGTGCATGTGAATCTTCTCCTCAGGGTCACGTCGACTTCAGCTACGAAGTGTCTCGCTCGATTTCTGCTTGCCAGGGTGTCCTGTTGATCGTTGATGCCAATCAGGTACTAAAATATGCTTTCTTTGTCATGTGCTTGCTGCATAAGTGTGACGATTTTAATTTTTTGCTGTCGTGTGAAGGGCATTCAGGCACAAACTGTTGCTAACTTCTACCTGGCATTTGAAGCTCAGCTGACAATCATTCCCGTCATCAATAAGGTACGATCTGACCTTCCACTGTTTGGGTTTGTTACACGCTATCGTTATAGTCGAACACATGTTTGATTCTGGTGCGTCTCCTTCAGATTGATTTGAAAAATGCTGATCCAGAGCGGGTGGAGTCACAGATTGAAAAGGTGTTTGATATTCCACGCGAAGAATGCATCAGGGTGAGCACTTGCTGCAAAAGCTGCTCTTCACTTTGCTTTGAGTCACTTTTCTGAGAAATGTCTCCGTGTGTTCTTCAGATTTCAGCTAAACTTGGAACAAATGTTGACAAGGTGCTCCAAGCTGTTGTAAACAGGATTCCACCGTAAGAAGGCTCTGCTGGTTTTACTCCTTGTCTGAAAAATATTTGATATAAAACAAAAACACAAACGTAAAATGTTACTACTTTTTCACAGGCCCATAGCGAGCACTGAAGACCCATTTAAAGCCTTAGTGTTTGACTCCAATTTTGACCACTACAGAGGAGTCGTGGCCAACATTGCCGTGTTTGGAGGTCGGGTCAAAAAAGGGGACAAGATCGTGTCGGCACATCTCGGAAAAGCCTACGAGGTCAACGAGCTAGGCCTTCTCCGGCCAGATGAGCACCCAACGCAGAAGCTGTACGCTCTGTTAATCCTCCACTCATTTTTCCCATTTCTTTTCATTTCCACTAAAACTGACTTTAGGATTCATCTCATGATCTCTGCTACAGTCAGTGATCGTAACGTTTTACATAAATAAAAACTAAACTACTTTCAGCAAATTTATATGAAAAAGAGTTTCCACTGCAAGGGATGAAAACTTACCTGATTACCTGATTTAAGTTTGGCTGCTGTCCCCTTAAAGGTGGTCTTTTATCACGTAGCTCACGATTGTTTTAAGAGTTCCTGATTGATCCTGTTCTGACCGCTTTCACTTGATCAGTTGACGTGTGCTGAATCAACTCCTACACTGTGAGAAAACAGTGACCCGTCATCCTCAGGTTCAGAACGACGAAGCTCTAAGGAGCCCAATCTAGTGCTGGAGGTGAGGAAAGATGGTGAGGAAGGAAGTGAAGACGTTATACTTGAGAGCGTGAGCTTTAAAGAACATTTTAGGTTGATTCCTGACTCGATGTGCCGCCTTCAGTATTTTTCACGTGCACACTTTTGAAAGTGATAATTGTCAGCAGGAAGATGGAGTCAGTTTGACACTGACGTTGATGTTTACCCTCTCTGTGAGTTTGCAGCCCATGGGGAAACAGCAGATGTGCATATGGACATGGTCAGAACAGAACCTCCAAAGAACAATCAAAATACAGCAGGAGCCCTGGAATGTTTATGCCATAGAATGTATATAAAAGATGGACCTACTCATTAATTGGTTAGTAAAACCTACAGCCGAGCATTTCCACTGTTGCCATCTTGATGTTTTGAGCAATGGGCAGGTCTGACAGAAACTGAGGGACACTGCACAGCAGTATGGCAACGACATGTCAACAGCATGGTAAAGCACACTCTGCTTTATGCTCCTACTGGACATTAATGACAATTTTGTTGTATTCAGTATGACTTGGCAGTAACATTTGATACTTTAAACCAGCGGGCCCCAACCTTTTTTGCGCCACAGACCGGTTTAATGTCAGAGAATATTTTCATGGACCGGCCTTTAAGGTGTCGCGGATAAATACAACAAAATAAAATGACCCGACTAAGACAAAACCTGTGGTATTTTGTAAACATAATAATAAATGTGAATCCACTGTGTAATTGTGTAACTTTATTAGCAGCGTCCTCCTGAAATGCGCCAACAACACTGAAAGTTATGGTAACGCGTAAATATTTCTTTCAAAATAAGACACACAACTACAACACGGGAAGAGACCCAGGGAAACAGAGTTAACGATAAAAATCCCGAAAACCATAAATTTCACACCTGAGCCTCAACTCTCGTGGCCCGGTACCAAATGACTCACGGACCAGTACCGGTCCATGGCCCAGGGGTTGGGGACCGCTGCTCTAAACCCATCATGAATGTGTTTACTGAAAGTCTTGGAGCTTGGAGGTAGACTTCTTTTTAAAACCACAAAATTCACCACACTACACAAAACTCACTTGTTGGCTTTACTGTTATGACATATAGGCCGTGTCCATCTTTTATCTACAGGTTATGCTCACAGCACTTTACAATGAGATGACCTTATGTGGGATATCAACCAAATTTAAAAGGTTAAACTGGGTAAATTATTATTTATTATTTTATGGTGGGAGTCGGCAAACATTTTGATCACACCTTATCATTATTTTTTGTATGCTTTCTCTGATTTCTCAGAGTCTACCTTTGACAATAATTACTGTTATTTTATTTTATCAGTTACTTGAACTGTTGAATATACAGACCAACATTTCCAAAATAACCACAGGTTAAAAAATCAGTTTCATTTACAGGTGTGCAGAGGTTTTTGCAAAATAAAGACTGAAGGTTATAAATTAGTGTTGCTTTCTGAGGTTGGTTTTTTTGTAGATTTGCAGGTCAGGTGGGTTACATCATAGCAGGGATGAAGGATGTGAAAGAGGCCCAGATCGGTGACACACTCTACCTGCAGGAACAGCCAGTCGAAGCTCTCCCAGGATTCAAACCTGCCAAAGCCATGGTCTTTGCTGGTAAGAAGTGTCCTTTCTGTTTCAATGAGAAAAATAAAAAAGATTAAGAACTTGAGCTAATGTAACCATTTCTACATAAACACTGTGAGATGGTAATAATGTGAAGCTTAGTCCTGAGTACTTCGAAAGAACTGGATAAAGATGAAAGTCCTTTGTGTTTCCACTGTGATGCAGGAGTCTTGTTTCCTGCTGATGTACACTCTCTATTTTTCCCGTCCCTCAGGCATGTATCCAATGGACCAGTCAGAATACACTGGCCTCCGCAGCGCCATTGAAAGACTGACCCTGAATGACTCAAGTGTCGCAGTGCAAAGAGACAGCAGTCTGGCCCTGGGGGCAGGATGGAGGTTGGCATGAATGTTTTTTGAATTAGACTAAAAATGATACCCAGCCAAGGATTGGGCTGTTGGGTGTCATGTAGGGGTGAATGTTTGGGTAATTAAGACACTGAGGTGTGGACACACAAATGTTTAGTTCCCACTTATGAGATTTTAAGGAGGTTACTGTAAAAGTATTGAAAAAATTCAAATTTCCCATTTATGTTAGTGTTCAGGCACTTGGTACAGGGTGAAAGCACCTTTGGCAGCAGGCACCACTGACAGCGTCACGGCTTTTTTGGAATGACCCCTACAAGCTTGGCACACTACAGTTTTGGAAATATCTTCTATTTTTCTTGGCAGAGTCATTTAAGCTTAACGAGATTGGTTAGTTAGGTCAGTGCACAGCCTTTGGTCTCTTGAGAGGTTCTCTATCAACTTTAAGTCCAGACTCTGGACTCTAGCTGGGCCACACCAGGACTGTTTTTCATGTTTTCTTGGCAGTCTGTGTTGGGTCATCATCTTCTTGAAATGTAAACCTTTGCCCCAGCCTGAGATCCTCCTGAGCACACAAGGTGACAATCAGAGGCTGGTCTCCTCAACACATGCCACCGAGATGTGTGAGAGTGTGGCAGAGTAATCAATTTTAAACCAGAAGACTTTGATAAAGTTAAACTTTTCTCAGGGCGAACGACTGAAGTGTCTGCCAGTTACAGTGAAAGATACTGTTACTGATTCACTTACGATAGGGTGGTAAATGCATTATAGGGTTACCTTGGTAACCAGAGACTGGAATGTCTGCTAGTAGCAACTGACCATCAGCAACAACCAAGATTTGTCTCAGATTACTTAGACTAGCCGGGAAGCCAGATATTCGAGGACTGTTGGTGTGTCAAGATTTTTCTTTGAGAAGGTCAGAGGCTGCCACACTCTTTGGGCAGCTTCATCTCATTTTTGTTTATCTTCCTCTGATCTGAGTCTTGACAGAGTTCTGTCTGTCAGTCTGTCACGCACTATCAACTCAAAGATACCACACTCCTCCATAGTTAGATATGGAGGACAAACACAGACTGTGTTTGTGTACTTAGTCAAAAAGTTGTCTCTAGAATTCTGTGCACTGTTTTCCCTCAGTGGTCTCTATCTTGCCTACATGAGGAGAAAAAGAGGGACACAGGATACATCAATGAAACAGACTGTGATGCTAATAGCTTGACAGCTTACTTTTTTTTTCTGGATTGGCGTTATTTAGTTGTGTTTTTTGGTGTTTTTGTGTATTAAATGATCATCTGTAATGCACAAGAATCTGGAATTACGTGTGCTCAGCAACACAACATGTTCAGTTCAGTTTAATTCAATCTTATTTATATAACATCAAATCACAGTCAAAGTCAAAAGTAAGGTAAAGACCCTAAAATAATGCAGAGAACTCCCAACACAAGAAGACCCCCTATGAGCAAGCACTTGGCGACAATGGGAAGGAAAAACTCCCTTTTAACAGGAAGAAACCTCCAGCAGAACCAGGCTTAGGGAGGGGCGGGGCCATCTGCCGTGGCAGAATGTGGCAGTTAGCATGACCGTCCCAAACAGTAAAATCCTCATTTCCCATTAATGCCCAGCTTTCTGGTTGACAAAGTTTTTAAATGAAGTCTGAAAAAAAAAATCGCAAAAGTTTACAAAAGCTGTTTTCTGCTTTGTCACTTTGGACGTTTGTGTGTTTATTGATGAGAAAATTAATGAGCTGAATCCAGTTTAATATTCTGTCATGATTTTGTTCACAAACTTTAACAACAAATGATTAATAGGGGAAACATAACTTTCCTTAGGACATACTGGGTGTTGCCAGATTACTCAGCCAAGTACGAGTCTGTTTATTATCTCAGGTCACATTATCAGTCCAGATGATGTACATTCGATTCTGTTCATGGGCGTGATTTAGACAATCTAAATGTACAACACTGTGCTGGGATAGCAATGAGTCTTACTTACTGTTGAACTGTTTCCAAACGGCCTCTTTCTAATTAAAAGCCTGAATATCAATTATGAAGCTCGAGTGTACCTGTGGACCTTCCTGTCCCCCTGCAGACTTGGCTTCCTGGGTCTCCTCCACATGGAGGTGTTCAATCAGAGGCTGGAGCAGGAATACAATGCTTCTGTTATCGTGACTGCGCCCACCGTGCCCTACAAGGCTGTGCTCTCCTCAGCCAAATTCATCAAGGTAAGAGCCATTCCACGCTCGTATATCTTCTAGCCTTGCTGCAGAGCTTGGCTCACGCTGATTTCATCAAAAAGCAAGTTTCAGCTGACTTGGAAATTGATTATGGATGAAGGCTGTCTGGTGTCACTGGCTTGCTTCCTGTAAAATGATATAGTGTAGGAGCTACCTGATGGGAAATGGTGCAGAATGTTCTAACGCTAATGGGAAAACACAAAGCATGCTGAAGTCCCTCTGTTACTTATCGTGCACTCAGCTCTATAAATAGTTGGACCATTAAACGTTTTATTATTTTTTTTGTAATATCGCCTCTCCGCATCATTTTAAATCAAACATTCACAGTGTGATTAAAGTTTAGACTTTCAGCTTTTTATTTAAGGGGTTTAGCAAAGATATTTTATTAACATTTTAGGATTCACAGCCATATTCATGCATAGTCTCTGATTTCCAGAGCCCCAAAAGTAACTGGAAAAACTAACAGAATTTTAAATATAATGATTTTTTTTCTCAGATGAAAATCCTTTCCCGCCTTGAGATCCTGTGTTAGACCTTTAATGCAGCAACCTTCAGTTGCTGCTTGCTTGTCTCTCTGCATTCATTTTAGTCATCACTAACTAAAGAGCAGCTCTACTGGGTTAAAATCAGGTGACTGACTTGGCCATTGAAGAATATCCCATTTCTTTGCTATATGTTGTTATTCATTTGCTCTGTGAAGGGCTGGACAATTGGTTTTTGCAGCATTTAGCTGAACCTGAGCAGAGAGTACAGCCATGTACACTTCACAATTCATCCTGATACTTCATATCAGGTCACATCATCAGTAAACACTAGTGACATGGATCCACTGGCAGTCATATATGCCTCTGCTGATTGTTTCAGATCATGAGATATTCTTTCCTTTTCTATACAAAGTGCTACAATTTAGTCTTGGTTTTATATCTCCACACTTATTTTTGTTTGTTTTGCTCTTGTAGATGTTTTCTGCCAAAGTCTAATCTGGCCTTCTTGTTTTTGAATGAAACCCGACGTTTAAACCTTGTTGTAAATCCTCTGTATGTCCATTCATGAAGGCGTCACCTGATAATGTTATGTCTATCTGCTTCAGTGTTCTTGAATTTGTTAGATGCTGTTAAGTTGTTTCTTACGAAGAAAATAATTCTGTGATCATTGGC
Organism: Maylandia zebra; assembly: GCF_041146795.1. Taxonomy (NCBI): domain Eukaryota; kingdom Metazoa; phylum Chordata; class Actinopteri; order Cichliformes; family Cichlidae; genus Maylandia; species Maylandia zebra. The sequence continues at coordinate 31,550,181 of NC_135168.1, forward strand.
TTGAGTTGTCTTCTGTGGTCTTTCGAGGCGTTTGATGTTGTTTAGCTGCCCAGTGCACTCATTCACTTTAAGAATGTGTCAGATCGTTGGTTCAAAGACAAAACAACGTGTAATGCTGGGAAACGTTCTTATCCCACTGTCAGTAAATATTGTAATGATTTTCTATTATTTTGTGACAAATTATTAAAAAATCTCAGAAAATAGAAATAAATATGGTTTACAATGTTCAAACCTTCTTCTGCTTACAGGAACATGGCAGTGAGGAGATAACCATTGTGAATCCTGCTCAGTTCCCCGACAGGTCGGTCGTGTCAGAGTATTTGGAGCCCATGGTCCTGGGGACCATTCTCGCTCCAGACGTTTACATTGGAAAGATTATGACTCTGTGTTTGGTAAGAAGGAAATGGGGAAAAATGCAGATGGAATATAGAAGAAAACCTCCGTCTGCAGTTTAACCTGTACAAGTTATTTTACTTTTCTATTTTAACATTATCGCTCTACTTTGTAAACATCTTATCTAAATTGTGGGAGAACAAATTCTTTTAACTCTTTAAAAACTGGTCTGATGACAAAGAGGACCAATAATACTGTAACCTGGAGAACGAATTTCCATCTGTGTTTATGAAGAACGTATTTTCCGATGAGACTGACATTTTCAGGTGTTTTTGTCTCCATGCAGCCTTCCTCTGTTTCAGAAATAACCAATAAAGTTATAGCTGGTGTATCAATAACATGTCAGACTAACGGTTTGTGTTCTTATAGAATCGCAGGGCGGTCCAGAAGAACATGGTGTACATAGATGACCAGCGTGTCATGATGAAATATCTCTTCCCTTTAAATGAAATCGTGGTGGATTTCTATGACCTCCTCAAATCACTCTCATCTGGATACGCCAGGTAAAGCCATCAAAGTGTTATGTAAATACACTGTGTAAAGGATTTTTATAGATTTTGTAGGTTTCATCTGCAGTATTTAGGTATTAAGATTTATAGAAGGTATAATTTTTAGGAAAGTGTAGATTATGGAAAGTATCCAATGTTACAAGTTTAAAAATAGGTTTCACACATTAAGTTATTAGTTCATTTTAATTTTGGTGTAAAATCTTTTTCCATGCACTCTAATGGTGTAGCCTCTCCTGTGCACCTTATGTATTTTTATGTTGCGCAGCTTTGATTATGAGAATGCAGGTTACCAGGCTGCTGATTTGATAAAGATGGATATTCTGCTGAATGGACGCCCAGTAGAAGAGCTGACCACAGTTGTACACAGGTACATTTCAGATAATGCTCTGAGGTAAAAAATTGAGACTTTTGTGTTAATTTTCACTGAATGATTTACTTTGTTTGGCCAGGACATGTGACTCTGATGTTACTTAAGAGCACCTTGTTATGAATTTTTTTGGTCATATTCTTACCTTCATTGTTATTGTTACTGGCAAGGTTACAGTATATAGTCCTTCATTGCTATAGTAATTACTCTTTGCCTGTGAAGCATGAAATGTATTCAGCACTATGGTTAACATTTAAGAAAAAAAGGCCTTTTGGCAGCTGCTGTTAACATGACTTTACACACTGGACAAGGACAAAGGAGTAACTTTACAGAAGAAAAGTGATGACGCTCAGCAAGATCTGTGTGTAATGTACTCACTAGCAAAGCTGGTACAGGAGCCAGCACAGACGTAGGTAATTGAAGGGCGCTACGCTTCGCCAATGATGGCTACTCTCAGACGATTTATACAGTAAGCCTTGGAGTTGAGCCGACTCGAGCGAAGCTTCGGTCTGTTCCTTAAGGCCAACGCACCAATCACAGAGCAGAATGTCTTTTATTGGAGGCGTGTTCACTACGCCTTTTCAAGTAGAGAAGTCATTAACATACCTTACAGTTTGAAAACAGATGTATAGAAAATGTATGATCCAGTTTCTCCCAAAGAGATGGGTGATGAAGTTCATGCTTCATTTGAGAGGATGGTGCTAGCTGACCCATTACAGCTAGTTCCTTTTATCCAATCGCGAGAAAACTGAAAGCTTTTTCATTTTTACACGGGCTTAACATATCTTACAAATAAACAAGTAAATATATATTATCAATAACTATTACTATCTAAGGAGCTTCTGAACTTCTTGAAGTTTCTTGAAGACGTTTCACCTCTCATCCGAGAACCTTCTTCAGTTCTAAGGGTAATTGGTGGAGAGTCCCAGATTTTTAAACCCTACTGGGAGTGTCCTTAAGAGGGTCGTTGATCCATTGATCATCTGCCTAATCACCTGAGCCAGGGTGTGAAAACTGATGTGGATCACTATACGGGTGAACCCATTGTGAGACCTTGCCCCACCCTATCATGTGACTTATGCGAGTGGGCGTTAAGACGTCTAGGAAGGGATCTCAAAAGGGTTTGGGTGGGAAGGTGTCACAGTGGGTTCACCTGAAACTTTGGCTGATAGATGAAATGTCTTCAAGAAACTCCAGTTGCCTTTCTTTTAAAGCTGCTTAGATTACCATGACCTGGATGACTGAGAACCTTCAAAGACATTATATTTTTATATAATACTAATATAAAGCATAATTTTAAAACTTTGGACAGAGCTACACAAGCTATATGGAGTATGTTGTGCACAAGTTTGCACAACATACTTATTCTAAATAAGATAATTGCGTGAGAAAATAAATCAGACAAATGTTATGACTTTTAACTGTTTCCTTTCAATCGCTCAGCTGATGTCTGTCTCTGTAATGTGAGCTAAAGCATTCAGAAGTCTCTCCTTGCACCAGCACTGGTGTGTCTGAAACCGAAAACTTCACTTAGACCTACTTCAAACAGCTTAGAGCCCAGACGATATCAGCTGTTTGCTGATAAATTGGTATCTGCATTTATAACAACCAATAAAAGCAAAGTTAAAAAGTGAAGAGGGGATGGGAGAAACACCCTTCATTCATGTTAGGACTGTTGGTGTTGCGTAGTTTGTACACCAGAGGGCACTCTGCAACTTCCCTGTGGGCAACATGTTTCTAAAGCCATAAAAACAACCAAACTTGCGTTGTCATATTATCTTATTAGGGACTCATAAATACCTACACATATCAAATGTTCAGGAAATCAGTTCGTTTTGTGACAGAAAAAAATATCAGCTTCATATACTGGATTTTTAAATCACCAAATATATTGGTGTGGATAGTGTTTGGTGAAACTTCAAGTGTCAAACTGACTTTGGTGAAAATCCGGCTTTGCATTCTTCAGTGTTTAGGAGACAGTACCACCAATAATGCTGCTTTTTTTCAGTCTGTTGTTAAGCTAGTACTCTAGATTAAGGACAAATGTTTAAATTTCAAAGTACCGTGAGTCCTGTGGCTTCAACCACGGTTTGATTTTGTGCTGACCTCCCAAACAGAACGCTTATTGATTAATTGTAAATGACACACGGGCATGTCAGTATTCAATACTGTATTTTAAGGTGACGTGGTGAGGGTAGTGGACTTTCTGCTCCACTCTCATTTGCTTTTTCATCAGCTTTACCTGTCAGGGTGAAGCTGATATATGGGCACCCGTCAGTACTTTAACAGTTTTATGATTTGTTCTGATAAGTGTGTTTTCATTACAGGGAGCGTGCGTACAGTACAGGGAAAGCCATGTGTGAGCGACTAAAGGACTCCATCCCAAGGCAGATGTTTGAGATTGCCATACAGGCAGCTATTGGAAGTAAGGTCATTGCAAGAGAAACGTAAGTACAAGAGCTAAGATTTTGTTAAAATGATGTGTAGAAATCAGATGTGAAGTACTGTATTTAATATGTGGTATGACCACACGTGTCTCTTCCAGAATAAAGGCGTATAGAAAAAATGTTCTCGCAAAATGTGTAAGTAAAGTTTGTTTTTCTTTCTTCTTAGAAAAGTCCAAATATACCACTGATGCTTTGAAATCACTTTTTTTGGTCTCGATAGTATGGAGGTGACATTACACGGAAAATGAAGCTACTGAAGAAACAGGCAGAAGGTAAAAAGAAGATGAGGCGTATCGGCAATGTGGAAGTTCCCAAAGATGCTTTTATTAGTGTTCTGAAGAGGAAAGAAAAATAGACTGTGAGACTATAAAACAACATGGAGCAGGTTTTTGTTATTGAAAGGCTCTGTTACGTTTTCTTTGAATAAAGTGCTGCAAACTGGAGTGAAAATCCTTATTTGTACATGTGTCACAAGTTATTGGCTCTTTTCTCTCAGACAACACCAGCATTACAAACCATTCTTTCATCATTACACCTTCATGTTCATGACCATTATAGTTATAACTTATAGTTATACTTGTAGCATTTACATAAATGCAGTCTGAAACCAATCAGGAGAATGACTAGATGTTTGAAATGCAAAACCCCCACACTGGTTCAACAGGAAGTAAAACAAGAGAAGCTCACATAGTACAGTTCTGTACAACATCTACCTGCTATATTGTTCAGTATGCGCCCTGATCAAATTATAGAATTATATAGAAATATAACTGGGAGCCGCAATGAGGAGGCCAAGCAGTTCAGCAGGGCACGGTCGCCATGACAACTCGATTCAAGTATGTCAAAGGGACTTTCGGGAAAAATACACTTTTGCTTTCTGTTACACCTGAAAATGACGCATTATTTTTGGTGTCATCACGTACAGCAGTTGCTAATATTTTTTTGTTTTATTTTTTCCCAAGTATCACACAGTATCTAGGGAGGCACTAATACTGTCAGTCGTTTTAAAGAAAAAAACATATAGATGCCATTTCCATCCTTCATTATCTTAATGTGGAACTTCTCAGACTAGAAACTATCAGACTGCTTTCGCTGGCTGTTTGGCTTTAGTTGGTAGTAAACGCCGACAGCCACTGTCCTATTGTAGTCCTAGAAGACACTTTTACGTGACCATGAAAATGCTTTGATAGTTGGGATCACTAATACTTCTGGAATGACATCTTTTCCAAAAAGGCAATGACTCAATTTGACAATATTTTCTGGTATAACTAGATAAGTACTAGTTTTCACAAATTTTATTGGTAATAAACATCAGTGACTTTAACCACCTTCACTGTTTCTAAGCTTTTGTTGGAGAAAACAACTAATCAGGGGATCGTCCCCAATCATGAAATCACATTTAACAACTTTACAAAACACATCAGATGTGTTAGGATTAGGATTCACCTTTATTGTCATTACACATGTATAAATATGGGTAATGACATACAGTTTGCTGTACAGACGGGCAGATATACAGATGTACTATGAACAATTATACTGATGTGGTCTGACGCTGCTGAAGCCTGATTGGACATTTTCATCAGTTAACAGTGCTTCAATACTACATGCATAACTCAAATCAAACCATCTTTGTTTAGGAAAACAACCTGCACTTTAAACTTATCCCATAGTCCTATCAATATTATTTAGAACCTAGTCCTTCATACTTACTACATCTTTATTTGTTGTTTTTTAGACCTTTTCACATGAAAGAAAAGTACAATTTATATTCTGCATCATTCATGCTGCGTTTCTAGGGGAAAACTAAATCATTCATTGTTGTATATTCTGTTTTTCCAGTAGATGGCAGCAGGAGCTCAAGCACACCACGAGGTGGAAGTTAATTTCATCCCCAGCTAATGTCCAGTCAGGCTTCATCAGCATCAGACCACATCAGTGTCACATTTAAATTGTGCAAAAAAAAATTCAACACTGTCCCCAGCAGTTCATTTGCCTGATGAAAGTATCTCATTGCCTCTAAGTGCTGTCCTTTGTACTTAGGCAATGTAAGCAAATCTAATTCAGGGACCAGCTGGCATTTTGCTGCAGTAAAGAGGAGGAGGACAAACGCTCACAAAGTGTACTTCAGCGTGTGTAGTGGATTCAGGAGAGGAACACTTCTTATTAATCTGTGTGGACTATTACAGATTATAGGCCTGTTTTTCCTTCACATTTTGTCAGCATAGCAGGGAGAGCACATACGACTCTGACGGATGACTAATGAGGCCATTAATCAGCAACGTAGGGAATGAATGGCCATAGGTTTCCAACAGGCAGTTTTTATGTGGCTGTCAGACAAGTAAGAGCTTTCAACTGCTTCTGCTGTTGAGATGGAAGGTACTGAAAACAGCAGTAGAATTGCAAACATTCAGATGGAAAACTTTCCTTATAATTAAACAGAAAGTCATAAATATATATAATGTGTGTGTGTGCGTGTGTATAACACTGTAATATTCAATTCAATTTTAAAGTACCAAAACACATCAGCAGTTGCCTCGGGGTGCTTTATATTGTAAGGTTAATACCTTGCAATAACAGTGTCACTCTGACAAGCATGCGTCGTAGGAAACGCGATTTGGTGTTGTTTGGCTCTAAGTCCCACCCGTAGTTTCGTGCTATCAATGCGGAAGCAGCTATGAATGAACACAGTGCTAACCGCTGGTAGTGTGTATATTGTGAATTACGCCCACATATACACCACGCAACTCATTGACACGTAGCTTTATAATATTTTGATTCACAGCGCTTCCACCTGAAATGGGATACCATGACTTTTACTGCTCTTTTTAATTTAATTAAACAGAGTAGAAAGCGTTATATTGGTTGCTAGCTAGCAAGTCATCTCTGTAGCCTAACTTCCTAAAGTGTCCGTCGGCCAAACCATGAAGGTCCGCTCGTCTGTTTTTGCCTCCTTTATTTTAATATTCGAAGTGATTGGCATTGCCCTTTTCCTGCGGGGATTTTTCCCCGTACCTGTCAAGTCTTCTTTCTCATCCAAGAGCAAGCTGTCAGATCTGCCAGCCGAGCCGCTGACAGGTGAGTCCAGCCTCATCCACATCTGCTCACACTCCTCTCCTCGGCCTGTACTGTTGACATAAATCTGTTAAAACTCATAAGCTTTCTTCTAACCTCACAGGAAGCGCTCCTAATTCATCTCGCCTCCCGCAGCCCCTGTTTAAAAGGGTGGTTATTATGTTAGTGGATGCCCTCCGAGAGGACTTTGTGTTTGGACCCAATGGTCGTATGTATATGCCCTACACAAGGCACGTGGTGGAAAGAGGCTCATCACACAGCTTTGTGGCCAAGGCGAGACCACCTACAGTCACTATGCCCAGGATCAAGGTAGGATGCCACTAGCATGATGTTGAAATGAGAACTCGCCCGTCAAATCTGTCCACTGTCTCTCATCATGGCGTGTGTCTGTTAGAATTCTGGATTAGTGTTTGCTGTAGTGAGTCAACCACTTGGATCCAAACTATCAGCATTTCTCAAATCCTTTCCAACTCCACACATAAATCTGCATCTCTGAAACTCTACATTAGCACTTTATTATGTAGTGAAAACTTGAAACGGATGATGCCAGGAATATTCTGTTGTTAATACCTAACCCTGTAATGTGGTATTCCTTTAAATACACACTAACTTCTCTGCTCTCTTTATGGTGCTGAAGGCGTGTAATATTTTCCATTACAGGCATGAAACCCAGGCTCAGTGTTAATGCTCAGTTTACTGTCCATTTTGTCCGCTTTGCAACTCAAATGCAGATTTAAACAACTAAATCTCATCTGTTTTGGTGTTTTATAGAAATCTGTTGATTCACACTAATGAGAAAATTGGACGTGTATTTTTTTTTAATGTGTTAAAAGAGTCATTAGTACATTTAGAAACATCCAAAATGAACAGACAGTTAAAAAAGTGTGAGAAATCAAGACAGGAAACATAACAAAACAGCATGGAGGAAGAATAAAATATAACACTTTAAAATGCTTGTGGAAAGTATAAGTCTTGTTTAAAAGAAAATAGCTAGACGATTGGAAGCGAGCAAAAACCATAAAAAACATAAATGTCTTCAAATCTTTCTGATAAATTCGGTGGATGGAGAGCATTTGATTGAGCAATATCACTGATTGTGAAACAATTGTTTGGCAATATATAAGAGCTCAGGTGAGAAAATCACTGCAATGATAGAGAAAAAAATTCAGATCTCCAGCATCCATGGAATAGTGCCAAGAAATTCTACAGTGTGTGACATCTAGCAATGATAGAAGTCCTTTTTAATGAAAGATAAGAACATTTAATATATGATAAGATACCTGATAATGGAATATATTTAAATCAAAAAGGTGCACCTGCACCTTTCCATTTAGTATTTTGTTTTTTCTTAAAAAAATATTTTATTGTAATTCGGTATATTTTCTGGTTCATGTTGTTATAGGAAACTATAAATAATAACCAAAATGCAATAATAAAAGTTATTATTTTTATTATTAGTAGTAGTAGTGGCAGTAGTATTCATTTTAAAGACTTTAAAGTGTTTAAATTCCTAAGGAAGCCAGGCTTTCATTTGTTTGTACACAGGATTCCGATTTGTTCCTAAAGTTTGAACAAATTCAGGTATGAAAATGTTGATAAATGATGGATTTGTGTGTGAAATGCTCGTACGCATGATTTACGCACAGATTTGTGCGTATTCACTTTTGGTATTCATATCCTTAAGAGAGTGAATGGACTTAAGTTAGGGAAATTCCATCAGCTTGAAAAAACAAAAAAACAACTTAGCGCTATGTTTTTAACTTCTGTCTTATTTGTCTTCACTCAGAAGAGATTCCTGGAGACAGCTAAGGATGGAACTTATGCGGGTTGACTACTAATGATTAAAAGTTAGATATATTTGTTTTATGTTAGCATAACAGTGAAATGAGATTTTGTGCTCATGAAAAATTTTGCCTAAAGTGAACATATAAATAAACAAAAAAGCTCCTAAAGATGACTCCTGAGGTACACCACCAGTGATTGGGATGGAGATGAAGAAAAGCTCCAAATCTTCACCCAAAAGGATCTTAATCAGTGTTGATTCTGGTGCCAACCTGATTTAGGGCAGTTTAAAAGAGTTGTGTGATTGAGGTGTGCAAAGATCTGGTAATACAACGATATATACATTGTGCAATTGCAGATTCTTGATAATTTGATTGTAGACAAACGTGAAACTGATGAAGACCAGGACTGTAATTTTGACTTGTATTGAGAAGGATTTAAATCATTCAGTCCCTGATCAGAGGTGTTTAAGCTAGAAATGGCAGTGCTTCTGTGAGCCCAGAAAAGCTTGTAAAAAGAACCTGTGATGAACATTTTGAATTAAGCTCTAAGTTTTCAGCCCGTATCTGAAAATAGGGTTAGATGGCTGAAAGCGTGAAAACATGGTGTGTTGTCACATTTGGATGATGTGTCATGTTGCCGAGAGTATTTTGGGAGCGGAGCCAGGAGGGAGTTGGAGTCATGTCATGTGCACCTTTCATGACAGTCTGCTGTGCTGTAACACGTTAACATCGCAGGCAGACAGAGAGCACACCACCAATTAAAGCCTGCCTGGAGCCCTTGCTGATACTTTTTAGGGAATGTATCTGATATTGATATCATCAGCCAATAGCATTATATATACAGTTACAAAAGAGAGATGGAGTCATTGTTTATTAGTAAATCGCCCCTTCTCGTCTGTGATCGGTACTACATGTGCTGCAAACGGGAGCTGTGTCACGGACTAACCATTTCAAAATCTGCAATCGTATAAAAGGTGTTTATATTGGTGCAAAATGGACAACATAAAAACCTTTACCTGTATGTTTGTGATAGGCCGCAGTTGACAGTTTGATATTTCAGTCAGGCTCTGTTGTCAGTGGTGTTGAAGAGATTTTGCAAAGGGAATGATTTTCGGGGAAAAAGAGCAGCCCTCTTTTGTCCATGGGTGTCGGGTAGTGCTGAGCTTGGGGGAAGCCATCTAACGGAAATTGTCAGGTGAAGCAGAATATGTGTGCCTGAGTGTCAGAGGGCAAAACTAAAAGCAGAGCCTGTGCCTTAGAGGAAGCGCTCTGCGGTGGGAGGATCGAGGATGTGCTGACAGCATCGAGTTGTTTTAACGGACGGGGATTGCAATACAAACTCAGACCTGGAGAAACGTGCTGCTGAAGGTTCACGGTATGGACACAGTTCTCCTCTGTAGCCTCTGGCACGGGAGGCATGAGAGTGCTGACTCGGCAATCTTCAGGTTAGTGAGGGTGACAGAGAGCATGTGTTGGTTAGGCAGTGAACAGGATGAGAGGTTGAGGCACAAAAAAGTAACTCTAGTGGGATACCAGCATGGAGAATGGAGGGTAGAGAAAGAGTTTTTTTTTTTTTAAGTCAACATTTACATGTTCTGTATTTATTAAACATAAAGTGAAATACTTCAATCCTTCTTTTGTTTTGACTTTGATGATTGTGGCTTATAGCTCATTAAAATCAGGAATTCATTATCTCAGATTATTTTAGTATTGTAATCAATTTAGTAATCAATGAATGATGTATAATAAAGAAATGCCCAAGCAAGTTTGTTTATACACTCAACACTGGTTGGGCCTCCGTTAACACAAATTATTGCATAGGTGTGTTATGACGTGGAGGCTGAGGTGTTACTGAAGCACAGGTTGCTTTGATAAAAGTCTTCAGCTCGTCTGTATTTCGGGGTCGGGTGTTTCTCATCTCCTACTTTACAGTACTCCATGGATTCTCCGTGGGCTTCAGGTCAGATGAATTGGTTTGCCCGTCAAGCTCAGTAATAATCTATTCGGCAAACTGTTTGGTCAGATGCTAAGAAGAAATCAGACTGAAGCATGAAGTGCTCCACAATCTCCTGGTAGGTGACTGTGCTGACTTTGGACTTGATAAAACACAGTGGACTAACCACCACCAACACCAGCAGAGGACATGTCATCCCAAATCATCAAAGACTGCACAAGTTTCCACTGGACTTCAAAGATCATGGATTCTGCGCTCTTCTTTCCGACTCGAACACCTTGATTTCCAAATGAATGCAACATTTGCTTTTATCTGAAAGAGCACTTTGGACCACTGAACAGCACTCCGGTTTTTTTCTTCTTAGAAGAAGTCAAGTCAGAAGTGGCTTCTTAGCCTAGGTAAGATACTTCTGACGTTGTAGACTAGATGACTAAACTAATGAAGTCATGGAGTACTTTTCTGTTAATTGAGTGGTTTGACCCTAGGAATGTGGCAGTTGTAGCCCCTTTCCTGAAGACATCTGTGCATGTTGGCACTGAATGTCACCAGACTCAGTCCATTCATATAAAGTTCAAAATTTTGACTAGTTCTCTTAAGTACTTAAGAACTCAGTCCACAGTCTGTACGTTCTTGAGTACTTATGGCCGGTCCTTGACAATCCTTTCAAGGCTGTAGTCTGTGGAATATTGGCCCACTCCTCTTGTCTTTCTGAAGTTTAATTTACAGGATGTTGCACAGGCTGTTGTACATGCCCATTGAAAAGTGTCCCAAATGTGCTCAAAGGGGGTCATGTGCAGTGAGTAGGCAGGCCATATAAGGACTGGGATTCAACTTCAAAAGGGTTGTGTACAGATCCTTGTACTGTGGGGTTGAACATCATCCTGCTACAACTTTAAGTGATAGTACATGACCCCACCCTACCCCCCACCCCGGGGATTCATCTTTGAAGCGAACACTTCCCTAACATGATAGCTGCCGTCAAAGGTGATCACTGGTGAGGACCATGAGCATGCAGACTAGCAGTTTCTGAGAGTTTTGCAGGAAATTCTCTGATTGTGCAAAAAAGCTGTCCCGTTGGCTGGACCGCCACTTCCAGCTTCTGCTGGGGAAGAAGCTGGATGTGGCAGTCCTGGGTTGCTTTGGTTACATGGTTATGGTTGTGAAATAAACATTAAGCTGACAAATCTGCACATTTTCCTGCAATCAGCATCCCAACTGCACCCTCCGTCTAAACCAGCATCATCTGTGGCCCTGTGCCCTGTGATAACACTGCAAAATGTAGAGCGACCTTTATTATTACCGTCTGAAGACACAGCTGTGCAGCAACCACGCTATTAATTCAGCATCTTGATACACTACACCTGTCAGGTGGATAGATTTTCTTGGCAAAAGGGAAGTGCAGATGACTAAACTAATGAAGTCCTGGGTTTTTCTGTTAATTGAATGATTGATGTTGGTGTTTTGAATGCTTTTTACTCTATGTCTCTGTTGCCAATTACATCTGCTAAGTAAAAATATACTTAGAGGTAGAAGTGAATTAAACAGAAAAAAGTAAACTTTCTGTAAATGTGTGAGAGAAAGGAGAACAAACACCCCGAAAAAAAACAAGCCGGTTATGATGTTATGGAGCATGTCATTGGTGATGTGGAGGAAGGCTGACAGGATAGAGTGGAGCGAGATTGAGGTGGACTTGCAGGGAGACAGATGTTTCACCATAATCCCCGGATTTAGAGAAGGAAGCGGTAGCGATGGAGAGAAAAGACAGCTTAAAAAAACAGTCCCAGATTTGAACCTTTTAAAAAAGATTTCTTGACAGGACCAGAGAGGGGGTGGAGCAGGCGGCTGTAGCAGGAGATCAATAAGAGTAAATTTTAAATTTAGATTTAGAAGCGCGTGTGTGAAGGGTTTACGTTGCAGCAGAGGTGTGTAGTATGGACACGGAGGAGACGGGAAAATTCAAGATGGCACGTCCTTCGGCTGCCCAGAAACATGCAAGTTTGATTTGTGGTTCATCTGCAGTCCTGCAGAAGGGCCACTTAATCACTTTTTAGAGAGCTTGGCTGTAACTCTAGATTCAAGGTAACTCACCTTGCATTTTGAGCTTAATGTAGTGGCTTCATTTTTCAACACACCTCTCCACAATTACATCCTGCATGATTGGCATCTACCTTTCAAACTGGGCTTTTTCATTGAGGAGCCGATAGAAAACTATAAGAACACGGCCTAGTGTAGTGGCATCTGCTGTCACCCTGCAGCCGGTGCGTCACACAAAAACAGGCATGTAGTCATCAGGGCCCAGAGGCACGCGTAGATTTGTTTGCTGGTCAGTTTAACCTTGAAGTGATTCAGAAGTTCTGCTGTCCAAACAAAAAGTGCTCTGTTGCATCGTCGAGGCTTGATGACACACCAGTAGGTGGCATTACAGACCAACTGCCTATTACTGCCCACTATCACTGCATTGCACCCAATTAACTGCTATGACACAGCCAACTAACCTAAATCATAATCTCTCCGTGTCACAGCCATTAATTTACACACGACTACCTCCACAGTTTCTAATAATATAACAGTATATCTCCATGGAGATATATTGCATGGTTGACTTCAAGTCTGGTGCACAGTGAGGCTTTATAGTCTTCTTTCTTTTGTGTGTTGTGTTTTATTTGTGGGAAACAAACTGTTATTACGAAGGAAAACCCCCCATGGGAGTCATTTTTACAAAATTTGATGATCCCCAGTTTAGTTACTCATTCTTACCATGGCAAGCAGAGAAAATTAGTTTCCCTCCCCAGTCCTGCATTCACATGTGGCCGGTAGAGCCCCACGCTCCCACTGGCACAGCAGTCAGTGGACATTACTGAGATGCCGGACTTGGACAGTGAATTCAGTTAATCATAGCAGCTGTGGGTGTTTCAAAGGCTGGTATCTCCCGGGATAGTAAGAACACAGCAAGGCATGATAGTTTTTGCTTTTGTTTTAAAACTCCATATGTATTATCTGGTCATAAGGCCTGAGAAATTCTGGATATTTTCAGGTAATGGTAGAAAGTGTTCCTTTCACGAGTCAAGAGAAAGTAAGCACTGAGGAGGAAACTGAAAAATCTTCTTCCAGGCTCGAGGACTCAGAATCGCAGCCCCCTTCCGTCTGCATTTTGGCACCTTGACAAGTTTTCATCACTATGCCAGAGAGTGTCTCTATACCCCACTGATATTGTATTTGACATTTACGCAGTAGCATCGCAAGCCTAGACACATACTGTGGGACAGTAATTAGTACGTTGATGAATCACTGATTCATTCGGGCAGCTTCTCGATGCCGTTTTGGCATCAAGAAGGATTTTAAGATGTAGCCTAATTAAGCTGAACTTTTCTGCACAGCTTTCAAACGGATCTTTCTTGTGCAATCGTCTAGATGCTTTTGTGTCCCTTCATTTGATCTTGCAAACAGTGTTATCATTTTTGCCCTTTTTTATGTCCAAGGCACTGTTTTCATTAGTCAGGCTGTCTCTATTAATAGACTTGGGACCTTCCTGAGAGCGAACAAACTGAAAGAGACGCCTGCTTTTGAAGCAGAAAGCATCCATCTCTCCCCGAAACAAGCACCTGCGCTGGCAGAGGCAAAACAATCGCAAGGAAGGAAGTTGTGAATAATTGAGCTCAGGAACAGAGCTCAGAGGATGGGTTTCGGAATTGTTACACCTGTGAATAAACAGAAACAACTGAGAGGCTTCTGCTGTTAGTGGGTTACTTTGTACCAGAGTTTGTGTATTAGTTTGTCATTTTTAAATAGGGAGACACAAATATTTTAAGAAGAATATTATTTCTCTTAAAAAACACATAAAAGATATTGGTATGCATTAGTGGCTGTTATTTACAAGGATGTGCAAAAGGCGTAAACCACTGTGACTTCTTTGTATTTTGCTTCCAAGGCTCCAGAATTCCTTGTAATCTTTTAAAGGTTGCATTGAGTAGTAGTTCTTCAGTCTTTTTTAAGGTTTTTCAAAGTTTTGATGGTTTTCTTGGGGGGACTGTGGCTGCTTTTCACTCATTTTTAGTCAAGTCCCTATCCCTGACAATTTTCAGAAGAATCTTTTGTTTGTAAAGCTGCTCAACGACATGACTATCAAATGCTGTTTAAGTAATATGAAAAACTCCAGCAAAGACCCGACACAGAAACTGAGAGATTCATCTGGCCCTTCACTTGATCTGTCACCTGTGCATTGAAGCCTCATCAGAAATGGTCTGTGGAAGGTTGTCGGTCAAGAAGTCATTCGTAAGGAAGGGAAATTACTTAAGAACTGGTGTGAAAATTGGTGGCAATGGGACTGATGGAGTGATGAACCCAGTTGTGAAAATTTTGTTTCAAAATTGTCATTATAATCTAAAACAGTACAGCATCTATAGAACACAGTGGAGGCTCTGTCATGGTTTGGAGCTGCCTTTTAACCAGTAGTGCTGGGGATGTTGGTGAATTTCGCTTATTTTAATTCTGAATTATTAATGCAGGAAAGTCTGGTCAGATTTTGATCCACCATGCAATACCATCTGGAAAGTGTCCGATTGGCAACAGCTTCATTTTTCATCATGACAAAATCCCAGCTCACTGTCAGTGTGTATCCAAGTATACCTGGATAGAAAAACACACAGTCAAGGATTGGCCTCCCCAGCCAAGATCCAAAGAAGAGCTTTCAATGTCCCTCGAGAAGCCTGGAGAACTATTCCTGAAGACTACTTTTAGCCAGAAAGCTCAGTAAGAGAGTTTAGACTTTGTTGAAGAGTAAAGGTGGGCATAACCAAATATGGATTTTCAGCCTGGTTAGTATTTCTCAGATTTTGTTTTTGCCTTATATACTGTGTGTCCATGTATGTTTGCAAATCTTTCAATAGAAACATTGCACTACTGCAATATTAAGAAATAAGGGGGTTTTCAAGACTTTTGCACAGTTGTTTCGAATGCAATTTTGCACTGAATGAATGTTAAAGAATAATGAAATAGGTTTTAAACCAGGAGTGTTGTGGTTATTAATGAAGATGAACAAAATAAAATATAGAATATGCTAACAGAAAAAAAAATCATGAAATACCAAATTATTAGTCTAAACCTCAGCATTGGCATAGAAATTCACATCTGGCGTTAGTATTCAAAAAGTGATTGAAAATAAAGAAAAGCTTGAATCTTGTGACATTGATGCATGATACTTCATTTCTACCCCCATTTTTTGAAGTGTGACATCTTTGGGTTTTTTTCCTGTGTAGAAGCCATAGAATTGCGATAGAGAAGTGGCACCTATACGGTGATATAGCATAAATTGCTGAAAATGTCTTGTAAGCAAAAAAACCCCCCTAAAAACACTGAACAAAATACCCAGATGTGGACTCATCTGATCAGGGTTGATCAGATGAATACATAAACACAATAAGGGACGATATAGATGAATAGATGACAGGGAATTTTCTGGCCCTGGACCCCTTGACAGCTCCGTCTTGCTTTTCTCATATAACAAATCCTGGTCACTACTCATTTTAGTCTGGATTTTTGAGTGTCCCCGAGGATCCAGAGCAGTGCTCCAGGCAGCACATGGAGGGGGGGTGTTAAATAACAATGTCTCCTGCCATCATCTACAATCTCTTGTCTACTTCGCTGCATAAAGACAAGGCCTTTGTACTTTCCCCCTCGACGATGCACCAAGCTTTTTCCTGGCTTCCAAAATAGGCTGTGTTATAGTTGTCAGTCAAATGGAGGCCGATGTTGTTTTATTTCAGATTCCATGATGAAATCGGTAGAAACTATACTTCATAAATATCATGTGTCTACCTGATTCAGCTTTCACTTTCCATTTGTGGTAGCAAGATTGGTTTGGTGATGTGGGAATTGGTTTAATTTCTAATGTTAGATCAGTGTAGTAGCCATTTAAATTTGACTGTTTGTTTTTTTTTTACCTTTAATAATAAAATAAATTAATGAATGTATACATTTTTTAACCAATCCCTGTACTGCAGCACAAATCCTAATTAGTGGGGTTAATATGATGAAACTGTAAGGTTGTATAACACCATTAAAAGACAATTATTGTTCAAAGGACAATGACAAAAACATATTCCTCCCCAGGCTCTTACCACTGGCAGTATCCCAGGCTTCATTGATGTGGTAATGAACCTAAATTCTCCTGCACTGTTGGAAGACAACCTCATTTGGCAAGCCAAAACTGCAGGGAAGAGGATAGTATTCTACGGGGATGACACCTGGGTGCGCCTTTTCCCAAAACACTTCATGGAATATGATGGCACAACTTCCTTTTTCGTGTCTGACTACACTGAGGTATGTGTGAGTTGAGCCGTTGGGGTTTGCTTGTAAAAGTCATGTAATGTAATTTTCTGCTAATATGAAAAAAAAAAAAAAAAAAGAATGAGAGCACCTGGTTGCTGATGTGGTACATGAATTTTAGAAATGATACATAAAAATGATCCAAGTCATACAAGGGATAAAGGCAGCTGATCAGCCAGCATCACATCAAAACTGCTCATCTAATAGCTCCATATGCCTTAGCGGCAATTTTCTGTGGGACTGTTTGCAATCTGTTCTTGTTTATAGTAGGATTTTGGTGGTTCTGAGCTCATTACCTGATAGGAGGGATGTTTACTTATCAAGGGTACCACAGGTTTGGGTAAATTTCCTCTTAGCTCAGATTTAATGAGGATAGTCTTGGTATGGAGATGAATTTTGAATAAAACAAGCCTAAATTAAATATGACAAATCTTGTATCTAAAGACGTGCGTCACCTTCTTTCCAGGTTGACAACAATGTAACCCGTCACTTGGACAGCACCTTAAAGAGAGATGACTGGGACATTTTAATCCTCCACTACCTAGGCCTGGACCACATTGGTCATATGAGTGGACCGTATAGCTCACTCATCCAACCCAAACTGATGGAGATGGACGACATCCTGAAGAAGATCCATAGTGCTCTCATTTCAAAGGTAATTAATTTTCTTAACTTCTACTCTTATGTGCATCATTTGCATTCTGTGTTATAGAAGAATTCCTTTTTGTTTCTGTTGGGTTAGAATGTAAGCTTTCTTTTATGAGACCTCATTATTTTTATCCCAAGGCCCCTAATTGTAGCTAACTAGCAATATTTACCAACTAGTCTCAACCCGAGTCTTTAGAGAGATGCATGGATTCCAAATGAAACAAAGGTAGTCAGGAACTGACAACATCTTTAGAATTCAGGAGAATACCTCCAAGACTTTGTCATAGTCAACATTCTCCATCTTGGGAAGAGCACCGGATGACAAAGCTGATGTCAAATTGATCTCACATCTGCCGTTGCTAGCTGCTGTTTTGCCGATGGTATACCTCTTGACTGCTGGGTTGCAGACACGTTCGTGTCAGTTTTTACTACCATCACTACAGAACCTCAGAGATTATACAGAGGGAGATATGTCAACAGGGCTCTAGAGTGCGACCAATTTAGTCACACATGCAACCTAATTTCTCAACGATACGACTATAAAAACAATCCTAGGTCTCAGCTGTTCGAGTAAAAAAAAAGAAAAGAAAAAAAGCCTCTGCAACTCTGAAAGTCTCCGTGTGGTTAGCAACAGATGCACATTATGCATATCATGGTCTAAACCAATCAGAGATGGTCAAGTGCGGGACCTCTCTGATTCGTCCGACAGAAGTAGATGCAGCTGTGGGTAATGAGAAAGGACTGAAAAGAACAATTGATAACTTTTTCGTTAGGTTAATGCTTGATCTGCCCGAAATTCATAGCCAGTGCTGTGACACTAAGCCATCAGGTTACGTCTAACACTGGTTTGGAGACGACATCACATAACGAGCCACATACGATCGACTCCGAGCTAGAGCCCACTGAAAGTTAAAAGGGGAACGTGTATTTAAAGCGAGTGGCTTGACCAGTTTCCCTGGCTAAGATACAGTAAAGCTGAGAGAATGATGCACTGCTTTTACTGCCGTGAGTGTGGAAAGACTGTTGTGTTTGTGACTGGTGCTAATATGTTTCGAATGGAAACGCCGAACAAGCACAGTGTATCCAGAAAACACATTATATGCTGCGATAAATGCACTGCCCAAGTGTCCCCTGTCCTCTAATTTTAAAAAAAAGTGAACATGTAAAACTGTGGTGTTAAGCAATGTGGTTAAAAAATTTGTGTGCACTTAAGAAAAAAAGTCAGGTACACCAGTGCAACCATGGCAAAAAGTTAGTCTAGAGCCCTGGTCAGCAGTTTGAAAAGATAAGACTTTAAAATTATTGGGTTTTGACTTCGTTCCTTTCCTATATTAGCGCTGATATTGCACTGTTGTCTGAGTGGTGACGCCTGTTGCTCGGGAAAATACTGCAGCTGCTACTAGAGTCTTAAGGGTGAACATAAATAAAAGCAGCTGTGTGATGACGATACCTGTGCCCAACTTGATGGGCATACTGCATCCCAGCTGCATAGTTCCTCTTTATTTGAAACCTGTGGAACCCTTTCAGCCTACTTCAGGCCATACATGACCCATAGACATGTAAAATCTCAGAAATTGGTTTGCCAAGCAAATAAAATGTGAGTCTTGTTGCTTTCTTCCAAAAACAACCAAAACATAACAAAAATAATGGACTCTGCAACACTCAAAAACATCTAAAAAAACATGGGTAAAGTATTTAATTATTAATTTAGCAGCACTAAAGTACTTCAGCTCTGTTGTTGCCTGTTAACTATCCCTGACAAGCCTTCAGTTGCCACAGATGGACTCAAGGTAAATAATAAGGAGGGAGTCTACAAAAGATGTTTACACAAATCCAATAGACCTTATTGAATACTTGAGGTAGTTTTTTGTGGCCTGAAAAGCCCAGTTGAAAGGTAGGCCTGAACCACTTCCAAGAAACTTATACGACTGTGTATAATGTATGAGGGGGAGCTCATTTTGGCAAACCCTCGAAAAGATCCAACTCTGCATTTTCTGCAACCTTACATGTATGTGCTTTGCATTTTACCTCCTTTCAGTCTTTTGTTTTGGGTCCAGGGTTTCATTGTTGGGTTCTGAGCAACATGGAACATTAAGCTTCAGAAGAGGCTGTTATTCTTCTTAGGAAGAGATGAGGGATGGAGTATTGGACTGTCAGTGCTGTTGCTGCTCATTGTTAATATAATTTGAGCCATTTTAAAGAGAGGTGAATGTAGGACAGACTTCTATTTTTTATTTTGCTCTCCATATTTTGTTTTAGTGCTTTGCCTTCAGATTTTTGTGTGAAGCTAATGGGACTGATGTGCTTCGTAAGACTGAACTGAAATTAGCTATTGCTTGTCAGCATCTGTTTGTCTCTAATAAATTTATAGAATAACTCTTTTTTTTTTTTATGGTTGTTTAAATCTAGTTAGTGTCATAATAAAGTAAAGACAGGAAAATATGCAAATATGAAGTAATGACTGGTTAATATATTAATATGATGCTATCAGTGATTCTTTTTTTAACACTATCAGTTTTTAGGTAGGCATTTAATTACACAGAGAATTTGCACCGTTTCCAGCATTTATTATGTTATCTGTTGCAGGAACCACCAGAGATTTAATAAACTGTTAAGCTTTTGTTATCTTTAATTTTGCCTTTGATCAGTGTGCAGGTCTTGTGCCTTTGTTCTCCCCCCCCTCCTTTCACATGGTCTGGCAGCTGTGCATGCATATTGTCTTTGCACCGTGTGTGTGTTGCTAATGGGCATTTTCTTGCTGTCATTCAGCTATGGAGCTTGTATTTAGATTGTCAAGTCATGTCTACATGAGACTACAACCTCCCTCTTCTTTCCCTTTGCTTTGGTATATTTGAAATGACAGAGAGAACAGAAGCCAAGTGCACGTAACCCTTTAAGATTTCCTTCCTTTGGATAAGTTGATTCAACATTTCACCAGATCCCAAAGTTTTGAATTCTGTCTTGTTAAAAACTGTCTGTCCGGGCTCATGGCGATATCTCTGTGCTGTGGGCAGCCTCACATGTGCTCCCAGTGAGCTCTTTGAATGAAACCTGTTTGAAAGTCTTGCTTCAGTCACATTAGTGGAAGCTGTGCCTGTTCTTTTTTCTTTTAGCAGCACTATGACCTAAATATAGACACAGTCCAGTGGGGTCCCGCAGGATATCTTAGAAGCTCCTACCAAACAACGTTTCCTCAATCAGCACATGCTTCTAATATATCCGGGTGTTTATGATACTGAGGTATCAGGATGTCTCACTGCACACGCAAGTTGTGTGTTATTTGCTGCCGCCGCTCCTTGATGCTCTTAAAGGGACGGTGGTTCGAGATGGAGGTAGCCTGCTACCTCAAAATGAAGCGAGAGGCTTATTTAACCGAGCGCAAATTAGGGACAGAGAAATTCTTTACCTGCAGCACGGACTAACGCAACACTCTCCATTAAAACATGATTGGAAAGCAGGACCTCCTGGTCATAAAGACCTCAGTAAGACATTTGTGTTAATGGAGAGCTCATGGCCTCAATCTTCTCTTCTATATATTTCAATTTTTACGGGTTGGTTTCTACTTTTGCTGTTTAAAGTATAAAACTTTTTAAATATGACCTGCAGAATGAGCAAGTGATCTAAGGCCTGTCAGGGAGACAAGTGAAAAAAACATTTATACCTGGAAATAGTTTCATGTGTCTGTTTCAGTTATCTTTATTAAGTTCAAACGCTTGAATATTGTTGTTTTAATGAGCTATATCGCTCCAGTCTTTCCTTCATCTGAAATGTACAGTTAACTGCTGGGGTTTCTTTTTTCTGTTCTTATGATTGGACTAAAAACAAAATGCTTTTTATGGCTCTTTGTATGAGCAGTTAGGTCATGACGTTTTTGGACAGCCAGACAATGTTGTTGTACACCACAACAGTGGATTTGAAATTGGATGTGAAGCGTAAAGTGGATATAACACAGTCGATCAAGACGTGATTGATTTTTTTTTAAGGGGTTTAACAAAAAAAAATGTATAAACTGTTAAGGATTTAGAATTTATTACTTATATGCAGTTTCACTTTTTTTTAAACCTTCAAAGTAACCGGACAGTTGACAGACAGCAGTTTCATGACCAGATGAGACATAATACCTCATTAGGCGTAACCGAGATCTTTGCTTCCTGTGTTTGACCTCCATAGCCCGGTCAGAAACACTCTTGAGGAGGTAGTTGTATCATTGTTAGAGTCTAGTCAAGAGAAACAAGATGCAATCCACTGGTTACACCCAAGAACAAGACGGATTTATGAGAAAACATCTGAAAGAGTCTGCACAGTTCTGGAGAAAAACAAGAGTTTACCAGAACTACGGGAAGAGAAAATTATGGAGAAGCAAATAAACAGCTCATGCATCATCATTTAAACATATATGTAGGAATGGGCATGTATGGCTGCCATAACGTGGAATCAAAGTACAATTTCTTTTTCTTCTATGAGTTATTTAGTTGAGCTTTCCACCCTCCTAACAGCTAAAATACCCCTGGGCTGAGAATCACTGATTTACCAGATCAAAAAACATGATTTCAGAGTAAAGTGAAGCTTTTGTTTTTCCTCCTGGCTTACTCATGGAGAACACGAGCAAGTGTCTGATTCAGGACAGTGTATTGGCCCAAAAAAGGTTTGTTATGAAGTGTGAAAAAACGTCTCCCAGAAGAGGTCGGCACCGTGCTTTCATCCAGGAGAAAACTCTGACTTATCTTAAACAGAAAAGAGGCTCACTCAGCGTGTGGCGAGGTGGTTTTTAGTTTCTTTTCTTTACCCCCATCGTCCCTTGTGCCCAGTGCCATCCTATAACAAGCATCCAAGAGGTAAAATCTGGGGCAGAGGATAGTCTTTTGCTGCTGCTGTGCTGAGTAACTAATATAATTGTTCAGCAAAGCACAAAGGCACAGTTCAGCGCAGGCTTTCCACCTGCAGCCTCGGCTCAGACCATTCTTCATGTTTTTATGTTCTCTCGTTCAATAGCTCCATCTACAAAAACAGCAGCATTTTCTGCTCCTCTGCTCGGATACTCGTGTTATCCAACTCGTCTTGGCAGGGTTTATCCCAGCTACCTCATTAATGATTACTTTGTCTGTCTTTCAGGTTGTCTTGCTTAATGGATTACAATTTTCACTCTTAAATAATAAATGATGGCCTTTGATATTGTTTGTGGGTATGATACAACATTAGAACTGAAGTGTCTTTTGGTAATATGTGGTAGGATCTGGCTTTTGTTTTGTTAACATCTACAGTCATGCCTTTAAACCAGCCCCTCTGCTATGACTCATAAGGCTTTCCATGTTGAATTCATTGTCAATGGAAGACTCTTGTGAGTCTAGTTGAAAGGGAATTACTTAAGGAAGAAACCAAGCTTGATCACAGTCTGTCATCCTCGACTTACGATTCGCCCTCTGTGTGTTTTTGTTTTCTGTGTGTGTTTTTTTTTTTTTTTTGAAGATGGTATGAAACAGCCTCAGTGTTTGTTACGGCTTTCTGTTTTTACAAGTAATTATTTAATACCTTCCTTTTATGTTGCTGTCGAATTTCGCCATCGTAATAAAATGAAAAGATATCTGAAGAAGTAATCCATTAGCCCAGCAGCCATCATTTTAACGAATTGTTGTTTTCCAAACTTGATGTATCGTTTTTATTTTGTTAGCTGACACAAGACACATTTAGCTCCAGGCTTGAATAAATCCCATCTCAGAGCTTTAAAGTTTGCCTTCCATCTACAGTGCAGTGCCATTAACCTTCAGGTTTGCTTCTCTCAGGAAGTCGAGGGATCCTTGCCTTACCTGCTGGTGTTGTGTGGAGACCACGGCATGTCGGAGACCGGCAGCCACGGAGGCTCTTCGGAGCCGGAAGTCAGTACACCTTTGGTTCTCATAAGTCCAGCCTTCAAAAGAAAAGGTAACTGTTCTACTGTTTAATGCTTAATTTTAATGTTTCCTTATTTTCTGTCATATGCACTCGCTTTTTAGTTCCATCTTAATAGTACCAGTTTGGACGTCATTTTACTGCTTTATTTTGGTTCATATTGACATTCTGCTGCTGCACATCCATGATCCAAATCTCCTGTTCCACCACATCCCAGCAGTGTATTGTTGGATTTTAGATGTGGTGACTGTGGGATGAACTCATTGTCATAGTCAAAATGATGGACGCTGCACTTTCATAGTTTGAGATGATTTGAAGTTTGAGACATGGCACATTATCTGGTCAGCAACAATAGTCAGGGAGGCTGTGATGTTTAAATGATGCTCAATTGGCACAAAGGGACCCAAAGTGTGCCAAGAAAATATCCTCCATGCCATTACACCAGCAGCAGCATTGAAACAAGGCAGGAGGGATCCATGCTTTCATGTTGTTTGCTCTGGCGTCTGAATGTCGCAGCAGAGATTGAAGAAAAGCTGCCTGTTCAGAATCTCAATCTTCTGCTCCTCAGGTTTGATGGTCCTGTGCAAATTGTAGCCTCAGTTTCCTGTTCTCAGCTGACAGATGTGGTCTTCTACTGCTTCTGCATTTGGAAGGCAAGGCTTAACATGTTCAGAGATGCTCTTCTGCATACCTTGGTCGTAACTAGTGGGTGTTTGAGTTGCTGTTCTCTTCCTATCAGCTTGAAGCAGCCTGGCCATTCACCTCAGACCTCTGGCTTCAACTAAGCATTTTTACCCCGAGAACTGCTGCTCACTGGACATTTTCTCTTTGTATTTTTTGTACCTGCTCTATAAACCCTAGAGATAGCTGTGTAGCAAAAACCCTGCAGATCAGCAGTTCCTGACCAGTTTCAAACCAGCCCGTCTGGCACCAACACAACGCTACATTCAGAGTTACTTAAAACACCTGTGACTGTGTGTGGATGTTCATATGAAATATGGCTCAGGACATGTTCAAGTAATCCACGTGAGCCAAATACTTCAGACTGTATTAAATGCTCAGTTTACATGTTTTTTTTTGTTCTGTAAAACACCTTGTAGTGGGTATATTCTGGCCACGGAAGCTCAGGCCTTCTCTTTACAAATCAGCCAATCATAAGAAAGTTGGCTTAAAGGGAGGGTAACAGGCGCTTGAATGACTTATTCCACACCATTTATGCATTCTGATTACTCAGTACTTCATATCTTTGACTGCAGAGAATTGGAATAAGAATCCAAATGAGCTGTGAACAACCCAAACATGTTCATGAAATTAACAACAGGCTCTCCAGAGTGAGCTGGTTTAAAACTTCAACAGTAGCAGCAGCCAGGAATCTGAGGTTTTGACATTAGCAGGGTAATGCACAGAGTAAATGATGTCAATTTTGGGAAGTTGCAGGATGTTACGAGAAGATTAAATGTGATCAAATCTGCTCGTGTCCAAGAATGGAAAATATGGATCTGGAAGTGATCAGAACAGGTCACGTTTAAAGGATGCAAGTGGCAGCAGACTTGCCATTAACTTGAAGAGCTTGTGTGATTTTTGTAATGTGTCTGCCAGCTGCTACAGCCTTTCTTGAGTTCTCACACATAACGTTTCATTAGTGTGAGGAACAGTGTCATTGCACACAGAGGCTTATGAGCAGAGCTTTCTTTTGCAGCAATGAATGTGTTTAAGTGTGAAAGTACGGTCGTGATAATTGCTTCTTTCTCAGCCAAGTCTATTTTTGAAACTGTCTTGGCACTTACTTTTTTTAATTTTATTTTATTATATGTGAACCATTCACCTTAATTAATCATTAACAGTTAAGTGGAGTTGCTACAGCGTGTGTGGTTTTGTTTGTACTTTATGCCTCCCGCTGGGCTCACAGTTTGACTGACTCTTTTCTTAACCACCAGAGGTTTTTGGTTTAAATATTAAACATACAACAACCACAGAAAGTTGATGAAGTACGTTTCAAATTATGTGTTTTCTTCAATGAAATAAACTCTTCTTTTGAATGAATTCATTCATTCAAGTTCATTCATAAACCGGTGATCTCTATGCCAAACACGGAGTGGAAAATATTGTACCTTAAAGTTTTTCTAACGAACATAAAACAAAATCCAAACAGGTCTGAAACATTGAATATGTAAGTTTAAATGAGCACGATCAAAAAATATCACGAGGTCTTTTGCCGCCAGTGTTTGTAGAGTGTTTGTGTCCTATTGAGACAATTCGATTAACGGTAGTTAAAATAAGCAGAAGCCTTCAGGGCCAAACAATGAAGGCAGTGTGGAAGTGGTGTGATGCCACCCATCAGAAGTTTGGATTTCAGTTTTGGTGAGTGACATTTTAGTATTTTATTCAAGTAGCCGTTTACCTGGAACCTATCAGCAGATACGTGTGTCTGTGTGTTTCACCCGTATAGTTCATGGATGCCCCTCACTAACCAATAATGTTAGGTTTAGTTGATAACTGAGCAGTCCTTCTCTGGATGGATGGATTTCTAGCAATCATGAAATATCCCTATAGTTCCTTGATGTAGGGACATTTTTATGTTATTATCTATTTATTTGAATCACTGAACTACATTGAGGACACTGACGTCTATTTAAAGTTCTGTACCTTGATTTTTTTCTTTCTGTAGGCACAGACTTGTTACTCATTACCACTTTAGATGTAAATATATTGATGCAAGTGTGTTCTATTTTAATGCATCAGTTAGTGCAATCAGTGGCCTTCATTAGCAGAACTTTATTTTGAACGTTGTGAGAATGATAGGTCATTAGCAGAGAGCTCATCTCTGTTGTTTTCATTAGAACGTGCTGCGGACGATCAGACTTCAGCACCACCTCACTACCTGAGCTTCACTTTTTAATCTGAATGCATCATTGAGAAAATAAAACCCTCTTACTGCAGATTGACAACACATTTAATTGATGTTACTTGGGGCAAAGCTGCGTTAATAAGACACTGTTGGTATCAGAAATCTTCTGGTTATTGTTTAGCTCTGTAATCGTCCTTTTTTTTGCTTAGAAAATGTATTTTGATAATTTGTATTTATCTTGGATTTGGACACAGAAAGAATGTTTTATTAAATTCTCCTGACAGTGGAAAGTTTGTATTTGCTCAAATGAAATCTAGGTGGATTTGTGACTTTATAGGAAACTGGTCTGACAACTTAAAAAAAAAAAAAGTGTGCTGTGGAAACTTGGAGTCTGCATTGCAGATGGAGTGCATTATGAGAGGAGTTTCAGCAAAGGAGCCATCTTTTATCCAAGGAAATTTGATAGGACACTTTGAGTTTTTTGTTGTTGTTGTAATAACACATAATTAATAATGTATTAATTCAGCAGATTATTGTCATACATTTTGGTCCATAGGTTTGTGGACAATGAGACCTCTTTTGTAATGTTGTAGCACCATGTACCATCATAGTGGATTTTAAAAACAAGTTGTGATTGATGGTCGGCCTCCATCTTTAATTCAAGGAGTTTAACAACAGTTTTAAATGAAATTTGTAGCAATTACAAACTTTTCATTCAACGTCCCCATTTTCAGATGCTCAAATGTGATTGGACAAACTAGCATCCTTTTAAATATAGGGACTGTATTTAATACTTTAATGGAAATCAATGACTCTTTGTCTCTGGAACCTATAAACCAAATGCTGTGTTTCCTCCCTTGAGATGCTCTGGTAGGCTTTTACTACAGCTGCTTTTTTGTCGATCTGCGCCTTCAGTTTTGTTTCCTTTGGCCTCCTTCGTGCTCTGTAGGCCTCCTATTGAGAGCCTCAGGCAACAACTACCAAATCCAAGTTCAACACTTGGAATTAACTCCAGGTCTTTTCTCTGCTTAATCTGGGATGAAATAACGAGTGAACAGGCCTCTCCTGGCAATTAATTTGATGTCTTTTCCAATTACTTTAAAATGAAAAGGGCATCCTTTGTATACAAATGGCCGTAATTCAAGAAGCTGACTGAAATCAACACTTGTTTCTAAAAGAGGTCAAATGAAATAGAATTCAATGGGGAAATTACCATTGACTCTTTTGTTTTGTGACTTCAATAATTATTTTACTAATGATGTTAAGGTCTCAGTCACTAGTTTCAAATTTTAATGAATACAATATGATGTTCATCTTGTAAATTATGGTCCCATTAGGCTGCAGCCACACAGGGAGCAATTGGATTTTCGCCCATCGCTGTGAAGCCGGCATTACAGACTCTGGCTGCCTAAACCTTTAATATATTTACTACCAGGTTATATATCAGTCAGCAATACCCTGTGCTCTTATTGGTAGTTGCTTCAATCACTCCCCTCAAAGTAGACTCAGATTTATCTTGGGATCCACCCACTTGGTGTCGGGTTTTTTAACCTCATAGTCACTGAGTGTTGACTTTTTACCTCGGCACTGTGAATTGCTTCCAGCACGAACGCAGCTTTAGAGTCATAAAGGGGCACAAAGCAGGATATTGTTTATTGCAGACCTACTTTGTGTCTGACCCTGTGAAAGTGCAGTGTCCATCATTTTCTTATTCAGATTTAACCCACCTCTTGCTCCTCACATCCTGTTTCAAAAAGTTAGGATGGTGTTATAGCGTTCTTCATCTTTTATATACATCCTTTGAGCTGGATTTTAAAAAATAAATACGCAACCTTTGTGGTCATAAATGAAAAAACATGGTCGACACACATTTGTTTTGGTTTGATGTGCTAGTGCTCAAGCTGTGACCTCCAGAAGTTCTGAATGATCCCTCACTGTACCATTTCAAAAATGTATGACTGGTTATGGCTGTATTTTACATTAGCAAGGCAGATATTGGATTGCACATTGAATTTCCACTAGCTGCAGTTTTCTCAATTATGAATCAGCGTTCAGCCGCTGTAACCTTTAACTGTGTTATGACACATCTATTCTGTGGGAACGTTCTGTGTAAGCCAGAAATTACAGTGCAAACCAAGCAGGTACTGTTCTAAAGAAGTTTCATTGGACGTAACTGTATAGGCTTTTACTTACTGCTTGTCAGAGAACAAAAAACAACATTGTAAAATTCTAATGTGTGGTTTTAAGACACAGTTAATGTGGGATTAACATTTGATAAGATGAATTAATTTTTTCCAGCGGGTTTGAAAAGTACTCGCCTTTGAGAAGAAGACTATTATTTTTTTGGACATTTTTTTGGGACATTTATCGCTAACTAGCAGATTTAAACAAGGCCGATATCCTTGATAGCTTTGTGGCATTATCCCAAATAGCTATGAGCTTAATACAGCAAAACCCGTGTCTTGTTGCAAATCCATCTCCTTTTAATATGAAATGGATAATTCCCAGGCTTATTTCATTGTGTCCAATTACAAAATTAGATCATAGCTGTGGGGTTTGTCTCATGCTTCAGTATGTGGCTCTCCCATTTCACCACACGTGATTTGCTTTGTTCATTTTTGAATATATCACACACCAGTTTAGTTCATCATTGTAACCTGAAAACTTCACTTCAATGACAATCTGGGAAAATACTCCCACTCTCTGTTTGTATACTTGAAAGCTCAGGATAGGAAGCCAAGTATCAACTTAAGTGTCTGACAAGCTTCAAGAAATGACAACCACAAATCGTATAATAATGATATTTTTTCTTTCAATTTGTTCATTTTCTGGTTTCTGATTTAGGCTTCTGTTTATAGTGATCCACAAACAGTCAAAGTAAAAGTTGTCCGTTTTGACACATTTGGGCTTTTACTTTGAAGACAAACCTTCTTCCGTTTGTGTTATCCACTTACCTCCTAGTTGGCAAGTATTTGCAGACACAAATCTAAAACCTCAGATAGCTGTTACCACCGGCTAGTAACCAAAGTTATTGTTTTGGTTGGTACAATTTTGGTGCATGTAATTGCCAGCTTGACCTCTTTCAATCAGAAATTAATAGCAGACAGTTATACCACAATTTTATTGCATTCTTTACGCCCTAAGTCCCTTTAAAAAAAGCAGCTGACTGCAAGTGGTTGCAGACTGGTCCCCATCTTCAAATCATTTGGACGCAAGATCGCACAACTAATGTTTCCCTTGGACGGCTGTAGCATAGCCAGATAGATTGTAGATTCAGGTTGATAGATAGAGCAAAAAAATCACTGTGGGTAACAAATATTTTCAAAACAAAATCAAAATTGTTTGGGCCAAAAACATGCCAGTTATTATTTCACCATCAGCCATTGCACCAGCTGTGTCTTTTTTACTCTTTGCCCTTTTGCCCTGTCTTCTCAGCGGGAATGGAGAAACCAGGAGTGGTGGAGCAGGTTGACCTAACCCCAACCCTGGCCTTAGGCCTTGGCCTGCCCATATCTCAGAACAGCGTCGGCCGCGTGATCCAGAGTGTCTTGGAGGAAACCTCACTGCGAGACCAGCTGCGCTTCCTGCATCTCAATGGCCACCAGCTCAGCTGCTTGCTCAAAGACAGCATATCCGACTATGAGAAAGGTTGGTTGCAGATTCACTGTGTTCCTCCTCTGGACTCGTTAAAAGCCAAGACCTTGTTTGACAGGTACTCTCATCATTATGCTGTATTGTTTCCTGGCTGGTGATGGTGTCAGTAGCTACTTTTTTTTTTCATTGCACACAGCAGCGTAAGTATGCCAAATAATTTAAGGCATAGTTATTCCAAAATTAAGATATGGAACTTTTTCTTCACCTCATGTCAGTTAGAACTCTGTTGAAGCTGGAACATCCATGAATTCCCATCATTCCCTATTCCTCAGCCTTCTCCTAAACTATTAAAGTTAAGGGAGGCATACTTTAAATTTAAAAAAAAAAAAGTCCAGCTAATGTCGTAATTCCACAAAGTGAAAGTCATTTATAATGTCGCCTGCTACTTGCATCGAACCTATTCATTGCTTAAAGCTGCACGTTTAAATATTCCCATGTTAACAGTGAGTAAGGATAATGTGAAAAGGGATGTTTCTAGTGACGGACTAATGGAGACCTATACTGTCTTTATACATAATCACAGATTAAGAACTGAGCTAAAAGAAGAGTAAACACCAACATGAGTCTGCTAATTCTATTGCAAGTAGTAAAATAAGCTGTTGAGCTAACATATGTGAACTGATGCTAACACTGTCATTATTGCATTTAAATTACAGTTTAATTTGCAGTCCGCTCAGTTTTGTGCGTATAACAGTTGTGACAGATGGTACAGACTTAAGATGGCTCAAAAGTGATTTACTTTGAGTCTGTCTCTGTGTTTTGGCATCAAAGCGTTTTCTTAGATGGTTTAACCTGAAGCAGTTTGATTAAAGTGAAGGCAGCATCGCATCATCTAACAAGCTCAAAAGATTCTACTTAATTAAGGCTATAATCCTGAGCAAAAATGCAGACTTGATAATTTATATATTTCAACATGTGTCAGATGAAACTGAACCAATTCAAACAGGCGGTTTTACTAGGCACTAATGGGCCTTAATGGTGTTTAGCAGATGTTAAAAAAATATTCTTCTTACAGTTAGAAAATCCTCTAAATGTCTGTGATTACAGTGAGTTTTAAGTTCCTGGTTGTCAAAGATAAACCCAGTGTGACTTTGCAGACATACCATATGGCACTAAAAGCTTTACAATGATATAAGAGTTTGAGACAAAAAAAGCACTAACCTTTGCCAAACATTAGATACTAGTCAGTTTGTTGTCGTGGGAGCGTTTCCAACTCCCACAACTTAGTCTATGCTCTGATCTTCAACATGCATTGTGCATGCATTTGCATCTCTGCAAATGCATGCACATATTCACACATGGCTTTGCTCTCTACTTGCATCTCGGGGTCACGCAGTTTGTCTGAGTTATCCATCTTTGAGTCTGTTCCCCACCCTTCTTGTCTGTCTCCCACTCTTTCTCTTGCCGTCTTTCACTTTCAGAAGCATTCGATACACCAACAGCAGCAATTACCGTCAGTCAGAAGTAATTTATCTTATCTTTTTAAAGTATCCCAAAGAGGCAGCGATAGAACTACATAAATAATTTGACACACAGCATTTTCTTATTTAGAAGTTGTTTTCCCTAAATGTTTTTGCTGACTAAGTTGTATTCTAAGCATGCTATCCTAGAGAAAATGTTGTGAGCAAAGGGGGGGGGGGGGGGGAGTCGAGAAAAGCATAACACATTTGAGTTTCAGATGATGTCTTTACTTTTTTCATTTTGGGAGTTGACTGGATGGAAGTTAATAGTCCATCATACTATTAACTTCCATGAAGCTGAGTAACTAATGGTACAAATATAGCAGGTTTATAAAATTTGGGCAATAGCACAATGCTTCTGCTTTATTCAAAATGGTTCACAAAAGTACTGGATTAACTTATTTTAAAATGCACTGTGATGTGTGAATGTTCACTTACCGTATTTTCCGCACTATAAGGCGCACTTAAAATCCTTTAATTTTCTCAAAAATCGACAGTGCATCTTATGTATGAATTCTGGTTGTGCTTACTGACCTCAAACCGATTTTATGTGGTACACGGCGCTCAAAACTCTGTCAAAAAATGTTTTAGTACGACTTTGCTAAGCTACAAAGCTAAGCTAATAAAGCTAAGCATTACGGCTACCGTAGTCAGGAGCCTTGCAGAGGAATCTGGGTCCAAAACTGCTTCATGTCCCAAAGTCAAACGAACACTGCAGCATCACTGAGAGTTAAAAACTGTCTAAATTCTTTCATCTTTAATAAAATGATCAGCATTGCTGCTTTACCAGGTGTAACAATTAAGTTTAACATCCAGGCATGCATGAAAACAGAATTTATTAAATTTAATGGAGTTAGAAGTTAGCAGGAAGTTAGCTCGCTAGCTTCCACCTAAATATGATATAGCATGTTCTGACTGAGAGATTTCTGAAACAAATGAAAACGTACAGCTCTGCTATCACTTCCAACATAAATGAAGACAAAAAACTAAACAGCAGTGATGTTTGTAGGGTTACTGAAGTTGCACTAGCTGGGATATAATAATGTGCTACGTGATCGCTAGCGACACAGCTATGCTAGCATAATATAAACACAGTGAAGCTGGAGGATGAACGCTAACTTTTTTCCACTCGATAAAAGTTACCATGAGGGTTCCTGATGGTTAGGGACAAAAATCCATCCACAATTCCAAGGTTAGTCATTAATATACTGCAACAACATGGGAATAGAGCAGCTGCGAGAGAATTCCACATTAATGAATCAAAGGTACAGAAGTGGAGGAAGTAAGAAGAATGAGTTGAGTAAAGTTTGTTTTATCTGACTGTTTTGTTCCGCTTAATGCGCCTTATGGTCCGACAGATACGGTACTTACTGTATGGACCTGACTGTTTAAGGACAACACTACTATTTAATAACTCCATCACTTTCAATAACATATATGCACAACTGATTGATGTGTTTGTGTTGTGATATAATTTTGCATAGCAACTCAACTGAATCCTAGATGAAGATTACTTTACACCCCACACAGTAGGTGTAAAAGAATATTAATGCCACAAAATTAATAACTCATGGTCATGATGTAGTCCAAAAGTTAACCCAAGGTTTATCAATCTAGCTAAAAGCACGTTCCCATGCAAGGGCTTCAGTTAGCAGGATCTATAGCAGAGCAACTGATTTTATAAAGTAAGAAACTATCATATTAAAGCACATAATATAGACTGAGAACAACACAGGCTCTGCAGCTGTGTAAGTGTAAATTTAGACCATGTACAAATAGGTTCTTAAAATTGTAAATCAATGTTTTGCTAAAAAAAATTAGGACAGGATTGTAAATCCACATAAGAATCCATATATCCTACTGATCATCATTAGAGACAGACCTAAGACTTCAGATGCTATTAAAAAAACTTTAGACTCTTGCACTCTGCACACAAAGGTAGCGTAATCTGCTTGAGTAGGAAAACAAGTAGGTTTCCAGCATAATTTACTGAGCGATGTACACTAGTAAAGAATAACCTGCTTTTGTGTATAAAGCAGCATTATCCCAGAAGTTACCTGCATGACCCCAAATCCTGCTTCGTGGTGCGGGCTTCTGGTGTCTAGCAGTTCAGAACATCACTAGAGCTTGCGAGAAAACACCAAATAGGTTACTCTTCCACTTTAGAATAAAAGCATGTCCATAGGAAGTTGCTGTCCATAGTAGGGCTGTTCGATATAACGATATATATCGGATGACGATATAAAAACATTGTACACTATTGTTTGTTTCGTGGTGTCGCAAAATAAACTGTTTACGGTAATATTTTTTCATTGTTTTGATGGTCACTGTAGTGGATATATTAATTTCTTAAAGTTCTCTCTTTCTCTTATATTTAATATAACCACACTACGGACGGACAAGCGCCTGTTTTTAGGCGTCATGTGCTAAAAAATAAACCTTAGTCTCAAACATTAAAACAGGCTTTTCCCTGCAGCACGCCGTATAATAAATACTCACAAAGAAAACTTCAGCCGTTATAACTTATGTCATGCATCGGTTAAAACACTCGACTCCAGGTACACGACACCCAGCAGGAAACACTTCACGCAAGTCGAGCTGCCCGAGATTCACAGAATTTACAGAAAATGTTACATTTTTGTGATTTTTATATATCGTTATCGGACGATAGATGTCTTATATTGGGATATGAGATTTTGGTCATATTGCACAGCTCTAGTCGATAGGGTACTCCTGTGCAGCAACTCCTGATGATGTGAATTGATTATAGTAAGTGCTTTCATTTCTAAATTTAAATGATTGATGCTTTGTTTTCCAAAGACATTTCTTTTGTTTTAACAGCGATTACTAATGCACTTTGGATCCTTTGCATTTCTTTGCATTAGATGACTTTTCTCTCCACTAAACTGCTTGAAGACCACCCTCTGGAACCTGTAATTACCGGCTATAGTTATCACTATAGGCTGTGATAAGATGAAGTCTTAAGTTCTCCAGCATACTCTTACAAATTTCAAAAATTAAAATAAAATACAGTTAAATTAAATTGTTGCTGTCTTTCAGTGATTAAAAACCCCTGTTGTGCTTACCCTTGTATTCTATATTCTGTGAACAGACTAAGAATTAATTATGCAATTTCTATGCATTACTAACTCATGGCCACTTATGGCCTTGCAATAGTTTTTTCCACCCAGTGTCACCAGAGAGGTTCTGCAGTGGTTTTAATTATCATCTTTCTTTTCTTCTATCACATCATTGAAATAACTCTGAAATGTCAAATCTGAAAAACAGGTTATTAGATTTGTGATCTCTTAAATTTAAGGACCGTTATCAGATCACAGCTTTGCACAAAATATTTGGGTTGCCCTACTGGTCAACCCATGTACTGGAGGCTGTGTCCTCATCTCAGTGGACTGAGTGTGACTCAGCTCCAGGCCTTTAAGGCCCCAATCACACAAGCCTAGAGACTGGTCGGCAGACATCTGCTAACCCCCAGTCATTGGAGTTTGCTGGTAGGCACTGTGGAACTGATTGCTAAGGCCTAGAAGAACTAAGGCCTAGAGACATGTCAGTAACTCCCTGGTAAACACTGGTCGCAAGAGAAGACTATGTTATTCCACAACTAGTTGGTGAGTGGTTGGTGGCAGTTGCTACAGTGTAGAAATAAGTATATAAGCTTCCTCCGAAGGGTGGCTGGCCTCTCCCTTAGAGAACCACCTCAACTGAATCCTTTCGATGTAGAGGAGCAGCGGCTCCACTCTGAGCCCCTCCCGGATGACTGAACTTCTTTGGGTATCTGACAAGGATGCCTCCTGGACGCCTCCGGGGTGAGGTGTTCCGGGCGTGTCCCACCGGGAGGAGGCCCCAGGGCAGACCCAGGACACGCTGGAGAGATTATATCTCTCGGCTGGCCTGGGAACACCTTGGTGTTCCCCCGGACAAGCTGAAGGAGGTGGTTGGGGAAAGGGATGTCTGGGCTTCTCTGCTTAGGCTGCTGCCCCCACGACCCGGCCCCCTTTCTTGCAATTGCTTTTTGTTGCCAGCAGGTTGCTTTAGTCTCACTGTGGGTCTGCAAACACTCGCCAACTACTTACTAAGTGATAGTGAAACTGTGAAAATGTGTGATGCAAACTGGAAACAGAGACCTTTTGGCTTCAGCGTAAAAGTTGTGCCTTACCGTTTCATTCAGCAGACTTTAAAATGCGCAGCTACAAGCCGGAGACTAAATGCTGACAAGTTGCCATCCTCCATGTAAACTATGGGTGATGACAGCAATATGCTACAGACAGGATCTCCCTACTTGCGGGGGGTTCTACTAATTATCAGAGGTTTCCTGGGGTTGCCAACCAATCTCTAGGCCTGTGTAAAGATTTAAACCTATTTATGTTATGATAGCCCTTGTGCACTTTGTATACAAATGTGCCCATGTAAAAAAACAGATGTGGTGAACTGAAGCAAACTTCTACATGAAGTAAATGCAGCATTTTCAAAACGACTACTATTTCCTGTAACATAAAAAAACACTCGGCACTGGCAGCAGTTTTTCCACTTTATTTTGGTCCCTGGTTTCCATAGAGATGGGATGAAATGGAAATTATCTCAGCAGACCTACATTTGGATATGTTGCCTTTTTTTGTATTCGTCCACTTGGGTAATCATGAAGCTGTTATGCAAAAGGATGTAATAGTTGTCACTGCTGGGAAATTCGCCGGGGATGTTATTTTAAGTAGCATGCCTGTTGGACATTTGTTAGGGTCGAATCTTTACTGGGCGTGTGAGGAGTTGCTTAGGAGAAATCCGCCTTCTGTCCGTTTCTGATTTCAGTATTCAATGAGGTTTCATCAGGAAGACAAAAAAGTAGCTCATTGGAGAAAAAACTTAGCAAGGATTTATAATGCTCGGCCACTCTCAGCTTCAGTCTGGTGCACTAAGTTAAATATTTTATGATATTTTTTTTGGGGGGGGGGGTGTTCTCTGTTTTTGCAGTCACATTTATTAGAGTTACAGTAGACTTAACCTGCAACTTTATAAAGTTCAGCTGTGGCGATACAAACTTTAGAAACTCTCTCTGCCTCACTCTCTCTCTGTCTGCTTTGCTTCAATCTTCATATTGTGTTTTCGTTTGTTTGTGTGTGTGTGTGTGTGTGCGTGTGTGTGTGTGTGCGTGCGTGCGTGTGTGTGTGCGTGCGTGCGTGTAACCTCAGGCGTCTTGCAGAGCCATTAACCAATCCCTGTACTTTTAGACAGATGAAACATGACCAGGGCCATTGATATTGCATGATTCATGCCTGTGGCTTAAAGTTCTGATATTTCAACCAACCCTTCTGTCTGGCAAAGCCACAGTGACTATTTATCATCTCTGCCTATGCTGCTGAGATAGGTGATTGTTTTTAGTAGTGTGTGTGTGTTTCACTGAAGTATACCACAACTCTACACAAGCCTACACGTTGCTTCGTCCTTGAACAGGCTGAAGTAAAATGAAAGGGAGCATAATTTCATCTGTAAACATGTGAATGAGTCACAGCTTGTCATAGTTAGCATCTTGATAAATTGTACATTGCTTTGCTCCAAACTAAATGGTTTTACCACAGGCGTATTGTTTTCAATTTAGCGAACGTTATTGACACAAGAACGCGGGAAAAAGAAAATGATGAAATTTAATAGGTTCCTATTTCTGAAAAACAGAATTCAACATCAATGATTGATGAACTCATAAATAGTTTCATTGCTAAGAAAACAAGCAGTTGGAATATGTCTGCATTTTCTTTTGGCTAAATTACAACAGGGTAGGCAGCAATATGAAACCTTTTCTTCACATTTGTCATGGATCAGTTTGGGGTTTTAATGAGCTCGTAGTAAAAATACTCCGCAAGCTGTACCAGTGCTTGCTGTGGCTTAACATTGTAATTAATTAATATGTCAGCATATGGGGAAAAATTGGTCATTATTATGAGGAAATAATACCCACAGTTAGCGAATGGTTTATCCTATAACATTAGGAATATTTCATTTAGGTCACCGAGATCCAGGCAGCAAATTTTTTCTCCTCTAAATAAAAGCTAAAACTTAGTTTTTGTATTTTAGAAGGTTTGTCCTGATTAATCACATGGCAGCAAACCAAGAAATTATGTGAGAATCAAACTGTAAACCTAATGAAATTCCTCATAAACTGTTAAAAAATCAGGTGCTATAAATGTCCTCCTCACTCACTCCCTCCCTCCTGAAATTCAGATTGCAGTAGCTGGAGCATTGCAAATAATAGTGCTTTAAAACATGCTCCCTTCCACTTCTCTCCACTCCAGAGGTGGGATTTGAGCAGTTTCGTGTGGCAGAAAAGGCTCACGGGAACTGGATGAAGCTTTACCTGGAAGGAAACACCTCCGAGGTGCTGACCAACGTGGGCAAAAAGGTCCTGAGGCAGTATCTGGAGGCCCTAGCTGCCATGAGCGCTGCTCTGAGCAAACAGCTGGGCAAGTATGACATGTACTCCATGATTGCAGGCATGGTGTTTGTCTTTCAGGTAAGGACCGAATCATCATATTTTTTTTATCTGCACTCGTAATAGTTTGGTGTGCTGCTTATCAGCTTTAGAGTGTGGGAGTGAGGTGCACGGCAACAAAAAGTAAAAACTAAACCCTCACCAGGTGTCATGCTTTCTTTTTGATAGTGGAAATATTTGTGACAATGAAGCCGTCCTAAGATAGATTTACTTTAGAGGGGGGTCTATTGTGTTTATCTTGTACTGGGCCTTGCTACAACCCATTAGTTCATCCACTGTCTGTTTTGGTTCTTTTAGGTCCTCTTCCATTAAGGCCACTGACCCTTTAAGCCGGCTTTCTTCTTAGGGATATTAGGGATATCCCCTTCTACTGATGTCAGTGATAGCCATGAAACTGTCTGAAATGAGCGTTTATAGCTGAGCTTTTAGCTCACACACACTGAATTCTTTATTTTAGAGAGAAGAGACTTTCTCCTGGCAACCTTTCTAAACAAGACCTACTCATTCAATCTTTTTCTTATTGTACTATTATGAACTTCAACATTTAACAGTTTGAGCTCTTGGGCTTTTTGCAGTTTCTCTGAACATTGCACAGTCTGATCTCCACGTGGGAATAATCTTTCTCACTGTAGAATGATGTTTGGAAATGGCCTTATAACCCTTTGCAGATGGATGGAGAGCAACAGTTGGGTCTCTGAGACCACTGCTGTGGCTTTGCGGTTTGGCATTGTGTTAACACACATCTAAAAGCTCCAGACCATCAAACTTTATAGAGGTGCTCCCTTTACTGAAAAATTTTTTGATTATCAGTACACGGCTGCTATTTACTCTTTTAAGGAAGCAGTAAGGATGCACTTAGTTTTTCACATACTGCTTGTAAATTTGGGCTCACTTTTGCTTAAATATATAATGACCCCTGTCCAGGGTGTACCGAGCCTCTCACCCCATGACAGCTGGGATAGGCTACCCCCCTGCGACCCTGAATTAGATAAGCAGATGGATGGATGTAATGAAACAGTGTAATTTATCATTTGCTGTTTTTCATCCAAGGTTGTATTTACCTAATTTTCAGACCTACTGAGGACCAGATGATTTTTAATCTGTCCTGATCTGTAAAACCTTTTTAGCACGACTGCATAAAAAATAAATAAATAAGAGAAAAGCATCATAAGTCTCTTTCAATTAGAAAATCAGTTAAACGTGTACATGCATGCATTATGTTTGTTATTAAATTGCTCTTCACTGTTCACATAAATTGGGGAGGTTATAAAACTGGAGATTACAATGATTGCATCAGATTTGTAAAAGACTTTTTCTCTCCTCTCTGTCTCTCCTGGCCTTTAAGCTCCTGTTGGTCTTACTGCTGGCTATGCCTGAAGCCCTCAGCAGTGCCGCAGCAGTGGACCTCCCCATCCTCTCGGCCCTGCTCTCCCTGCCTTTTTACCTTTTGTGCCTACTTCTTGCCTCAGTGCACGTCTTGGTGTGCACATCTGCTGGGAGCTCCTGTTACTTCTGCAGCCTCTCCTGGGGTCTCGTGTTTGCTGCCGTTGCCTTCTCCTCAGCAATGTTTTGTATTCTGGTCTCTATAGCAACACGAAGACTCCCCCTGGGTGCAAAGATTCATGGGAAGGTGAGTAAGTGCAGTGAAACACGGGTAGATATTGTAACAGATGTTAGCCCTCAGAGAGCCATACTTACATAGAGTGGATCCGCATGTAAAGCATGAATGCACAAGCTAACGCGCTAACCCATTCTGCTGCTCTCTGATTGCTTTAAAGGGACACTGAGGATAAAAGACTGAGTGTTAGTGAATCCATCTATCTCTCTAGAAACCTCGCTGCTTGTTAAACAGATTTGTGTTGTTGTATTTGAATTTTTCACTTCCTGTAGGTAGAGAAACGTTACCTAAGTGACTTTTGGAATTTATTTGAGAGAAAACCTGCTAAATCTACTGGAGCGGCATGCTCTTGTCTGTTGTGCATTCACTTAGTGATTTAGTTTGCAGAGTCTTTAAGGATGTAGATTTAAATCATTTGAGTGCTTCTCAACAGTCTCAGAAAAAAGTTTTAGTGTATTTTCACTTTGACAAGTAAAAAAAGATTCTGCCAAAAAGTGGCTTAAAAGAAGTGTCTGAGTAAGTGCCTCTTAGTCAATTTAAAACTGCAGACAACAATTGTATGCTTCAGAGATTGTGAAGAGCTGCAATAATTACTCTTTGATTACTCTGCAGTATCACACAAGAAAACAAGTGAGAAATAGTAGTGCGTTTAAGCAAATGATATTGTGTTGTTGTTGTGAGTCAGGCACTCGGAGTGACGGTGAGAGTAGCAGAAAGGCAACACAAACAATATTTTTGGACACAGCAGTGATCACATAATCATGACTTCTGACATGCCAGAAGTTTGTGGTGTTGGTGTGTTTACCCTGTGTTTTCTTACCCTGTGTGTGAAACATTTCCATGCTACACAGAAATAATTATTCAAATTGAAGCATTGTTGTAGCAGTATTGTCTGCATTGTCAGGTGGTGGGGTTTATAGGTAGGTCCATTAGTTCTTGTGCAGTGACACATTTTTTGTGGCATGACCGCAGTGGGATTTAAGTTAACCAATCAAGGTGCAATTAAAGTGCAGCTCTTCAACTTTAATTCAGGAAGTTTAATAAAAGTGTATTTTCTGATAGTTCTTAAGTGCAACCAGAAGTTTGCACTCTGTTGTCTCCATTCACGAAAGTGTCTCTTGTGGACCTTGACAATGATGCAGCTACCTCTTTGAGCGTTCTTGAATTATTTTCATCTTCTGTGGTCTTTGAAGGTGTTTGGTGCTCCTGAGCTGCTGAGCTGGCCTTTTCAGGAATATACCAGATTGTTGATTTGGCCTGTCAGTGCGCCCCAGGGTGGCTGTGGCTACAATGTAGCTGCCATCACCAGTGTGTGAATGTGTGTGTGAATGGGTGGATGACTGGATATGTAAAGCGCTTTGGGGTCCTTAGGGACTAGTAAAGCGCTATATAAATACAGGCCATTTACCATTTTTCCAATTTTTTCATTTTTCAAATGGCTTTATGTCTTTGTTTGTTTTTAAATGGTTTTTCAGACTAATACTTGCCTCCTTCCCTTGCATCAGCCTCTCTTTTGAACACAACTACCAAATACAGGTTCACTTGTACAACACTTGGAATCAATTCCAGTTTTCTTTGAATGTTTTTTTTATGGAATAACGAGGGAACAGGCCTCCCCTTGACATAAAACTTTCATATAAAATCAGTTGTCGAAGTACTCATGAGCCTTTGAAAACGGGGTGCTGTGTATAAAAACGTATGTTATTCCTCAACAGTAAATTCTGCACTTCTGTTAAAGCTTGTAAATGAAAACTCAAAATCTGATCTTCAAACACAACTTAATTTTTTGATTTTAAATCCACTGTGCTCATGTATAGAGGCAACATTAGAAACATGTCTCCAAAAACAGCAGTTAGCTTGCTAACAAGGCTAAAAAGCACAGCCATACATGACATCATAAACATACAAAACTCTGAAGTGCGTTATATATTCCAACTGCCCCCCATTAATTATTTAAAAGATGACAAAACAAATTAAAAACACTTATTTGATTCATGTACACATATAAGACCTGACTGGAGAAGTCAATCCATGTAATGTACAATTGCTGCATATTATCACTTTTTAATGTATGCCTCTTTATTGCCAAAAACTTGGCTCCGAGGGTGGGAAAGTGGAGCTGTTTCTGCATAATAAAGTTACGTTAAAAAAAGTTACACTAGTATATAAATGTCTTATAAAATATTATATGAGTGGATGCATCAGTAGACTGTGGTTCTATTAGGCGAGTAGATGCCGTTTCTCAACATACTGTCCGGTTTATTGGAAGAAGAGTTGCTGACTGTGCCCATAAAACTGCGAACTCTGTAAATAAAACAGACACTAACACAGTGGACAGATGGGGTGTCGAGTCTGACTAACAATTAAAATAGTAAATTAGAAGATATGCACTGCCAGGATCCTTTAGGAGAATGACGTAAAAACATCACTCAGGTAGTTTAAAGACAGTCAGGATTTTTACTTGTTGTGAATCTGAATTGAAAATGAAGAAAACTAAAGATGGTCCATCATTTGGACTCTAACTGCTGGTGCAGTTAGAAGATAAGTGGTGTATTTGTTAAGCCTTAACGATAACGCACTCTTGGCGGTGCTATCAAAGGTTTTGGGTAGTTTAAATTTGTTTCAGTAATTTTCTCTTTCCATCACTGCAATGTTAAATTGTCCTTCAACAAACTGAAGTAATTCCCAGCAATATGTTGAAGTAAGTTATCAATCATAGAAAGGTTGAAGTGGTTCTTCAGTGAAAAATGGAAGCTTTGAGTCATAAGTGCTTGTTTAAAGGGCTTTAACAGTAGCTTCCCTTTGCTGCTGCAACTCTTTGCTCATTATTAATTTATCTGTAAAGGTTACATCTCATTTGCCTTCTGGGAACTCTTGAGAAAGTGCTGATGTAGCAAAAAACAGTCAGAAGAATCCACTTGGGTCATTAGGCTGGGAGAGGAAATGAACTCTCCAACTCGACACACTGGAAGATGTGGAGGATTTCGTACAGTACTGGAGGTGTTTCTTCTCTGGCTCCAGTGACCGTGAAAAGACTGTTTTCTTTTGAGTCTTACAAATGTCATAGTGAAGAAAAAAACTGTGCTCATAGTTCAGTTGGCAGGTAATGATGATGACCTGTGATGACAAATGTGCTTTTGTACCAGCAGCAGATTTTTGTGAAATTACCAGACTTTGGTCAGAAAAATCAAACAGACAAACTGTTGAAGCTCAACTCATGTAGAAACAAAAATGTCAAAGAGCTGTTTTCAGCCACTGAACTGAAATTCTGCAGGATTCATGAAACGTCCTTCCTGCCAAGTACCTTGAAAGGCTGTGTGAGCATGTGCCCAGTGGAGAATGCACTTATAAAAGCAAAGCTTGATCACAACAAACACCAAAGCAGTGTCGTTTCTTTGGCTGCTGAAAGTCATTCATAAATCGAAAGCACTGCTGTATGTACAGCAAACTCAAAGTACAGTATTTAGATGGTTTCAGAGTGGATGAAAACAAACACAAATATTTGCTGCTGATTATAGCTGCAACCAATAATGGATTTTGTTCTCTTTTTTTAGCCTGAAGGTATTTCCTTCTTAATTGAATTATTGTTGAGTTTATTAAATGCCAGTGAAAGGTGAATTTCCAACACAAAAACTCAAAGATGTGAGATTTGAAGTGATATGAAACAGAAAAAGCAACAAATCCCGAGACTTGAAGCTGAAAATAATTTGGCATTTAGCTTTGATAGATGACTTTAATGTTTCAGATCTTTTCAGGTTGTTTTGTAATGGATTGTTTTTTTCAACTGGTGAAGGATCACAGCACTGGATTCTGCTTGACAGACCCACAAATTTTAAATTAAATGTAAATTTGTAAACAGGTCCATAGTTGCCCACCATTACAATCATGGATTTGTGAAGCCTGCAAATCAAAATCAGTCATAAGAAGCAGGGGGTGGAGCTAAAAGAGAAATCGAAGAGCAGTACATGCTCATGCAGGATTGGCAGAAGACCATGTAAACTGGACGGACCGCCAACGTTAACGAGAGGGCATTCGCTCAAGTCACTTTGCTATTACAAAAAAACCCAAAACACTATGCACAATTGCAAGCACACATGCACAGTACACACTGTTTGACTCTCACAGGGAACACAACATGAGCATCATGTTATATTCAGTAAGAAGTCAAACTGGCATTTCAATTTCTAAAGACTTAAAAAAAAAGTGGTTACTGAAGTCATACATGAAGGGAGCTGGAGGGTCATTCACCCAACGACTTTGATAATAATCTGATATCATTTCAGCCACAAGAGTCGCCACCTGCTGGCCATTAGATAGAATCCAGGTTAAAGACCTGGAAGCTAAGTCAGTCTTTCATACACATTATAATCAATGTCAGGTATTAAATCATTCTACAGATATATTGAAATGTTTAACTATTCATAGAACAACTGTGTTGAGCTTCCATAATTTGGCTTCCTGTTGATGTTGAAATTGATTTTAAATGTTATTGATTCCTTTAAAAGCTACATATGGATTTAGTCCTGCTGCTACTCTAGAGTGTATATAAAAGTGCCGTTGTGTATCATGCCATGTTTTATTTCTCGTTCCAAAAGTGGTGATTAAGCGCTTACAATCATGGCCCATCTCTACAGCCAAGATCTTTTTAATAACCTGTGGGAGGAAATGCAGTTAGTGGACTCTGTGTCCTCAAAGTCATTACTGACAAACTCA
Source organism: Maylandia zebra (assembly GCF_041146795.1). NCBI lineage: Eukaryota > Metazoa > Chordata > Actinopteri > Cichliformes > Cichlidae > Maylandia > Maylandia zebra. The sequence goes on from NC_135168.1 coordinate 31,594,357, forward strand.
TTTTGATACTGAGATTAAATAATAAAGCTGCTTTATTGTTAAACTGTATTTGTATCAAAGGATTACATTGATGAATTCCCAGGAGTCCCTGAATATTTGTCAGACAAGAGGAAATCTGCTCAAAATTACAAACCTTTGGACAGATTTCACACAAAAGTGTGTTTGAAGCTACTACCAGATGTAGCATGTAGTGCTGGAAAATGTGACAAATAATCCTAAGGCACAATAATGTTGTATACTTTCAGGAATCCATTTGGATCTAAGTGCAGAGCTGTGTCTGGTTAGACTTGACAAATAACTGCTTTGGGGAAACTGTCCAAAACATATATTCACTCTCTGTCCTCATTAGTTTCAGTGCAAGGTGGAAACGAAAAGAAAAACTTGCTGCTCCAGCAAAAATGTGATGAGAATTCCATTTAAGTGAGTTTTAATGACCCAAAGGTGAGGTCATTTTAAAAAAGTAGTTCTGTACAAGAGCTGTAAAGACGTGTGAAATACCTGCAATGTGTATCATGTTCATGCATTCGCCTATCAAGCGATGACTCCCAGTTCGATCCCAGGAGGAGACACTGATTCTGTTGGGGTTGCGTCAGGAAAAGCATCCGGCGTTAAAAAATAAATAAAAAAATCTGCCAACTCAGACATGCGGCGCTACCTGCTGTGGGAGACCCCTTGTGGGAGACCCCTTGTGGGTAAGAGAACAGCCAAAAGTGGCTTATATTTTTCCAACAACCAAAAAAAGGCTAAGAATCCCTTAATAAATGATTCTATTGAGTCTCTCATGACTTTTGTAAGGAGCTTACTCTAGTCTGTCACCAGCACAAGAGTTTAATATGATTTCTTATTATGCCTGAGTGGAAAAAGTCATATTTTAAATGGCAGAGCTCGGAAGTCAGTCTGAGTCAGTATTACCATTTCACAGCTGCGTGATGGAAAGGCAGGTTCAGCTGGCAGAATATGATAAATCAAACACACATACTGGACACATTGGTTTCACAGGAAAAGTGATGTTAAGTGGCATAGATGCAACGGTGGCATCAAAGACCCTCCAATAATTTTAGGCTAGAAAGACTAAAAGGTCATTTGCTACATCAGTAGCTGTGCTTTGTCATGAAAAGGCCTTTGGCAGGGCAGAGCAATATTCTACTTCAGCACATTAGGCTTCGGGTCAAGTCCTGATTTATGTTCTACTCTACATGGAGCCCTCAGCATGGTCAGAGAATATTTATGCATTATTTAGAATGATCTGCTCAAGTCAATAGACGACCATATCGTAGTTCACTTCATGGTTCATGTGAAGATGAAAAACCCTCATGTGTTTGTTTAATGTAAGACCACACCCATAACCCTAGCATTAGTAAATAAAAACAGCCCTGTGAAGCCCTCTTAATTAACTGGTTTCTTTTAAATGTATAAACTAAAACTTCCTTTTTACAAGTAGGGCTGCCACAAACGATTATTTTGATAGTCGACTAGTCAGATCATCATCCATTGGACGTAAAACTACAGCTTATTGCACCAGCAGCATCTGCTCTTATATAACTATCATTAGCTTACAGCTTTAAGTGTTTAAGGTCTGTGCTAACTAAAAATAAAGACAAGATGATAGTTTATTAAATTTTAATGAAATTTGCAGATTGTTTCAGTGAAGTTTAATAAACTCCTTGCTATCTAAAATATAACAGGACACTGGAGTATATTCTGGAGCATCTCACACTTCTGATAATCAGTTGTCTGCTTGACGTTTATTCAGCTGTGTAAAAACTATAACTTTAATCTCAGACAAACTGATTTACTCAGGAACAAATAAAATACTAAAAAAAAAAGCCAAACAATAACATTTTAAGTTATCTAAGTGACTCATATATATTTAACCTGAGTAGCGAAAGACGGTGGTGGGTTTGAAAACGATTTGCGGGGAGTCCGGTGTTCTCACAGCGCTAGTGAGCCTAGTCCCCGGCTCGCTAACGAGCTAGTGGGTAACAGATGTCTCCGAAAACGTCGGAGCGCTTTTGAAAATATGTGGTGTCCTGATAAACTGAGCAGATATTTGAGGTTTACACAGCTACATTCTCGCCTGAAAATATGTTAAACGTTTATTTTGTGACCCAGAAAGAATAATAAGAGTAACATTAAAACTAACTAGCTGCCGCCATTGTTGGAAACTGCGCTGGGCCGCGCTATGAATTCTGGGACACAGCTGCTTCTTCTTCTTCTTCTTCGGGGTTTAACGGTAGCTGACATCCTTGTACATGCAATGCTGCCATCTTCTGTTTCAGTCCGTTATTACACTCTTAAATCCTGCCACTTATTCCTGCGTCTTTTGTGATCTTACAAAGCTTCAAACGACGCGTCGACTATTAAATCAGTCGTCGACGATTTTGATAATCGACGTAATCGTGACTAGTCGACAAATCGTGGCAGCCCTATTTACAAGATATATGATGATTGTTTCTCGACTAAATTTCCTCGACTCTCAGCAAAGAACATGATGGGAGTATAATTTCCTCCTGACTCAGTAAGTGATGTGTAGACCAGCCAAAAGCACAGAAAACTAAGTCGGGATATAATTTACACTCACTCAGCAATTCATTAGGTTCACTTGTTCAGCTGTTTGTTAAGACAGAAATCTAACTGTACACATGTCAAGACGACCAGCTACAGTTCAGACAGCATTAGAATAAAGGTTAGTGCCAGACAGGCAGGTCTAAACTGCTGATCTAATGGGATTTTCCTGCACAGGCGTCTCTAAGGTTTATAAAGAGTGGTCTGAGAAAGAGAAATTAGCGGTGAGCAGCAGAGCTTTGGGGGAAAGTGCCTTGTTGATGTCAAAGGAAAATAGCTTTAACTGCTCTGAGCTGTCAGAAAGGCAACAGTAACAAATACTGACGTGTTATAACCAAGGTGTGCAGAAGAGCATCTCTGATGCACAACAAATTGAAACTTTAAGTAAGTGGGCCACAGCAGAACACCACACTAGGTGCTACTCCGGTCAGCTAATAACAGGGAAGTGAGGCTACAATTCATATAGGACCACCAAAACTAGAAAATTCTTAATGTTTAGCTTGTATAGAAAGAGACAATGTACTGATCCTTGTTGTGTTTAACAGGTGACGTGCTTGGGAACAAAATTGAGATAAAATGAGTCCTGTCCTGCAAGTGATATCTGAACCAAGTAGGATCACTAAAGTCTCCATTTTCTTTCAATATATTCTATAAATATATATTGTAGGAAAATGACCCTACAGTATTACAGAGAAAACATCAAACAACCTTGATGGGGAGGAAGAAAGGAAAGACTTAGGAGGATGAAATCATCTGCCCTGACCTGCTGGTGAAAAGAGCAGACAGAGAAGTCGTGGCACATAGTTGCCCCTCCCCTAAACCTGGTTCTGCCGCAGGTTTCTTCCTGTTAAAAGGGAGTTTTTTCTTCTCACGGTTGCCAAGTCTTTGCTCAAAGGGGGTCATGTGATTGTTGGGGTTTTCTCTGTATAATTGTAGACTCTTTATTTTGCAATATAGAGTTGAGTTCAGCCTAGGGTCTAGTAGGCACTAGTATTTCAACAGGTCCAGTCTCAACCCTTTTTTCAAAAATATCCAAGACCAGGATATAACCGAATGCATCAAAAGAAGCAGTTCTTTCTAATAATAGCTGAATAGCAATTTTGCCTGGACAGCGTTCATTCGAATGTCATTGAATGAACAGTGACTACCTCCTCCTCCACTCACAGTGGAGGAGGTGTTGAATACGTATGCCAGTGATACTTTTTATAATAACTTTTCTATAAACTGAAGTATCTCTTGAGTGTTTTGCTCTAGTTTTTCTGTTAAACCCGATGACTAACTTGAGTCATAAATGTGTCATTTGCTGTATTGCTAATGCATGCAAATTGTATACTCAATGATTTAGTGAAGTTTTATCTATCCTGCATCACTTGGTTATATTAGCCTGGGTAAATGTTGCTACTTGTTTTTGCTGTTTTTTAAGTAATACTTTCATTAAGTATGTATCCATCTACTTTGAAACCCTGCCATGAACACAGATTAGTATGCAGCAGGCTTTTCTGATTTCACAATTTGCCAGCCGCTGAAGGAAAGAGCAAGGAGCAGTGAAGCTGGAAAACTATATTACAGCTTCCTTTGGGATGTGACATGTTTTATCTCAAAAACAGGAGCTGTAGGCATAAAGGCCATCAGTCCTTTTCTCAGTAATGCATGGATGGCTTATAGTTTCGTACACAGAACAGATGAACAATCTCTACTTGACTTAAACTATGGGACTCGTAGAGAACTATATTTTGGGAGAGTTTAGGAACACGCCGTTTTTTTGTTGTTTTTTTTTTTGTTTTGTTTTTTAATCTAGAAGATATTCGTAAAAACCTGAAAAGACCTTAATAAAAATGCAACCTGCTCTTAGTGCACTGTTAATATATGAAAATGTATTCACCCACGACTTTTATATCCAGAGTTAAGTAATGTTTTTCTCTTTCTGTGTATACATAACTGCTAGACCAAATATTTAATGACCCGGCATCTTGTTTAAAGAGGGATAGGTGTAAAGGTTGCAATAACAATAACCTGGTGTAAGGGGAAATTATTCTGCAACAGCCCGGTCCCACAGCGAAGCCACCACTGTATCCTGGAGGGGCTGAATATATCATCCCAGCCTGTCTTTGTCATCAAGGCAAAGACAGGCTGAGATGCATGTCTGTTGTTTGTTAGGTTAAAATATTGCTGTTGAGCTAAGAGGCTGGCTGAACTCAGCCTGAACTTAAGCTCAGTGAATAAAATCATTTGCATACAAGTGTTCGATTGGACAAACAGCAATCTTAAAAATGGGATTGAAGCATCCATAACAGACCGACTGCAATTTATGAATGACAGCTCATGGTCACTGTCAGCAGTGCCAAGGCAGGAACCTGCTGCTGTACATCCAGTAGTGACATGTGATGGATGATCTGATGTTTGGCAGTAATATTTCCGTTCATCGTAACAGGAGTCTGAACGGTGTACCTTTTTAAATTTGAGTGCAAATAGCACATGCATCAGTTAACGCTTGTTCTCGTTTTGGTCTGCATGAACAGAGCAGGCATAACGGGTTTGAAATTGAACTGTTTTTATACCTCCCGCTGGTGACAGCTGTAGCTGGAGGCATTAATTTTGTCCATAATGCTTTGTGTCTTTCCCGTTTTTGAAGACTGTGTAGCTCTTTGAACGCCGTCAGAGATTTCTTCAAGTTAGTTAGGGATGTTCCCTTGGATTCAGAGATGAGCTAAGTTTGGGTGTGAAAGGCCAAGGTCAGCGTGACCCCACGATACCTTTTTATTTATTCAGATCTTATTGAATTAGACAAAAACATCAACAGAACAATACACTGACATAAAGTGAGGTATATAAGTCAATTTGTGCAATAAGTTGTTGGGTAATATTGATTTGGCAAACATCCAGTACACACAAGTTATGTTTTCACTTTGGATTTGAAGTCACAGAAACATTAAGCCAACATCTTCTCACAGTCAGCAGTGTTCATTATCTGTTCAGTCCACAGTTTTAGCATCAGGGTTTGAGATCATTTCCAAATCACAAGAATCAGTCTGGCATGAGCCTCTGGACAAACCACACTTCAACCATTGGCCCATATATTCCAAAACATTTCTCCAATCAGGAAAAACTTTGGCACACTCCCATGATGCATCTACCTAAGTGCCTCTTTCTGCCTTACATTATCAGCATAAAACATAGTTAATTAATTAATTAAATCCATTTTATGTATTTAGTTCAATTCAGTTTTATTCATACAGCACCAAATCACAACAACAGTCACCTCAAAGGGCTTTAAATTGTAAGATAGACGCTACAAAAATACATACAGATAAAAACCCAACAATCATATGACCCCCTATGAGCAAGCACTTTGGTGACAGTGGGAAGGAAAAACTCCCTTTTAACAGGAAGAAACCTCCGGCAGAACCTGGCTCAGGGAGGGGCGGGGCCATCTGCTGTGATTGGTTGGGGTGAGAGAAGGAAGACAGGATAAAGACATGCTGTGGAAGAGAGACAGAGATTAATAACAAGTATGATTCAATGCAGAGAGGTCTATTAACACATGTTGAGTGAGAAAGGTGACTGAAAAGGAAATACTCAATGCATCATGGGTAATCTCAAAGGAGTATAGTAATACTGATTAATTATTACAACAGACATTTTTAGGCATAACTCATGCCTACCTCATGAATTCTCAGGAACACCTTGGGAATATTTGTTAAATTCGGCACAAACATCTAATTGGACTTTAAGATCTGATGGTCATGGTCACGGTCATTGTAACCTCACAGCCCCGATTTAAGAATCTGTATGCTAATTTTGACAGAATTTCCTACAAATTATGGAATAAATGAATGAGGTAAAGTCTTTTGTTTTTGTTTTTTAAAGAAAGCGCCAATTCAAAGCTTTCATTGTTATGAACTGCTACATGACTGCTAGAAGCACGAGGCAGTAATCCTAGTATTGTGAAGTGCATGAGTCATATAATGAGTGTCACGAGCTGAGGTTTTCAGTATTGTGCTATATTAGTGTGAATCACCCAAGCAATAGTTTCATCCATCTAATTGTCCCACTGAGAATTGTGATGCCATCACTCTGGGGTGGGCGAGGTGAAAGTAGGTTGAGTATGTAGTCGGGCCTGTGTGGATGGAATAGCTCTTTCCTCTGTATTTAAAATGATCCTTTTTTATTCTCTTTTCACAGTCTCCTCTGAGGAGCAGTGAGGTTGACTGGTCGCTGTCAGAGCTGGATGTTTTGCTGCTGGCCGGCACCGTCGGTCACACTCTCAGCCTGGCGGCCAGCAGTTTCGTAGAGGAAGAGCACCAAACCTGGTACTTTCTGCTCAACACGCTCTGCCTCACCGTGTTCCAGGATGTCTGCCGCAAGTACTTCAGAGAGAAGAGGGGCTCTGGAGATGACGAAGAGCATATCCTCCCTTCCAAAGACCGTCATCCCTCCGCTCACCCCAAAGCAGAGATTTTCTCAGAGAAGTGGTTAGCGTTAGCCACGCCACCATTCACTCTGCTCTGCTGCCGGCTACTGCGCTCCCTCAACCAAACTGGGGTGCAGTGGGCTCATATCCCTGACGTTGGGCATTGGCTCAACAGGTGGGTTTATTGATCTAATATTAACTTTGATAAATGCTTCAGTTTTAAGTAGTTTAAATATTTGAGTCACTGTATTTTATTCATATCAAGAAAATGCAGGCAGTATTTGGAAAACAGTATAAATTAACTGGTTTCACTGATGATTCATCACCTAATGCCATGTAGTAGTGAATTTACACTCACTGCCAAATTTGAACCCAACCATCTGAATGCTGCATCAGAAATCTAGACTCATCAGTCTTCAATTGTCTAATTTTGGAGTTTCCTGTTGCTAGCTGACAGCAATTACAGTTACTGCTTTTGCGTTCAGAGATGCTCTTCTGCATACCTTGGTTGTAACAACTGGGTGTTTGAGTTACTGTTGCCTTCCTATCAGCGTGGAGCAGTCTGACCATTCTTCTCTGGCTATCACTTAAATGCCTAAATTGCATAAATCCACAAGTTGCTACCATGTGACAGGCTGCTGGTAAGATATTTCCATTCCTGAGCAGTTGAACAGGTGTGTTTTATTAAGTGGTCAGTGATTGTTTCCCAATTCCAGTGTGTCACTTTACCTGAATAAAAACCCAAAGGCACTCATATTTCCTCTTAGCAAGTGGTCAGTTGCTAGTAGATTAGCCAGCTACCTCCTTGATAGCAAGACAAGTGTTTTTATGTGCTAAATGCTAAACTATGTTTATTAAGTAGTCGCTAACTTTGTGTAACTATTGGTTGGACAGATAGTGATCATTGTATTGTTAGTAATTACAGCTGTGAAAATCAACCAATGTTAGAAAGGACAATAAAACTGTAAATAGTTGAGGAGAAATGTGGAGGATTATAGTTCTATTACTACAGTGATGCTTTTCTTGCACAGTCATATTTTTCATTGTTACGGAAACATTGATTCTAATTCTAATGCATGAAAGCTAGTAATACTACCTAACTAACCATCACTGTTGGTTTGTGCACATTTATTGTTTAACTAGGCAGCAAAGCAAAGAGAGAGTGGCAACAGTAACAGCTTCTTGGTTGATTCAAGATTAACTTGGCAGCATTTTTATTCCTAAGTCGCTCCTCAAGGGAAAATCAGACGACTCCATGAATAGCAAAAGGATAGAGGGTTCTGTCTCTGATGTGTTTGTGTTAAGCTGTACAAAAGGGCTGGGTACAAAAAGCGATTTCGCCGAAGTTCAGAAGTTTATCTGAAATCTGTTACATGCATGCATAAATCCCTTCAAGTGTATTTGCTCTCTTTTACTCAAAGCTAAATTTACAGTGGTAAACTGATTGCTGATATGGCTCTACAGCAAAATCTTCACTATGTTGTTTTTTCTGACAACCAGTGTTGTATTGTTGGTGTTGTAATGAACGGTGGGGTGCTAGCAAAGCTGAGGACCATTAGTTCTGTGTCATGCTGTATGGTATATTTCTCTTTTTACGTGGATATGTGGCAGCATGAAGGTGACAGGACATAACAGGAACTTATTTCCAACACAACTACAATTTGAAAAAAAAAACCCTACACTTGATGTTTTACGACAAATCAAACAGAATTGAAAAAGAACAGGCGTCTTTCACTGTTTAAGGATAGAAGTTCAACCGTCACATGGGGATACATTCGTTGCAGAAGGGCAATCTGTCTGAAGACAGTATACTCAGTAGGCTAAAATGCAGTGCAGCAACAAGATTTTCAATCTCAATGTGTTTCTCCACCTACACACAAATGTAACAGATCAATGTAGCAAATTCATTGATGTTCTTTGGGGAAAGCCGTGATATAGGATATTACTTACTGTAGTAGATGTAATGAAAGTGGTTCAGTGAACAATACATTTAGATTTCAATGCTAGATATAGACATCTAATGGAAGCTGTGTGGTGTTAACACACAGAGCAAGTCTTTTCTTCTGACACTAAAACATTTTAAATGTGTTTTTCTAGCTGAGAAGCTGATAGGACTACCCACTTACATTTTCTTTTTTTTAAAGATTCAAGAAGAGAAAATCGTCTTCAGATTGCCCAGACTGAAGGAAAACTGTGATTTCTCTGTAAAAACTGTGGCTTTTTCAGAGCCATTAATATTCTGACAGCAGTGCGAGGCAGGGGGATTATAGTTTGTTCTTTAACATTCATCACAATGTGGAACAGAGATGTGGATTCTGACCTTTTCCCTGTCCAGTGTTGCCCTTTCTTCCTACCTGCAGTGCCTGTTGCTTGGATAATGAGATCCAGGTAGCGTTATGCCTCATCTTGTCTCAAAGTATTCAACGTCCACTGCCAGTCTGATCCAGCTAATGGCTAAATACACGGCTTCAACTTTGATATGTCCTATTTCCTATCGGTGCTCAGTATGGTGCAATTACAGACTTTAATCCAGTGAACAATTGAGGGGCTGTGCCTCTTTTAAATTTAACCTGAATCTAGAGGATTTGACTGACAGTATTTCATCTCATCAAAGTAAATGCTCACCTTCAGCCTTCAAATGAGAACCTGTAATGCTTTCTCTTCATGTGTTATTATATATACAGTTACACTGGTGAACCGTCATATTAAAGACGGTCAGTTCACAGTAATGAGGTGAGTGTATGTCCAAGTAATCCCTGAGAGCCAGGAGCTAAAGCGTCAAACTGCTTTAATCAGCTGGTCTATCAATATTTTTTTCTTTTCTTGGATTTGTCGAGTCAACTCAGGCACACGTCTCTGGCTGTGAAGACAGAAGCCCCACCCACCTGTGGGTGGAGCCAGGTGCGAGGGGCAGCCCAGTCAGAAGACATCTGGTTTTTCAAGAGTGTGGCCTTAAAAGGAAAGGAGAAAATAGCCTTTTTTAGACAGTAAAACTGATAGATGATAGGAATTCACAGTTCAGAATACTAAGGATTATCCTGAAGTGTGTAACGCAAAGCCACTCTAGCTCTCTTACCGTAACAGCCTGTTTAGTTGTCTAAACAAGAAAGGGCTAGCTTGTCTACAGGTTGTTCAAAACTCTGCAGCGAGGCTACTGACCCACTCGAACAAGGGAGCTCATATGACCCCTGTTTTGAAGTTGCTACACTGGCTCCCAATCAGATTTAGGTTCCATTTTAAAACTCTAGTTTTAAACTTTAGAGCATTACAGGCCAGGCCCCTCCCTATACTGCTGATTTGATTTGTACACATACCTGGTAACCTGAGGTCTTTGAATCAAAACCTTTTAGTGGTACCCCACACTCGTTTTAGAACTCGAGGGGACCGATCTTTCCAAGCTGTTGCCCCCAGACTGTGGAATGCACTTCTACTATTTTTACAGCGTCTGGACTCAGTGGAGACCTTCAAAGAGCAGCTAAAGATATTTTTTATTTCAAAAAGCTTTTAATTAGACGGGTGTTTTATGATGTATTTATGACTGTATTATGTCTTCTTACCTTCTTGTAAAGCACTTTGTGACACATGTCTGAGAAAGGTACTATATGAATAAACTTTACTTACTTACTACTTACTAGCAGAGTCCAAAAATAACAACAATGAGCTGGAACTGAGCTGAATATATGTATATATATATATATGTATGTGTATATGTAGAAAGAGAGAGATCTTGATATAGATATCTATAAACTGACCATAGATGTGGTTTGCCTTAAGCCACTACTTGGCCAACTGTAATACTTTGAGCATTTACCTTAAAAATATATAAACTTCATTGTGAAAATTCCAAATCCCTTCCTCATCATTTGAGTGCTTGGCACGTTTCTCAGCCAGTGACTGTTCTCTTCCATTTTCTCTCTAGCTCTGAGCACAAGGTGGTCCTCTCCCTGCTGTCCGCTTTCTGTTTGGTTCTCATCTACTTCCTGGTTCAAAGACAGTGCTCGTGGGTCTCGAAGGTCGCCCTCGCCCTCGGGCTTTTGGGTGTGTACAGCTATCGGGCAGCTGTCGGCAACGTCCTGTTTCCCTGGTATCATTCTGGTCGAACTATGTCCAAGTAAGTAAGTCTTTGTGAACCACGAAACAGTGAGTTCATTCACCATAACAGCTGGCAAATTGCTGTCCCCTGGTATTGACTTGATTTAAAGTTCAGGAGTGCCAGGCTGTGCTGTGATGCAGATGAGCGTGAAGACTCTAGTGCTGCTCGTGTCATCTGGGACAATCCCTTACTCTGATGATGAACTGCAGTACAGTTTTTTCGCTTTACATCTACCTACAGTAAATCTCCCTGACCTAGTGTAACGTCATGTCCTCACGGTTTTGAACTGTCTTAAATTAAATTTATTACACTAAAAGAGGCATCAAGCAATCTATAAATGTTGATTTAAATTGGCAGCCAGTGGGAACTGCAGAAGTATCGACAGGTCTTTTCTCCTTCAACACATCTCTGGTACGGCCGCATCAACACTCTCCCCTCATGTCATCTGTAACTTATGAAACTAAAGTATGACATTCACAACACAGCTACTTAATTAGAGTGGTGAGTACAGAAGAAATAGACTAACATGCAGAATATTGGAATCATTTTTGTAAGTAAATTTGCTTTTCATTTGGCTTGAAAATGAGCTTTTTAGCTGCAATGACTGAAATACAAATCGATGTGTTTGTCTCTATTCCTGAGCGGCAAAGAGCTGTGCAGGCCACAAAGTGAGGTTCATATTTGTAGTTTTGAGTATAATTTCTAAACAACTATTGGATGGATTGCTTTCATGTTGGATACACATTATTAATATTTACCACTTGTAATGACTTTGGATAGCTTGATTTAAGACCAAAACCAATGGCAGCCCAGCAGCCTCATTTATCTTTGTATCTCTGTTAAGTGCTAGTTGGCATAATTTTAAATGGATAACCTCGCTGCATAGCCACAAGAGTGGAGCTGCTGTGAAAATGGATGTAAAAGCAAAATGATTTGTAAATCACTCAAACCATTGAAGCGGTTGACTTGAAGAAGGGGACCAGGTCGCCGCTAGAGGCCTTGAGTAAGAACAAGTGTCAGCGGGGCTTCAGAACTTAAGGTTGTCAGTTGCTTTGTGTAGCCTTCAGATAGTTCCAGTACATGTTTAGTGGATAACATGCAGACTTGTTTTTTACCTTTTTACATTTTAAAATTCCATCTCAAAGTTTTGTCCGACTACATCCCTTTAGTGCAGCTAATGTTTCTAACTGTGTGTTTATAAAAGTATATGGACTATTGCTGGTCAGTAGCCATGCTTTCATATAATATAAACACAATACAATCCTGTTGCCAACCAGTTGAATAGATTCCCCCTTTGCAAATATACGTGTCACAGACTCAGAGTGATTACAATGTGTTTGCAAACTGTCTGCATTTTTAAATTAGACTGCATTTATTTACAAACCTTCACCAGTTGGTCTGAGAGTGATTGCAGCCAGGCCAAGTCACACTGTGATTGTTTGAAGACAGGCTGCTTACCACCAGGCAAGCTGTGCAGTCGCCTTTCAGTGCAAAGCAATCACCCAGAGGCTGAGGCTGTTGCACGCTCAGTCGCTGAAAGAGGAAAAATTCCACTGAATCCTTTGGAGAGGAGGTCGCTGTCGTACTTTTACTCCATTGTGACTGAGAATATAGTGCACATGGCAGACCATAACATCTGTGAAGGCACCATTAATGCTGAAGCCGGCTTTACATACAGGTTTTGGAGCCACATATGCTGTCATTCCAAGATGTTTTACAGGCAGGGTATTAATTGTTTCAGTGAGACTGTGTCCCAATCCACATCGTGCCGTGGCATGGCTACGCATTTTTAAAAAGTGCAGATGTGAGGCAGCACAATGGTAATCCTCCACCATCTCACATTTTCAAAATGTGTTGCTAGCTTCCTGTTTAAGATGAAGATACATTTTTTGCAAAACAAAAAATGTCTCAGTTATGACATTTGTATGTTGAATTAAAAAACAGGAAAATAAAATCATGTTGATGCAAAGTGTAAGTAACTGCAGATCCAGAGATAGTTAAACCTGTGTTATGATCAGATGCCAGCAGGTGTAACTATAATTGTTACTTCATGACCATATTTTAAAGAAATCAAGTTTGCTGCCTCTTTCCTAGTAGTAAAGAAAGCCTGAAAGCATGGAGAGCATTGTTTTCCTCGTCTTGGGGTCATGTTTGTTGACAAGTCAGCCAGCCATGGCTAACTGATTTGTGTATTGAGATTGGATCAAATTGCGTGCGCAATTGTGATGACAACAGTAAGACTGGAGGCATTTTAACTGGCTCAACAGCGACAGGTTTTCCAAGGATGATGCTTTTTTTCCGGCCTGTTGATTTTCTTATCTCAGATTTTTTTTTTTTTTTTTAATGGTCCTCAGTCGTCCCTGCTGTCATTTAAAAAAAATCTTGAGAAGAGTTTTCATTTCTTAAGCCTGAAAATGCATTCAAGCCCTTCCAGTATACATTTGAGGGTAAGACTCTTCCCTGCTAAGACCCTCAAGTCTTAATCAAGCAACCTAGATGCATAATAATGTTTCTCATTTTAAAGAGCTGATGATAAAACTGTTCATCTGGTGCCAGCTGCTCAGCATCCAGTGCATTTAGGAAGTTATGTGTGTCCTTGAACTCAACCTGAATAAAAAAAATCATGTTCATGGTTTGGCTCTGAAATGCATTAGTGTTCTTGGAGACTGGAGCCCCTTTACACCTTTAGCACAGTCCGTCTGTAATAGTTGTTGTTAGCATTGTCTGAAAAGAGAGGATTTTTCCACCTCCTAAATGGTGTAATTTTTCATCCTGTAGCCAGTAGCTTGGCACAGAGTTACCTGCTACTAACCCCTGTCAGAAAATGATGAGTGTTCAGGACTGCACACGGTTCTCCTGTCTAGTTTTCCTGACCTCCCTTCATCTACCACCAGTACCTGGCCTTCCCTAACCTTTTCTGTTCTCCTTGGCAGGCTCGCCTACCTGCTTGCCTAATTAAAATCTCAACCTCTCACCCTTAGCCAAACAAAGATACCTTACTTAAGCCATGCAGTGACTTGCGCTCCTTTTGACCGACTGTATAATTGACATGGCCGATGTTCGACCCAGTGCTTCAGTGTTTCTTTTCACACGCAGTGATCATGATTGTGCATCACCTCAAGTTTTTCTTTAGCTTTAGCTCTTCTTATAGACTAACTTAAGTGCTGTTATTTTTGACGACAGCAGGTCGTGTAGCTCAGGTTCTGTGTTTTCATTGCTTGCTAAGGAGATTCTATTTTTGGCCAATTAAAATAGAACTTTGATTTTATTGTCTTAAAGCTTCCAACATTTGAGACAAATAATTTCCCATGGGTCTATATTTTGTTGTTTTGGCCATTTTTAAACAGCCATCTAGTTAAAGCTACGGCAATTTTAGATAGATCTCTTTTTGAGATAAAAAATGCACACACCCCCACCCCCCACCCATGCTGTAATGTGGATCTAAAAAGAAGCAGCTTTGTATAATGACCCTGTTTAAAGTCTGGTCTTCTTGGGTTACTCTTTCTGTGTGTTTTATCAGAGTAAAGCCCCCTGACAACTCCCCGGCTCCCTCCTCACCTCCCTTCGTGCCAACTGCCTAATTGCGCTGCTGCATCTTTCAAAATGGCTAATGGGGTTGAGAACAGCCAACGCTGCTCACTTTAAAGGGCTCAAAGACTCGCTTGGATTGATGTCACTGTGGATACAGTTTGTCTTTTTTCCCTCTCAGTTTTCCTCTCCCCCGCGCACGCCCCTCCTTATGGCATCATCTCAAATGAACCTAAAAATAGAAAGCTAACAAAGTCAGGCGACAGGGCACGTATATACTCTGAATTATTTGTATTTATTTAGATATTGAGAGGTGGCTGATTACCGCTGCAGCACTGACACATAACTGTAGACAGGAAGATGCAATTAAGGTAACAAAAGCGGAAGCAAATGAAATTTTTCTGAGCGAACGTTCCAGCAGGAAGTAGCTGAACATCAAAGCAGCCGGCTGAGGTCCAAACCTGTCTGAGGCTGTATGCATCATAGCCAAAGTTTGTTTCAGTCCCCCCCTCCACATTTATGGCTCTTTTTTTTTTTATACTGAACACAAAGCCACTAGAAGCATTTACAATGTTTATGCTTCTGTTTGTGTGTGCGTGTGAGCGCGCGTGCTTCACACCTGCACAAAACATGACCCATTTTATCGTGTATGCTTGATCTCGAAAGGGGGCTGTTGCGCAGTTTCCCAATTTAAAAATATTCATGCATACCGATCCCGCTTAAAAATGGAAATGTATTCAAACTCGTCTCAAAACACCTGTGAACCTCTGCCACACACACGTGCACGCACGCACACGCAGACAGGCACACACAGAATGCATTTTTCAGTTTTATTACCCAGGCGGTAAAGTGTTTTATAACCCTGTTTCAAAGTCAATTCTGTGTTTACAATATATCAGTGGTAACATTTAGCAAATTATTATGCTCCACTGACTGCCAGAGCCGTGTACGTAAAAACCGCTTTCTGTTGTTTCAGCACAAACGGGATTGTTTAAAAGAAATGACACAAAATAGAAGTCTAAAGAAAGGTGGACATCAACACATGCTGCCAGAGAAGCAGGTATTGATCTAGTGGCTTGTTGTGTAATTAGATGTTGTGTCTGTAACCATTGTTTTAAAGTCTTCTCCTCGGTCCCTGTGGCGTTTTAGCAGTTGCCACCGTGACAAGCTCAGCTTTATCCCGCAGAAAGTCAGGGCTCAGACAAAGTGGGCAGGTCCTGCTTGCTCTCAGGCGTCTGCTTCAAAGCTTTTCCTCTGGCACTGAATCACTTGTTTTGGCTGATTCACTGTAAGTGTTAGCCTGATGCAGGTGATTGATGAAGGGGATCTACCAAACATGTTAAGGGGATTGGACATAGTCTTACCTTTTCTTGTTCACTTGCTGGAGCGCCAGTGCTTGTTTCCAAGGTAACATGAAATCCAGGCAGCTCTGCAGCTTGACAAGCAACTATTTTCTGTCCACTGTTACTACTATTAACCTTTTTTTTTTTTTTTTAAATCCAGCAGATAAGAAGATGAAATTGATTGAATTGCACCTCCTCATCAAGCAATGTGAAGGTTTCCCAAAGGATTTAACACCCCTAAAAAACATAGTTTGAAATGAGACATCTTTTCTTTCACTCACATTAAATATTCATTACTAAATATAGAACAATCAAAGTCGAAGGTTGGGGGAACTGATAATATTATTGCTAAGGAGTTTAATATGGGGAGGTTTTGCTTCTTCAGGGTGAGGTCGGTGTGATTTGATCAGATTTGAGTGACAGTGGCCTGGAAACATGAGTAAATAATCCAATAAGAAGTCCTTTTGATTCAAATAAAGCATTTAACTGCTTTGGTGAATGGAGAATACAGAGCTGGATTCATCACAGTCAGCCTGCCACATTTTTCTTGTGTAACTGTTAAAATTGTTGATTATAGAAAAAGGGTTTTAATTCCTTAGTCTCAGTTCACTGAGTGGGGAGCATAGACCGTATGTAATAGATGGATGTAGCCATTGCTTTGAAATTTGCTAGTAAAGTCCCGTTTTGAAGCATCAAGCTGAGCATTTTATCTATCATCAAAGGTTTTGGGGTTTTTGCAAACAGACATGGGCTAAATCTGACCAAAATCAATGGCCTTTGTGTGCTTAGTCTAATAAAATTTGGGTTTTTTTAAAAAAATTGTTTAGTTTTATTTTATTTTATTTTTACATATACTATTTCACTTTGTTATTTGTTATGTCATGTGTACAGCACTTTGTTTTCAGTTGAAGGTTTTTTGAAAAGTGCTATATAAATCAATTGCTTGCTTGCTTTATTTACTTTTCATTCACAGTTGTGACACGTACTGCACTTCTTTTTGACTCTAATCGAAACCATAATTTAGAAAAGTAAACATTATGTTTTTAATAAAGATGACCAGACTGGTCATAGAGCAAAGAAGCAGAAGAGTCATTTCCTGATGAGCTTTTATGCAATTTGACCTCGTTTTTACAAAGTGACAATATTGCGTGTAGAAGGTCAAATCCAGCGCACAAACATGAAGTTTTCAGTTAGCAGTAGACTTATAGTTTACTGCTAATTATGCCAAAATTTAATTCTGATTAAAAGCATGGCTTATTCTTTGTGCTTGATGTTGGAATGAACTGACTGTGCCAGTTTTTTTAGAAAGCAGCAACTTTTGTAAAACTAACCACACTTAAGGCGCTATTTAGGGGATTGCACTTACATGATATTTTGCCCTGTTTAGTAAATCTGGCCCGGTGGGCAGAACTGATTGAGGAAACTGAGGACATTGCTCTCTTCAAGTACAGCTAGTGACTATCAGTCACAGGGAACCACAGGGTACCTTGTCTTCATTTAAAAAACTTAACGTCATGTTGTTTTAAGTAAGACCTGAAACTAGCAGTTGAGGCCATAAACTCATGAAAATATTTCCTGAGGTTATTGATAAAGGGAGCTGCTGGCCTTCATCCTGTTGATTTTCATACGATGTGACTTCTTATTGCTACTACAGAAGTCGCCCCCTGCTGGACACTTGAAAGAATGCAGTTGTAAGATTTTCTACTCTGCCTTCTCTTTTTTCCTGAAGCTAGAGCCATCTTTTATATACAGTCTATGGTAGATACCAGTTGAGCCCCACCCCTTTAAGACCAGTGAGAAGAGCAGATACTAAGACAAGAAATATTATTTTGAATGCCTTGAAATAAACATTTCCAGTGAAGAATCTCTGAGAGAAACTGGTTTTGAGCAATATCTTTTAAAAATTATGTTGAAATAAATTACATGTAATGTCTTTATGAAAGTAATACCAAAGAAAAGCTGTATGTTAGTAATGCAGTTTTTAACCCATCTGACAAAACCAACTAGAATAAGGCAACAGTATTGCTCTATCTGCTCTAATAAATGCTTACTGGCCTATGAATGGACATCTCCCTGTTTCTGTGAAGATCCAAGTGTTCATCTGTTTCCTGGTGTAGTTCTCAAACCCAAAAGTAATCTCTACAACAACAAAAAAACACCAGAAGTAACAAAATGCACTCTTAGCATTGTTCTTTGTGATGAATGTCTTCCTCTGGAAGACGCAGCTGAACACAACTTTGGGATATTCTGTGTTATTGTTCTGTGATAAGAGCAAGTTTCCTCTTCCAAGCTTTGCATTTGTTTAGTGGTCTGAGTTAATGTATGCCAGAAGGCGAATGGCAGACTTTTATAAATGATTCACTACAAAATAACATTATATCTGAGGAGGACTGATAGCATGGATTGTCAATACTAATGACTTTACAATTTCACTGGCTGTAATCTGGAACAAAAATTCTTCGACTGCAGTTCCAGGATCCTTTGCATGTATCCACCACCAAACAGCAACATGATAAACAGTGTTATTATCTCAATGATTCTATACTGCATCTTAAACTGTCTGTCAGACTGTTTCTATTATAAAACCACGACTTTATTCATATCTATTACAGACCACTGTAATTCGAGTTATGAAAGAGATGAGAGAGCAGGGATATGAAGGGCTGCAGGAGTCCTGTTTACTGTTGCTGCACTTTGTATTTTGGCTGCATGTCTCTACGTTTGGATGGAAACTGTGGATGGCATAATGCCTTCTGAGATTCATGCCATGAGAGTTGGGAAAGTTAAAGAATCTGATGCTTAAAATCAGCCTCATTCATGTCTTCAACCAAAAAACTGTGCATGACATGCTATAATAAGGGTACTCTTAAAATCACTGCAGACACTTTTTGAAGGGCCTGCAGTTATGGAAATTATATAAACATTACATAGAGCCTTTATTGCTCAGACAACAAGGACAGTTTGCGCAGTCTGCCTTGAAAATGTCAGAGCAAACAAGATGGCTTTCAGTATTCAGACTTTCTTGTGCCTCTTGGTTCAGGAAGATGGTTATTGTGTCAGAGTCATGTAGATTAGCCCTGGGTTTTTTTCAATTGTTAGAAATGTGAAATTTGATACTTTTTAAGCACAGCCTGAACTTTATTGGGCAAGTTCTCTTCCAATTTCTTTAAAAGGTCTCCAGGATTTTTTTTGAAGGGCATTCAAAGCTCTTCTTTGGATGTTTCTGCCTTTTGTTCTGTTCTCTGACAAGATGATTCCACACTGCCTCAGCAATGTTGAGGTCTGGACTCTGGGGAGGCCAATCTGTTCCATTGTGTGTTTTTCAATCCAGGTATGTTTTTACTGCATTGTCAGTGTGTCTGGGATCATTGTCATGCTGAAAAGTCAAGCTGTTGCCAATCAGATGCTTTAAAAATGGTATTGCGTCGTAGATGAATGCAGAAAATATAATCTGTAATTTTCTGCATTAATTAATTTTGACAAGATCTTTAACACCACAAGGTTGAAATGCAGCTACAAACCATATCATACCCTCCACTGTGTTTTGTAGGTGGTTGTAGTTACGGGGCGATCGTGGCTCAAGAGTTGGGAGTTCGTCTTGTAATCGGAAGGTTGCTGGTTCGAGCCCCAGCTTGGACAGTCTCGGTCGTTGTGTCCTTGGGCAAGACACTTCACCCGTTGCCTACTGGTGGTGGTCAGAGGGCCCGGTGGCGCCAGTGTCCGGCAGCCTCGCCTCTGTCAGTGCGCCCCAGGGTGGCTGTGGCTACAATGTAGCTGCCATCACCAGTGTGTGAATGCGAGTGTGAATGGGTGGGTGACTGGATATGTAAAGCGCTTTGGGGTCCTTAGGGACTAGTAAAGCGCTATATAAATACAGGCCATTTACCATTTACCATAGTTAGGTGACAGCTTTCCATCTCTCAGGTATTGTGTCAGGTTCTTGCTGGATTTTCCTGTTTCTCAAGGACATGACTTTCACATACTGTTCATGTGCTGTAGATAGTAGAGATGGCACGATACCACTTTTTTATGTCCGATACGATATCATACATTTGGATGTCTGCCGATACCAATATAAATCCGATATAGCATATTTTATAATCAATAAAATGTTTTGTTTAAATATCTTGCTGCATTTTGTATAAGTTCATACTCAAGTTTAAAAAACTAAACTAAAATAAAACTTTTCTGTTATACCTGTATGCAAAAGATACACTGCACCCAAAATATTTCATAGATCAGCTAAACTGATCAATCTAATAAACTTAAACCTACACCATCCTCCCTATTCTGGTATTTCAAAGAGTACTTAGTGGAAATATTAAGCAACCTAACTAATAGGGTTCCAACTCCCAGCAAAAAATAATAAAAAATAGGGAACCACCCCCCACCCTCTGCTTTATAATGCTTAATTGACGTAATCGACTGTAATTTAATGCAAGTGTAAAAAAAAAAAATGCACAGAAATCTGAAAAATCAGAAAATTGTCTACAATGATTAAATAGATTCAACATCTTTCTTCAAAAGAATTGCAGACTGCACAGATGGTGCCTTCCCAAAGGAAAAAGTACTATAGCTTACTAGGGTATAAATTTGACTTAATAGTTACTATATACAATAATGGATGTCTGTACATTTTACATCAGATGGAAACTTTGGTTGTAAGATTCAGATAATTATTTATTAAAAGCTAGACATGACAATTAGAAAGGAAAGTATGTCTTTGTGCCCCCTTTTCCCTGTTAATGCCCTATCGGCCCCCCCTGGCTAAACCTTGCTAGACCCGCCCCTGCACAGTTACGTCAGCTGGATCTTTATGTAGAAAAAGATCCTGGTGTAGAAAGTAATATTAACAGTTTATCAAGCTTAAACGTGCTGCTGTTGTTTATCCGCTGGTTTCCTTTTTCTAACGCAAAGTGGGCCAAAAACAAACGAGAGACGGAGTCGCGACAGAAAAGCAGATCAGCTGATCATTGATCAGTTTCATGATTGAAGTAGCAGCAGGAGAGGGAGGGAGAGAGTCGCTCCCAGCATTCGGTGGGAATGCTTTACAAACATTCAGAGATGAACTTGCACACTTGCTTTACTTCTCTCTGGGATACCTTTCTCGGAGATTAAATGCCGGTTTGGAAGCACGTAGCGAGGCTCCAAATGCTGAACCAGACCGCACGCCACATCCACTCTATCACGAGACCATACTCCTCTGACGTGCTAAGTTTATGAGCTGGGTTACGCTATGTCGCAAGTTTGTGAGGTGCTTTTGTGATATTGAATGGATCGGATTACATTTTTTATTCCTCTCCGATATCCGATCCAGTAATTTAGGTCAGGATCGGACCGATACGTAATATCGGATCGGTCCATCTCTAGTAGATAGTAGTTTTTTATGCCTGCCACGTCTTCTTTTGTCTTCCACTTCAGTTTCCTCAAACATTTTAAGGACACACTGAACATCACGCTGAGATATGCCAAGTTTTCTTTTAATAGCTCTTTGGAAATCTCATTGTTGGTGTGTAGCTGTGTTATCTTTGACATCATTTGGAAATTCGTTTAAAGAAATTGGAGCAAATGTGTTTTCATGACAGGCTGCAACTGTGGTACAAAGGTACAAGTGCCTAAAAATACAATTTAATGTTGTAGCACAACACTGGTTCATCCCTTGACTTATGTGCCTTTTTTATGCTTGAATGATTTCCTAGGTCAAAGAAAAAGCATTCCTCTGAAAATGATCAGACATTGACAGACAAAGAACCATTGCTCAAGACTCCAAGTCTGGCCCCGTGTAAACTAAACCTAAAGAAATTAAGCACTGCTCAAGACTTTTGTACAGTACTCTATACAATTAATAGAATTTCTGCAAAGAATTTGGACTTTGTTATAAGAAACAAATGCAACCTGAATAAGTGATAACAGCTGTTTCAAGTCTTTATTGAATACACTGAGTAATCGTTTGAGGATGGGAAACAAACAGCATGTTTATGTGAAAAGTTTTCACAGGACTCTCAGTGGAGCGGTGATGATTGGGGTTTGTTCTGCAGCCACAGGATCTCGGCACCTTGCAGTCCACCATGAACTGCTCTAGATACCAAAACAATTAGGAGTTCAGGAGAACGTCAAAGCCATCTTTCCATCAGCCAAAGTAGCAACTCTACAACAGACTTGCTGAAAAGCAAGAGAACTGAGTTGCTGCTTTGGTCCAGTCAAAGTCAACTGATTGAAATGCTGTGGCGAGAGACAGCTGTGCATCAATGAATGTCCACAATTCTCAATGAAGTGAAGGGACATTGTAAAGGAGAGGGGGACCAAAAGCTAGTTAGAATCACATATTCCAATTAAGGAGATGAGATTGAAAGCGTGGGTTGTAAAGATGCCTCTCTCGCTAAATAAAAGCATACAGTGTCTTGCTACTGACAAAGTCTGCTCTTCTTTAGAAAGATTGATTGGGGAAAGCCGTGCCTTGAACACAGAAACTTTCACAGCACCGCAGCAGGAACATTAAGGAGCTAGACATGAGAGTCTATAATCAGAACACTTATAGATTAATAAACAAATTCAGACCACCTCAAGTTGTGCAACACATGTGCTGCAATGTTCTGTAGCACGATGATGCAGAATTTGGCATTTCTGGTAAAAATGAACACCACTTTGTTTGAAATGCGTGTTAAAAAAACAGTACACCAATATAAGATCTGATCTCAGCTTTAATGCATGCACTTGGAAGGTTACAGCGTAGTGTTAAAAGGGGGCTCCAGTTAGTTCACAAGTTACAACATAGATTTACTGCAGAATTCTACATCAGCTTTAGAATAAGCAGTTCAGTCTGCTGACCTTTTCTCAGTTGAGATGGTTAGCATGACCTGGATAGTTCAGTCAACACCTCCCAGAGTTACTGGTGAGAACTGAAACAGTTTTGTGGGGAGGACTGGGCCAGAATTCCTCCTCGTGGTTTTGCAGGTCTCCCCAAGCAGTCTCTGGGATCAAAGTTGTTGCTGCTAAAAGAGCTTCTGCCACGATTCTGCACTGTTTGTTTAACATTAGTTTGGTCAGATCGTGTTTATCTAGAATTTTGTGGCTTAAATGAAAATCAGGCCTTGTGTTCTAATCAGTTTAGGAATCCTGGTAATTCCAGAGAGCTCACAAACATTTTCCTGCATCTGTACATCAGAATGAAAGGTTTGTCATCCACGCTAGATAGTTATTATGCCAACCCGGCAGCTCACATCCATCCCTGTCCTCGTGTAAAATCAAATCCAGGCCAGGATTTTCCACTTTTCCTCTGCATAAAATAATAATGAATACAATGCCTGGCATATTGTTAAGGGAGTTGTGAATAATAAGGAATAGTGCTGTATGGGGCATATTACTCTGCTCCTTTCTTCTGTTGGAACAGGTTTCCATAAAACCTGATTAATAATACATCTCCAATACTTGCTCAGCTCCTTCAGGGTCAGCTATTATCCTGTCGTACTTTTGCGGCTTTGACTGCATCCTGCTGCAAAAGAAACGTTCATTTACTGAGCGATTGCCTTCAACTGAAGACACCCGTGCTTGTCAGCAGGAGATTCTCTAAATGTGCAAAGAGCTTTTTGAGCTGCTGTTGCAGTTTGGAAATATCATCAGAAGCAAAAATGGTGGATATTATTCTGAAAATTATACAGCTGTTTGGAGGCGAATGGAGCTCATTCACAACAGCCATTTTGGCTTGTCAAAGAAAAATACAGATGGATTTGATCGCATTAATAAGGCTGCCTTTCAGCCATAGAAGTTCCTGGTATTGTTAGCACAGCTTACTGGGAGACTTCATGGAACTGAGTCATGAATGTGTTTAGTTCCATCTGTGCTTTTCAAGATATCTGATGTCAAAAAGGTCCAGAGGTGAGAATATTCAAGGCACCGCCATCCTAATGACTGTTAATCTTCACATGTTTGCAGAGAACAAAATTAAGTCTCAGTTTCCCTCTGGCTGTAACTGCCTTAATATTCAGTGGCTTTCTTAACTTCATTACCTCCTAATACTCTTTATTTCTCCTTCATCTATTATGAAATGGGTAGAAGAAAAAACAACTCGCGTCACAGTTCTGTCCACTCTTTGTTGCCTGTTTTTGTTTTATGAGGCTAATTTACTTAGTCCTTGTTTTAGGGCAAATATTAATAAATGTAAGTTAATTAAAGAGCAGATGTGAGTGGGAAAATCTTTTCATTTAAGTCTCTCTGGATAAGAGAAAATGCTGAATGCCTGAAATGGAAATTAGACTAAATGTAATTGCCTTCATAATCGAAAGCACTTTTCCTTTAAAGCTTCAATTTGGGACTTTTTCAGTACATAAATTATTGATAGCTTGAAAAGGCTTTTTTGTGGAGTTAGCCTTTTAGAAGAAGAAGAAGAAGAAGAGCTTGTGGAAACCTTTTTTTTTAACCTTGCGGTAGCTTCAGACTTTAGATCCAGACTCACCGTCGTGCACCACAGGGCATGCATTACTGGCCTCGTCTGCCTTTGAATCTCGCTTATCATGCGTCCTCTTTTTTTGTTAACTTAAAGAGACAAGCTACAAAAAATGTTGGATAAAAATGACAAATAACCCATGCTTGCGGTTTGTTTTCAGGCTATATAAAAAGCACATACGCACAGCCCATGCTTCACTTGGGTTGCCTCTGGTAAGCAGTGTGAGTTTGCACAGACTGTAGGTCTATTTGAAGTAACCATATATAGTGCCAGCAGTTCAAAATCTCACCCTTCATGATATGAGATGACTATAATATATTCATGTGACACACCAAAAGAAGCTGCACACTACATCCATCTGCCAAGACCATCAGATATAAGCCCTGCAGTCCGCCTCTTGTTGTAGAAAGAACAAACAGAAGCCTCAGATGTGGAGCTAATATGGTTTTCTTACCTGTTGAGAGTGCCTTGGGAGTGCCTCCTCAGATGTCTCAATAGTCATGCAGGGTGTCATTTTCTCCTCTCCCTGAGCAGCAGGACAAAAAAATCACCCCCAAAATACTAAATGAACACCTACCAGAGCTGTATTTGAGACTTCAGTTGGTCTGTTAGTGATATAAATCCCTCGCTTACTTGGGGTTGGATCAGGTGAACACTCCTCTAGTCATGCTATAAGCTCAGGCCCCGGCTGAGGCAATGATCATTTCTCCTTCTTTTTCATCTTTTCATTCCTCATGTGCTGTGTGTGCTGCTACTGCATGTTTCTGAACTCTTGCCTTCGCTCTCCTGTAGTTTACTTTTTGTTTTTAGTCCCTCTAAGAGCTCACTTTTTCTCTCTTCTGTTTTCCCTCCAACCAGTCGAGGCACATGGCTGACCCTCCCTGAGCCTGGTAGCGGGGTTTTCCTATATCTTGAGGCGACAACTTTCACATACTGTTCATCTATTATAAATAAGTTTTTAGCTCTGCCACTGATGTTTTCTTTCTCCTCAACTTGTCCAGTTTCCTCCGACTTTTTAAGGACGCACTGCACACCGTGCTGGGATGTACCAGTTTTCAGGTCATAGCTTTTGGAAATCGTCTTGTTGGTACAAAAATACAATATTATGACTGTTACACTGTGTTGTCTAAAAATTCTCTTAATGTCACTATTAAAAAAAGGCAAGAAATTCTGGATCATTGGAAGCAAAATAAAAAGAAATTTGTGGCTCAAACCCTTTCTACGCTACTGAAGGTGGATACAGTTTAGCCAAATTAAAGTTACTGATGTACAGATTTATAGAAAAATAGCAAATCTGTTGTGTCCATGAACTCAGTTGTTGTGCTTTGGTTCCGATGTTTGTTCATGTGACTCGTACTTAAATAACCATGGGTACAATTATGTAACATCAGTACTTTAAGGTGGTGACACTAACCTTTGCTACTTAGTGAGCTCACTGTTTAGCACATATAAAACAATGGGTGGGTGGGTGAGTGTTCATGTGGACAGCCTGTGCTTAAGTGATATCTGCCCCACTCATGTTGGTTTTATATCGCACTGTAGGACTACCTTCCCTATTAACCTTCTTATTGGTTCACAGCTCCACTACATTTCAACATGCTCAAAGCTCCCATTAGCAATTATTACTAATTATTATACTATTATTACTAATCCAAATAGTAATTGAAAGCACGTGTGGGTGTGAGCGACCTTAATGGAAAATGTGTTATGTGCTGGGAAATCTTTTTTTTGGTGGTGGTTTGTGATGGGATTGATTTTTTTTCTTCTTTTTTTTTTGTCAGAATCATTTATATCAATAAAGTTAGGCTGAAAATACTTCAACGATTCAATGAACAAGAGAATGCACCAGTGATAAATTAAGCTTAGTTATCTGATAAATTGGCAGATAAATGAATATTTAGATCATGTGTTCCAATGACCAGTGCATCACTGAGCTCCTGGACAGTCTGAGGTTCAAGCTGTCGGCGTCAGATGGAGCTAAACATAATGTCCCAGAGGTGTTCTGTTGGATTTAGGTTAGGTGAGCTTGGGGGCCAGTCAGTGGTATCAATTCATTCATTCTTCAGTTACTGCCTGCAGACTCTCGCCAGATGAGTCGGGCATTATTGTGCAGCAGGAGGAACCCAGGACCCATCGGACAGGCGTTAGGGTCTGACAATGGGTCAAAGGATTTCTGACCTAATGGCACTCACGGTGTCGTTGCCTAGCCAGTAGAGGTCTGTGTGTCCCTCCATGGATATGCCTCCCCAAACCAAACCTGACGTTCCACCAAACCCGTCATCCTGAACGATGTTACGGGCAGCTTAACATTCACCAAGGCTTCTCCCTTTCACATCTGTCACATGCACTCAGGTTGAACCTGCTCTCATGTGTGAAAATCACAGAGTGCCAGTGTTGCCTCTCCCAGTTCTGTTGTTTTATGCTAAATGACAGTTGAGCTCCATAGCAGATGCTGGTCCTGCTGATGGTCCTGTCCAGCTCTCCTACAGTAACTGTCTGTCTCCTGAAATATCCTTAATGCTGTGCTGGGAGACATTGATGTGCCATCCTAGATTAGTTGGATTACCTGTGCAACCTCTGTAGGGTCCAGGTGTCACCTCATGCTACCAGTAGTGACACTGACCCAAGTTATGTATCAAAAGATTACTTTTTTTAAGTACAGCAAGATACATTTTTGATTACAATTTTAGATTAAATTGTAATCTAATTGATTACATGTATAATATCTCTTAGATTTCACTTAGGCTAGATAGATTAAACTCAACTTGAAGTGACATATTATGTCTTTGCTGAGCTGAGAAGATCCATTGATCCATTTATCTTCTTCTACTTTTCTAATTCAGGGTCGTGGTTGGGTTGGAGTCTCTCAGCTGTCAGGAAGTACACCGTTTCAGCTTTAGCCATCCCTTCATTAATGATTTCATTTACCTGGAGCCTTATTTGTAAATATCTGAAGGAACCTTCTCTAAGCCATAACTTCTTTTTAAAGCTTCAAAGGAAAACAAGAGTGGGCTGTGAGCACCTGACCAGTCCACGTTTCAAATGTGGTATCTGTCATGTTGGCCCTAATGTAGTGATGATTATATTTGAATATTACGTTTTAAAATACACAGTTAAAACTGACTAAAACCCTCATTTCTTAGACACAGAGTGCATCCAGTGGTGACAATATTTTAAACAGGAGGTTAGAGTGTAAGCTAAAAGTTATAATGGAACAATGTAGAGGAAAGATGTATTTATTTTCTGTTAGGCTTAGGCTAGACTTCACTTAACTTGAATTAAACAAAACAACTTATATCTTTGCCAAGATGAAAACTTCCATCCATCCATCTTCTTCCACTTATCCAATTCAGGGTCGCTTGAGCCGATCCCAGCTGTCATGGTGCAGGCGGCGGGGTGCGCCCTGGCCAGACCACCAGTCTGTCACAGGGCTACAGAGGGGAAGCTGAAAACGGTGGCATGGATCAAAATCAGAATAGAGAAGGAAGAGAGGAAGGTTGAAATCTTTCCATTTTAACATATCATAATTAGCTAAATGAAACGGGAAAACAGGAGGTTAATGCAGTGTAGTGTTTTGTTTTAGAAAGACTACACGGTATGCTCGATGCTATATTTTATGTCGTGGCATCATACTCTTAGCAGAGTATCATTTTATGAAAGTAAAGTTAAAAAACAAACACGTGGAAAATTTTGCTTCAGAACACTGGTGCAAGCTCAAAATAACAAGAATGTAAGTCAGCTTTACTGATGTTGCTCCATTTCACAAATCACGCATTTGTCTCGAGGAGCATTCTGCACAGCATATGGAGCCTCTATACTTCAACCCTTTGTTTGGACCGGGTGAATATCCTGGAGGCATTAATAGCTAGGCCAGAAAAACAGAGAGGTCCCAGAGTGGTGGGTCAGTCCGGTACAGCCCGAGTGCAAAGAGAGGACAGAAAATGGAGAAAATGCCACATGCAAAGCAATGGACAAAGAGGACTGTCAGTAGAAGATAAATAGAAAAAGATTTGTGTATTTTGTCCATGGTTTAAAGTTTTTTTTGAGTGAAAATGTCAAAAACAAAGTATGTGGTATATATTTTTCACAATATCTAACAGGAAAGGTCAGACGATACAAATTTCATACCTTTCTTAATACTTTCTCTGCCATTTCCCAACAATCAGCAGCCATGGACTCCTCGTTGAAGCTGCTTAGCACTTTGAAAATTGAAATAATTGATGCCCACAAAGCTGGAGAAAGCTACAAAAAGAAAGAAAATTGTTTTGAAGTAGCAAGTTCCTGAGTTCATAATACAAGTAAGAAATGGTACTTAACAGGAACGGTGGAGGTCAAGTTGAGGTATCGGAGACAAAGAAAACTGTCTGAGAGAACTGCATGTAGGCTTTTATTTAGAAAGGTAAATCAAAAAAGCCTTAATTTATGAGACAGAATAGATTCAGTTAAATATCAGAAAAGTGCAGAAGAACCAGAACATCTGTCAAAAAAATAAGCATGGCTCCATAAACAATCCTAAAACCGTACAAGAGGAGCTTCCAAAAAGTTACGCCAGTGCACCAAGTCAAAAATAAAACAATCTGACCATACAGGGTGGCTAAACCTTTACTTCAGGCCCTGGGAAATATGAAAAATAAAAAGGTGTCATCGAGAATCGTCTCTGTGCACCACAAATAATCAAGAATTGATTAAAGGACAGATTTTCAGATTTAATTCAACGACTCAAATGTTTTAACTGTTTAGGAATTACACACATTTATACACAGTCCCGCAATTTCAGTGGCTCCAAATTAACTGGACAAATTAACTCTAAACATACATGTGTGCGATGTATATCGAAGGTGACTCGTGAAAAAACGCAAACCGATGATGAGATGAACATAATTCATGTGAAAAAGCCAAAGAATTGGAATTTATAATAAATAAATCAATATACGCGTGAAGTTGTTCATGCAAAGTTTCTTTGACATTGGCCTAACAGTTAGGAGGTAATAGGTGCCCTACTTAGTACACTAAGATTACGGTATCGTAAGTTAAGGATTGATTTTTAATGTTTGGATGGAAAACCTTTGGAGTCGATGACAGTCTGGAACCCGTTAACCTCACCAAATGCTGATGCTCAGTCAGGCCCTTACTCTAGCTGCCGTCAGCTTGTTTGTGGGCTTCACTGCCTTCAGTTTTGCCTTCAGTACAGGGAGTGCAGAATTATTAGGCAAATGAGTATTTTGTCCACATCATCCTCTTCATGCATGTTGTCTTACTCCAAGCTGTATAGGCTCGAAAGCCTACTACCAATTAAGCATATTAGGTGATGTGCATCTCTGTAATGAGAAGGGGTGTGGTCTAATGACATCAACACCCTATATCAGGTGTGCATAATTATTAGGCAACGTCCTTTCCTTTGGCAAAATGGGTCAAAAGAAGGACTTGACAGGCTCAGAAAAGTCAAAAATAGTGAGATATCTTGCAGAGGGATGCAGCAGTCTCAAAATTGCAAAGCTTCTGAAGCGTGATCATCGAACAATCAAGCGTTTCATTCAAAATAGTCAACAGGGTCGCAAGAAGCGTGTGGAAAAACCAAGGCGCCAAATAACTGCCCATGAACTGAGAAAAGTCAAGCGTGCAGCTGCCAAGGTGCCACTTGCCACCAGTTTGGCCATATTTCAGAGCTGCAACATCACTGGAGTGCCCAAAAGCACAAGGTGTGCAATACTCAGAGACATGGCCAAGGTAAGAAAGGCTGAAAGACGACCACCACTGAACAAGACACACAAGCTGAAACGTCAAGACTGGGCCAAGAAATATCTCAAGACTGGTTTTTCTAAGGTTTTATGGACTGATGAAATGAGAGTGAGTCTTGATGGGCCAGATGGATGGGCCCGTGGCTGGATTGGTAAAGGGCAGAGAGCTCCAGTCCGACTCAGACGCCAGCAAGGTGGAGGTGGAGTACTGGTTTGGGCTGGTATCATCAAAGATGAGCTTGTGGGGCCTTTTCGGGTTGAGGATGGAGTCAAGCTCAACTCCCAGTCCTACTGCCAGTTTCTGGAAGACACCTTCTTCAAGCAGTGGTACAGGAAGAAGTCTGCATCCTTCAAGAAAAACATGATTTTCATGCAGGACAATGCTCCATCACACGCGTCCAAGTACTCCACAGCGTGGCTGGCAAGACAGGGTATAAAAGAAGAAAAACTAATGACATGGCCTCCTTGTTCACCTGATCTGAACCCCATTGAGAACCTGTGGTCCATCATCAAATGTGAGATTTACAAGGAGGGAAAACAGTACACCTCTCTGAACAGTGTCTGGGAGGCTGTGGTTGCTGCTGCACGCAATGTTGATGGTGAACAGATCAAAACACTGACAGAATCCATGGATGGCAGGCTTTTGAGTGTCCTTGCAAAGAAAGGTGGCTATATTGGTCGCTGATTTGTTTTTGTTTTTGAATGTCAGAAATGTATATTTGTGAATGTGGAGATGTTATATTGGTTTCACTGGTAAAAATAAATAATTGAAATGGGTATATATTTGTGCGAATGGTTGTCTGTCCCTGTGTGTTGGCCCTGCGACAGACTGGCGACCTGTCCAGGGTGTACCCCGCCTCTCGCCCTATGACAGCTGGGATAGGCTCCAGCGCCCCCCGCGACCCTGAAAAGGATAAGCGGAAGCGAATGGATGGATGGATGGATGGTATATATTTGTTTTTTGTTAAGTTGCCTAATAATTATGCACAGTAATAGTCACCTGCACACACAGATATCCCCCTAAAATAGCTAAAACTAAAAACAAACTAAAAACTACTTCCAAAAACATTCAGCTTTGATATTAATGAGTTTTTTGGGTTCATTGAGAACATGGTTGTTGTTCAATAATAAAATTATTCCTCAAAAATACAACTTGCCTAATAATTCTGCACTCCCTGTATCTGAAAATTTGATCTATTGGGCTGTAATCGGATTACTAACTTGGCTTTTAAAGAATATCTCATTTCTTTGGTTTGAAATACTCGGGTTCTTTTACAGTGTGCTTTGGATCATTAATAATAATAATAATAATAATGGATTGGATTTATATAGCGCTTTACAATAGCACTATTCATTCTCTCACATTCACACACTGGTGGAGGCAGCTACAGTTGTAGCCACAGCTGCCCTGGGGCAGACTGACAGAAGCGAGGCTGCCATATCACGCCATCGGCCCCATGGCCAACACCAGTAGGCGGTGGGGTAAAGTGTCTTGGTGTCTTGCCCAAGGACACAACGACCAGGACAGAGAGCCCGGGGGATCGAACCGGCAACCTTCCGGTTACAAATGCGTTTCCCAACCCCCAGCGCCATGGTCGCCCCCCATTATCAGGTTTACAGCATTTCGCAGAATCTGAGCAGACAGCATAGCATAAACACTAGTTTACTGATGGTTTCATCTCTCCATATTTTTTCATTTTCTCTGGAAAACCCTAATCTTGCCTTCTTAACTCATTCACTGCCAGCCATTGGCAGTGAATGAGTTAAACCCATTGACTCATTCACTGCAATTGACGGCTATAGACGTCAATGGCAGTGAATGAGTTAATAATAATAATAATGGATTGCATTTATATAGCGCTTTTCGAGACCCTCAAAGCGCTTTACAATACCACTATTCATTCACTCACTGGTGGAGGCAGCTACTGTTGTAGCCACAGCTGCCTGGGGCAGACTGACAGAAGCGAGGCTGCCATATCACACCATCGGCCCCATGGCCATCACCAGTAGGTGAAGTGTCTTGCCCAAGGACACAATGACCGAGACTGTCCGAGTCGGGGCTCGAACGGGCAACCTTCCAATTACAAGACGAACTGCCAACTCTTGAGCCACGATCGCCTGAGTGTAACCAGTGGTTTGCACTTTTTTGTGAAGGCATCTTAGTTGCAAACTTTGACAGTGATGCATCTACCTTCTCTGGTGTGTTTTTGGCTAGATTTTGTGATATTCTGAATGTTTTTTCTTAACCAAGGAAAGAATCTGCACTCAAAATCTTTTGGTGAGCTGACAAATGCATTCATTCTTTTTAAGGACATGGCATAAAGTCTCATAAAGTTTATTTGGTGCATTGACATATTTATTTCATTATATAATATTGAATGTTGCAGCTACCAAATGGAAGTTCAACACTTGGAATCAACTCCAGATCTTTTATCTACTTAATTTGTCATGAAAGATGAAGGGAGCAGGCCTCACCTCACACATTCCCTTCATTAAATGCTTGTCAGTCAAAACTTCAAATACTTTTAAGCCTCTGAAAATGAGTTACTGTGCATAAAAATGGCTCTATTTTCCAAACGGTTAATGAAATACTTTCCTTAAACCCCATGATTAAAGTTCAAAGTCTGCCCTTCACACCACCATCGCACCATTATTAGATTTTAAATAAGAGACATATGGACGTACCTGTGTAACCACCACTGTGTGCTACATATCTGTGTGTTTAAAGCAGAAGTACATATCATCTGATGATAACAGTGAGGACCCAGGGAAAAAGTCAACCTGATATACAGTAGTAGGAGTTTTGTAACTGTGGCAACCCGTATAGTTCATCTCTGAGTTTGGACTTTTCCTTGTCATTACTGGCAAAAGAAAGATGAAAATTATTCCTGAGAAATGTTTTACCATTACAAATCAGCTGTCGTGAAATAACCAAGCCAATTTCAGGAGTAGTGTGTTTAACAGCAACATCAGTATGCTTGCTTCTTACACGCAGCAGTGCTCCACCGAACAAGGACAATTTAGATTAAATGTCACATGACCTTAAAATGTACTCAAAGTATGTTAATAGCATCAAATTATAGCGATGTGGGAACCCCGACAGACACCGTGATGGCGAGGAAGTCTGTTTTCCTGCGGCGATTCGTTCTGTCTTCAAGTCTCATAGCTTTAATAATTAATGTTACATTGACATACTGCATACTGAATGAAGGGAGGGTTATGAGTCACAGAAATGTGAGGAATCCTGTGTAACAAGAGACAGGAATATGAAATTAATTAAAGTGGTGAACTTTTAAAAAAACCCTATTGCAACATAAGATCTAAGTCATTCCCTTTCCTCTTGCCCCCAAACCCCTGATCTTTAACTGCTAA
This sequence comes from Maylandia zebra, assembly GCF_041146795.1. NCBI lineage: Eukaryota > Metazoa > Chordata > Actinopteri > Cichliformes > Cichlidae > Maylandia > Maylandia zebra. Next base: position 31,627,850 of record NC_135168.1, read on the forward strand.
ACACTTGGATAGTTACACATCCCAGAGTCACTCGCCACAGTTACTTGAATGATGAATGAGAAGTTTAACAGAAACTCAGTTCAGGCTTCCTGCACATGCAACAAATGACTCAGTGTTTGATCTTTCTGTTTTTTAGGGGCACGGTGGAAGCTCGCTTTGTTTACGTCTTCATTTTGGGGATCCTCTTCTCAGGCACCAAGGACCTGTTGCGATCCCAGATCATCACAGCAGATGCCAAACTGAAGAGCAGGGGATTATGGGAGATTTACAGTGGCTTGGTTTTGTTGGTTTCGCTGCTCTTCCGTGCTCACAACCTGCCAGTCCTCTGCTGCTGCCTGCTGATCCAGACGCTCATGGCTCAGTTTATCTGGAAGAAACTCCACTATGATGCCGCCCAGACTACCATCATGCACTACTGGTTTGGTCAGGCCTTCTTTTACTTTCAGGTAAGCTGGTTAAAGTTGATTCTTTTTAAATCAAATTATACTGCACAAGTATAATTTGCATTCAGTCTTGTAGAATCTGCATGAATTTGAACTCCTCAAACATTCAACTCTTTATTTTGTTTTGTTGGTTTTCTTCTTTGAAACGTGTAACAGTGAAGCAATGAAGGAGCAGAGGTAGTAAAGGTGGGGGAATTTAAATACCTGGGGTCAATCGCTTAATGCAACAGACACAAGAGGTGTGCCGAAGAATTGGGTGTCAGAGGTGATTTGTGACTAAAGCAGAGTGACAAGTGAAAGGAAAGGTTTACAAGGCGGTAGTGAGACCTGCTGTGATGTATTGTTTGGAGATGGTGGCACTGACAAAAATACAGGAGGTGGAGCTGGAGGTGTGAGGACTTTGGGAATGACTGAGATGGTCAGGATTAGAAATTAGTACCAAGGGGGCGGTTTGGAGACAAAGTAAAGAGAGGCAAGCCTGAGACAGATTGGATGTGTGCAGTGAAGGGACGCTGGATATACTGGATAAAGGATGTTGTAGATGGAGCTGCCAGGCAGGAGGGAAAGAGGAAGACCTGCAGAAGAAGAACATACAGAGGGTCGATGTGACAGAGGTGGATGCTATGGAGAGGGTGAAATGGAGGTAGATGATCAGCTGTGCAGACCCCTAAAGGGAGCAGCCGAAAGACAAAAAAGAAAAGCTCTGTTGGGAAAACATGGATTCTTGAATTAATGCGATTACTTTGTGCCTAAACATTGTTACAAACCAAGCACGTCGCCCCAAAAGTCTCTCCCAGCAGAACAATATGTGCCTGTTTCCTCTGGATCCCAGTCTAGTCAGGGATCACAAATCCTGCCAGATCCAAATTGTTCTACTGCATCATCTCATTCATTGTTCTACCTAAGGTTTTTAAAATGGGAGTTTTTTGGGATTGACTTGCTTTTAGAGCCAACATAAAGTGTCCACTAGAAGTATTTGGCACCTCTGTGTTGGCTTTGTTTGTTTTTTACCCCCAGAGTTTGCCACATGTGGGCCTACAGTGTCCATAATGCTAGTCTGCAAGTTTGTTAGCTCAAGCATTTTTAACCCACTTAAGATCACGAAGAGAGCACTTGAGCAATCCCAAGCCTGAGATCTTGGATCGAAGGATTGCTTGACCTCCTCTAAATTTGTGGTCATGTTTAATGTGAGCGCTATATATACAAAAGAAAATAAGACAAAGCATAATAGGTCTCCTTTGAGCGTATCACCAAACACGTTTTCTTGAGAAACCTTACCCACCTTTCCAAATTGACTTTGACTGTTGTGCTGAGTAGTGAATGCGTGTGTGACGCTGTGCGAAAATCACACCTCCCAGAAATACAAAAGGAAGCACAGTGAAGAACAAAACAGTCAGCAAGTGTCTTGATTGTAAAAGACATCTAATTTAACGCCCTGTCACAGAGTGTAGCAACATTTACGGAAGCTATCGCCACTGATAAAGTGCTAGATACTGTAATAGGTGCTGTTCTGGGCAGAGGAAGTGTTTGTGTATAAATCATATTACTTTCATCCAGCTCTACCATGAAGGCCAACCGGACCGGCCGCTTCCCGAGGATGTACGATGCCTCTTCCTCAAAGGCTGGAGAGGAAAACCTACCTTTTGATTCGACTTCCACCTACCGCAGATATTTGATTAGCGACTGTGCATTGTTGTCAACAGCAAACCTCCACGTGGTTAACAATTTAATCACCCTCATCACCCCTCGGGTCATTAATGCTGTGATGGGCTCGGGAATAGACCGCCACCAGACAATTTTCCCATCTAAGCATCGAGGCATGTAATTACAGGCATTTGAGCAAAAACGTTCTCGGCGCAGCTGTAACCATAATGGAACTGTAAGCAGCGACGTACAGTATAAAAGTTAAGCTCGCTGATGTGAAGAATAACCAAAATTATGTCCAATTAAAATCGAATCCGTGAGTACAGAGGATCGGTGCACCGAGTCTGAACTGTAACACATTAACGGTCTAGAAACAGAGTTGCTTTGTTGTGTTTTCCAAAGATTTGTTATGATTTTTGGCAGAAAGCTTTTGTTTCTAAAGTCCATCTCTTTTGGCATTCAAATGCTAGAAAACACAAGAGGATTATGGGAAGTATTCCAGGTAACATCAGCGGCAGACATCACTAGCATTACAATAAATAAATAAAGTGATATCGTCTGTCTCGATCGTTGGGAGTGACGGATTTTTCTCTGGATTTATCGCCATCACCCAAAACCAGATGGTCAGCAAGGCAGCAAGGACGGTGTTTACTCTTCAGATATGAGCCAGTTTGTGCAAATGTTGCCGCATGAGCAGTGACAAGTTCTGCTTCTGTGGAAAACATGATTCATCAGAGAGCAGAACTAAAAGGTGGGCTTGAATACACAGAGCAACTTAGAGCGCATATTTTTTATTCAGGTGATCGAAACCTTGCTACTCACCACGCACTGTAAGCATTTTTAATTTGAAAGGGTGAAAGTGTGCCGCCTGCTCCTCCTCGATATCGACTCCATTAAGGAACCGCATTAGTCCAGCCACACTCTCCGACACTGTCTTGTGAGAATCAATCTTGTCTATAAAAAAACACGTCTTGCAGTTCTTTTTGGGTTTTTTTTTCTTAAGTGAGACATTTGTTGATGGTGCCAAATGACATTTGAAAGATCGCAGCAGGATTCCAGCAAGCAGAAAATATCCATATGCAGTCTCCAACCTGCTCACTGGTGTCTGCTGTTTGTTTAAAATGGAGCCAGCTGTTAGTGTTTTCCTCCTCTGTGATCGGAGATGTGCTTACAGGAGGGAGGCAAATGCTGACTTGATGCTTGTTGTTGTCTGCGGACCGTCATCACATTTGCTTTTAAGAGGAGAGACACTGTTGATATCTGGGCTTCATTTTCTTTACCTGCCACAACAAACAGCGTCCGTTTAAAATGTTATTATCACTTGTTGTGCACAGAGGGGCAGGTCAGTGGCTTGAGTTACAGGAAAAGTGTGAATGCTGTGGTGTTGGGGGGATTTTATAAACCTTAATAAGTTTGAACAGCAATTACTTTTGTTGTGTCCCTTTTTTTGTAATAAATAAATATATATTTTTTCATTTGAACAAAGTCTTTTTGTCCTTGTAACTGTATGTTGCACTTCCAGAAGATTGGGGCTATAAATCCTGATTGCATTGCAGTGATGATATCTTCTAAAGGCTGAGATGAAAAGAAAGTACAACAAAAGTTTTATATTTTCAGTTTACTGCAGACATATTTATCTTGTTCCAGAGAAGCTCAAAATTGGGTGCAAAGTTAAATAAGGCAGAAATCTGTGTTTTGTTTTTCTTTCTTTTTTGTCAAATAAAGAAATAAAATGTGTTTGCTGGTGCATACAGTAGTCTGAGTGCTACTAAGTCCAGCTCCAGACCGAGAGCTGTGTGCGCTGCTCTGGCCAGAGACTGGAAAACAAACAACTGGGCTGCTGGGAAGTGGCCAGAAACTCACAGTAATGATGATAAAGCAAAGCACCAGTTCTTTAGAGCTCTGAAGCACATCCACAGTTCTTTGTTTACTTATTTTTGTCTGTATATAATGTAAATTATTTGAAGAAGATTTCTTTGTGCGCCTGCAGGGGAATTCCAACAACATAGCCACTGTCGACATTTCAGTTGGATTCGTTGGACTGGAAAGCTACATAGAAGCACCTGCCATCTTCTTAACAGCGCTCAGCACTTATGCAGGCCCGCTGCTCTGGGCGTGTCACCTTGTCTGCTACCTTAGCTCGGAGAGAGACCGGTAAGTTTCAATTTAAAACCCACTATTCACTGGTTTTTGGATTAGCACGGTGATTAGCATCATTGCCTCGCAGCAAGAAGGTCCTGGAGTGTGGAGTTTGCATGTTCTCCAGGAACTCTGGCTTCACAGTCTAAGGGGATGTGGTTAGTGGGGCTAGATTAACTGGTAATTCAAAATTCTTCATAGTTGTGAATGTCTGTGTGTAAATGGTTGGCTATGTAAACACACAAAAGAGAAAAAAAAATTGCAAACTTTTAGTGTGACTGGAGGTACGCAGGTTTGGAACGAGCTAGAGAGCACTACAAAAATCAGCATCTCGCTCAGAGCTTAAGACAGCTGCTACTAAAAAATGTTCACTCCTAAAACCCCGCATCACTCAGGGTTTTTAAATATTCTCCATAGCTTTCCATTTAAAATTCACCCACCAGTGGATTTATACTGTTATTCCCCATGTGTCTCTGTCTGGATGTATTGTTTTAGGATCTCTATACTGTACTTTAGGAGTTTCAAGGTGCTTTTAAAGATTTATGTTAGTATTAGGATACAGAATTAAAAATGATATTTATCGTGATGTGATTTACAAATCACTGTTTTATGCGTAATTATGATTGTAACTGCATTTTAATTGATTTGTGTATAAAATGAAAGTGAAGTGAACTGCAGGAACCTTCCTGGTGTGAACTGTTTGTCCCAAGCTTAGAGAACAAGTGTTATTTATGTGTCACCAATTTCCAGCAACAGTCACTAGGGCTGTTTGATATAACGAGATATATCGGATGATGATATGAAAACATCTATCGTTTCATACGCCATCGTTTGTTTCGTGGTGTCGCAAAATAAACTGTTTACAGCAATATTTTTTCATCATTCTGATGGTCACTGTAGAATTTCTTTCTCTCTTTCTCTTATATTTAATATAACCACACTACGGACGGACAAGCGGTTGTTTTTAAGCGTTGTCGTTAGCAACAACGACGGTAAAACCATCGCGTGGCTCCGCTGTACGGTTGTTTATTTTCCACATAAAACTTTCACAATAAAGTTGAAGATCCTATTGAGATTTTTCAAAATGAACTGAATCACTTGAAATAGTATGCAGAGTGTTTATGGACGAAAAGCTAAAAAGAGCCGTCAGGTGCTAAAAAATAAACCTTAGAACAGGCGTTTCCCTGCAGCACGCTGTGTAATAAATACTCAAAGAAAACTGCGGCCGTTTCAACATATGTAACACTCGACTCCAGGTACACCACGCCCAGCTGAAAACACTTTAACCAAGTTGAGTTGCCCGAGATTCACAGAATTTACAGAAAATGTAACATTTTTATGATACATATCGTTGTCGGGACGATAAATGTCTCATATCGGGATATGAGATTTTGGTTATATCGCATAGCCCTAACAGTCACAGTAAAGACCATAAATATTAGAGTGAAAACCCCAACAGTCCCCCTGTAAGCAGTCACTTGGCAACAGTGGGAAAGAAAAACTCCCTTTAAACAGGAAGAAACCACCAGCATAACCAGGCTCCCCCCTTCTTGGCTTCAAGGATTGCTCGATCTTGTATGTGCTCCTGGTGGCATGACCGTAACCTGAATAGCTAAAAGAAAAGGATAAATGGTTGAAGCATCCAGCGTCTGTGACGAGCTGGTAGTCGTTTCGATTCCATAATCCAAAGTCATGCACAGCAATTCTATACGTAAGTCCTACATGATCGAAGTTTCCACTGTCAGCTGGGTTGCATAAAAACATTGTTGTAATCACTTTTTATATAACCGAACGTTTGAAACGACGCCCAGTTTGTAATCCATTCATGAGAAAACATTTGGAACATTGGTAGGTGTCACTGATGGAGAGGCACTTGTGCTCTTCGAAACGTGGTATGTCAGCTAAAGCTTTGGGCGCAGCCGCTCTGCGTTATAACCAAATTCAAACACACTCCTCTCTCTCACTGTCTTTTGTGCCCTCTGTGCCAGCACCGCCACACACCAGCATCGCTATTACAGTTACTTTTGACTGTTGTTTGTTTGTTTCATACTTTTTCAGCCTGTGGGTGGGACAGTGCTGGCGCGCAGAAATGCTATGTTAATTAGTTTACTCGTGGCAACGAGGAGCGTTCCTTGGAGGGTATCAAAGATGCATGTAAACAGCTTAACCTGCGGTAGACCTCCACTGGAGAGGGGCCAGTAGCTGGGCTGCTGTATGTGTGTGAAAGCAGCCAATAACTACCGCTTCCTCTCAGCGTGAGGCCTCTGCACAGCGCTGAGTGATGAGGTCTGTGGCTGGGCAGCAGCTGCCCTGCTGATAGAGCCAAAACTAAAATGCTATTTTAATGCAGACAAAAGATACTGTTTGTGTAAAAGGAGTCATTTTAGCCTGCCTCCTATGTTATAATGCCAGCAACTAAAAAGCGGAGATATATATGCAAGTCTGCTGCCTTGAGATATAAAGAAATCTTACTTTATGTAATAAAACGTGTGAATTTTGTTGGCAAAAAGAATGCATAGAAATTAGACTGTAGAGGGTGAAAATACCCATACATGATTTATATTCTTAATAGTCCTTGATCCCACATTTGAATAAGCTGTGTTTAACATTTCAGTAGTTGAGACGGTCTTTGATTAAAAAGTTCCATCCTTCTGAATTGTTTTTTTTTCTTTTTGCTGCTTTCAGCGGGGTATAAAAATGAAAAACGTGATCCAGTAGTCCAGCACTGTGGTCGGTTTTGTCTCGACCTTTCGTTTAGTACTGATGTGTCATCAAAAAAGCCACGTAGTGTCCATCACAGTGTTTTTGGAGAACATCTGGTCATACATCCACGGGAATCTCACCCTAAGTGCTCTAAATAGGTCGGAAATATCAACATAAACTGATTTTATCCTGCAGTCGAGTATCACACAAACACACGCACAGCAGCAAAGGAAAATTACTTTACGTGATCCAATAAAAGCATGATACCTGAGATGTCTAGTTGTAATTATTGCATTTACAGTAAGTTGAAAATAGCTCCTGAAAACGTTGCTTCTGAGAAAGCCCGTTCAAACGCAGCACCTGCATTGATCGGTTGTAAACTTGAACCTAAACTGGAGCAATGAAAGCAGGCGGTAAATTCCATTTAGATCGACGGCGTAATTGCAGCCAGTTATGGGATTTGGTGCCTGGCAGCCTCGCCATGTTCACTGTGGTTTTATCCTCTGAATAGCCAAGTGGGAAACCCATCAATTTCATATGTAGGCTGTAATGAACGCTGCAGCCTCTGGAGGGGGTTAACACCGCCCAGCTGATGGTAAACATCACACACTGCATTCCAGTGCAAAAACTTTTCCTGCTTGTCATCACTCATCCACAAAAGACTTACCTCTAATAGGTGCTCAGAGGTACTCTGACTAATGGCGCTAAAATAATCTCAGTTAGTTTAAAATTCACTCTGCAGCGTCAGCAGCTGGAACACGAGGCTTGTACTGGAGGTCCTCATCTGCTGAGTAATGACATAAAACTAAATCATTATTTATACACAGTGTGTTTTTCTTTGTCTTAAACCACTGTAGGTTTTGTAATCTGTGAGATTTCATTCATTCAGCATAAGGCACATTCATGCTGATTTATTTCTAAGACACTTTGCAAGAGTGACAAGTGTCAGTCTCTCAGCATCTGCATGCTCGTGAGCTTTAAGGTGAAATGATTTATTGAAATAGATTGTAGTTAAAAACGAGACAAACTGTAAAGTGAAGTGTTAGGAAGGTGTTTTTTGAAGGTTAGGTCTGATATTAGGGGTAAAGTTAGAATTAGGTTAGAGTTTAACACACGGAGCCAAACAGACATGCTTGTAAATATATTTGTGGCCCTTTCCTTGCACACAGAGTGGAGCAGGCTACGGTCACAGCTTTGCTCAGAGAGCAGCTTTTAGCCAAAACATGAGAACCATTTACCAAAAAATCCTCAAACTTGGCACTGATTTACTCTGGTCCTCAGCAACGCACCCACCAAGAGTGAAGCAGATAAACATGTTAACTTGGGTAACAGTTACAGTTAGTTTCTCACAGCATTAGCACAATGAGCCTTAGTTACACCCTTAGCGATTTTGTAAACTGTCAGTTTTTATAGGTATTGTTCACAGGTTTCACAGACTGTCTGTGCGTTCTCGTGACCCACCTTAGAGCTCGCCTATGAGGCAGCACACAGAAATAGACCCCAAGATGTTTTGATATGAGCAACTCTGTGGAAGTAGGCGTAACAGCAAACACAAACAGAGAATGGTGGCGTTCAATTTTCTATTTCCCCATTTTTTTTATGCAGCTTTATATTTCTACTTTACTGTGACATGACATGCACCAATTTCATTTCTCTCTATCTGAGAGACTTTGTCAGTCATAGTTTTAAAAACGAGTCCATTAGGGCAGCAAAAGCAACCAGACATATTTAAATATATCATCTCAACCTCTTACTGTGATGTTAAAAAGCAGGAATATGTTCATATTATTATCTATAGTGCCTGGAAATATCCATTAGAGCTTCCAGGGGTAGTTTTTAGTTCAGTGTTGACAGGCTGTGCGTACTGTAGTCTATCTAGCATGCCAGCAGTTTGGATTGAATGACAATAATGGGTGTTTTCAAGTGTCGTGGTAGCTGTTTTCACTTCCAAAGAAGTGGTTTATGTCACTTTGGAGATGTTTGAAATGTGTCTGTACACACAGGGTTTCACCAGTCATCAGTCCATCACAAGCTTTGTGTGTAAAGCTTTTATCAGGCTGGTGTAGCTAAAAGCATAAGAAGCAAGAGCACATGGCTAATTAGCATATCATGCATAATGCAGGCTACTGAAGCTGCAGTCACTCGGGCTATATTGATACACATGCTGTTTACACCAACGCTAAATGTAATGCAAGCAAACACTCAGGTAAACTGTGCGTGTATTCCCACTACAATGCTTGGCTAACATGCCTGTAGCTTCTTTGCAGTTCACTACAGCGATGAAGTTTTCTGCACCTTTTTTATGCAATAATTACATGACACCAAGGATATTTTAATCTTGTTACAAACCTAGTGTTTCCAATTAAAAGTAATCAACTCAAGTCAAGAGGAGGTCACAGCAGCGACACTTTGCAGCAGTAAAGTGTGATAGTTAATATGTCTAAATTCAGGTACTTCCATCTTTACAGTGTCATCAAATACTCAACGATCATGGGAAAAAGAAATGTCCTGTGCAGACATGTGAAAACTAACTACACCCCATGATTCAGTAGCTTGTAGAACCACCTTTCGCAGCAGTAACTTAAAGTAATTGTTTCCTGTATGACTTTATCAGCCTCTGACATCACTGTGGAGGGATTTTGTGCCGCTCTTCTTTACAGCCATACATTTATACACAGCTCTCTTAAGTTCTCACCACAGCGTTTCATCAGGTCGATGTCCGAACTTTGACTGGACCTTTGCAGCTCCTTGATTCTTTTCTTGTTCAGCCATTCTGGTGTAGATTTGCTGCTGTGCTTGGAGTCATTGTCCTGTTGCATGACCCACTGTGGGCCAAGCTTTAGCTGTCAGACAGATGGCCTCGCATTTGACTCTAGAATACAGTGGAACCCCGGCTTACGAAGACCCCATTTAACGAAAAATTCAACTTACGAAGGCACTTAACGGCAATATTTCTTCCCCGTGGTACGACAAAATGCCCGTGTAATGAAATAGATAAAATAGAAAATTTAAAAAAATTAAATTAAATTACATAATGTTATGTACATGTACACGTACGTATGCATGCATGCATACGTATGCTTTCTTCAACCTCCACCACTTCCACCTCCACCAAGAACTTCGTCTTCAGACTCTACAAAACAAAGACTGAGTTTCTGAAAATGTTAGCTTCCACTAAGTAACATGATGTGGCTTTTGGAGATTTTAATAATGTTTATTCAAATGATTTCTGCCTCTACAACTGAGGAAAGTGCAGTAACAATGATACACACAAGCCTTTTATTTTCTCTGTTATCCACTGAGTCGTAAAACGTGATTATCAGTATTGGTCAGTCTTTGATCCACTCGTGTGTTTCTATCTATCCATCTGCTAACCGGTCTACCTAGCATGTCACCTACTCCTTTGGTTTGCCTTCCTGTCTTGTGAAAAGACTTAAAGTTCCTCCCCCTCAGCTGGGACTCTGCCTGCTGTAATGAAGAAGATCCCTTAGCAAACCGGCGCATGTGTTTCAGTGTATTACAGACCGAGTCTTTTGTATATCTGTGCGTGTTTGGCTTTACATCATCATCGTCTCCTAATCTCCTCGCGCCATCCCATCTTGCAGGTTTTAGAGTCATTAACTTCTTTATCAGAATTTGCCAGCAATCCGCATTACTGTGCCAAGATAATTGGATCAGAGTCTTCTCCTGGGTACATGTGTAAAGGAAAAAATGCGAAATTGTGGCCTCTGCTATGAATCACTGAGCAATCTGCATTTTTAGCGAGTCAACTTCATCACGACAAACATGAAGCAGCTTCGGATGACCTTGGCTTACATCAAAACTTTTCTACACAGGAAGTTTTGACTATTATCCACAGTACAGTCGCCTGCTTTGCTCTCTGCAGTGCATCTTCCTCTCTGATGAATCCTTTTCCTCTCCACAGGAGCCCGGTTGCAGTCGGCCATGGTTGCTACTGTTTGGCCCTGCTGAGGTCTGTGCCAGCCGCAGCCTACATAGTGCTGGTAACTGTTCTGCGCTATCATCTCTTCATATGGAGTGTCTTTTCACCCAAATTACTGTACGAATCCATGCATCTCCTGCTGACTGCAGGAGTCTGTCTCTTCTTCATCACCATGGAACAAAGCCCCAGCTCAAGTAAGTCTTAGGAAGCCAAAGACTGAAAATCCCCCCTAAAGGATCAGACTTGGTCTTATACTGTGTGGGACTTTCAGCCTGATCCACGCTACAGTGTACTCACCTTCACTCTCTAAGTTAATTCTGTTCACATTATGTGAATAGATGTTTGTGAACTCTGTTGCAAAAAATACTTCGGGGATGCACTTTTAATGTATTTTTGAGAAGCATATTTAAATATTTAATTCTTTTCCAAAAAGAAAAGTGTTGAAGAGGATGAATAAAAATGAGATGATGTAAAGATTTTAGAGGGGTTTTTTTTTTTACATACCTCAGGGATGAGTGTACAGTGAGCAGCAACGGGCGCTTTGACTCCATGATTAATTGAATGACTTTGATGTTACACTGGAGAGCTTGATGTGAATGTGCTGTGAGCGTTTGATAATACTTGTTTTAGTCTCGACTTGCACCCTCATAGTTGTTTTCACTTATTCATGCTGAGCTTTATAGTGGTGAAAATGTACAGACTAATTCTGAGAAATATGCGATGTCACTAAAGTGAAAAAGATCTTACTTAACGGTAGTTTGAGCACACGTGCAAATACTAATGATTATGACTCAGTTCCATTTAGCTGCTTCAGTTTCAGTCACGGGACCTGATTTTTCTTTCTGAAAATCTTGTGAATGCGATAACTTGAGAACAAAGCAACGTAGATTTTGATTTGATACTATAGGCGTGTTTTCTAGGAGGCTGGCAGTTGTCCGAATTGTTCGCCTCTATGGTAGAGATCAAATACTGGAAATACCGCCTTAGATATTTTGCCATCTGTGTTCTTATCACGTTGTTTCATGCAGGCTATATGAATGTGAATAACCAACCTTTTTACTAGATGGAGTTTAAAACTATATACCACAACAATAAAATGATTAGATTAATAATAAAACTTCTTCCTGCTGAAGAATCAATTTGCTTTTCCTTTATTAAGTCTTTGATCATCTCTTAAGTAAAACTAAATAAGATTGACTTTATTTATTCCAAAAGTTAGAAAGTTACTGTGAAAAACATGAAAACCAACCTAGCAGTTTTTTATATTGGTGACTAAAGTTTTTGTATACAGCGCCAAATCACAACAATAGTTACCTTGAGGCACTTTATATTGTAAAGTAAAGACCCTACAATAATCCAGAGAAAACCCCAACATTCAGCTGACCCACTATAAGCAAGCACTTGGTGACAGTGGGAAGCAAAAACTCCCGTTTAACAGGAAGAAACTTCCAGCAGAACCAGGCTCAGGGAGGGGCGGGGCCATCTGCTGTGAGCTGTTGTTTGTTTTATATCACAAAACAAAACAGCTCAGAAAAGTCAAACACACACAAGAGAAGTTACACAGAAACATGAGATTAACATCTCTGACCCGACCCACTCTGAGACCTCCAGAATCCCAGTCCATCCATGTCGCTGCAGTGCTTTATGAACTCTGCTCACTGCGTTTCCTTTGGGCTTAGTACGGACAAGTTTGATGAACTGATTGTCTTCCACACACCACAGGTTACCCATGGAAAAGGCATTAACTATGATCCCAGAAGCGAGCAACATGACAACATAACCCCCTGTAAACTAAGTTACAATTTCCATGAAATGAAGTGAGAGAAGATTTCTAAAAAGTACTTCATGCAAAGCAACAAGAAGAGTTTTAATAAAGTAGCATAACCTTCATATTTGGCCTGTAAACAGTCAGGTAATAATAAAGGTAGCACTGAAGCTCTTTTCCTTGGCATTCAACCAGCTCAGCTATGGCTGCCAAACACTTTTTTATGTTTTGACAATATTTGACAATTCGACCACAACCTCAGTTGCCTTTTGTCACAGCACGATGAGCTCAGGTGTAAATGATAAAAAAAAAATATCATCTCAACTTCCTGTTGCTCATGCTGGCTGCTGCGTCTTACGGGAGTCATTGTTGGTATTTTTAGTACTACGTGTGCTTTCTCCGTGTTCATGTTAAAACACCTGCTGTGAGAAAGTGTGTGTGTTGTCTCGGTTTAAAAGGTCCAACAACATTAGCAGAAGTTCGAGGGGGACGTCAATCAAGTGGAGCTCCTTTGTGCCCACTCAGTCTTGAGAAAAGAGTCTAATCAGGCAAGTGTAAGTGAAAACAGCTGTGTGGGTGTAACATGGGGGTGCAGAGTGGGAGTTTTCGAGCACATCGCACAATATTTCCAGTACACTGCACTAAACCGTTAGCTAAACTGTGTTCTTTTCTTTCTATTACTGTTTTTGTAACTGTAACCATCCAGTGTCTGGTGACATTCTGAAAGATGTGGACACAAGAAGTTCAGACTTTGGTGTTCGATATGTTCAGATGAAATGAGCAGTTATGTCTGTGGGTCTTCTTGTGTCTTTGCTGCATTAGCCTCCTTTACGAACTCGTATCCCAGTAAATGACCACATTCATATGAAGTTGAGCTCAGTAAAGAGACGCAAACAGGAAAGAGTTTGATGTTGTGTATAAACCTAAATAACTTTTGTTCAGCTTCAAATCCAAATTTCAGCTTTTGATAAAAGGACGAATAATGCTGTTGTTTTTTTCCATTCAGTCTTTTTTGATTTTATGTTTCACTGAAGCTTTACATGTTCTTACTGCACAGAGGCAGCATTTGTTTGAGCTCACTGCTGTTTGTCTTTTGATTTCTACTTGCAAAATTGTGAAATTGCAGCTGGTAAAAATCCAAAACTGTGTGGCGGTTTATAAACACTGCAGAACAAGTTCCAGAAAGACTGGGTTAATAATTCCTCTTCTTTTCAGTAGGGCTTTATTTCACATGATGAATTGTTCTCGTTTGGATTTCGATGCACGACTCGTAAAATTTTGTGTCTGACAGAGGGCCGCGGACATAAACTTTGTTTAACGTCCACTCAATCTGTTTCTTCAGTATAACTGAGAATCCCACCAAAGTAAAACTGGCATGTAAGCTGGCTTCGATCCAAAGCAATAAGAGTATGGAGCCAAGAGAGCAAACAATGTGTCCCTGTCCAAGTACTTAATGGAGCTCACTGTGTGCTTGGACTCTTGTTTTGAAAGTAAAGTCTGAGTTGCAGTGAAGACTGGAACACTCATCAAACCTCCTGTTTGGCTTCAATTTTGTATAATTTGTTAAAAGAAAATATCCCCGCCTCCAACACAAAAAGCTAGACTTTTAATCCAGCGGGATGTGGTGTAAAGTAGAAAGTAAGACATCATTCCAGCAGTTATTTTGTTGACTCATGGGCTTTTGACGTCGACGAACAGAAGCAACTGCTTCAAAGCTTCTTGTTGATCATAACCTGGCAGTTCTAACCAGGAAAAAAAATCAAGTTGAAAGACTCGGTATGCATCTTTTCACCTCCAGACACCAAAGTGAATCTCATGTTCCCGCCCCAACACTTGTCACTCACCTTGATGAGCTGTCTGCATTGAAACAGCGTCTCACCCGGGGCGAAGATCACTGACTCCCTCCCCCCGAGGCGTCAGAGAAGCAGGTGCCAAACTGGGAAAAGTGGGGGAAGAGGAGGCAACACTGGTGTTCCATGTTTTCCTGAATAGATTTTTGTTTGATGCGAGGTGAGCTCGTCACCTTTTATTTTGCCGCCGTTGTTGTTGCTGTGACTCACCTTGACAGGGACCTCACTGCTTACTACATCGGCACAGAATGGAATTTAAATGCCCCGAGCATCATTGGAAAGTCAGACAAACAAGAGGATTTGCATTTGAATGCAGGGGGGGTCAGGGGCAGACACACGCTGCATATGGATCACTGCAGGTGAGCTGGTTTGCATTACAGGGAGGACACATTTAGCTTTTTTTCTTCTTTCTTTTTTTGGTGGAGCCAGCCTCAAAGCTAAACTGGCAGCATCTTATTGTCAAGTGCCTTTTTCCTCTCGTTAGTTCAACGAGGAATCTCACAAAGATATCAAAGTGTGATGTAAATAGTTGATGAACCAGATAATGATCTACAGGATTATTCTGTCAGCATGCTTCACTTCGCTCGACTTGTCCAATGGTCTCGCACTGTCTTTACAAGTCGAGCTCTTGATCCGACTAAATCTGGATTCCCATACTGTGTTTTGTTTTGTTTTTACCAAGATCTCCTCCTGTGATTGTAAAGTGATTTAGAAAAATTTAGAATGACAGCAACACATTTTCTCAGATGGAGATCGATTTTCTGTTTTTTGTAAGAATAAAACATTATGAACCGCTCTGTGGGAACTGCAGCGCCGATGATGAATTATGCTTGAAAAGAGTAACATCCGTCTGTATCTCATCGGCCTCGTGAAAAATCTTGTGAAGCTGCGTTATAATCCTGACCAGTTCTGTTGAGTTTGACAAACTCCTGCAGTCGAAAAGCTTGATTTATAGTACTGCGCTGAATCCCTGCGGAGCACGCACCGTGGTGGGTGACATCATTGTTTGCAATGATACTTGAGTGCGGATGTCTCTGCGCTGCCCTGTCATCATGAGTAAAAGTGAGCTGATCAGGCTGGAAATGAATGATAGGATAGCTTATGAATATCCAGCAAAACAAAGGTTACTTTATCAAAATGCAGGAAAAAGAGAAGACTTCAGTAACAGCATGGTACTAAAAAAAGACAGTATGGCACATGTCCACATTGTAAGAATATCTTAGAAAATAGAATAGAATAGAATTCAACTTTATTGTCATTGCCCATGTCTGGATATAGCCGTTGGTGAAATCACCTGTTGCATCTGTGCTCCACAGCTGGTTACAAGCTAGCGTTATGCCAGCTAATGTTAAACATGCTAAATTATGCTAAAATTCACCTTCCCACTGTTTGATTAGATTTTTATCCCGTATGAGAGTTTATTGTTTGAGTCCAACAATCTTCTTATCCTTTATTTATCCAGCTAAAAGTCTCGCTGAGATTAAATCCTTTTTTCCAAGACCTAGTCGAGATCCACTTTAAATAAATGGTAAATGGCCTGTATTTATATAGCGCTTTTACTAGTCCCTAAGGACCCCAAAGCACTTTACATATCCAGTCATCCACCCATTCACGCACCCATTCACACACTGGTGATGGCAAGCTACATTGTAGCCACAGCCACCCTGGGGCGCACTGACAGAGGCGAGGCTGCCGCCTAAAGTTTCATTAAAGCTGGCTAACAGCAGCTAACACAGGCTAACAGCAACAAAAACAGCAGCACTTACCAACAGAAAAGTTTACGATATCCTCAACAACTGACGTCAGTGTCCTTGTCATCAGACAGAAGTAAACTTTACTTTAGACTGACATATTGGACTCCTTTCAGAAAGTTTTACAGTTTCCTCCGGAACAAATAGTCACTCGAATTGTCACTTGAATTAGGAGGGATGAGAAAACAGAATTCAGTTGACTGCAAGCTGCAGTTGTACATGCTGTAACTTTAAGCTTTAACATTAGCATATTTATTGTCACCATGTTTGGTTAGTTGGAACCAGAGGTGATTACACTTGGATAAAAAGGCAGAGTGCTAAGTCATTAGCTAACGCTAGCCACTGTAGTTAGCAAGTGGCATTGAGAGTTTTTACACATGCAAAGTAAGACACACAAATATCGAACATTTAGTGCTAAAAAATAGACAAATAAATATTAAATGACTCACAAAACTCATGCGCAAACGTCTTGGATAACCTGTACCACTCACGCCGCAATATCATTTGTAATTCTATAATTCCACACTAGGCTCTAGCTACCTTTGTCAGAACACCCGACAGTCAAAGCTGCCACTACCACTGTCCAGCTGAATTATAAAAATTAAAAAGGTGATCACATTCAGAGAGGGGACACTATCTATAGAGACCAAGGTAGTAGTTTCTTTTTGTTTTTTAACATGGGACTCTGGGGATTGATTTACTTGATTTACTGCAGTTTTTCGCACTTAAGCTTTAGCTTCATTTTTAACCTTCTTAAGTTGCTGCTTGAAAAATATCTGCTATAGAATTAGTGCTTTCAGGGAGTTGTGGCAGCTTTATTTGATTACTTTTGTTAGAAAGTGCATGCCAGATCATCTCTATAGAACACAGTACACTATAAATCATTTAAAGAATGCAATAAGCTGTTGTCAGGTGAAGCAAAGGGGTTTTATTGATCAGTCGTCACTTCAAAACAAGAGGAGGAGATGATGTTTGAAAACCAGAATTGTTGTCTGCGTCATTGTAGCTGAAATGCTCGGCTCACAGTAAAGAGCCGAGTTCGTTTGTTAAGTTATTTAATCTTTTTGAAAACTTCACAATTCATCTATAAAACGATCAGAAGCCTCGGAACAGCTTCTCACCAGCGTGATGAGGCAACACTGTGACAGTTTAAACTCCTTCCTCTGTATCCAAGTATCCAGCAGACCATGAAATAGATCCGAATAATTGTTTTGTTCACATGGTCGAAAGCTTTTAGGCATGTGTTGTACATCACATCATAACCTGACTGTGTGTGGGGTTATTTTTGCCCATCTGTGTTGAGATGACTCTTGTATTTCTGTGTGACCTGCACTCCACATTCCACAGTGATGTCAGTCTGTTTTTAAACCTTTTTGTTTTCTCCTGTTCATAATTTGGCAACAGCCCTCATGTTTTCTTTTGTTGTATTTTGTTTTTTCCTAATCTAGCCTGTGGTAAACTATGCAATTCATACTGTTTCTGTATTCAAACACTTCACTCCTCTGTCTGTATTTGATGAATTAGGTGTTTAATCAGATAAAATCTGCCTTTATGTTGAAAATCCCTCTTTTATATCTGTAGTTTTCTGAGTTAGTGTTTGGGGTTTGTTTATTAATGTGAAAAGTGACAGACCTACAAGAATCATCTGTTTATGTTCTCCATATTAAAATAAAAGACTTCCTCTGCAGGATTTGTGTGATTCCTACAAGCTGTTACATTAAGTGTTTTGATAAGGATGTGCACACGTTCCTCCTGTGATATTAGTGATTAGCTGCCCATTAAATTGTCTTTCAGCTTCTTGCATCCTGGGTGGAAGCCATCTGTCTTGATTCCTCCTGCTCTGGAGGATGGATGACATATGATGCACTTTTCACTAGAGTCTCAAAGTTTCCTACTGATTTAGTAAAATTGGACATAAAACCATCTGTGAAAGGGCACCTAGCGTATCTTAACATACAGTATAGAAGTAGGAGGATGATAATTTAGTAATCATCCCTCTATCTGCTATCCACCCACTAAATAATTATTTTATGCCTTCAGGAGCTGGACTTCATTGCCACCATTAAAGGAGCCACACATTCCACGCTCTGCTCGCTTCTGAGTAGGAGTCTCTTTTAAAACCTCCAAAGCGATGATGCACCCAAGATGTGTTATAGCCCTCATGCCACAAATGTAAGGCACACAAAGCTGAATTCAGTGAGCTTTTAATTGAAAATATTGACTCGAAACTAGAAACCAGCTGGAAATAATAGATACACACGTGAAAGCATCGATATGGTTGGTTTGTGCAGTTTTAGGCCATACTGAAGTACACATATCTAATATTTTCTTCTTTTGCTTGTTTTCATGATGCACGGTGCTCTATGTAGGCTGTTAAGAGTTTCCTCTTGGCTGAATTCAAGCAATTCAAGTTGAATCCAATCACCTTTTTTCTACAGCTTTTGAGTAATCGTGCCTTCTAGCTTGCTCTGAGGGATTGAGGTGTTCCCAGGCCTTAGGGCCCACTTTTCGATTCCCGGGTTTACGAGAGCTTCTGATCAGATGAGCAGACTCCCGTCCAATTGGCAAAGGTGCCGCCAGGTGTCCAAACAGTCAAACTTCACTTTTCAACCTCAAGTGGCGAATAAAGCCTTGATTGATTGATTGAATGAGGTTGTAATTCTTTTGGCCTTTTCTGTGGCTTTATTGGGGACAGAGAATCTCAACCATTGGTCCTTCATTCACCGATATGAGCACAGAAATGTGCATACTGTGAAAGTGCCCACAGAAAATTACTCTGGATTCATGAAATGTGAGCTCTGACCAGTTTCATCCTTACCTCCATGCATACGTTAGTGAATCTGAATGTAAGTAAACACATTCATTCAGAGGTGTGTCATGGAAAAGTACTGCTGCAACAATAACTCTTCATTGACTGAAACTAAAATTGAAGAGTGTCCGTGGATGAAGCCAGCAAAGGTCTACCTCCTCGTATTTTCCTCAGGCAAGACGATGGATAACAAACAAAAGAAAGAAGTGATATTTAAGCTGCACTAACTGAGTCGGTGAAGGTTGTGTCCACTGAGACACGATGTTGCTGTATACTGTAGCTGGGTAAAAAAAAATACACAAAGCTCTGACATCAAAAACAGACTGGAAGAAAAGGAGGGAAGCGGGAGGAGGATGAGCAGCTGATTTATCTGCTCAATGTGAGAAACTCACCACATTTATTTTAAAAAAGTCCATAAGTGGGAAATTACTAATAAATTAAAGTGTAACTGATGTCAACCAGGAAGGATGTCCTTCTTTAATGAATGCAGTTTTAATACGCTAAGCATACAAATGAGATACAGTGGGGCAAAAAAGTATTTAGTCAGCCACCGATTGTGCAAGTTCCCCCACTTAAAATGCTGACAGAGGTCAGTAATTTGCACCAGAGGTACACTTCAACTGTGAGAGACAGAATGTGAAAAAAAAATCCATGAATCCACATGGTAGGATTTGTAAAGAATTTATTCGTAAATTAGGGTGGAAAAAAAGTATTTGGTCACCTCAAACAAGGAAAATCTCTGGCTCTCACAGACCTGTAACGTCTTCTGTAAGAAGCTTTTCTGTCCCCCACTCGTTACCTGTATGAATGGCACCTGTTTGAACTCATCATCTGTATAAAAGACACCTGTCCACAGCCTCAAACAGTCAGACTCCAAACTCCGCCATGGCCAAGACCAAAGAGCTTTCGAAGGACACCAGGAAAAGTATTGTAGACCTGCACCAGACTGGGAAGAGTGAATCTACAATAGGCAAGCAGCTTGGTGTGAAAAAATCAACTGTGGGAGCAATCATCAGAAAATGGAAGACATACAAGACCACTGATAATCTCCCTCAATCTGGGGCTCCACGCAAGACCTCATCCCGTGGGGTCAAAATGATCATGAGAACGGTGAGCAAAGATCCCAGAACCACACGGGGGGACCTGGTGAATGACCTGCAGAGAGCTGGGACCAAAGTAACAAAGGTCACCATCAGTAACACACTACAACGGCAGGGAATCAAATCCCGCAGTGCCAGACGTGTTCCGCTGCTGAAGCCAGTGCATGTCCAGGCCCGTCTGAAGTTTGCCAGAGAGCACATGGATGATACAGCAGAGGATTGGGAGAATGTCATGTGGTCAGATGAAACCAAAGTAGAACTTTTTGGTATAAACTCAACTCGTCGTGTTTGGAGGAAGAAGAATACTGAGTTGCATCCCAAGAACACCATACCTACTGTGAAGCATGGGGGTGGAAACATCATGCTATGGGGCTGTTTTTCTGCCAAGGGGACAGGACGACTGATCCGTGTTAAGGACAGAATGAATGGGGCCATGTATCATGAGATTTTGAGCCAAAACCTCCTTCCATCAGTGAGAACTTTGAAGATGAAACGAGGCTGGGTCTTCCAACATGACAATGATCCAAAACAAACCCCCCGGCAACAAAGGAGTGGCTCCGTAAGAAGCATTTGAAAGTCCTGGAGTGGCCTAGCCAGTCTCCAGACCTCAACCCCATAGAAAATCTGTGGCGGGAGTTGAAAGTCCGTGTTGCTCGGCGACAGCTCCAAAACATCACTGCTCTCGAGAAGATCTGCATGGAGGAATGGGCCAAAATACCAGCTACTGTGTGTGCAAACCTGGTAAAGACCTATAGTAAACGTTTGACCTCTGTTATTGCCAACAAAGGTTATGTTACAAAGTACTGAGTTGTATTTTTGTTATTGACCAAATACTTATTTTCCACCCTGATTTACAAATAAATTCTTTACAAATCCTACCATGTGGATTCATGGATTTTTTTTTCACATTCTGTCTCTCACAGTTGAAGTGTACCTCTGGTGCAAATTACTGACCTCTGTCATCATTTTAGGTGGGGGAACTTGCACAATCGGTGGCTGACTAAATACTTTTTTGCCCCACTGTATGACCACTGCCGTGTATGAAATAATGATGCTTTGGAATTGTTTTCTTCTGTTTTCTTTATTGACGTCTCAAAGTGAACATATAAAACAAAAGCTCCAGCCTGTTGTTCAATCATTTGTGTTATTTCAGGAAAATAAATAATGATGATTAAATAATCTCAGTAGTTATCTTGGCCTTCTTCCTCTAAGGTTTCACCTCATACTCAGATGCAGATATCTAGTTCAAGAGGGACATTCCTTCTAGCCCGACTCATGGTTGTTGTTGTGGTGACCACCCTCAGGCTCTGGCCTCTGAAGGATTACACTGAAACGCTACAAGGAGACCATCAACTCTGGAACGTTGCAGGGTGTAAACATGTCGGCACAAACAGCAGCTGAGACCATCGAGGTGATGTGGCTGTGTTTTTGGCCCAAACAGCAAGACTGCAGTGCTCAGCTGTGGGCTCATGAATACCCTGATATCTGCCCCACTCTTTTCACTCCAGGCATCTCTGTGAAAGGAAAGTGTCCTGCTCCAATCCTGCTCCAAGCCTGGTGCATCGAATATGGAAAACTCTTTTTCTTTCTCACTCTGTAAAAATTTTAATCTTTGCGATCTGTGCCACATGTGTCAAAAGAGAAAATTTCTTCTTTCAAAAGACTTTAAATGTTGGAATCTATATACGAGCAAAGACATGGAGTCAGACAGGAAACAGCAGCTTTCAGCCCATCCTAACACCATAACCAAATGTCATTGTTTTGTTTTATTATTTTTTGTAATAAAACCTCCCACACAGCTGTTAATTTGTTATGCTCATGCCTGTGAAACAGACTAGATAAGAAATATGTGCTAGGACAAAGTTAAAGATTCCTTGCGAAGCTTTTCCAACACAATGAATCCGACTTTATGAAATGACCCACACTGTCAGGAGCTGTTAAACTCTGCTTGTGAGTCATGTGATTTTGCTGTGTGGAAGCCTGTCTGTAGAACTACGCTCAAGTGTGCTTAACTAAATGTTGCTAAAGAGCCTAAAGTGTGACCAAACTGTACATGAAAAGGCTGTACTGGACACGCTTCTTCAGTGAAGTCAAAGCGTGTCAAACTGCATGTTTCTGGCTGCTGGTGAGATTGTCAGCTCGCAGCGAGGCCCTCAGTGAAACTGCTCTGGGGACAAACTACACACACAAGCATGGTGTGCAGGGAAAAAGGCAACAAGCTGCTTTACCGTGTTCAACAGGAATCTGTTACAATCGTGATGCCCTTCATTTGGCTTTGGGTTAAGTGGAAAACAGTCCTGCATATTTCACCTTCGTTACTGTCACACGTTCATCTACAACACAGCTCTTGCTCTTTATACAATGACTAAAATGTGTTTTTAAACATACTGCTGGGTCTAAGAACATCAGCTTATTGCAGCCGTCTGAGATCTAAACTGCAGAAACTAGTGAATATTGGCTGTTTTGCCATGGTAACCCAGAAACCACAGAGCCCTCCACATTTCAAATCCCCATTAACCTCTTTGTCCAACACACATTGTCTATGAAGCCGAGCATGTTGTAACCACTTTCTAAAGACTGAGACCTTTAAAGGGATTAAAAAGAGCTGGAAGTGACACAGAAAGGACAGTTATTGATTTGGTTATTATTGTTTTTATTTGTATTATTTTATCAATTCGCTTAGGCCAGATTTTAGTTTCAATTCTTTAAATTACCTTTTTAATTATAGCAGGTGGTGTGTTTAATGTCAGAGAATAATCAGATGATCCCCAGTGAGAAGCACTTGGCAACAATGTAAAGGGAAAACTCCCATTTAACAGGAAGAAACCTCCAGCAGGAGGTTTAAAATTGACTATGTGCACGTTAGCATATGCTACTTCCGGTGCGGAAACTCCTGTGGGGAGCTTTGTTTCCGGTGTCCTATTCGCGCCTGGTTTACGGTCCAAAACAAGTTAAGCAAATGAATGAATCAAGCGGCGATTTACATTTCTATAGATGTCTTGGGCATTTACCCAATATATCTGTAAATGATGTTCATCGACTTGTCGATATTTTTTCCCCGCGCCTCAGAGCAAAAGAGAAAAGGGATTCAAATGTTATATTTCTCAGCTGTCCCTCGTTTATCGCGGGTGTTATGTTCTAAAAATAACCAGCGATAGGTGAAATCAAGTAGCCAATTTTATTTTTTGACGGTGCAAAACGTTTGGTGGACATCGTGGACATACAGCACTGCACTTCAGAGTCACACTGCAGCGATTCTGTACTGTACAGGAGAGACGTCACAGAGGAGATCGTCTGCAGCGATCAGGACACAATGTGACGTAAAAAAAATAAGCATGCACTAAACTTGCACTAAAAAATCAGCGAAACAGCGAGGTGAAAGGTGAACCACGTTATAGCGAGGGACCGCTGTAATTTTGAAGGTAAGTCACAACATACCCTTTGTAAATACTAATGTATAGAAACCGGTACCAGCAATTGTTCATTTTTTGTGTGGCTTTTTTCACAGTTTGTTAACATGCTGTGTAGGTGTGTACTTGACTAGCTGATATGGACATAACGGGGAAACATCTGGTTTGACTATTCTTCACCTGTAGTTTGAATGCTGCCTGTTTAAATCATAATAACTGTCACTATACAGAGATGTGCTTCTGAATGTGGACGATGTGTCTTCTGCAGTGATGCAGTTCTGCTTGGGTTGAGTGATGTAAACAACTGATCGATCTAAACTCTTTAAACATCAAAATTGATCATTAGATTTTTTATGACACAACAGTGGTGAGTGTTCCCACCTTCTGCTCTTTGTAACTTAACACGATCTTTCCGTTTTCGAGTTTTGGACATGATTTTGGAGTATATCTTCGCAGTAGCGATTGACCGCAAAGTAAAGCTACCGGAAATGTAGAACCCCACATCCGGTCTCAAACCAGGAAGTTAGCATTTTCTCATGCACAGGGTCAATTCTCTAAGATGATGGCTTATCATCAAAAGAAAAAAAAATGGTGTCATTCCTGGTAAGGCTTGTGTTGATCACAATCAGCCAAGGATCTAAAGGTCAAAGGTCACTCTTTCGAGGATGCCAATGTTCACATTTTGGACAGAGAAGACAGATGGTTTGAAAGAGGAGTGAAAGAAGCCATGTCCACTGTTAGCGACCATCTTTGAACAGAGGGCGGGGCTTAACGCCCACTCACATCCTGGGCCATCTGACCTCAGGAAATCACATGATAGGGTGGGGTTAGGTTTCACAATGAGCTCACCCGAAACCCTGGCTGATTGTGACCTACACCCGCTTTCACACCTTGGCTCATGTGATTAGAGGATCATCAGGGGGTCCTTTTGTCCCTCTTTGGGGGGAAACTCCCACTGGGTTTAAATCTGGGACTTTCCACCATTTGACCTTAGAACTGAAGAAGCTTCTTGGATGAGAGTGAAACGTCTTCAAGCAACTTAAAGAAGTCCAGACGCTTTTCTTTCCAAGCTCCTTTGTTTTTCTACAATGTCACTTGCTGGAACATTAAATGTTTATCCTTGTTCTAGTGCTAATTTAGTAACTAACTAAATGTTTGTACAAGTCTGCTCTTGATTACTTAAACAACTCCTGCCATTAGGTTGAATAATGCTAGACTAATTGCAGCTGTGGAGTAAAAAAAAAATTGGTATTGACAACTTCAAATGATAATAAAAATTTAGATATATATGCAGTTTTTGAAAATGTAGAGGACTATTTTTTTGGAAGTCAAATTTATATCAAAGGTCGATGCAGATGATTTGAGATTAGAGCCCGTCAATAAGATTCCTGTCTGGCCCCCAGTCAGACTCAGCGCCAGACCCGTCTTCTATCACGTTTGGATGATCTGCCGTGAGACATCAAAACATCTCACTGTCTGAACTGTAAGTCTCTCAAAGCTCCACTGCTTCAGAATACCAGCGGCATCAAGATGTTTAAGGACCCACTAGTTAGGTTTGCTGGGAGGGATTCCTGGAGTTAGATATCAGCAGGCATTACCGCTCTTCTGGTTTTTGGCACATAACCCTTTGAACTCACACTTCTTTTTTTATCAGAGTCAAGTTCAGATGCAGCATGCAGTTGTTTTCACAAACTAGGTGCACACAGCCCGTCTAAAAGCAAGGCCAGTCTAGCAACAAGCTGATGAACACACACAGCCTTTTGTAACTGAAAAGAAAGCAGATTTTCCCCTTTATAATGCAGCTTGTGCTCCCTTCCAGCAATGCACATGTTGGATAGAACATATCCTGTGACGAAAATTCGAAATTTATAAAAGCAACCTAAATATTTTTATATGTTTCTATTCTGTAGTGAAGAAAAACAGAATGTGTGAAATGAGAGTTCTTCCTCTTGCAGTGTGATGTATCTTTAGATCACCACAGGCCTGTGTTTGTGCCCATGTGAAACAGCATAAATCATTTTCTCATAAATCGGTAAGCATTTTGCACCTCCTCAGCATGTATGCCGAATGAAGGAAACGTGTGTGTTTGTTTTTGCCCCTCGTCTCTCTTTTAGGTAAGGTAAGATCCAACCGTGCCTGCCTGTCCATCAGCAAATGCAGGACTAATTACAGCTGCGCCGCTCCTCCACTCTTTTGATGCTCCAGGAGTTGTCTGCTAAGTGGCAGATGGCAACAAGCCAGAGAGGTTATTGCAAGTTTAGAGCTGGCTCCCTCTGAAAACACTGCCACTGCAGGAGCTATTGATTGACGCACGAGTCACTCTGTGGCTGCAGACTCTGCCAGGGTTCCCCTTCTCCCCTCACTGAGTTTCTGCCACAGTTTCTGTTCCAAGCTGCTGAGAGGAATCCAGCTCGCTAAACCTCGGCTTAGTTGTTAAGAAGCCTGGAGGGAAACACTTGCTGTTTGCATAAAATTACTACTGGCTTGACTTACACAGCAGTGAAGGAGTAGCTCGTTAACCCTCCGTGAACTACATGGGACAGGAACGCGTTAGCTCAGACGTTTCAGGGTCTGATCTGATTTTGTGTGAAGTCATTCTGAGAGCACTTTCCAGAACTTCAATAATATCTACAATAATACTGTAGCTTCTCTCTTGCAGAGGTTTTGGTTTAGAAATGTAGCACTCACTATTTCTCATTTTCAGTAAGAACGCAACAAAATAACAAAATAACATTGGTAGAAGATGGTGTTTATTAGTTGGTGGAACAATGGAACAGACAGATATCTGGTGTAAAGGGTTTGGTTTACGCTGGTTATTAAAAACTAATAAAAATTTAAATAGCAGCAGAGATGAAGAGCACTCATTAAATATTAACTCAGCAGGTGTGAGATGATCCAGCCACAGGTCGATGATGGTGGAGTCCAGATCGCTAAAAGGGCTTTTTAGCAATCCTCATGACCCTCATCGAAATAAAAATGCCCTCTGTGAGTGACACTTTTTAAGCAAGGAGATGCTTTATGAGGTGGGAAGGTTTCAATCTGATACACAGTACTGACTGAAAAAGGCTGAAATCTCAGCCTTTTTCAGACTCACTTCTAGCCTCCTGATCAGTAACCACAAAGTGCACTCACTAGCTTTTTCTGGAGCTTTGAATCATCGGTAAATGATGTTTGCAAGCTTGTGTTTGTTTACAGTTTACCTGCTGATCAGTGGCGTGTCTAGAAAATTTTTGTTGGGGGGGCCAGGTAGGGGCACAGATTTGGAGAAGGGTGGCAGATGTAATTGGCAGATAATGTTTAAAACAAATTCTACCAACCATTAACCATAATTCAATAACCCTATAAACCTAATAACCGAATGCGCTTTTAACTCTTATTAGAATGAGATTTTAACCACTACGGTGCAAAGTTTTTAGATACTGCGTTGATAAAGTACAAGAGATACAATCAGTGCTTTGTCAGTGTTTACTCAGCATTCAAGGACATCAATGTTTGCATAGTATTTTTACTGCCATGTAGTGCACATATGTTTTGGGCAAAAACAGTTTTTAATATTAAAATACGAACATTTGTAACAAACAATTGACAAATTAGCCAATGCCAATGCAAAACTTTATCTGCCTGTTAAAAAAAGAAGATAATCTTCTCACAAACTGGTGATTTTGAAACAGGAAAAAAGTGGGGAAACAAATGAAAAGACTAACATTTGAATAAAACCTGAAAGCAAGTAAATACTTTCTATGCTGCCTTATGGTAAACATCTATACATTTTACGTCAGATAAAAACTTTGGTTGTAAGATTCAGATAATTATTTAAGTTTTAAGAATAACTCCAGCTTTGTGTCTTTTTTCCATTCTAGCTAAAGTCCGGGACAAACTGCGTCTCTTCTCAGCTCAATACGAAACGTGTAATATTTTCTCTGAATGAGGGACCATTCCATTTTTTAAGGAGCCGTTGGCAACTCTACTAACCTTATGAATAAAATAAAGTTCACTATCAGTAACATCATAGCACCCACCCAGCTGTATATAAACTCCGTCAAGCTGGCTAGAACGCAGTATGAGTTATTGCAACTGAGGGTAAAAAGTCAGCAACATGAAAATAAACTCCACCTGAACTTGGTTTATATCTGACCCAGATAGACTGCAGGTCATAACTTCTTACCTGAAGTTCAGTTCACCTGACACTCGGACTGGCGGCTGCCTCGGGGCTCTCCTCCTGCCTCCCCTTCCCTCATCCACCTGCTGGCCTCTGTGGAAGCTCCGCCACAGCCACCACCAAACAACTGAGTTATTTTTACACATCGACCTGGATCTGGCCAATCCACCACCTCTCATTGTTCATGCCATTACAAAAAAAATAAAAAATAAGTCATATGCCCGGTATGCCCGATGGCCAGTCCAGCGATGTTAACCTGCAACCAAATCTGCAGCTCCATACAGCAATGTTACGACTTGGATTATATCTTATAACTCATAACTCTTATGTTAGCTGCCCTCAGTAGCATACTGTCAGAAATATTCGAGGGCTGCAATAATTCTTTAAGTGTTATTTTTTCCTTGGTATTCTAATTTCACCGAAGTTTACTAAACTCAACAAACTTAATATTACTTACCGGGACATTTATTCTGTCCTCATTTTCTTTCACCGAAAAATTGTTTCCTGCAGTGCCGTCTTTCGTGCTTGGCTCTCCTACCTTTGCTAACATGATGCACATAGCGCAGAAGCGATGCTGCATTCACTTACACTCGGATATCTGAGCTTCACTGTGAAAACATAATCGTACATTTGATATTTGATTGAATTTTATTGTTTTGCCTTTGGGGTGGCACCTGGGGTGGCCAGTCTGGTTGGGGGGGTGGCCTGTGCCCCCCCAGGCCACCCTGCTGGACACGCCATTGCTGCTGATGATATCCTTGAATAATGAAGACCGTGAGCTGTGACTGAAAAACTCTGGTTAACATTGTTTGCTTTGAAACTTCTAAAGCCAAGAGTGAGCGCTGATGCTCCATTTTAAACCGAGACTGAAATGATTAGTGAGTTATGTGATGCAAACATACAATAAAATAAAACAAAGATCTTTCTCTTTCCTTGGCTAAGATATTAAACGTAAGCAAAAATGAAATTGTAAAAAAGTTTTATCGAATATTGCTGACATGCTGAAATTTGGATATACACATCTGTTTCACCAGATGTTTGAGGTGATATGTAAATCAGTAAACATTGGTCACATTTACTGATTCGCATAGTAACTCCTGAATCTTAGTGTTATTGTGTTTACAACAGTTCACTCTGTGAATACATTTTATTAGCTTCATCTTTTGCTCTCCTTAAAGCTGCTCATCGGGTCCCTTCATGCTTGGTCCGCTTTGGGCTTTGGAGCGTGATGTCACGGGAGCTGGGCCACGCCCCCTCCCGCCATGACAGTAGGCCAAAGAAAGCCGAGGACCCGAGTGAGAGTCGGCGCCAAGTTTGAAGTAGTTTAGGAGAGCCGGTGTCCTGACAAAACACGCTACCTATCAAGCTGTCCTACTTGTTGTTACTGCGCATGCGCACAACTCAAAACTGCAATGTTTTTGGTGTTAATAGTACACGACAAATATTTGATCCTACCCCGATCTTGTGCGTGCGAAAAAAGGTTAGTATTATATGTTTACTTCTTTATTACAGCTGATACTTGTTTTCCTTAAGCTGTTGGCAGTTTGTTAACTTTTCAAGCCAACATGCGTTTTGTTTTTTGTGCAAAAATACTCCAATTTGGAGTCTCAATTGAAGTCATATTTCAAGTCTTAATTTACGTCGATTTATTTACGTCATATCTAAATAAATCCAAGCCGGAAGCATGTAATGTAATGATAAGTGTGATTTGGCCATCAGAACGACCTACCTATAGATATGTACGATGGAGGCATAAATCACATAAGGTAGCACGGATTGATAGACGTGACTATACATTTACGCTACGGTTGGGTGTTTGACAAAGTTTCGCAGAACACCGGAAGTCTTTTTGCAACCACGTGCACTGCCCCCTGGTGGCCTTTAAAAAGAATGCAGGTTCAAGGCATTTCCAAGTTGGCTTCACTCTTCAAACCCAGAAGCTTTGTCCATCTTTTATATTGTCTGTGAGAGGAGAACGGGCACACATAAGCACAAAGGCATATTGTTTGGCTTACTTTGTCAGGACAGTCACTGACACTATTGCATTTCCAAGCTTCTTAAAACTAAGTTTAACTCTAACATGAAGTGGCAAACCCTAACCTTAACCTAAACTTAAAACTAATCCTTACATCGACCCCAAACTCTTTGTGTAGTGGTCACAAGTATAGCTGGACATGTTTTACAATCCCAATTCCCAAAAAGTCAGGACACTGTATAAAATCCATATTTTGTTGACAGCAGAACATAAAAAATATCAAATGTTTAAACTGAGACAGTTTATACTTTATGAAAAATATTAGCTCATTTTGAATTTGATTGCAGCAACAGGTCTCGCAAAATTTGGGATGAGGGCAAAAAAGCTGAAAGAGTAAATGATACTGAAAAGAAACACTTTGTAACTACTCAGTTTAACCAGTGACAGGGCAGCAACGTGATTGGTAAACTTCTGTCAATTACCCAATCTGTAAAAACTGTGTCTACAAATTTTGCAACAATGTCAGAATAATGTTCCTCGATGTAAAACTGAATATCACCATCATCCGCCATACATAATATCATCAAAGGAATCAGGGAAGTCAAAAATCAATCTTGGATGCCTGTGATCTCTGGCAAGCACTGCATTGAAAACAGGAATGATTCTGTCGCATCTAAAGAAATCATTGTTTATGAACACAAATGCAGATTAATCGTCTACAATGCAAAAAAAAAAAAAAAAAGCCATATGTGAACACAATCCAGAAGTTTCACCACCTTCTCTGAGCCAAAGCTCATTTAAAATGACTGCAAAGTAGTGATCAGACAAATTAAACAAACATGGACTCTGAACTGAGTGCTGATAACACTCCTCCTCTTCAGTCTGGAGGACGTAAAGCCCTGCATCTCTGATGGTACCGTGGTGCATTAGTGCCTATGGAGTTGGCAGCTTGCACGTCTTCAAAGGCATTATCAGAGCAACATATGCATATGAAGTGTTTTGCCCAAGGACACAACGACCAAGACTGTCCAAGCCGGGGCTCGAACCGGCAACCTTCTGATTACAAGGCGAACTCCCAACTCTTGAGCCACGATGATGTTTTTCCTTTAATAAATAATATCATCATTTTAAACCTGTACTTTGTTTTTTATAATTACTATTTGTTTACTTATTTATCTTTGTCTAATATTAAAATGTATTAAAATTTGAAACATTTAAGTGTGACAGAGATACAGTATTGCACATTGTGTCTATTTCCTGTAAATAAATAAATCTGAACCTCTGAAATTATACAGAAAGTATCTGGATAGGTTTGGATCACATATCCATCATTTGTGTGAAGGAGCACCTGTGAATGACTTCACAGCTTACATGTATTATAAATGAAGTTGGTTAGTTAAGCAGCTGCTAAAATGGCAAAAACAAGTGAAGTGAGCTCAGAGAAAAGGTCATGTTTGTTTGCATGAAGACCGCCGCTCTGTTCGACAGTCCTCCACAGTGGGGGTGGGAGTTCACAAATAGAGACCTGAGAACAGGAAAGTGCACATGCAGACCCAAAGAGCAGACTGGGAAGCATAATTGGGAGCAATGTTGAGAAAAGGCAGCAGAGGGAAAGTGATACAGCAAAAAAATCAGGCGTACCCTCAAAGAATGAGACCGAATGGATTAAGAGCATACACAGAAAACAGACCTCTGTTATTTTCATTCAAGAGACAGCTTAATGCATATGGCTCTTATGGTGGGAAGTTTATATAGAGAATATGAAAGGAATGAAGTTGAAAGCACAGTGCCTATAAAAAACATTCCCCCTCCATTTATCGCTTTTATAAATGGAATCATGGTAAATATAACTTGGTTTTTATGGCAAGAATTCATTTTAAAAACATTTGACAAAGTTAAAACAGACGTCTAACAATTGAAAATAAAAGTAAACGTCGTGTAAAATAAGTGAATGCATTTAACAGATGAACCTTTGGCTGCCATCACAGCACCGAGTCTGTAGATACCGCTCCATCAAACTACTCAAGCTCTGTCAGGTTGGATGTAAAGAGTCCTTTTCAAGTCCAGTCATAAATTCCTCGTTGGATTGATGCTTTGACTTGGACACTCCAGAGCCTTCACCTTGTTCATCTCCATAAACCATTTCTGTGTCTTCAGGTCATTGTCATGCTGTAAAACGACCCCTCCAATCTCCGAAATAATGAAAAATCAGATTGTCTGCCAGGAAGCATCCCCACAGCATGACGCTTCCGCCACCATGCTTCACAGTGTGGATGGCACGTGTGTGGAGATGTGCAGTGGTGGGTGTCTGACAAACATCGTGTTTAGTCTGATGGCTAAACTGCCCATCAGATTCTTCTAGTTCACCTCGGAGTTTCCCACATGCTTCTCCAGCAAAGCTTTAACATGAGCTTTTTTTTCTCTTTTTCCTATTGTTCATAAAGCTTTGACGGGTGAAGCTCTCAGTGTTGTAGTCACGGTCTCTCGGTCTCGGCTGCTGAAGCTTTGGAGTAGTCACAGGTGTCTTGGTGGTCTGCGTCTTGCACACTCAGTTTGTGAGCACGACCAGTTCCAGGTCTGTTTACGTCTCTGTCTTATTTCTTGCTTTTCTTACTGACAGATTTAACTGAACTCTAAGCGATGTTCAGTGACTTCATATTTTTTACATCAGTCCCTGACTTCTACTTTTCTATAACCTTTTCTTGGAGTTGCCTAGAGAGTTTATCTTCATGGCGTGATTAACCAGATACAGACACAGGAAGTGCACTCAGGTGATCTCTATTTCACTAACTGATTCAACTAGCATCATCTGGATGAACCTGAATTAGGTTAGCCATTTTAAAGGGGGTTTAAAGCCATTTTATATGTATCCATTAAAGCCACTTGGCTGCTGCTTTATTCATAAGGGGTCACCACAGCAGGCAGCTCCTTCTGTTTGATTTGACAGATTTTTAAGCTGCCCTTCCTGACGCTATCCCAAAGGGATTTATATCTCCTCCCACCATCAAACTGGGGATTTTTTTTACTTGTTAGGCAACTAAATTAACTGACATTAATCTGTAGAAGTCTGTTTTTTCCTGGACATGAGAGAGATGTTTGGTAAATTCTTGACAAAAAGCAATTAACTCTTATATGTTGGGAGGTGGGTTTTTTTGTTTGAAGTCTTACAGAAGAAGAAAAGCAGTGACTGGATGTCCAAACAATTTAGACTTTGTAATCTATGCAACTGTTTTACTGCATGTTTGTAAGTGGATACCTTGCTGTCTTTCTTTGAAGTACATTTTACTGTCTAGTCTAAAGATATTACTCCATTTTAAAGTGTCCAAATCAAGAACATTCTTAAGTTGTGTGCAGCTAGCGTCAGCGACACTCAGAAAGATTATGCGTCATTTGCAAAAAATGTGAACACACAGTTAGCAGGTAGAGTTGGAGCAAACTAAATGTACATGAATTATTTGCCCTGTGATTTTGGTGATTTGTCCTTTGTGTGTTCAGCAGTAATTACAAGCCTCAAAATGTTGCTCCTGATAAGAAAAGTGAAAAGCAGAAACTTTAAAATGCTACTTCAGAGATCTTAGAGGAGAATAAAGGTTTCGAGTAGTCGGCTCAAACGTGTCTAATAGCTTGGAAGCCCACACATAGGTAATGAACCACATTTCTGTCAGGAAAGGAGCCTCGAGTTGGCTTTTAAAAAAGCCACTGGAGCTTTTCCAGACACAACTTTCCCTGGCAGCCATACACAGCAAATGGATATGTTTCTAATGAAAGGCTTTTAGGGGATATCGATTTTTTTTTCCATAAGCATGGCTGGCAGTTTTGTCCTTGACATGCAGTCGGACGAATATGCAGATGGGAAAGAAAAATTAATGAAAAATTCTGTTTCAACCCAGTGTGCCTGTTTTCTGAGCAACGTGGTGATTATTTTCTCTGCGTGACCACCATAGAGTGGCACTATGACATTTAAAAAGTTATTACACACATTAATGAGCTAATTGTCTCACCAGGTCTCACACAGTGCCAAAGACATCTTTGATCTAACTTCCTCACCTGAGGATTCACCCCGGCTGCACACTCCTGTCCGTGTACATCAGTCATCTAAATATCTGCAGCGTAATCACTTGTGCAGAAACATTCTCTTATTCCTCAGAGTGAAAAACTTTAAGATGCAAGTCAGCAATTTTTTTACTTTGCGTGTGACCAGAGCTGGGGGGAGTGTCATTACACTAATGCGGTACTGCTATCCAACAAAGGATCTGCCACCAGGGGGGGTAAACTCTGGACAGCAAA
The DNA here is from genome assembly GCF_041146795.1 of Maylandia zebra. Classification (NCBI taxonomy): domain Eukaryota; kingdom Metazoa; phylum Chordata; class Actinopteri; order Cichliformes; family Cichlidae; genus Maylandia; species Maylandia zebra. Next base: position 31,661,828 of record NC_135168.1, read on the forward strand.
GAACACAGATCTTAAGATAATGGACTGCCCTGCATTACAACCTTACTCATCTTTCTTTCTTTTTTTAAATATCCTATTGCTCATTCTACCTCCGAAGCAGCAGGGCATCATGTGTTATCTTCAAAGGCACAGTGACTATATTAACATTAACAGAAGTACTCACACTGTCAGTGGCATCTTAAAGCAGTTTTAACATTTCATTAATAATTAAAAAACAGCCACAAACATTTAAAGATATTCGCCAGATGTCTTTTAAACTCTCATCAGCTGAACAGAGAATTTTAAAGCTCAGATTTTAAAGCTAGGGAAAGCAGGTCTGTGCACAGAAAGCCTGCAAGTCACAGCCCATTAAAAGGTGCCACTAACAAGGCACTTAACCCCTGTCTCCTCTCATGTATCAGCTCAGTAGCAGCAGTATAAGACGCTGTCCACACCAGGCTCTCGGTGGGATTTGGTAAGTTGCTGAAAAAAGCCTCCAGGCTCAGTAAACACCCGTGGATAAATACAGATTAGATTGATGGTGTAATCTTAGATTTTCTTTCCAGTGAGCAGGCAGGTGACGTTTGTTAATGACCACAGATATGTACAAGATGCATTTAGACAGCATGTTGTAAAATGCTCCCACAGTGGTGACTTTTTAGAAAGTTAATCTCTCCCTCTATTACCTGTAAGGGTGAACGCACATTGTCAAATTGTAATTGGATCTGATGGAGCTGATATTTAAGCTCAGCAACACGGAGAAACATGCTGGATAAAAATAAATCAGACTAAATTTAGAGTTTCTTTATTCTGGCCTGGAAAACAGCCAGTGAGGAAACAAAATTGTTTTTGTGGAGATAATGATCACAGTTTCAAAAGATTATTTTGAGAAAAAAATATTTAATGCTCCCTACGGTTATATGTAACCCCAACGCTGATCGATGATCGATTTTGTAATCGTATCATCAGATCTGCGACCATATGTTCGAGATACTCAGGTGAAGAGAGGTGCAGAGCTGTTAACTGATCACCACCTGGTGGTGAGTTGGATCAGGTGGCAGGGGAGGATGCTGGACAGGCCTCGGGTACCTAAACGTATAGTGAGGGTTCCCTGGGAACGCCTGGCAGAGGTCCCCGCCTGCGAGATCTTCAACTCCCACCACCGGCAGAGCTTCGACAGCATTCCAAGGGAGACTGGGGGCATCGAGTCCAATCATGGTGGTAACCCCCAAACCAGATGGTGGACACCAGAGGTGAAGGGAATCATCAGGCTGAAGAAAGAGTCTTATTGGCCTTGGTTGGCCTGTGGGACTTCGGAGGCAGCCGATAGGCCCTGACGGGCCAAGCAGAACGCGGCTTGGGCAGTCGCTGAAGCAGTAACTCGGGTGTGGGAGGAGTTCGGAGATGCCATGGAAAAAGCCTTTCAGACTGCCTTGAAGAGATTCTGGCAAACCGTCAGGCGATTCAGGAGGGGAAAGCGGTGCTCTACCTGCACTGTGTGCACTGTGGGTGGAGCACTGCTGAGTTCAACTGAGGATAATTTTGGGCAGTGGAAGGAATACTTCAAGGAGCTTCTCAATCCCACTGAAACGTCTTCTGTGGAAGAAGCAGAGTCTGGGGAAGAGGGCAACGACTTGTCCAACACTGGGGGTGAGTTCACTGAGGCAGTTAAACAGCTATTTAGTGGCAAGGCCCCTGGGGTGGATGACGTTCACCCTGAGTTCCTGAAGGCTCTGGATGTTGTAGGGCTGTCTGAGTTCACACGTCTCTGCAATGTGTGAGATCAGAGGCGGTACTTCTGGATTGACAGACCGAGGTGGTGATTCCTGTCTTCAGGAAGGGGGACTGGAGGGAGAATCCTCTGCCTCCCTGGGAAAGTCTGTGCCAGGGTGCTGGAAAGGAGAGTCCATCCATTTGTTGAACCTTGGACACAGGAGGAACAATGTCATGCTGGTAGAGCAAGCTCTTTGGGTGCCCTTTGTCACCGATTCTGTACATAAAGTTTATGGACAGAGTTTCTAAGCATAGTCAGGTGGCTGAAGGCTTCCACTTGGGTGGTCTCAGAATCTCATCTCTGCTTTTTGCAGGTTTTGTTGGCTTCATCAGGTGATGGCTGTTCGCAGCCGGGTGTGAAGTGGCAGGAATGAGAATCAGCACCTCCAAGTCTGACATCATGGTCCTCAACCGGAAAAGGGTGGAGGAAAGCAAAGCTCTCGATTTACTGGTCGATCCATGTCCCTACCCTCAGCTATGGTCACGAGCTGTGGGTAGTGCCCAAAAGAAAGAGATCGGATACAAGCAGCAGAAATGAGCTTTCTCTGAAAGGTGGCTGGCCTCTCAGTTAGAGATAGGGTGAGAAGTTCAGCCATCCAGGATGGCCTCATACTAGAGCTGCTCCTCCACAATGAAAGCAGCCAGTTGAGGTGGCACCTCGTAGATGAGGTGTTCTGGGCATGTCCCACCGGGAGGAGGGCCCGGAGCAGACCAAGGACATGCGGGAAAGAATTATAGCTCTTGGCCTGCCTGGGAATGCCTTAATGTTCCCCTGGACAAGCTGGAGGAGGTGGCTGGGAAGAAGGCGGTCTGGGCTTCTCTGCTTAGGCTGCTGCCCCCGCGACCCAGCCCCAGTTAAGCGGAAGAAGATGAATGGATGGTTCAACCTCAGCTTCTGATGCTAGGTAGAATAAGCAGAACGTTAGTGAATGGAGCTTGTTGGCTACCTCCCGCTTTAACTATACATATCCATTACTGTTTTCTAAATCCAAGTTGTCAAGTTTTAAACAAGCTTTAAAATCCAGTGATATTTTTATTTTGTTATTTCATTAACTATTAACTTCTGGTGCTAGGTAGAATAAAAAGAAAGTCTTATTGGCTAATTGGTTACCTTCTATATTACCAATACACACCCATGTATTATAATTTATTAGTGTAGTTCTAAATCCAAGTTCTCATTTTTTTAAATGTTGTAGCAAAAAGTAAATACAGTACAGAGACTTAAAATCCTATAAAGAGATATATTTTTTTAATTTAGCAATATCAACCTAATAACTTCTGTTGCTAGCTGAAGGTTAGCTACCTTCCTCATTACCTGTACTGACCCAATATACATGATAATTTCTTAATGTAGTTCTAAATCCAAGTTGTCATTTTTTAATTCAGTAGCAAAAATTTGATATAGTAGAGAATTTTAAAATCCCATAAGTTATATTTTTCATTTATCTGCTGTATTAGGTTACATTTTGGTGTCATTGTGCAAATAAAGTAGTGTACTACACATTACTGATTACTTTTTAAAAATGAATAAATAAATGCAATATGTTACTCCCCAGAAAATGTAACTCATTACTCTACTTGTAGCATTACTTTGTAGCGTGGGGTGAAATTTATTCTCACATAATTACCAGTTACCGAGTTAAACCTTAGGCTACAGTCCCACACACTGAAACAAATCCCTATCCTAATGAGGACACGCAAACTTTCTTTTAATGTTTACATTTGAACACAAAGCCGAAAACATGCAAGTCAAAAACCAGCCCAAAAGACTTCAAAACAATCTCTGTCTGCAGGGCTGAGGTCAGCAAACGCCCAGTTTCAACATCACTCTGGATTCTTTGTGTGAGCACGTTGTGTGTGCAGATGCTTGCAAAGAGCTGAAGTTAACAGCAGAATGCAGTTGTTACCATCCTCAAGCCAATTTGCACTTTACCATCACACTCATGTCCTTTTGTGCAATAAAGGTCCAATTTATGTACATATGCATACGACTCAAACGTTGTAGATAAGATGTGAGCAGTGTCTCGGTAGCTTCTTGTCTGTAAGACAAGGTACATTTTTTTTGTAATAATAATAATGATGGATTGCATTTATATAGCGCTTTTCGGGGCCCTCAAAGCGCTTTACAATTCCACTATTCATTCACTCTCGCATTCACACACTGGTGGAGGCAGCTACAGGTGTAGCCACAGCTGCCCTGGGGCAGACTGACAGAGGCGAGGCTGCCATATCGGCCCCTCTGGCCTTTTTAAATTATTATTGTTGTTGTTTTTATTAATCTTGCGTTAATGACAAGCAAATAAATAATAATCACCTTACAGGGATTGAGGGACTATATCGCCCTTAGTTCAGTCAGCATTTACCAAGCTGGCTGCAGTGGTGGAGAAGTATTCAGTATTTTACTAAATAACAGCAATGCCACAGTGTAGAAATAGTAGAGAGTAAATGTCAAGCACTGAACATTCCAGTGTGTATTATTAGCTGCATTTTCCAACAGTTTTGAAATTAAAAGCCTCATGAATTCATAAAATGTCAGTAATGTTGCAGTATATAATTGGATAATGATTACCTCTGCATTAGTGCTGAAGTGTCACTGATTGCTTTGGTTAGTCCAGTTAAAGCTCATATTTTTGCATCATATTTACACTGCTTGAGAGGGCGGTTTATACCACAGCGTCATATCTTGTGAGCTCATCATTAATTTTGTATGACGAATGTGCTCAATATAAAGTATGAAATGCCGTGAAATGGGAACACTTCCACGATCATGTGTAATTAGCTTCTGGACACTAACGGGATTTAATTACTTTTGGCAACATCATAATGCACTTATGTGCAATATGGTGTAGCACACTGATTGCAGCTCAGAAAACAGATCTGATAAGCCAGCGAACAGAAGCATGACACAGCTCGGTTTTCGTTTAATCACCTCAGTGTGAACAAAAGCCATTCTTCTTTCCTGGAAGAAACTTTGCTTAAATACTCGTGTTTTCTGGAGTGAAATCCACCAAATATGGTCTCTGTGTTATCAGTGCAGCAGATTTTATCAGCAAATGTCAGAAAATGTTAGTCCTGGTATCTACATAATTGTGGCTCCACAAATTTGAAAGATAAAATCATCAGTTTTGTGCATTTCGTGGGGATGTTTATGTAGAATTTGACTCGTAAAGCTATTTTAAATATATGCCATAAGTGACCTTGTGCACTCTGTCTGTGCCTTGCCTAACCAGACAATAAGCTAGAAAATGGAAGTGGCAAAAATCTTCAGTCCAATATCTGTAAATGCAAACAGCCTGCACTGAAGGTCTGGTGATTTAACAAGGAGGGGAGATCAGAGTACCGTCAGACAGGAGTTTATTCCACCATCTAAATTTTGGGTTTATTTGTGCCACATTTAGCCCATTAATTAACAATATAACTCTGAGGCATTCACGTCAAACCAAATGACGCTTATTTACCTCATTGACTCTGGTTATTGAATATCCGACCATTTCACTAAAGTAATAATCACAGTGCGTAATAAAAAAATAAGTAATAGGAGCAGCATTGCTTCATTGCACCACCTCCCTGTAGTGTAATCTTTACTACATTTTGAGGTTTTATGAGCTGAGAGAGAATGCTAGAAACCTTCATATAGCACTTTTAAATCTCTCAAATAAAAATAAAACACACACACTTGTCAAAAACCACCTGAAACACATTCGGACCACATAACTGATCCAGCCCCGTGTGGTACTGCTGCCGTGGAGCGCAAGCGTGCAGCTTTATTCGTGGTAGAGAAATCATCTTTTAGTTTGAAAGTCTTTTTTCTCTGTGCTAACTTTCTGTTTATGCACACTCACGGCAGGTGACTTTCAAAGAACCAACACCATTAGCTTTGTTTGGATCTTCTTCTGTTTTCCCCTTTTCTGGCCAACACTCTGTGAAACTTTGAGGGCACCAGCTCCTTGGAGACTTCTTTTGTTCTTCACTCGGCTGTTCAGATAATCTTAGGTCATATCCACATATTTTACAGGCAGAAAACCTAAGAGAGATGACAAGAGCAGGATGTTTTTCCCCCTCCTAGCCTCTATTCAGCTCTGGCACGCAAAGCCCAACCTAAGCAGAATGAGTAAGTGGAGAGCATCATGACACAGTTTTGAAAAAGATGAGAGGAGGATTATTACACTGAGCCAGTGAAGTACTTCTTAAAGTTTGTTCATCACAGAGTGCTCGTCAAAGTGCCTCTAGAAAGACATTCAGCCGCGGATGCTCATTTGAGGGGATTTAATTTGAAGGAAAAGGAAGCATTTCGATTTAATTTTCCACAGAGACGCGTTGTCCAAAGGTGGGCATGTAATAATGACAGCCAGATCTGTCATTTGTCTTCTCTCTGTTCTTGCTGTTAAGTGAAATGAGTAATAGTGTGGTTGAAAAGCTTTTCAATCTCCAGGGAGGATCCATGCTGAGAAACAATGCAGTCATTTGTGTGGATGGAGAAAGTATATAATTTCAAGACCAATCACATGGAATCATATGGGAAGCAGCGCTGCACAGTTTGAACTCTTTAAATTGGTTAAAATGAGTAACTGCATTGGGGCTGTATCGCATCCGGACAGCTGGTCTGATCCCTTGAATTGAGAGATTTTGTGTCATTTACCCGCCTGTTACTTCAAAAATCAAGGAAAGTGAAGCGCATTCAGGCTCAGACTGCATGAGACGTGCCTGCTTCCTCCTGAACCTGACATGCTCATTATCAGCATTACCATAATCTATTGTGTCACTCACAAAAGCTTTGCTATAAAAGGAAATTCCACAGATTTTACATATCAAGCTCAGGCAGCTCATGCGGTCTCAGCAGCCAGCTGAGAAAAACTATCCAGAGGCTAAAAAAAAATACCCCTGATGATGTCATAATGATGTCACCAGAGTTATGTCAGACTGGGTGGTCAGGTAGTAAGGAGTAACTTTTGATGAAGGTAGAACAAATCCAAGTTTGCAGCTGCTTTATGGATCCTGTGTGTTTGAAGCTCTTGATTGTTAGACTTTACTCGTTTTTTAAAATAATGTCTTTCTTTCTCTTTAGTCACCCTGCTCTTTGGAGTGCAACACTAATGCATTACTTAAGTGTGGCTAAACATAAGGTAAGAATTGGCCAGGAAAGTCTGAAATCTGGCCCATTGTAAGCCTTTGGTTTAGGAGGGCATAGATTTTAGACTTTTAACTGTATTTTCATAAGTTTTATCCTACTGAGAAAGACATTCATACAAAGTAATTAAGGAACAAATAAACTGTAACAGTTAAAACACATATGTTCATGTTTTTTTGCTTTTTACTAGCAGCTACAGAAATGTGTGTGCTTTTTTGTGGTAACAATTACGACATAATTTATTTTATCGTGCGTAAAAACTAAAATTGCACTTGGATGGGATTAAACGTGCAAAGGAGAGTTTCTCTGTCAAATTATCCCCGCTTTGACGTGAAAAGATGTGACTCCTTTTAGAGCCTTTTCTCGGGTGTTTACCCAGCGGATTACATGAATTCTCGTGATTTTATAAAATTACCGTTTGGATTGATGTGCATGACACTTTCATTAATTACGCTCCACCAGCTATCCTCGGAGTCTGGAGGAGGTCTGCCCGCAACCTTTAGGCTCGAAGTTTAGAGTGAACACACCAGCACAAAATCTAAACTGCCAGCAGCTCCATGACGTCAGGTGAGGTTAAATACAGTTTATTCACAGGTAAAAACGTTAACAGCAAACATTCAGAACACAAACTCTGCTTTTTGTTATATTAGCAAGCTGTTGCGTTTTATGGGCCTTGATCTGCCTGCACTGTCTGGCCCTGGATGATGTGTTTATCTACATCAGTCTGATTGATGATGTTGAACATAAGCATAGGCAGAGGTAAAAGAAAAGTGAGAAGGAATGAGGCGAAAACAAAATCCACTCCGCCGTCCTCCTGTGTAACTTACTGCTTTTTGTTGGGTTGTTGGAGGAGGAAGAGGAAGGGGTTGTTGTTTTTTTAAAGCGTAAAGTCATTGATTGTCACAGCAGAGGGAAGCGCTGCTCCAGAGCGGCTATGTGTTGCATGCCTCAGCGGGGAAAATGTCTTCGTATGCGGGTGGCAGTTCACTGGGGAGCGGGTAGGAGAAAGGGAAGCAATGATTGAGCTCCGGGTCCGTGGGCGAGTATCCCGGCAGTTCGATTGACGGGTGTCCCCCGCACTGCACTTCTGCACCTGTCTCGTCAAACACACCAAAAACACCCAGGTTGATGTAAGACACCGGCTGGAAATCCGCCGAGGAGCAGTCCCGCTCCTCGCTGAAGATGATCGCCCCGGCGCTCTGCCTCTGACACTGTCTGCTCCTAGAAAACTGCGCTGTTTTGTACCTTTTGATGATCACCAGGTTGATGAGCCCGAGGAGGCACTCCAACGTGCTGAGAACAGTGGAGATGACCAAACTCCGCTGGTAATCCCTCAGCTGCTCGCAGGCAGGGTTCAACACCACAGAGTGGAAGCAGTAATGGGAATATTTCCTCTCCACCAGAGAAGCCGTGTCCCCGTCCACCACCGCGCCAGAGAAGGCGGTGAGGACCCCCAACAAGAAGACCACAACACCGAGGAGAAAGAAATTCCTGCAGCCGGGCTTGTCCGTGCAACACACCAGCGCGGTTCCCAGCATGACCTGCCCGATTCCCACAAGTAGCCCGGAGTAGAAAGCCCCGGCTGTGGAGCCGAGGTGGAAATGCGCTTTCACCGTAGATCCCAACGAAACGCATCTTAATCCAACGACAACTTCGCTCAGGGCGCACACGAAGAGGAGGGTGCTGGAGAGGACGGTGCACAGCCCTTTCCCACTCAACTTCATTATATTCCACCTCTGCCGCTCTCGATCCCTCTCCCCCGCTCTTCATCCTCCTGCGTCCTCTCCTCCGTCTCCTCTGGAAGCACTCTCACATCGGGACATCATCTGCCGGTGACTCCTCCGGTTCAGAGCGGGCGATCCTCGCCGCTGCGGCGTCTCTCTCGCATGCCCGCCGCTTTACAGGAATATATAAATAATTAATGACAAGAACGCATTCCTCACTGCACTTATCGATAATCCATACAGCCAATGATCGCGTTACCCAAGATCAGCTATAGCCGCCCATCTCACTCCCAAGCAAAAGTTTTTTTATGTTGCTTTTCCTTTTTCCTCCTGACGAGAGAGTGCAGTCCGCCAAGTCTCCGGCTTGAATGCCGTGTGCGGGGTTTTGTGGCAGAGAAGGAGGCGGCTGCTACAGCCGGAGATGCTCGAGCGTCCTGTTGACCAATGACCCGCAGGCCCCAAGAACACTCCTACAGGGGCTATAAGTGTGCCCGAGGTGCCACGTAGAGACTTTACAGTGACGTTGTGTTAAATGGAAAGGCGAGTGAGCGACTTTTGGTGGGTGATCAAAACAATCGTGAGCGCGACTGGTGTTCGGGAATATGAAATGATTTCTTTTTTCTTTTTTTATACACGCACTTCAAACCCTCAGGCTCGTAGTCAGTTCACTTCTGCAGGAGTGACTGCGAGGTGAGGAAATTTAATTTAGGCGAGCGGTAACCTGTGTTCCTGTTACTAAACTGATTTTTGGCGGAAACAAAATAATCCTCTTATTCTTAATATGAGCTAAATAAAAAAACGAAAAGCCCACCAGGAGTGACTGCAAAAACAAGTCCTAGGACTTGTTTTTGTCAGGCAGATCTTTCCGGAAATCACAAATCATCAAGCATCAATAAGACGAGAGGAGCTGAGCGAGGCTGTGTGCTGTCCGCGGTGCTGAAACATCCAAACCAGGAGGCCAGACGGCCGCTGATTGGAGTCCACAGCATCTCTCCTCACATTTCTAATGGAGCTTTAAAACTATAAACGTCTCGTATTTTAATGGTGGTTGAGAGAGGCTCCAGACTTCACCATAGACAACCTTTACAGGAGCGTTGCAGGGTGGATAACTGGTTAGAGGCAGCATTTCAGTCTTAAAACAAATGTAGAAAGACATACTGTATGAGTCATCCAAAGTCCATGCTGCAATGCCCAACAGAAGCTACAGCCCACAGTGTAAAAGTAAATGTTTGAGTGTGAAGTCTAATAGAGTACATAGTCATTATAAATAGAGCAGGCAGCTGAAAGAGACATTCTTCTAATTCATATGTTGAAAATATGTTAAGACAATCTTTACGAGATTTATTTGTGTGTGTGTGTGTGTGTGTGTGTGTGTGTGTGTGTGTGTGTGTGTGTGTGTGTGTGTGTGTGTGTAATCATGTAACCAGATTTCATGATAACGAATCCAAATATATGCTGAGTCATTTTTATTACCTAAAACCCAAAAACATTTTTGGCACTAAAGCGTGGAGATATGACACCACTGCGGTCACTAAGATTTATCATCTTTGTCATCCATGAGCAAAGTAAATATCACAATAAAATTTCATGCCAATGGCATTTGAGGCTGGAGTTTCGGGAGCAAAGTGCCCGAGTGACATTCATTTAGTGAAAACAAATTGGTGTCATTGAATCGGAGCTGGCTAATAATGAAATGTAAAAAAAAAAAATTCGTGAAAAAGTTCAAGGATATGCAAAATGATTCAACTGTGTGACCTGCTGTAAAACATTGCCGGTTCTTGGAGCTGAGTTGTTTCCACTTCATTTTATCTGGCTGTGAAAACTCAGCGGACGAGCGCGAGTTCTTGACTTAATTAACCAAATGTTTGACGAGTGCAGGTGGGAGAATTCCACCAGGGAAAGCCGTCGCCCAACCATTCATCACAATGAGCCACCTCATTGACTGTACCAGCACAGCTGCCAGCAAGTGTGAGTGTCACTCTAATTAGGTCATTACTACTTTGCATAGGTTTGCAGATAAGAAAAGATGCTGTGAATGATGAGCTGATAAGCTGCTGATTGGCTGATTGATTGGCAGGCTTGCTTGCTGGCAGTGTGTTTCAGTGATGTTGACACCATCAGCAGCAACAACCTGACTGACTGGCCCAGTCACCACAGGCGTAGATACAAAACTGAAGCAATAAAGGGGCAAAAACTGGAGAATCAAAACACAGAAAACGAAGCGTCTGAGGCTCAAAGTTTCCTGGGGAGCATATAACCCACTGCTTAACGAGTCTCTCTGTCACTTCTTATCCAGTCCATACATGAGCAATAAAACCCACAGCTCTGAGTCCTTCCTGCTGTTAAAGCATTGTATTTGAGCCATGCTTTGTGTGGCAGCAGATTCAAACCCATTTTTCACATTTGTTGTTCCATAATGTGGGCGTTGCGAAGCCTTTTGTAACTGTGATTAAGAGCTATACAAATAAACTTGGACCAGGGCATCACAGAAAATGGCTTCACTTCACTCACAGTGTGAGCAGCCACAGGTAAGGAGCATGCACTTTAATGTGAAGGAAAACTACTGGATTCAATTGCCCGATAAAAGTGATGAGGCAGAGGTTGTTAATAGCATATGTCTTTCATCAGGGCACAAGGTGAGCCCTGCTCACCTCCATAACACAGACCATTTCCCTCATGGTCACAGACCTGGAAGACACTGTTATTGAAGGGGAAAGTGGCTCTAACCTTAATGGGTAAGATCACCTCTCACCTACATGGCAGAAAGACCTGAAATTGGCTTCATTTTAATGTACAGGGCTGTCTGAATGTGATTACTATATGGTTTATAGGGGAAAATGCCACACAAAGAACTGCAGATAGATCCCCAGCATTATAACAATAATAATAATAAATCAGCCTTCTCCTCCAAGAGCAGATTTTCAACTTAAATCACTACAAGTCGTTCTGTGTGTGTGCGTGTGTGTGAGCATTTAGGCTCGATTGCTTCAGCTGTGCCAAGAGTCAGCTGTGAAGGGAGTGCTTCGGCATCTAAGATGCAGTTTTACAGCAGCAGTTACAACAGCCGCGACAGGTCGGCCTGTAAAATCCTGTGTTAGCCTATAAATATTAATGAATCTAAAGCAGCCGCTGCTGTTGATGGCTGGAGCTGGGAGGGACTCAAACAATGTTTCTTCTAAAGAGGAACTGACTCTGAAAAATAAATTCAATACCAAGGGTGAAAACCTGTCAGACCTAGATCAGACAGGGGACAGGGTTTGTCAAATGGGCGGGAGCATTAGGAACAGAGAAGTGAGGCAGTCAGCTGGTGAGATTATCACAGTATTCATATCAACAGTGTATCAAATGACCGCGTGGAGGATATCACTTGCTTTTTTTTCGAGTAATTTTCATTTGCCAGCGTGAAGCTTCTTCTCTTATTGACTTTCTTTAGAGCTGCTGCTGCTTCATGTTGCCAGCAGAAAACCTCAGATAAACCCACTGTGGGATTCCAGTACCCACCCGAAACAGACTGAAAACAAAAGCAGCAAATGTTACCTGATGAACAGAGCGAGAACCCAGTGTAGACAAACAGATCTGTGTGCAGACACTGGGCTCGACTCCAAATAATGATATCCCTTACAACAAGACCAAGAAAAGAGTTCCAGCGATAAAGCTGAATACTCCTTAAATCAAATAATGTTTAGTCTATCACTAAGGGAATATATGAGATTGTTGTGTGTGTGTGTGTGTGTGTGTGTGTGTGTGTGTGTGTGTGTGTGTGTGTGTGTGTGTGTGTGGGCGCGTGAGGAAAATAGAAAGCATTTAATTTAAAAGGAGCTTGGTTTTGTGTTTGTTGGCATCACTGGAGGTCAGTTTCGAGGGGTTTGGGTGTTTGTGTATGTGTGTTTGTGCGGGGCTTTACTGTGTAAAATACAAGGTGCAGAGGTTGGATGATTGTGCATAAAGCCTGAGGAGCAGCAAAGAAATGCCATTTAGCTTTTGTAGATGCCAAAACATACGAGCAGGCGCGGCTGAAGATGAGGTCCAAATGATTCCATCAAAGTGGAAGTTTGAACTTATTTATCCCTTTCCTTCTGTTTCCTGCTTGATTTTTATGAACTTCATATCAGGATTAGAGGCTCCACAGGATAGTATCTAACAAGCATAATATCCCTGGTTTGATCATAGGTAGGGGACAGGTAGGGCATCTAGTGTAATAAAAAAAACCCCTGCCATATCAAATATATGGAGCTAGCTGCTGTAGTGCAGTTTCGAGGTTGAGCTACTGCCCCCTTGTGGCCAGAAATGACAACAAAGCAGCTTTAAGTGAGATTTGTGGGCACTTTTGGCACTTTATGGAAAATAACATCTCACTGAAATAATGAGTCTCTAAGGTACTTCCTGACTTATTGACCTTGGTTAAGAGTACCATTACCCTTAAAGTTGCACTTGGATTGTTTTATTTCGAGGAGAATCTCAGTCTTTGGGAAACTTATTTTATTAACAATAAAGTCAGAAATGAATGTGTGAAAAGTAACCACCAGCATCACCACTATTCCTTCTGATGTTCCCGATGTTAATAGCACCATTGTTATAATTTAATCTGAATCAAAAGTCAATTTAACTTCAAACCTTTCCCCTGGTCATTTAATTTAGCGCTGCTTCATCTAATTATACCCTTCACTGCACAACTGCATATATATTTAGTTTCCTCTGACTTTTAATCAAAGAACTGCAAAGTAGATTTTTCTTTGCGTTAAGGTACCAAGAAACATTTTCACTTTTCAAGCCAGGAAATACACAGGCTTAAATCACGAATGCGTGTTGTGCTAAAATATGTAAACAAATGAAAAATAACAAGGTAAATTATAAATAATTCAGGCACTGACTGGCTGGACTGGAGGGAGCACACACTGAAACCTGTTAATACTGTAAGTATAATTCTTCCCCATTTAGCATCATCGCTGAAATTGTTGTGCTGAACCTTAAAGAAGATTTATAGTGGTATTTATGTTAATGGAAATCCATACAGATGATGGCGATGGTAACGATGATGATCAGATTACATTAGTGAGATTCATTAGTGAGGAGGAGGTGAAGGAAAGAGGCAATGTAACGATGAGGGTTGCATGTGAGGGTAAAGCACAGTCTACGTAGGAGTTTATTTCAGGCATCCAAAGAATACAAATAAAGTCCTGCTCAAGATGATAGCATCGTCCAAATGCAAGTGAAAACACTGCTCCACAATGGAGTGTATTTGCAAAATTATGCTGCAGATCACTTTGATATTGTTATGTTTGCACAAAGCATCTTTGTCATTGATCATTTTAAAATATTCAAAATCCTCCTACTCGGTTTCTTTCACAGAACAAATGAGGGTCTTTCCGCTCGTTCTTTTCAAAACCGTTGTAGCCAGAGGTAGTAAATGTTTTTCATTACCAGATAAATTGAGTGCAGAAGTGTCACCAAATAATAAAACTGTGTGGAATCATTTAAAATGATGCAACAGAGGACTTAGGAGAAGCTACACCCAATCCGGGGTTTTCCTTCTGTCTTGTAGTCCACATCTTTATATAAGGAAACTGCATCAGACATTTAAGAGACTTTAAATATGAGGCTGTTAGAGAACAGAGATGCAGGTGGAAGGAATTACTGCACCAGCACCACGCAGGCAGAGCGTATAGAAAAGGGCAGACAGCTGACCTTAGGCTTTCTCCCGAGACTGCAAGATGCTCAAGAGACAACGCTCGTAGCCAGCCTTTGTGACTTCAGAAGGATTCTTCAAATGTGACCTGATTAAAAATGTGTTTTTCTATGCACTTCCTCACTTTGATGTTCGAGCTGCTTTTACGCCACCAGCTGAAGATGAGTCCAGTTTTGTGGTCCAGGATTTCTGGATTAGGAAGGATTAGATGTACATGTAACATCATTTTTAGCGTTAGACACACATTACTGTTCGTAACTGAATAAAGAAATGACAGTCAGGTTTACAGCAGCAAATTTAGCATTTTTGGAAGGCTGAGAGCTTCAAGGGTGCAGTGAGGAAAAACAATTTTATAGTGCTGTAAAGGAGACTAACACTATTGTTTGTAACACCATTGGTTCTAATTCAGTGGCCACTTTACAGATGTTTTTGTTTCCTCACAGTGCAAGTTAACTGCGAGATACGTTCTTTAATTGCATATATAATGGTAGATAAGTCTACTTGGTGGTGTGAGCATCAGTTAATTTAGAGGAGAATCACTCCAGTCAAAAGAAGATTTTTTCCACTTAATTTAATCTATATTTGGCAGCTTGGTGCTGTTCTGAGAGCAGCACAGCGCTGAGCAGGCATGAATAAAAACACATACAGTTAAATCCACAGGATCATCATTGGACAGCGATACATTATGTTGTCATTGTGCTTCTGTACCCCACCACAGTGGCTTTAAATCTAACAATCAATGTGTGATTGAAGTGCAGACCTTCAGCTTGAATTCAAGGAGCTTCATAAAAGTGCTCTATTAACTGTTTGAGAATTAGAGACATTTTTATACATAGTGCATCATTTTCAGAGGCTCAAACAACTAGACGATAGACCGAGGAGTGGTTTCATGGGGAGCTGAGGATTGTTGTTTTCATGGTAATGTCAGCTTTAGACATCCACTGATTGCAACTAATGTTCATCCAGTTATTAAAAACATCCTTATACTTACAATTACATTAGTTTGTCCAATTAGTTTTGTGCATCTGAAAATGCAACACAATTTATGAAAATGCCTGCAATTAGAGTCTGACTGATAAATGATTTTTAAGACTGAGACGGACATTTGGTGACTTAAATAACCAACACGTTGGTAGGATGTAACCTGAGCTATCAGTGTCTATGGCAAGACATCAGCTGATCTGCCAGGACTGGTGGAGCATTTTTCCATTTTTCTACTTTTTACACATTTACTTAATTCATTCATTGACTTTCATTGATTTTCTCTATAGTCTTTTCATTTTTTAACTTTCCAGACTTTATTTTCAGATGTTCACGCTGCAGGGGAAAATGATTACACATTCAACTTGTGTTTTCCAGAAGTGATAAAACAGTGACAGAAATGTCACGAGTCTGTTTCCTGTTTTGTATTACATTGTAACAATACAACATTCATGTGCACACGCAAGGAAAAAGAAAAATCCTACTTGTGCTTAATATCAGTTCTCTGATGTTTTGATGTAAAACCAACACGTGGCTGGTGCCTTGATGAACAGAGAGGCTGCAGAATCCCACACAGGATTAGCCGCCTTTCCTTTTCCACTAAAAGAAGCAGATGTCTCAGAACCAATCTGGACCTCGTCCAGGACTCTACATGGATACAGCGGTCTCCTGTTAATCCACTGTGTCTGTGCTTGCATTTTTAAAAAGTAGACAGTGGCTCCACAAGCCTTTACCACAACTGCTGTTCTGGACATAGCATATGGACACCGAAACAGAAGGCAAATGTTTGGCTGCAGGCCTTCTGTCTGCTTCACCTGTATTTAACAGTGTGCGGTTTGTTTGGACTTGTGCTGGGTTTAATTAGTATTTTAATTACACACTGCCTGGAACCCCTGCTTGTTTTTTGTTCTGGGTTTAACCACTAGGGAGCACTCTCATTCAACAATGCTGGAAGTGATGCAGCAGGTACCTGATCTGTTTTGCTTAATAAGTTGAAACAATGTGGCTAATATGCATACTCAGCTGCTGGGATTGTCTTGTTGCCTGGTTTAACTTGGCAGCTCTTTTACTGTCCTGCAGATTGGCCCAAAGTTAGAAAGACTCATTTTTTTTGTTAAGCAAAAAAAGTGGAAACTGTAAGCCTGTTCTTCACCTATTGCAAGCACCTTTCATTTCCTTGCACTTAAAACTTTGTGGGTGTATTGCCTGGGACCCGAGTAAGTGCGGTGCCAAGTTTGAGGTAGTTTAAATGAGTGGTTGTCACATTTTGGATGAAAGTTGTTTTCTACTACCAGAATTTCCCCAAAGAGTTCCTGCTTCATTCTGTGAGTAGAGGAAGGAGCAAACATACACACAGAGGTCTGTTTGCTTGGCTATTGCTGTGAGGGCATGCATCCCCAACGTTTTATTCAAAGCTTTAACCCTAAAATCAGGTCTTAACCCTCAGAGACACTTTTGAAGGGTGTAAAAAAAGGGCCGGCCAAACAACTGTATCTGTTTGAACATTTCATCTAAAACCACTCTCTTTATTTAATATAGACATATTGCATTTTGTTTATTTTTTAATATGATGTAGTCATTGCCCTTAATTTCCTGTTACAAATTACTTACAGACTAAACATATATACGGTACTGTCCAAAGTCTTGAGCCATCCTCATTTCTTTGTTTTGCTATGAAAATGGGGAGAAGGTGGTAACAGTTTATTGAAACACGTGAAATACAGTATCTAAGGCAAAAACAGAGTTTATACAGTTCCAATAAGTGTGAAAGTCAATATTTAGTTTGACCACCTCCTAGCTAAGCTGTCCTGTATTTACCTTGAGTAGTCTTCAGGAATAGTTCTCCAGGCTTCCTGAAGGACATTCAGAGCTCTTCTTTGGATGTTGGCTGCTTTTTTGTTCTGTGCTGTAAAGATGATCCCACACTGCTTCAGTAATGTTGAGGTCCGGACGCTGAGGAGGCAAATCCATGACTGACTGTTCCAATTGTGTGCTTTTCTATCCAGGTATCTTTCTACTGCATTGTCAGTGTGTTTGGAATCATTGTCATGCTGAAGAATGAAGCTGCTGCCAGTCACATGCTTTACAGATGGTACTTTTACTATGTTTATAAATCCATCAACTTGGATGAGATTCACAACACGACTGGCAGAAATGCAGCTGCGAGTAAAAAGTGATTAAAGATACAATATAAATGGGTTTTTTTTGCCAACTTGTCTGTTCTGTATAGACTCAAACTTTTGCAAAGCACTGTAGTTCTTTTGATTTTTTAAAATCTGACAGTTCTGAACAGCCACATTTTCAAGGCACAATCTCATCCACACGCACACGTTAATGATCCTGATTGCCTGAATGCGACATGCTTAGCAATCACCTATAAATTGTAGCAATAACAGTAACCTGGGTTTCACTCTCTTTGAATGGGCACCCACTGCACTCGTTTGCCAAGCGCTGATGACGTGACCGTGCTGATCACAGGGTTCGCCACACTACGCAAGCAGCGCTGCTCTAATGTCAACGATGCACAGAAGCTGTAATTACGCACAGCTGGAACACTGGCTGCTCGGTCAGAGGCTGTAAGGGGACAGATTGTGTTGTAGTGTCAGCAGAAGTAGAAACAGCTGCATCGAGTGGAGTAAATCCATTTCCTCGCTCCAAGGGAGGTCAGGACATGAGGCTGCGAGTGTCGATACACAGGCTGCAAAGTTCAGAGGACCAAACACAAAAAAAATCTAACTAAAAAGTGTCTCAATTAAAGGAAGCAGCATAGATTTGAAAATAAGCAGCAGCACATGACTGCTTTTAATCTCAACTTGCTTCATTCCCACAAAAAAACAAAAACAAAAAAAGACAACACAACATGTCACTGCTGTTATTCCAAACTTATATTTCTCATCTTTCCTTAAACACAAGCAGATGAATTCCCCGTTCAAACCAAATATTCTCCTTTATATTTATGTGAAAAATGCGTTTTGTAACCAGAAGTCCAAATGAAGTCTTACTTTGAAGTCTGCTCACTAACGCGTCAGTTCCATGAATTAAAAATAACAAAAAGCTGTAAAACAACGTAAATGTCACACTCACAGGGGTGCAGCTGAATCCATGACAACATACATACACATATTCAAGTTGAAACAAAGAAAAAGAACAACCAGTTAATGAATCTAAATCTAAACCTGGCTAAAAGACTCACTTCCAGGTTAACTCCCTCATTTTTTAAAGACTTTCTGATGTAGCTGTCACGTGTATTTCAGACTCTAGGTGACCTTTTGTCTGTGGTTATTTCTCAAACCTTGTTCAGCAATATAAATTATAGCCATTTACAGTAATATCAAGCTCCAGGAGTTGATTCTGCGGACAGCAGGGCAGCGATGAAGCAGGGCAGGGAGTGGAAATGGTGCGAGTCCCCAGGAGACCTAGCTAGCCTCCTGCGACTGTGATGCTGAGATGGATGGCTCAGGATTTTCTGCCATGGGCTCATCAGAGAGAGTACCGTTTCCATATTTGTTCCTTAAAGAACGTCCCAAAAACTCCCAGTACTCTTTACGGATGGTGTCCTTCTCCTGTGCCAGTAGTTGACAAATCTTCAAAGGAAGACAACAAAGCACAACAACATTGTTTCAGATCTCGAGTTTGACAAGAACAACATTGGGGTGCAAACTTTTATTTCTAAGTATGCCTAAGGACTTACTTCTAGAGCCTTTCTTAAAGTTTCCTTTTGCTCCTCCTCTTCTACCTTTTCTTTTTGGGCGATGTTCTCTAAGGCATCCTCATAGCAATCAAACAGAAATGCTAGCAGGTAAGGTGAACAATGTGTCTCCTTTAGCTCCAGCACCCTCTCCAGCAGACCTGGCTGAGATGACAGACCTCGGTCTTGCAGCATCCTTGGGGGGGAAAAAAAGAAGGAAATAAGAGAGGATACTGGCAGTGAGCTTTTCCATTTTTAATAACCATTTCTCAAGCTCCCTGTAGCGTGCTATATATTGAATGTCTTAGGATGGCACGGTGAAATATTCTAGTGAGAAAATGTCAGCATGTTTGGGCCTTACAGGTAAACACACATAGGATCATTTACACTGTGATTTGCATCTTACCCTTTCAAATAATTCCATGCACTTTCATTATGGGGAGCCTTCCTGATCTGGTTCAGGCAATATCTGACACAAAGGGAAGAACAGCAGAAAAATGAATGCAACTGCACAACTGAAGCAGGAACAATGCTGAGGGTACAGAAACATGTATGTATTCATATTGCACAGACAGACAGAGAGAGCGAGAGAGAGAGAGAGAGAGAGAGAGACACACACAGAGAGAGAGACAGAGAGAGAGAGAGAGAGAGAGAGAGTCAGAAGTTGTCAGAAGTGATTTTAATGACTAAATCTTGAGTTTTTGACATTCCTATAGCACACTAAAACAACTGGAGCGGTGGATATCCCAGCAGAAATTCCAAAAACACCCAAGTGCAAAAAACATGTTAAAGTTACTGAGAGTAAAACCAAAACAAACACCTCATGCTAACTGTGACCCAGGACCCAGGCACCTTGCACTTATTGAGTGGACTATGAACTCCTCTGTATATCAAAGTATTCTAGAGTTAAATGTGAGCCCGTTTGCCAAAGTTTGGCTGATATTGTGTCAAACAACAGGACAGTGATCCCAAGCACAGAAGCCAATCTACAACTGAATAGCTGAAAAAGAAAAGAATTAAGACGGTGCAATGCTCCAGTCACAGTAAAGAAGAGTGGGCCAAAATTAATTCACAACAATGTGAGAGACTGAAAACAGAAAACAACTGCTTCAAGTTATTTTTGCTAAAGTTGTCACGATGTCAAACCGAGTAGTTCCATCTTTGTTCCATTATGTTTACAGTTTAGTTGCTCAGGGCTGTATTTACCTTGATGTTAGAACAGCAGAGCTCTTACACTGAAGCAGATTATTGACCATCTCTAGTACAGACTGAGTTTCAAACTGTTTTGCTGTTGGTCATTCATGAGCAGGTTACTCTCTATTGAATTTGTGCAATACAAGAGTGATAAACACTGATTGTCTTTAAATATTACAAATTGCTCCATTTTATTTAAGAGGGGATCATTATCTTACTCCTGCCTGTCTAAACTAATGAATAAACAGTGCTACACTGCTGTTGTGTAATTACACAAAAATTAAACAAGAGACTATGAAACCAAGACATATTAAAGAAAATGTATAGATCGAGTGAAGTAGTTAAAGGCAATCAGTTAGATTATTTTTGGAGGGGTCAGCCAAGTATAGGAGCTAGCCACACGACATTTTCAAGGCTAGAAAACATATTTATGCTCCGGGAAAAATTGAAAATCAACTTTACAACCACTCTAACATGCACTGGTACCCTTAATTTTGTCTGATAAGTCAATGGAGGAAACCTCTGAAAGTGCATTTTGGGTAAACTTGTCACCATGTGGAATGGGTGAATGATCAAAACAAACTGTAGGATAATAAAAGTCTCATTTTTATCCATGTTTTAGATCTTCTAGCTCTGCTCATTTTTGTGTCAAAATACAAATTCTAACACAATCATATTTTAACACACATCAGTGTAGGTTGCGGTCATGAACTGGAGAAACCACACTGGGGTTTACATGTTATAAATAATAGTTTGGACTTGTCACACCGATCAAACATTTTTAGCGCCTCAGTTCTTACTTAAGAATTCACGTATGAAGGTAAAAAATTTCAAGCCTCCACTAAATATACTAACATTACTGAACCTAATGGGGTCAGCTGTGAGGCACTGGATGATTTTTAATATAATAAACCTAATATTTCCTCACCAATTAAACATTACAATTAATTAAACAACACTAGAAAAATGCAAGAAAAAAAAGCACCTACTGAATCTCTCTCTCCACTACAGCTGGATCTGAAAAGCCTGTAGTGTGAGAAATCACAAAATGCCTCTGGTTCCATGCAGAGTTGTTCCTCACATCTTCCTCCAACAGATTCTCCACAAACTCCAGCTCGTTGTCCCACAGTTTGTACTCCTGGGGTACAAAGAAAACTAAGCTGGCATCCAACACGTTTATGCGGTTACATAGTGCAGCGTTTGTGTCGTGCATTGCCTCGCATTACATGATACAAATACTGACCACAGAGGGACTCGAACTACACACAAACAGCCAACCAAATTAATCAGTGAAGGAGTCAGTCTGGCAGAGAGCGTCGCTGTGGGAGGAGAACTGGATCTCGTTCCTCAGCTTTGGAGCCAAACTCTGCCGAGAGCAACACCTACCTGGATGACCCACTGTCTGTGCTGCCAAGCGTGGTAGTTCTTTGCATCTTGGCTGAGAATGTCTGCGATGAACTGGAGTTCCTCCGAGGGGTCATTCAACCACTCGACCACCATACGTCTGTGATGCCTGGAGCAGAAGGGAGTTTAGAAAGCCGTCCTTATCTTCCAACTTTTTCATTAAACTTGAGTCGTTTTAGGAATGTCCCACTCCCACTCTCCTCTCTATGTGCTCTGGATAAATTCACATAATGCACTTACCAGACTTGATAGTTTTTGGGTTGCTCTTCAATAATGTTAGTAATGTACTTCATCTCCTCCTTTAGGTCCTTCGACAGGGCTTGCAGGAGTACTCGCCTGTAGTGCCTGGACAGTACCACAGCATATGTTAGATTACATTTTCACAGAAGACACTCATTTCTAAACAAAACAAACACATTTTATACTCTGATGCAGTTTTAAAATTGTGACTGGCCTGAGGCACTGTACCTATAAACAGTACTACTTAACTATGAATGTCATCTCCTTTGCTCTTTTTCCCATTATGTGTAAATGCTACAACATCAAAAGATCAGCACTGCTTTTCCAGCAGGCAAAATGCTCACCAGACAGTGTAATTTGCAGCATTTAGGTCAATGGCATCTGCAGTCAGAGCGAAAGCCCGCTCAGTTTTTTCATCATTCTTTAGGAGGGCACGGAAATAGTCGTAGACATCTGAGACTGTTGGAAGAAAGACGGGAACATTAGATATGAAATCCTTCTGCAATCATATTTCATCTGAAATAGTTTGGATTTTAACAGACAAGTGGCATATTAATGGAAAAAACAACATAATGTGCCTAAAGGAAGGAAAGTACAGCAAGGAAGCCAGGTGCCACCAGTACGGCAATGATTCTCCAAGTGTTTGGAAATCTCCTGGAGGCATAGAACACCATTATTCCAAAAAAAAACAAACAAAAAAAACAAAACAAAAAAAACCCCCCTACTTTGGTATTTTTACAAATTAGGATGAGGGTACTGGCAGTCAAAAATGTCCCAAACAGCAAATGATATTTGCTGTCATTGTCATAATCATAAAACCTTTCAGTGATCACTTGAGCCCCATCGTATGGTTTCATGACAGGATGAAGATGACTACTTAGATCATAGGTGTCAAACTCTGGCCCGTGGGCCAAATTTGGCCCGCAGCCTAATTACATTTGGCCCACGAAGCCATACAAAATTACTATTAGAGTTGGCCTGCCGGTATTATACAGTGCATGTACTGCTAATACTACAAGTCCCAGAATGCTCTGTTGGTGTTTTGGCACGTCAGTCATGACAGGACCCATTAGCACCCTCTCCTCTGTTGACCATAGTCATAGCAACCATGCAAATACTGCCATGCTACCTATCCCAAAATGGCAAAAAGAAAGGCAGAAAACAGGAGCTTTCTGAACAGGTGGGAGAACATGATGAAAATTTGATAAATGATAAAATTTAATTCAGAAGCCTGCAAATACATTTTTTATTTAAGAAATGAATTCCACTGATGTGTTATTTAATTGGAATTTTGATTTTGCATATGTGCAATATTAAGTTATATATACGTTTATATAAGTTATATATATTGTTTAGTATTAAGCTTTGCTTGTTCCATATTCAGTTTTTCAGCAAAACTTGTTTGAGTCCATAAGAAAAGATTCATTGTTATATTTGGAGGAAGATTTTTTTTCAATGAATATTAATGTTAGCCCGCGACTTTGATCCAGTTTTGAATTTTGGCCCACTGTGTATTTGAGTTTGACACCCCTGACTTAGACGTATAATATCTTGCAGTGACCTTTCCCTCTACCCACTTCCTTGCTGTCTTGCAATTCCCTATGAGCCTTCCATGGTTCACTAGCAATCTTACACTTTTCCGAGTAGGCAATCTTCACTACAGGATTTGGTCCATCATCCTGTGGAACAGGCTCCAGGTCAGCCCACTCCTTTCTGTCTCTGAAACACAAAAACACGGAGGTGGATTAACTGTCAGTACAGCCTGACAGTAGCTAATGTATTTAGTTACACAGGGCCAAGATCCATCTAGAAACAAATATATTGTAGATAATCACCAGCCCAGTCACCAGTTTTTGGTCCACAAATAAGGCTTTAAGAACCATTAAACTTACTACTACCACGTCTGCTGTCACTAAATTCTCCCATAAATTCAATTCAGGCTTCTGTGAGTATTATATCTCTTGATATAATGTCTCTGACTGAGCTAACTACTTTGGGGGGAATTTGTACACTGTTTTTGTGATCAACCAATGCATTTTTCAGCCATTTCTGACCGCCATATAAGCAAGGAGGTCTCCTATTCTTGGGTAAAAGAAAACCCAAACAGCAAAGTCATTACAATGCTGCTGATTGTCATCTGACACTTTGGAGGGGGCGGCAAAAAAAAGCCTCTGTGCAAGGAAAAAAACTGCAAATGCGATAACTGTTTAACTTTATACTGAAATCATTAAGACAAGCTGTGACGTTAGGACGCCAAATTAACCTGGGTACTATTCTTTCTGAAGGTATTGGCTAGAATAAACGTACAGAGCTGAACCTTCTACTAGAAAGAGGGCTGTTAGCGCAACTCCTCCGGCTTTCCATCACAAAGACGATAATTATAGTGCACTTTTGACAGCTGCTAACAAAACTCGTATTAAACTATAAGTTATCAAACATTACCGCGTTATAACAAACACGAGCTACAGAGTAGTTACTAAGCACCGGTAGAGGAGCGACCAAAGCTAAGTTAGCCACCCAAAGAGAAAGTGATAACTAGACAATACCTGTAAAATATGTATCGAGTCGGGTCAACAGCAAATTCATCCTCGATGTGCTCCTCGACCTCTACATCAAACTCTTTGTCTTCGTTAACTTGTACAGATTCAACTGTTTCCTCAATGTCCGACATTGCTAACTAGTTAGCTTAATCGCAGTTGTGCTCCGTTGAGAAAGAAAACGTCATATCCGGTGTAGCGGAAAAAGTTGCCTTTAAGTGCTGCTGGGAAATGGAGATTTTCTTTCCTTAATTATCACCTAATAATAATAGACAGCCACACTTCTCCAGTTTATGGAGATAAGTTTATGCAAATGATTTTAAAAATACCACGCTGTCTTTCAAACGGTGCTATTTATTTTTCAGTAGCTTCAACTAAAGAAACTGAAACAAATGTTACTTTGTAAAAGGCTGCTAGTAACAAAGTGCCTAAAGATCCAAGTATTGTTTTTTGCCACCTGTGTAGACAAAACACTGGTTCATTCCTTGAGTTAGGTGCCTTGTTATGTATGAATGATTCATAGGTCAGTGGTTTTTCTACCTTTTCAGTTATCAAATCCCACAGTGACTGTTCCAGCTGGTCTTCATGTCACAGTTTAGTCTCAGTTTATGGATGTTTGTTTTCAACCTGTTACAACTCATCTGACTTTTAAATTTCTGATGGAGTTTTAACTGATGAACACACACAGTTACATGTGTGAAATGTTCACATTAATTAAAATACACCATCCACTAGTTTCTAGATTCCTGCTGTGTCTATAGGACTGCCGAGGTTCACCATGTTCTGGCTCCCTCTTATGGCAGGATTTGGTTGACATATATTTGGAGAATAGAAAAAACATAAAACTATTAAAATACAAATGTCATGCAACTGGAAGTCAAATTTCACTTTACTTGCCAAAACCTGGGGCCTCTTAATCACATGCCAAACTCTTGACAACACATGGATGTGAAATCATTTCATTAAAGCAAGGTCAAGCGGAGGTTTATTTCCATCAACAACTCTGGACATTATAAAAATAAATAGATGATTCACAGTCAGTGGATTGTAATACAAACTGTTATCAAAATTATGTATCAGCCAGAATGAAAAACTGAACACATGCATAATCACCATTCCATGAACTTATACATGTCCTGAATACGTAAGAACAAAATCCTTTTTGTCAACAGAACTGTTTGGGGAAATATAAAATCATCATTCAAATCAGACAGCTATGCAACGTGAATATGCTTCTTTCCATAATTGCTTGACCCAGACTGTTCAGTGACCGTCTTCCTGCTCCAATCCATGCTTTTCAATGTAGCGTCTGGAAGAAGGGAAAAGGAAAAGAAAAAGATTAAATACAGCTTTTATTTAGCATCATAAAAGTTTAATAAACACAACTACAGATGCAACTCTGACACGTCCAGACTCACTGTGATTGTACAGTTGTGCTCTTATTAGGGTCTAAGACCACGCTCATGCCAAATTATTTTGACTTTTAGGTAATAGTGGCGTGAAGGGAGAGAGAAAAAAAAAAAAAAAAAAAAAAAAAAAAAAAAATTGATTCAGCACCACGACAGTATTTTATTATCTTGATATTTTGCATGTTCATCAGGCGCATCAAATATCTATATTTAAATAAATTCAAATACTCTGGTAATACGACGAACAAGAGAGCTCATCTCATGCCCCACCATCCAGAGATCATGTTTGCCAAGCAAACTTACATTAAATCGGCTCAAGCAATAAATAAAATCACTGGACACGCACGTCCGAGCTCAGAGCAAGCTAAAACCTCAGTCTCACAAGTTTAAAAAAAAAAAAAAAAAAAAAAAAAAAAAAAAAAGGGTAATGGCACTGACATACTCAGTCATTGCTTACATAGTTACCAAAACATTTAGTGCTACAATTGACACCAATGCTCACATAAGATTTCTTCTCTTACAATTTCCAGCTTTATTACCTTTATTTAAAAAAATGCACTGATGTATTTTCAGCCACATGGGGGCAGCACAACAACCTTTAACAAAATACTAACCTATTACCACAACACAAAGTTTGTATAGCAGATGTGTTTGGACACAGCTGCACTCATGAGAAAATCCAGCAGACTCACAACAAAGTTAGCATTCATTTGGAGTCATCCCTCTGGCTTTTATTAGACTATAAATAAAATTATGCTAATGCTTCACCGTGTTCATCAGTGTCTTTCCGCCGTAGGTTTTGCCAGGTACCGTTTGTTGACAATTTGTTCTCCAAAATTGAGTTTAGAGATGTGGATGTTGTTTGTCAAAACAAAGTTGTGGAATTTAAATTTGTAAAGACACTTTCTGTTTTGCATACGATCTGTGCTTGGTGTTGCTCGAATACTGTGAAGAATCAGAAATGAACAACACACTCAACCCAAAGCAAGAAAATCTCAAATCAAATGAATGTTGCCTAACTTCTCAGCCCTGAACAACGAACAACCAAACAGCTTTGGCTGCTCTCTCAGGTCTCTTATTAAGATGAACTGAACTGTCATGGGGTATTATTACAAAGTCCAGAAACACTTGCTTAAAGCAGTAAAGATAATAGTTACTAGAAAAACTCACCTTCGTGCAAAGTTATACAGCGCTTCTTTTCTTTCTTGGAGAGACAAATGTCTGTCGGTTGGTGATTTCCCAAAAGTTTTGGCAGCAGGCTATGAATAAAAACAAAATGGAATTTAAAAAACAAAAAAAAAAACCAAAACTGCAAAAAACAGATATTCTTATTAACATTCATGTACACAGATAAGCCAAAACTAACAGAAGACACTAGGGCTCATTATATTGTACGGATGTATCTGAGGGTCTGGGATGTGCAGTCTTAAAAAATAAGGAGACGGCCGCTTCACGTCTCACTGATTTTGACAGCATGTGATGGACCGACTGCATATTGGGCTCCTTTACTATAAATAATATCTTAGTGATTATTATCATGCAGTGCAGCTAAAATGTAAGGTAAATAGTGTGATAAAAAGGCACTGATATGGAGCTTATGAGATCAAAAGATCAAGATCATCTTCTCGTACACCTCTGGACAGCTTGTGCCTTTTATGGACCTTTTCGGTATCACTTCATAAATAATAATTTTTTACCCAACTTATTAGAGCCTGACAAATACATGACTTTTTTGCCTGGTACCAATAATTCAATGATTTAAAGTTGACAGGTTGTCCTCTTATCATGTTTTTCTTTCAGATGCATCAAACGCAAACAGATTAACATTTGTTAGATGTAGTTCTTTAGTTGCCCGTTTACAGTCTTCCTGACTTTACAAGCTGGTTGTTGTGTTTGTGGTGTGCCAACAGGGGAGTTGCAGAGCGCCCTGTGATGGGCAAACTTTGCAATTTCAACATTCATAACATCACTGAAGGCTGTTTCTCCTGTTCTTTCTTTACTTTTTAAAAATGTTGTTTATGACTATTACAAATGCAGATACCAACAGATCACCAAGTAGCTTATATCAGTCAATGATATTGACCCGTAAATTAATCAGATGTGCTCTATAACTTCAAATTGTCTGGTTAAATTCTAGGAAATAGGCCTTATCAAACCTTTAAGGTGGAAGCAGGACCAGAAGAATAGGAGCTGATCTTGGAAGGGCCAAAAGTCGAGATCCCCGCTGCTTCCATTGATGTTTCCTCCTTGTTCTCCAGCAGATTTGTAATGGTGGTGTCAACACAATTGGTTTTTGCTATACACAATAAAAAGAACAACTGTTAGTGCATGGCAAATGAATCTATCATTCTTTTTAAAGGACTTCTTACAAAGTGAAAGTGTGACAGAAGAGCTCAGGTGCAGAATGAACATAAAAGTGTATTCCAAGAAAATAGATGTGGTAGCCAAATGTAAGTGTACCTAAATCCTTTGTGATGACATTCAGTGGAACATGGGGCAACACGTCCTTCACCTGCTGAGCCATCTTAGCAATCCTGCGGTCATCTGTGCCCAAACTCATGAATCCAAGCCCAATAGAACCAGGTGTTACACCTACATTTAAAAAAACAAAACAAACAAACCTCCAATCAGCTGAATCTCCCACATGGACAGAGTTGATGTTGAATCATGTGACCGACTTACTTGTGGTTGTTTGTGGAACAATGCGTCTTGTCCTTTTGATGTGCTCTGCTTTATCAGCTTTAGTGATTTTGGTGGCGACCAAGCCAAGCTCAGCAGCTAGCAGCTAAACAAAAACACACAAGCAGAAAGTGGGAACTCACATCTGCTATGCATGACGTTTTGCAACACAACAACAAAGAGATCTGTGTACAGGTGCAAGGCTTCATAACTCTTACACATATCACACACACGCATATTTGTTTTTACAATTACAAATATAACTCATGTGCATCCAAGTGGCACACGCTGTTCTTACCTCCTGGACTTTGTTGGCAAACTCCTGTGTCGACTCGCCATCTTGTCTGGATACTGTTGGGAGCCAACTGGGATGGAAACGAAACACAAAAAAGCAATGCTAAGAAGACAATCTGAACAATTAGAGCAACAGAAATACTAAGAATCAATAGAAGGTCTTTTCAAAAACTCAGACCAAAAAAAACCAACCAAAACAAAAAACAAAAAAAAACAAAACAAAAAAACAAAACAAACAAAAAACTTGCTCATGAAAGCAATATGATTTTGAAATGCACATTCATTAATCAGAAGTCCTGGCAGGAGCATGAGCCTGAGGAGGGTAGTTTGTGCCAAAAATTCACAGTTTTTTGTGTTTTTTGGATTTTACATAACAATCTCCACAAAACCAGGTTAGGGTAAAAGAAATGAGACCTACATTGTGAAAAATGTGGCTGCAGAAAAAGATAGAAATAATGACACAAATTATTTAGTACCTTACATGATACACTGTCCATGGAACAAAAAATGTCCATAAGAGCTCCGTCAGCCAGCTGGACTCCGGTGTGCTCTGTGTACAGACAGGAGGTAATCGTGTTGTTAGATTACTTTGGTGTGCAGTCACATCATTTCATCAGCTCTTTTAAATGTCACTTTCATTCTAAATGTGAGTTCAAATGACTTTACCAAAGAGATCAATGGTCTGGTCACCCGTAAGGCCACAGGTTGGATGGATTCAGTCAGTGAGAAAGGCCAGGAGCTGAGAGAAAAAACATATATAGATATTTAATATAGTAGCTGGTTGGCTTTGTGCTGTGAGCCAATAACAATTGATTTTATTGTTAAAGACATTCAGGATATGTGCAATTAGTCAGCTAAGCATTTAAAGGCCAATGCCTTTGGTAGTTAGCATCAGCAACATAGTGAACGGGTGATTCTGACATGGCACAAAGGAGGCGCAGCCTAAGAGTCTGCGTTAGGTTCCAGTAAAAGAAGAGTATCAGAGACTGTAAAGAAAAGCATGGCAATAATCACAACCTCATTATAAAGTGCAACTCCCAGCTTCTCTGGTTTTCATGTGCATCTCCACTGAGGATACAGTACACTTGTTTCAGTCTTACTCGAATTAACTATAGAAATGAATCAATTTAGCAGCTGTTTTCACTTCCTTGCACTAATTTCCCTACAACTCTAGAGGGAAATTAGTGGGGGAGACTCAACCGCCAAAGTAATTCATCTCTATCTCAATGTGCCATGAAAGAGGGATGATAATTTGTCGCTGGCTGCATTAAATCACTGGGTATGGGTAAGAGGCCAAAACCGTCCCAGGGTGCTGATGAATTGCAAACACTTGCTGTGTTATCGGAGAGTTCTTGTTTATTACCGTACAGTAACATGTGTACAAACGTCACCTGAATTTGAGAAGACCGGCGCGGCCATTTGTGGTGTCCTCTTCAGGAAACAGGAGCAAAGGTGTGGTGCCTTCAGCAGAGCAGTAACTCTGCAGAGACTCTCCTATGGCTCCGGAGCCTGCATGGATTTCCATGAAGCCTCTGGCCCAGCACACAAAGCCTGTGGAGCCATCTAACTGGGGCTGATAGGCAGAAAGAGACGGGTCAAATTCACCACATATTTACTATATTTAAAATACATTAAAGTACACAGGATCTTCTTTTTTCAACTGACAGACCTTGAGAATAGATCAGGTATATTATAACATGTGTTAATGCACCAGCACAATCTTGCCTCCACGCACAGCTCTCTCAGGGTCCTGTCACAGCATTTCACTGAGATTAAGGTGCATTGCAACACCTTGAGAACTGAATTTTTCAGTATATCTGTTAGAGATTTGTTCCTGTGCCTGGGATCATTGTCCTGTTGCATAACCAAATTTGGACCAAGCTTTAGCTGTCAGACAGATGGCCTCACATTTGACTCTAGAATACTTTGGTATACAGAGGAGTTCACGGTCGACTCATTGACCATGCAGTGGTCAGAGAGACTGAGCATGGGGTGAATTTGCTGGGACGTCCACTCCTAGAAAGACACATATCTGAATGCTCCAGACCAGCAAACTGCCAAACACCTCTGCTTTTATAGAGGTGCTCACAGCGCATCAAGTGCATTTGATTAAAGTTACCTGACTGCTAATTACCAGCTTAATTCCTACAAAAGTTATAATGGAATGCAGACAACTGAAAACTTTCTTCTTCACAGGACTGCATGTAGTGTCAAATTGTATTTATGTCCAAGCCATGTAATGCAATGATGTCACCATAGATTTGTTAATAGGAGGGCACTGAAGAAATCAGCACACTGATATATTACACTGAATCCCTGAATGTGTAAAATATGCTGCATGACACGGTTGAGTCAGGAAAAACGTTTAAGCCAAGCACTCACTGTGCTGCAGGGGGTCAGGAGGTTGATAATGTTGTGGTCAAACTCTGTCACATGATTGCATATGTACAGCTTGGTGTTTTTGTCTCTGGAGCGGGGATTTTTCTGTCTCACATGCATCCCCAGCACCGAGCACATAACCCTCACAACAAATCTAGAAGCAAAGAAAAAACAAACAAACATGATGTCAGCATTTTAACATATTTGGCAACAGGATAGTCCTCAATAGTGTAACACTGCGTGTATAATTTACCACAATATGCAATACGTACAAATATCTTTTTTCTTAACTGCTCTTATAGCCTCCAGGGCATGTACATGCTTTGGTTCTTTAATCATGCAGTCACCACCTTTCTTCAAACTAAAATTACAGTGTGCAAAGTACAATTACCTTCCACTGGCCTCAGTAGTATTTACTGTGGTTAAAGTGAATAAACTCTGACAAAAAATTACAGTTATTTTAATGGCACAGATGCCATGTGTGTTAGCATTAACTGCTATTGTTATCCCTTATACTACAATTTCACCTCAGTCATTATTGTCACACACACACAAACATGATTACAAGTGACACACAAGACGACTCAGCTACAGATTTGGTTACCGCTGACAGTAAAATGTGGTATTGGAACACTTTTTCAACACTTGCCTTCTTATAAAACTCTCTGGAAGTGCACAGCTGACCAGGAACACATGAACACCAATAAAAATACGTATGAACATTAAAGAAATGCCGACTGGAAAGTAAATCAGCAACAGCAGAAGAACGACAGCATCTTTGGGAAACCTGCACAAAAACAGAGCAGAATCAAAAAAATGACATTTGGAATAGAAAACACAAAAGAAAAACAAATCTAAATGTAAATTAGAGAATTTAAGTGATTTCCAGGGGAGCTGTAGCAAGATTGCTTTATCCTGTGCCGATTATATTTCAAATGAACCAACACATTTTTAGCCCTTTTTTATTTCCCAATTTCAAAATATACACCTCACCATCAGCCTCAAAAATACCGTTCTGTGATTTGAATGACAGCATCTTTCACAACCTACTGATCTTCTTCCTTTTATTACTGGATAAATGTGCACTGAGCCATAGCATGAACTCACATCAGAGTTTAACCATTTCACTCTATTGTTATTCAACTATGCAATGATATCCAATGATACAATACTGTGAAAAAGAGCCATCCATAATCTGTTTATGTTTTGATACGAAATGGTTATAGGTAGGGATGGGTATTGATAAGATTTTCACGATTCCGATTCCATTTTCGATTCTATTTAACGATTCGATTCTTTATCGATTCTTTTTAAAAAAGGAGAACACTAAGGTCGATTAGCTTAGAACTTTGTTTTACATTTTCTCTTTGAACAAGATAGAAATTTAGGAGTAACATGGCCTTACAAACCCAACAGTAAGATTTTAAGAGATCCAGCCTACGGCTCTTCGATGGGGTGTCACAGGGTCCCCAGGAAAAAAAAAAAAATTGTAAACGTAAAATAATAAAATAAATATTCTTCTGTAGCAATAACAAAGTGTAACATAAATTATTCTGTAGCAATTACACAAGAATATCCAGTAATCTCCCTGCCTACAATTAAACACATTCCGAAAATCGGGGGCATCTGCTGTGGCAAATGGGTGCAAGCCTTTGACCACAAACTTAGTCACTGCTCGGTGACATTCGTCTATCCTGGCCTGAAAGGAGACGCTACCGGTAGACTGCAGCGAGAACTGCCAGCATCTGAGCCAGCCAGACTCTGCTAACATAATATGCACTGTTAGTTGATTATTTACCTGCCGCATTAACGGGAGAGGACGTGCAAACGTTACTGCTGCTGCTGGGTTGAGATTCACGAGTCCAGAATGGAATTAAAAACACGACATTCATTTAAGGTCATCGCGTGTTTTGTGAGCAAATGCTTTTGCATATTCGTAGCGTTTCCTCCCTTAAATGAAATATCTACTTTGCAAGTATTGCAAGTTGCCCTGTTGTCATCCGTTCTCGTAAAGTATGACCAAACTTTTGAGCGTTTGAGCCGCCGTGTTTCCTGCCAGGTAAATGACGCTCCGCAACGTAGTGACGTCATTCGGGGCGACTGGAATCGATAAGGGAATCATTGGCAAAAATGGCAAACAATTCCAAGGTTCTCAACAAGAACCGGTTTTCGATACCCATCCCTAGTTATAGGTGCAGGTATTTATTGCAACATGTTCAAACACACACTGAAATCCAGTACGTAAATCAAAAACAGAGTTTGTACAATTCCAAGCTTTCCTATTGTTTTCCAATCTTCTAGGATGACATTCAAAGCTCTTCTCTCTGTCAAGATGAACCATCACTTCTAGAATAGTGTTGAGGTCTGGGGTCTGTGGAGGCAAATTCATGCTTGATGGTAGAGCTGGGCGATAGAACGATAACGATATGTATTGCGAAACTAACTTTTTCTCGATAGAAAAATTAAACTAATGCGATAGACCTCACCGCTTTTGTCCTCTTAAAAAAAAAGAAAAGAAAAAAGAACAGACAATTCAAATTAAGTAGCGCAGAGCCGAACCAATCACAGCCGCAGCGTCACGTCACATGACTTGTTACGTACAGCACAAGTGCCAAGCCGCACATGTGTATTTGTTTGGGAAGCAGCGGTGCCGCCCGGGTAACGGAGGAAATGAGTGTGCCGACTAGAAAAATCAACCGAGCGTGACCGAAGGTTACCGAAGAGGAAACAGATGATGGTTCCAATGCCGGAGAGATTGTCGAACGGAAGAGCCAGAGAAGTTCCGTAGTGTGGAGGTATTTCGGTTATTTCAAGTCTGACAAAAACAGAGTAGCGCGCACGTTAAATTGTGCCGAAAGCAAGTCTGGAAATACAATAAAGCGGTGCATGCTCAATCTCTGACTGGAAGCGCTAATTCGTCATTCGGCTTTTGTCAGACTAAAGTAACTGTTAAAACTGTTTGAAAAGCTAAGCTATACAACAAGGAGAGATTGAGAATTTCCTTTTAGTTCTCAGTTTATTTGATATTGACAAAAGTTAGTCAATTTTGTCTGATCTTCTGTAAAACAAACTAAGATTTATTTGTAGAATTAATATTTTGTTTCTAAGTGGAATTGACAATTTAGTCTGTTTCGTTTGTTCTATTTTGAAACTTAAACACTTTAGCGGCTGCCTTTTGTGTAGTTTGCAATATTTGCCTTTATTTATCTGAAAAAGTCTCATGTTCCTTAAGTACATCTACCCTGTTGAACTTATTATGGGAAATAAATATTTAAATCAAAACAAGCTGCTGATTATTTCACATTTTACTTGTGAGCAACGCACATTTAAATCTTACAAATATAGTTATTTGGCTTATATCGTGATAGATATCGTTATCGCCTGAAATGAAAAAAACATATCGTGATATGAAAAAAATCTTATATCGCCCAGCTCTACTTGATCGTATTCCAATTTGTGCTTTTCTATTCAGGTATGTTTTTACTGTGTTTTTCATGTGGCTGCAGACACTCACTGTTGTAATTCTTTCCTGTTCATACTGAAGAGGAGTTGAACCAAAAACGTGGATTCATTACTCCATCATCCCGCTGTCCTCCACTGATCTTGTGTAATTTTCATACTTCATCCTTTTCTCCTCTTTTCCCTTCCTTAAAAAAGGCTTCTTGACAGCGACCCTTAGACTGAGACCATTTCCAATGAGTCTTCAGTGAACAGTAGCTGGATTAACTAAAGGGACAGATGTATCTCTCAGGTCCTGTCAGGTCTATGGCAGATTTTTTTCCCTGTTTCTTAAGGACTGTTTCCTGTTTCTCAAGGACATGACTTTCAGACACTTGCCGTAGATAATTTTTTTTTAAGCCAACCACTTCATCTGTCCCCCTCTTGTCCAGTTTCCTCATATTTTCATGCTAGCAGATCTCGGCATGAAAATTTGAGGAGAATCACCTTTTTCTAGAAAACATATTATTCGACATCTGCCAAACTGTTATTTTTGACATTTTTCACAGATTCAACTAAAGAAATGGGAACATTTTATAGTTTTTTTCTTTTATAGACTGCAAGTAAAAAAGTGCCAAAAGATACAATGTAAAATTACTTGTTTTTGTTACCAAGTTTTCTGTTATGTAAAGATACAACATCATCCCTTGCATTAGGTGCTTTTTGTTGTTTGGGTCAACTGCAGGGCCAGATGCATCTTTCAGGTCCTGTGACATGACTTTTACTGGCTCATCTGCTGTTGATAATTTTTAAAGCACTGCCAATTCTTTTGTCCTCCCCTTATCCAGTTTCCTAAAAACAAATTAACTGGACACTGCACACTATAGTGTGCTGCAATATGTTACTGCAATATGCCAAATTTTCAGCAAATAGCACTTTGGGAATCACCTTGTTGTGACAAAAGTATTATATTACATCTGTCAAACTTTTATCTTTATGTTTTTGTGACAGACTGCTGATAACAAAGTAATTTAACATTGTTTTTTTGCCAAGCTGTCTGCTATGTGTAGACACAACACTGTTTTAATTCCTGAATGAATCATAGATCAGTGTTAAGTGGTCCGTTACAAGGACTGGACTGAAAATGAGTGAAAAGGCAGCAAGAGTCTAAAGAATAACGTTGAAAGACCTTCAGAAATCCTGGAGAACCGATGCTCAAGACCACTTAAAAAAAAATTACAATCAAGTCTGACGCTATGAAAGGTGGCTCGAGGCACAGTACTGTACACACGTTATGAAAACCAATTGCAGAGTTAGAGCTGCTTTTGTTTCAGCGTTTTTACCAATATTACACGTGTCACTACTCGATTCCCTCTGCAGTCAAGCGCTAGAGAACATTTCGAAACCTCATAAACGCTCTAGTCGTCATTACCACTGTCTACAGGCCTCATGTCCGCCCTCTATTCAAGTCAAAAACACTTTAGTATTGAAGTACACAACGACAGCTACTTTTGCTGTCAGTTATTTTCTCCCCTTTACACGCGCTCAGATATAATCTCTGACTTTTGCGTCTAGATCAAAAAAATTTAAGTCTCTTAAACTTCACTCTTCGTTGTCACAAGGCAAGCAGTGAATACATGAAACCAACAGACATCTAAGATTAGCTAGTTCACGCATTTCATGCTGCAACTGATCGGCGTGCTTATTAAAATTAGCACTGGACAAGGTTTCATGTCAAACGCTATCCATGACTTGTTTACTATAACGTTGCCAGTATCGGCTATCTAGCTGCATGTTTTCCAGATTATTTAATACATCTTCTACTATACTGGTTAGCTGCCCGATAATAAACGTCGTCGACGCCATATCCTCTGTGTATTTCTTCAACGCTTATTGCGCTAATTAGCGCTAAGTGAAGGTTAACCGAGCAGTTTACACTACTTAGCAGTTAGCTGACTTACCGACGAAAGTCAAACATGTCTTCAATTCCCCGAGTCTCCATGTCTGCCAGTCAGACCTTCAGAGGCTAATGCTAAAAATACAACCTGACCCCTAAATATAAATTAGTCATTACTTTCACGACTGCACCTCTGTCATGCGGTGGGTAAACTGGAAACTGGGTAGCTTTAAGGAGCCAGTTAGATTATAGTACAGCCTTTTCAGACCGCTTAAGTACGCGACTTTAAAATGTTAGCTTTGTGGTTAAATAGCGCTAGCACAGATAATGGCTTCAGTCGGCACGACACCACTTCCGGTCCGTTGTTAGAATCCCCTAGAATAAAAGCGCCATCTCTACAAAAGTAAATTTATATAAATAATACTCGTTTCTAAATTCTACAGAAGTGTATAAACTGGGAGTCTTTGTAACCAACACTTCAATTACTTTCATGATTTCATGTAATCTATAACTGTGTGTTCATCTTTATCGGAGTGTCAGGTGCGATACTTTCATAATAAAAGAGCAGCAGAAAAAAATAAAGGAGCACTAAAGACGTCCCCTAAAGGAAACGCTGGTAAAATGTTATAGTATTTTGTCTACCTCTAGTGGCGAAATCTGATCAATTTTAATTAGCAGGAAACGTAGTATGTAATGTTACCATTTTATTTTAATGAATCTATTTATTTATTCCAATGATGAGCTGAACGTCTTTAGTCGCCCCTCTTTTCTTTTTTACTGTGTTTATAGTCAGCAGTTTAGGGGGGAAAGTGTAGCCATTTATTGAAACATGTGCAAATATATGTGTAAATACAGTATATAAGGCAAAACCAGAGTTTGTACAACTCTAAAGAGCTTGAAACACCACTGGCTGAAATGCAGCACCAAACGGTGACAGAACCTCCACTAATAGCTGTTTGGTTCTTTGCTAAGTTGTCTGTGAAGTGCAGGCACCACCCTGTTTCATCTCTTGAATGCTCGAATGATTCATAGGTCAGTGCCAGGTACCTTAACAAACAAACAAACAAACAAACAAACAAACAAACAAACAAACGAAAAACAATATAATCTGAAAATGATCAGGCACAACGACTGGACTGAAGTGAGCGAATATCAGCCTAATATCCAAACCACAGCTTCAGAAAGCCTGAAAGACAACTGCTGCCTACAGACCGATCAGCGACAGCCCTGCCTGAATAATAAATATGGGAATTATCATGAACACGCCCCCCATAAAAGCTCAGTCTCCGCCTACAGCCTCTCAGATTTGTTTGGTAATAGCCTCTTGTATAATCGCTGCTTAACTGAAAATCGATTTTTGTGTGAAGAAAACAAACACGGCTGTTATTTAAGTGAGCGCAGACTGGACATCGGTCCTTTCAGTCGGCGACAACACCCGGGGCCAACATGGTGGTCATATTGCGCTGTTGCCCGCTAATCCAGTGGCTGTCCCTGGCCGTTTTGCTGGGCTCGGTTGTCGGACTCGGTGAGGACCTCGACCGGCCTCTCTTAGGGCCCCCCGGCTCTTCTATCCGGGTCCACGAGTCCGACCCGGGTCTTAAGAAGGCTCTGGCCTTTGCAGAGGAGCGATACAACCGGGTCTCCAATGCGATGCATCTCCGCAGAGTCAGCCGGGTCATCTCTGCCAACAAACAGGTATAATTATTATTGGTGGCTTTCCTTCTGATTTCATAATATTTATTCAACATATTTTGGTCTTCTAGTGGACTTGCAAAGAACGGTTAAAGTATTGTTTGTCGATTTATCTCATTGTAATAAGCGTTGTGTATGCTCGGTTTTTTGTAAACAAGTGCGCTGCTGGAGGGTCGTCATTTTAGCTAAACACAGGCCGGAAAAAGGGGCGACGTACCTTCAAAGTAATAGCGTAAACGTCTTTGCTGCGCTGGTCAGCAAGGGATTAGATTATGCTTAAACAAAAAACAAACAAACATGTATTCCTATTTATTTAAAAATTTCAAGAGGTTTCAACTTGGAGAACAGCATTTATTATTTTATTTTACCTATTTTTATTCTCAAGCGTTCAAGATAAGATTTTATGCGCGGTTTATTGCAGCCGGAAGTTATGTCCTTGACTTTAAATTAACAATGTCTCCGCAGTGTGGCTTGTTTGGAGCATAACGAGCGCCCATAAAACAATAACACGCATTATATTTTATACCACGTCTAAATAAAAATCTTTATTTATACCAAGATTTTGTGTCTTTAAATTAAAAATGTCCGAATGTTTGTGTGTTCATCTGTATTCCAGCTGGTTAAAGGGATCCGTTACACTTTAACAGTGGAGCTGAGTAACACTCAATGTAAGAAGTCCACCATGCTCAGGACATGTGACTTCTATCCCGAGTTAAATCAACTCAAGGTAGGTTGTGTGTGCGTGTGTGTGTGTGTGTGTGTGTGTGTGTGTGTGTGTGTGTGTGTGTGTGTGTGTGTGTGTGTGTGTGTGTGTGTGTGTGTGTGTGTGTGTGTGTGAGTGAGTGAGTGAGTGAGTGAGAGAGAGATAGCTCTTGTGATAAAAATTAAGAAGCAGAGAGAATGTGTTATATGAGTTTATATTTAAGAGAAAAAAAGCTCTCTCTCTCTGTGTGTGTGTGTGTGTGTGTGTGTGTGTGTCCAGCTGTGTATTGATTTTTTTTATTGCGCCAGTTTTGCTGGTTTTGATCTTGTGACTCAACCTTGACTTGGAGTGATCTCTCTTATGCCTCATTCACGCTTGCATTCATTTACAGTATTGACTCTTTTTTTTTCTCTTTGTTCCTGTTTTCTTCCCAACTAAAAATATCTAAGTTATAAGTAAATCTATAAATGGGGCTTTTTACAAGAGACCCAAACCTACACATAACAGCTGTTATCGCTTTTCCTCTAATTTATTTTTGTTTTTATGTCTCAGACAGAAGTCTGCGTCTTCGAGGTGTGGGACATCCCTTGGCAGGGGGCGTCAACCTTGCTCAAACAGAAGTGTCAGCCCAAAGGTCAGTCAGCAGCCAAACAGACTCATCATCCAACATTTAAGATTCACAACCACCCATTATGGAAGTCATATGGTAGACATTTATAGCTGAACACCATAGTTGCGGCTCACTTGGTCTTCTCTTACAGTGCTGTTAAAAATACACTGATTATCTTATCATCCAAAAACACATCAACAAGTATTTTTTAGACCTTTTTTACCCCCCAAAAAACACAATAAAAGAGTTCAGCATTTCTGTTCTATGATAATAACTTAATCATGATATTTCTGACCACATATAGAGAAAACTCCTTTTAAAATGCATTTATTTCTACTGATTGTCAGTGAACTTTCCTAGCAACCCACATCAGCCAGTCAGGCCATGAGATTTTTTTTTTTACATGCTTGTTTTACAAAGAGATAAATGAGGTGGAAGGTTGAACAAAGGAGAAATTGACATTTTTGCATTTGATGTTGCAAATATGTTGATTTTATGTTGTTTTTTGTATTTTTGTTGTTTCTTTCTGTCATATTTATCAGCTTGAAAATCGTCCGTGAAAATTGTGAATTGCAGCAACCTGCATGACAGTTTGACTGACTGATTTAAGTGTTAAATACTCTCACACTTCCCATTGTCTTCCTGTGTTTCATTTCTCTTATCAGTTGAATTTGAAGTAGAAGAGAGCAACAAGGTAGAGGATCCATCCACCAGCCAGCCTCTGGAGGTAAAATTAATGTCAGGCTCTACAGCTACAGGCCTGTGGTTTTATCTGCCTGTCTGCTTGTTTGTTTAAACTGTTCTAATCGATTTAGATTTGAGATCGAGGCTTTCTGTCGTTGATTCTGTGTGTGTGTTTGCATTAGGAGTCGGTGGAGCTGCTGGGCCGGTTTAAAGAGTTCATGACTAAGTACAATAAAGTCTACAGCAGTCAGGAGGGTGAGTGACTGAATCTCATTCATACCACGTATGGACATTGTGTCACATTCCTGTCAGAGCTGCAGGTTTTTGAACATGTTTTCATAATGTTCACATTCTTTTTTCATGATAGCGCTTTAGCCTGCATTTGCAGCTGGCACAGTGGACTGTGTTCACAGACAGTGATTGCAGGAAGTGAGCCTGAGCCCGCGCAGTGATTTCCATGATAGAATCATCATGTCTGTTTTTAGTGCAGTGCTGCCTCAGGACTAAAAATCACAGGCATCCAATGCTATTTTTGGTCTTGTCCTTTGTGCTCAGAGATTTCTCCAGATTCTTTAAATCGTTTGATATCCTGTCCCTTAGATCATCAGATATTCACAGTCTTCACATTTTTTTGTTAGGGAACATTCTGATATTTTTCCACAATTTGTAGATGTAGTTTTTTGCTGATTGGTGAACCTCCGTCTCTCTAAGATGCTCTTTTTATACCCAGTCATGTTACTCACCTGTTCCCAGTTAACCCAATTACTTGCAACTTGCAAAATGTATCGCCAACTGTTTTCTTTTAGTACCAATTACTTTTCCAGTCTTTATTTTTTTACTCTGTCCCAACTTTTTTGACACATATTGGTGCCATCAAATTCAAAGTGAAATATTTAATGTCTCAGGTTAAACATCTGATATGTCTCTTCTCTTGTTCGCACTTTAGAAACAAAATTAAATTCAACTGAAAATGAAAAAAATGAAAGGCTTTTAAGCAGAATCTTTTATGAATATGTGCTTTTGACCCTTCACCTTGCAGAAGTGGACCGCCGTTTGCGCATCTTCCACGAGAACCTGAAGACTGCTGAGAAGCTCCAGGCTTTGGATCAAGGTTCAGCTGAGTATGGAGTCACCAAGTTCAGCGACCTCACCGGTACGTAACTGTGAATGCACGTCCACAGTTTCTAATGAGAGAACGCCTCTTCTGCTTTCCACGTGTTGCTTCAGCTTAAGAAAACAAAGTGAAATATCCTTCTGCTTTTCTCCAGAGGAGGAGTTTCGCTCTACATACTTAAACCCACTGCTGAGTCAATGGACTCTCCATCAACCAATGAAACCAGCTACTCCCGCCAAAGGCCCCTCGCCTGACAGCTGGGATTGGAGGGATCATGGAGCTGTCAGTCCTGTTAAGAACCAGGTGCCAACAAACAGAGTTCATTATGGGGCGGTCACCCTAAAGAGCTTGTTGGTAGCGATTAAATTGTACACCGTGCCCACTTTATGCTTATTAGGGTGTGTTTTTTTCTCCTGCAGGGAATGTGTGGATCTTGCTGGGCATTTTCTGTCATAGGCAACATTGAAGGCCAGTGGTTCCTGAAAAATGGAACGTTGCTGTCACTTTCCGAACAAGGTGACACAGAAAAGTAGCACAGATGATAGAATTAATCAGGGGTTTTCAAATCCAGCATAAAGTCTTGACATGCTTGAGTACTGATTTGTTCTTCACAGAGCTGGTTGACTGTGACGGGCTGGACCAAGCGTGCAGAGGCGGGCTTCCATCAAATGCTTATGAAGCTATTGAGAAGCTGGGTAGAACTAAGATTTTATTCTGTGTTTAGCAATAAGTAAAAGCAGAGAGATGTTTTTACTGATAACACAAGCAGATTTTTCCTTAAAGTGCTTTCTTATAATCTTTGCCCCTCGTGTGGTTAAGGGGGTCTGGAGACTGAAAGTGACTACTCCTACACCGGGCACAAGCAGAGGTGTGACTTCACCACCGGGAAGGTGGCCGCCTACATCAACAGCTCCGTGGAGCTGCCCAAAGAGGAGAAGGGTGAGCACACAGTGGTTTAACTGCATGGACATGTCCATGATTTTTATCTTATTCTAACTGTAGTGAGTCTGTTTGAAACTAAGGGTTGTTGAATTGACTCATTTTGATTTATTTTTGTATTTTTTCCTTCTCAGAGATTGCTGCTTGGCTGGCTGAGAATGGGCCAGTCTCTGTTGCTCTGAATGCTTTTGCAATGCAGGTAGGAGGTTTTTTAAGAAGTTAAATCACTCCTCAAAACAACAAGAAGCAAAGCAGCTCAGTCGTTGCGCAGTGTTTATTTTTAAGAGGATGAATTCTTTTTGTTTTCTTTGTTTTTTAGAGGTACTTGAAGAAGTTTATAGTGTAGTCAAAATCAGAGAAGGGTATCAGTGAGTATGTGATAAATAATAAGTACTGATTTGTAAACAACTGGACACGAATAACTTGAGCTTATTATTCAATATTACTGAAGTATATTTGTGACTAACTAAACAGCTCAGTCTCTAACAATCCTCTCTTTAAAGATGTTTTGGGGTCAGCTTGAAATTAAGATGGAAATGTAAAAGTGAGGTCAGAGGTCAAATGTGATGTGATATTTAGATGCAAACATACTGTGATAGTTAGAATCCCCATTTATCATTCTATTGTCTTATATAAGAGTATAAAAATACATTGTCATTATTAACAATGGCAATCAGAAACTGAGTTTTAAATTAATGTGACCCCACTCTACAAGCCTACAAAGTTTTACCAGAATGAAACGAACATCAGCTCCTCAGTGGAGGTGTCAACTAGGAGTGGAATAAAAATATCAATAGAATATGTCACGTTGCCTTCTTGTGTAATGTTGGTTTATATGTTACTGATTTATTAAAACATTCCTAACCCCCACCAGTTTGACTTATCAGAGTCAGTACTTGGTGGTGGTGCTTATCAAACAGCAAAGTCGTATGTAGATCATTTTCTTGCATGTGTATAGTATCATGGGCAGTGTATTGTTACTGTATCATATCAGGAGTGACATATTTCCTGCCCAAATAATAGCAATAATAGCTTCCTACCATGGAAGCACAGCATGAGTGGAGGTCTCTTTTTTTCCTCTTGTACCTTCCCGTTGTTGTGTACATTTCAGTGTTTTTCTGTAACGCTACCGATCTCCGACTTGTAACCCCGTGTGATGTTTGTGTTATGAGTGTAAGGTCGGGGGTGTTTCCATCTCGCTGCAGGACAACCTGCTAGTGACAAATAAAAAAAGCTGTTTCATTCATTCATTCATCTAAACTGGACATAAACGATAATAAAGATAATAATCTTAAGATACATGTTATTCTTACATTATCTTGA
Source organism: Maylandia zebra (assembly GCF_041146795.1). Classification (NCBI taxonomy): domain Eukaryota; kingdom Metazoa; phylum Chordata; class Actinopteri; order Cichliformes; family Cichlidae; genus Maylandia; species Maylandia zebra. The sequence continues at coordinate 31,705,323 of NC_135168.1, forward strand.
ATATCATTTCATTCCCTCCAGTTTTACAGGAAGGGCATATCTCACCCTCTGAAGATTTTCTGCAACCCCTGGATGATCGACCACGCTGTGCTGTTGGTGGGATACGGAGAACGTAATTTTTTTGTTTTGTTTTTTTGTCTTAAATATTTGCCCAGTTTCTGGAAAGCATAGACACATCTTTTTGCCTCGTTTGTCAACAATGTTTCCCCCCTCTGTTCTCAGGTAAAGGTATTCCCTTCTGGGCCATCAAAAACAGCTGGGGGGAGGATTATGGAGAGCAGGTGAGACAGCACGACCTTTAGAACACTTATCATTCTAAAAATCTTTCATTTGAAACCAACTACATGACTGAGGATCACCGACATAAAGCACCGTTTTCATAATAGAAGTGCTGATCCGTGCACTAGGCTTTACAAAGCTGACTGTTGTTTCATAGCATAATGAAAAAATGAGTTCTGTTCATGTACAGCTGTGAGGGAGTGAGTGTTAATTTGTTTTTTCTCCTTCACACAGGGTTACTACAACCTCTACAGGGGCTCCAATGCATGTGGGATCAACAAGATGTGCTCATCTGCTGTAGTCAACTGAACCCCTAACACACACACACACACACACACACACACACACACACACACACACACACACACCATCATCACTTATCCAGAATGCACAAGAGCTCAACACGCACACATGTGAAGTCCTGCTGATGTTTCTTCTCCGTTAGACCAAACCAGTGTTTTACCAGCTCTAATAAAGCTAGCTTTGATGTGATACTGAAACTTTCCAGTAATTTTAAATCAAGATTACATCTGCTTTTTCTGTTAGTCCTGAAGCTTGGTTAAAATAATTAATGTGTTTAAGGTAACAGCTTATAAGTCATCTTTACTTACAGTAACAGAGCCCATGCTCATAGTGGTGAGCTGATGGTATGTGCTTCAAAGAGTTTTTGAAAAACAAGGCTTTGATTCTGAAGTGATTTACTGCACAAACTCAGTTTAGTGCAATGTAATTGCAATAATAGCTGTATAACAGTGAGAAATGAATGATGGGAGTTGAATTAAAAAAAAAAGTGTGAAATCTAGTTGTTTGTTATTTTATGATCTACCTATCCATTTTCTTCTGCTTATCCAATCCACGGTCACTGGGGGACGCTGGAGCCTATCCCAGCTGCCATGGGGGAGAAATGAGGTAAACCCTGGACAGTCTGTCACAGGGGTAACACAGAGAGACAGGCAACCTTTCACTGGAAATTTAGAATCACTGATTCACCCAAGTGCATGTCTCTGGACTGTGGGAGGAAGCTGGAGAACCCACAGATGCTCAAGAAGAAAATGATGGGTTCAAACCCAGAACCTTCTTGCAGCAGTGCTAACCACCACACCACTGTGCTGCCCTATTTTATTATAAAGTTTTTCATGTGCACTGAAACTATAAACTGGTTGACAGTACAATTAAAGCATTACTTTTTATAATTTATTTAGTGCATATATAATAACTTTAACCATAAGGCAAAATTAACTTCAAATAACTACAGCGGCCTATAAAGGGAGAAAACATTTTAACCTGTTTATGATTTTAAACGGTATGTTGGGAAGAAGCAGGACAAACACAATGTAGGAAAACACTTTGAACGATAGAGGAGCAACAACGTTCGTGTTCTTGAATGTTCCTTTAATCAAAACAACCTCATTTTCCCACAATGCCAAGGGAAGGTAACGGAACAGCTGGTCTTTAGCAGTAGCTTCTAAAATAAGAAACAAAAGTCGTCGTAAGTTAGTGATATAATCTTACGGTGAATTACAATGAATCCTGAAGTTCATTTACATAAATTTAGTCACATTTTAACCAGTCATTAAAAGGGCTTTTAGCGATAAAATGAACATTTTACACGTATGGAACTTTTATTTTGAAAATATACCCCACTTGACATCGGAAGTGTAACGTTCCCTGTCTTTCCCCGCACTGTGGACTAAAAACAAGAACGCATGTCATTCCATTTTTTTTTTTTTGACTGAATATTTCAGGTTCTTTTTGTACACGAACGTATACCTGCTGCTCGGAGACAGATTCTGCGTCAAAAAGACAAACAGCCACTCCTGTCTTTCTTTCTTTCAAGGTAGTATTTAACCTGCTAATGTGGAGACAGCTAATGTTAGCCTTTTCCGCTAAGTTATTATTCGTAAGCAACTACTTACTGTTTAGAAGAAAATTGGCAGAGGAAGTTTAAATTATTAAGGTACACAGAAAGTTTTATAGACGTTTATAAAGAAAGGTCTAGCCTTTAAATGTGTCTTTAGTTAACTAGAACTTTCGACCCACTCTTTCTTTCTCAGCTGGCGAAGGAACGTGAAGGCTGTCGGTTATAATGTCACAGGCCACTAAACGCAAACACGTTGTCAAGGAGGTTCTTGGAGACTTTGTCACACCCACAGAAAACCAGCAGATCGTAAAGGTAAACTTTGTATAAAGTTCCCTGTATTTCCTACATACTACAACATTCACATTTTAGTAATCAGCAGCATACACTGGATACTTGTGTACTTAGATACAGATTGGAAGTACAGGTAAGACCCCCATTTAACTCCAGAGCTGCCTTAAAGTGGACATGTAACACCACTTGTAGAAAGGCTTATTTACACTGTGGTGCCCTGCTCAAACCCAAACATTAACGCTAACAAGTGGATTTTTCCTGTTTCAGTGCAGGTATTTAAAAGTGCAATGGCAGGGAGAGCCTTCAGCTTTCAGGCTCCTCTTCCGTGGAATCAGTTTCCAGTTTGGATTCAGGAGAAAGATGCCCTCTCTACTTTTAAGACTAGCATTAAAGCTTTCCTTTTCATATATAGATATAGTTAGGGCTGAATCAGGTGACTGCAATAGATCTAGGCCTCCAGGGGCTTCAAAGTGTTTCTTCCTCACTCAGTGTTTTCACCCACTGTGTTTATACACCACCAGTGAATCATTAGTTATTACTATTCTCTTGATCTCTTCCCCAGTGTCTTTTTCTCTTTCTGCCTCCCCTCGCCCCCGATTGCAGCAGATGGCTGCTCCTCCCTGAGCCTGGTTCTACTGGTGCTTGCTCAAAGGGGGTCATTTGATTCTTTTCTCTCTATTATTGTAGGGTCTCTACCTTACAATATATGGCACCTTGAGGTGACTTTCCTTGTGATTTGTTGTTATTTAATGTAAATAAAATTGAACTGAATTGTCCAGTTTTGGTGAGCCTGTGCAAATTATAGCCTCAGTTTCCTGTTCTTAGCTGACACCTGACCCAGTGTGGTCTTCTGCGGCTGTAGTCCCTTTACAACAAGGTTTGATATGCTCTGTGTTCAGAGATGCTCTTCTGCACATTGTGGTTGTAACGAGTGGATATTTAACTATTCTCTGTAAATTGTAGCGATAATTGTGTCTCACATCAGCAGTTTCTGAAAATATTTAGACCAGCTTGCTGACACCAACAACCATGCCACATTCAGTGTCACTTAAATCGCCCTTCTCCCCCATTCTGATGCTCAGTTTTAACTTCCGCAGGTTGTCTTGACCATTTTCACACACCTAAGTCCATTGACCATCCTCTGCAACATTTTACATTAACAAGCAGTTGAACAAGTGCACCTCATAAAGTGGCTGTTGAGTGTATTTTTCTGATTCCATGTTTCCTCTGCTTCTTCACTTTTACAGGTAACTGGGAGCCGTGGTAACAACCTACATGATGCTGTAACAGCTCAGGGTGAGACCTTCTTGGTGAGCATGCCCACCAAGTTCCGCAAGAACATCTGGATCAAGAGAGGTAAGCAATGGAAAGGGAAGTTACGTGTTTAAAAGTTTGAGTAATAATCCAGTGACAGCTGGTGGCAAATATTATTTAGTGGCTTGTGGCACAGACGTTCATGCTGCACCGTGTGTGCTGCTGCCCACAACAAAATTGGGGTGCTTTTTGTGGGCTTACTAGTTAGTTTACACTTTTGATATTTCACTGCACCTTACTTGCTGGAGACTTATCAGCTGCACATCCATAATGTATACAGTACAGTGAACCTCGTTGTCATGGTGTTCATTGCCTTTTCAAAACAAAAGAATAATATATATCGTAGTGCAAACATATAAGTTAGTAATGTGATCTCCCGCTAGCTAGTACTGGTCTAAATAAGACCCCCATTTATGTTCATTCATTTAAATTTCATCTTCTCACTCCAAAGGTGACTATGTGATTGTGGATCCTATTGAAGAAGGAGAGAAGGTGAAGGCAGAGATCAGCTTTATTCTCTACAAGGATCACATTCAATACCTACAAAAACAGAACCTCTGGTAGGTGGGAACACACTGCACAACCTTTACGTTCCTCGATCAGCCTCATTTGTCACATGTTTTGCACTTTTTACATTTTTTTCTTGTCTCCAGGCCAGAGGGCTTTATGGACGAGCATTCGACGCAGGATAAGACAAAGAAAAAGCTGGAAAAGGACGAGGACGCTAGCGATTCTGAAGATGACGATAGCGACCTCTTTGTAAACACTAACCGCTGTAACTATCAGTACAGTGAAAGTGAGGAGGAGGAGGACGATAGCGAAGAGGATGAGGACAGGGATCAGGACAAAGAGAAAAGGAGGGAAAATGCCTCATAGCAGCAGCACTGAGGACACGGACAATCAGGAGTTGTGAAACAGATGCGACAGCATGCTCCCCTGTATTGCTGTCATCACTGACTGACGCTATGATGATCTGAAGCAATGGTCCACCTGCAACAGCGCCCTCTGCAGTTCATGTACTGAATGGCTGGGCTCATTCAATGTATTTAGTAATTCCTGCTTGTTTTACAAATCTGTGAGATTAAAATGTATCTGAAATTTAACATGGGATACATTTCTAGTGTTTTTTTCTGATGATAGGTCCATTGCACATCACTGGTACCTTATATAAAAGGGCACACAGTATATTTGTACGATGACGTTAAATTTATGCAACCTTTTCCGTAGAAACCTGTTTAATTTTGCTGCCAAAGAAAATCCAAATGTCCTATTGGTGCTGGATATGGTTCTAAAAATTATTGTATCAGCTTGAGTTACAAATGAAAGCTGTTTTATTTTCATCTTATCCAGCAGCAAAAGTTAATTTGTGAAATGACTGAAAAGCTTTTGAAATGGAATAAATCCCAAGCAGAGTATGCTTATGTCACACTGACTCGATATCTTCCTGTGCATGTCTCCATCTTGCCGGATTCAAGACTTAATCCTGAATGCATTTCATTATTACGCAGTCAAGCAGCCATCTCCTCCGGAAAAGGTTGTGTAGATGTCACACTAGCATATCTGGAAAAAAAACTACAATATATGGATTCTCAGAAATTACATCACAGTGTCGTCAGCGCACAGAAAATTCCTACTGCAAGCGGAACCAGTCCCACGCCTTTTTGGCTGACTCATTTCTTCCCCCAAGGTGTGAGAAAACTTCGTCATAACTCACATGACATTGAACAGAAGAGAGATGATTCCTGTCATTACAATTTTGCTCTCACTGAGTAACTGCACAATGAAAGCATCTATGTCGTATTTTGACAAAAATAATTTTAAATAAGAATGTACACTCAGTTTTTTCAAAAGCCCATGAATACCTGAAATGTATCCTACAATAATTATATCAAATAATACATGTAGTGAAACACTGCGCACTAATCTATACATGAATTAAACACTGCGGTCATACACACGAACTGCTGAAGGAGCTTTATTGGATTTAACGCTCCACTTTGTGACAGTGCACAAAACTGGAGGAGAACAGACCTGTTTTTCCTCCCTGTCAAGGACGGGAAACACCAACCAACTCCACCTTTGCCTGACGCCTTTAGCCTCAGTGTTTGGATGAATGCCAATCTCTTATTTATCGCCTAAAGTTTAATACTGTAGTCCACTATCAGTTGGATTTTAATTCCACTTGTAATGGGATGAGATTGTTTCAGTCTTGATCATTTATGAACTCAGACATGAAAATCCAGATATATATTACAATAAAACAGATATCACATTTGTTTGGTTTGTTTTGAGCCTTGGCACTGCAAAACTAGCTCAGCTGCTGTAACCTGAAACTCGAATACCTGTTGTCTTGTTTAACTCATTCAATTCAATTCAGTTTTATTTATATGGTACGGTGGCCCTGAGAGGCTGAATGGACTGCAACTTAAGAAAACACCAGCAATAAGAAAAATGCTGCAAAAGCACACAAAACACAACGGAAATAGGAAAAAACAAAAAAAACAAAAAAACAGAAATAGGAAAAAACTGATTTCCTAAAGCACAAGGGAAGTGTTCCTGGGAGACACCTCTGGCAAAACCAGGTTCAGGGGCAGGTAGGTACTCATGTACTTCATCTAGCTGTTCAGAAATTACTGACAGCATGATAGCATTTAGCATCAGCTCCAGAGGCGGAGGCAGACATTTGATACACCCGGGGCTTAGCCCTAAAGGGTAGTATGCATGTGGGATTGGGGGGGTTAGAAATGACTGAAAGATTAATAATAATAATAACAGATTGGATTTATATAGCGCTTTTCAAGGCCACTATTCTTTCACTCTCACATTCACACACTGGTGGAGGCAGCTACAGTTGTAGCCACAGCTGCCCTGGGGCAGACTGACAGAAGCGAGGCTGCCATATCGCACCATCGGCCCCTCTGGCCAACACCAGTAGGCGGTAGGGTAAAGTGTCTTGCCCAAGGACACAGCGACCAGGACAGAGAGCCTGGGGATTGAACCGGCAACCTTCCGGTTACAGATGCGCTTCCCAACCCCTTGAGCCACGAACATTTTTTTACTGTACAACATCAATTTAGAGTAAACTTGGTTTTTTTTTGGATAAATAAATGTTGAAATATCTTTTGAATTAGTTAAATGTCAGAATAAAGAGAGACAGAGATCTGTCTATTTTTTATCACTTTCATTAAATTTAGGAGTACATATACACTAAGTTTATTGTTAATTAATAAGAAAACTCCAGACGATTCCATCCTGAGCTGAAGAAGCTTCTGATAGGTTAGTAGAGTCCATGTGAGTAAATTGGTGGCACAGCTGTGGATGCATATAAGGCAAAACACAGAGCCTGTTTCTTTAAAATGGGAAAATCAAGAGATGTCAACAAAAGACCAGGAAAAGAACTGTGGAGCTCCATAAGTGTGGCTCAATTTGAATACAATTTGGTGCCATATAGAAATACAGATAGTTTCTCTCTTTACTCTTAAAGTTAACAAATGTGTTTTTTATGTTTATCAATCTAAAAAAAAAATAAACATTTAGTCTGATTTGATGTTACAATTAAAAAAGTGTTTCTGTTTTTATCTGAAGCGTTTGTAAATATCTGGTTTCAACTGTATATTTGATGATGTTGGTGTTTGGCTTGATTTTCAGCACAAAGAGGGAGAGAGAGGAACAGAGAGGGAGAGAGAGAATGAGGACAGCACAGAGATGGAACAAGAGCAGGTGAGACACACATGTTAGTCAAATGGTCGTTTACCAAAAGTATCACCGTATCATAGGTCCTCATGTATCTCGTACCTAGTGTTTCTTTTTAGGTTTGTTATTTTTCAAATTCTATATTTATTAAGTTATGCAGGCTTGTTTGCACAACAAGGCTAAATAATTATATAAACTTTTGTGAATCTACATAGTGGACTTTGGTAGAATTAAAAAATAAGTGTAGTGCAGGTCTATGATGATTTTAGTGCTCATTTAGTTCTGATTCTGGTTCTGTCTTGGTTAAATCCTAAATAGTCCTGATTTTGAACTGTTGTAGTCCTGTTTTAACTCCGGATCAGTTCTGGGTCTGGTTGAATTGGGGTTTAGTCCTCGTGTCTTGATGCAGCCCCGTCTGAGCTGGTTCATACCAATATTAGGGGGGATTTACGCACAGTCGTAAATTCCCACAGTGCACTATGTGCTTCGAATATTGTGTGTAGTTTTTGTTTTATACAGTGCTGTTTGTGAGACAATGACCCCACCTCATTCCCTCATACTTCCTACTATATCCATTTTGCAGGCATTCAAACTTTGCATTATTGCATGCTTAAAGTAAGCAAGGATAGTCAAAGTTTAACAAACCAGTCTGCAAGGTATTTTAATTTCATAGTACAAACAGGAGCATGAAAGAAATGAAAAAAGATATTTAAAAATAATGTAATGCTTTGCAAATTATTATTAAAGTGCTAGTCATTCACATTATTCAGTGTTTTAAATATAAGTGAGGAACATAGACTTATGAAGTGAAAAAATAAATAGTAGACACAGTGACTGTATGTTTGTAAGTTTTCTCCCCAACAAACACAACAATGTCAACGAAACGTTTTACACCATCAAACGCACCTGCGGTAGCACCCAAAGGCAGAGGACGATGCTATTGCTAACCATCGCACAAAATGTTGGACTTCTGGACATGCTAAAGGAAGGTAGAAGTTACCGTATTTTTTGGATTATGAGGCACATTTAGCGAAACAAAATCCCGTGTTCTGGACCTGAAAACAGGGTTTGATCTTTGGTTTCATTCTATGATACTGGACTTATTTTTCTACGAAGGTTTGAACTTTGAGAGTGTTTAAACTAGAGAGAAAAGTGTGAAAATGTCCATGCCTGTCTGAGAAAAGTGTATAAACTGTGTAGGGAGGGGTTTTACAGCCTTAAAACATCTATACTAATTGTAAAAAAAAAAGTTTGCTACTTCGTGGATTTCACCTATCACGGGTTATTTTTAGAAAGTAACTCCCGTGATAAACAAGGGACCGCTGTAAAGCTCTTTGTTGCACTGGTGCAAAGGGCCTGCAGGTGCTCGTGGTCAGTGTTAGGTTACATCAAGTGTAGCAAGTACTTAATTTGAAGTTAGCCTAATGACACTTGGAATAATTAACCGAATTCTAACTTTAGTGTAGAGGATAGACATCAGTGAAGATAGCTTGTGAAACTGTTTACATCTTGTTGAATCCGGTTGTGTAAATCCACAAAGAGTGGCAGGTCAGCTGATCACAGTCTATACATGAAGAAAACCTACTGGAGCTCACATTAGAAATTACAGACTTGTGATTCTTTTCCCTATGCTGAGCCACTACACATAAATTACGGTTACTCCTGAGTGTCCCATTTTACTGTTTAGGTGTGGAGGCAAAGTCACCCTCTACAATGTAGGCAACAAAATGGTTATTTTTAAAAACAACAGAATGAAGCTGTCATGGGAATTAGAATTTAGATTGGAATAGTATTTGCCTTCTCATGTACTAATATTGTTTTATATTATATTAATGTAGGACAAGGTTCGGATGCCTTTTTACAAAAATGGTTATTAGAATTTTCCTTAAAGGAGTTCCTTTACATTTCCAAGCCTGTACTTTTTCCACTTAACCTTTACTGCAATCCTGTTATTCTTTATATGCAGTTTTTATGTCTCAGTGACCACTGAACTTAAACAACATATCTGCCCGTATAGCTTGCCCAGAGGCATTTCAAGGTGGCTACAAAGTGCTGGGGGTTATTTTGTTTTTCTCCTTCTGTTCAACTCTCAGAGGCACATGTCGACATTGTGCCTGTGTCTCTTTCAAGTCAGCCCAAAGTTTCACCACCTGTTTGGGGCTTCGCTTGTGGATCACTAAGATGGTGTGGTACGAACACGGGTCTTTCCCTTCATTTTTGGGGAAGTCAAACATGAGGAAGGCGTGGTTGTGCGTGGGGAAGGCATTGAGCCGCACCATGCACATCCCTACGTACACGTCATCGATGGGGAACAGGTGAACTCTTTTAGAAATTAAGTGCAGACGTCTGGTCAACTGACCCGAGTACACCAACCCTCCCCCGCCTGCATACGCGGGGTATAACCCTTTGTAGAAGCTGTGTGGGATAAAGTACTTTGAGATGTTGACTCGGTTGGGTGAAGCTGCTCCTATGACGTCCCCAAACACGAAGTTGTGCATGTTCTTCTTCACATGCGGCTTCTCCATCTGGATCTGGAGGTAGGTTATCAGTTTTGGTGTGTTGACAAAGATGTCATCATCTCCTTTGAAGACAAAGTGGGTCTGCTTGCAAGAGTGTGAGAACCAGCTCCAGAAGAGCACATCCTTCAAGGTGAGATTGAAAAATGTATCCTCAAAGTCCCACTGCAGAATATCTCCATAGAGCGTACTCTCCAACTTGAGTAACGCAGACACATCCACACCCGGTTCTTTGGTGTTTTGCTTGCCCAGCAGGAATACCCTGCGGACATAGGCTCCACCATTATCTCTGCCACTGCCATTTATCTTCTGTCCTGCCACCCATCCCACCTGGCCCCAGGTCTGCCGAATAGCCTGTCGGTTGTTGAAGTTATCCAGTGTTGTTTTGATGGCGAAGAGAATCAGAGGGTCCTCCCGCTCGTCTTTTCCCTGAGCTCCACATTCTCCACCTGGCTGGAGGAGAACCGGGTAGTCTCTTGTCTGCATGTACTTGGTGAAGTCTTGCACCTGTTGTGGTAGCTCGTCAACATTATATGTCATGTTGTTGAGTCTGCGAACTGCAGAGAAACTCTTCTTCAGCAGGAAATCATCAAAGCTGATATTCTTCATTAATCCCTTGGCTTCGTGGGGGTGCAGGATGGGGTTAAATTGACGGTCAACGACCAGCTGGAGCTGGTTCCAAAAAGCCTTTTTCTGACATTGGTTCTCCCAGAAAATTTTAGGGAGTGAGACGAAGATCTTTTTTCTTAAAATTCCATTGGCCACAAAATGAGAACTCTTCGGCATGATTTCACTCGCTGGTGCTGTCATGCTCCTCATGCTCATACACACCGTGAGACCAACGTAGACAAAGAGCAGGGCCAGGAAGATGCAAGGCGTGCACACACAGATTAACACCCTGCGCCAGCGAAAGTAACACGGTGCCATTCAGCTGCAAATACACAAACACCAAGTTACACTGAAGAAATCTGACATCTGACAATTTCTGAGTTTCAAAATATAAAACAATTATTAAATGTACAATAGCGGATTTATGTGTATCTGGATCGAGAGGCAAAGCTCCGCAGAGAAATGAAGTGAAGAAGCATGAGGAAATGGAAGATTTGCAAAAGAGAGATGAACTAAGACCATATGTAACAGTGATCTCACAAACGAGTGCGTAAAATAGATTTTAGCTGAGTTCTTTTTGATCACATGATTAACAGCCAGTATAATTGGCTCATTTGGCATGTAAGCATTGAGATGCAAAGCAATTTTTTTCTGGTCATTTCAAAGCCATGCGCAATCTTGACTCCACCAATCAAAAACCATGTGCTTTGATTGAAATTTAGTAGTGTGGTTTTTAGCAGATAATTATCACAAGTTCAAAAGGAACGTTTATTTAGAGTTAAATTTAGTCACACTTTGAGGTATGAAAAAGAGTTAAGCACATTTTTATTAGCAGATAAACAAACGCAGTCTACAAATTCCTTGTGTTAACAAGAAACTGAAAAGATGATGTCATTTTAAAAAACTTACCTTCTTAGGTCTAAATCAGTGACAGCCCAAACTTCACTATTCCTAACTCTAACTCCTATTCTGACCCGAGCCAATAAGAAGATGTCATTTTTGGCTTTTATTATATTGTTTTCCCATTGAGGGTAGAAAGAAAATCATAATTTTAACAAACAAGCATAAAAAAATCACAGTTTTTCTAAAAACTCTGTTTTGGTCTCTTCCCAAATATAGAGGTTAGGGTTACCATGACTTCAACCCTAAAAGGTTTAATGAAGCTGTTGATGTCAGCAGTTTTCTTTGCTTACCTGTTTTTAATGAAGGCTTTCTATTTCACGGAATAATCACATAGTTGTTGTTATCTAGTTGAGGAGCGTTGTCCAGCACAGTTTTGTCTCATTTAGTCTGAGTAAACTCTCTACTCAAGAATTAAAGATAAAATACAGTGAGTCAGTCTATCAGGAAGGTTTCCTCTGTAGCTGAAGCTCCTCCTTTGAGCCCTCTGGCTGAGGAGGCTGCTTCGGGTTCTGCCGAGCAGCATGGATACACCCACTTGTGAAACGAAGAGAAATTCCACCCACAAACAATGGGAAACACATCAATGTGTTTCATAAGAAATGAAGACGATACAAAACTAATAACATTTATCAGTGACTCAGCTGTTGGTGTCACTACCCCAGAATCACAGAGAAAATACTATGTAAAACATATCAGTGTGGGTGTGAAACTTCACTAGTTCATTCAGTTCATCTTGTGCACATGAATAACCAGACATCAGTTTGGAAACAGAACTTCCTTCTGTGCCGCCCTAAATCTCCACCTAATCTTTTCTTTTTTAGCAGCTTAATTATGACTTCATCACCTGGCAATCTTTTCATGGGCAGATTCCTGTCATCCGCACACCTATCAGGTCAGACAAGAACTCTGATTAAAAACGGTTGCATTTAAATAATGTGGTGTGTCTGCAATCCTGACACTAAGGTGTTACAACAGTTGTCATGGAAAACAAGTGTGAATCAGTTTGGTTGGTGATTGTTGTCTTAGGGTTTTCCCAATCTTACCTAAACGCTCCCTCCTCAGTGTTTGTAGCAGTTTGGAGGCATAAACTGTGGCTCCTCTCTGTCTTACATCCCTACATGTACATAGTAGCAAATTATATGCATAAGATGGGATGTTTTCTGTTTCTTTGTGTGAAAATGTGTGTCATCACCATCAACATGAATCTGAATCAAAATACCTGTTTATCTGAACATCCCAGCCGGGCTCACAGCTCTTAAGCCAAAGAGCTCACAAATCAAGGTTGTTTTGTAATATTCTAGATAATATTCTTATAAAGAGTGCATATTTTCCTTTTTATTCCTTCCCTTGTTATCTCTGATCCCGTAAAAACCTCCGCAGGATTGTGACACATTGTGCCTCAAGTATTTGAAGTATTTAGGCAAAGTCTTACAAACAGTTTCAGCTGCAGCTAAGAGTACAAATGGTTGTAAATGTGTGCTGTATGTTAGTGTTAGGACCCTTTGGTCCACAGTAAGTAACTTTTGGTTCCCGGCTTCCAAACGTTTCAGAAACCTAGCTTGTTCTCGATCAACTGTAAATTAGATAATAATGGACATTATTAGTTGTTCATGTCATAATGTGGGCTGTGAATAGTGTCGGCATACCTGATTAATTAAAAACTGAGAGCTTAAATACACAATAATCATCTGATATTCTGGTAACAGACTGAAGATGTGATCGTTTAGCTCCTTGCTCCTTTAGAACAGTTAAACCTTTAGTAGTAATGAAAACTTTCCTTACTATTACAGTTGTGGATGCACGTGGTTAAGGTTTCAAAGAATGTGGTCAGTGTTTGTGTGTAAGTAATCTCTGTGAGTTGAAAGGTCCAACTGCTCCAAACCCCGTTTCCAGCTATTTTCTTTCCTGCCCTAGGCTTCAGATGACCTCAGTGAGAGTGGATATGCTTCTGATCATCTCAGACCTTCTGCTTGTTAAAGAGGCAATCACGCAGTATTTCAGTTACAAAGATGACAGGACTGTTTCAAAAATGGTAGGAATAAAGTTTTATTTTTCATATGAAGGGGTGTTTTGGATTTTTCTTCTTTTACAAGTAGTATGTTTTTGATAAAACTTGCAAAAAATCTTCTAGCATATTCCAAGAATGATGGACATGAAGAGAAGGGGATTTATTGCTGAATGTTAAAATGAGGACACGTTTTTTATTTCATTTTATTATTGTTATTATTATTTTTTTTTTCACCGAGTGGAAAAAAAAGATTTGCTTGCTGCTTTTTCCATGCACCCAACTACCAGTACCACTAGGACATGCAGGGGATTTGGGGTTGAGAGGAGGGGAGGAAGATGAGGAGTAGGAGGAGGATAGGTTGGTAGGTAAAAAAGACAAACTGCTTGACAAACAAACATGAGAGGGGCTGTGTGAGTGTGTCTGTGTATGCACGGTTTTGTGTGTCTGTGTGCTCAGTGTGTGTGCTTCATTGTGGATATGGATGTACGTGCGTGAGAGAAGTACGTGTGTTCGTAAAAAAGGTGGGTGGGAAGCGCGGGGGAGGGGTGGGGTGGGGTCGAGGAGAAAGAGGGTGGGGTTGTCAACAATTCGACTAGCTCTAGAAGCACACTATCCTCACTTGCAGTAATTTCAAATCGTTTGCAAATCCCAGATTGATTACAGTGATAGTAAGACAAAACTAGCCAGACCACTGGGCCGTGAACCCAAATTGTATTTTCATATCATACGATTCCCCCTAAATCTGAGGGGATAATTTCTATATCTGTGATCCATGCATTGCCTGTGTGGGGGGAAAAAGAAAGAAAACAAAACTCTACATATTGGAAATGAAGTCTAATCGGGACACATTGTATCTAACACAGTATCATTTTCCTCAGTGAACTTCAAAGGGTCTCTCTAAGGGTCTCAGAACCTGATGTACATCTGCAGTGGAAGAATTTCTGACATGATCGGACTACTGGTAGTGTGCTGTTTGGTTTTACTCACTGGACTTAACTTTGTCTGCTAGTTGCTTCTGTAGGAGGGCGAGGAAGACGTGACGGTGAGGTTGCGATGTGGTGGGTGGAAGGGGCAGACAGAGACACACATAACAGATCATTCAGTCAGTCAGTGTGACCAAGCAAATAAAGTTCAGTTGATAAAAGGTATAGGAATGCAAATCAAGGATGCAGTAATCAGGATTATCATATACAACCGTGTGAGCTAACTAAAAAGGTAGAATCAGCCTCGGAAACTCTCTTCCCAGCAATGTGAACCCGCACATGGTGCTTCTTCCCGATCGGAGCAGCACCGTCACTAGTGTGGCAAAATGTGAGCCCACGTAGCTTTCGGTGGGATATCCTTTTTTAAAAAGAAAACAAACACATTTTTTTTTAAAAGGAAAAAGAGCGAAAATGGGAAACCCAGAGGGAGATCCACCTTTCAGTGGTGGGGGCAGAATTCCAAGGTTACGCCCCTGCATCAGAGCGCAAACAGATGCCGTCTCTGCACAACTTCATCTTTTTAACACGGCTACACACATGCTCACTTAAACGCACACATAACTTCTTGGAGTTAAAGAAAAAAAGTAACTGAATCCGCCTACTGATTCCAAAAGTTTAATCAAACGCGTTGTTTACCGTCCTTTAGCCACAAGTAAGCGCGAGAAACCTGATAGATGGCGAAAAGAAGGGGAGTGAGGGGATGTCGATCTGACCTGCGAACTGAACTGTGACTGAGATGACGTGCGTTCTCTGCTTTGAGTCTTTTTGGCTGTGATGTGATGGGGAAGTCCTGAGACACAGTGCGGCTCTAAGCTGCTGGCATAGGAAACGAGCGGGCTAGGCAGTCCACGGGAGGCCAGAGTCAGGCTGGATTACAACTGGATTGGTTAGGTTCGGTTTGGATCGGCAGCTCCCTGGCCAATGACTGCTCACGGAGGGAGGTTCTTACAGTGCAATGGAGCTTCTGGCAGCGTGAGGATCGATGGAGAGGAGCGTGACAGTCAAACAACAGAGATCACACCCTCCACGGTGAACAGAGGCGCCAACCGAATGAGGCTTCATGAGGCGTGCAGAATGGATACAGGCACGCACACACACACACACACATACAGTACACGCACACTACAACCACCACCAATGTCATGGCAGCACCCTGAATACCTACACGAGGAATCTGGAGTCACTTTCCCTCGACAACTCCCCAACGTTCCTGCTTTTACAGAAATAACAAGAAATGACTGACAGGCAGCGAACGAGGACATAAATGACCGATGTGTGTTCATCCGAGGAAACTACCCTACACATCTTGGTTGCGTCAGTGACTAAATGTCCCTGTGAAACGAGCGCATCGCGTGGGTCATACTCATGTAAACAGACACCTTTTACACAGGAGGAATCAATATTGCATGATGACATAATCAGATCACAGTTCAAAAAGAGGAAGATCCCAAATCAGAGAAACAAACCAAAGCAAAAGGAGGAAGAGGGTTGGTCTCTATAAAAACGAGGAGTCTTTATAAGAAAGGCTACAAAAACTCAATGGGACCTCCAACTTCAGCATACAGCAAAAGGCACCACAATATTATTCTATTTATCTAACTTGTGAAAAAATTGGCACGTAATTCTCTTATTTTTTTCATCTCTCATAATGCTGTAAATCAAAAAACTTTACATATAAATATCCCCTCCCCCCCGTTATAAAAAAAGTCTTTGCTGTTAGCTAGTAGACAATTTTTGCTGAAATGAAAATAAATATTTCATTTGTTTAGAATATCTGTCTGTTATACAAAATAAAAATATTTCTCCTAGGTGCAGGTCTCTAGTCCACGGGTTGTGTGTAAGAGGAAGGGGAGTGTGTGAAGTGGAGAGGGCGGGAGGTGGCGGGGGTGTAATGGTGGGCGTCGGAGGGAGGTTAAGTCTTAAAGGGGCATGTTGTCAGCCTTGGAGCGCTGCGACTGGGAGCCGCGGCTCTGCCCGTTGCTGCGCGTCCCTGGCCGACTCAGCCCGCGGTGAGTCCGTGTGTCTGCACCGGATGACGAACGGAAACCCGGGACATTTAGAGGCGGGTCCATGTTCATGTTCTGCATACTGAGGAAAGGCGTGCTCTCCCCGTGACCATCCTCTTCCTCCTCGTCCTCTTCCTCCTCTTCTGACTGGCTGAAGCTCTGTGAGCTGTAGTCCCGTAAACCCGCCGAGCGCTGTGAGATATGTCCGTTGAGTCGGTTGCGTCGCGGGCGACGCCGGCTTCTGATGGGTTCCCGTGAAGAGGCATACTCCTGTGTCGTCTCATAAGCCTCGTCATCGGGGAGCCGGTAGGGGCTGGACGGTAGACTTCCTGTGCTCTCTGTCAGGTAGGGTCGTCGAGGACGTCGGGGCTGCCTGTATAAACTTCCATCCTGAAACAGAGAAAACACAGATTTCTTAGAATGGCTGAACAAATTTATTGACCCACTGGTGTGTTGGTCTGCCTATGCATACAAGAGAAGGCGATCCTGCTGTGAAGCCTTCAACTGAGCACACTTCACCATGTATATCAAGAGACTGCATGCTCACATGGTAGCAGCTTGCTAATCACAAGGTGGATTTGGCCTAAAACTTACACTTCAATATCCTCCCAATTTACTCACCTGGGGACCATAATTTACAACATTAAGCATTAAGTTAATGTTGTATTTTACAAGACGTAATTTTAGCAACTGAGATCATAAAGCTATAAGAAAGTTGTTTAATGATGTCATAAATCAGGAAAGATGAAGCCCCTTTTTCTTTGTACACTTCTGTTTGTAACCAGTCACCCCCTGCTGGCAATTAGAAAAAAAAAATACAGGTTTAAGGCACTTCAGGCCCTTTGGCTTTCAATCCAGTTCAGTTAATATAGCACAAAATCACAATAACAGCTGCCTCGAGGCATTTTATATTGTAAGGTAAAGACCATACAATATTATGAGGAAAACACCAACAATCAGAAGGGCCCCTTTGAGGAAGCACTTGGTGACAGTGGGAAGAAAAAACTCCCTTTTAACCAGAGCCAGGCTCAGCCGTCTTCTATGTCAAAGCCATCTGTTTAGTACATCAATCTTTTGGTGACTTTTGGACATTAGGCAGCAGTTACTGTTTGTGTGCTAGTTTTGTGATGCTATTCTGTCCGTGCCACAGCAAAAACCATTATATTTCACAATAACCCCACAGAAGGTTGAATGCGACTTCACGAGCCTTGGCTCGGCTTTGTTGTCAGCAGTATCGGTGCACAGAAAGTAAAGAAAGACACCTCTGTACAGCCTGCATTCAAACACATGCTGTAGGGAGAGAATATGTTAGTCATGGTGGCTTGTTTACTTCTGGTAAATCAATTATACATATGGTTTGTGCTGAACATGCAAACATTATAAGGAAAATGAACTTGGGGACAGTGAATGCCCACACAGAGACTGCAGGTTACATGCTAAGTTCTTCTTATAACTAACAGATTTTTTTTTTTTAAAACAAAGAATTTTTTATATCTTCAATAACAGTAAAGCTGGGGGGAACAGACATGTGCTTTTGATATAGACTATATATTGTATATAGGCTTACGTACATCGGGGCACCGTAACAGCGGTTGGTCATCGTCTCTGTGGTAGGCGGCAGCAGCAGGTGGAAGGGAGAGGGCGTGGCTTGTGTTGGGCGAGGTGATCTGAAAAGTGGGAACCTGGGGAGGCAGCGGGGGGTAGTGGAACTCCACAGGAGACAGGCGTGCTGGCGTGGTCAGTGCAGACACATACCTGGATGAGGTTAGAAAAACACAAAAAATAACCACAACTGTGTGCATTTTTACCTTTAACAGATGCTCATATCTGGTGAACACAATGTTCTCACTTTAACAATGCACTTAGTAAGTGTGCACTCCTGCATTATTGAGGCGCTCAGCTGCACCATCGGTTTAATCATGATATTTTGAAAGAGGTCACACATCTGTCTGTTCCCTGAAAAGCACCATAACACACACAAAAACCAGCCCTCATTGTGATCTGTAAGTCTTTGAACTATGGAAGGAAAAAACTTCAAACAGAAACAACAGAAGCAACCAACTGGCTCAGGTCCCCCCATTATGTGCCAACAAACCTGCTTAGTCAATCACAAGAGTATAAAAGACATTACTGCTCATGTGCATTCACTCCAACAAGAACTGAATGACTCCTGCCGCTCACTGAATTCAGCTTTACTTGTGCATCCATGTCCCATATTCTGAAATACTACTTATTTATTATTATGCAGTATTAACATCCATCCATTCATTTTCTTCCGACCAAATGAAGGTCATGGGGAAGCTTGAGCCTACTTCAGCTGTGATAGGGAGAGGAATGAGGTCCACCCTGGACTGGTCACCAGTCTATAGCAGAGCTAAAGCTGGTTTTATGGTCGAGCAGAGGTAGTGTGCTCGCTGTCCGCTCTAGTCCAGAGATAAGCCCGTCTGTCTGAAGTGAGCTCTGTTGTCAGATAGAGGCAGTGTAAGTGTGTGGTATGACGAGCCTTGGGCCACTCTTGCTTGTACTGTTGTTGATCCATGAGCCAGACGCGGAGGAGAGAAGTTATAATATGCAAAGAGCTGAAGTGCAACTGAGTGTTAAATACAATGAGAAGTGTCACTGCAGCCTCAGTCTGTGCTTTTCATGTTGTAGTTTTTGATCTTTGAACTTTTTTCAGGGTTCTCCTGTTCCGATGAACTCTGCTGTCGCCCCGTTTCTCTTCTCTTTACAAAGTCATGGGTGAAAAAAATAAATAAAAGATGTCACACCTGTGTATCAAAACTAGGTGAGTAGAATCACCTAAACAACAACAAACATATAATAATAATAATAATAATAATAATAATAATAATAATAATAATAATAATAATTGAATTGAATGTAATTGCCTTCACCACCGCTATATCTTTTTACACATTATTATTAACAGTGTCTGGGTGATATAGTTCTTAAAAAGACTAAAAAAAGAAAGTCCTAGCAATTAATTGCCACTTGGTGTCGCCAGAGAGTAAAGGGCCTACTGTAGCAAGAAGCACAGCCAAGAAAAAGTGTTTAAGAGCCACTGAGCAAGTTCCTTCTCCCTCCAAACCACAGTGCCCACCATTTCCACTTTCTCTACCTGTCACTGTGAGGTGAGTCTCTTAGAGAATCGTAGGAGTCCCCGTACTGCATTCCCGGTCCCGACGCATCCGTACAGCCCCAGTGGGCGGCCCTCCTCGCCATGCATGCTGGGCTGCTGCACTTACTGGTTCCCACAGAGCTGGAGAGCCCACCTGACTGGCAGTCTGAGTTCATACTCTCTGTTCGCTCCATGCTCCACGTGTGCTCCTCGTGTCTGCAGGACGAGTTTAGAAGGTTATGACAGCAGCGGGGAGGAAGGGGGATACTAAGGGAGACTGAAGTTAATACACTGATCCCAACGACACACAACAGTCAGCTGTGTTAAGCATGAAAACAGAGCATCAGGACTCGTTTGTGTTGTGTTTAAGGTGGTTAAAGCTACCCCGTGTAGCTGCTGTACTTTGTTGTGCAGATATGTGCTTGCCGTGTACTGAAAGCTATTCATAGCAGATGGAGTGGATGTTATTACAGTGATCTAGCAGGCATGCCAAGCTAGGCCAAAGCAGCAGGCAGTACCACAGATAAGGGGCACAGGGTGTGCCCAGTGGCTGTGGTTGCAGTTAGAGCTCAGTTAATGAGTTATTACTCTGCCCTCTGGTGGTGAAGTGACTAATCAATCTGCAACTATGGAGAATCTTTTCTGTTTTAGCTGCAATTTGCTTAGTTAGCTCTAGCAATATAAGGTCACACAGACAGTTTATATTGTATTTTATATACCTGTATTGTGAAGCTTATCTTCACAATACTTTTAAGCTTGAGGGCGAGAGCTCAAAGTGGCACAAGTTGATATCCTATGACTTCAGTAAATTTAAAGAAAAAACATTTTGTTTTTCCCTTTGTTACCTTTGCTACATTCGTTCGTATTATATTGTATTATATTCAGGAAATTATTTACTTTAAAAGTAAAATTTGAAGTGAAACTGACCGTATCAACTATACAACACAGACCGTGATTTCTGCAAATCCTCGGAAAACATTGCATATAAGATTCTTATCAGGTCCTGTTGGTACTGTGGGTACGAGGTAATAAAGGAGTAAAACCTTTCAGTATGTGCATAAGTAATGAGTACCTTCAGAATATTTTGAAGGACAGGAGAAACAAATTACACTGTATTCGTAAGTACTTGGTACATGCACATCCTGCAGTTCCTTACAGAGCTTAACAATTTTATCATAAAAAAGAAAACACAAATATTTTTGAAATCTGTCAAAAACCTGTGAAAAAATACAATTTTTATACCCAAACTTTGACACTTAAATCAGAAAATAAATCAAACGTGACATTCAACCACTAAAACTCATTTTTCTGTTAAGTAGGAACAATTGCATATATCTGTAATTTGGTATCTTAATCTTAAAAATAAAATGTGCTTCTCCTCATTTACTGTAAAACAGTCAATCTTGAAATTCATGGATAACAACAATAATTCTATCTTAGCATTAAAGTGATCGTGTCGATTAAAGAGCTTGCACAAACTGGTGGATCAACCATTACAGAAAAAATGATTCTGGTAATTAACCAATAATGTTAAATTAGTGCAACTGCGGCATGAACCTTACACTCGATGATGTTCTATTAAATTTGTTATGCACTGTAAAGTACGTACGACAGCCCCCAGTGGATTTCCCAGATGTAGTAGTCACAGACCAATAACAATCCGATTATTTTGACTGAGGGTTGAATTGTGTGAACATTGTTTTAGTATGCTGCCCACCTTTATCTGTTTGGTGTTTACAAGAATGTCTGCAACAGCTCAAAGATAAAATGTGCTCCAAGTGGACAAAGACTAAGGATTAGGAGACCTGTTCTTTTGCTTGGATTATGTGTCCATCCTGACTGCAGTGTGTGTACCTGGAGGCATGTGAGGCAGTGGTAGAGTGGTGGGAGCGGGTCGACATTCGACTGCCTGCATAGTTGCCTGCACCCTCGGCTCCGTGGCTGATCACGCACTCGGTCGTAGGGACGCTCTTGGAGATGTACTGAAAAAATAAAACATAAAAGGCGTTTGATTGTTTTGTTACCTTCAAATCAAAGCAAAAACAAACATATGGACAGGGAATTTTAAATGTAACTACATCAGGGCGTTCTGCTCTTTCCTCTTCACTGTTTTCAGCTTTACGTTTATGCTGACTCATGCCTATTGTATCTCCACCAGGATGCTAGGTGTTTTCTGCCCTCTCTTTAACATGTAGCTAGCTGCGTGACACCAAAATTTCCCCATGTAGTCAGTGAATCACCGTTTTACTCACATAAACACTTTGCTGAAGGCAGGCCTTAACTCAAGTTTTAAATCGAAGTCACGAAGCTAAAAAAAAACTCCAGCAGGAACATGAACCAGCTGAGTCTCTGTTGGTTTCTGAACATCCAGTCCTCCTGTCTTTTTCCTCTTCGGTCGGTCATTAGCATTAATGAATATGTGAGGGTTTTCTGGACTTCTTGACACCCAAATCCTATTTCTGGGATGGGTATATTTAATTAAAAGCACTGATATATCTGGTTTTATTTTAATAAATGCTGCGGGGCTTTGATATAGTGGATTTTTATGCTATATCAGATCAGTAGCTATGCTTGTAAATTAATTGCTGTTGAATCGCACAGCAAAAAGTCAAATGAAATCAATTTGTTACAGTTGCAAACACTCTGGTTTCAACTTAACTCATTCACTGCCAGCCATTGGCAGTGAATGAGTTAAACCCATTGACTCATACACTGCAATTGACGGCTATAGACGTCAATGGCAGTGAATGAGTTAAGCTTAAACAGCTTCTCTGAAAGTAATGATAATTTGCAAAAACAAACTAAAATTAGGGCTCCACTCAGCTGAGTGTTATTATTGTTTGGACTCACGTCAACCATGGGGATCTCCTCAGGACCAGGGCCAGGATGATTTGGCCCATTAGCCAACATGCGGTTTGGCTGCTCCACACACTGATTCTGGTTTTGGTGTAGGTGACTCTGCATCTTCTTCCTCTGCTTCCTGGACGGGTGGTGATGATGAAGGAACAATAAGAGATCTACCAAACCGATGTCCTCTCTTACTACTGAATTCAAAATATGTGAGGGGACGTGGTAGAACATGAGTCAATAGAATTTAGCTGGCAAAATGTGAATTAAATGTATTTATATATTACTATTGTACTTACAGTCAATGTAAGATGCCTGCACAAAAGCGTTTTTTTGGTCTATAAGATGGTAGCAGTTTCAAGATGCCTTCCGCCAATCATGTTATTTAGATGACAATGTTCAAATATGGTACTGTGCAAAAGTCTAAGTAGTTTAGTCATTTAAAAAAATAGATTTGAGCAAATGTTCTCCAAGCTTTCTCGTGGTTTTTCAAAGTTTTTCTTCAAACATTGGCTGCTTTTTCATTTATTTTTGTTTCCACATAACAGAGAACTTAGCAAAAAAACTAACTTTAAATTGTATCTCTACGCTCTTTGTTACAAACAGGCTGTCACAAAACGAAATCACGTTCTTATTTCTTTAGTTGAATCTATGCAAAAGATCAAGTCTGACCAATTTAAAATAATCTTTTTCACCAAAAACTTAATTTTAATACATCTGTTTGCTAAAAAAGTGTCCATGAAAAATTTGAGGAAACTAGACAAGTAAAGGGCAAAACACAAAATAGCAAGCCTAAAACAACATCTATATTATGGACAGTATGTGAAAGTCACGTCCTTAAGAAACAGGCCCTTCACCATTCAGAAACGGTCTCAGTGGAAGACTTGCTGTCAAGAAGCCATTAAGGAAGGAAAACAAGGTGAAACGGATAAAGTCCGAAAATTACATAAGAGCTGGACTGAGGATCAGTGGCAACAGGTGTGATGGAATCATGAAGCCAAACTTGAAACTGTTGGTTCAAATGATTGTCAAATGTATCCTATATGGAAGACGTCAGTAGAGCGGGATGACAGTGAGTGTCTAGCGTTATCTGTAAAACACGGTGGAGGCTCTGTCTTAGTGTCGGCTGCATTTCAGTCGGTGGTGTTGGGAATCATGTCATAACTGCTGGAAGTATGAACACCATTATCATCCATTATGCAATACCATTGGGAAATCATCTGATTAGAAATGGCTTCATTTTTCCACATGTTAATGATCCTGAATACACTGCTAGTATAGTAAAAGCATAGTGGATAAAAAACACACAATGAAACACTGTCAGGCATGGATTGGCCTCCCCAGAGCCCAGACCTCAACTTTACTGAAGCAGTGTGGGACCATCTTGACAGAGAATGTAGCAAAAGTCAGAAACATCCAAAGAAGAGCTTTGAATGTCCTTCAAGAAGCTTGGAGAACTATTCCTGAAGACTACTTAAATTAAGGTGGTAATATCAAATATTGGCTTTTAAGCGCATTGGGATTTCTTTTTGTCTTATGCACTGCATTTACGTTTAATTTTGCAAATGTTTTAGAAAATCGCAGCACTTATTTTTCCTAGCAGAATACAGTGGTTTGAGATTTTTGCACAGTACAAATTTTTCACAAATAAAGATGCAGCTTCTTTTTTTCTTTAAATAGAGCACTCTAATAATGTCTTAATTAATAATATTTCAGTTCCAGAGGACAATTTCTGCAGAACAAATGCTTTCAGTCAAAGTTACTTAACATGCATGCAATATAAGGCTTCTGATTGTAATAGAGTACTTTTAGGTCTTTGTAATGGCACTTTTGCTTTTAACTTAAGGGTTAATTCAAAGGTTTTGAGTCTTTTGTATACGGTGGAATTGTTTCTTTTTGCTTCAAAGACATACTTTGTTTTGCAGTAGGCCACCACACAAACGATGCCAACCACTAACAACGCCACACAGATGCCTGTGATCGTCAGCACCCGCCTCTGGTAGAGCTCCTCAGCCTCTGTGGATGCAAATATGCAAACACATACACACACATTCAAACGCACATTTTACCATACCAAAAATACACACGCACACACGCGCACACACACACACACACATACAGCATGAGCACTATCCCATCTATGGCAACTAAAGAAACTGTTGTCCTCACTATGATCTGCTGTCATCGTGTCCCTGTGCTGTCTCTGTTCTATCAAATCACATGCCTTGGACTTTTAACGTTCTTGCAGTCACACAGTACTACACAACAAAGAGGAGTAATTATACAGTCTCACGACTATCATGAGGAAAAGCTGAGATGTAAACCTACAACCTGGCACAGACTTCCTGCTGTCTTAAACAAGTTTGTAATGGCCATGGGGATGTAATGCCACAGATGGCACTGGAAAAGATCTGATGCCATGCCTGTATGAATGGAGTCACACGAGACAAGTTGTCAAGATGGGGTAAAAAAAAATCAGGGTTAACACCACAGCGGCCCGAGAACCAGATGAAAGTTTGGTATTCACATAGCTCGCCATCAGCATCACAAACACAGGATTTTTTGAATTAAAACAAGTTGACACCAGATTGAATGTTTTGCTGCCCTCTGGTGGTGTGACCTATTACAGCCCAACAGCGATGTCACAATTTACCACCTTAACCTTAAGTTGAAGCTAAAAAGCGAAACATTTTTATCAAAGAAAAAGGTTTAAATAGCACCCATGGTGTTATGGTGTTTATTTTGTTATTTTACAATTTTACAATAATCTAATTCATAGCTCATATTCTTGGGAAAAACTGTGAACGACTATACTGTTTCTTTAACGTGCAAATCTCCTGCAAGAGTTCTTGTACATTGGGAAAGTAACCAATTTCAATTTAAACGGACTCAACAGTACAGGTGTGGAAGTCCCCGTGGATCACATTAAACTTTTATTTAGTTCATAACACAATATGGTGATGGCGCGTGAATCTTGTAGTGAATCCAATTCAGATTCTGGGGGCTGCTGCGGTGTAACACTCTGTGTCAGAACGAAAAGCACAAAACACAGTGCAACAAATAAACAGAACGTGAGAGGGAAGAGAGAGGGAATAAAAGCAGGAAAAGCAAAGTGGTGAAAAAGGAGGAAGCAGAAGGAAATACACAGAGGGAAAGGAAAGAGGCTGCAAGGGGAGCAGGGGCGTGTCCAGGAAAAAGGCCCAGGAGAAGAAAGAGGCCTGCGGGAACCAAAGACTGACCTGACTTTGTCCCCTTATCAACTAACTGGATTATCGAGGTCACTGCATTGTTAGTTACGGCCAAATTAACAGTAACTAACAGTAACTTTTTGTTTTCATCAACCTAAATCAGTGTCAGTGCGCCCTAGGGCAGCTGTGGCTACAATGTAGCTGTACCAGTGTGTGAATGTGTGTGTGAATGGGTGTAGATGTAGTGTAAAGCGCTTTGGGGTTCTTAGGGACTAAGTAAAGCGCTATACAAATACAGGCCATTTACCATTTAAATCTTCTGCAACACAAATATTTGTTTGTTCAAATGAGTTTCTTCTCAGTTTACATTAAAACTAATGCCGTTCAGTGGTGCCTGAAACCTATCATTAAACCTGCCAAACAAAACAAAACAAAAACTCTAGACACGCCACTGAAAAGAAGGGAAAGGGGGCGGGGGGGGGGGGGGGGGGGGCACGAGGACAGTCTTTAAATAAAGGGCCTCTGTAGGGATTGACGAGCCTACGAGAGCCTCGGCCCGGCATTGTGTGTGTGTCACAGGGTACTGATACAGAAAGGCAAAAGGAAATGGGAAGGCAAGCTCGCTGGCACAGTGGGGCCAGCAGCGATCGTGATTTAGGACAGGCAAGCTCTTGACTCTGACACTGAGTCAATCAAGGGCATAATAATAAGGACAGACTATGTAGTCAGGCTTTTTTTGCTGGCTTTTGGCAGTGCTTTGCAAAAATGCTCGTAGCTTGCATGTTTTTGTTCGACGGGCTGCTGAAACCAATATGCACACTGCCAAAGCCCGGCGGACGAGCCAGTTACTTGTATTTATCAATGATGCAAAACATTCGCTGATTTTTCTTTTGGAGCAAAGAGGCAGCTTTTTGCTTTTCTGATATGGTGTCCAGATAAACAGTTTGGAGTCGTATCAGGAGCCCCTTACACTGAGTTTGAATGCACCTCTGCACGTTCTCTTATTATTGTATCCCTTCCCAATGAATTTGTCTCTTTCTCTAGTGTTGTTACACCAAAAAAAGAAGAGTGCATGCAAAGACGGGAGGTTAGGTGTCTTAAAACCAAGTTAGTGGGCAGGAGAAAAAGAAGGACAGGTTGTGAGAGACCCAGTTGTTGGTTTTAGAGAGAAGATGGCACAATAATGTGTGACTGTGAGAGGATCTTGGCACATCCTTTAAGCACAGCAAAATGAATAATAATGTTCCATACCCATAAATTCAATTCTGAGAAGCTCTGCCAGCGCAGAAAGTTGTCGTGGTAAAAGGAAAGAGACACATAGGGTCAGGTGTAATGTCCACTTTGGAGCAGATATATTATTTCCATGTCCTGCATATGCTGAACCAGGATATAAGTTAATTATAGAGTGACTGACACGCGTACCGTCTAGTAACAGACAGACAACTCAGACAGCCTCAGCTCTGTGATCCCCAGAAATGACAGGAAAAACTAAACAAAAAAAGAAAAACCCAAACAAACGAAGCCAAAAAACAGGCAGAAATCAAACACGAAGGGAGAAAATGAACCAAAAGCAGAAGGAAAGAGAAACAGCAGGCAGGAAAAGGCATGCAGAGAAAGACTGACAAAGACAGCAAGACAAGAAGCCACATCACTTACTGCTATATTTACTAGACCTCATTTCTGGAGTAAACAACATTGGACAGAAACAAAATAAAAAAGGACAAAAAATAAGACAAAAAAGTAAAGAAAACAAACGATAAAAGCAGTGAGTTTCTCTCCAACATAAAAACACAGTACAGTCGATGAGGCCGACACAACAAATGGGGGTGGGTGCTGTAACTCATTCGCCTAATGGCAACTGTGTGCCTTTGTACTGATTACAGCATACCTTCTGTATAACGCTGCTCTTAGAGACTCTCATAGGATTTACAGAGAGATCATCTCAGCATTCCCAATATTTCTGGCCTCACATGCATTACTGGCCAGAACAGTCCACCCTAACTTTTAACTTCTGTAACCTTGAGCACTGTGTGTTAATACTGCTAGAAAATGACACAAATTGATTTAAAACAGCAGAGGGTGTTCCTTCACCGTCACAGTGCAAAAGAAAACACAGACAGACTTCAGCATGAACACAAGGCTTGATGGTGGGGTCAAAAATAAGCACACGTTACATACAATAAAACCTGTTCTTGCTTTAAATGTGACATTATTCAGTATGGAAACTTCAGCAATAGACAAACAGAAACAAAAGCACAACATGAACGTGAAGCAACACTGTATAACCCCTGGAAACAAGAAGTTTTATCTCGGTGTGATTGCTTGGGCAGCTACAAGAAAGAGCTCGTTTGTTTCTGTACAAAAGAAGCCAGGTGCTAACTTTAAAACTGTTCATTCTTTAAGCAGAGATCTCATCCCATTAATTATGTGCCTGTGCCAATATTGGCCGACTGTGTTTCGCTATCACTGCCCATGCAATCACAGGAGAATGACCAAACACATTTCTTTCATCCCTCTGATTTAAACAAGTGTTCAACATTTTGGGAAATCCACATATTTGACTTCCTGTGCAAGTGGGTTTGGCTATGTGGAAACTGGTCGTGTTTTTAATATGTTTTGATTGCTGATTGGAGCAAAAATGCAAACGATCGGAGAGAAGGGGACGACACAGTCCTGTCTCTCCAGGAAGACATTCGGAGCGTTGCGCTTGGTTGTCACAAATGAAAAATGAGAGCAGGGGAACGGGAGTTTCGCACGTTACATCCCACCCAGCAAAAACCTCTTTGAAAAGACACTGAAAAGACGACCCTGACAGACGTCTAAACAACGCTGATATTTGGTTCAAAAGGAAAAGGTGAAAAGTCGTATTCTTAGGTTGCTGAAAAGACATCTGTTTGCACATCAGTCTGAATTCGTAGTGAACTCCTCTGAAAACGCATAATTTAACCCAGAACCTTCTTGCTGTCAGTAAACACTGAATTTATTAGCCCACCTCTTATGAAAACAAGGAAAAACTGCCAAAAATGATAATGCTATTTATTAGGAAAATAACAAACTAAATTTGTGTTTGGGGCTGCACACTGTGTGTTCAGAAGTGTAGGTAATTTACTCTAAGTAAAAATAACCAAATAACCAAAAATATTAATGCATTTTATATTTTTTCTGATTTTTTTAACAGTAAATTTGAAAATTCAGAGATATAAGCAGTATTTATATTTTAGTATTAAAAAATATAACTTCGATCAAAGTGCTTAGCCATCAGTGCTTAAGCAAAAACTTACCTTGGGTGGCGCTCTAATAAATTTGTACGGTACATGCACTGTATGAACATAACTTAATTTGATTTTTGCCTTGAAGGTAATGCAATACGCAGATAATCACTCAGTGGGCAGGCTGGTGAAAATATGTGGAATTCAAGTCTATGTGAATACGACCTTTCACCTTTTATTCTTCACCTAAATTTAGACTTACAGTCATCGAAAAACAGTCATTTGGTTCTTGATAGATTTTAAAATTAGGTAAATATAAGCTCAGATGAACAACAACACGTGGCATATTAGACTGTGTTATTATTTACTTAACAAAATCTAAGACAAAATGCAGAAGCAGGGAATTCCTTAATTCCTAATTAAGGAATTAGGAGTTCAGAGGTTAAGCACCAGAGGTGCAGCTAATCAAATGCACCAGAAAAACTGATAATCAGCAAGTGTGAGCACCACTATAAAAGCTACATTTTGGCAGTTTGCGGGTCTGGTATTGAGGAAAATCTCGATCAGCTTAAAGATGCAGTTGTTGCTGCCTATCAGTCTGGGAAGGGCTATAAGCTCATTTCCAAACAATTTGAAGTCCATCATTCTAGAGTCAGAAAGATTATTCACAACTGAAAAACATCCAAGACAGCTGCCAATCTTCCCAGGAGTGGACATTAAAGCTAATTCACCCCAGGGTCAGACCATGTAATGGTCAGAGAAACTGCAAAAAACACAAGAACTACATCTCAGACTCTAAAGGCCTTAGTTAGCATGTTAACTTGTTACAGTACAATTAGAAAACTGAACAAGTCTCATGTTTTGCCAGGAGACAGCCTCCTTTCTGTAAAGAGAGCGAGGCAGTACGGCTTAGATTTCCAGACGTCCAGAACAATGTCTTTTGGACAAACGAGACCAAGGTGGAGATGTTTGGCAACAATGCACCATGTCTGTAGAAAACCAAACTCAGCACAGCAGCACAAACACCTCATAGCAACTGTAAGGCACGGTGGAGGAGGGATGAGGATTTAGGTTTGTTTTGCAGTCTCAGGACGTGGGGACCTTGCACTCATTGAGTCATCTGTGAACTCTTCTCTATACCAAAGTATCCTAGAGTCAAATGTGAGGCCATCTGCCTGACAGCTAAAGCAGAAACTGGGTCATGTAACAGTGAATCCAAGCACAGCAGCAAAACTACAACCAAACTGCTGAAAAAGGGAAAAATAATTACTTAGTTTTTCACTTCCTTTTCACTGAGTGCTTCTGCATTTTGCTTTTTGATAAATGAATAGTGTAATATGACATATGTAGTTGTTATTGTATGTTAATAATTTTAGAACCAGCTAAGACCCATGTAGTTTTTATTAAGTCCTGATACATGAAACCTCAGAAAGGAAGTACTTTGTTTTCCACATGACCGTAAAAGGGAAGTCTTTTAAAGGGTAAAACTGAGGGGATATAAGCCATAGTGGCAACTTACAAAGAGGACTGATACAAGAATCTTTAGCCTAACTTGGTATAACGACTGGAACATTTTAGAAAAAGCTTACTTGGCTCTGTTCAACACTAAATAATTTAAAAGGTAAAAACATTAACCTCTTAGCTCTACTGTTTGTCTGTAAATAACAATATTCCAGTAACTCACTGCTACTAGCATCAAAACCCCACAACTTTCAGTTTTTTACTTTATTTTTTACAATTACACAGTAAATATATAACAATTTAATTTACTATAACACTTTACTGTTTGGTGGTAGTAACATTTTGGTACCCGTGGACAGGACCAGGCAAGCTGTTTCCCTTTGCTTACAGTCTTTGTGCTAAGCTACGCTAACTTGTTAGCTATCTTGGCTATAGGTTTATATTTAATGTATCTGTATCACATCAGTGGTAATAGTCTTATAGCTCTGTTCAGAAAAACAAATAAGAAAATTTCCCAAATGTTAAAATATTCAATTTATTCAAAAATTATGTGACAATTTCTGAATGTGTTTGAAGTGAACCCTACATGAAAAGTTCAAGCAGCGTTTAGCAATATGCCATAAAAATATTTTATCGGATGATCCATGGGTGCTTGTAGTGGTAGTATATACACAGTATATCATAAGCTCTTAACCGTCAGAAGAAATAACCTCTAAGATGTCATTTGAAGAAAGTCAGATCAATACACACTGAGACAGGCCCTCGGTTGAATGACGATGAATGGTGCTTTCAAACATCATTACCTGAAGACTTAAAATGTTGAAACATTCAAACTCTAAATCTTATTTCCATTCACTTGCCAAATTGTTGGGATTTTGGGCACATTGTCACTGTTAACAAAAACTGGCAGCTGTTCAAAACAATGTTGCAAGGACTCAACTTTCCAAAATGTAAAATCGATCCAAGATTTTTCTGCTAATAGATTCTATCCACATAGTTTTGCCTTGATTGCTCAATTCTGGCTTCTCTTTTTGCTGCTCCAAAACAAGCGGCACCAATGGATCATCTACAAAGAAAAGTGACAAAGCGATTCAACGAAAGCAAATAACTTCAACCTCCTGTGTTGCTCATTATGTTAATTCTCTGTCTCCTCTGTTTCTTTTAGTGCAAGCCTCCGGATCAAGTTGCAGCACGAGAACTTTTGGGTGTAATTTACATGACTGATGTGCAGAATTTTAAGCTGTAAGACGAGGCATAATGCTTATTAAGTTGTTTATTTTGGAACTGTTTTGTAGATCCAGCATACTTTAAATAGGGTTTCAAGCAGGTGAGCTGGCAGGAAAAATAGATGCAAATATCCCTACAGTGGTTGCTTCTGGTTACTAGAGGGGCACCACAGAGGAACCAGGGGAGACAGGGAGAGAAAAGGGTGGACACAGAATCATGCAAACATCACACACACGTTCACATACATACGATAACTCACATTAAACAGACGAGCAGGTATGCAAACACACACGCACACGCATACACTCCCTCCATTCAACCCCTCCAATGTAGCATGCAGCATCTCAGTGGGAAAGAGACAGACAAGAGCAAATGGACATACTGTAGAAATTGGCCATGACGGAGTTTTGACAGCGGTCCCCCGTATAGTCATTGGGACACCTGATGGAGGGAAAACGAGACACAGAGGGAGGGGAAGGAAGGTTAAAGTTACAGCGGG
This sequence comes from Maylandia zebra, assembly GCF_041146795.1. Classification (NCBI taxonomy): domain Eukaryota; kingdom Metazoa; phylum Chordata; class Actinopteri; order Cichliformes; family Cichlidae; genus Maylandia; species Maylandia zebra. The sequence goes on from NC_135168.1 coordinate 31,737,335, forward strand.
AAGAGAGAGGATAAAACAGGAGGAAAGAGAGGAGGAGGAAGACACAAGGACAGATAGATAAGAGGGGGAGAGAGGAAGGGAAGGAGGGAGACGTAGGAGAGGAGAGAGATGAGGGATTAGAAACATCACAATCCACCAAGTACAGAAAGAGAGAAAGAGAGAGACAGAGAGAGAGAGAGATGACCTGCATACTGTGACATCACCGCCATCAATATGACATCACTGCTACAGTTCAGACATCATCACAGTCGTGGGGGTTGTGTGATGGTGGTGCAGGAGATAGGAGGGGTCAAACGCACAGCCGTTAGCCTCCAACCCCTCTCACACACAAACACAGGTGTAGACAACACCCACAAAATGCATACATGAACAACTGCTTTATGGACTCCCACTCGTTGTACTGGAGAAATGTATTAAAACAATTTATTAACCATTATATAATATGCAAACATATTAACAAAACACAGCAGTCATGAACCTGATTGTGTCCAAACCTGTAAGTTTACAGTGGTCTCCACTCAAGACCGATGCAGGATCTATATGTTAGCCAGCAGATATAATTCTGGGCTGTTTTTACACATATAAACAAGAAAGTGAGTTGTTTGAAAAAATGCAGGAGGATGATATGATGTAATCGGATGCTAATCTGTGAAATCCCTGTTAGTGGAACACGTTTTATCATTTATCATGCTGAGCTCTTTTCAATAAATGCTCTACCCAGAGGAGGAGCTAGCATGTAAACGTCTGTGATTTTGTGCCTCACTTTACTCTTTGCCTTTCTGATCATGGTCATTTTGATGTTTGGTCCGCCATGTTTTTCTCGTCAATTACATTTTAGTTTTTTTGGTAAAGAGGATGCAAACACAGTGACTGTACCCTGAGCATACATAGGTAGCAGATGCAGAGCTAAAGACTCCAAAGTTAGCTACAGTTTACCTTTTTTGTTAAAAGAGAGTTCTTCCTTCCCTCTTTTGCCAAGTGCTTGCACATACTGGATCGTCTGGCTGCTGGGCTTTTCTCTCTTGCTAATATTGTCGCATCTTTACCTTGCAATACAAAGTGCTTTGAGGCAACTGTTACTTTATTTTTAATTATTTTTGGTGAATTCAGCTGATTTCAGTGCTGGCTGGATGATCTTTCGAGCAAGGGAAAGATTGTTTTCAGTGATTAATTCAGTGTTTTCCTAAAAAATTAGTCCTGTCAGGCGCTAACGCGTTAACAAGCTAAAGGCGCTAACGTATTAGCACCGTACCGCCCCTCGCATGGGGCAATCTGCGCTAAATTGCTAATGGAGATTTGCCGCGTTAATGCGGTTATGGCGCTAATGTAATTTTAATGAGATTAACGCTGACAGCACTAGTAAAAATTTGTGGGAAGAGAAATTATAACTGCACTCAGGTAGCTTAGCTGAGCTAACCAGCTAACACAATAAAATGTGACATAATGATGGCCGTTAATCACTAAGATACTTTTTTACAGAATAACTAATACACACACACACACACACACACACACACACACACACACACACACACACACACACACACACATATAACACACACATCTCCTGCCTCAAATGTATTAATGAGTGTAATATAAGTAATGCATAGCCAACACAAAGGTTAGACTCCAAACCAAAATAAAGAGCTGAAAGATACGAAAAATGCTCTAAAAGGCAAAGGTTAGCTGCAGGACAGTAATTCTCTTTGGGTGCGTCTCTACAGCGGCTGGAAAGGCAGGCCTCCCTGTTTGAGTCATGCTGGTCGTTAGTCATGCATTTTCCATTAAATGCAGTGTCCCTGCTCTGTGTAATGCGATGTTTAAATGTACTCCATAAATAAATCATAAAGAAACGAGGACCTGTAATCATGGCACACGCTTAAAACCAAAGCATTTTCCACAAGTCTAAAAAATGAAAGAGCGCGCAGACAGAGAGAGACAGCCTTCCACAGTGTGTGAGCATGAAAATGGGTGGAATAGGTTTTGGTATTTCTTGGGCATAAATAACAGCAACAGTTTACATGCAGCTGCAGAATGTGGTGTTTAGTTTCTGGATGGGTGGCGAGCTGTCAGCAATACCACGAGCTAAACGTGATTCATATTCTGGCATCAGCCATCAAACTCACAACACTGAAACTGCAGCTCCTCGCTGCATCACAGCAACTAGAAAATTGACGCATGCCAGTTATTGGTAATTTGGAGGCTAAATATTGATTTTGACATTCTTATATTAATCTTCATTCACTCACTAAAACACTACAGGACCCCAATTTTAAATAATGCCTTTCTGAAAATTTAAAAAAAATCTCTGTAAGAGTGCTTCAAATCCAGAAATGTCTTAAATTGTGTGTTATAATGGTGTCGAGGCTTTTACCCAGCTGGAAATAATTGATGTAATCTCTTTATTGCTGTAATTGATAGTAGATCAGCTTTTACTGCAGTCAAATGAAAAATAGACATGTTATAGAATATCTTATTCAGCTGCAGTGCACATATGCTGTAGATGGATCATAACAATTGACCACAGTTTTATGATATCATGGGTGTGGCCCCATTACAGTTATTATAGGATGAAAGAAGCTCTCTGGCGATTTCACCCAGGCCCCAGTAATGACCACACTGTATTTATTACAGTGGTCAACCAATTTATCCAGTTTGAAACGCAAGAAGCCTCGTCTTCCCCTCATGCACACACTGTCCGTATAACTGACTGGGTATCCTTTTCTCCTCTTTCTCACCACTAAAGAGACAACTTGCATTTTGAATCAATTACAGCAAAAACCCTCAGTAGAGCCCACTCAGCAATTTCCCAGAGAGATATAAATAGAGCAGAGAGAGAGAGAGAGAGTGGTGGGAGACACTGGGTGCAGATGCAGCCCTATGCCGGCAAAGCTTTTACTGTATATCATCTCTTTTCTATTTCTTTGCACCCGTTTTACCCTTTGCATTCCTATTTTTTCCACTCTGTACTGTTCTTTCAGCCCCCAGATCAAGTGGAAAGGAAAGGGGGAAAAAAGCTAACACACCTTTTGTTCCAACCATCTGAATGAATGTGGTTATATTCATTATTCAAAGGGCTCATCAAATTTAACAGAAGAACCACGGACAGTTATGGGCAAAACGTTCACAAGCCTGACCTCATGGCATTTGTAGATTAGATTAGTTTAGATTAAATTATCTTTACTGATTCATGAGGGGAATATCGGCATTTTCCACCTATAGCTGTGAATACACGACATACTGTTCTATGCCAGCATTCAGACTGTAGTTTAGCAAGTTCACATTAATCAAAGCAGGGATCTGCAGCTTTACACAGAAAACCAGAGGCACACCGAGGTTTAACTTGCCCACAGCTTGGTGGGGGAATGTTTGCCTATGCTCATCTTTAATTTACCCTCCATACTTTAAGCCAGGGTGCCTTTCTGTATGTGCTGTCCTCCACTTTAACCTACAGACTCCATTTTGCAATACAGCATTACTTTCTCCTTCAGGGAAGAGGAGATTACAGGTTCCTGTGGTCGGCACAAAAAGAATTTTAGAGATGTTAACAGTTCTTGCTGCCTGGCTATGTTTTGCAGTGGGTAGATTTGAAGCTGTCGTGCAGATTCAAGAGTGTTGTTATGCGTGTGTCTGTGAAGCCGGGTGGTGGTCTACATATCTCTGAGGTGAACAAGCAGCACAGACACCTGCAGACAGCAGTCTTATTTACATCCTGTTATCCAATGGCCTTAACAGACAGGCCAACAAAGGATGACAAAGCTGAGAAGCTACAGTAATTCTCTGGAAAACGCTGGCTAGTCTACTGCTACTTTACTGCTAGCTTGCTGTGTCTTCTTTAAATATGCAGTGTGTTGTATGCAGTGCAATCATGCACACGCGGTTGTGCAATCCTGCACATTTTGCATCGCTAAACTGCTATACGCAGCTCCTAATGTCTATATGAACCCTCTCAAACAAAGTTTTCTGCTTGTCAGCACCATGAAAAAAACGTTCTGATTTATCCTTCAGCGATGACCCAAAGGTATATCAGATGAGAGGCAGAGAGCGAGTGGAGGGGGAATATTGGGAGAAAAAGAGAGTGAGAGAAAGAGAGAGATGGAAATGTAAAAACAAAGAGACAAAAAAAATGGAGACCTGAAACAGACACCTCTGGAGCTAAGGATGGATTTCTAGCCGAGACATCCTATTGTACAGAAAGCATAAAAACAAAGCTTCTGACCATGCATGACTATACACGCCATCTGTTAGCCACACCGTCAGAGGAAATGTTTGTTACACATCTACAAAATGACCCAACATGTATGCCAGTTTAGAACGGAAAGACTAAAACCTCTAGTTCAGAAAACCGGTTATTATGAAGTCAACTTAGGCGACTTCGATATCTGCTTTTAGGAGTTTATCGAGAAATTGTATTATCTGAACTGGTGGCATGACCAGCTACTACTCCATTTAACAGCTCTCCAGTATATATAATGACTACTTTTAACAGTGTATCCATTGGGTTAAATTGTGCTTGTTTAGCCATACTACTAGCTAAAATCAAAATTGTTGATTTATACTTTTTATCAAGCTACTTCAACCTTTGATACAAATGTTTCAATTCCAACTGCTAGAAATACTTTCAGCTAAATATTTCCCACTTTTTAGCTAGCTATTTCAACTGTGTCCATTCTGTTTTGACAAGTATTGTGCTTGTTTATCTATACTGTTATATAATATAATATAATAATATAACAATACTTAAAGTTTCATTTTCATCTGCTTTCCATATTTTTAGATAATTATTCTAACTTTTTATTCTTAATTTAAGATAGCTATTTCAATTGTTTATCTACTGTATTGCATGAAGCTTCTTGCCTGTTTGCATCCATCTTTTAAATTACTTGTGGCCACAGTTTGCTACTGCCTCTGGAAGCAGCCTTAACTCAGTTGACTTCAAATTACTGGAGTCTCTATGGCAATGCCTACGTCCCATTAACAAAGGTTGTAGCTGGGCAAGCTGAGAAACCAGGAAGTTTTTTTTGCGCATGCGCAATGTTGATAACCTCTGAAACTGAGGCAGCTGCTGGCTTTGCTTTCACTGCTCTGAGATCAGTGCTCATCTGCACATGGTATGGAAACATAGCTAGCACTAGAAAGTAAACAAGCCCTCTATGATTTATCATTGTAACAGACAAGTTTCCTTTTAATAACCAACTTGACCATGATGTGTTATGAGGAGCAAGCTTTTAATAACTTCTTTAGCATGTTAGCAAGGAAATGATTAATGAAAGGTAGGATATCTGGTTTATTGTCAGGGTAATTGGCTCTGCTTGCTTGTCTAGCACGCCACTGGTGCATGTTGATCGGTACTGAATCACTGAATCATGCTTATTATTAATCTCTGGCTCTCTTCCACAACATGTCTTTATCCCGTCTTCCTTCTCTCACCCCAACTGGTCGCAGCAGATGGCCCCTACCTGAGCCTGGTTCTGCCGGAGGTTTCTTCCTGTTAAAAGGGAGTTTTTCCTTCCCACTGTCACCAAAGAGCTTGCTCATTGAGAATCATGTGAGATTGTTGGGTTTTTCTCTGTGTGCGTTACTGTAGGGTCTACCTTACAATATAAAGCGCCTTGAGGTGACTATTGTTGTGATTTGGCGCTGTATAAATAAAAGGGAATTGGATTAAACTGAAGTACTGCCAGCTAAAATTGTTTAAAACTGTTTACCTTCCCGGCTAGCTCTTGTAGTTGTCAGCTACATCCTATTAGCTATTTATTTATTTTTTACTCATAGCCTTCATATATTTCATCAACTACTTTAAATAATTTTATTTGTTTAGACATTTTTAATGGCTAATGATGTAACTAGATGAGTTTTGTTATTACTTAAGTTTATTGCTTTTTAATTTTTTGTTGCGTCATTATTGCCTACCGTTTATCCTTTAACTTCTAAGTCTTCAGCTCAAACGTGTTTATCTCCACTTTTTTCTTTAGTGAAAAAAGTGATTAAAGAACTGAACTTCGTGATTAGTTAATCTAATTTTTCCATGTACCCCCTGGCTACTAAAATATACCCCATGAGGTACTTAGCGCTTTGATTGGGAATGACTACAGGGAGTGCAGAATTATTAGGCAAATGAGTATTTTGTCCACATCATCCTCTTCATGCATGTTGTCTTACTCCAAGCTGTATAGGCTCGAAAGCCTACTACCAATTAAGCATATTAGATGATGTGCATCTCTGTAATGAGAAGGGGTGTGGTCTAATGACATCAACACCCTATATCAGGTGTGCATAATTATTAGGCAACGTCCTTTCCTTTGGCAAAATGGGTCAAAAGAAGGACTTGACAGGCTCAGAAAAGTCAAAAATAGTGAGATATCTTGCAGAGGGATGCAGCAGTCTCAAAATTGCAAAGCTTCTGAAGCGTGATCATCGAACAATCAAGTGTTTCATTCAAAATAGTCAACAGGGTCGCAAGAAGCGTGTGGAAAAACCAAGGCGCAAAATAACTGCCCATGAACTGAGAAAAGTCAAGCGTGCAGCTGCCAAGATGCCACTTGCCACCAGTTTGGCCATATTTCAGAGCTGCAACATCACTGGAGTGCCCAAAAGCACAAGGTGTGCAATACTCAGAGACATGGCCAAGGTAAGAAAGGCTGAAAGACGACCACCACTGAACAAGACACACAAGCTGAAACGTCAAGACTGGGCCAAGAAATATCTCAAGACTGATTTTTCTAAGGTTTTATGGACCGATGAAATGAGAGTGAGTCTTGATGGGCCAGATGGATGGGCCCGTGGCTGGATTGGTAAAGGGCAGAGAGCTCCAGTCCGACTCAGACGCCAGTAAGGTGGAGGTGGAGTACTGGTTTGGGCTGGTATCATCAAAGATGAGCTTGTGGGGCCTTTTCGGGTTGAGGATGGAGTCAAGCTCAACTCCCAGTCCTACTGCCAGTTTCTGGAAGACACCTTCTTCAAGCAGTGGTACAGGAAGAAGTCTGCATCCTTCAAGAAAAACATGATTTTCATGCAGGACAATGCTCCATCACACGCGTCCAAGTACTCCACAGCATGGCTGGCAAGAAAGGGTATAAAAGAAGAAAAACTAATGACATGGCCTCCTTGTTCACCTGATCTGAACCCCATTGAGAACCTGTGGTCCATCATCAAATGTGAGATTTACAAGGAGGGAAAACAGTACACCTCTCTGAACAGTGTCTGGGAGGCTGTGGTTGCTGCTGCACGCAATGTTGATGGTGAACAGATCAAAACACTGACAGAATCCATGGATGGCAGGCTTTTGAGTGTCCTTGCAAAGAAAGGTGGCTATATTGGTCGCTGATTTGTTTTTGTTTTGTTTTTGAATGTCAGAAATGTATATTTGTGAATGTGGAGATGTTATATTGGTGTCACTGGTAAAAATAAATAATTGAAATGGGTATATATTTGTTTTTTGTTAAGTTGCCTAATAATTCTGCACAGTAATAGTCACCTGCACACACAGATATCCCCCTAAAATAGCTAAAACTAAAAACAAACTAAAAACTACTTCCAAAAACATTCAGCTTTGATATTAATGAGTTTTTTGGGTTCATTGAGAACATGGTTGTTGTTCAATAATAAAATTATTCCTCAAAAATACAACTTGCCTAATAATTCTGCACTCCCTGTAGTTTAGATTTGTACAAAGCTTTGGCTGTAAATACAAAGTCTAAAAAACTTACAAACCTTTCTATAAATGAAAAATATATATAAATAAATCCTGCAAGATAATTGCTAGTAGTGCAAGGCCAAGTAACACCTCCGTTATTCTAGTGCAAGGCTCTAAAAGAAAGTGCTACAAGCTGCAAACAGGTATTTACCGTTATACTGTTACTTCCCATCTGCAATCAGTTATGATGATGTCTGCTACAACAGTTTTGCTCTGGAATAAGTTGATATAACACAGCAGTGATTCATCTAAAAATTCAGTTCATGAAAATTTTTGCACTTGCTGTTCTAAACACCTACCAGTCTGGTAGCAGTTTCCTAGGAAAAATCCTCCCACTCACAGGAAGTGATGCATTTATGTTTACAGTTCATTTCAAATAAACACAAGGAAGAAGTGGATCGTTAGCAGTGAAGTTTTTAATCACTGTGGGGCTGTGTCAGTGCAGAAAAGTTATCACTACATTTCACGTCCTCCTTGCCATGATTGTGACCAGTAGTTTGTCACACAGCTTGTCCTGTCTCCTACCTACTGGGACAACAGGAAACATGGTGACACAAACAGTGCATAGGAGTAAAATGTGAAGTAAAGGGGGGGAGATAACTGGAATATTAATGTTTGTCAAGCCTGAGTGATTTATATATTACTCACATTATCCCTGTATTGAAGCCAGTACCTGCTAAACATGGTTTCTCTGTGCCTGTCTGTGTGACGTGCTCATATATTTGTTAGGGATCCCACCAGACAATTGTTAAATGTTGGACCCTCCAAAGAAAAGAAAGTCAAATAAACATTAAGAAAATTGACTTTACTGGGATGATGTGCAGTTGGTAGCTTTAGTCATATAAATGCTTATGTGAAACAGCAGCAATTTCCTAATGTTGTAAACCCGCTCAACATTTGGCAATAAAACCCTTTCTGATTCTGATTCTGATTCTCACTGTCAAGTCTTAGAGAATTTTGCCGTACACAAAAGCATGAGAGGACAACATAAAGTGCTAGCTACGTAGGCACGGAGAAACCTGCAGGGAATGCTCTGTGTCAAATGTAGGATAACTTCACTGGGGTGCTAAGCAGACAGAGACAACAACAAAGTAGACAAATAATACACTAAACATGGAAGCATTATATTTCTAGTTTGTTTGTTCCTAAATACAGATAATGTTCTTCTGTGTCTGACGAAAGCTATCAAAGGCACTATAATATATCTTTTTAACAGTTAACCTCCAAACCAAGGGTCAGGCAGGATACAGATTAAAGTTGTGGTTTACAGATTTATCCAGTTCATCTTTCAATAAAAAAAAATATCAGCACACTTAATTGGATGCCAATTTTACCCTCTGCCGTATTTTTTGGACCAAAAGGTGCATTAAGCGACACAGAACGGTCAGATAAGTCAAACTTTACTCAACTCATTCTTCTTTCTTCCTCCACTTCTGTACCATTGATTCATTAATGTTGAATTCTCTGGCAGCTGCTCTATTCCCATGTTGTTGCAGTATATGAATGACTAACCTCGTATTGTGGATGGATTATCTCAGTTGTTCTCCTGACTGAAGTTTGGTCCGTTTACATCCTGCCATGCGATTGCATTTGTCCCTAACCATCAGGAACCCTCATGTTAACTTTTATCGAGTGGGGAAAAAGTTAGCGTTCATCCTCCAGCTTCACTGTGTTTATGTTATGCTAACATAGCTAGATGGACGTTGATTTTCCATGGAGAACAGAGGTCGTGTCAGACCATCTTCTTGGAAAGTGAGAACTAACAATCAGATTATTGCAAAGAAAAAATGTATTTGCATTTGTCTGTGCAAAATAATTTTCTTTGATTAAATGACAACTAACATGGTTCTGTCATCTCTGTGTACACAGAATCGTGTTACTAAAGATTGTTTAAAAATAACAAACACTTGAGCTGTTTACGACCAACCGCAAAATACAGTAGAGATTTACACTACAGTTTGTAAAAAGATTTTATCTTAAATTATTTTCTAACCTCAGCTAAAAATGTCAGCATGATGGCATCTGCTATGTTATTCTAATTGATAAAGAGATAATAAAAACAGTTCATAAACAAGCTTTCTGGTTCCAGAGAATCAAACAAGGATGTCCAGGTGACGTTTAAGAAATTCCCCAAATGGACATCACTGTAATATCTGCAACGCTGGTTCAACTTTTATTTTGAGCTAGACTTTGAAAAAAGGCCTCCCGCTGATTTCAAAATCCCAGGTGACTTCCTTCATAAGTTATTCACAAACTTGGGTGTCCATGAGTCCTGAAATCCGTCATGCCTCTTCTGTCCTCGTTGCTTTGGAGTGCCCTCAGCTTGCAAATTGTTTCATGGTAACATGCCAACAGAGTGACCGACAATAGAGACAGCTGCTAATATACAATGTCAGCAAGATGTCCTCTTCAACTTTTCAAGCCAGTTTAATTCTTCTGAGCAAGGCTGGGCTTAGAAACATCATTAAATCCCAAAGGGCTTCAAGTGGACTGCTATGTAGGCTACGTTGTATGTTGTTACCTAGCATAAATGTGTTTCACAATGCCATTGCACATAACACTGACTGTTTTAAAAAAACTGCAAATACAGTATATGTATAGTATTGACCGTACACTCTATCTATAAACCTTCCATGCGCACAGTCCTCACTCAGCATATTGACTTTTTTTTTTCAAGAAAACCCACTTTTCCCTTGTGACAGAGATGCTAATTGTTTCCACTGGGTTTACTGCCTTATTGCTAACAGCTGAAAATTACTCCACCAGTTTTTCAGTAATTTGCATCTCATCTAAAATAGTCTGGACTCATTATTTTCAGTGTTATATAAATAAATAAAAAATATCCAAAGGCATTTATACATTAGGCGAGGTTTTGTTCAACACCTCTGCTTTTCTTCCCATTTCACAGACAGACCTCGCTCTAAAATGAATTCATCTTGGAGACAAAAGCATTAAGTGAATGGGCACATTAATGTGCAGGTGAAGATCGGTTGCATGTTTTTGGAGCAAATTGGTGAAAAGTGAAGACAAGAAGCCTTCAGACACAGCCGAGCGGTCAGGTGGGCTGCAGGTGGGCTGCAGGTGTGCATGTCGAGCGATCATAACCAAGGAACAGAAGACACGGTGACCAGCAACAATGACATCACAGATAGACAGAGAGAAAGAGAGAGGGACAGAGACTGGGTGGAGAGACAGAGGGAGCTACACAGTGATGGCTGAGAGGACGGGGGACCGACTGAGAAATAAACTTACTTGCAGGACAGCTGGTTAATACCATGTATGAAGTAACAGTCTCCTCCGTTGACGCAGTAGGACTTCTCAGAGTCATTGCAGTGCCGCGCATGACTCACACCTGGAGACAGGGTTGTGGTGGTCACTAGGAGAAACACAGATTGACAGAAAAGACACAGTGCATTACGCTGCAATCCTGCATGCGACGCCACAGTGTACACAGGCATTAGTCACTTTGTTGTGAGCTCCAGCTCTCCATTGGTTTTACAAGTGCAAAGGTCCCCAGGATACTTGTATTTTCTTATTCCAACCTTAAAGCTGAAAAATTAAGATATATTTGCAAGTAATAAAAATAATTATTCTGTTTTTACAACCGCTGCCTCTGCTTTACTTGTCTGCGTTATCCCCAGCCAGCCATGTGAAGAGAACACATGACGACAGTGACCGTAAACAAGGTTTGTGCTCGTATGATCAGACTCCTGCATCAAAAAAATCGGACGTATTTGAGCGATATATCAACACAAACATCAGCACATAGACAGAAGGACAGATAGAAATAAGTTGTTCTCACAGATCTGCACGCTGATTATACTTGTGGCGTTTTCTTGTCCTACTGAGTTTTCAGCCACACAAGTGTAGTTGCCAGAATCTTCCACACGGACACGACTGATCTGCACCTTTGAGTTTTTTCTTGAGCAAAAGGGAAGGAGAGAGGCAGAGACAATGTCAGTTATTATTCTTTCAAAAAGAAAAGCCTTCATCTACTTGTTTTCAGCATACATAAATGTAAAGACAGCTAACTTTGTTTTCTGTTTGGACATGCATTTACTGACCATTTAAAGTACTTTTGACATCAAGTCACATTTATTACAGGCACTACCTCACATCTATGGCAATTTTAGAATGAACAATTAACTTGAATACATGTCTTTGGGAGAAAGCACGTACAAACTCCACACAGACAGACCCCAACAGGGGTCTGAACCAGGAACCTTCTTCTAGTGAGGCAACAGTGCTAACCGCTACACCACCAGGCCTTTGACAATGACTCGGTAGTGTACTATGGGACTCTAAAGTTTTTTTTAGCTGGAAACTAACACTTTAGTAGCCATTGAAAGGAAAAAAGTATTGCTTTTATTAATTTGAGAGCATGTATTAATCAAACTGTACCTTGTGTGCATGTTTTTATTATTTTGTGCAGAGAAAGACTACAGCACTACGGCACACTGGCCCTTCACCCCCAAACTAGCCAGGGGGAACTTGGCCTATGTTATATATGAATGAGGGGATCTCTAAGATACTGACTACTACGGTTTTTCATGTAGGTTAAGCACCCAGTGGTCAACTTGAAAAACAGGACCTCCACTTGCACAGAGAGGATGCTGTTCTGGCAGGTAAAGGGTAGGAAAACTTAGAGCTGGTAGGTTCCATACTGCCTGCAATCAGAAGACGTTTCAAACCTCCATCTTAACCAGGTTTTCTCAGTGCACTAAAAACATCCTATTGTCCCAAACGTCATGTGCTAAAAATTCCTGAGCCCCACATGCAGACGTGTCTCTTGTCATCAATGCAAATCACAAAAGGTGCAGTTGTGTTTGTTGCTTTCAGCTGTTTGTGGGACTCTTTTCTCTGTATTCAACATGCACAGCTTTGTGGTGTTACCTAAAGTCACAGGATCTATTTGTGCATTGTCAAAGATAGAGTGTAGTATGCATGAGTATTACTAATAAAATGAGAGAGCTCAACAGCGAAATTAAGTAAAAATATTCAGCATCATGAAACCAAATATCTGTATATCAACCTTATTTTAACAGAAACAGGTTTTATTTGTTTTATTTGCAGTAAGAACTACTCTACTCTCACTGCTAAAGTGAATCAGCAGTGCCTCTGATTGGCAGAGGTCACTGTTACCACGGAAATGTTTAAACCCCTGGACAACTGGGAGGACGGTGATTGCAGTAAGAAATGCAGCACTTACCACACTGACAGCTAGACTTTACTTTACTGAACAAACTAAAACATATATCAAGACTATGATAATGAAAAAAAAAACATTTGTGGTCGGACATCATTTGTTGTGGAATCTGGGAATTCCAATAGATTACAAGCTGGGTAGATCCTTCATCGTCAAAAGTGATTATATTAATTACATAGTCTTGTACCCTTGCCATTTTTTCCATTTTCTTTTCATTTTTGACCCAAATCAAATCTTTTCATGGCCACAATTCACAGGTTGGCTCGGCTCAAGGCTTTAACCTCCTAGGATCTGGTATCCACATATGAGGACATCACATTTTGGGTTGTCTAGACCAGCGGTCCCCAACCTTTTTAGTGCCACGGATCGGTTTAATATCGGACAATATTTTAACGGACCGGTCTTTAAGGTGTCGCGGATAAATACAACAAAATAAAATGCTACGACCGAGACAAAAACTGTGGTATTTTGTAAATATAATAATAAATGTGAATTCACTGTGTAATTGTGTAACTTTATTAGCAGCGTCCTCCTGAAATGTGCCAACAACATTCAGAGTAACATCCTCCTCTCTGCCCCTTAATGCTCTCTGGTCACTATGGTAACGCATAAATATTTATTTCAAAATAAGACGCACAACTACAACACGGGAAAAGACCCAGGGAAACCGAGTTAATGATAAAAACCCTGAAATCACATAAATTTCACACTCGCGCCTCAACTCTCACAGCCCGGTACCAAACGGCTAACCGCTGGTCAATACTACATTTTGCTCTACAAGGGCCTGATATCCACTTATGAAAACATTACACTGCCACTGTTCTATCAAAATTTAAAACGAATGTCCTCATAGTTGGATATCAGACCCTTGTAGAGCAAAATCAGGTAAAAAGATAATTCTTTGTTTTTGCATTCATCAGGTCCCAATCAGCCCAAATAGGAAAGAGAAATTAAAAATGCATGCCATGAAAGAGTTCAGGTCTTAGGAGGTTAAAGTCGTTATATCGGGATTTTTTGAAATGTCAGTGGAGAAAATGAATGGAAAACTCACTTCCCAAGCGGGGCCCTTAAAAAGTGGGAGGTCACTGTTGAGCTCTAAAAGGTGAAAGATGATTAAATGCTCCATAGAGCAAGAGAAACCTGTCACATCAACTCCAGGCAGAAATATAACATTGAACTCATTCTTATGAGACTATATTAACTTGATGGTTACTCATTGTAGAACAGCGGAGTGATAGCATCAACCAAAACAGCTGTTATAGTACATGTGGATGACAGTTCTTGGTTTTTACATCATACCCTAAGAAAAAATATCTGCTTTGGCACACTCACTTGTTGGTTTTTATTTTGAGGTCTCTGCCTTTCTGAAGCTCGTGTCCATCTTTGTACCAGCGGAAGGAAGGGCTGGGATTCCCCGACGCCTCACACTTCAAGTACAGCTTCTTCCCTTCCATCAGAGATTGGCTGCTAATCATCCGCAACTTAGGAGCAGAGGCTGGCCAGAGAGAGACAAGAGACCAACAGACAGAGGGGCAGAGAAAGGATTGCATTATTGAAATGAATGGCAGGCATTCAATTAATCTATAAATGTAATTATCTGAGTCTGCCTTTTTCCCATAGTGTGTATGTTTCTTTGAGTGTGCGTTCATGTGTGTAACCAATGGAAATCTATAAGTGAAGGTTTAGATGTTGACCTGAGGGAACAGGTCAAAGTTCACATGGCTGAAATTCTCAAAGGAAAAACAAGGACAGACATTATACACAGGTGCATTAGCTCCAAAGCTTAACCTTAACCCAAATCTAATTCTTCAAGCCTAGAACAACCCAAAATGTCTTTGCCTTCCACAAATGTCCTTACTCCAGATGTCTAGAAGTCAAATTAGTCCTTGCACAGACAGATGTGTAAGGATATAGAGAGAGGAAAGGCTCTATGGTAAGGTGGTCTGAATCCTGAAAAGCAAAGACAAACTGAAACCTTGTATCGAGGGAAAAAGTCTTGCCACAGAAACTCTCTGCAGTAGATTTTCACTATAGAGCAAAGTGTGTGTGTGTGTGTGTGTGTGTGTGTGTGTGTGTGTGTGTGTGTGTACGTGTACTTCATCAGTCCCAGGAGTCTTTCACTCTCTCTCTTTTCTCCTTAAAAATTACAACAGACTGCATCACTGACACCAGCGCAGGCAACACAAGCACACAGAAGCTAAAGCAAAGAGACAGCTCAGCACCATCTACTACCATTTATATACACACACAAGCAGTGAAACCCCCCGATTTTACCCCACATGTGCAGACACACTCACACACAGACACAGTGCAGTGATAGGACATGCTTGATCAAATGGAAGACAACTGTTGTATAGGCTCCTCACAGCACTGCTGTATCTTCCATTACTCCTCACATAGGTGCAGTAGATACACTCTAGAGCTTTAGGCATCTATATGAGACTCTGTAAGTCAATATATGATTGTGTACATCCTGTCAGTTGTGCAAACATGATAACTACAATTAGCTGCTGTCATGGTTCTAAGGTTTTATGCTTTTGAATTCATAGTGAACATATTTTGAGTTTGGGGTTCTGATTAAGCTTTACTGTTATTCTGCTGTGTGAAGTTTTCATTTTTGGGTGTGTTGATCATGGCTGTTGAGCAAATTCAATACCTCTTTTGACTTTACGTTTTTCCTGTTAAGTATATTTTCAGTTTTACAATCCTTTGTTTGGGTTGAATAATGAGTTTTATTGATTATAGTTTCCTGTCTCATGTTCATCTCTTTGTGCTAATGTTTTGGTTTCCCTTTGTTTTCCAGTCTGGCATCTTGTTAGTGTGTTAGTGTTCATGCCTGTATTAATTTTCATGGTTATTCCTTGTTTTATTTTGAAGGTTGGTTTTCCTTCTTGCTTTGTGTTAGACTTACTTCCTGCTTTGGGTTTGTGTTAATTACTTATCCTGTGCACCTGTGTTCAGTTCCACTCCTTTATCTACTTCCTAATCAGCTGCCAGTGTATATATAGTCCAACCTTTTAGCCTTTTGTGTATATGTGTATATAGTCTAATCTTCTCCGTGTCCTTTGGTATTATCCCTTCAGTCTTAAGCGTCTTGCTTTTTTTCTTCATATATATATTAGTGCTGTCAGGGTTAATCTGGTTAAAGTAACTTTAACGCCATAACCGCATTAACGTGGTAAATCTCCATTAGCGAGTTAGCACAGATCACCCCGTGCGAGGGGATGCACGGTGCTAACGCGTTAACACGTTGACAGCATGCAGCCCTCACACGGGGCGATTAACGCTGACAGCACAAATTTTTACATTTGTGTTGTTTTGTTCAGCGAGGGGCTGCACGGCACTAACGCGCCAACGAGCTAACCGTGCTAATACGTTGACGCCGTGCAGCCCCACACACGGGGTGATCCGCTAATTTGTTAACGGAGTTTTGCTGCATTAATGCGGTTATGGCGTTAACGTTATTTTAATGAGATTAATGCTGACAGCATTATAGATATACAGTAGATGAAGAATATACACACCAACCAGTCACAGAATACACATTTTCCCTTGTGATCGGAGGTTGCCAGGGGGTTGCTGACCAGTCTCTAGGCCTGTATGACTGCGGCCTGAAGTGGCTGAAAAACGGTAAAACAGGATATAAACTTTCTGTGTCCTCAAGTCTCCGCTCAGGTTCCTGTGACGTAAAGCTAATCAGCGCACAATGAGTGCAGACATCCACATGCCTGTCTATTTTTTGTGACCGTGTGGACTAGCCCGTAGAGAATTTACATTACACTGCACCAACTACGCATGTGCCCAGACAGCAAACTTCAAAGAAGTATAACAGGAATAACTACTCAATCGTCGGGCATCCAGCTGTCCATGTCCGCAACCAAGTATAATCCAGGCTTCTACATGGAATTTGCCAAATGATCCACATGACAAATGAGCTAGCTGATCTACGTGTAAGAAAATCTCGTAAGCGCCCATAAATATTATATCAAAAGTGAATGAAGCCACCATGATATCACCCAGTGCTTTGTAAGGTCCTGTTTGGAAGCTGTGATCTACACATTTTTGCCTCTTGGTGTTTCAAAACTGGGCTTGGTTGATTGCAGCAATTAGCTAGTCAGAAGGCAGGCCTGCCCTATGGCACTCTGGCTTGGTCTTCTTTTTTACTTTAATGTGGGACCAAAATTTACAAAACGGAAATGTTGTCTCAACTGAAACCAAAAACTCATTTGGAAGTTTACCATTAAAAAGAATGTGGGTTTAAGTCAAATCCACATAGCTTTCACCTTTATGTCCAGGTTTTCTGTGTAGTCCATCCACACTCCAAATACTCCAAGATAGTCAAAACTGAGTTGTTTGGCAAAAATAAATACAGAAGACGGCTTGTGATATTTTTTTTTTGTAATTTCATCAAATCTCACGAAAACCAAAGCCCCACTCCAACTAGGAATTACTGTGTATCCAACTTGTGATATGTTTCATTTCTTTAAGCTTTCTTTGTGTCCTAAAGTTAAAAAAAGTTTGTCACACTGTTTATGCTGTAGTTTATTTTATATATTTTATATTTAGCCAGAAATGCCCTCTATACCACCAAATTTATAAAAATTCATCGACTTTTCTTGCTTGAGTAACTTTTACTAAAACCTTAGACACCATCTGTTTAAAAGATGGTGTTGCCCTTTTAAAATATGACTTTCAGTTTTTAGCCAAATGGTTTGGTGCTGAATGCCACAGAGGAAATAGGAAATTACACAGGTGGAAGTCAGTCTAGAAAAAAAAACATACAACCTCTGAATGGATCTGATAAGTAGATCCTCCACGAAGCACCGTCCAAACAGCTTGCAGTTATATAAGTGGGATTCAAGTATGTGTTTGTGACTCAAAAGAGAACAAGCAGGATGCCTACTTACATTTAGTAAGATTTAGTGTTGTCACAGTCTCCGCACACACTGTGGATGTGTAATTCCACGTCATGCCAAAGTAAACCATCCCAGCATCATCACATGCTGTCTCTGTCTCGCTCCATGGCTCCTGGTTTGTAATGAGTAATGCTGAAGAATAGCAGTGTGGACATCTTCAAAATACAAACTTTTGAATACTTCACTTACTATTTTGATATGTTCTCCACGTGCAACTGTCTCAGTAATACGTGGATCCATTGATCATCATCTTTGACTTGCAGGTAATGTCATAGCCAACACTGCATTTACGATGTTAGAGATGCTTGACTTAACGTGTTCACAATAACATCAGGTCAAAGTGTATAATTATCATTCACTGCAGTCGACTGCATTCTTTAGAACATTTTAGCATCTTTCAGCTCACTGTTTTGGTTTAAGCCCCCCAACTGTTCTTGTTCAGTCTCATCATTCTTATCTACAGGCAGCTGTTTTCAAGGAAGAAACAAACAACTGGAAAGGCAGTCAACAAGCTAGCTTTGAATACAGTTGTGCAGGTAACACCTCCAGCTTGGTTATTTGTAAGTGATTACTTGGTTTACTGACGGCTGTACAGTCTACAGTTTGTTGTTATTATCAGCATTGAGTGAACAGTGTCACCTGCATCAGGCTTTTCAGAGTAGATAAATGTATAATAAGAAATTATTATCCTCACTCTGTTTAGTCATTCTAAGTCAAAATCGGGTTATGATTAAAAAGCTTGATGAGTTTCAAGGCCTGAGTTTTGGACTCACAGGGCTTACGTGCACATTCACAGATGGAACAGTATAAATATGACAGAACCCAGGCTGCACATGGAAACCCGACTTGTTCTGCAGTGTGTTCCTGTTTCTTCTCATCACAATAAAAGGTTTTATCTGATAAGGACTGCATGATTACTGCACATAAAACTGCTGGTAGATGTGGTGTTAAACAAAATCTTGCATTAGTTACATAGAGTTACTGGAAGAAAAACTAACTATATTTGTGTAATTATTCATTAAATATAGGAAAAATATATAATCTTTATTTACTATTATTATTTTGATCACACTATGTGTTTCCACATATGGTTGGCAAGCAATAGGTTGCAAGTTCAATTCTAGCCAGAGACATAAATCCCCTTTGGTGTTACATAAAACTGCCAAACCAAGATCCCTGGTGACAAAGGATCACCAAAAGTAGCTGCTTCTACTTTTTTTAAAATTTTATTTTAGTAGTACTGTAAAAGTGACACTAAACCTTTTTTTAAAGTGTGGTACACATGTACCTTACCAGTCAATAATGTAAAATTTGACTTTAATTCAAGCTTTCCTTTATAAATGTATACACTCACACATATACACAGACAAGTCTTGATTTACTGCACCACAAAGACACTCAGCAAGTCGTGTTGTGCTTCTTCACATTCAGCTATAGAATAGCTTCAGGCTGTATTTTTCATGTATCCAGAAGCAAGAATGAAAAGAAATGGTCACGTTTTTCCATCTGTGAATACAGTGGTGTGAAAAAGTGTTTGCCCCCTTCCTGACTTCCCATTTTTTATGTTCGTCACACTTGAGTGTTTCAGATCATCATACAAATATTAGATACAATAATAAACAAAGATGATGCAAGTAAACACACAATGCAGTTTCTAAATGAAGGCGTTTATTATTAATGGGGAAAAAACAAAAACCTACATGGCCCTGAACCTGATAAGTGGTTGGGCCATCCTTGGCAACGCTGTGGAGGAGTTTTGGCCCACTCATCTTCGCAGAACTGCGATTCAGCCACATTAGAGGGTTTTTGAGCATGAAGCACCTTCTTAAGTTCATACCAGAGCATCTCAGTCAGTTTCAGGACAGGACTTTGACTAGGTCACTCCAAAGTCTTCATTTTGTTTCTCTTAAGCCATTAGGAGTTGGACTTGCTGGTGTGTTTTGGATCATTGTCCTGCTGCAGAACCCAAGTGCGCTTCAGCTTGGGGTCACAAGCAGATGGCCGGACAGTCTCCTTCAGGATGTTTTAGTAGACGGCAGAATTCATGGTTCCATTTACCACAGCAAGTCTTCCATGTCCTGAGGCAGCAAAGCAGCCCAAGACCACACTACCACCAAAATATTTTACTGTTGGTATGATGTTCCAGCGTTACTTTTACACCAGATGTAACGGGACACACACACGTTCCAAAAAGTTCGGCTTTTGTCTCATCAGTCCACAGAGTATTTTCCCCAAAGTCTTAGGGGTCATCAAGATGTTTTCTGGCAAAACTGAGACAAGCCTTTATGTTCCTTTTGCTCAGCAGTGGTTTTCATCTTGGAACTCAGCCATGCAGGCTGTTTTTGCCCAGTCTCTTTCTTATGGTGGAGTCATGAACAGTGACCTTAACTCAGGCAAGTGAGGCTTGCAGTCTTTGGATGTTGCTCTAGGTCTTTTGTGACCTCTTGGGTGACTTGTTGTTCCACTCTTGGGGTCATTGTGATTGGCTGGCCACTCCTGAAAACATTTACCACTTTTCCATGTTTTTGCCATTTGTGGATAATGGCTCTGACTGTCCTTGGATCGCGGCATGATGTCTGGCACTTTCATTTGGAAACTGCATTTTGTGTCCACTTGGGTTTTCTTTGTCAAATTTGTCAAGCATTTGAGTGTGACAGACTTACAAAAATAGGACATCGAGAATGGGGCAAACACTTTTCCACACAATTCTATGTAGATAATCAATCTAACATTTTTTTCTAATAGTAACTGTTGAACAAGCAACTTCTTAAGGGAAGGTACTGCAACATCGTCTTTATCTTACTTTTCTTAGAGCTTTTTAAACTTCTGTTTCTGTCTGTCTTAAATATACTGTATCATTTAAAGTGTCACACATGATTACCTCAATTTTAAATAGGCCTGTTTTAGGTTATTGGTATGAGCTAAAGTAAAACCTTCCCTGTAACTTATGTTACTAGGATGCTTTATTATGTCTGCAAAAATGCATAAAAAGGCTCTGGTCATGACAAATTGTTTTCTATAAGGCACTGAGCAGCCTGGTTGCTGTTTTTGTCCTGCTTTTTGCTCTGGATATTTTGCAGGAGACGATGCGGAAATCAAGGGAGCTGTAATCTAATGACAATGTACCACATGTGGAAAAGAGATGAGATTTCATTGTGGGAGGGGCGACATTAGGCCAATTCCACCAGTACGAATCTGACATTTAGTTTCACAATGACAAAATACCTCTGAGAATAATAATCTTTGTTTGTATTGCACTTTTCAAAAGCAAGTTACAAAGTGCTTCACAGTCAGTAAATACATTAGAAATAATCAAGAGTAAATTAACTAGAAATGCCACAAAACAACAGAAAGAAAACACAGTGGGAGGACACAAATAATGCAGCACGATGTCTAAAAAAAGTCTTGCAAATATACTGATTTTCCTTTCACTGTTAAGAGCTCATACTAAAGTCTGGAGGAGTCAAGGTGTTGCACTACAGCACTACAGATTTACTCCACACGCGCCGCAGTTTTTTACATGTATCATTTCACTGTGGCAAGGCAGCTCTGGAAAAAAACAGACAGAAAAGATGACTGTGACTTCTCACAAACCACAGAGTTCATTTGAAATATGTGTGGGAGAAACGGGAGTGAGGTGTTAAAATGAAATTTAGGTCTCTGCAGATTTGAATATTTTTCTAAAGCTTGGCAATACGCACATGCGAGTAGGAGGTTAAGACACACAGGAGGAGAAGGAGAGGACAGCCAGTTTGTCCATACATCCGGTGTTAAATAACAGTCAATCCTTCTGTCAGTCTGTTAATCAATCCCTCCAAACTACCTCAAAGTGCTCGGTTCAATCACATTTACCGGAGCACCGCTCAGCTTCCATGCACCGTGTTGTCAGCAGTGTAACATCCTACAAAGTATCGTGTAGAGTACTTGGATTAGCCTTGTAGTCAAACATCCAGTTACTTTTTCAAATAAGAAATCCTGTATCTTTGATGTATGTCCATGTTTCTGTCCCCCGCCGGCTCTTTGACACACTGCTGTGTACTAATGGAATATATCAAGTCCTACAGTTGTGTCAGTCAGGTCAGCTAGCTTGAAGGAAGGGAGGTCAACCTTCACATTCTGGAAGTATAGCCATTATTTTTGTGTGGAGGTGACAATAAGTGTCTGTCAGCTGCTAAGGAGCTCAGCATACATAGCTCAGCAGCCGCACCTTTTAGCTCTGCTAAAGCTATCACTCTGAGGGTTGCTGGTTATGTAGCAGAGGAGGCGCTAATGTCAACTGGCTATGCAATGAGCTAAAGTAAGTACATTCAGAGATCAGTGGGCTACATTTCCTCTGGACAGTATAACAAACATCCATCTTCTTCTGTTTATCCAATTCAGGTCACAGCAGAGGGCTGGAGAGCATTTAAGCTGGCGTAGGGCAAGAGGTGTGATATAACCTGGACAGGCCGTCAGTCTAACACACAGAGAAGGACAACCATTCACATGCATGGGCCATTTAGAAACACCAGTCAACCTAACCCCACTAACTGCAAGTCTCTGGGCAGGAGCCAGAGGAGAACCCACACAGATATGGGGAGATAAACCCAGCAACATGGTGGAGTCAAACCCAGGCCCTTCCTATTATGAGAGAATAGCACTAACCACCATACCACCACATTATCAGAATCAGAATCAGAATACTTTATTGATCCCTGGGGGAAATATTTTTTTTTTGTTACAGTGCTCCATTATAAACCAACATTAACAAGACAGACAATACACTAACTAAGAATAGTACAATATATACTAGGGGTGCAACGATACACAAAATTCACGGTTCGGTTCGGTTCGATACTTTGGTGTCACGGTTCGATATTTTTTCGATACAAAAAAAATGTTCATGCCTTTTTAATTTGTCATTTATTAAAATTATAAATATATATTTTAACTCAAAAATACAGTTTTTAAATTTAACCCTAACCCTTGTGCGTGTTTTTTATTTTGACAGCGAATGCGCACCTGCGGACCACTTATGTGCAGCCCTGGTTATTTAGCTCGTCATATTGCAGCCACAGAAATTATTTTGTCCATGAAACCATAAAGCTGCACCTTCTTTTTGCCTTATAGTCTGATTTGTCATAACTTCTCCGTTTTGTGGTAAGCTTTTCTTTGGCTGTCACTTCTTCACCCTGACCTGTCTTATTTGGCTCAGCAGAACTAAAATATATATCTGTCTGTGAAGGTTCTCAGTCATCCAGGTCATCGTAGTCAAATATATATCCTGCTGCTTTTACACACTCACTCACATAAGCTCACCGATTCTCTGCGCGATCAACCTCTCACATGTTTAAGCTTGCTGCGGGAGATTTCACTTGTCATGTTTGCATAGTAAACTAAGGATTAATAAGACGATGTCAGAGGAATTGGTGCACAAATTATCATCACTCACAGATCAGTGCTGTCGCTCTCTATACACAGTTCTCACGATTGCAAAGTGAAAGCAAAAAAACAAGCGCAAATTCAAACGCGATTTCAATATGTCACATATTGACAGTGGCTCACCGATGCCAATGACATAATTACCCAGCTACATTTCTGAAAGAATGCAAAAGCATTGACATATATTTTTCCTACAATAGCCCGACGGGCAGGGAAGAGATAGATTTTGGTAGCCCGACTGAAAAAATCGCTAGCCCCAGGACGTCAGGCTAGCGATATTGCGAGCCCTGTATCTGATTGAGGAATCACTCATCTTTGGAAAAGAGAGTTTATTACAGAGAAATGTCTCTTTCCAAAATAAAAGCTATACTATCCGCTTCTTCTGGGCTATATTCTCAGCAGCATAAGGAGAATCATGTGCTAACAGCTGTCTAAATGACTCGGCTAAAGTTAGTAGCATGCTTGTTGTTTTTGTCTTTGCACTAGGATGATGTCGGCGTAAATGTGCACTCATATTCGTTGTGTTCCCACCAGTGCTTTCAGGTTAATCTCGTTGAAATGACCTTAACACCACAACACGGCAAATCTCCGTTAACGAGCTACCGCCGATCGCCCCGTGCATGGGGCTAGACGGCCAACACGTTAAATGGTAATATATAGCGCTTTTCCACTTTTCCACTCTTCTGAGCACTCAAAGCGCTTTACACAACTTGTGCATTCACCCATTCACACCCATTCGCACAAGCACAACTGACATTCACACACATTCATACTCCAATGAATGCATCGGAGAGCAATTTCGGGTTAGTATCTTGCCCAAGGATATTTGGCATGCAGACTAGGGGAAGCCGGGAATCAAACCACCAACCTTCCAATCAGTAGATGACCTGCTCTACCACCTGAGCTACAGCCACCCATAACGTGCTAACTGCGCTAACACACTAGTTCCCACCCATGTAATTGAGCATTGCATGGCACATCCAACATACTGTTTTACTTTAGTCCATGACTCGCTTACCTTCAGGGTCATACGTCACATGAAAACCAAAATAATTCCAAACGCCAGATCTGAATGAGGGTGGGGGAGGTGCCCTGCGCTCTTCCTTCTGACTATGCTGTCTGTTTTGAGCGCTCAGTGGATCTGCGCTCGACAGTGCAGCCTAGGCGGAGTAGTCGAACGCAGATTCACTGAGCGCTCAACACAGACAGCATCGTCAGAAGGAAAGTTGATAAAATAAATTACAAATGTTGTATTGTTCGATACATATGCGTACCGAACCGAAAGCACTGTATCGAACGGTTCAATATCGATACGAATATCGTTGCACCCCTAATATATATATATATATATATATATATATATATATATATATATATATACATATATAAATATACATAAGTCACTCATTAATAAATAGCTGGAAAAGAAACATGTGTAGTTGTAGCAGTAACCAGTGTGTTAAGTGGATGCGTTGTACAGGGAGATGGCCACAGGCAGGAAAGATTTCCTGTGTCGTTCAGTGGTGCTTTTCGGTAATCTCAGTCTCTCACTGAACGAGCTCCTGTGACTGACCAGCATGTCATGGAGTGGGTGGGAGGTGTTATCCAACATTGTCTTTATTTTGGACAACATCCGCCTCTCCGACACCACCTTAGGTATGATACACGGAAATTCCAAAAGTGTGTAAATGTTTCTCGGTAGGTGATGATTTTGAAAGAGATAACAAGTTTCTTTTAAACCAGTATTACTCAACACTTGTGGTCTACAAGATGGCCACTGCAAAAGAAAAAAAAGCTTCTACTTGTTGGGAGCTGATGAGAAAAACATTACCAGTCTCACAATATAGCCTAGCAGAGCCTGATACTGGATAAAAAAGGAAACAGCTAATCTTACTTACAGCTTGGTATAATAAAGCTGTAAAATTTAATACAGCAATTTCCCTAACCCTGACCCTAATGTCAGGGTCTGCTTGGATCCGAGCAATCTTCATCAGCAGAGACTGTACACATGACTCTACATCGTCACAATCTTATAGCTGACTTAAGACTACAAGTGCATCAACTATGCATGTGATCTCAAAGCAGACTACAAAACAGCTGAGAACAACTGCTCATCTGTGGTGTCCACAGCTGTTTATGACTGACACCGTGTCCCGGGTTTACCTGGAGCAGGAAGATTAAGTGGCAAAATCTGCCGTCCCTCTAGGTCCTGCTTGAGGCTGGCTCCAAAAGGGAGTCAGTCTCCACATATATGTTAAAAGACACGTTAAAACTGCATATTAACACTCGGGTCTAGTTTTAACCTCTATAAATACTTACTCTCATCATAAAAACTGCATGGAGGGTGAATTTTTTATGTGTCATCCATCTGGTTACTGGTTACAACTGGTGCTTTTACGGCATTTTTAATGGACTGTCTGACTGACAATATTGCCTGCTGTGGTCCAGACTAAACAAGAAGTTTGCGGTTTAGTTTTGGTGAGTGAAATTCTAGTATTTTAGCAACTAATTAGCAGATATATGTGTCTGTACTTTGTACACACATGGTTTATGTTTGCAGCTACTAGCCAAACTTGCTAGCATTAGCTAATAACTTAGCATTCATCCCTTCATCTAAAAATGGTCACTTCACTTTATAGTTAGACCTGATAGATACCTGATAATATGAATTTACAACCTGTTCCCTTAACTTGCTATTTTTATTTAAGTAAAACCCTGCAGGTTAGTTTCAATTTATTGTGCATGGTGTGTAACTTAAATCTGTCAGGTCAATAAAACTTGTTAACTTAAGTTAATTTAAATAGCTTAAATAAATTCTGTGTTACAAGTTGACATAATATATTAGGGGTGCAATGATACACAAAATTCACGGTTTGGTTTGGTTCGATACTTTGGTGTCACGGTTCGATATTTTTTCGATACAAAAAAATGTTCATGCCTTTTTAATTTGTCATTTATTAAAATTATAAATATCTATTTTAACTCAAAAGTACAGTTTTTAAATTTAATGTTGCTGAAACAACAAAATAAAAAATAAAAAAATCTATCTGGTGGTGGTCAGAGGGCCCGGTGGCACCAGTGTCCGGCAGCCTTGCCTCTGTCAGTGCGCCCCAGGGCAGCTATGGCTACAATGTAGCTTACCATTGCCAGTGTGTGAATGTGTGTGTGTGAATGGGTGAATGACTGAATGTAGTGTAAAGCGCTTTGGGGTCCTTAGGGACTGAGTAAAGCGCTATACAAATGCAGGCCATTTACCATTTATCTGAACGAGAAATCACTCATCTTTGGAAAAGAGAGTTTATTATAGAGAAATGGCTCTTCCCAAAATAAAAGCTATACTATACGCTTCTTCTGGGCTATATTCTCAGCAGCATATTAAACATATCAGGTCCCCATAAGGAGAATCATGTACTAACGGCTGTCTAATTGACTCGGGTAACGTTTGTAGCATGCGTGTTTGTTGTTTTTGTCAGCTTCCACTTGTCTTTGCACTAGGATGATGTCGGCGTAAATGTGCAGTCATATTCGTGCTGTCATGTTGCAACGAGCTTAGCTTCTGTCTTGCTAGCTTGCGCTGTGCTCAGTGGATCTGCACTCGACAGTGCAGCCTAAGCAGAGTAGTCGGACGCAGATCCACTGAGCGCTCAACACAGACAGCATCGTCAGAAGAAAAGTTGATAAAATAAATAAAACATTTTGTATTGTTCGATACATATGCGTACCGAACCGAAAGCACTGTATCGAACGGTTCAATATCGATACGAGTATTGTTGCACCCCTATAATATATATATAATTACATATAATTAAGTTGTTCCAGCAGTTATCTTTTTTCAGTG
Source organism: Maylandia zebra (assembly GCF_041146795.1). NCBI lineage: Eukaryota > Metazoa > Chordata > Actinopteri > Cichliformes > Cichlidae > Maylandia > Maylandia zebra. Next base: position 31,764,412 of record NC_135168.1, read on the forward strand.
AATGAGTGTTCAATAGGTGTTCAAAGTCAAAATAAAAAAACTACCGTAATTTTAGGTTACAGTTCTTATGGCAGTTCTTAAATATTGAAACGGCCAGTGGTGACTTGAAGGATAAAAACATGTTTTATTTTTTAATATTTAACCAGAGCAACAAACGTTCCTTCATCCTAATCAAGGCTTCTTCTTTTTTTCTTTTCTTTTTAGCAGGCTCAAGTTAAACATAGTTACACGTGGGACTCAAAGTCGTATCTTTTGTATGCCAATCACAAGAACGTGACACTTTCTTGCCTGGAAAAACTGCCAGCAAACATCACTCAGGCAGCAGTTTGTTTCCTTCCTCCTACGTTACAAATTAGTCATATAAAAACTAAATTTCTAGGAGAGAAGACTGAAGCAGAAGAGACATTTTTTTAAGCTTGTATTTCCTCCTGTACGATTGCTCACCCCAGCTCCAGGATAGCGAGTCTACTTAGAATCAGCTGCAACATTTCCTGCTATTAAATTCTATTGTACTTCAAAGAGTACCTGCACAAAGGAGTCACAGCTGCATTTAACTTTATTAGCAACATTTCAAGCAACTGCTGTTTTTCCTCAGCCAGATAACCCATGGGAAGGAAATGAGAGCTATTTATAGCCAATGACATCATAATTATCTAATCACATCAATGTATGTTACCTATATCTGCCGTATACATGCATGCAATTACATTTCAATGGCATCTACATTTGACCTTGAATCTAATTCAGGCAGTTATTTTAAAAACAATATTTTCTTTAAAAAATATCCAGCTGGATACAATAATCAGTCATTAGTTTCAAATCCAAACCCACACCACAATAAAGAAAATATCTGCTACTATTCAGAGAAGCAAAATGATCTGGTCTGGACACTGCTGACACATATTTCTACTTGCGTACTTTCTACCATGTAACTCCTGGCCTGTTTTTCAAGATGCATATAGCTGCTGCAGCTCCACCTAACATATATGGCCGGTCACCTGGCGAGTCTGTGTGGCTTTATGTGGAGCTAAGTGAGGAAATGAGTCATGGAGTTTGGCCTGGAGCAGCAATTAGAGGTGAGCTTGGTTACCAATGAGCTCGTCCCTCTGTGGGACGCTCATCTTGGGCAACGCTGAGGTTTTGTCATCCAGAGAATGCTAGCTAAAAAACCAGAAAGAAATCACCCTTCATGGAGGTGACATCCACATTTATGACTGTGACGGTGTTGGTTTCACTGAATTATCATAAATTCCCTTTACGATTTTTAACCCATTTTAAAGCATTTATGGTAATCCTTCGAGTCGCTCTGGGCACTCAAACATGCTTTTGGAGTTTGTCCTTCAAAACAGCTGACAAACCGAAGCTGGATCCAGTGAATATGAGCAATACTGCAGAAAATTTAAAATGTTCTTATGTGTGATTATTGAAGGGTGATTTTAAAGAGCTACGAGTGCAATAACTTGAAAGTAAATTCAAAGAATACCGCTTGATACAATTTGTTTTTATTGTGCTGATGAGGGTTTATTCTCTTATGTTTGAATGGCTGCTCATGTAAAGCTTGCCTCAAACTCTACCACTACTTGATGATCAAAAACCCCGTCCCCAACGCTGAGGCAGAGGACTGAACTAAAAAAGGTTGTCCATTAAGCCTTAAAAATCGCTCTCTATGCCAGAAACAAATTTAACAGATCATCTGTCTAACATCTGACTGTACCCTATAGGTGTGATCAAGTAATTCAGTTAATATTTCTATCCTGCCTCATTGGCTAGACCTTCATTTTCACTGCATTAATTACCAAAAACACATGTAAGACAGCGCAAAGGGGACACTAGACACTTCCTAGAAACACCCGAGACTTCCCAGTGTGTTATTTCAGAGATTAGATCTTCATTAAAAAATGCAACTCTTTAAAAACAAACCACTGAAAGAAGAAATAGACACATCAGAAAGACTTGGATCACCTGGATGAACTTGAAGATGGTTGGTGTTGGAGATAGTTTCGAGGGTAGACACATGCAAACACTGAAGAGTGGTTATTATCAGTTATAACCCATGAACCTATCATTGGCTGTTGTTTAAATACTTCAGTGTGCCAGAGCTTCCACTGTAGCCGGGAAAAATCAAGGCCAGTGCCTCATATTTCACATGCTGATCTATATTTATAAACCCAGATACATTTAAAAGAAAAGGTTTAAAAAAAGATAAAAGCTGATGTTTTCAGAAATGCATATGCACCAACCCTCCTTTGTTCTCCATATTGTTTACCTGCATTCAACCAAAGCCTGCTCAAACACGATTGGTCAATACCACCATCTCACGTGGCATATGAGCAAGGAAGCTTCTAGTAGCAAAAATCTCGTCTGTGTCTTGTTGTTTGTCCCGTCTCCCTGCCCTCACCCAGCAGATGGCCGCCCCTCCCTGAGCCTGGTTCTGCTAAAGACTTCCTGTTAAAGGGGAGTTTTTTCTTCCCACTGTTACCAAGTGCTTACTCATAGGGAGGGTCATGTTGGGGTTTTCGCTGCAATATTATAGGGACTTTACCTTAAAGCAAAGATTTGGTGCTATATTAATTATATGAGTTGATATAAACTGAAATTGAATTGATCTGTCCCCTAATTGCAGATTCTGCATATTCATATGCAGATATGTTTTCATAAACACTAAGACATTGCCGATAAAAGTCCATAATGCACTAAGATGTAGAAATCATTTCTGACTGTGTCTTTGTGAGTTTTTACCTGTAAAATTATCAGTGAACAGACTGTAAAACACCCAACTGAGCTAATAAATCCTGTGGGTCCCGTCAGATCCTCCTCCAAGATCTTGCCTATTTTTGGCAGCAGTGCTTCCTAACAACCACTGAAAAAAAAACCCTGTGGATGAAACTGAAGTAAAATCCAAATGGAGTTTGTTTGGTGATGTTAGCTTAGAAGTTGAATGGCAGTTTGATAAAGAATTATTCTTGAGCATTAACAAAAGCTAAGCCCGCACAACAGCTATGCACAAAAAGACAGAGTGATTCTGAAATTCATGTGCACGAACACAATTAGAGCAGATTCACACATCTCACACAGCACAGGCACCGAGCAGGCCATAACAAGTCTAATTCTGCAGCTGCAATTTACACACTGACACAGAAAGTTTCCACATCTCTCTGCATATATGTGCATACGTAATGCTCAGCACTGATGGATACGTGTGATTGGGTGTGTGTGTGTGCACGCGTGCTCTTAGTTGCTGACCCAAGCCTTCTGTATCACTGAGTGATGGGAGAATTCCTCAGTGTGAGTGTGGAGGGGTGGTAGTGGTACTCAGGGGGGAGCACAAACGGACAGCAGAGCCTGGCCAATAGCCTGTGACCGGCCCACTCGGCTGTCCAATCACATGTGACACCGCTCCAATCAGCCGTCCATCATGAGGTCCTTCTTTCAAGGTCAGCTGATGCTCTCCCTCTCTCCCTCCCTCTGTCCGTTCAGAGAAGCAGGCATCAACAAAATTGATCTAATTTCTCACTAAGCATGATCCAATAACAAAGAGTGATATGGAAGCCAAACCAATTAGGTGTGTTCGCAGGCAGGTATGGCACCCTGGGAAGTCATGGCCAGCAACATGACTGCACACATGGGCTGCATGTGTGTGTTTGTGTGTAGGTGTGTGTAGGTGTGTGTGTGTGTCACCTGATGAGATGGTGAGGGAAGACACAGAGCACATTCATAAAATGACATGTGGAGAGGAAGCTGATGCGTGTGTGCTCGTGTGTTCATGTACAAAAGAGAGAAGCTCCTTCTATCTCATTCTCAGATCAGTGTGATTTCTGCAGCGCACAGCTGTCACCATGGAAACCAGAGAGGGAGCAGGAGAGAGAGAGAGAGGAGGTTAGGCAGAAAGAAAGAAGAAAATAAGATTGAGTAAGAGTAGGAGAGAGAGAATGTGTGTTTGAGGGAGAGCGAGAAAAAAAGGAGGTGGTTGTTGAATGATAGCAGCCACAACAGGCCTCTATGCAGCTGGCTAACCTCTGCACAGCGGCAACGCCAAAGCCAACCTGTGTGTGTGTTTTTGTGTGTGGGCTCTTGCCTGTCACGTGCACATTTAATGACAAAAATGATTCTGAGTTGGATGTGCGCGCATGGTTAGCGAGAACGATTGTTGATAAATCATAGTCTTCCTCGCCTTTCAGCCCGTTTTTTTTGCCATGATGTTCATTTTGTCACATGAACATCATGCTTACGCACACACGCTGACTTGACCTTGCCTGTTATCTCTGGTGGTGGTGTTTATTGTTCTGTTGACTGCAGCGAGATCTGTTTAGGTATAAATACACCCTTCAGATTCAACAGAAATCAGGATATTTTTCCCCCCACAAACACAGACAGTAACACAGAGAGATGGAGGGAGAAGGAGAGCGAGGCTGTCTTCTGCTCTAGATGTACAGTCAAGCCTTTTGTAAGAGATGGAAAGAGAAGAGTGGGTGTGAGAAAGCCAGGGAGAAGGAGAGGAAGATTCAGGGAGAAGGTTTGACTGAGAGGACCAAAGAAAATGAAGGAGATAGATAGATAGATAGATAGATAGATAGATAGATAGATAGATAGATAGATAGATAGATAGATAGATAGATAGATAGATAGATAGATAGATAGATAGATAGAGTTTATAATGAATAGTTAATGAAGGGCTCGCGGGCAGAACGGTGGGGAAAAGCTATTCTCTCCTTTCTTCTCCTCCTCTTTTTCTCTGGGTTAGGAGTCGTGTGCAAGTCATTCTGCTCCCCACCTGTCCTCAATTTATCTTTCCTCCCATTTCCTTTTTTCCCTCCCCAAACACTTTCTATTCTTTCTCTCACCTCTCCCCTCTTTTCATCTGTCCATCTTCCCCTCCCCTCTCTCGTCCCTCTTCATCCATTCTTGCTCCCTCTTCCCCTCCTCTCCTTCACCCCCTCATCCCACCATTTCTCACCTCTCCTTCCACCCACCAACCAGCCCACCCCATCCACCCCCACTCACACACATCATTAACTGCAGGCTTGTAAAGCGGACTAACAGACACAATTCTCCTGATAAAGGGATTGAAGCATTGATCACATCCATCCTCCATAAGGAGCTAAAGATTCTGTTGAAGAAAGATGTCCTGTCGGCCCCCTCACAGACCAAACATAGCAAACATAAAGGCGAAACAAAGATAGAGAGTTAATTCTCACGGTATACCCCAATTTTCTCTTCTTGCTCCCTTTTCTTCTTTACTTTTTGGTTTATTCTGCAATTTTGTTCCTTACAGCACTGGTTTGCACTGTCACACAGATAGCACACAGCTCTGCTTCATCTGGTGATCAGAAACCCCACTAAGCTCCTGTTACATTCATGAGTGACCGAATGACATAAAATTGGTAATAAGGAAAAAAAGAGGTTAATAGTTATTGTGTGCAGGGACAAAAAGGAACTATAGCTGGTTCAAAACACTACATCCTTACCGAACTGTGAGACCTCCATAAACTCCCCTATGGCTATAAGCTGAAAGATTGATTTTAGGTGCTGAGATCTCAGGAAGCAGCGATACTGCTAGGAATAAATCTAAACTATCAATAACTATCTGGTTTTAAAAAAAGACAACCAGTGAAATGGAACCCTAAACTGTAAACTGCCCTATTAATAGGTTTGTATGACAGGTTTGATTATTCAGATATTAGCAGTTACTGTGCAGCCTATCACAGGACAAGCGTTATTGGGCTCCATGGCTTAGGGTCAAGTTACATTAAAGAAACAAGGTGCTCAAAGAATCCTGAACTGAAATCTATAAGAGATTTCAGCCGCAGGAAAGATGGTGGCAGATGCACATGTGTGAAAAGCTAACTGTGGAAACACGTGTGAAAAACAGCTGTAGGTATGTTCACGAGTTGAAATGGACTCAAGGCAAGTCTGATTGAAGCTTTTTTCTCTCTCTCTGATACAAGATGAATAATTTGCACTATTGTGGCCCCTCAGAACTGTATGTATGCACACTTATAAGTTTACACATGTCTTGTGATTAGCGTGGTCCATCTGAGTACGTGTGACAAGACACGTACTATAGTGCTTTTCTATGTACATATATATATATATATATATATATATATATATATATATATTTTTTTTTTTTTTTTTTTTTTTTGTGTCCCGTTTGGATCTATAGCCATCAGAATTGTTGTCTTGAGGCCAAGAAAGATGCCAAGAGGATTTATTTTAAGTGGATCATCATATTGGTCCATTTGATTGACCTTTATTATAATTATGAATTTATTTTATTTTCAGTTGCAAACGGGACAGACATGACTGTGGGATAGGACAGGGGGAAAGAATGAAAGAAAGAGGGGGAGAGAAAGAAAGAAAACCAAAGGGGAGAAAAAAAAAAGAACAATACAAAATTTGTAATTTATTTTATCAACTTTCCTTCTGACGATGCTGTCTGTGTTGAGCGCTCAGTGAATCTGCATTTGACTACTCCGCCTAGGCTCGAGAGTGCAGCCTAGGCGGAGTAGTCGAACGCAGATTCACTGAGCACTCAACACAGACAGCATGGTCAGAAGGAAGAGCGCAGGGCAAGCTAGCGAGACAGAAGTGGACCTCCCCACCCTCATTCAGATCTGGCGTTTGGAATTATTTTGGTTTTCATGTGACGTATAACCCTGAAGGTAAGCGAGTCATGGACTAAAGTAAAACAGTATGTTGGATGTGCCATGCAATGCTCAATTACATGGGTGGGAGCTAGTGTGTTAGCGCAGTTAGCTCGTTAACGTGTTGGCCGTCTAGCCCCTCTGTATAGGGTAGCTCGTTAACGGAGATTTGCCGTGTTGTGGCGTTAAGGTTATTTCAACGAGATTAACCTGAAAGCACTAGTGGGAACACAACGAATATGACTGCACATTTACACCGACATCATCCTAGTGCAAAGACAAAAACAGCAAGCATGCATGCTACAAACTTTAGCCGAGTCATTTAGACAGCTGTTAGCACAGGATTCTCCTTATGGAGACCTGATATGTTTAATATGCTGCTGAGAATATAGCCCAGAAGAAGCGGATAGTATAGCTTTTATTTTGGAAAGAGACATTTCTCTGTAATAAACTCTCTTTTCCAAAGATGAGTGATTCCTCAATCAGATACAGGGCTCGCAATATCGCTAGCCCGACGTCCCGGGGCTATCTCTGCCCTGCCTGTCGGGCTATTGTAGGAAGGAAAAATATATGTCAATGCTTTTGCATTCTTTCAGAAATGTAGCTGGGTAATTATGTCATTGGGTGAGCCACTGTCAATATGTGACATATTGAAATCGTGTTTGAATTTGCGCTTGTTTTTTTGCTTTCACTTTGCAATCGCGCGAACTGTGTATAGAGAGCGACAGCACTGATCTGTGAGTGATGATAATTTGTGCACCAATTCCTCTGACATCGTCTTATTAATCGTTAGCTTACTATGCAAACATGACAAGTGAAATCTCCCGCAGCTTAAACATGTGAGAGGTTGATCGCGCAGAGAATCGCTGAGCTTATGTGAGTGCGGCAGGATATATATTTCACTACGATGACCTGGATGACTGAGAACCTTCACAGACAGATATATATTTTAGTTCTGCTGAGCCAAATAAGACAGGTCAGGGTGAAGAAGTGACAGCCAAAGAAAAGCTTACCACAAAACGGAGAAGTTATGACAAATCAGACTATAAGGCAAAAAGAAAGTGCAGCTTTATGGTTTCATGGACAAAAGAATTTCTGTGGCTGCAATATGACGAGCTAAAAAACAACACGCACAAGGGTTAGGGTTAAATTTAAAAACTGTACTTTTGTGTTAAAATATATATTTATAATTTTAATAAATGACAAATTAAAAAGGCATGAACATTTTTTTTTGTATCGAAAAAATATCGAACCGTGACACCAAAGTATCGAACCGAACCGAACCGTGAATTTTGTGTATCGTTGCACCCCTAAGATATATATATATATATATATATGTGTATGTATATATGTATGTATATATATATATATATATATATATATATATATATATATATATATATATATATTGAGGGTCCTCAAGCTCCCAGGCCTCTGGTAGAGGACCCAAGCTTGAAGGATAAACCGCCCGCAGGGGCGTGCTGGGTGTTTTTTTTTTTTGTTATATAATGACCGAGCTAAGATCCTGTGGGACTTCCAGATACAAACGGACAAAATGGTGGTGGCTAACCAACCGGACATAGTGGTGGTAGACAAACAGAAGAAGACGGCCGTAGTGATCGATGTAGCGGTTCCGAATGACAGCAATATCAGGAAGAAGGAACACGAGAAGCTGGAGAAATACCAAGGGCTCAGAGAAGAGCTCGAGAGGATGTGGAGGGTGAAGGTAACGGTGGTCCCCGTGGTAATCGGAGCACTAGGTGCGGTGACTCCCAAGCTAGGCGAGTGGCTCCAGCAGATCCCGGGAACAACATCGGAGATCTCTGTCCAGAAGAGCGCAGTCCTGGGAACAGCTAAGATACTGCGCAGGACCCTCAAGCTCCCAGGGCTCTGGTAGAGGACCCGATCTTGAAGGATAAACCGCCCGCATGGGCGTGCTGGGTGTTTTTTTATAGGGCTAATGGACCTATATAGTATCAGTCCTTAATATAATTGGGTCCTGAAGTCCCATTATGAAGCCGTGAGCTGACCATCCTACTGCTTTGAAAGTGGTGGTAGGTTAAACTCACGACTATGTGACGATGTGACTTACAGCTCATTAGCCAATCAGCATGCTCTGTTTATCCTCCTTTCCAATTCTCAGAAAGACCAGAAATGTATAAAATGAGGTGGATTTTGTATTATGACCTGGTGGCGAGGCGTAGTCGGCGGTGCCGTGCGGACGCACCTGCACGGCATCCGCAATCACGTCTGCTTGGTAAAACACGGGGACTCAGGGTTGGTGCTTGAGAGCTGCAGCCGCATGTAATACAATGGCTCAAAACTGTCACCCGTGGTCTCGCCGTGTCTCATTCACACAACACACCTGTCACTACCAACTGAGGTAACAGTGTCATCAGGAAAGAGTGCTGTTTTTCAATAGGCTGCTATACAATCTGAACCCTTTTTCTTCTGCAATCAGAGGAGCTGCCCCCTGCTGGTCATTAAAAAGAATGCAAGTTTGAGACTGACTAGTCAAACCCAGAAGCCATCTTTATCTTTTATATTATCTATACCAGATCCCAACAAACCATATGGGAGGCGTTTTAATGCTGAGGATCAGTTTTGATATTTTACTACAGCTGCTTTCAAACAATAAAGTATTAATTATCAGGTTCACATTGTCATGTAAAATACAACTCTCCCATTAAATAAATACAATAAGTATGTCTCGACTTTTTGTATCCAGAGCCAAACGAAATGCGGGGCATCGTCTCCATGTTGGACAAGGGATAAAAATGTCACGCAGTCCCACATAAAGCAGGACACCTGGTCACCCTAGCGCTGATTGATGAGATCAGATGGTGCCATCGCATGCAACATCAAGGAACGAAACATGTTTGAGTAGATGGCACTGTGGAAAAAGTGGAAAGCCTTTATTTCAATGAAACAGGCTTTAAACAAGACATTAAAAATGATTTTTGTATGTGTTGTTTGATTGTGAAAGATGTTTTGTGCTTTACATGAGTCTGTTTTTGAGTTTGATGTATTTCCGTCTGTTTACTTGAACAGAAATGTCTCTTATATTTGTGAACACATGGCAGTAAATTACATGCAAGATTTGATTAAAAAAAGAATGACTCACTGATCTTTTGTTTGACTGGCACTACTGTTCAGGGATGTCCCACTTGCATTTCAAATAAAATTAACGCTTTGCACTGAACTGACAAAGGTTTATTGAGGATTAAATCTTCACTTGGCATCTTTGCTTGTTGGCAACACCAAACAGCAGTGAGAGGAACCGGTTGTAGCATTTGAAGCCGAATCCCAGGAACCCTGTGATGTAACAGCAGCAAACTGATCACTGCGTGCTCTTTAATCAGCCGGTCAGCCTGTGATGCTTCGTACCAAAGAGAAAAGCACCACAAGAGATTTATTGTGAGCGAGTCCAACTTTCATGGGAGGGAGAGCGAACATTTAGTGCCTGGTTAAGTGACAGTCTGTGTCTCACTCCCAAACTGTGTTTTGGTCAATAGGAGCTTCTGTTTGACACCGTTTCCATAAATCTATGGAATATATAACAAAGGCGGTGTGACGTTGGTCTGGATTAAAATGCGCTTTTACTTGACATTTGACTTTCTTCCAGCCGTGGTCAGAAGAGAATAAAATTTGAATTTGATTTGAATTTGAGAGTGTGTGTGGGCAGATGGGGAGGTGTTACAATTGTAAGCTACTGTAAAATTAATCAAAACTATCAGTCTTTAGTAATAATTTATGAAAGTCTGAACAGTGTGGGGAACAGGAGGACAGATGATGTATTCTCTGTCTCGGCCTTCCTATTTTAGTCAAACACATTCTACCTTCGCCACCTCTCTTATTTTAAATCATGGTTATAGCAGTGTTGTATAAATACTGGTGAGCAACACGCTGATGGTCCAACAGGCAGCAAAACACTAACAGAGACAGACATTGGACTTTACTGAAGGTGAAGCAGATAAAGGTACATAGATTGCAAACCACACTGAGAATAAACAGAACATATTATGTGCATTTTTTTCTATCTTGCAGTTTGTGATGAGTTTCCTAAACAGACTGCTCAAAACACATTAAAGGAACAATTTGAAAAAGCATCAGGTCTCAAAGGAGTCATGCTGGATATCTACACTGTTATGGACTGGGTCATGTGCTAGGAATGAAAGTATGCCATGCTGTTTGATGGAAATCAAACAACGTGGAAATCAATCATCCACTTACAGAGGGCTAAATTCAAAAACATGTGTAAATCAAATTAAATAAAACATTACGGCAGGCTAGTCCATTTTGCCCAAATTTCCTTGCAGCAAACCCTGTTGGGGCTCCCAGATCTGGACCAGGGCATCACTGATCTCCTGGACAGTCTAAGACGCAATCTGGAAAAAAACATAATGTCCCAGAGGTGTTTTATTCAACTTAGGTCAAGAGAGCATGAGAGCCACTTAGTGGTATCAATTCCCCCAGGAACTGCCTGAGTACTCTGAGTACTGAGTACATGAGGCGAGGCATTGTAAGGTCCGACAATGGGTCCAAGGATTTCATCCTGATGCCTAGCAGCAGTCAGGGTGCCTGGGGCAGCCCCTAGCCTGTAGAAGTCTGGATATCCATGGTCCTCAATGGATATGCCTCTTCAGACCACTGACCCACCACCAAATCGATCACACTGAGCGATGTTACAGGCAGCATAACATTCTCCAAGACTTCTGAAGAGTCTTTCATGTCTGTTACTTGCACTCGGGGTGAACCTGTTCTCATCTGTGAAAAGCACAGGGCACCAGTGGTGGACCTACCAAACCTGGTATTCTATGGCTAATGCCAGTCAGGTTCCACAGTGTCGGGCAGCAAGCATAGGGCCCACTAGAGGACGTTGGATCCTCATGCCAACCTTATGAAGTCTGTTTCTGATCTGCTGGTAGTCATTTTGTAGTTGGCAGTGCTCTTCCTGTTCCTCTTTGCACAAAGGAGCAGATACTGGTCCTGATGATGGGTAAAGGACCTTCTACAGTGCTGCCCAGCTCTCCCACAGTAACAGTCTATTTCCTGGAATCTTATTGCCCCTCTAGTGCACCTGCAGTTAATTTTATTAGCATCAAACCAGTTGAAATCGAACCCTTAACAACCCTCTTGGCTACTGAACAAACCGATATCCAAGAAGTTTAATCGACTTGATTCTATACTTAAAAAGCGTTCCTCTGTTTTTTTTAGCGATACCAATGTCCATCCATCGATCTTCTTCCGCTTTATCCGGGGTCGGGTCGCGGGGAGCAGCAGCCTAAGCAGAGAAGCCCAGACCTCTCTCTCCCCAACCACCTCCTCTAGCTTATCTGGGGGAACACCAAGGCGTTCCCAGGTCAGCCGAGAGATATAATCTCTCCAGCGTGTCCTGGGTCTGCCCCGGGGCCTCCTCCCGGTGGGACATGCCCGGAACACCTCACCCAGGAGGCGCCCAGGAGGCATCCTTGTCAGATGCCCGAACCACCTCAGCTGGCTCCTTTCGATGTCGAGGAGCAGCGGCTCTACTCTGAGCCCCTCCCGGACGGCTGAACTTCTCACCCTATCACTAATGGAGGAAGCTCATTTCCGCTGCTTGTATTCGTGATCTCGTTCTTTCGGTCACTACCCACAGCTCGTGACCATAGGTGAGGATATGGACGTAGATTGACCGGTAAACTGAGAGCTTTGCTTTTACACTCAGCTCTCTCTTCACCACGACGGACCGGTGCAGCATCTGCATCACTGCAGCTGCACCAATCCGTCTGTCGATCTCCCTTCTCCCATCACTCGAGAACAAGACGCCGAGATACTTGATCTCCTCCACTTGGGGCAGGAACTCATCCCCGACCCAGAGTGGGCACTCCACCCTTTTCCAGGTGATATCAATATGTTTATGCAAATTTACTTTAACAGCATAAAATACAAGAAACTAAGTAATTCAAACTGATAATTTCATTAAATTTTTGAAGATTTGCTTTTTCATAGAGACTATCTGGCTGTTAGAAAATACTGTTCCATGAGCTTCTCTGACAACAACATTTATATTAACCTCTTAACAACCACCATCACTGATGAACCATCGTCTTTCAGCCACATGCAAACAAACAAACAAACCAAGATGTCGTTTATTTTGGCTTTAAAGTGCTTCCATTATAAGGTTTTCAATCGTATACGGCAAACAATGAAATTTTTAAAAAGTAATACATGTAAACCCTAACACTAAGGAACCTGGTGGCTGTTTACAGGCTAATATTCATTTTCAACTCTGAGTACATCAGTTTGTACCTGACATTACAGTGGATCTCAACACACATCTCAGGTGACCACTTGGATCTCACTTCTTGGTTCTATGTGCAAATAAACCCAAAGATCTTTTCATTTTTACCAAAAGCTGTCGGCAGAGCACTTCTAGTGCCTAATCAGCCATAAATCAACTACTTTAGCAGACTTTAAAGAGCTTGGAAAGAAAAGCATCTGGACTTCTTGAAGTTTCGTTGAAGACGTTTCACCTCTCATCCAAGAAGCTTCTTCAGTTCTAAGAGCAATTGGAGGAGAGTCCCAGATTTTAAGCCCAATGGGAGTGTCCCCAAGAGGGTCATGGGCCTCCTATTGATCCACTAGCTAATCACAAGTTGTGAAAACGGGTGTTGGTCACAATCAGCCAAGGTTCTGGGTGAACCCACTGTGAAACCTAGCCCCATTCTATCATGTGATTTACTGAGGTCAAATGGCCCAGGATGTGAGTGGGCATTAAGGCGTCTGGGAAGGGATCTCAAAAGTGGATTATAGATGGCAGACAGTTGGTGCCATAAGTCACCGCCTCTTTTCAAAGATGGCCGTTCACACATCGTAGCTCCCCAGACTACGATGACCAGGATGACTGAGAACCTTCACAGACATACTTTAGCACAGGACATCGTTTGAGTGTGCAGTGTGGCTCAGGATATTTGTGTACATGCAGTGAAAACACTGAGGCCATGACAGGGCTTTGTGTTTGTGTAGTTCTGTTTGTATCGTACACAGACTAGTTATAAACCTTAATGGATCCATTTAAGTGTTTTTGTTTGTTTTTGCACAGCACAGCATTTTTCTAGTCTTCCTGACCACTCAAAGCTTTATCTTCTTCTTGCATCTACAATTCAAACATTGAACCACCATGCCACGAGGCAGTAGTGCTAACCTCTGCACCACCGTGCTGCTTATAAACAGGACCAGCACAAAACAAAAATGGTCACAACATTTTAAACGCTTTTATTTCAAAAAAGAATGAAGCCATAAACCTTCAAGTGTAAGAGGAAAATCATTAGTTCACCCATTCTGTGTAGCGACTGTTACAAAGGAGTATTAGGGCCACATTAAGAAAAAAATATTGTTGTTCATCAGCACCTTAGTTCACATAAAAATTAGACAAACTAATTCCTGGGAGCGGCTGAAATAGTAGCATAACTGACCAAATCATTTATATTGAAGAGAGCTGATCCATCGGCTAAGTTTAAATTTGGGGATGTTTTATGGGCATTGTGTTAAATAAAAGGTGGAATGTGACTTTAAAAATGTTGCGTGATCAAACATGTCCTAATACAGAAACATGAAAAGATGCCAAAACAAACACATCATACATGCGGTGCTGTCTACCACGATCCCATAATAGTTACGAGATAACGTCTAGAGAGGCAGAGGAGGACATCTGGAAGACAGATGAAGATGCTCTACTTGTCACCATCAAAGCTCGCCACGACAAAGAGAGATAAAGATAGCCCACCTTTCTGTGCTGAAGATAGCCTGATATAGAACCAAAGGGTTTGTTTTAACCCTTTCCCTTCTGTGAAGTGTTTGCAAAGCATCCATTGTCCCTTTTTAGTCACCGTAATGCCTGTTTTTATGTTGAGGTTGAGCACACAACATACACCGCACAGCTTCTGGGATGTTAAAGAGCTGAATTCTTGCTCATGAAGTGTGACTCTGAGTATCAGATGAATATGTCACTTTACAACTTCACGAATATCAGGTTACGCTGGCTGCATGCCAGCCCCTTACACTCTGGCACAGCAGGGCTACTTAAGGAGGAGAATGCCAAAGATTAAAATGGCTTTCCAGGAAAACATGAGATGTCTCGGATTTATGGAGGCGGTGGCAAACTTGTCATTTTTAAATATTTTATCTGCAATACCAACCGACAAGTCCTTGGCATAAACATTTCTAATTATTCCATTTTGAATTTGATGTCTAATCTAATTCTGTGGAAAAACAATCTCAACCGAAACGAAGAGAGCATCGGCCAAATCCATCCTGTCTGAAACGGGCACTTTGCTGATGCAGTGAGGAGGGAGTGTGCAGCAGTAGCTGCATGAGTGTGTGGGTGGTGTGTGCAGTGCATCTGCATGTGTGTACTTCTATGTGTGTGTGTGTGTGTGTGTGTGTGTGTGTGTGTGTGTGTGTGTGTGTGTGTGAGAGAGAGAGAGAGAGAGGTGTTACATAAAAACCTCTCTCATTCACAAACTGAGCCATGTGGCACTGGGCTGGTCCCTTTAAAAGGCATGTGTCAGAGTTTTCTACTAAGGCTGACTGCTGGAGAGGATGAGTGCTGATACATTATTCACAAGCAAGGACACGCACACATACACCCACACACACACGCTAAGTAACTGGAGGATAGGTACAAGATTTGTACAGTTGCGAGTTAGCTGAGGCACAGAGAATTGCGCTAATACAAGTACTTTGGCGAGGAAAGTTGATCAGGATAATGTCAGTGCAGAGACGTACCTATACAACGCCCCTAACACACACACATGCACACACATGCGCCCGCAGCAGAGAGGAGAAATCCTCAGCCTTCTGTTATTCAGTGTGCATAATTTATAGCAACCCCAGATCTCTCTGCTAATGACAGCACACTGGGGCATCTGCAGCACAGCAGCAACAGCAACAGCTAACTGGCATTGCTCTGTGCGTGTGTGTGTGTGTGTGTGTGTGTGTGTGTGTGTGTGTGCGTGTGTGTGTGTGTGTGTGGAGAGAGGTATAATGCTCTGTTGAGACAAGGACAGTGAGAGAGACAGAAAGAGAGAGAAACAGAAGGGAAAGCGACACACAGAGGGTGTCTGAAATAGACACAGATAACGCAACAAAAAGGGGAAAAGGGATGAGACGGACAAGTGAGAGGCCTCACACACACACAAACATGCACACACACACAAACATGCGCACACACACACACACACACACACACACACACACACACACACACACACACACACACACACACACACACAATCTGTTCAAGTCTATTGAACCTGTGAATCTCATGGTTTGTATGCATCAGCATAAAGTATGCACATAAGTCTGAGCTCAACACTACACTTGCTCAAAGGAAAATTGATTCTAATTTAGGAATTCCTGCAGTACCGTTTCCATGATCCAAACGCAGGCGATTCTATGTCTCCACGAGCATCTTTCTCATCACTGGCTGAAAGGGATCTGAATTTGAAAGCCATGCTGAAAGCTTAAATTCACTGGGTTTGTTTTAAAGAATTATTCAAGGGTGTGGTCCTGGATGTGTTTCCTGTTCCAAGGATTGTTTTGACATGATGCCCCAGAGCAGAAATTCCTTCTAATTCTGGGATTTGGAGATCAATGCCACTGTGGTTCTGCCCCCTAGCTGCTCTACACACTGACGTGAACCTGAGCTGAGACACAGCAGTGTATGCTAACCTGGAAATATCAGATTATTGCTTATAAGGTGCTAGACACGTGCAAGTGTAGTCAGAGTCAAAATAGTGGGATAAGGATACATTAGTCTGAGTAAAACTTTGAATACAAAGTCCACAGATCCACAGACAATCACATGCACTACCTACTTAATGAGAAATGGTAAACATAGTCATTTAAGGTTGTAAAGATGCCAAGATATGTCCACCGTCTCTGGCTTATTAAAAGATCCAAAAACAGGATGCAGAAGATTGACATCAAACAAACATATCAAAGTTGTCTAATCTCATGTTTGTGTGTTTGGACCAAAGCTGCTCTCATGACATGCTTCACACTCAGGAAAACATTGATCGGAGACCGTGGCACAACCAAAACTGCAACTGCATCCAGTGTGCTGGAGATGTCGTTGCCTCTGGAATAGCTGCTTTGAAGATGGGGACCAGGTCTGCGGCTATTAGCTGCCATCTTCAAAGTGATGTTGGTAATAAAACTGCAGTAAGATAGAGTGAGTCTGCTATAAGTTTGCAAATGCATGCAAATGCACCACAGTTGGTGATTGAGTGTGAAAAAATTGCAATGCAGTGCAATCAGTTCAGGTCATTTTTATTTATATAGCACCAAATCCCAACAGCAGTTGCCTTAAGGTGCTGTATATTGTAAGGTAAACACCCTACAAAGAAAACCCAACAATCAAACAACCCTCTTTAAGTAAGCACTTGGCGACATTGGGAAGGAAAAACTCCCTTTTAATAGGAACAAACCTCCAGGAAAACCAGGCTCAGGGAGGGGCAGCCATCTGTTGTGACCGATTGGGGATCAGGGGAGGAAGACAGAACAGTCACTGGGAAACCACTGATTTGCCATAGTCGTAGGATGGTTGCTTTATTGCTTTTTTAAAAAAAAAAAAAAACCCCAGCTAGCCTATGGCAGTTACGGAGCCATAGCTTAGTTTAATGATGTCCATCCATCCATCCATCCATCCATCCATCCATCCATCTTCTTCCGCTTATCCGGGGCCGGGTCGCAGGGGCAGCAGCCTAAGCAGGGAAGCCCAGACCTCCCTCTCCCCAGCCACCTCCTCCAGCTTGTCCGGGGGAACACCAAGGTGTTCCCAGGCCAGCCGAGAGATATGATCTCTCCAGCATGTCCCAGATCTGCCCTGGGGCTAGAGCTGGGCGATATATCGAGTTTTTAAAACATATCGATATATTTTTATACGAGATATAAGATGTGACAATATCGTTTATATCGATATAGTCTATGTTACGTTATAATTATACTTGTGGAGCCGCAAGTTTGCCTCTCTTTCGTCCACTTTCGTCTTTACGCAACGTTACTCGGCCTCGCCTCTCCTTCACTGAACACAAGTCCCCCTCCTCCCCCATCGCTTCACCTGCAGGAAGCGACAAGACGGACACGGCAAATCGCCGTTAACGAGTTAGTGCGCATCGCCCCGTGCGTGGCGCTGGACGGCGTCAACGTGTTAGCTAGCTAACCACGCTAACGAGCTAACCACGCTAACGCCATGCAGCCCAGAGGTGCTGCACGGACTAAAATCCTTTCATTTTCTCAAAAGTTGACAGCGCGCCTTATGTATGAATTCTGGTTGTGCTTGATGGCCGCGAACCGATTTTATGTGGAACACGGCGCTCAGCAATCTGTCAAAAAATGTTTTAGTACGACTTTGATAAGCTACGGAGCTGCACCGCTTGATGGATTGTCGGAGCATTACGGCTGAGCCTCGCGGAGTGATACGTACTGTGCTTCAACGTAATATTACCCTACTGTGTATAAGGACCATAAATGGCACCTGTTATGAGACGTGGTTACGAAGAGGATTTCAAACTCAATGCTGTCAGTCACGCAGTAGAAGTTGGGAACAGAGCAGCTGTGAAATCTGTCTTTGTTATTGTGCTCAGCGTCTTTTAGTTTACATTTTGACTGCACAATTGTGAGCTTTTTGTTATGCACAAAAACAACATTGTTTTCTTTTATTTATGGAGCATTATTATTTAATAAATGCTCATAATTTATTTTTGAGTAAATGTTATGTACATCTGCTCTATGTTAATAAAAGTGCCTGTGTGACATCTGGGACACAGCTTTGACTAAGAACTCTCTTTTTGTTCTTACTTTATGGCTTTAAAAAAATATATCGAGATATATATCTTATATCGCCATCCAGCTAAAAAATATCGAGATATGAATTTTGGGTCATATCGCCCAGCCCTACCTGGGGCCTCCTCCCAGTGGGACATGCCCGTATAGACTGTATATAAAAGATGATCATAGATAGCCACCTTGATATCCCCCTTTGGTTTTTAAAGTCAGCATCTCATTTTGTTAATTTTGTTGTCGGCACTGCACATAACAAGCAAATGTGGATCTCTGAGAAAGCAAAGACACTGAAGCCTCATTCAGTAGCGATGTCAATCAAAGTGTAGCCACACCCTACAGCACACCCTGCTCTATTGTCTGCTTCGACTATACATGAAATAACAGTATACAAAACAAACATTGTGTTGTATTCAGTAAATTTTTACAACCTGATCAGTCTCCCCCTGCTGGCCATTAAAAAAAATGACTTTCTCATTGGAATCACTTTTCAGACCCGAAAGCTATATCGACACTTTTTTTTTACAACCTACAGAACCTAATTGACAGAAAATCCAGTGTATGTCTGAGAGCAGCATCACATTTGTGGTTTCAGCACACAATATGTGCTGGATACAGGTTTTTGATTTTGGTCTCCTAACAGTCAGGAGAAGAAACATTCACCGTCACTGCTTTACAATGTAACTTTTCCTGCAAGCACTAATTTCTGTCCTTGCATGTGTTAAACACTCGAGTGAGTAAAGGACAACGCAGCAGTATTTCTGCCGTATCAAAATGAACCATTTTCAGACATTTCCACTAAAATAAAAGTACCCACTGAACTTCTCGCTCTTTCTTATTCGTTATGTGGGTAAAAGGCCCGGCTATTACTGAAACTTTTACAGTATCAGTTACTACCGCATCTCTTTGTAGTGCCAGAACTAAAGATCACTGCCTTTGCTTCCTTCTCTCTCTTTCTCTCCTCCTCTGTGTGGCTGACTGACAGAAGGGCAGCATAAGCTGAACCGCACACTCCAGCTACAGTCAGCTACAGCAGGAGAGAGAGAGGGAGAGCATGAGGCATGAGGTATGCAGCATTAGATACAGCATCACTGACAGGAGCATGTTTGGGCATCAGATAAAGCTATTTTAGGACGAAACTGTCAATGCATCTCAAAAGACGTGCCAACAGAAATGATCAGAGAAGACCTACATTACGCTGCAGCCTGTCTGGGATGTCAGATGGGATTGGTTTTGCAGTTTTTGAAGAGGTGCAGTGTGAGCAGTCCACACGCCTAAGTCGTTTACACAGAATAAAAAAGGGAGACGTCGGTGAGGGAGAGACGCTGGATGCAGACATACATGTAACTCAGCATCTGTTCAAAGGAAGTTTGTACTCCACTCTTTCACATTAAATGCTGAAACTTAAACATTGCAGCTATTGCCACTGAAACTGTTCAGTTCTGCAAACCTCTGTGTAAATAAGCCCCAATCCAGCTGTGGGCTGAGCTGAAGTGGGAGAAGAGGAGAGCTTATTGGAGCAGCTATGGCAGACTCAATAACATAAATAGTAAGAGAGAACCCAGTCGGTCCTGCCATTTAATCAACATTGGCTCTGCTTTTGGAAGATGGCTCTGCTATCTTTTATGGTGCACGAAGATTTACTGTCTCATAATTTCTCTCACAGTGAGGGATCTGTGCTCCTGCCTTTAAACGTTCGCTGGTACAAAGTCTGAATTAAACCTCGACAACCACTTCCCTAAAAAGACTTTAACTTGTCATTTATTTAATTGCCTGCATTACAGTCAGAAATGGGCACATCATGTGGATTCCACATATTCGTTGTAGCCAGAAATACCAAGAAGTGTGTAAAATTCAGCACATCGCTGCGACTGGCACCGGTAGCCTGGACATCAGTAACCTAGCTGAACAATGTAGCTGGAACACCTGCTCTGTCTTTGTTTTGCTTTATAGCACTAAGTGTCAAACAGACCCAGAACAAATGAATACAGTAAATGCTTATACAGTAATGTGGTGGTATGTTAGTGAATGCCTGCCTGGATTCTAGCTTTCACATATACGTCAGAGACATCTTGTCGTGGCAGATTAAACCCCTGACAAGTGTGATAAGTGTTGCCCTCTGAAACTAACTGTGCCACCCAGCAGATAGCAGCATAAAGGAAATATAGTGTGGGATCATCGTTTGCATCTGCTCCCATTCTTCTCCGAAAATGTAACTACTTATCAGATACTCTTGCTGTCAGTTTGCTGCTGTCTGTTTTTATTGCACAAAAAAATCTCTGTAAAAAACAACATCATCAGCTAGTATCAGCAAAACTCATAAGCCTGGTGCAACCCACAGCTTTATTAGCTATGCTATTGAAAACCTAAAGCCCAAAGCCCTTTTGGATCCCATCATGCTGACAGACAGGGGTAAGGGTGTGTATAAAAGTGTTTGGCTGTGATTGGCTGCCTTCCTTTAGACTTGCTTTTGGATTGGTGTCCGCAGACACACCCCTTGCTAACCCACTTGTCAGCTGCCATTTCTCCTGTCTTCAGTGAAACTTTGCAAGCACCTTTGCTTGCACATCTCCAGCCTCACTGCTGGCTGTGAGTCCTGCTCCGTCGTAACTCATTTGCAGGCGACACTGACATTACTGCATTCACCCAGTGAAAAACATCACCACAGCCAGCAAGCTACAACTAAGGAGAACTTTTGGCCAGTGAGCAGCAGTTTCCTTGAAGGTTTCTATGTTTGAGCGCATACAAGCAGACATGTGAAACCCATCTGACTCCACGCTGCAGGTTGGTGCTGTTAGAGCCACAAGTGTTTCGATAGTCTGACTTTTATTTTGTAAAGTTGTCTCTGTACATCGCCACAGTTGTCTTTAAATTAAACAATCCACATATGCCTCAAGAGTAGCTTTCACTTTTAACACTTTTAAGCTTGAACCATGAAGTAATTCAGATAATTCAAAATTCTTGTAAATAGAGTGTTTTTTGAACTATCTGACAAGTTTAAATTAAATATAAATGCATATATATGAGTTTTGATTTGTATCATATTTGCTACATCTGACTTTGTTAAAAATCTGGTGCTTAAAAATGTACTGTGTACTTTATTGTGTTTTTTCAAAGGGGGAAAAAATCACACTGGTGATGCAGAGGTCTCAAAAACTCACAAAACTCACTCTCACTAGCTTCAAAGTACTTTGAGAAACCACTGAACCGTCAGTGAATTTCTTCTTTATAAAAACATATCAAATGGTTGATTTGGCCACTCTGCAAGTGTTTGCTAACTCTCTGATGCATTTTTTTTGTGTTTTTTTCAGCCTAATGATGGCCTCCTTCGCTTACATTTGGTGACTTAAACTGCAAATCCACCAGGCCATGAAACTGTGTGTTAGTCAGCTGTTCAGTTACGTTCAACCTCTGTATAAAGATAACTGTAATTCCTAAACTGTTATTGCAATACTTTTGTTAAACCCTCTGAATTAAATCAGAAAGCTCGACTTGATGTAAAATCCACTGTGGTGGCGTACAGGGGTGTATGATCTGAACTGTGTAATATTTTGTCTGTTTTAAATCAGGTCCTAAATCAACTTCACCGCAGCAGATTTTATAAAGCTTTAAGGCTACTGCACTGTCAAGAAAAAATATACGTGTTTCTTTAACCTCTCGTTAACCTCTCATATATTCCACTCGTGTGTCAATCTCATCCAGTCCTGGAAAAGAAACAAAATTGATGAGGGACGTAACGGAAACAGTGGACATTCAGAGACTACGAGTTGCTACGGTGAATCTATAGTGTCGCCACACACTCTGGAGAGTCTAATTAGGTTGGGGTTCTTCATGTAATTTAGGCTCTTATTGTGTGTGTAGTTGTCGTGTGAGCCTCTGCGTGCGCGCACTTATGCTACTCATGTTGAGAGAACGTAGATCTGTTTGGACAGTCACACTCCGGAGACTCAACTTTCTTATACATGGACACAAACGCAGGCCTCACTTATGTCGTGAGGACTAAATCAGCCCTAGATGAATCGCCATCATGTGGAGCAACATACTTTAGGTTGAAGGTGAGGTTAGGTGGAGGTTTAGGGCAAATATAGTTGTCGTGGTTAACAACAGAGAATAGGTCAGTGTAATGTCCTCTGGAGACATGGAGACACATCAGCGCGTGCGAGAATGTGCGCACACATGAGAGGTGAATCAGCTCATAAGTGGGTATCTCCTCTCCTGAGCTTATCCCTGCCTGGAAAATGTGTTCAGACTGATTGCAACAGCACTGTCATTAATAAATGACTGGATAATTTTAGCATGTCATGGAGGTAAAAATAGAACCTCCATGCACCCTTTGTTGAGACATCTGAGCTAACTCCTGTTAGGCTGCAACACTACAGATACACAGACACACAAGCCTGGAAAATAAATGTCACATTTTAAGATTACATGTTTCTAAAGGTTTTTTTGTTTGTTTTTTTAAAACCCTCATTTTTTAAAAAGGAGACCCTTAAAAGGTTTTACGCTGGTGCTCATTTGAGAGAAATGCGTGGCTCTCACTGAAGATCTTATTCTCTATTTTAGAGGCTGAATTACTACTTCCTGTCTTTGTAGTTCTTCGCTTCATGGCTGCCAGATGCTTTAACAATAACTGAGGCTATTGTAGTTACAGCTTCTCAAAGGCAGCGAAGCATGTCAGTGCTGAAAACAAAGGTGCAGTGGCTCACAAAGAACATTCAGCCAAAAAAAAGAAACTCATTATTGTGTTTTTAAGCGTTATGTTCAAAGTAGATTGAATATACATTACAACATTCATAAGTCACACCATGTGAGGTCATAACTGAGCTGAAGCTGATTTCCAGAGCTCTGCTGTAGAGGGGGGAAAGGCTTTTCCATTATCTTAAAGAAATAAACAGCAATAATAAAATAAAGAGAGACAAAAAGTGCAGACTATCAAACTTGTGGCCCTCTCTGGTTAAACTCCCCAGAACAAAGGGCCACCGCAGCCTCTGTTGTTTGTAGAGACAAGAACAAACCACGATTTTTTTTTTAAATGTTAAAAACTGGCAGCAAGTTTTAGAGATTTTAAACTGCCATCACCGCCCACGTACTGTCACTGCAGTCCACACAGACACTGTGGAGACTTTCGCCACAATTTCTGAAGGAGAAAAAAAAGGCGTCAGATGTGACAGATCTAACACTGGCTGAAGGCTCCGATGCAAAGTTTGGAAAGGAGGTTAGTTCAAGACGAGGCTGCTGTCCCCGATTCCCATCACATTCTGGGCCTAACTTTCTGCCTCACTCACACAGGAGCGACACGACAAGAAGAGCCGCTGGCTTTTCCGCCGGTGCGTTTCACCTTAACGCAGCACATGTAGGCTACCGTGAGGATGACACGATGCAGGTCCTGGGCTTCATGCTGCCGTTTGGGTCATAACCGGTGGAGAGGGAGGAGGGTGGTGGTGGTTACTTAGGTTTAACTAACCATCTCTCATTTTTTATTTTTTATTTTTTGGACACACAGACAGATTACGCGACACACACACATTCCCCTGACATGCCTCTCATATATTATGGGTGACCGGGTTATGGAAAACTGAGGTGTCAATCGCTCATATGTGTGTGTGTACGCTGACACACTGTATGGACTGGGAACGTGCATGCGCAGCCAGAGTGCTGGATGTCTCCCTTACATCACCATGGCAGTTTCAGTGGCCCTTATAGTGCGCTGTGAGTGGATGGCAGGTATGAGGGAAAAGCCTTAAACTTACCGCAGTCCTCGCACAACACTCTCTCAACATCCTTCTTCGACTCCGGCTCGCTGGCGTCCACGGGGGCGTACGATGCCTTGAATACCAAGGGCTCGGCGGTGGGGTCCATGAAAAAGATATATCTGTGGTCCTTCTCCACCGTGGTGCACGGGGCCTCGGAACCGAAGTCCCCGACGGTCACGAGCTGCTCCCTCTCGAGGCCGCCGCTGTTGACGGGCCACACATCCAGCACCTTGACATTCACGCTGTAGGGCTCCCGGGAGGAGACGTTCTCCGGGGAGGAGCGCACCTCGCCCTCGATGACCACGGCTGATCTGTACGCCTGGTCCTGGAGGGAGTTGAGACTCGGGGCGTAACAGGCGAAGGAGACCCCGATGACCAGCATGGAGAAATGCACTGGATCAAGCCTCATGCCGTCAGCCTGTGCTGTGCTGCAGTGCTGCTGGGCGGCGGAGCGAGCTGGAAGAGAGAGACGGCGGCGAACGGGCTCCGGCAGAGCAGGCAGGGCAGAGCGGCAGACCTTGTGGAAGTGTCCATGCCATCTGTGTCTGCCGCTGCTTTCCCCATACGGCTGCTGGCGTCGGATGGGGGGGACACAGCAGCCTAGGAACCGGAAACGGCCCGCTTCTGCATGCTTAAAAATGTGATTGCTGCATTCTCCTTCACCAACCACCCTCCCCCCTCTTATCTCCCCTTTTCCTGAAAGGCAAAACAAGACTCGTAAATTAGTCTCCTCTCGAATCCAGGGCTGAAACCTCTCTTTCTCTCTCTCGCTCTCTCTCTCTCTCTCTCTCCAGCTAATAGGCTAGCATCGCATGGGTGGGCGCATTGCCTCTTTGGAAAGAAAAAAAAAGCGACTTGCGCGTACAGGGGAATCACAAGAAATGATATGCTGTGCTCCACGCACACGCAGTATCGGCTCCTTTATCCACTTATATATCGTCAAGAGTCCCAGTGTTGCAAATCCGTTAGTCAGGAAGCAAAAAAATTCAAATTAAAAAAAGGGGGGAAATCAACAAACCCCCTACCGCGGAGAGGTCCAACGGACAGGATGAGAGAGCAGCGGTTATCCGGTGAGGCGTTGCAACAGTAGCGCGCACCCTCCAGCCGCGTCCCCTGCGCCCCTCATCAAACGCGAGCGGCTTACGTGAGCAAACATCACCTGCCCGGTCAACGGCGTCGCCTCGCCTCGCCACGTCCTGCGCAAACACCCTAATGACCCGGGCACCCACCGGCCCACCGGCACGGACCCAACCGGCGTGTGAGCATGCCGGCAGACTCTGTTTGAAAAAAAAAAACAAAACCCAAAAAACAAAACCTCTGCGGGGTGGGTGCAGGAGAAATCACGCACGCGGTGCACAGGCACACCACATCAGCAGCGCGGAGTTGCGTCTGTAGCCAAGCCCTGCACGGCGCCTACTGTGGATCTCCGGTGCAAGAGGTGCAAGAGAGGCTATAGGCGACTGCTACACACACACACACACTGCGGATAGCTGTTGCGATGACTAACGCTGCGAAATTCTCTCAATGGATTCCACGGCATGTAGAGGCGAGCGGGCGCTTCGGAGCTGAGCTCTCTGAGCTGTTAGATGGCCCCTCTGGAAAATATATCTGCTTCTGCAAAGCACGCCCGAATCCCGCTTTTATGTTCAGCGCTGTTTTTGCGAGTCATTACACTTCACAAATGTCGCCTTGCAGTTTTGCCGACTCCTGTGGCAACACGTGGTAGCAACAGTTACCAGAAAATGCGGGTGTTATAATAGAAAGACACAAATATTTTCGCCAATCTGGCTTAGATACAGTGAATAAAGCCTCATTTTCCACTGAATACGCATCCACCAATGAAATGAGACCCCTTTACAAAGTGCTGAGGTTTTTTTGGTTTTTTTTTTATGTTGACCATAAGTATCCCCTCCCAGTCTCTGCCTCCATCAGCCAAGCCATTCATAAGATTTGCCTTTCCCTCCCTGTCAGGAGCTGTGCGACCTTCGTTAGAGGTCAGAAAGACTTTTTGTAGTCCATACAGAGGAAATCAGAAACTATAATGTCACATAGGGGACACTTGGACAGTTTTCATATCTCCATATATATATATATATATATATATATATATATATATATATATATATATATATATATATATATATATATATATATATATATATATATATATATAGAGAGAGAGAGAGAGAGAGAGAGAGAGAGAGAGAGATAAAGAAAATGTATATAGCCATTTCATCTGAGCATGGCCTCATCTTCCCCTCATCACCAGGGTCAGGGGCCTGCCTCTGTCCATGGTGCTGGACAGCTTTATTTCTCTGTCCAAGCAGGAAAACCACATCCCTGTTCATACATTATTTTCACATGGAGCCAGGAGTGAAGCCGGAGTGCCACTGATCTCTGTGGTTTTAGATGTGCTCAGTCGAATGTTTAGATTGCTCCACATTTTTGCAGTTGTTTCACCCAGCTCACAGAACTGGATCAGCCAATCTCTGATCTATCCTATGACCCTGCCCCACATCATCCCTCCCCACCTACAACCCACATACACAAGGATCAGTCTCTCCTTGATCTAGTCAACTTGGAAGCCCTCGTTCAGAAAGCTCGCATGCAATTTTGGGAATTGTTCTAAATTAGCCTTGAAAACAAATCATTTGTTGACCAAGCAAAGTGGAGTGAAAATGATTCCTGCTGTTCACTGGCCAGGGGCAGCCACCACCAACTGCCTTCACAACCTCCCTGAACTCGAGCAAAGGGGGGCACGTTTGTCGCTACATCAGCACTTCAGCAGGGTGCTGATGAGGTCGCTTGAACTTCCCTGTCATGATACACTAATCGTAACAACCCAGCAGTCATTTTGGTAAATGGTAAATGATCTGGTTCTTATATATAACACTCTTCTACTCTACCTGATCACTCAAAGCACTTTTTTTTTTACAGTTCTTGTAGGGAATATGCTTTTCTGTACTTGACACACATTTCTTTGTAGCTGCCCTAGCCACCCTTTATTTTATGTGAGATTACATCAGTGTCACTCTGCAAAGACAAAGCATAAACCTCCTGTTTTATTCATTTAAGTGCAAGTTTAGAAAAAAAAAACAATTAAACGGTTGCGAATAAAACACAAGAGGTGGTCTTTTTTCATACTTGGTCTACTGATATAAATTATATATTCCAGAGATTATTAGGTCAAACCCCATCAAGTCTCTCCATCTTGTCCTTCTTCAGGTCTGCTACACGGGCACTTGTTGTGTTTACTGCTATTATGACATTTAATAGCATTGATATGATGACATTGCTTTTACTTAACATATGGAAGATGCTCAGACATGAAGATGTGACATGCCTTTGATACAAGCAATAGTCATATCATTTCTTCCATTGCTTTACTGCGTAACTTTTAACAATGCTGTAACTCAGTTACTTCATATAGTTTTTATAATTACCATTATATGACACTTTTCTATGAACACAATTATACTGGAGATCCCAGTGAAAAGCATGTAGTTCCACCGGTGAACTATTTACTGAATTCATGTTTCCCGTAGCTCCTAATTATTAGGGACAGGGATTGGAGGAGTTATGGATGCAGCGTGAGCATGTGGATTGCAGGTGGGATAAAACTAATTTAACAATAAAGGAAAGGTTGTTTTCACAAAGGTTATCATAGTCAACTAAAACTAAAATTCAAACTAGATGTGAAAAAACATTTTAGTCGACTAAAATTAAAAAAAAAGGCTCTTGAAAAATATTAAGACTGAAACAATTGTGTCAACTTTCAAAACTAAAAACCAATAAAAATGAGACTTTGTTGGTGTTTATTGAGACTCTGTTTGTGAGTCTGCTGCTTTCAAGTGTCTGTGTTTTTATTGTCACTTCTGCAATGACTTCCTAAATCCTGTCTCTGACATGTGCCCTCCACACAGCATATATTACAAAGACTACAATGAACACAGAAACTAAAAAAAACTACAATTGAACATTTTCAAACAATAAAAGCTAAACAGAACTTCACTCTTACTGAAACTAAACTGGCTTAAAAGAAAAAAAAAATCAAAATCAAAATGAAATCAAAACTAGTTAGACAATACAAAACTGTAATGACTCTGGTTTTCACACATTATGGCTCATTCTATTCCACTAATTTGATACCTAGAATTTTGCAGTGGTGATTGTCTCGTGGACCCCAAACAGTAGTGCTTGTGTTTGTGGGGGTCACCGGGCTATTTATTTTGCCCATATAAAGCGCTAAGTGTCAGGCCTTGAAGTGAATTCCAAGAAAATCAGAATCTTAAAGGCTCCCACTGATAGAGGAGAAAATCATTATCAGAAGTGCTGCCAAACACTCGTGTCACCATGTGTGCCAATAAATGTATAGCAACAGGTTTTTCTTCCCTTTAACTTTTTTTTTAAGCCCTTCAATGTCATTTCCCATTGAGAGAAACAGAGACACACCAGCGTGTCCAGTCACAGGCTAATGATTCACGGTGCTTCGCAGTGCATCAAAATCCCACGCAGCCACCATCGACTGTTCATTCAGAAATTTCTTTTTCACCCCGCTCTCCCTTCCCCGCATCTCCTTCCGTGCGGGTTCGCTGTCCGTGGTGCTGAAACCCCCAAAACGACTGTCCATGGTGCCGAAACACCCGACCCAGTAACCACCAGGTAGGCTAAGCCTTTGTCTGCGCCCTGCTCTTAGCTGTGTTTGACACAGGTTTCAAACCCCGTGATCTTCATTTGCTTAGACCCGCTTATTTATGTAAACACATTTGTCTGTGAGCTCGGCTGCGGAGTTTTAGGCTTTCATTTGCAGTATGCGACTACTTTAACGGCTTAAAATGTAAATTCTGCGAAACGTTGCAAAAACCGCGCGGGGACCTTGAACGCAGCCCGCTCGGAGTACTACAGTAACACCACACTACAGTTACTTTCATTTTTTCACCCTCTTCTCCTCTCTCGTCTCGCGATAGAGCGGCGGAGCGGTTTGACGGGCAGTCGAGGTTGCAGCAGGCAGAGGGAGACGGTGGAAGGTAAAGCAGGGAGGCAGCATCATGGCGGACAGAGACAGTGGCAGTGACCACGGAGGGCCCACCGCAGGCCCCGGCTCGCTGCCTCCGGGCGCAATGGGCGCCATGTCCCGGCTGCAGCACGACACCGAGGAGCTCGCCTCGAAGCGCGTCGACATCCAGAACAAGCGCTTCTACCTTGACGTGAAGCAGAATGTTAAAGGCCGCTTCCTAAAGATAGCCGAGGTCGGGGCTGGGGGAAACAAGAGCCGCCTCACTCTCTCCATGTCTGTCGCCGTGGAGTTCCGCGACTATCTCGGGGACTTTATCGAACATTACGCCCAGCTGGGCCCGACCAACCCGGACATAGTGCAGGATGAGCCCCGGCGGGCGCTCAAGAGCGAATTCCTGGTGCGGGAGAATCGGAAATATTACATGGATCTGAAAGAGAACCAGAGGGGGCGGTTCCTGAGGATCCGACAGACCGTTAATCGGGGGCCCGGATTGGGAAGCGCGCAAGGCCAGACCATCGCTCTGCCGGCGCAGGGTCTCATCGAGTTCCGCGACGCTTTAGCCAAACTCATCGACGACTACGGCGTGGACGAGGAGCCGGCGGAGCTCCCGGAGGGCACCTCGCTCACTGTCGACAACAAGCGCTTCTTCTTTGACGTGGGCTCCAATAAGTACGGGGTGTTCATGCGGGTGAGTGAGGTGAAGCCCACGTACCGGAACTCCATTACGGTTCCCTGCAAAGTGTGGTCCAAATTCGGTAACACCTTCTGTAAATATGCGGAGGAGATGAGGAAGATCCAGGAGAGGAGTAGAGAGAAAAGGGCCTCGGAACTGCTACCTGAGGGCCCGCACGGCGGAGACGACGGCGACGATGACTGACGCGGATTTTAGGAGAGCTGACATGAAACAACCGAGACAACGTTGGACTCTGAAGAGAAAAAAAACAACCCAGACTTTTAACTGTAAAATAGAAAGAGAATCTACAAGGGAATCACCCCACACACACAACCTCCACAGACATGGCAGCACCTCTGCTGTCTCCTCGCTCATTTTACTGGATGTCACCCCACTTACCACCCATGTAACAGTAAGCCGCTGCTATCAAGGACTGAACTGTAAGATATGAACCGTTTCCTACTTGATTTAAGTGACAATGAACAGAGTGTTTATATCTCTATCGATGACAGATTTTGCACACATCAAAGCTATTTCACAAAAAAAAATGTTTAAGTGTTTTAAAAACTGGTAATAGACCTAAGATTTAATCAAAATAAAACCAGAGGTTTAGAGTATAAAGTCTTCATGGAGAAGGAATATTTGACATCAGCACAAAGAGGATATATTATGGACTTTATGAAACCAAAATCCGAATCCAGATGTATAGTTTATTATAAAGGTACGCAGAATAAATATGGCAATGCTCAATGAGTTGCAGAAGGCAGCACTGCAGGCCTTGTAAACACCTGTCAGCATGCGTGTAGGCACATGTTTTGAAAAGAAGTTGGCAAAGTAGGCTGTAGTCTCTAATTTGGCCTAAACGTAGTCGGCTAATGGAAGCATTTCTCTCATGCCATTATGGAAAAGGTTGAGACACAAACCTAAATAGCCTATGTGCGCCTCAAACAAATGGGTTAAACCTATCTCTGAGCTACTCTATTGAATATCAACCCTCTTGCACCATGTCCACATAAACTTAAATGAAAAAAGTGCTAACTTAGATGTACTAATTATGATTTTGTGAATCAGCTGTAAAAAAAATTCCTTATTAAGATGCCCACGTTTTCTGTGGGATTTTTTTCTTTACGTTGTTGTTTTTTCTTTTTTCTTTTCCTCAAGGTGGTGGGGGATGCAAAAGGATATTAAAAAAGGTCCATATGTGGGAGCGCAAGGCGCAGAAACAAACAGACAAAAAAAGACGCGTCAGCGCAGCGCGCGGCGAGGCAACGCATCCTCTCTGACGTCATTACGACCCGTGCCTTATACACTCCACTCGTTTACGTGTTCTCACGTGGATGGTCTGTGACCTCGACCGCTGTATGTTTTCATTTACGAGTGCTGTTATGTAGGCAGAAATATATACTCACCAGGGCTGTGGGATTCACACCCCTGCAGTGCATGGAGCATGCGTGGCAACACCAAAAGTAAAGCTGAAAGGCTGCTAGGAGCTGGGGGCAGGGGGTGGGTCCAGTTGTGTTCTTGGGTGTTGTTGGCACTTTGGGGGCTATGCATGTTGCGCTATGGCGCAACATGGAGCCCAGAATCCCTAGCCGCACCCCTGGCTCAACGGACTGATCGGTGCCTCCCGAGATCTCACTGAGTGTGCGCGAGCGTGGAAAGTAAGCTGGAAATGTTATGGGTGGCTTTGCTCACCATATGCACCATGATGTTAAAAAGAAAAACAAAAAATGAAAAAAACAGCAACAACAACAAAAATATATAAATACAATAAAAATAAAAAAACGAAAACCCAGGAGCGGCTGGATGAGGCTTATTTGTCAGAGCTGAGATGGATGCTGTTAAAGAGCCAGGCAGTCAGCCAGCCAGGCAGGCCAGCCGGCCGGTCCCATGCAGTCAGTACGAATGCGGTCCAGCGGATGTAGAGGCCTATCAGTGCAGGGCCGAGGCAGTGTCTATCTCTTTATGGTGCTACAGCCCCTTGATCGCTCCTTGGGGGCCTCGCCGCTCAGAATATGTCACTTTTGCATTGTTATTCTGATGCTTCTTTTTTTCCCCTTTCCTCCACAGTATGTCGTCCAAAACGTGTCAGGTTTCCCCTCCCAGCCAGAGACGAAGCCACTGACTAGTGTAGGACATTTTATATTAGTGTGCAATATTGTGTACGTGCCAATCGTGGCATTGTATCACGTGTATAGACGAAAAAAATGTATAGGCTATGTGATCAGTAGATATTTGAAAGCATGATGATGAAGTGGATGCATCGCATTATATTTCCAAAATGTGAAGACTTTTACTTCTCGAGGTGAAAAA
Organism: Maylandia zebra; assembly: GCF_041146795.1. Lineage (NCBI taxonomy): Eukaryota > Metazoa > Chordata > Actinopteri > Cichliformes > Cichlidae > Maylandia > Maylandia zebra. The sequence goes on from NC_135168.1 coordinate 31,796,638, forward strand.
AGTCAGACTCGTTGTGAGTTTTTTTTTAATTGTTTTTCTTCCTGTCACTTTCTGTAAACCAGTAGGCTGCCTTGTCTGTCTCTCAGTGCGCGTAGACTAGCTCGGGTATTTTACGTCCTCCCTTAGGAAAACGAAAAAAAAGTTCTCCTCCAAACACACAACACAGACCGTCAACAACCTCTGACTGTCTCCATGTTGGCCCTTCTACACTAAGCTTGAATAGTATCTTGGGACTTGGGTCCAGGGGTGGCTGGCATACACACACATACACGCACGCACAGACACACACATACTCTCCCCCTGTTAAGGCCTCTTGTTGATATCTGAGTGTTTGGGAGGCCTCTGAAGTGTTTTGAATTGTGTCTAGAACTGCACAAGGCCTCCTGTCATTAGGAGAAAGAGAACTGTGTGCTTGGAGCCTGAGTGCGAGCCCTCGCTCACCTGGGACTGCAGTACAGGTGAACCGCAGTTTGACTTAGGCTTTTCTGGGGTTTCAATCGAGCCGGGTGATAGCGATCAGCCGCGGCAGAAGCCAAAGGACAGAGGAGTTTGTTGTTGTTTTCATGGCGAGGATCACAATCCCCTCTGATGTGGGAAGACTCTTGTCGCAGTCTCGCTCCCTTTCCCAGGCGTTAAAAAAAGGCTTGTTGCTTGTGCACTATTCATCACTTAGGACGTGTAGTCCATCCCTTCATTTTGACTCAGCTGACTCAGCCCTGCACTGAGGTCCTGCTGAACTCTCAGTGTGTTAAATACAACTGAGCCTGTCGGTGTGGCATGCCACCTAGCTGACGGGAAGGGAACACTTTAGAGGCCTCAGCTGGATAAAAGCGGCTAAAAGCGAGGCCTACCGTGTATGTAGGAGAGCTGAGGCCGGGCCGAAAGCAGAAGTCCCCGGAGCACACTTGGGCTCCTAAGGTGTCACAAGTTCAATCCTTAGTTTTAAAAGCTGATTTGTGTCTGATTGGCTGCGTTTGTGATGGCAGGAGAAGAAAAAAAGGTTCCAGAAAATCCCATCTGTTCACCACAGGACTGTTTCTGGCCCACGTTTGTCTCAGTGACAGTGAAAGGCCCGATGAAGCCTGGCACTGCACTGTAAGGGCTTACCAGCAGCAGCAGCAGCCTGCCACAACCTTCCAACCCGGCTGCAGACAGATCGAGTTAGGACCTTTCTCTCTGGAAATCTCTTCCACTTCTTACAGAGATGATTATATTTCCTCACACTGCCCTCAATACAAAAAACATTTATTTTCATTGAATGCACGTACAAACCACCTATGACTATGTGCCCAGAAAAGCACATCTGAGGTCAACCTGAGTTCATCTTGAGGTCACCGCGAGTCTGAAGTCACTGTGGTGATACAGCACTTATTCCCCAAAGTGTTCTAGCTTTAGCCTGACTGACTTTAATCATGTCTGCTACATGCTAAGACTGGAAATACGACGCTTCCTTTCTCTTTTTCTCTAATGGCCAAATATGAGGAGAGCCTGAACATGCTCATAGAGTTCACTTTGTGAATGCCTCACTCTGTGAAACGCACACATTGTTCGCTTCTTTTTTTGTTTTCAAAAAAGATTTAAACATGTGTTCTTTTGTTTTCTCCAGGTGCTACTGGGTCGGTTGTGTTTTTAGCGTTGAACGTGGCTTTTTCGGGTCTTTGTCTGAAGCGTACTTCCGGTGCGATCAAACCTGATTTTGTGAGACCTTTACCTGGAGTCACCTCGCAACCACGTTGTGCCCACATCTACACAGTCATCCATCTCTAGGACTTAAATGCAGCATGGTAGGCGGATGCCGTTCGTCTCGTTTTCCGTGTCAGCGGACGTGATGGTGTGCCGTCTTCGGGTGGCTCCGGACGGGTTGGATGTGCATGAGCGATGCTGCTCTGTGCTTGTTAGCGCCGTTTCAATTATTTTCTCCACAGCAGCAGCCATCATAGTGATCTCTAACCATGATGTTAACCGAACTTTCGCCCGCAGTATTCATTTGTCAGATTTGACTTAAGTGTGCCGTTTTCTTTCGTTGATCAGACTACAGGTAACCAGACCATTCCTGGTCAGACTGAGGAGAGGTTAAGTTGTAGATGCAGCGATATCTACTTGCTGCACGCACCTCAGTGTCAGATTGCTAGGATGGCTCCGCTGTAGGTGGGAAACAAACCGTCTATCTGACGGTTTAACAGAAAACTTCCACAAATGAAACGCGGCTGCCGGCTCGCGCCTCCACCAGACTATACGAGTACTAACTAAAAAAACAAAAAAAGTAAAGAACTGACTGAACTTCTGTTAAGGTGTTCAAAACAACCAAATGTGCTCTGTTTCTGGTTTCCAGTGTTGTAGTCTTTCATTGGCCATTCGGACTTTCTGGTTAATCACACAACCAATCGCAGCCTCTGGTCAAAGCCAAGCACTATATGACTCATTAGAAAACCACAGACAGAGGAGCTCATTCAGCATGTCTTCTGTTTGCACACGCACCGAGCAGTAGGGTCCACCGTGTTCGCAGACTGTAAAAGCTACTGTTGTGTATAGTTCTTGAAGACGTCCTTGAAGCTGTTCTGGAGATGTTGGGTTAAATGGATCCTGGATTTTTAAGGGGGTGGGGTCAATGCACAATGAACATATCCCATTGTCACCGTTTGGTCTCAATCCCTTTACCATCCCCATAAGAGATAATATGTTGTATCTTTCGAAAATATTTTATCTGTGGCGTGTGTGTGTGTGTGTATATATATATACATATATATATATGGTTTGTTATATATGATGCTCCTCCTTTCAGAAAAATATAACATGTAAACAGGAAAAACATTGCTGTTTTTTTCCTTTGTATTTTATACTTACAGAAAGCATTGAATAAAAATGGATAAATACTTGCACTTTAGATATATTAAGAAAAATAAAAATCTGCATATTATTTTTGATAGGGATCTCACATTTAAAGAGTATAAATTACAGGCTTTGTGACTATTGCTGGACAGAGATGTATTGAGTTCTACTTATTGAAGTATATTTTGTCTGTGTCAGAAGGTTTACTAAAGTAAATTGCATGATAAAGTAGTGCTACACCGATATTGTTTTTTTTTGTTCGTTTTGTTTTGTTTTGTTTTTTTAGTTGATAAAATGTCTGAAAACTGTGATAACGACCCTCTTGTATCATGTTTAACCTCTCCTCACCCATTCTAGGATATTTCTTACTGAAATATGGCCTTTTCCTGACTATATGACGATGGTGCTTACTTTGGCTTTGACATCGAGCTCATCCTATACATCTCGACATCATCATCATAATTCGCGTCCTTACACTCCATTCCTTTCTGTTATGTACTCTCACTACCTTATTAAATTTCCGTTGATGGCAAAAAAATAAAACAAAGGTGTGCTGTTTTGTACATTGCTGTTTGTTTTAATGTTGAGGGAGCTTTGTTGTCTGAAAAATGACTAATGGCGCAATAAAATGTCATTCCACATGTCCTGGTCTCTGCATAGCTGTCTTTAACTTCACAATGGTCAGTTTTTTAACAGACCCGGGCTCGATGAACCCCAACCAGCAGGAATTGCTGACTGAATTCAATATACTATTACCAAAGTTATTAGTTTCTTTTTTTTTTAAGAAAATCTGCCAAGTTTCTATGCACAACGAGAAAGACAATATACACTGATCAGCTGCGACATTAAGTTACCCTTGTTCATTCTACCCAAAGAAGCTCTCACCTATTCGGACAGGAAGCTGGACCTCTCACGGTGTCCCGGCAGGGTGGTGCCTCTATCAGTCAGGCTCATTTATGCACATCCTGCCACTGTGTGATCAGATTGGGATCAGGAAAAGTCAGCACCTTTGACTCCCTGTTGTGTTTTCCAGGCTTTCATGGGCTGTATTTGGAGCGTGCTGGGGCACATGTTGTCATACGCAACCATAACGTTTCTGCAGCCGCCACGTGTCAGAGTTGCATCTGCTCGAATGCAAAGCTCTACCAGCAGAACATTGCACTGCAACAAGATGATTGATGTTATTCACTTTACCTGCCTATGGAGCTCGGAAAGATAGTAACTGGACTTCTTTAAATTTCTTGAAGATGTTTCACCTCTCATCCAAGAGGCTTCTTCAGTTCTAAAAGCCTCTTGGATGTGAGGTGAATTGATTGGTGGAGAATCTACACAGACACTTTACCTGTCAGTGATCTTTTATAACCGTGGGGAAGACTGCTGACTTGACAGTTGTCCAGATGATGATCGTCGACACCATCTGTAAGGACAGTTAGCCACAGAAGGCTCCTGAAAAGACTCGTTGTTCACAGAGTGCTGAATCGAAACTTATTCATGGAAAGTAGATGGGAAAGGGAAAGAATCAGAATCAGAATCAGAATACTTTATTGATCCCTGGGGGAAATTATTTTTTGTTACAGTGCTCCATTATAAACCAACATTAAGACAAGACAGACAATACACTAACTAAGAATAGTACAATATATACATATATATACATACATACATACATACATAAGTCACTCATAGATAAATAGTTGGAAAAGAAACGTGTGTAGTTGTAGCAGCAAACAGTGTGTTAAGTGGATGCGTTGTACAGGGAGATGGCCACAGGCAGGAAAGATTTCCTGTGTCGTTCAGTGGTGCTTTTCGGTAATCTCAGTCTCTCACTGAACGAGCTCCTGTGACTGACCAGCATGTCATGGAGTGGGTGGGAGGTGTTATCCAACATTGTCTTTATCTTGGACAGCATCTGCCTCTCCGACACCACCTTGAGGGAGTCCAGCTCCATCCCCACAACATTGCTGGCCTTACGGATCAGTTTATTAAGTCTGTTGGCATCTGCGACCCTCAGCCTGCTCCCCCAGCATGCAACAGCATAGAGGATCGCACTGGCCACAACAGACTCATAGAAAATCCTCAGCATTTTCTGGCAGATGTTGAAGGACCTCAGTCGCCTCAAAAAATAGAGACGACTCTGGCCCTTCCTGTAAAGTGCTGTGGTGTTTTTAGCCCAGTCCAGTTTACTGTCAATGTGTACTCCAAGGTATTTATAGTCCTCCACAATGTCAACACTGACCCCCTGAATTGAAACAGGGGTCAAGTGTTTCCTGGTCTTCCTGAAGTCCACGATCAGTTCCTTGGTCTTTGCCACGTTGAGCTGCAGATGATTCTGCTCACACCACGTGACAAAGGAGTCGACCACAGCCCGGTACTCTGTCTCATCATCCCTGCTGATGCATCCAACCACCGCAGAGTCATCAGAAAACTTCTGAAGATGGCAGGTCTCTGTGCAGTGGCTGAAGTCTGTGGTGTAGAGGGTGAAGAGGAAGGGGGAGAGGACAGTCCCCTGTGGTGCCCCTGTGTTGCTGATCACCTTGTCAGACACACACTGTGGGAGACGTACACATTGTGGTCTTCCTGTCAGGTAATCAACAATCCAGGACACCAGAGAAGCATCCACCTGCATCGCTGCTAACTTATCACCCAGGAGGGTCGGCCTGATGGTGTTGAAAGCACTGGAAAAGTCAAAAAACATGACCCTCACAGTGCTCGCCGGCTGGTCCAGATGGGTGTAGACACGATTGAGCAAGTAGATGATGGCGTCCTCAGTTCCGAGACGAGGCTGATAAGCGAACTGAAGGGGATCCAGATGTGGTCTTACTATGGGTCGTAGCTGGTCCAGGATGAGTCTTTCCAGGGTCTTCATGATGTGAGAGGTCAGTGCCATGGGCCTGTAATCCTGGGGGCCACTGGGACGTGGCGTCTTTGGTACAGGGACGAGGCATGATGTCTTCCACATCACCGGGACCCTCTGCAGACTCAGACTCAGCATAAACAGTTTATGAAAGACTCCACACAGCTGGGGGGCACAGGTCTTGAGGACAAGGGGACTCACTCCGTCTGGTCCAGCAGACTTGCCTGAGTGAAGTCTCCTCATTTGCATCTCAACCTGGTATTGAGTGAAGGTGATGGGTGGGGGAGGGGTGTCAGGAATCTCACAGGAGGTAACAGCGCCATGTGAAGAGAGAGGCTGATATGATAGCAAAAAGGTGCACATTCAACAGGAATCACTGCAGCTTTGGGGAGAATGTCAAGAAAAGTCAAATCAAGAACTTGAAAGAAAGCGGGCGTCAAAACATCAAGAGCCACCACACACAGACGTCTTCAGGACTGACTGGCACATAGGAGGGTAACGACAGTGGGCGGATTTGATTTGTTTGGGGTTTTTTACATTTTGCCTTTACTTATTCCAGAGACAGGTGGCCAAAGAGTGCATGGGACTACTAAAGCCATAAGACTCACTGCTCAGGGCATTCTTAATCCATGTGACAGGTCACTTGACTATCATGACCCAAAAAGTCAAGTTTTACACAGAACACGGAGCACTGTATTAACTACCATGTTATCATCCAGGGTGTCATTATCACTAATGGCACCTCATGTGGATTACTCAACTATGCCGTATACCTAAAGGGAGTTTAAAGTTACTTTACGTTTATGCTCAAACTGCTGCTGCAAAATGCAACGATGCTATCAGCATTCAGACCGGACACCAGTAAGCCTTGTTCTCATGGTGCAGTTGTGATGGAAAGCAGGTTCAAAATCTCCTGGGAAAATGTAGACTGCAAAACAGGAGAAAGGCAGCGCTTTTATTTTCCCTGGCAACCGAAATAGTGGAACAACCACACCAATCGTGGAAACTTTACCTGGCAAAAAGAAAATCCTTCTCCAATCCCCCTTCTTGGATGATGCAAAGAGGGCAAAGAAGGAGAGCGACAGAATTTGAAAGCAAAAAAAAAGAACCTTAAAAGAGCTTGAAAGAGACTTTTGGTCTGCCTCATTTCTGCAGGATCAATAAAAAAATCCCGACTTCTTAGGGCAATAAAAAGAAGTCCTGTCTTTGTTACAAAGGTGGAAGGATTGAAAATGTGAAGCTTCATGGCTAATGTGGTATTCATACCCTTAATCAAATGTTTGTTGTTTTCACTACTTATAAAGGAGTCATGTTTTTGAGAGACTGCTGTAAAAAGAGAAAGTGACACATAAGAGGTTAGATTTGATTCTAGAGTTGATAATGTAATAGCAAAGTAGTGATACATATGCTTATGATGGTTATATATGAAAGTTCTCAGAATATATTTGCACATACGTCTGTGCTATACCAAACGAATACAGTTAGAGTGTAAGGGGAAACAGATGCCAAATTCAAGTATGAATTTATTGACTGATTTTAGCATTTGACCCCATTATGAGCTGGCTAGGGTTATTTTAAAAGCTGAGAAGATGCACACTGTACTCACGATTATAGCTGCAAAAAAATGTCAATTAAACATAAGTACACTCTCAAATTATAGCATTTAAAGGGAACTCGTGGTACTTTCAGATTTGAAAGTCAGAGGAGTTACACAAAACATAGCTGCCGACAATAGCTAGCTTCTACTAGCATTAAGACGTCCCTCAGGGTTTGCAGGGTTGAGTTGCAGTGTGTGTGATGTAGGCTCCAGTATATGTCACTGAACAAGAATGCAGAGGGGGAAAAAAGATCTCTGGTTACGCTGCACTGATTATGAGACCAGCACCTGCTGCTGATGCTGTGGGAGTCCTGTGCAGAATAGATAAAACAATAAAAACATTTCTTTTTTTACTTTTACTTCCTTAATTTCTTTTTTAAGCACAGGTGGTATTAAGGAAATGATCATGCTTTTATTTTTGTGGGGCAGTAAAATCAAACATTGCTAGCTGTGTTAGTGACTCCTGTGATTCTTTGGCTGTGATAGGTTCAAAATGTCTAACCCCACCCCTGACTGGCCAAATCACTGGGATTGACAGGTAAATTGACTGACTCCTCACTTGCTCCTTACCTCTGTGTTTATCAACCTTAAAACATTTTTACTTTAAAGCTATATAATAAAGCTCATATTTGCAGTTCATTTATTCATAAATTCTAGCAGGTCTTTTTTATGCTTTAGCGTGACTTTCAATGGCGCCAAATTTGTTGTCTTTTTTATGTCACAACTTCTTGTTTGTTTTTTAAAAAAAACTTTAATGATCTGGAGGTCTCAATACTCACAACCATGTGCATTTCCAAACGCTTGTATGACAGAAATGGTTCAGCGGACACCTTTCGGTTTGAAACACTTACTGTAGGACAGTGTTACAGTTTCCCCATCGCGGACGTCCGTGTGACCGCTAGCCAGGCAGATGGCACGCAACGATGCACCCGCTACGCATGCGTCCTTCAAGCGGACTTGGCAACAGTAAAACGTGCAGGACTACTCACCCACAGAGTCTAAATGTTCGTGCCTGCGTGCGGGTATAATCCCAGCCTTAAGCAGACACAGCTACCCGGAAATTCAGCAACATTACAGCTGCAATTGATAATGCAACACTCTCTGTAACAGGCAGCGCGTGGCACAGCACACGGTCTACCATACCTGTTTATTTTTTCACATCGGCTAATTCTTTATATCGTTAGGTATCAAATTAACCCTGTTACTGAATCACCTTTATATACATGGGGCAAATGACAACTAAGTGGAAATAGTCGAGTGGACATTTAAAAAAAAAAACATAACGTTATTGTGACTAATATGTGGGCAGCTACAGGATATTCGTTCCTTATAGTCTTAAACTAAGCATATTAAATTATTATAGTGGCATAGTTATGCTGCGCTAAATGTGTAATTAAATATTTATCATGTTCTTTCAACTAAACTTTAAAAAAAAAAATCACGCTTAGCTCTTACCTACAGTCTCAGCTGTGAGGCTTTATGGTTGTGTACTAAACACGTCACACACGAAATAGGTTGTTTGTTCCACAAACACATGGCCATGACCACAGACACATGCTAGGTGTGTCTGCGGTCTCTGTCATTAAGCAACCTATAGCTAAACTTTTACAGAAACTTCATTTTTGAATATGTGTATGTAACATAAACATATACATTCACTGGCCACTTCATTAGGTACACATGTTCAACCTCTTGAGTACATGGCAGCAACATAATGCAATTAGGGATGCAGGCATGATTATGATAGCCTGCTGAAATTCAAACAGAGCTTTAGAACATGGCATAGTTGTTGGTACCAAACAGGTTGGTCCTAGTATTTTAGAAAAACTGCTGATCTGCTCCAAATCCATCTATAGTGTATAGTGAGCGGTAGTTCGGTTCTCTGGGTGAAAATGATTGTTGATGCCAGAGGTCAGAAAGAGAATGGGCAGACTGCATCAAGCTGACAGGGAGGCAATAGTAACTCAAATGACCACTCATTACAACCAAGCCTTGAAACTGAAGTTACAATGCAAAGAAAACTCAGGACTACAGATTGGAAAAAGTTTGCCTGCCCTGAGGCGTGTTGATTTCTCCTTGAATATTTGAATGGTAGGATTAGAATTTGGCACAACCAACATTAAAGGATGGACCGATTCTCCCTTGGTGTTGCAAATATTTCATCATCATACTCTTTAGTACCAACTGAGCATGCTTTAAACACCACAGCCTACTTGAGTATTGCTAGTGACCATGTCCTTCCCTTTATGATCACACTCTGATAAAGCTTCATGTCACAAAGCTTAAATCATCTCAAAGAGGTTTCTTGAACATGACAATGAGTTTACTGTACTGAGATGTGGGATGTAGGAGATTCACGTCATGGATAAATAGCTAAAAAATCTGAAGCAACTTTATTAGGTGCCAAAATCTTTGAGGAGTGTCTCCAGCACCTTTGTGTTTTGAAGGAAAATAAAAGGGAGGGTCGAACCTAATAAAGTGGCCAATGAGGGTTTACGATAAATGTGCTCCACAATGGGTAAATGTGCAACTTAACAACTGACAGTTTAACTGCAAGGCAACACATTTTAGCAGCAACTTTCAAACAAGTGCACTGACCTGTGGAGGAAAGTGGGCGTAGTTGTAAACAGGAGACGTTTAAAAGCATTACATAGTAATAGTCATGTCTGCAGAATGTCAAAGAAATTAAAAAACACAAACACAAATTAAAAATTAAAACACAAATTAAAAAACTGGCACGGATTTTTTTTTTTTAGCTTTTCATTGTTTTAGTCTTGACAGTTTTATAAATTACAACCACAATCAATCTGTATAAAAGCTTACTTTATGAAGCACAGACTAAATATTCAGTAAATATGTCCTTTACATAGTATGAGCATCCTGTCAGAAAAGTTCAGATATACAAACAAAACAAACAAAAAGAAAAATCCAATCCTGACATCAAAGTGCCGAAGTTGTCTTTTTTTTTTTTTAACTTAAATAAAACATAACAATCAACAATTTTTTTTCCACAACCCTATATTACAGCACAGGCCTAACCTAGAACATTGGGAAACAATGGTTAGCACAACAGCCAAAGTGACTATAAGGGGAAGTCTCCGTGTAAGAAAGCAGGTATTTATCCTAACAATACAGCTTTAGAAAAAGTACTTCCTCTCTGAAAGCTCCACTCCTGTTTCAGCGTTTTGGTCTGTACAAGAATCAGGTTCCAGGATTCCAGCTGTGATTCCAGATTTCCAGCAAAGTCCCAAAAGGATCTCAGATCCCATCAGTCACTGTTAATACAATGTACGTAGCAACAGAAGCAATGTGTCCGGAGCCAAAGATATAATTGTTCCTCCCATCAATATCCGCAACCCTGGTTATGTCTACATGCTTCTGAGTCACACTGTGTTTGTGTGAGGGGGGCGCTGAACTCACTGATCTACAGTTGTGTCATTACATAACAAATCACACAGAAAGAGAACGTGTGTATTTGTGTGTGTGTGTTTGGGGGATATAGGATCAATCGAGGTGCTCACAGAGAGCGATACCACCATATGTCCTTTTCCCACAACCTTACACAAGTCCTCCTTCCAGAAGAATCGGCCTCATTATGTTGTTTTCCTCAATTTGGAGTAATGTGTGCTGGATGTCCATTTTGCCTGTTCTTGGCTGGCAGAGACGGTCGTACTAAGTAAACCAAACCAGTCTCTTCTAAGAAAACAAGTCTCTCCTCCATCAGCTCCTTCTCACCCATGTGGAGGGTGTTTTGATGGCTACTTTGCTGGTGGAGTTGTTTTGCCGCCGTTCCCCTCTCCTATCCAGCATGCTGTCAGCCTACCTGACTTTAGCCCACTACGCTAGAGCAGTCCTGCTGCTATGCTCTGCTGTCAGCCAGCCTCCATCTGAAATCGGTCAGGGCCTGCTTTCCTAAAAACATCTTCATCTAATAAGAAGCTTGGCAACAGAAAGTCAAATTCCCAAAATTATAACAGGGCAAACGACGCTGCGATAGGTCCATGTAGCATGTTATAAATCAGAGCAGAGATCAGTCAGACTTAAAAACACGTTTTATCACGTGGCTGGCTTTGTCCTGAAGATGCTTTTGAGAGATTCAGGCCTGACTGTGCCGGCAGTGCTATTCAGCATAAGGCCGTCGGCTTGTTTTCTCTCAATGTGCTCAACAAAATCTTTATACAAATAACATGACCCTGCTATATTTACTTCTTCCTGTCGCCTACAAGTTCAAATTCTTAACTGGAGCCACTTTCAAAAGCACGCCAATGCACACGCGTACACACACATGCATGTGCACACACCAGCCCACCCACACTTTCCTGTTCAGCCCTTCAGTCTTCAGAAACCTCACGCCCAACCATATATTGTTACATATGAGTTCTGGCAGCTCAGTTTACTCAGTCATGGTACAGAAAGAGCAGTAAGTGGATAACATGGCACAGTGCTTTTGCCCTCTCCAGAAACATACAGTTAAACACAGGTTAGTATTAGAGGGGGGAAGCGGCAGCTCAAAAATCACAGGAACACATGTTTGATCTCTGACAAGTAACAGTATTCTTTAAATCCCTCAACAGCTAGTGCCGAGGTGCCCTTGAGTAAGGCACTCAACCTCCAGTTCCTCCGGTGGAGCAGCTCAGTGAACAGTTTAAACTATGGTTCCTCTTGGCAGCTCCTGCTCTCATGTGAATGCATGTAAATGTGTGAATGTTGAGAGGGGAACCCTTGCTGGGGTGAATAAAGGTTAAATAAATAAATAAATATGCTATACAGGAATCTGATCCTCCTGAGTTCTTCTCCGAGTTCCTATATCTCCGGGACAGATATGTTGCATCTTCAGACACCATTCTCCAACAATATTGTAGGTCCATAAAGCACACAGTCTTGTGAGTGGCCGAGTGTGTAAACGCAAGTTGAAGTAAAGCCAAAATGCTACAGTAGTACCATCTGTACTATGTCCATCTCAATCACTGCTTGACTCCCAAGCTGCGGAGCAAGGCAAAGGAAACCAGTCTGTGTCTGTGCAGTCTTATATCGACAGGTTATAAACTACTGCAGCTCACAACTAAAAAACACATTTCAACTAAAGACAACTCTTCACTCTGAGTTCAAAAATTAATACTGACGATGCTGCTATAAATAGTGATCACAGTTATGATCGCTGTAATGTGCAATAACAAAAGTTAAAAGAACTGAGGTTTGGCAGGGTCGCTTGTGGTGGGGTATCAAGCGCACGCTCTTCTTATCTATTGCTCATTACAGGAACTTATCATCACGGTTGATAAATTCTGGGAAGGATAGTGATGGCTTACTAAAGAATGGAGCACAATAAATAAAATGCTAACAGCAAATCCGAGAAGGACTTGTAGGATTTAACTAGTTTGGCTTGAAGAGATGCTGCTTTGAGGGCTGTGGCATTTGGTCTTCTTTCCTCAGCTCCTCTTTCCTGGGATGTCGCATCCAGTTGCCCTCCCGTTCAGGCCACCGTGCGCCTGACTGATGGACGGCGAGGACTGCGTCTTGCGGAGGTGGCACTCTCGGCCGGCCAGACCGCCCTCCATGATCAGGCCGCCCATCACGCTGGCCTCAATCTTCTCAAGGTCATCCGTCTCTGTGCGTATTTTAGCCTGCAGGAGGCTGATGTATGTCTCATACCGAGTCTTCTGCTCAGAGAGGGGCGTGGAAGGAGAGATGTGTTTTTGAAGACAAAAAGACCAAAGGACAATTAATCAAGAGTCAAACAGAAGAGACCAATAACACAATTTGCCAAAAAACAGGTTGTCTACCCTAGCTTTTAATACCAAGGGTAAATAAAGTGACCCTTGACTCTAAAAATAATACAGCAGACATGTTCCTCTGTCATAATTCGTGGTCTATTAGCTGTTTATCAGTTAAAAAAAGAAAATTAAAAGCAGAGAAATTAACAAAAAGCAACACAAAGAATTTACCTCGTATGCGAGGTAGTGCTCTTTGAGCCGGTACTCCTCCCACTCTCTGCTTTTTGGGTCAGCTGAGGGCAGATTTTTCCGGTGTTCTTCCAGCTCCAGGCTCATCTGCTTCAGCTTGTTCTCGTGACTCAGCAGCTGGTCCTCCTGCACCAATCACAGCGCAAACAGATGCCAGAGGACCCCAAAACAGCCAATCAGATGTAAGCAGATACAAATAGCATATGTAAACTGTGCATGCTGCTGAAATAGACTGTGTGGTATATGCAATTAGTACTGGATGCTGAATGCTGACATTGGTGTATAATGTTTCTTGTGGGATGCAAGAGAAGGAAGTTCGTGTTTCTAATGCGTGCCACCATCTGTGCATGTGCTTGAGTGCGGACCTGGTTCAGTCGGGTGGATGAGGACGGCAGGATGGGCCGACAGAATTTCTTCATGGAGCCGATAGCAGCAGGGAAGGCTGGGGCAGAAAACAGCGCCGCCACCAGGTTAATCCGGAAGATCCAAGACATCATCTCCTCCTCACTCCTGGAGAGAGACAGAAACAAAGACAGAGAACCAATTCATTCAAGTTTTAATGGTGGTATGTTTCATTTTAGCAGGAAAATGATGACAGCAACCGAGCAATTAAAATCATATCAAACATCCAACTAGTTATACTACACACCTACATTTTCAATTGAAAGCTTTTAAGATTTCAAATCTAAATGACAAATCCAACACAGAAACAGTTCTGAAGTCATTCGACACAATAATAGTGTAATCAGTGTTTTGAGGCATGCTGAATATCAAATGAGAGATAGTGCCTTCCATTATCGGATTATTAGTAGGTACTCCTTTTTTAGCACCTTAAACCACCACAGAAATTCTTCTTAAGAGCAGGGCTATTTACAGATTATTCATAGATCATTATGCACCACACACCCTTCTCCTCTACACCTGCGTATCCTCTTAAAACATTCATTCTCAAACCGAAGTAACATGGTTTCATCAAAAATAATGCAAAATTAAAACTTGAAAAAAAAAGTTGTAAAATTTCGAAACCTAAAATTTTACTGTTTAAGGACAGATAACTTACGGTGCCTGCAGCAGAAAGACTCTCCAGTCTGAGGTTTTGAGCTTCAGTACGTAGGCTCTCTTGCTGTAGTCGGTGGCACGAGTAGCTAAAGCGTGGTGGATTCGCACTGCGTTCTTCAGGTCTACCTCTGAAATGTCGGTATCTGGCTTGTACTCATCCTGGGTAAGTAACAAGAATAGAAGGAAACTGTTGCACGTATCGATAGTGTCCAGATCACTACATTCAGGTTGACACCAGAGTAACATCACCTTCATACTATCACCTGAAATTAAAAACATTACCCCGATGACAAGAAATAGAAGCTAATTTATTTAACCTTATGGGCTGTTAGTAAAGTCTTCCTGCCAGCAGGGGGAGACAAACACACACTTACACAGACCAGCCTCATTTCCTCTGTAATTGCCTTTTCTATCACCCTCCCTTTCTGGCACACACACACACACACACACACACACACACACACACACACACACACACACACACACACACACACACACACACACAGAAGCTCACAGCATCCACCACTGCAGTGACAGCAGTGTGTTTCTATGGTAACAGAGCAGAGGACGAGATGCGGTACCTTCTGGAGATATAAGATCATCCCTTTCAGAACTGCATAGAACTTCTTCCATCCTCGGCGACCCCTTGGAGCTAGGAGAAAAAACACAAAGAAAGCTCTTGCTTTATTACTATTTTTCTTTATCATAAAGGATTTGCTAACTTGAGTCAAAAATGTGTGTACTCACTGCGTTTGCCATCCATGTCGGCGTGGCTTTTCCGGGTCAGCACGCCATGCTTGTAGGTGACGGCATTTAGGAGAATGGGAATGGCAATGAAAGGGTTACTGCCGTCCGTTACCCTAGCAACACGTTTACTCCCGCCCTCACATTGCTCCTCCACCAGTTCTGACAGACTCTTCCTCAGCTCCTCCTCCTCACTGCACACACACACACACACACACACACACACACACACACACACACACACACACACACACACACACACACACACTGAAATGTATTCAAGTGCACTTACTTCAAAAAACTTGCATACTACAAATACTTATCCTTTTGATGGGCACAGAACACATACTCACACTGCCCACTCAAGCTTCTCGTTCTTGATCGAGTTATACAAAACCTGTGCAGGCAACAAAAGAGGGGACTTGTGAACATTTTCTTTAAAAAAAAAAAATAGACTACTGGGTTGGAATGACAACACAAACTTTAGTCTGTGGCTGAGAATAAATGAATAAATAACAATCAAGCTGACTCAGTCTCCTGTTGCTGTGCTACTTCAGGACGAGATCTGTACCTTTAATAAATCTTTGGGAAAGTCTTTGCTGTTGTTGAGACCTTCTAGATTACTGATAAACTGCTGACAGGACATCTTCTTCCCAATGTTCTGAGGAGAGGAGAACACACCAAGAGACAGAGAGAAATGAACAAACAACAATTTAATGATTTTTGGGGGGGGCATGTGTATGAAAAGATTTTTTTAAAATATATTATTATTATTTTAAAGAAACTGGTGCTTTACACCGAGTTTTATCGACTCCAATGTCGATGCAGATTAGATTCTGTCCACTGGGTGGCAGTGTTATACAGCTGAGGTACTACCGCAGTGGTAGTGCCTATATTAGAACATATCAAGCACACCTTTTACCAGCGTTTTGACCTCTAATCACGATGCCTCATGATTAGAAGGGAGATGTTTCTAACCTGAATAGACACAGAAGTGGAAATAAAACTGATCTGAAACTGATGTGATTCACACATTCCTCCAGGGAGGTTACATAGCAGGCAAGACAGCCCAGTTCCCTTTTCCAGCGAAAACAGAAATTAATCAGGATGTGATCTGACAGGCAGTGGAAAATGTTTTATTCTCTCTTTACTGGTATGATCCACTAATGGTCACAAGAGGATAATACTCTTACAACTTCACTGAATGATCAGTTTTCATTTAAGCAGCATAAATACCAACCAAACTTAGGTATTTAAATACTTTTGTCTCACTGAACGAAAGTATTTAAAAACCTACATTTTAAAAATATGACTTCAATTCTATTGTCAGCTGACAAAAGGAGGAGCATTTGTGAACGAGATGAGTGTTAGTACTGTACGTATACTTACCACCTGCAGGGGCAGAGAGAGACCAGGGGACCAGATATGGTTAGCAGAGGATGGATTTGAAAAGGAGGGAAAGAGATTGAGAAAAGAGAGGATTTTAATTAGAGAAGGCCTATTAAGTAAAACTACTATTAGCAGGAGGGTGAAGAAAAGCAAAGCAAAAAGCCTATGATGGATCATGTTATGCAGACCACAGTGTCCCTGTTTTTAGAAGGGAACAGACGAGACTACAGGAGGAGAGGAGAGACAGAAACAGGTCAGAAACTAGGCCGGGGAGGGGAGAGAGAAGCTGGGACAAAAGCACAGAAAGAGAAGGGAAAGAAGAAGAACTATACCTAAAAGAGGACATAGATAAAGACATGGCATTGCTGACAAAGGCCTGTATTTACACTCTGTTGTCTAATTCAGTTTTCAGTCCTGTGAGGCAAGACCTGAATGTCAACAACCTACATGTTTTGGGGACTCCAGACTCATTTTTAAAAAAGTCCCTGCCGGAGGTCCACTTTGGCTATGTTTGTATCTTCCTGAAAATCACCTTTCACTGATAATTACATATAGCTTTGATCTGGATGGGTCGATAATACTGCCTTTGGGAGGTGAAGGACAAGAAATCTTTCACTGTCAAAGCAAATGTGAAAGCTATTTAGCGAACGTCAGCTAGTTTATCTAACTTTGATGCAGAGGTGGGACCAAGTCATTGTTTTGCAAGTCTCAAGTAAGTCTCAAGTCTTTATCCTCAAGTCTCAAGTCAAGTCTCAAGTAATGTCAGGCAAGTCAGAGTCGAGTCTCAAGTCACTGGTGTAAAAGTCCGAGTCAAGTCACAAGTCTGAAATTTTGAATTTCAAGTCCTTTCGAGTCATTAAAAAAAAAATGAAAAAAAGCATGTTGCAGTTATGCTAAATGTAAATATTAGACCATGTAATTTTAAAATCTGTGTTTTTCTCAACACATGACAAAATAGTGAACTTAGAAAATATACACAAATTGTGAAATTGCACCTCTTTAGAATGCAGCTCAATTAAACCTAGCTCCAAGAATAATTTTCACCGACAGTTCTGAGATAAGCTGCATGTTATTCTTGGATGCGGTTGTAGGACCGGCTTTAAAATCGCATGACAAAAATATCATACACATTAAAAAAAACTGCATCACCAACGTAGCCTGGAAAACATTTGCTAGTTAGATGAAGTCAGCTATCTCATCGTAGCATATTTATATGCATATTTATAATTATACGGTTCTTGGAGTGAGTGCATACACTCATGAAGTTTAGTAACTTCCGGTCACTGCAACAAGCCCAGGTACAGTTTACCGACGGATGGGTACAGGACCTTGAAACGCACCGTGTAGAACGAAAGACCATCGTACGTATCATAAGTTTACCAGTCTCACAAATTGTCGTCATAAATACACATTCCTTAACCGTTTATTAATAGGACCTTTGAGCTCAATGGTAATTAATTAGTAGTGGAAATAATTTCTGGTACGCATCACAGAAATGTAGCAGTGACAATAATATTGTATACTGTAATCGTACTGGGCAATTAGTGATACAAAAAACCTGTTTTATCCTGTGAATAAAAGCATATGTTTTTGTCAATGTACCATAATAACAGAAGCGAAACGCAATATTGTGTCAGGACAATTCACTATTTATGCACAATAAACACAGGAGCATAGCGCGACAATTTCTGTTCAGCGCCAGACTTGCTTGTAACCTATATCACCAATTATGTTATGAAAATGACGTATTAACTACAACAGCAGACTGACCTTTGTGGAAATGCTTGGAGCAGACTAACCTGTGAGCTGGAGTGTTCTGGGACGTTATATTTGGTCTTTGAATGGCTGCAATCCAGGCCATCCGTCGCCTGTTTGTCACTTCGGAAACATGGCTCGTACAATTTCTCTTAAACGTCGTAATCCGATAACAACCGATCTCTTTACCCGTCGGCTTCCCGTGGCTGTCATGCGACCGGCTATTGCAGTTAATAATACAACGGCTTCTTGACATTTTTGTGTTTCTTTTTATCGCTGTGTGACTGATTTTAATTGAAAGCCTGCGTGCACTAGTACTTCTTGCCACGAGTTCCCAGAATCCTTTGCGGTTCTACCCGTGAATGACGTCACATTTTCAATCTCTATATAATATGCGTGTTAAATTTTATATTTGGGGTGAAATTAGAGCTGGGCGATATGAGATTTTTTCATATCACGATATGTTTTTTTCATTTCAGGCGATAACGATATCTATCACGATATAAGCCAAATAACTATATTTGTAAGATTTAAATGTGCCGTTGCTCACAAGTAAAATGTGAAATAATCAGCAGCTTGTTTTTATTTAAATATTTATTTCCCATAATAAGTTCAACAGAGTAGATGTACTTAAGGAACATGAGACTTTTTCAGATAAATAAAGGCAAATATTGCAAACTACACAAAAGGCAGCCGCTAAAGCGTTTAAGTTTCAAAATAGAACAAACGAAACAGACTAAATTGTCAATTCCACTTAGAAACAAAATATTAATTCTAAAAATAAATCTTAGTTTGTTTTACAGAAGAACAGACAAAACTGACTAACTTTTGTCAATATCAAATAAACTGAGAACTAAAAGGAAATTCTCAATCTCTCCTTGTTGTATAGCTGAGCTTTTCAAACAGTTTTAACAGTTACTTTAGTCTGACAAAAGCCGAATGATGAATTAGCGCTTCCAGTCAGAGACTGAGGCTACGTCCACACGTACACGGGTATTTTTGAAAACTGAGATTTTCCGTTTTCATTTTAAAAAATAATCCCGTCCACACATAAAGGCAGAAATGAAGGAAAACGCTGCTATGAACATGCCAAAGCAGCAGGTGGCGCTAGATTCCTAACCGTGCCGAAATGTTGGCCAATCAGAAGTCTAGAAGCCTCGGTGGGAAAAAGTAAACAAAGCTGGGGCATAGAAGCAGAACCGAGTCGTATGTGTGGAGGGACAGTAACTGTGTGTATATGTAAGCATTTAAACACTGCAGAGAGTAGAATTAACAGTAACAGTATTGTAGAAATTCATTTCACCGAAACAATAACGTGGCGCACAGTGTGACGCATGCTCCAGTTTATTGTATTTCCAGACTTGCTTTCGGCACAATTTACAGTGCACGCTACTCTGTTTTTTGTCAGACTTGAAATAGCCGAAAAACCTTCACACTACGGAACTTCTATGGCTCTTCCGTTTGACAATCTCTCCGGCATTGGAACCATCATCTGTTTTCTCTTCGGTCACGCTCGGTTGATTTTTCTAGTCGGCACACTCATTTCCTCCATTACCCGCTGGCTGCTTCCCAAACAAACACACGTGCGGCTTGGCACTTGTGCTGTACGTAACAAGCCACGCGACGTGACGCTGCGGCTGTGATTGGTTCGGCTCTGCGCTACTTAATTTGGATTGGCTGACCTTTTTTTTTTTTTTTTTGAGGACAAGAGCGGCGAGGTCTATCGCGATAGCTTAATTTCTCTATCGAGTAAAAGTTATATCACGATACATATCGTTATCGTTCTATCGCCCAGCTCTAGGTGAAATATCAAGTCTTTTCAAGTAAACCGGTTCAAGTCCAATTCAAGTCCCAAGTCATTGGTATAAAAGTCCAAGTCAAGTCACAAGTCTTAGAACATTTTTTCAAGTCAAGTCTAAAGTCATAAAATTAATGACTCGAGTCTGACTCGAGTCCAAGTCATGTGACTCGAGTCCACACCTCTGCTTTGATGCATTCATTAGTGTCAGGGTCACTGTAGTCAGTGTTCTAGGGCAGCAGCAACAAACCAGTAACACTTTAGTTAGCGTTCCTTGTTCTGATGGGACTGAACAACTAACCAACATTTTGTTAAAGCTAAGCTTGCAAAAACAACAGGTAGATAGCAGACCTCACAGGTGGGCTTTCTATAGCAATATGAAGTCACATGAAGAGTGATTTAGACAAATGAAAGGTTGTTAATTCTGGGAATCAGAATGTCAGAGAAATACAATACATACATGTCCATGCAGATCTGTGTTGAGCAGCATGAGGGCACAGGTCAATGTGTGGGCTCCATCTGTAAAGGGACAGTACACATGGCTGAGGTCCGCTAAATGTCACACCACTTCTTTCCAAGCACACACACTCATATAAAAACAATAGTGTACAAAATCAATGTACATACAGTTTTTCAGCACACGTCTGCAGTGCTGCACAAAATATATCTACACACTCAAATAATATCATCTGGTGCTATAAAGTGATTTGCAATAGTTACATTTTAAGAATTGAAATGCACCAGCTTCATCACTGCAATGCAAAACTATGGGCCATGGACATTTAGTCAACTGTTTTCTACATGGACACCAACAACAGCCATTTTTTTTTGTCTTTTTTCACTTTCTGATTATAATACTGTTACCCTTGATTATCTTTATCATCACCTTCACAGCTCTGACCTTCAGAGGTGGGTGTCTGGGGGTTACAGTGGCAATAGCGTCTGGAGAAATGGACAAGGACCCGCTCTCTCTCCTGGGTTTCGCCCATCAGTGGAAAGGCCTTTAAGAAGTTCCTGCCACACATGAACAACCTTATGAAACATTTTTCTCAAAAAAAACCCAAAACTTCAACAGTTAGTCCTGCTTTTTAAAACTCAGGTCATTGTGGCATAGTGCAGTATGGTACAGGTTCCACATCTAAACTGTAAATAAATCAGAGGGGATCAGTGTCAAAATCATTGATTGATTTGTCAACTGACACTTTTGTTAAACAACAAAAGCATATTATTATCACAGATCTGAGCATTTTCTGTTTTTGTTAACTGTGCTAAATTTAAAGTTATTGGGCATCTTTCTTTGCCTTTAGACAACAATTCTGATGGCAAAAGAGCCAAACGGGACAGGCAAAAAAAAAAAAAAAGTTATTATTCTAGGGAAGCCATCTTGGTAGCTGACATCTTTTTTTCAGATTTAGATACAGATGATGCATCTAAAAAAATTTTTTTCAGAATTCATCACTTTGGCTGAATGTACTTTGAAGATCCAGAATATGTAAAGATCCCAACAGTACCAAAATGAATGCAGGATGTCACTTTTCATCAGCATTGTTCACTCAACTGAAAGTCCTGCACTGAAGGCAGCAGTCTGAGACAGCAACATGTCAGATACAAGACCGTGATGTACTCTGCAGCTGTCAGCTACACCAGCTAACTGTACTGAGCACGACAGCTTGATTAACACAAAGCTAATGTGTTGTGAAGAGGGAATGTGAAGAACACACACAGCCTAGGTGCATGCACTAATAGCTCTACCATCACACATTCATCACCTGCCAGTGCTGAGTGGGCATTACCTCAGGGCGCGATCCAGCGACAAGCCAGAGAAATCAAAGAAGCTCAGGTACTCTGATGCCACCATCTGGCTGAAGTCATTACTGCAGGGAGACAGAAAGCACATCAACAAATGTTATATAAATGTTTGATAACACTATGTTACAGCCACGACTAAGGGTGTAACTCCCCTGTGATTAAACGGAACTTCATTATATTTTATTTCAAATTACAATACAGTTATATTTACCAACAAAACAGTTAAAACCTGACTTGTTGCGCCCTTATTTTTGTGTGCCTACTGGGAAATATTTATAGATAATGGATACACATTCAGATATGAACACACATTGAGGAGTGTTTAATGAAACTTTTTTCTGTTTTGTTTGTTTGTTTGTTTGATTTTTACATCCATCATCTTTGTGTCTCGTGGATATGGAACACTTGTGGCAAGCCCACAAACCTCCCTGTATTGGACCATCACACCAGAGTGTGTGTGCCTGTGTTAACTGTCTGTATGCATGCTCACTTCTTGCCCAGGTGTCTGGCCACATCGCAGCGTTTGAAGCCCTCGAGGTGATAGAGGCGCTTGGCAAGCCTCTTCGCAGCCTCACAGTCAGCTCGGCAGCCATTGGCCAGAGTATCCGTGCTCCCGTGTTCCAGACTGCCCAAATCACACTCATCTGAGTCAGACAGCCCGTCTGTGAGGTTGGCATCGCTGAGGAGGAGAACACACACACACATGTAAAAACAAACACACAGTCGCACACACAAGCAGGTACCCAGGGTAATGAATGGAACGCATGCCCATTATGGACACCCACTCACTCACAGCTAAACAGAAAAAGCTCAACTGTGAAGCATAAAACTCAATTACATAAACATATGCTCACATGCACAGAAAAACAAGTCAAATGAGGTTCAAATGACTTGTTATGGCAGTGACCCACTTTCACTGTCACTTAATGTCCTACTTTGATGCAGTGGATATGATGGCTGATTATACAGCTGAAGCTGCTTTCACCTGCCCCAATCTCCTCTAAAAAGCCCCACTAATCTCAGACCGTGGACCACTAAGATAATTAGAATTAAAGGGCTATATTAAAGGGCTATAACATAAAGAAAACCCTTTAATTCTACCCTTCTATTTTGGGAAAATGCAGCTGGGAAGTTAGTAAAGTAAGCTTCTCAGAAGTGACCAAGTAATGCTCCTTCCTTGGCCTCGATGGTAGCTTTCCCCAAACACCCAAATGTGCTAGTTAAACGCCCTTTGCAACCTCCTTGTCTATCAGTCAAATGTCTATTCCAGCTGTGAATGAGTCTGTGTGAGAGTATGAAACAAGGAGTTTATGCCAAAAACAGAATGCACTTAGTCACCCCTGCAGGAGTAATAAAGGTGAAGAACAGATAAAGTGAGTGTTGAGAACACGACAGAACGTGCTGTTTTCAGCGTAAAGTAATAACTTGCACAGGCTGAATCGATGACAGATTTCCAACACTATGCACCATGGTAACAATACATGGTAATGTTTCAAACTGAAATGTGTTAACCGTTGCTGGAATATACCATTTTATAAGCAGCCTGAACTGATTATTAAGCTCTTTTCTATTTCACCCAAGTGAGTTACTCATTTAAGCTTATGCTTAAACATAAAATAAATAAATAAATAAATAAATAAATAAATAAATAAATGAATCATACTTTCAGCCAGTAAAAGCCTAAGTAGAAGGATGTAAAACCACTGCAGGGGAAAGCATGCTCAACAGGCCTAAAGCTGCATAAATATCATTCATGCTCTGATCCTAGTGATCTAACACAAATTTGATGTTTATATGAATAAAGTCAACTTCATTCAATTTATTAGAAGTTCCACATGTATTGTCCAGGGCATCGATATAAATGGAATACATTTGACAGGGGTGGACGGGCATAAAAGCTTTTAGCCTAGTGATTTAGCACTGTACATTAAATTGGGGGAAGTAAAAACTTTTAATCTTTATATACCTTTTATATAACCAGGAAATGGAGCTCTTCAGATTTAGAATCTCTTAGGCAAGAGCTTCCTGGCCAACACAGAAACATTAACCTATGATTAACCTAACATGTTTTTGATTGCAGGGGAACCCAGAGCTGACAGACTGAACAGAGAAGGCCCATGCACAGGTTGAGACATAGGACCTTCTTGCTGTGGGTAAACAGTGCTAACTTGCTTAACCATCATGTTGCAACAAAATGATTTTAAAAAACTGACACAGCAGCAGGAGCTGATGTTCTGACTTTTTAATCACTAGTATGGGTCATGCTTCAGAAAGACACTAAATTATACATTTTGCAAAATGAAACTTAAAAGCATCTTTCATCAGACCCTCCCTGTCTGGCAAACGCAGACATATTTCAAACACTGCACTGTCCAGCTTGTAAAACAGGATTTGGCGTTACAGAGTTTTACCCTGAGGACATCAGCAGGTTTCTGAGGCTTTCAGTCACAGAAGACACTACATAACTTCTGAGTAGCACCATGACAGCTAGGCTGAGTCTCATGCTACAGTTGGCAACCTTTAATAAATAAGGGCATTACTGCAGGCTGTGATGAAGGCTACTGGGGGCTGAAGGAAAGTTTAACAGTCTGTTTATTCAAACAAAAGGCCCCACATGCTCTGTGGCTGTTAAACTGTTGTAAAGACAGCATAGATAATCAATGCAGAGTATTAATTAGTGCCCTGCTTATGTATTTATGACTTACTGTGGCAGCTTGACTGATGTTATATCCACTGTGCTGCACTGCACTACATACTTTGCACACTGTTTTGCACGCCAGAGTCAATCAGTGGGAAGCTGTGTAGCCTTTTTACTGGCATCTTAATAAACAGTGAGGATTGTTTTTGATTCCAAGTCATTTCTGTGACTTCTGTGTGTCGATAGAGACTTGACATTTCTCCACATGTGATGTGCACGTCTGTAAGACACTTGCTCCATCCAGACCCCACAGGCAAAGTATTGGTTAAAAGACAGCATAATGCCCATCCATGACAAAAGAAAAAAAAAAAAGCAAATGGAAATGATACACCACTCGCATGTTTACCAGCATCCTGATGACAAATGAGGTACACGCATTCACCTCCGTCAGTCTCAGCAGCATTTCTTCATTTCCTGCTGGTCTCTGGTCTCTGCATCCGTGATGCGCCGCCAGCAGCCCCAACAGATGATTCAGATGTCTTTGCATAATGTGATCAGCCCAATTTCATTACCCTCGTAAATTCAATACATTAGGCACTGCTGTCGTAAAGGATTAGTTGGTTACTATGGATACAGCGGAAGCTAAGTGTCCCACGCTACAGGAAGAAGAATGAAAGTGGACAAAAATCCAAAGCTACAGGCGAAATCACAAATGACTAGTTTCCATAGCTAAGACTCAGTCCCCTGACTTCACGCACTTTAGCTGACTGTGTGCTACACCCATACAGCTCAGTACCACAAAGGACTCTGATTTCCCTGCTCCAGGCAAGGATCCACTTTCATGTCTTGGCTGATTCATTAATCTCATAGAATCATCATCTGGCCCTTGATCTGCTGGGGCCAATTTGCCTTGGTAGCAACAGACTATTACCCCCATAAACAGAGTACCCAGAGTCACAGGATACATAAACTTCTTAACCACCAAGAGTTGGGTCATACAAACTTCTCCAACTTATCATAGCAAAGCATCACTTCCAAGAATGACAACGAGATTGCAGATAAAGCCAGCAGAAAATGGCCACTGACAGCGTGCAAAGGCTCAGCCTTGGGGACAGGGTGGGGAGTTTCCGGGAGGAGTAAAACTAGCTGCTCTTTGGAGTGGAAAAGGGGCCATCAGATCTGGTTTAGGGATGCGATTAAAATGCTTCCTGCACAGCTACCCCATAGCCAGCTCCTCATCAATACACAACTCTCACCCACAAAAGCTTAGTTACTTGAGACACAAACAATTAGATGAAGGGAAAAAATTCATAACAACAGGCAAACATGTTGATATACACCTAATAAAATGAGTGTGCCAGACCATTAAAACAATATCCAGCCTGGTGTTAGCAGTGAATGTGCTTTCGCTTGTCTGATCATATTAATTCACTGCATTCAGAACGTCCTTATAAATCATTCAAAACTCATATCAGTCGTGGGGCTAAATTGCTAAAACGATGCCAGTCTCCCTCCCGTGCAACGGTCTCTGGCACACAAACACAAAATATTAGTGAGAGGGACACAGTATTAAGTGTCAGCTATCTAGTGCAGGTCTTTTGTGAAAAAGACACTCAGAGTTACTGAGGGCCAAGTGGCACACAGCAAAGCTATTAGTCTATGTGAAGGCACAATTTTGTATCCCCAGGCCAGTCTTATTCAGTCAGTGTGACCGCCACTCAGTCTGCGCTCGTGTCTGTGTGACTGTGTCATACTCAGAGCATGATAGGACATGTCTCTGACTCACATGCTAATCTCTTTAGCTGTGTACTACCCGTGCCCACAGCTACAAGGTGTGTCTGTGTAAGGTGTGTGTGTGGGTGTGTGCATGAGGGAGGAAGCGGAGGGTCCTAAATACATCTTGGATGAGTGTAATTACCAATTATGGGGTAAACCAAATTGTAAAATTCTGTGATTTTACAGGCTCTTCTTTTGCTTTTATATAGCCTACACTGATCTATGGCCAAAGTGATGTATAGCAGTAGAGGCAGAAGTAAAGCTCTGTGTGTAGTTGTGCAAGCGTGTCAGTGAGGTCATCTGTTTCAACTTTTAGATTGAGTCTTGGCAGAAAATGAAACTAAAAACAAATGTAAGAACGGAACCTAATACAAACAACAAAGGCACCTCTGTGAATAAAAACACTCGTTACCATTAGTTCAGTGAACCGATGACAGTAGCAGCCTTTACTGTTTATTAATAAACAAACAGAATCACACACATTACTGATATTTGCTCTTTTCCGTAGGGTATAACACTGGTGGCTGCTACAACAAATCAGCCGTACTGATTTTATAAGAAGCAGGCAGGTGACAGCAATCAGGTCTTTGGCTACAAACCATTTATTACATATTTTAATACATCACTAGAACTGAATCCAACAATAACTGATTAAGACATTAATCACTTGATCAGTAAGCTAGTGATAAAGTGACTTATTTTTAATCATTTTCCACTTAATCGGAGGGGTGGTGTTTTTAGTTTTGGCTCTTCGTTTCCTACCACTGTAAACCCATCAACCTGAACTTGGCAGCTTATGATCTGTCATATCTTCAATTAAATACTGAACTGAACTCTGCTGTACCCACGACATCAAATAATCTATCTAGCAATAGGTGAATTATTAAAACAATAATAATAATAATTCCAGCAGATTTGTTTTTTTTTTAATTCAAATGAAAAGTAATAGCTAACCCAGTCCAGCACATCGTCAGCCACGTGCCACATTAGATTAAAATACGGTTTGTCTTTTTCTTTTCTTTTCTACCATAAATATGCCTTTCTATGAATATTATTCTAGTATCATGGGAATTTTTCGCCAGGGTCAACTTACACCACAGCTACCTCACTATTTCCATTTTGCCACGCAGCATAATTGTTAATGTACCCACCCATCTGGAGATCAGAGCTTTAAAAGAGTTTAGAGAGATAAAGCCAAGCTTACAGGAGTTGCAGCAAAAAGTCGAAGTGAACATCATATTCCTCTTTCCACATCTCGGATCTTGGAAATTAGCGGTTAAAGGCGTGCTACGGTCCGACCGCCTCATCGTCCAGTATTCGGTGAACTGTGCATCGGCCCGGCTTGGTGATCTAACTTTCAGCCAAGTCAAGTTCTATAAAATCGCAGCGTATTCAGAGACGATCAGTGACACTGCTGTGTTATTCCACTACAACGCGAACATGCACGGAGTGTGTTTGGAGGGCTTTCCTTGAAGTTTCTTGGTTGGTCTGAAAGCTCCATTGAAGGGAGGATGTTGGGGGCGGAGCGAGCACTGGACAGACTTTTTTTCTGATGAATAGCGCTGTTCCTAGTGGTGGCTTTACAATGGCCCTGTGTGTCCCAGCCAAGACAACTTCCTCTGCATTATAGGGCTGAGAGCCAGCAGATCAGTCCAACGCCAGCTGGACGTCCTGTTTTCTTAAAGTTCATTAAGTCGCAAGCAGTTAGTAGATGTGAGGATTTCTGTGCATGCTCCAAGGTAAACGTAAAGCCACCTGAGCTTAATATGACAAAATATGACTGGTTGGCTCTACTTTGCAAGAGTTTATCACCGGATAGAGAAAAATCCAAGCGTAATGTCCATGTGTAATGAACAATGAGACATTTAGCTAAAAATATCTACAGATATAACAGAGGTTAAAAAGAGGTGGGAGACTGATGGTTGCTATGTAAATATAATTTAAATGAGACAAAAATAACCCATCATGTAAAGCACACAAAACCACAGAGTAATATTAGTACATTTGCTAGCTAGAACACAAAGGCCGCTTTCTGATCTGATGGAAAGAAGCACAGAAAAAGAAATGACAAGTGTGGTAGGACTCGACTTAAGAGGTCAAAGAAGTGCAGGAGACTGATGCTGTCCAGTGTAGCAAGTGATTTATTCACCATTTTGTGACCCAAACAATATTTACAAAAAAACAAATAAGAAACTCAACTCTATAATTAACTCAGTTCAAATAAACATAACTGAACTTAAATCAACAGACATTAAGGTCAAACTGCACACAGCTACACTGACCTGAACCTTTCTTTCTCGAAACACCTGAGTTCTTCTGCTTAAAATAGTCCACTTAACCAAACAATTTCTCCTCTGGACTATTCCATTAAGTAGGTAGGTAAGATGAACATGATTATATTCAAACCTCTACTACTCCTCTTTACTGGCAACATAAACTCTGTGGTGTAATCAATACATATTACAACAATAAATCTATTTCTTCATAAACCCTCTAAACTCAACTTTATTAAATTATAAGAGTTCTTCCCCTTCTGCACTTGGTCTCTTCCTGTGACCTCAGACAAACCCAGAAGGTATAAAGCAGGAAGTAAAACTACATCTCCTCCTTTTGTTTCTGGAAGACAGGTAGGTAAGGTAAGTTCTAAACAATACCAATTAACAGTTGAAATAAATAACATGTTAACTTAACAAACTTGTAGGAATTGATTTAAACCAAGATGTTATATTATATAATCTGTAAAAGTGCAAAACATAAACAAACCCGGGATAGTAGATGTTTGCCTATTGCAGACCATATATGAAATATGGTTAAATCAAAACAAGAATGTTAACTAAGAATATAGACAAATGGTCTTCTCACCCACTTTATCACAACAAGCATCTGTATTGATAAAAGTAAAAAATCAGGAGATAGGGTGTGGAAATCTTTTTAAAAAAGCTATATATATTATACACTTTATTAAGTAGACCTGTTCTACAGGTGATATCTAATCAACCAGTCACAGGACAGAAAGTAAATGCATTTACACATGTAGACGTGGTTAAGACGACCTGCTGCAGTTCACACTGAACATGAACGTGGTTGTTGATGTGTTTCAGAAACTAATAATCTGCTGGGATTTTCCCACACAACCATTTCTAGGGTTTACAGAGATTGGTCAGAAAAAGAGAACCTGTGCAGTGAGCAGCAGCTTTCCCTTGATGAAAATACATTGATGCCTGACTTCAGGAGAATGGCCACAACTGCTCTGAGCTGATAGGAAGGCAACAGTAACTCAAATAACTACTTGTTACAATCAAGTTGTGCAGAAGAGCATCTCTGAACACACATTTCATTGAGCCTTGAAGCAGATGGGCTACAACAGCAGAAGACCACAGAATACGTGCCAGCTAAGAACGGGTGGTGTAATGGTGTGGGGGCAAGATAGACAGCGCACAATGTGCTTTGAGGCAGCAGCCAAGAAAGCTGTAGTCCGCGTCTGTGAATACCCGTGTGTACACCTGTGTGCATACCTGTGTGGATCAGCATGCTTGCATTCCAAAGGTTTCTCCATGTAACGATCTGCTAGGGAGTGTGGGGAGCCACAGCCCCGTCCTCCAGGGTATGAAGCAGGTATGGAGGAGATCAAAACTCCAGACATCCAGAGGCCCCCAGAACACAAGAGACCAAGGAAGACCAACAGAGGGGCAGCCGCGCCACTGTCCCAGTAAGAGCTGAGGAGAGTCCCAGATGAGGGCTCACTCAGTAGCCGCGGAGCAGAAGCCAGGGGGAGTTGCAGTGACGCGCCCGTGAGCTCCGCCGGCAGCCAGCTGTGCCTGAGTGACCGAGCCCCAGGCCGAGAGGCCGGGGGCACCCCACCTCCGAAGTGGCCCGAGCGAGCCCCAGGCTCCAGGCCCCGATAAGCGGCCGCCAAGGAGTGAGCCGGTGTGTACCCGGACGCCCACCCCCAGACACAAAGAACCACCAACGCACCGACACCTGAGGGAGTCCGCCACTGGAAGGGGAAGTGGTGGTGGGTAGAGATAGGCCTCCAAACCTTGGAGGGCCTGAGATGTCCCCAGAGAGGTGGCGTCTGATACCCAACCTGACATATAGACACAGACATGCAGGCACACACAGACACAAACATCCATTCCCACCCTCATGCTCTCATATGCACTTACTCCACACTCAACCAACGTGGAGACAGACATAAAGAGACTCTGTCCCCAAGCGTACTCTACGAACCGGGTCTAGGTACCCTTGCCCCTGGAGGGGGGAACTGCACCCAGACCCAGGTGGTGTTACCCTTTTCCCTGCGGTGGGGAGAGGCAGACCGCCCCGACTCCGCAGCAGCAGGGAGGCCCCACACTCCAGACCGCAGTCGGACGGCCAACTCCTCCTCCTAGCCCCCCCGCTCCAGCAGGCCGCAGAGAATGGGGGTGAGAGAAGACTCCAAACCTCCCTCCACCCGCTCATTGTAGTGTTGATGCATGTGTGTTCTAAGGTGCAATTAAAACCCAGGAGGGCATGGAGCTACCTGCCAGAGAGCAGCAGGTAAGCGCATAGTCCCTCCTGCTAGCCCTCAATGTCTACGTGTATTTAAAATTGAGAGGTGGGCAAGGTGCATCTAATAAAGTGGCTGGTGAATACAGACAACAACAGTGGCCAGACTACTGTTTTTACACATCTGAACACTAGTCACAAGTCTGTGTTTTTTGGAGAGGCTTCCTATGACTCATGGATAACCTTTGTCATTCACACACAACCACACAGACAGCAGAATTTATAAACCTGTTGTAGCACAAATATGATGCCGCAGCCAACAGCACGTGGGGAAAAAAAAAAAAAAAAGATTCAGCTTTTCAGCTGATGAGGTTTTAGAAGCGAAATGTTGCCTTAAAAACATGTAGCTGATTAAAACAAGCTCTTATTTTATGCATTTTAGTCAATCAGCCAGTGAAGCTTGACTCAAAAAGAACTTTGAGCTCCACCTGCTAAGTTGCAAACATAAGTGAACTCAATACATAAAAAGCCTTGCAAAACAATTTCTTAAAATAGTCTGTTTACCGCTCACATGCGCAAACAGAGGTAAATTGCACTGTTTGCTGTTTGCGTCTTACTCTAAGAATTTGTATTGTATTTGAGCTCTTAATAGGAGTTACTATTACTGTTGACTGCAAGCCCAATTAAACATTGACAGTTGCAAGCCACACAAGACAACGACTGATTGATGATTTAGATGAAACACTGATGCACCCACAAACTGAGAGAATAGAACAACCTAAATTTGTCAATCATTTATACCTTTATAAACACAGCATAGCTAAATAATACAAAATGACCAAGAAATCCTTCGATCAGTAATAACAACAAAATGAAAAAGGGTGAAAACCTTTAGCGTAGTTTACTGTTTCCATCTTACAAGCTCTTATTCACACACAGAGAAACACACAGGACTCAAAAACCACCTACTCAGCTGTAAACAATGGACAATGGTGACCTCTTTTGGCTGGGTGAGACTAATTATGTTCAGGTGTGGGATTGGGTTTAGTGAAACACTAAACACAGCAGCTTGATCTGACAGCAGCTAAAGATTACCATCTGCTGTAAAATCAGCTACAGTTTGAGCAGTCATGCCAAGAACTGCGCACAAATGTTTCATATGGTCTGCTTTCTCTTCCACTTAGCACATACAGGAAGTGCTGACAAGACGCCTCAGAAGAGAGAAACCCATGGTTAGAAAGACATAATTCAGCAGACACAGTCACTTCTACAGTAGGGTTGTGGGATGTGTCATAAAACAGAGTTGAGCTATAAATAGCCAGGGATAAATATGCTGGTGCTGAAACTATTCAGTTACCATGTGAGTCTGTGGTGAGAGGGTGAAAGAGATTTGTTTGCAAACCTTTTGTGTACGCATCTATTTTTGTGTATGTGGGACTGCATGTGTCCATATCACTGCCTGAGTGTGAGCCAGGAGAGGATAATCTGCAGGATGTTTCAGCAGTGCTATAGAACCTCACTAAGGGTTTTATTCCCAATGTGATATCCTCAAACATATGTGTGTGTGTGTGTGTGTGTGTGTGTGTGTGTGTGTGTGAGAGAGAGAGAGAGAGAGAGAGAGAGAGAGAAAGATTAAGAATATGAAAGACGGATATAAAGGACTCCCATATCTGCATCACTGAGTGAGCTAGAATGTGCGAGCATTAAACACAGTTTTTGTTTATGCATGCTTCTGGCCCACATGTCTTTCATGTGTATGTGTGTTTCTGCGCTCAACACTGTGTATGAAAGAGGTTAGTCCATGCAGTAGAGCTGCTTCTCTGATATGGAAACAAACTGCCTGGCTTTTATCTGCTCTGCTTGATCTGTTAGGCTTGTGAGCCACCAGGAGGAATACGCATACACAATGGAATCACATGTATTCATGCAAATGTTCAGCCATAGAACATTTGTCAAACACATTCATATATGTCCAGACACTGGATCTTTTTTCTTGAGTATTGCACTGCGTGTGTTTGTTTTGAGGGCATGGATGCTCTAGCGCAGTTTGCATTATCACATAATCAGCCTGCATCTAGTTGGCTTCACTGCGTAGATATAGCCTGCTTTATAGTAAGCTGCTGGACAGACAAATAGACTGACCAACAGAGAGTGTGTTTTCATGGCGATTTTAGTCTCCTCTGTGGATTAAGGTTAAGCTTCACTCATGGTCCCCACAGAGCACAGAGCAACACAACTCGTGTGAAGTAACAGTGACTAAGTAACCAAAAAAAAGATGCAATTGACTGTCTAACCCAATGACTGACAGGCTGACAAACTACACAAGTGTACAAGCTCAAAACTAAAAGCCAGGTTTGCTGACTAAGAGCACTGTCATCTCATATTTGCATGTACTGGTTGGCATGCTTACAGTATCTGCTGTACTTTTTCCCTGTTCCTGTGGCCAGCTGCCCATTTCACTATCTTCACCCACTGATGTCAGAATAGACCGTAACAGTGGGAATAATATCTGCAGAGAGGGTTTGGCTGAGGTAAGATTAGGTTTCTTTGCACCACATCAAAGCTCCAGCTACAAACATTGAAGGCTAACTTGTGGACAGGCTGTATATGCACCAGGGAAGGGATGTCAAACATATGGTCCAGTAAATGGTCCATTTCAGCCCACTGGATTGCATTGTACAACATGAAAACTTCAAAGAAGGAGGGCATACATTTGGGTCTTTTAACTAATTTTGTCAGTTGGGCTCAGTATATCACACTAAAGTAAGTAAAAGATAGGTAAGTTATAGATAGACAAAATTAGGTATGTGTGTGTGGGTGGGGGGGTTAATGTTTGCTTCCCATTTAATAACAGAAAAGTGCCCGTTTTTTGCAACTTAGTAATTTTCTCTTTTTTTGTGCTTTTTTTTGCCATTTTATAACCATCTGGATGCACCAAAGTCCCTCTGAATCATGTATCATTAGTTTTATGGATGGTTTATTAAATAATACCCTAAAGGAAAGGTAAATAATTTGCTAGTGTTTCTAAGAGTTTATTAGGCAATAACCTTCCAGCCCACTTCAGATCAAACTGAGGTGTATGTGGCAATGAGTTTACACCAGTGCACATGGTTTGCCAGCCAAATGGATCAGTTTGAATACCTGGTTTGACTGCCATATTACAAAAACTATGGTTAAAAAAGCTGAAAAATATGTAAAAATAAGGTGAGATTAGTAGTATGAACAACTGAAGCAAAACGTGGAGTAACAGCCTTTCAGTTTCATTCACAAAGAGCATGTTAGACATGTGTACATCAGATGTATGACTCAGTAACAGTTTCTGCAGCATTTTGAGACACATATGCCGATCCAACTGCTTCACACTGCATGCCAATGTGTTCTTCCGCAAAGACACACCACTCTGCCTCTTCAGCTGTATTGTCATTTACATTCACTCACTATCACAAGAGATAACAAACATCTGCCTTTCATATTTGTAATATTTAGATTAGTATGAATATAATATAGAAATATGCAACATTAAGGTTTTTGTATTTGTGGTTTTGAGCAAATTTGTATAGCTACATTTGTAGATGATGTACATGCACTGCAAAGATAGTGTATGCTTTCTCAGAGTGGAGCCTCATCACTTCTACTTGTCCAGGGAGCACAACATCTGTTTATAGTGACTGATGTAGCCTAATGAAGCACATTTCATTAAGATGTAGGGTATAAGCAACAACAAATTTGGGAAACATAAAAGAAACTTACTTCTTATCTTTTACTTGTAAACAATGTAACCACCCAGGGGCTTACACAAGCAAAGAAACAGTGGCACTGGCAGAAAATGTGTGTCTTTGCTTATTACATTTATAAAACACACTTTACTTTGGTAAATACAATCTGAGATGAACCTCACCACATGACACATTACGCTGTGTCATTAATTATTTAACAAATTTATTCCAAAATGCAGAAGCAGTGCATGAAAAACAAAATATATACTTATTGCCTCTATTGGAATTAGGATGGTAAGTAGCATCCATGTACTAGTAATCAAACACTCGATAAACTGATCATCAGAAAGTGTGAGTGCCTCTACCAAAGCAGATGTTATTGCAGTTTGCTGGTCTGGAGCATTCAGGGGCGTGTTAACACAATGCCAAGGAGGAAAGACATCAGCAATGATCTCAGAGGAGCAACTGCTGCTACCCAGTCTGGGAAGGGTTATAAGGCCATTTCCAAACAATTTAAGGCCATCATTCTACAATGAAAAATATTATTCACATGTAGAAATCATTCCAGGCAGTTGCGAATCTTCTCAGAAGTTGATGTCCCAGCAAATTCACCCCAAGGTCAAACTGTGAAATGCTCAGAGAAAAGGGCCTCAGTTAGCATGTAAAATGTTAAAGTTTTTGACAGCACAATCAGAAAAAGACTGAACAAGTGTGGTTTGTTTGGAAGGGCTACCAAGTGTCAAGCATGGTGGTGGAGGGGTGATTATTTGGGCTTCTTTTGCAGCCACAGGACCTGGGTACCTTGCAGTCATTGTGCTTGGCTGAAACTGGGTCATGTAACTGAACAATGATCCTCAAGTTACCGCAAGTTATTGCTATTAAGGGTTTCTATAAGCTACTGAATCATGAGGTCTACTTAACTTAACAATTCTATGGTTCTGCATTCTGTCTTAGTTTTGTTAAATAAATAATGACATGGAGTAATATGTCATATGTTGTTGTTCATCTGATGTTGTATTTACCTAATTTTAAGACCCAATTGTTTATTATATCCTGATATGTAAAACCTAAGAACTGACAGAGGGTGTATTATCCTTTAACATTAGTGTACATGCTAAACCTAGGAAAAACAGGGGCTCTAACTGAAAAAAATGTCAGCATTGTCACTGACAGTTATAGCACAGCATGACCATTTTTTTCATACATTTTTGTACATAGCAGAGGTATGACGTCCAAAATCACAACCCTGAAAAATGCAATGCAAAAACACCATAAACACGATTAAATAGAAATAACATCATAGACGAAAATACAGAGCAGAATACAACTCTGAAAAGTGAAGCCAGCGCACAAGTTTCTTAAACTTGCATTTTTTCTAATGGCCAGCAGGGGGCATCTTCTTCGTTTGCAAATCATATAGATATATATATACTGTATATGGTTTTCAGGGTTTTTATCATTAACTCGATTTCCCCAGGTTTTTTCCCGTGTGTTATGAATAAATATTCTTTTGTTTGGTACCGGTTCTGGTTTTATTTTGTTGTATTCATCTGCAGCACCTTAAAGGCCAGTCCGTAAAAATATTGTCGGACACAAACCGGTCCATGGCGCAAAAAAAGGTTGGGGACCGCTGATATAGACACCCAGGGGAAACAGTTCTCCTGTTCTTTTGATCTATTGTATTGTATTGTATTGTATCTTTATTTCAGACATATACAGAAAAAAACAATATATACACAAGTACACATACTTGCATTTACAAATACAAATATATATGTAAATACACACACGTATGTGCTCAGATAAAACAAAAAAAAGAAAATAAATAAAATAAAACAAAGTCTAAATGACATGAAATGACAAATCTATGATGCCAAAAAGACAAATCATTACTTTTACATCATACTGAGTACAAAAAAATGTTCAGTTTTATAAATTATGGTCCAAGTAGCATATGCTTTAGTATGGTCTTATTATAAATAGCAATTTACTACCATACGAGTGTGTGTTATCCCTCGGATTCTAAGTCACCTCCCCTCCTTACTCAAGACATCCAATTTTAAAAACACCACGAAGGCCTCAGACAAACTTCCTGGCATTAGGCTTCAACAGGGGACTTCGCGAATCAGTAGGTGATGTCATTGTGGCTATGTCCATTTTCTTATAAAGTCTATGAGTAGCAGTTGAAACAAAGTTGTTTCAACTGCTACAATTATTTTAGAACAATTTTTTTTCTTATGACTAAAATTCTTAATCTCAGTGAAAATAATGGGCAAAGGTGATTATTAAAAAAACATAATGTCTGCCAAGCTGACTGACTGACTGACTTTAATTTTTTATTCTATGCTCTGCAGCTGCTCGGTCCCGCAGTGAAAAAGGGCCATTGTCCATGACGCCCAAGGTGCCAAAATGTGTAACCACGGCAATTCTCTGGCTACCCACCAGAAAAAAAGGAAGTAGGCAGACAAGAAGAATGAAAGATAAGATATGCTGGTAGGAGAGCAGTGTAAGTGAAATGGAGGATATGTGTGTATGTGTGTCTATGTGTGTGTGTTATAACTAAGATGTGATATAGTGAGATAACATGAATCAAGTGGAGAAATGAATGGAGAGGCAGAAGGTGAGACAGTGAAATACGACACTGTCTCAACGACACTGAATGGCACAGAGAGAGAAGAAATGTAAGGCAAGGAAATTCATTTATCAGTAGAAGGAGTTCAGAAGCACATGATCCATAATCCTTCTAGAGAATATTAAAAGACTAACTTGCACTGGAATTCCTAACAGTTTTAAAGGTTCCCTTTTTAACAGCCTGAAAAACAGCATCTGAATGGACATCAAGAAGTAAATAATTGGAAACTGTTAGTATCTTTAAATCTTAAACTTTCCCTTTAAGACTGACTAGCAGATGTATCCACTCTAGGTTTAAGTGCTCAAATGTCTGGCAGGCTGGCTAGCACGGAGCAATAATCACCCACTTACACACATACACACTCACATTCACTCTAAGACCCTGCTGGGCCGAGGAAAGCTGAAGACGATGATGTCATGACATAAACAATAGCTCATTCAGCTTGGCGCTGGTGGTCAGGAAGCAAGACTGTGCCTAAAGTACTACATCTGTAGACTGGTAAGGAGAGGAGAAAAGAAGAGCAGAACTGACATCCAAAATCCTTCATTCATCCTGTAAGTCATACCAGAGTCTGAGCAAATCCCAGCAGTTAGCTGAGCAGATAATGTCAAAGGTCTGTGCATCTATTTGGCATTCCAGTATGTTTCTAACTGCAGGAACTGTGCAAGGGGGAAGAGCTGATGAACACGCCACAGGGACTGTGTGCACACCAGCGAGGGAGACCTATAGCCAAAGTTCAAGTTACATGTTTTCGCCATATGTTTTGCGTTACTGCTTCTCCCTTCAGTGGCTCTACGTTGTCTCCTTCAACCCATTTTACTACTATTAAGGTAATTAATTGTAAGAAAGTCATGTCAGCTGTTACCGTGTCCCCACAATCCCTCCAGGTCTGGCTTCATGTAACAATGTTACATGTAAAATTTCTGTGTATTTATGGAATTTAATGAAATCTGGTCAAATGAAATGTACTTGATTCGTATACATTCAGTTTATATCAAGCATATTTTCCTTAATGATTAATTATTTGGATAAATAAAGCTTTGATTTTATATATGTGTATTATGATAATAGCTAGAGGTCCATGAAGTACACGGAGTTCATGGTAATTTGGCAAACACATCTAAGCTCTGATAAAACCTGCAACTGAATCAACTTTACATCCACTCAAAGTGTCACAGTTTAAAGGCTAAAAATGTGCTTTTGTTCAGCATGGTATTTCGCTATAACCAAATTTGAACATCAATATCATAAAATATATCATAGTTTCAATACCAAAACTCCACCAAGTTAATGTCTGTGACATTAGAGAGGCAGAAATAAGCATTATTACCATGATCTGTTTCCTTCATAGTGAACCAATATATCAGGTTCCAACCCAACCTGTTACTGGTCAAAATGTCAAAAATGTAATCTTCATCAAGAACGAAACTAGTTCTCTTTGTCGAAAAGCCCAACGAGTTTGTTTTTTCCTGCTCACACAAGTGATTCATTATGCTGACAGGCTGCCATGGATCTTATCTAGTGTAACCCTCCCATAGAAAACCACCACACTCCTCCTAAAATTTGAGTTTCTGTTCAAAAGGTCTTCTGTCATGATGCATAAACCTCTCATTTGACAGTACTGAGGTTATCTCTCTCTATTGTATCCTTTAAGCAAAAGAGGTTGGAGAGAGCAAATAGTCGAGCCACAGTCTGCAGCTCTGGTGAATAAACTCTGTATACATTTACCAGAGGCTCCTCTCATTTCAAATGCAGCAGTCCTGCTTTAACAGTCCCACTGGTTTCATCAAAATGTTAAAGCTTCCTTGTATTGCAACTTTTTGTTTGTTCAGTTTAGCTTAATGCAACATTTGTGTGAATGCAACATTTTTGCTGGAGTGCACAAAACTGTGCAGTCATGAACACTGAAAGACTCAGTTCCTTTATTTTCCAAAAATATGAACATTTTAAGCTAAGTAACGCATGCCTACATTTGTTGCTTCCATCATGGTTATTGTTTAAAGAACTGTCTCAGTTTGCATATGTGGAAAGAGGCGGGCCACCTCTTTCCACCCCAACCAGCCCTCCCTGTCCACCTCTCTAAGGACCTACAGCTGGGCTTCACTTGTTCACGCCACCTACTGGTTAAGCCAAGGTCACATTAAGTTAAGTTAATTACACTTGAGTAAGACATCTGCATAAGGCTTCAACAACCACATAACCTGGAAGCTGTCATCAGTCATTTAAATATTCATTAAACTGTGTTTAACATTGAATGTGTAAAATGACCCACCCACCATGCAAAAACATCCCCATTTTATATAAATTCTTTAATGTATTACACCATATTTTCTCAGGATTGTCATATTTACTTTTTAAACCAAATTCATCCCTTTAGAATAATGTTATTTGGTCCACACATGGAACTAAAGTAAAACTTACCTGACAGAGTTAATCATGTCTCCCTGGCAATCTGTGTGATAGCCATTAGGAATGGCCCAGCGTCCAGGCTGGCTCAACACAAACTCTGATCTGCTCCCAGGTATGGTGGTCCTCAGCGGGCTTCCTCCTACTCCAGCCACTGCTCCAGCACTGTCCCCAGCCCCGAGTTCAG
Source organism: Maylandia zebra (assembly GCF_041146795.1). Lineage (NCBI taxonomy): Eukaryota > Metazoa > Chordata > Actinopteri > Cichliformes > Cichlidae > Maylandia > Maylandia zebra. Next base: position 31,836,278 of record NC_135168.1, read on the forward strand.
GCCCTGGGGCATCTGTTCCAATCTCAGCCCCTTCTTGCTCCTGAACTGTTGCCAACTCAAGCTCCAGAGGTTCAGGACCTTGTAACAGTGCCCTCTGTTGGATGAGCGGTGTCAGTGGCGCCTCAAAGCTAACACAGCTGTCTGTCTCATCTGTGAGTGACAGAACATCCAGAGAGTCCAGGCTGCTGTAGCAGGTCCCACCCCTGAGCAGGGCAGATTCCACGATGCGCTCAAATGTGGAGCTGAAACCATCTTTGTTGTCCACCCTACTTTTCTCCCTCTCCTCCTCCAACTCTCTCTCGTCTTCCTCCTCTTCATCCTGAATGTCGACCTGCTCGACAATCTGTTCAAAAGCTGAGCTGAAACTGTCCTGGTTTTCTCTGCCATCACCTTCTTTTTGGACCTCTTCCTCCTCCTCCTCCACTTCGGTGTCAGCCTGTTCTACAGTTGTCTCAAAATTAGAGCTGAAAGTGTCCAAGTGTGTTTGTATCGCCCCCTCATCTCCTCCCTCGTCCTCTTCACCTACTTCATCTTCATCGTCATTCCCAGTTATACCATTTGCCAATCTATATCAACAGGAAGAAAAGAAAACATCTGACCTACACGCATGAAAATGGATAAAAATGTGCAAAAAAGATCAGTCATCTTGTTCATCTAAAAACACTGTGCTATTTACTACAATATGATACAAAAGCATCACTATTTCATCCCTTTTTTTAAAAGAAAAAGGTTAGATGTACTTTGCTTTCAGTATGTCTTTATCATTCTGCGTAGTTTTTGCTTGTTATATATGAATCTGCTAATTAGCAGGCACATTTTTCTACCACATGTTGAGCTTTTTACAGACTGCCCTCCACTAATGTCTTTCTGGGACAGTTGGGGAGCTGGGAAATGGTTGCTGTGTCCCTTAGCTCTTTAAATATTTTTCTTCCATTTTTTCAGCTCATTAAGTTGAGGCTTATTTATTTTGTAAAATATGAGTAAAGCACATTAGGCTAATTATGTACAAAGGGAACCGCAGAGATAAAACAATTTAACATAAAAAATATTCAAATCACAAAGCACAAAAAACATTGACCAAAAGTGACACTCTTAGGTTATTATAAAAATATAAGGAAGCTGTGTTTGTCTTTTTAGCAATGCAAATTAACAGGCAACATGACACTTGCTTGCTCTGACAGGTAAAGTGGTACAAATAAAATTTTGTCCACTAACCGGCCAGCTTGTTGAGAATTAGTTGCCTCCTCTTCTGTGCATGGGTGAATTTCTTCATTTTCCTTCCCCTCCTCTTCCTCTTTCATCTCCTCCGCCTCATGTGTTGTCTCCTCCCCCGTTAAGCTTTCCTCCATATTTATACATCCTCCCCCCTTCGTCCCTTCCCTCTCCCCCTCCGCCTCTCCTTCTGTCAGCTGATGCTCATCCCCGGCCCCATCTTCACACTCCTCTTTCAACTCCCCTTCTCTTCTATCACCTTCCACTTCCACCATCCCTTCTACTTCTCTCTGTGTTTCCCCCTCCTCACTTTCCCTGACGTCTTCTTCTTGTTTTCCTTCATCTGTCTCATCATTTGCACCAGCATCCACCTTGTCCTCATCTGTCTTGTCATGTGTCTCTTTGGGTGGGTCAGTAGTGGTGCTTGTACTGGGCTCTACTGGGTTCTCTGGTGGGGTGGGAGAGGGCAGAGCCTGCCCCTCCTGGGTCATGGTGCCCTTCCCTGCAGGGGATGGGTGACTCTCCACTTAGACAAAAGATGCAGATTAAACCTTAAATTTGGATGTATCCTCTGCAGAGAAAAGAAGAAAAGAAAGATACACCACCATGAACCAGAGCAGTCATTTGATTATTTCTCTTATGACCTCTGCGCTTTCCTCTGCAAGTCACAGAGGTCACTCTTAACAAAGCAGCAGCTGTGCATACGTGTGTTTTTAGGTGTGCAAGCCAGTGTTGGAGAGAGATATACAGTATATGTTGGAACATTATGTCCTCTGCAGCAGATGATCCCAAAACAGCTCTGAAAGGAGGGCGACGAACAGCAGAGGAACACAGGCAGGCACAGAGATTCTCGGCAGATTCCTTATAATAGTAGCTCCTCTTGATCTCCATGGAGATGCCTGCCTTCAATGCACTTAACCCTGTGAGGTCCAAGTCATCAACGGCAACAATCCCAATCACATCCTCTAGGCCCTAATCCTAATCTTATGTTAGGGTCAGGGGTTGATTGATTGATTTTCTTTTGTCCACTGATTATCAAGACTTGGGAAAACAATTTTTACTTAAAAAAAACAAAACAATCACATGTTCTGACAGCATAGTGTTAGGTTCATCACTGATGATGGCTTACACACAGTTAATGCATCATAGAACTCTGTAAACGTATTGTAAAGGTCTGCTGCTGATCTGTTAGCCCTCTGTTTATATTCACCTTTCAGGAGTTTATGGGCAAATGCTAATGAGCAGCTCTCAGAAACAGTTCCTGTTGTAAAATGTTGAATAATGCAGCTGTTGATGTATTTTTCTTATATAAATTATATGGAGAGAGACTTAGTGAGAATAAAAAAAATATACATTTATCTTTTTTGAGATCCGATGAAATGATGGCGTGAAATGGTGACTAAGAGAAATATGAATAATTAATGAATAATTAATCGTTTCTTAGTCACTGTTAAGCAAAGCTTATTTGGTTCCAGCTTCTCATATTGATTGTCTTTCTCTCATTTAAAGTTAGTTTGTTTAGGCTTTGGATTTTTAGTTTCACATAAAGTCGAGCAACTTTAAAGCTCAGTCTTTAAGATTCAAAGACTGAAACATGAACGTCTATGACATGAAAGCTGGATAAGCTTCATCAGTTGAGGGAGTTTGTGTCATACTGAACAGCTCCAGAACAGCTATTTATTGGGCCAAATGCTGTTTCCAAGATCAAGAATATTTGATTATGTTTTTATTGCTATGTTGTTCTATGTGTCAGTATCATAAAAAGGGCTGCCAGGAAGCAGCCCTGCCAGTCTGCTCATGCTCTACTGGTTCTCTGCTTTGCTGAATCATCCACAGCTTGGGAATTGCAACACAACTGCAGTAAAATATTTAGTGGAATTCATAGCTTCCTCTGATAGCATGCAGATGTAGGTAAGGGTCCTGTTAGGCCAAAATGAACATCCATATCTGGATTCTGGTTTCTCAGGGGAAAAATTGTCTGCCAAACTGTGCAGAAAAAAACTGAACCATTTTAGAGAGGACAAATTTATGGCAGGCTAGATAGTGAGCCAAATTTGTATCTACAAGTATGATGTTGGAAGTGCTTTGGCTTACCCCTGAGCATGAGGATACCACAGGCCCAGAAACTGTTTCATCAGAGTTGCAAAAGGATGATGAATTTATGGAGAGTTCTCCCCTTACTAAAGTTGAACTTCTTTGAGTTTTATTTATGTTGTCACACAAATGCAAGCTGGAGCTCTCACTCTGGGAGTGTTATTGTAGACACATTTAAAAGACACAAATAAGAGTGCATCTTGCTTGTCGCATTTCATTCTGAAAAAGCGAAGACAGTCTTGTGTCGCAGCAAGAAATGCAGGTAAACTTTTAAAAACGGAACAAAACACAACACAGGCACAACCAGGCACTGTGTCTCTGCTACTGTAGCCTCCTCTAATCCTCATCCTCTCTCTGACTGCTGCTGCGATGATCTCAAAGGACCGACAGATTTCTGAACAAAGTCTTTCTGAGTACACCATCGGTGACTGGCCGACTCATTTTCTTTTGTTTTTTTGTCTTTTACTAGAAGGATTATGGGAGTGGTTTGCATTATTCATAAGTCACCAGATTGTTTCAGAGTTCCATCCATGAAAACATCATAGTTTTCACAAACAAGACATTTAAAACTCCATTATAGCACACTATGAAAAGTGTATCTCACAAACTAGTAATGAATCTGAAAGCTTCTTAGGCCTCAAAACATTTTTGGATGAGAATTTGCTGACCAATCTCTACTATAATGAGCTTGAATATTCCCAAACTGGGGTGCTCACATTTCCAGCGGGGCTTTATGGATTCCATATTCATGTATGAGTATGAGGCATATGAACAATTTGCATGTATTTATGCTACTCCACAAAGTGGAATTTGCACATATTATTAAGCAGTGAAATGCACACACGCACACACATAGACGCACAAATAAAGCAGTGAAACATTTCCATAAATGGAAGCAGTGAGCGGTTATGAAACCAGACACGAGAAGTGGGAATTCTCCGTCTCTCCCTCTCTGCATGTCTCCGGTGTTCTGTTTTTCTCCCACTCTGTCTTCCTCATCTGTTCACCATTATGCTTATTGCTATCTCACAGTCTAACTCTGCACTCTCTACCACTCATTTTGCAGTAATTGAGGTAAATGGGTCTTATCCAAAGAGTGGGTGTGAGCGTGTATGTGTGTGTGTCTGTATGTGTGCGTGACTGTGAGTGTGTCTGTGTGTGTGAGTGAGAGTGTGTGTGTGTGAGAGAGTCTGTGTCTGTGTGTCTGTCTGTGTGTGTGTGTGTGTGTGTGTGTGTGTGTGTGTGTGTGTGTGTGTGTGTGTGTGTGTGTGTGTGTGTGTGTGTGTGTGTTTGGGGGAGCGGTTATCAGATGGGGTATGTGTGTGTCTGTGTGTCTCTGAGTCTTTGTGTCTCAACATATACAATGGCTATCAGGATGGATGCATGCATTCCACTTTTGTCAGCAGAACACTGGGGCTCTTAACCGTTATCAATTTCCTTTAATTGTGATCAGACAACCTGCCAATCATGTGACCAACGTCTAACATCTAAAAGCATGCCATCGCCTAGACTTATAACTCACCAATCCGGTGAGAATGATGGATAAAAGACCAAGTTGCCATTAAATAGCTTTTCTTCCCTCTTGTGCCTTTTATATCTCTCTATCTGTCTACATGTGCTTCTGTGACACACACACACACACTGCAAAGACTGCACATAGACATACACCGTGGTGTGATTTATTGATCCCTGAGACACAGAGCTGCAGTCCAATGGGAGTCTCTGGTGATAAGCATGACTGGTCTCTATAAGCAGCAGAGAAGCAACTACTGAGATAATAAGAGTGAAAAGGAAAGTGCTGAGAAGATCTTACAGGAACACAAAGCTCACAGTGGTGCTGAAGATGCCGCTGCTTTAGATCCTTGGGTTCAATATTTATTTAACTTAAATTGTACACGTGCTAAATTTTAATTGAAAAGGGAAGCCTTTGTGACTGAAAACATGGCATAATTCTGACACACCCAAGATCACATCAAACACAGACACTGACACATCGACTTATGTTTTTAAAACAAACTCCCATTCATTTAATATCTGAACAAATTACGAACAATATTAGTATAATCAATTCAGTTTTAAGAGCTATACACAGTAGTTTTTTTATCTGGTTATATCGTAACTGGTTGTTCAAAACTGGCTACAAGAGTGACTGCAAGTGTGAATGGTTATCTGTCTCTCTGTTGTGTTAGCTCAGTGATAGACTAGTCCACTCGATTGGCTGTTATTTGTGCCTTTTTTGTGCTATTCTTCTAATTTAGTGGTCGCCCAAGGGTTCCCTTCTTTGTTGTTGTGTTGAGCAAGATCAGAGAGTTGTACAAAGATACTGACAGACTGCTCTGATGGAGATTCTCATGATGTATGAATGTAGCACCATGGGAACCTGCCAGTGTACGAATAAGCGCTGTTATAATGTCAATAAAAAGCAACCATGTGTAGCAACAACAGGCAAAATAACCGATGTAAAGTCAAGGGTCATAAATTAAAGTCTTCTCATCTTTGAAGCGAGGAACTAAAGCAATACTGGTGAATGACATATGAGATACATTACCATATAAATACATTACCTACACAAAGGGGGCTTGGAATATCCTCTTGCAAACTGATCAATAATTGAAAAGCGATTTGGAACAAGTAAATCATTTTATGTGTGGGTGGGACTTAAGTCTTCTTTACTGTCTCACTAATTTTATATTTACTAATTTGATAGATTTTGTTAGGTGTCCCTAACTTTACTCATTTTGTCCTACTGGTTATTTAAAGGCTATAGCAAAAAGAATACAAAATTTGAGAGTCTGGTGAGTCTGTGCTGCACACACTTTGGCAGACAAATTAGCAAACACTGCTTCCTGTACTCACAGTGGTCGGCTGGCTAATGTTAACATATAACTCAACCCCAGTGAGAAGACAGTCTGAAATATTTGCATGAATTCCCATTTGGACATTTTGAATGATTGCAACAATAGATGTGCCGTCCCTTTCAAACTCATAGCTTCCATTTTATCAGACTTAACAGTCCTTGTCCACAATCAAAGACATTATACAGTTATATTAACAGGCTAACCTGACCTTTAAGTATAAAATTGGTTTCTCTTACTCTGTAAATACATAAAAACAGGATACTTTTGTGCCTATGAGCACAGGACTCCTCAAGTGGTGTTGCACTCTGGCCAGATTTCATTGGCAGTCACTGAATGTAATGTGATGCAGTGGAAAGGATTACCCAAGATTCTCTGGGAGTTTAACAAATGAACGAGTGACACAATAGGAAAGAAAATCAGGATACTGGTTTTCAATATGATATAAGTATTGTACTAGCCTTAACTGTTTTCTGCTCTATGAAGACTTAATCATCTTAATCCATTAATCTCTGTCTAGCTATCTCTCTATCTAGTAAATCTTTTTGGAAGCACTCCCCTGCCCGTAGATACCTCTGTTGGGCATCATTGCACCACCTTTCACTGAATTTAGATGCTGGAGCAGGCCATCAATTGATACTTTCAACTTGCCTGACCTCATTACGTTTGCAGTGCTGCCCCCGTTCATTTAATATTGAAGCATTTGTATGCAGCTCTTTTGTTTGTGCTGCGTGCCACCGTGAGCATTTCTTACTAAAAGGCAGCACCCCAATACTGTCAAGTGGTGTGAAGAATGCAATGCTGGTGTTTCACCACAGTAGTTGACATCAAGTTGATCACCCTATTTTTTCTAAAATGTAAATTATACTATCAAAATAAATAAGCTGTTGCTATACATGTAAAAGGAACAGTACAGCCATTTTATTTTAGCTTTCAATAGAAAATCTACCGCAGAGCAGCATTAAGACCACCGGGACAGCCTTCTAAATACTTTCTACAAGCTAATTAGTAATTAAAATTAATTCATGAAGCTGCCAGCTGAACATTGACAGATGATATTAGATCTGCATACTAAGAACAGAGAAGGCAAACCTCCCCTGTTCTTCCCTTCTCCTCTCTTACACTATCAGTAAGACATGCTCAGAAAGACTAGTCCTATACTATAAATGACCTACTGACCCTGTTCATAACACGTAGGCTGGGTGCAGCACTGGCCCTGCAGCCTATCCTCATACATGCACACACAGCAGAGTCACCTTTCAAAAATGCTGTTGTGCTACAAGAACAGATGCAGAGAGGAAGAAAATAATGTCATCATTTCCTCCTTATAAGCTGAGGATGTGAAAGCAGTCAGGAAAATGTGGACTTGGAAGTGGTCCAGGGCTATTTTCTTAGCATTCATGCCTGTGCTGCAAGTCACACCAGCATTATCACAGCGCCTAAAACTTGCTAGACCAGCCCAGTGGAGCGTAACAGTCAGCCAGCTCCCTGAAATCACCCCAATATGTCACTTTTGTGCAGTCAAGGTCAACTGTCCGCTCACATTTTGTCACTCTAACTGCTTACATCTAAATACATGCTTACAATAATGTGGTGATTTATCTTGTTTTGGGCCTATTCCCCTGGGTGCTTTCACCTTCTAATACAAATTCACTCATTATTATGCACGGCAAGCATAACAGACCTTTGTGACATGTGAGTGATTTTGAAAAGTGTAGATTTAGAAACATTTGTAATACAGCTCACATACTATGGAGTAATTTCCTTAAATCCGTTGTGTAATATTTCTGAATTTAGGCTGTTATATTCAGTACTTAAACATACTTAACAGAAGGTATATAATATAGTTTATAGAATAATGGTGATAACAAATTTTCAAGGATTGAAAAAAATATATATCCACAGATTTTAGGGGTTGTATTACTGATTTGCCTAAGCTCCCCATTTTACATTGTAATTATGTATTATTTTGGGACAATAAATTTGAATTAATTATCCTTGAATTTTTCAATATGAATAATTACATTAAAGCTTTGAATTTAAAATAGCTCATTTGAATGGCACAACCCTATATATACTTTGTAACCACTATGTAAGAAGAGGTTAGGCTACTCAGTAATACAGTCCCTAAAAGTAGTGAGTAATTACAGTGAAAGATGTGTAAATACTGTTTGTCTTTTCCTCTAAAATACCATGGTGTTACTCACTACTTCAAATTGCTTACAGTATAATTTGTTTCTTATGTCCTTTAAGAACTCAAATTGTTACCCTTATTCCACCGTACCTAGCGATAATTCTGAGTATTTGCATTGTAGGTGTTGAGATATTACACCGTAAGTCACAGGCTGTGCTATAAAGTGCTACCATAGGTTGCCGTCATTTTGGAATTTCAGTGTGTTTTGTATATGTTTAATATCTCAAACCCTATATTTACACAACATTAGTCTGAATGCGTAAAATGTTTTGTGTTTTTTCCACATCTGCTAATAAAGTCATTAGTGGGATGATTTAAAAAGAAGAAAAAGACAACAAGAGGTGACAGTTTGGTGTGGAGCTGCTGTGCTAGTGTGTCTGGATGTCTGACACCTTGAGTATGAAATTAATACACTGGAGAGCGAGCAACACGTTTGCATGGGAAGAGCCCACAGTTGTATCGGGGAAATGAATTACAATAGATCTAGACTAGACATGCAAATGGCTATAATTAAGATAATAGCGACTTTGCTTTTGGGGATAAAAAATAAGCGGCTATCAAACACCTGTTAAAAAAGAAGCCTCCCACATCCTGAAAAAGCAAAGACACAGCAGTGTCTTTGCAGAGTCTGTAATATTCCTGTATTTGGACATTATGGAAAGAATTTAGAGTATGTATGATGTTATTCAAGGTACATGTCTCATGGTTACATCTCACCTTTGCCCTTATATGTATAGGATACACTTGATTTGAGAGCTTTGGCCCAGTGTTATTTTTTCTAGCGAGTCCCCCCCCCAATGCACTTAAAAAGACATAAACAAACACCAGACAGACGAGGCTTATTGTTTCTACCAGTGTGTGTGTGCGTGTGTGTGCGCGAAGGAGAGAGAGAGAGCGAGAGACCACAGCGCGAGACAACCATGTTCTCCCAGCCTCCTCGAGCCAGTAACCATGACAACAGGATGGCTGGGAGACACGGTTCAAGCTCAATTGAGGCCGGTGTCTTTCTTTTCCTCCAAAATAGTGCCTTGGTCGCGTTTCAAGACCGACTTGTCCTCCTAAAAAAGCAGAGAAAAGGCTTTTCTCTGCCTCCTCTCGGGGGACACAAACACACAGACACGCACACACCTCCGTAAAATCCCACGGCCCGCACGGTGCATATCTCACAGCCTACATTAGCTCCTCAAACACGGCTTGCCGGCGCGAGGAGGCTTGCAGCCCCGCGTGAGCATTTTTGCTCCCACATTAGCAAGAAAAACAGGAAAGCTAAAGACAGCCTCTGTGAGAAATGCCTCTCTCGCTAATAAACTACTAAACGGTCACCCAGCATGGGCTTCGCTAGACCCGGCGGTTAAACAGCGCTAACACAGTCGCACTAGGTTAATATCTTCACACTTTGACCGTTTGTCTTAAAAATAAACGTGTCGTATCTTCACTCACCGGTGAAATGCGTCCAGTCGGATGCTGAAATATGCTTGGAGTTGAGCGGCGGCACTGGTCCTCTCTCCCCCTCTCTTCCCCTACATCCACACGCCACACACTGACAGACGGGCTCTTTTTTCTCTCCCTTCCTCAGCTGCCCCCCTTCTCGCTCGCGCGCCCGACGTTGACGTCCAACCGAAGCAGCTCGTGGTGTCGTCTCGCGCCTCTGCTCAGGCTGCTAGGGGAGGTCCGGATTATTTCTGATGAATGGACGGATGAACGGAGGCGTCCTGCCCGTCTCCTCCTCACTGTGGAGCTTATGCGTGCTTTGAGTGGCAGCTGAGAAACTCTAAACCCGCTCCTCGGACCGTTCGGGAGTACCATCACTCTCCCGTGGCTAGAGCGCGGTGTGAACGAGACGTGTCTCGATGGCCTGTTGATATCAAACACTGCAGCCCGCAGTGAAGATTAGCGCCGACAGTTGTGTTGACATACGTGCTTCTCTTTGACCACTGATGATAACCTGGAGACCTGGAGCTTAGTTGCAGCTGGACCGGTGGTATTAGAGCTATAGAGTGCTCAAAGGTGGTGAAACCTTTCCCACACTAAGGTCCTGGGATCTTGGATGGCGTTACTCCCCCCCCCCCCTCTCCACCAGATATTAGAATTAAGAATTAATGGTGTGAATACAAAAGTTTGGGAACTGACCAGAAAAAGAGAGCATGTAGATGATTTACAGACATTCAGATGGTGTTGTCCAAGGTCTAAAGTCCTGCAGCTGTCATATCTGGGATGCTGCATTGGTCATGCTGAAGTTTGGTTTCAACAGGAATTCAGCAGGATGCCTGAAAAGGGAAAACATGACCTATGAAACAGTCAATAGCCCGCTTGACCCACAGTGAACCATGTTACATGAAACAGCTCAGTGTAATCATGCCAGAACATACTGTAACCTACCACACATAAATGAAAGTGAACATCCTAATGTTCTTGTATTGTGCAACTGATCATGGAAAAATCTACTTGCATTTTTTTAATTCTATCGCAACGGACCACTGTCTTGACCTTTGACCTGTGGTTAGCCTTGAGTTCTGTCAGAAGTTGTTTTCAGGGTACTGTTAATCATCAGTAACAGCAGGTCGAGCGCTTTCTGTTGATCTTTGTCAGTCCCCCTTTTTTTCTAATGCTGTTTGTGCTACCTCCTCTGTCAAAACTATGACTAAAGCCCACTGAGAAAAGCAATAATCCCAATTGAACCGCTAAACACGACCACTGGTTTTAAGGAATGAGCACACAGTGTCAGATAAACACTTTCTGCAACGCCTTAAATTGCCATTAATACAATGCACATGCTTTTGCCCCGCCCCATATTAATATTCATGTGTGTTTGCACATTTGCATTTGTCAAAATGAGAAATTGCCAGGGAGTTTAATTTTCTTTTTCAGACTGATAGACACACCATGGTATGAAACTGTGATTGTGCTGTCAGGCTGCTGATGGTGCCTGCTCTGAGCCACATATGATCAGTTGGATTGCAGAGGATTTAACACAAAAGTGTTATCATTCTTCGTCCAACTAACAGGTAAGCATTTAATGTTATCTCTCAGCATATAGTGCAAATTAGCTTCTGTTCCCGCTCTGCCCTTGACAAAACAAAGGGGATATTTTCACCCTGTAACAGCATATGTCTGACACCATTTTTCTCTCCTTTCTCTTTCACTTCACAAGCACAGCTAAATTCAATCAGGAGGCAGTTCAGACCATCAGAACTGCCTTTGTACAGTGCTCCGCTTTGACAGTACCTTCATACTAAAGAACCTCAAGGTCATGAACAGAAGCACAGCAGTAGCATCCAATCATTCATATGGCTCTGCACTGGCTCGTGCCAAAATCTTCCAATGTTGGTACTTCAGGACTCTGAAGCACGTCCCTTTCAAATGTCCAGGAGTGCCAAGTTTTACAGTAACATCTGCACAGACTGTGGAGACCTCAGTAATATCCCAGAGATCAATAGCGCATTAGAAGGAGACTAAAGAAGGAGGAGAGCGAGTGAAAAGGGTGATGAAGCGGCACAGGGAGAATTAAGAGGAAGAAAAAGAGAGAGAGATGCATAAAGCAAAAGAGATGATGATGTGGACAGAACAAAAGAGCCTGGTGTGCGTTTGAAGACAAGGGGAGGAGAAGGTTAGAGAGGAGAGGCCCATAGCCAGGCAGGTAGAGGAGGGGGTTATCCAAGGAGAAGGATGAAGAGAGGAGAAGTACAAGGGGAGGTGGGGTGTGAAGATGACAAAGAGAGTTCAGAGGATGCACAGATGACCAGAAAGAAAGAGGCACGAGAGGGAGAGAGGGGTGGAAATAGTTTGGAGGAAAACCCACTGCAGACGCAATGTCAATCCTAATTACTAATTCATTAACCTGCCCAGATCCTTTCCCCTCCCCCTCTGTAGCCACACAAACACACACACTTGCACACCCACACATGCACTCAGTGCTCTCCGCTCGGTCCCTCCTCTATGTCCCATGAGAGGCGGACGGCTGGCGAGATGGAGAAATGAAGAGGTGTGTCTGCAGCTAAGTGACATCTGCAGGGCCATGATGCCGGCAACGTGTTGGGAGCGCTGGAAATCCCTGATGTGACGATGGGAGGGAGGCGGGGAGGTAACTGGTGAGGGGAGGGGGGGGGGGAGCTAACAGCTTGCATTTTAGTTTGTTGGAGCGGGTGGTCTCCTGTAATGGTGCATATGAGTGTGTTAATGTGCACGGCTGTGGTGTCAGAGTATGTTTATGCGTTTGTTCCGTCATGCATACACATGGGTGCCCAAATGTGCAATCATAAGGTGTACTGGCATGTTGAGTGTGTGTGTGTGTGTGAGTGTGTGCAGGTTTGGGGGAGATAAATCAATAAGCTAATGCTGGTCTGCTCAAGTAATAACATTGTGTCTTTAATCAAAGCAAGGGGGAGGTGCGAGAGAGACTGATGATGTCTGTCTGTCTGTGTCTGTCTTTAGCCCCTGCTGTATGACTCTTAGCTCTGTATGTTCGGGTGTGTGTGTGTGTGTGTGTGTGTGTGTGTGTGTGTGTGTGTGTGTGTGTGTGTGTGTGTGTGTGTGTGTGTGTAAGCCACCGAGGCACACACTGATGTTCTGCATCCACACACACCAGGACCTCCTGCAGCATTCCTCCGCACATGCTCACATATACAACTCATTAGGAAGATGGAGATGCAAGCATGCACGCACATGGGCACAAATTCAAGCACCCTAGGGTACACAAACACACGTACACACACACACATCAGAAGATGCAGTGCTGCTGACTTTGGTGGAATTAGATACAGAAATCTTCCAAACAAGCATTGATCCAAGAGTTTACAGCGCCGGCCCCGTCTGCCATGTCAGGCCAAACAACAGGGAGCTCTGCGAGACAGCTGGGGAGCACTCACACACACCACACACAAGCAGGAACCACTGTGGGCACATATATGTAGCACACACATCACAGTATGTGTGTGCACATGGTGTGGCTCTTTGATCTCAGGACTTCATAGCACAGTGTGCTGGAGTGTAAACACGTGTGCATCTGTGATATCTGATATTAAATTAATACGAGTGTACACACAGATTCATTTGTGCGGATAAATAGGAAGAGTTATTTAAAAAATATATATAATATATATGTTATAGATAGATAGATATATAGACAGTGTGCAGTCTTTATCCTCCAAGCTCGGGTCCTCTATCAGAGGCCTGGGAACTTAAGGTTATGACACTCACTAGTCCTCGGCCCCCTTCCTTACGTTTAGCGCACAGTCTCAGGGTGCTGGGTTTGTGGTGAAACCCTCCATGCATGCTCAGAAGCTTCCTTGTCTTGAAGTCCTCCTTTGACCAGCAGGGCATGTGATCACCGGTAGGGCGAAGGTGTTGATAGCCTTGTTCTTACCATTCAGCTGATTCCTCAGGACTTGCCTTACTCTTTGCGGGTATTTGGTGATTGCAGCTTTCCAGCGGCCTCTTTGTGGCTCCCACTGGCCTGTGGGATTCCCAGGTATAATTTTTTTAAAATAAAGTTCCTGGGTTTTACTTATGCTATGCTTAGTAAATCTCTGATAATGTTTCAGTTTAATTCTATATATTCTATATATTTACACTTATCTAGCTGATTTCAATTAATTGAATTCAGTTAAATCCACTATACCCTTGTAGCAGTAAATCACAATGAATCACAAAGCATTAAATGTGTGAAAGTGACCATTTAATGTGTATTTCTGTGTGAATACGTATTTATGAGCATCACATGCTTTAGCAGCGGGGAGAGGGGGCTCTTTGGCTTCAGTTTGCTGTTTTGTTTCAGTTTTCCTGATACACTGCACCAAAAGGAAGAATGCCAACATTTAGCAAAGCTAGGACAGAAATACTGCTGCTCCAAGAGAATGTAAAAAAAGCAGAATATAAATGGGGGGGAAAGGCAAGCTACAAGTGTCTTATGATAATAAGACACTTATCTAAAAAGATGGTTGGAGTAAATATCATAAAGAACCAGAAATCTGTATATTTTTCAAGCGTTATCAACAGCCACTGCCACAAGTCCTGTCTATTATTTAGCATTGAAAATTCTGATCTTAACCCTCCTCAGTCCAAATGCACAGAAGCTATTTTTACATTTCTTTGTTGACGAGATTTTAACTGGTAGAGCACATATCTTACATCCTTCTTATTACCCTTTCTTTATTATCACTCCTGCAGTTTTTAGCCATTTTGTTCCAGTGTCTGTCATAACTGAGGAAACTTGTTACTCAGATCGGGCTCTCCCAATGATATCCTCCCACTTGTTTGTGTTTTTTAAAGACATTTGGGGCACTATTGGACCATATATTCAACAATATTGGAACTTACATTCAAAGGCTTATAAGCAGCAGCCTGACTTAAGATGATGTACAATGTCTGATTGTTGTCCAGTTTCAGACCTATTTCAAGCTTCCTTTTCATTTCTAAAATTTTGGAAAAAGTAGAGATCTTACAGCTGCAGCCTTTTTTAAACACTCCCAATATTTCTGAGGTATTTCAGTCAGGTTTTAAAGCAAATCACAGCACAGAGTCTGCACTTTTGAACGTTTTTATTGGTATTTTTTTAACCATTGGCTTTGGGGACTGTCATACTTATGCTTTTGCATTTCACAGCAGCTTGTGACGCATTAGACCACAATGTTTTAATTTCCCACCTAGAGCAGCATGTTAGAGCCACTGCCTTGGAGTGGCTCAAGTCGAAACTGTCTGACAGAAGTCTTTCCGTTTCTCATGGTAAATGTCATTCATCATTGGCCACCCTCTGTGGTATAGCTCAAGGATTCATCCTCGGGCCTCTTCTTTTTAGTATTAACTGAGCTCTCTTATTAATAAAACACACTGCAGTCAGCTGACTTTCCACTGAATCGTATTGAACCCAGCCCCACAGTGCTGATGTTAGGATACCTCAGGGCATCAGAGCATGGCTGGTTCTCACTCTTTTAAATTTTCATGAGGTCATTATTTTTGGGCCGAGTGGCCCAAGCTGTCCACCGTTCTGACTTGAGTCCTCTTGCAACATTTGTCAAACAAGTTGTTACCAACCTTGAGGTAAAAATGGATTCTCTAGAGTTGATCCTTTTTATCTTTGTTGTGACTTAAAGAGATTTTTACAAGCATTTGTTATTGTAGTGCACTTTAGGTCGATATTGATCAGGCCTCACTATCACATTTACAAATGGATGCTGCTGCACAGAGACATACACGTGTGAGCACATTATTCCTGGTTTTGCATGTTTATACTCGTTGCATGTCCATTTTGGAATTCATTTTAAAATAGTATTAATTGTAAATAGTCAGTGGAGCCCAAAACAGAGGTAAAAGGAAGTAGTGTTGTGGCCTTTATTTGCCCTTTGGATACACATATATTACTTGCTATTACTATGCTGTCGTGCAAAATAGGGTTTTTAAATTTAAAAATGAATTTCAAACCCATTCTTCAATGCCTTACAAGACAATTCATGTTGTACTGGTTGCCATTTACAAAAAAGAAAAAACACAAGGAGCGAGTGTTTTGCGTGAATTTATTGCACTTGGGAAAAGAACTCTAGCAACGGGAACACATCAGTAACACAAAGGCCTTGCACTGTGCATTTATCTTTGTAACAGATTCAGCAGAAGAAGAAAAAACAAACAAGCCGCACACTTACCTCCTCATTGGACATCATTATTAAACCCCACGCCTTTGTGTCGGACTCCAGTGATTCCCTTGACTACCTCATCAGCATTCATTACCTCTGAAAAGGAGGGGGACACCGCATGTCAGCACTTGTGGTGTGTATCTGTGTAAATGTCATTGTGTGTGTGTGTGTGCGTGTCTGTGTCTCTCATCTGGGTCATTATATCCACAGGCATGAAAAAGCAGGTTACATAGACACACTTTCCTCCGAGAGACAGGAGTGCAAATGGAGCTGGGAAGGGTCCTCATTTTTCAGCGTCAGTCACTTCCACCTGTGACCACTTGTCCTCGTGAGCTGAAGGATGAAAGTAAAGAAAATGATACTGTGTGTGTGTGTGTGTGTGTGTGTGTGTGTGTGTGTGTGTGTGTGTGTGTGTGTGTGTGTGTGTGTCAGAGAGAGCGAGATGATGTATAAATCTATGATTCTCAATGAGCATTCCCAGGAGAAATGAACAAAAAAAGTAAACTTCCATGTTTATTTATGGACAAAGCCGATCTGTATTTACTTGGGTTTGTGTGTGTCTGTGTGAGAAAGAGAGTGTGAGAGAAAGACGGCCAGCCAGACGAACAAGGGAAACACTGGCGGCCCTGCCAACATGATGACAGAATGTGCCATGTGTAGTAGCGACACTTAGTGTGTGTCTGTGTGCGTGCGCGCGCGCGTGTATGAGCTACGAGTCTGCTGGGCAGCCAGGTCAACCGACAGACCGATCACCATGGCAACAGTGCCACACTCTGCCCCTATGTGTCAAGCTGTAAATATGGATGTCTTTGGAACCAGAGAACAACTGGACAGTGTCAGGCCCAGGTGTCGTCCTGTCGTCCAAATGCTAACCGCCTTGCTAACTCGTATGCAAGAGAATTAAAACCTTAGGAGTTTAGATACCCAACCATCCAAAACAATGGATAGTGCACAAGAGCAGTGAAGAAGAGCGCACAGGCTGGAGTCAGGGGATTCCGGACAGAAGGACAAGAGCAAGAGTGAAAGGGAAGGTTTGAAGAAGGTAGTGAGACTCGCTATGATGGATGGTTTGAGATGGTGGCAATGACAAAAATACATGAGGCCGAGCTGGAGGTGACACAGCTGAAGATGCTACGTTTTTGGAGACAAAGACAAGGTTGAGATGGTTTGTATTTTAAACTTTATTTATACAGATAGCCCCATTGACACCCAATGTCTCATTTACAGGAGAGACCTGTTCCTCTTAAAGATGCAATATTACCTTATCTGGTCTGCAACTATGTTCTATTCATCACGAGTATGTGTCATAGGAAAGGCGTCAAGATCGTTTTAGTGTCATTCAGCTGTTTTGTTTCCTCTCACGGGTCCCATCAGCAGTGACAAATAGATTTAGATGAATATTATTATTGCACACCAGCCTACCTCCCCAGCACCAAACAGCACACACACAGACTTAGTTTATAGTTATTATAAATCATTGTAAACAGCTGAAGAGGACATTTCTTTACCCAAACAAGAAGTGGTGGAGACCAAAAAGGAAAAAATAGAGGGATTTACATTGGTGGATGTGAGGATCAGTAGCTGTTCGCTAGCAGCACTAATAAGGTAATGATGACATATTTGCGTTTACAGTTTTCCCCTCCAAGGTAATTAATGCTGTTTTAACTGTTTAAGCTGCTTCTTCGTGTTGATTCAGCCATACCATGTAATCAGCAAAGCAGCTCTGCCTGTAATACTTGCGATTAAAATGGGGTTTCATTTTAATCCATGTAAAGCCTGGTATTTATTTTTTTTGTATTAAAATGTGGAACGTAAACCAGTATCCACAGCGTAAGCTTGCATTGCTGCATATACATGAAAAATGCAGCCTGTGTATGTAATGATGTTACGTTTTTCAAATGAAGCATTAAAAAAGTCAACATACAGCGCTGGTGGCACGTTGTGGCAAACACTCAGCACCGAGAGCTTCATCACAGTCGCTTCTGCCAGTTAAAAGACGCTGGGGACTAAAACAATATTTCTTTGCGGTCGTTTTAGCCGCACGCCTATGTGAATCCATGCTAATGCACAACCTCTGCGTCAGCCCATGCATTAAACATGGAGCAGCTGAGGGGGGATATGTTGCAGTACCAAATGTTTTACTATTAAAAATCACCCTGATAAAAAAAAAAAAAAACATGATGGGAAATGCAAACTGCTAGTATCACATGAGATCCCAGTTCTTGAGAGAAAAATTACATAGGAAAAGCAGAACAAGACAGATTATGCAGATGTGGTCTCAGCAGACTTGTTGGGGTTAAAGGTCAAGGAAATGCTGTTAACCGCCTAACAGGGCCAGAAAAACCTGCGAAGGATACAACCCAGTGTTAAAAAAAGCTCCTTTATCATACATTGATCTTCATGTTCCTCTTTTATAGTTCAGTAAATGTATTTTGTAATTTACACCAAGTTCAACATGAGCAATTATTAACCTAGAGACAGAAGCTCTGAACAGCATGTACAACCAACAAAAAAGAGGCGCCAGCTGCAGGATGGTGAGGTCTGGTGACAGCATACACTCTAAATCAATGGGATTTATATATATGAAAGTACATTTGGGCACAAACCCACACAGACTACTTCAGCGTATATCATGCTAATGATTGCTGATCCAGTGCCCTGGTTGGTAATACAAACAGCCCCAACTCAACTGAGACTCCACTAATGTTCATCCTTTTATCGGGGACGATCGTGGCTCAAGAGTTGGGAGTTCGCCTTGTAATCGGAAGGTTGCCGGTTCGAGCCCCGGCTTGGACAGTCTCGGTCGTTGTGTCCTTGGGCAAGACACTTCACCTGTTGCCTACTGGTGGTGGTCAGAGGGCCCGGTGGCGCCAGTGTCCGGCAGCCTCGCCTCTGTCAGTGCGCCCCAGGGTGGCTGTGGCTACAATGTAGCTTGCCATCACCAATGGGTGGATGACTGGATATGTAAAGCACTTTGGGGTCCTTAGGGACTAGTAAAGCGCTATATAAATACAGACCATTTTCCATTTTAAACCAAGCACACAGCTTTTAGGTTAGTCTCTTTATTATCCATCAAAAAATTTGAAATGTCATGATCCAGTTAAATTTTAGAATTGTCTTCTTCTTTCCATTGTTCTCTTTAGGGGTCACACCAGCACCTCACCCTGTCTGCAGCATCCTCCTCTGTCACACCAGCCCTCTGCAGGTCGTCTTTCACTACATGCACGAATCTTCTCTGTGGTCTTTCCTGCCTGGCAGCTTCAACATCCTTTGTCCAGTATGTCCGCCATCCCTTCTCTGCATGTGTCAAAACCATTTCATCCTTGTGTTTCTAACTTTGATTTTTATATAATTTAAATGGACACAAAGATTTATATTAAAATATCCTTTTAATTACAATGTGCTTTTATTGTTCCTTTGTTTTTTGTTTTTGCATTATTTCAATACAGTGAGGTAATGCATCTTCCACATACTATATTTATGTTGTTCAAAACAGATCTATATACCTAATAAGGATAAACACACACTAAACATATATTTTGTAGTATGACTAAAAGCACACTCTCATTTATCCCCCCCCCCCCCCCTTCCCCTGCAGTCACATGATCCTTTCATTGACTTGACTTGTTATTTTGCATTGCTCCAGCAGAGGGAGCTGCTCATGCATTAACACCACTCAGTGTGGGCGCACGTGTATTACCCTCAGAGTGAATTCAAACCAATGACTCCATTCATTCATTCACTTATTGTAAATAACTGCGGGGCCTTCAGCCGCTGCCATTTGTGGCTAAAGTCCGTCATTTCCAAGAGAGACCTGGCAGCAAAAGTCAAGTGTTATTTGCCTAGAAAATGTAAAAGGTAAGAAGGTGACAGATAAAGGAAGGAGTCTAAGTTTTCCTTATTGGAAATCAGCTCCTACTACAAAATAATTCCTGTTAATCTGACTGAGAGGTGTGGTCACTGATTAGAAGAAATGGCGTGAGCAAGATTTCAAGGAAAGGGAAAAAACACGAGAGAGAGGGAGAGCGAGAAACACACCGAGAGGTAGACAAACAGGTGTCTGGTATCACTTTTGGTGGAGACTCAGCAGTATTGACTGATGGTAGTTGCGG
Source organism: Maylandia zebra (assembly GCF_041146795.1). NCBI lineage: Eukaryota > Metazoa > Chordata > Actinopteri > Cichliformes > Cichlidae > Maylandia > Maylandia zebra. The sequence goes on from NC_135168.1 coordinate 31,856,370, forward strand.
TTTCACTTTGCGCAATGGTAGCTGTTGTGGGGGTTTGGGGTCCCATCCACTGAGCTAAAGAAAGCAAACCATTTCCTGCCTTATTCGTAAATAACAATATTGCGATTTTAGTGCAGATTTTTTTAATCCATTTTTCACAGTAACATGTCAGTTTTATTAAAGACATTTTGTAACAGATGTGTTATAACAAATTTCAGCTGTTGTTCACACCAGGATTAAAACTGCAGGTGTGTTGTGCCATCTCATATACACACTCGGCCTGTTTTCCACTCTGCTCCTACCACTCCCGTCATCCTTGCTGAACAGATATTGCTGATTAGCCGACTTTACAACTTGATAACTCAGTTTGAATGAGTCAGACCTTCCAAATAAGTGGCTTTGCAAGTTTCGTTTAAATAAACCTTAACGTGGCAGTAACTGTGGTGAAACTAATGTAAAATACACCAAACAAGCATTTAAGTGGTTGTGCAGAAACTTGGGTAAAATTTGTATTAAAGGTTCAACAAATAAATGATAAACCATGTTAAATAAGTTGTGTTAAATAAACAATAAAGAAATAAACATTGATTTTGGAATAAATCTATGACAATATTATAACATTTTACGTAAAAAAAAACTGTCATAAAAATGTAAATGTATTACTGACCCATTTAATAAAGGCCTGTTCTTAACGTACTTTACAGCAGTGTACGTAATCATCTCTCAAATCAAGGACCTTGTAAACAAAATCACAGGAGCAGCAATTCCCCCTCTTTTTTTTAATCTCAGAAGCCTCATTGTGAGTCACATAACCCTGAAAATCACGCAACAGCCTCATCATTGATGCATCACTTATACACTGGAAGTTGTAAATAGCTTTGTTTGCTAATAGGAATGTGAATGACATTTGTGCTATCAAGCCTCTGGGCAGAGTAAGAGCAAACACAATGACTACCTGTATAATAATGGTGTCAACAACCTGTTGACGGAAAACCCCTGTGGAAAAAAAACCCCAGTTTCCTTTCTGTGCATGCGGTGTTGTGATTAATTGTTTCGTACAAAGCCAGCAGGACTTCCTTAAGGAAGAAGAGGGAGGAAAGTGGGGAGGTAAATGCAGCTATGCAGGCACTCTCAGCCAGATGAGATTTAAACAGTACATGTAGGAAAGACAAAAAAAAAGAAAAGAATCAGAGAGAATTGCCCTCTTTTCCCTTGATGGGTAAAATTCAGAGCCTGTCAGGGGAAATTAAACTCCTCATGTCCTTGAACACAACTAAATCTCATCAGCGGAGCAGATTAGAAATTTCAGGCTATGAAGTCATTAACGGCAGCAGGTACACTGCATGTGTAAATCTGCTTACTTTAATACTGTGACCCAGCTGCTGTTAGTTTACCTTTTTGTGTTATTGTAGTAATCTAAACAGGAGATAAGAGGTAGTGGAAAGAGGAGGAGGGGAGAAGAAAAGACGAATGCACTTATGTCAGTCCGTCCCACTTCTATTCAAGTACAAATGCCTGCATACCAGCACTGCTGACGACTGATCTGATCCCACACACACACACAAAGGCGCTCTGTGACGGCCTGTCGCGTCACACGCTCATCATAGCGCTCACTCACACAGGCACTGAAAGTCAGACCGGAGCTGGGAGATGCTACGAGCTGGCAGCTGCTGAGTAAGTCCACTTTCCCTCCTCTGCACTCCTCTTTCATTCTCTGCCTGCTTTTCTTGCTTGATTGCTATTCTCCGGCCCGTCTAAGTTCATTTATCTCTCACACTCTGCCCCGCCGCTGTGAAATGGCCAGTGTTTTCTCACACTGAGAGACCTTTCAAACTTTTCTCTCAGTATGCCGTGCACATGCCTTTCTGCTTTTCTTTCTTTCTTCTCGGTGTATGTGTAGCGGCAGAGAGGCTTATTTGCATGCTGGCGCAGAGCCAGAGCCCAATGCTTTACCTTTACAGAAGAATAACAGAGCCGCGAGTTTGCTAATTTTGTCCCTTTCTGTGATATTATTTCTCTAAAGAGTCTGCAAGGGCTGTTATTGTCTTTGAGAAATCTGGACGCACTCACGTCTCAGTCTGAATGCTTCTCTTTTCCCAAATTCACACAGTTGATTGTGGGAGCTGTGGTGCAGGTGTAACGCTGTTCATGAATAGAGAGCTGAAGCAATTTGCCACAGAGCTGAATGTTTGCTATGAAGTCTTCGAGTCAGGTTGGGTTTATTTGCATTGCTCCCAATCACAATCTGAAAGGGCTTTAGCAGCCCCCATTCAATGTACAGAGTGTAGGCGTTCACATAGGAAAGAACATGGATCACAAAGACATCACAGCAAGGGAAAAAAACTACTGACAGATATTGAACGAAGGGACACTAGTTCTACAACTGACACCAAAACTAAGCTGCTCGGTTTAGTGCGATTTGGTGACCTGTGGGTAGCACGGCCAGACCAAATTGACTGTTTTCTACTGTTTTGAGTTCCCAGGCTAACAAAAATGTACAGGTGCAGAATATCCTGGTTTCACTGCTTCATTTAAGCTGAATTATTCCGCTCTTGTTCAGGATTTAGCAGAAGTGGGCAGATCAATCCAAATATCGATAGTAATGATGCTAACTCTGGTATTGGAAATGAATCAATACTTGGCTGATAGGATCGATACTTTGTTTCTGTCCTCTAAGTACAGTATGAAGCTCACTGAACTAATTATTGTGGACGGTATAAATCACAGTGATTTAGGGTCATTAAAATGTGTTCAGAATTTGCAAACCGCCCATGATTCATCTCATAAATCATGACACACTGGACACACTGCTCTAGCCTACATGAGCTGCTTTTGCAGGTTTTTTAGTATCAGTATGCGTGCTGATATCTGCACCTCTTGCCCTGTATCGGATCAGTACTAAAATTTGCACTACTGAGCACCACTAGGATTTAGAATCACTAAATGGGCCCCCCTGTGAAGCACATGTGGCCACACCTAACCTCAAAGGAAACTTTTATCAGTGACCATAACACTGGATCGCTCTCAAGCGCTCATTGGTCAGCTGTTATCAGCCACACAAATCCTATTGGCTCTCACTCAGCAAAACATTAGCCCACATATTTTAAAAACTGCACAAGGTTGTTTTCTGGGATTTAGACTCTCAGGGCTTCCTGATTAATTTATAACTAACTGTGTTGACATGCATGTTGATAAGGTTCTGAAAAAACGAGACTGTGTGTGTGTGTGTGTGTGTGTGTGTGTGTGTGTGTGTGTGTGTGTGTGTGTGTGTGTGTGTGTGTGTGTGATATTCAACTCTTTATCCCTGGGTCTGTTACTCACAGATAGCATAGAGTCATTAGCACCCCACCCTGTCTATGTCTGTGTGTGTGAGTGTGTTGACATACTGAACCTGCCCCTATTTGCCCATCAGTGTTTGGAAGCACAGCAGCATTCTCACTGCAACACTCACACACACACACACACACACACACACACACATTACACTTGGCATTGTTACTTATTTGCTTAGGGCCTATTGTGTTCTGCCAGCCAGAGCTGCATTGAGTGAAAGGGAACAAAACAATAAAGTAGGTTTAATCTCTCTCTCTCACTCTCTCTTTAAAGCCCACAACAGAAGCATTTACTGCCCAGTTGATCCAGACACTCTACCCTGCACCTCCGCCTCCAGAAAGAGCCTGCACACTCCTGCTGCAGTCCAGAGAAACAGCACTTGACAAACAACACCGAACTGACCTCCAACTGCCAGGACTGTACCTGATCCCATATCCTTCAAAGAAAAGGGCAACCTGACTCTGAGCACAGCGGGAAAAGAAGCAATCACACCCCACTGCTGAAACACGACCCAGTGGACCGAGAGACAGAGGGGCTGACAGTCGTGTGTGGTGCCCGGGAAAAGAGGCAGGATGCTGGCTCAAATCCTTCAAGATATGTGGGTGGAACCTGAGGTTCTAGAGGCCCTCAGTGAGGAGCAGAAGAGGATCCTCTTCCTCAAGATGAGAGAGGAGCAGGTACGCCGCTGGAAAGAGCGCGAGGAGAAGGAGGAGAGGGAAAGAGGACACAACAGGAACACCAAGTCAAAGAAAGGTACAGCACTGGTTATTCTGTAGTGGGTAAACTTGTTCAGCTTACCATACAGGTCACACTTGTATAAATTCCAGTAAGGGAACAGCCTTAAACACTCATGAAACAACATTGTTTGGAAGAGGAAGGACCGAGGTTTCTGGTAAACCTGGCTCCCATTTTTACATAACATCATTAGACATGAGGTTAATACCGTCCGGTCTGATATCACCAGATTTCTTTACAGGAACAGCAGGTGTCACAACTCTTTCGACAGGTTAAGTAGGCGGAAATCATTTAGGTAAATGAGAGAGAAAAGCTGCTGGTTCACTAAAGACTAAAGCTACCTGTAAAAAGGTGTAATTGATTGAAAAATAAAAACCCAGAAAATGAAACGTTGTGGAAACATTATGGTTTATTTATCAGGCTAACTGAAATATGTTACGATACAGGACCTGTATTATTTCTAGTCTTGTTTACATTTGTCAGTACAGCGAGCATTCAAGGCTTTGTTTGCTATTTAAGTCAACTATTTTCTTAAAGTAAAGGTTGTAATCTGTGTTTTGGTTAGCCTATTTATTATACACTTGTATAACTTCTTGCTAATATAACTTCTTTTGTATGCCACAGAATACAAAAGCAAAAATTAAAATTAATAAAACAAAACTAAAATGAAACATGTTTAACAAATAAAAGCTAAGCTCAAAGCTAGCTTAAAGCAAAAACTGAATTGAAAACAAAATAAAAACTAGCTAGCTCTCAGCTAGCTGACAGGCCTGAATCTTGAAATTTATTTTACAATAAATTTATATGGATACATTTATTGTAAAGGTGAATATTATATAGATAGTAATAGTAAGACTAGAAATAGGTGAAAGAGCTAGCTTAGCTTTTCCTCTCTTTTTTTGTAACTGTCCTTAACAATGTTTATCTTGCTAATTTAAGATATAAAGTGCAAATAAAGAAATACAATGAAAAAAATACATAAGTTGCAGCTTCACAAAGTTTCTGTCCCAGCTTTATCATGGTTGGCTAACAACAGCAGCAACAGTTAGCGTTTCTCACATTTTCTTGTCTGTATACTAAGCTAACCTAGCAAGCTGCTGGCACTAGCTTCATTTAGCTGTTTATTGTTATTTTTCTTATAATAGTGCTGTAACTCATTACTTTGTCTTATACAATGAATATGTAGCTTGCAAAGAAGAAGGACTTTGACAACCCGCTCATCCCAAATTGAAAATTATTTTTTATTAAGTTTTCATTTTAGATTGCTTTAAATATTTAATAAAGCCCTGGGCAGTATAACCATAACACGTTAAGAGAAAACACCATGTTTTTCCTGTAAATATCGTTCACTGCAAATCACTTCATGCTCATCATGTTTAATTTAGTTTGTTGCTTGCTGCCAACTCCTTTGGGGGGCTCCGAAAATACAGATTTTAGAAAATGGGGCACCAGAGTTCATTTACACCTACTTGAAAACTTCTAAATTCTCAGTACACGTGAGCAGTGAAGCACGAGTTTTGTACAAAACCTTCTCTGGTTACCAATCTGACTAATGTGTTCAGATTACGCCCAAAGAAATCCAGTTTGACCATCCCTGTTGTTCTCTCTTACTCATTTCATCCAGCCTTCCTCTAATTAAGGTGTTATTCTAACTCACTGAGACCCTGCCGCCTCAGCCGGTTCACCTGGACAATGGATGTGTGTGTGTGAGCATGTGTGGGTTTGATGGACAGATCTCTCACAGCCAGCTGAATCATTCTGTTGGCTGAAAGCTGAATAAGATCGAGGAGGTCCTGTGGTTCTGGGGCGTCACCATGCTTTAAAGCACATATTAAGTTCCCATCTTTGTCCACCCAATCTCTGCCATGTCACCTGAGAGGTGACGGAGTGTGTGCCGTTTGCACATTGCACTCCATACAATCCTTCTGCCATCTTTCTGTCTTTGTTCACTGTTCTGTGGATGGGAAAAAACAAGCCTTTACATGTGGTGTGCAAACAGGTCTTTAAATACAAATGCATGATTAAACCTGCACCTATGTGTGAAGATTTCTATTATGTGCTGCATTTCTGGTTAATTTGCGGGTGTGGTGGTAATAAAGACAGGCACCGCAGGTCTGTAAAGTCATGGCAGGTGATCGACACTCAGCGAGGTGGCTATAAATGTGAATACTGAAGGTGTGTTTTTGTTTTTTTTCTGACATCACAGGTACCATTATGTGCTATGTCACTGCATGCGTAGCACACAAGCCAATTGTCTAAAAATAAGTAGCTGCCATTATTAGCTGGAAACCTGTAAATGTTCACTGGTCCCGCTGGGGGAATTTCAACACTGACAATTTGAATTTTAAAGCCACGCCCCAATCTGTGACATCACGGCAGGTGTTTGGTCTTTATCAGGTACTCTACTGTCATGGAAAAACAATCAGCAGCCGTCAGGATGGGGGTTTATTTTTGAATATAACGTCATAATGAGGCAATGGCTGAAAACACCCAGTTTCCAGGATGTGAACGCAACATTATAAAATTTATTGATTCATAACTGTGAGTGAATTCATGATTATTGTAACATTAGACACTTAAATAAAGGTTTTAGCATTACAACATGGTCTTAAAGTGAAACTTAAAGGGGACATTTAAGTAAACTCTTACTGAAGGTGAGAAGGTAGTTTTGCTGTAGGAGACAATTAAATAATTCCAGGGGGAAAACGGACACAGAAAACACAAACTGGGTTAAAAATGTACTAAGGACAAATCAGCAACAAGCAAAGTGTTAGAGGGTAAGTCTGTTCCGGGAGTGAGGCTTCCCAACACCAACACTTATAGGACAGCACCACCTTCTGGCTGATAGCCACAATAACAGTTTGTTAGACGACTTCATTCTAAATGCTGCTGAGCATTTCTCTCCGAGTGTAATAAGGATATATTTTATGTTGTATGCTTCATATACATTTTGTTTTCCTCTTTTATTTTCTCTCCAGCTTCCAATAAACACGTGAGGTGGCTCCTTGGGCGGGATGGTGACGTGAGCGTCAGTATAATCGGTGAGGTGGACGAACTGAGATCCTCCAGACTCCTCCAGAACCTCATGAACAACAGGTAGAAACACATAGTGTGTTTTTCCCCCAAAAAATATCTTTGACAAGTCGACTCAAAGAAATCCAAAGGATGATAAGCTCTTATCTTATCACAGTAAAGAACAATAACCTATTTTCAATAGATCTGAATTAATGTTGCTCTGCATCGTGTTTTTAACGTAGCACATAACATATAGATTCTCAATTATGTTTGCGTAGATCAACAGTGAACTAAATACTTTCAGTCAGCCGGACAGTTCCTTGCACCAACATGATTATAGAAGTTACTAGTGACATGGCTGACTGGTGGATTCATTTAAAGGCTGTTATCGGAGGGACTAAAACGGATGTCTTTGTCTTTCAGATTTCAGTCTGATAACATGAATGCCATCCAGAGAGTGGACTTGCTTCCAGGGAGTGAGGACCAGCAGCTTAACCTTAAAGAAGACATCCAGCTACCCATCACACATGTAAGTTCCCATGTTTGAAATGTGTTTGAAAGTGCGACGACCTGCGTGTGTGTTAGAGTTTATAACATCGAGTCGTTTCGGTCTTACGCGCAGGATGACACGGCTTCACCGAATGACCAGTCATCCGAGGAAGACATGGACTCGTGCAGCGCTGATGACGACCCGAAGGACACGGCCGAGGACAGCGACAGCGAATCAGGCAGCGGCTCTGACAACCTCAGCGACTGGACTCCGCTCTACAAGCCCCATTTTAGTAGTCATGGCAACCAGCCGCTCAGAGCCCCGCTGGCGGACACAGAGAAGACTGGCCCCCAGGACAGAGGTGAGAAGGGAGGAGAGGATAGAGGAGGGATCTATGTATGCTAGTGTTAAAAGTGTACGATAATCACCAACTCTAACTGCTTATAAGTTCAGGTTAATCGATATAAAGTGGGTCTGAATACAAAATTGTAGCTATTTATTAGAACAGCTCATAGAAACAATAAACTCAAAGAATCAATCGGCACAGATGGCTCATGGTCAAAAGTGTACAAAAGTACAGGAGCAGTACAGACGCGCACTATTTTACTGTGAGCTATGAAAAACTGAACTATCAGGGATCATTATGCAGGCCTGTTCAGTGTTACAGTACATATTGATTACTGCATGACTCACAATTATTAAGCTGATTATTGTTTTAATGGAACAGTTCATGTGAACATAACACAACTGTGCTGGATAGCTTGTGTGTGGGTTGCCAGGTTTTGTTGATGTGTAGTAATCACATGTCCAAAACCTTTTTATTATCATACATCGTCACGACCGTCAGGCCCAGACAGTGCTTGCCTGTGAGCAGCTTCATGTAGGAACTATTTTCTTTCAACTGTCTACATCCACCATCAGCTAGCAACATTATGGGCACCATTAATATTTTCAGCCTGTGATGCTGCGTGAACCTCTCCTCACGGCGGGGTGTAGTTCAGTGGAAAGGAATGATATCTGTCACGATATCTGGCACGTGCCATTTTAATCTACTGTAGTTAAGAGAATGACAAACATCTCTAAAACTAGCAACTCACAGCATAACGTGTCTGTTTGATATTTACGTATTAGCTTATCCTTGGGAAAGAGGTGCCACCTCAGCTCTATCCCAGAACATGTCATTGATTGCATCCTGTGCTTCTTTTCTTAGAAACCGCGTGCTACAAAGAGAAGCCAGAGGGCAGAGGTCGCGTGGAGCAGCTCAGGAAGAAATTCGCAGATAATCATCACAACACATCAACTGCCTCCAAGAAACCACCCATACCAGCCAAACCTGCTCATCTGCAGAAGTGAAGCGCACCACCGACCCATTAAGACTCCACGTGTATCTCTGCTACACATGACCCCGAAGAGCCTACTCTATTGAGTGTAATGAGCACTCTGTTGTACAGCAGCAGCTCAGGCTGAGGCTGCACGTACTGAAAGAAAAGGATTCTGACTTGAACCCGAGCAGTGAACAAAAGTCCACTTTATTAGACCTTATTTCAAGGTCCGAGCTACAGAAAGAGAAACATCTGGGGGTGAAGTGAGAGAAAGACTTGAAAGCTTTTGGACTGAAGTCAACCTGAATGATAAAACTAAGCAGCTTTGATGTTGAGTTGAAATTCGAGCACAGATACGCTCACACGGCGTCTGTGATTGACAGGTCGACACAGAGCGTGGTGTCCAGACACAGACTATTGACTGCAGGTGAAAAACACTGTGGTTTTATTACTGACATGTCATAAGCAGGAAAAACTGATAAATCATCCGCATTTTTTTCTTCACTGATCCAAAGGTGGGAGCTATGTTAAATGTAGTCCATGTACCGTATTACTATAATGTTTTTAACTGTGTTGATTGCTTGTTGGCAAAATTCTCCTTCAGCGTTTTAACTGGCGTAAGAGTTTTGGGTTTAAAAGAAAACAACCAAATTCATGTAAAATTATTAACAGGGTCAGTATACTCAGTGTACTTTCTACTGTCCCTGACATTCACTGACAGACACGGACCTGCTCAGGAGGCCTTTCAGGTTTGGTGTCTTGCTCAAGAACAATTTATCCAGATGTATATGATAATATTTGGAATATGTGGCAGCCTACAGTGCCTTTTTTTCTGTCAGAGCAAATGTTACCAATGGAGTAATGGCCACTCCAGCACACTCGACTTGAAAAGAAACTGTACCTATCAGATTCAAAGGGACTAAACTGTGGCTCTTTTTGACAAAGCTGCAAGCTCTAGCATGCAGCATCAGGTCTCTGAGTTGATCTACCAATCCTGTGTCAGGAGTATAATGAAAGTGAACGATATTTGATAGAAACACTTGGCTTCATTACATGGTGAATTCTGTCTTTTCTATTTTTTTCTCTGAAGTTGACCATAAGACTTTTAGTAAACTTAGGTCCTTTAAGTCAGCGGTCCCCAACACCCAGGCCACATGGCTCCAGTCTGCGGCTCGCTTGGTTCTGGGCCGTGAGATATGAGACTTGGGTGTGAAACTCATGGTTTTCAGGCTTTCTGTCGGTTTTTATTGTTATTTTTTTATCGGTTTTATCGTTAACTCTCCTGGGTCTTTTCCCATGTGTTATGAATAAATCTTCTTTTTTTGTCCAATACTGGTTTTATGTTGTTGTATTTATCCACAACACCTTAAAGGCTGGTCCATGAAAATATTGCCGGACATAAACAAGTCCGCGGTGCAAAAAAGGTTGAGGACTGCTGCTTTAAGTATCTCTATTCCCCACAGAATGCTAACGAGTAACGTTCCTTCAACTTTTACTGTGCAATAATTTATCAGGCTGCCTCTAAAATTACACAACAATGTACAGTTTAGTAGACCAAAATAAAATAATATTTCATAATTATAATAAAATAACCCATTTATACGCTAATTGTGCAGCACACAGGAAGGACATTACATAGACATAAATATTCCACAAAACAATATATTAGTGATGATACAATGACCAAAGTAGTTGAAAGTTAACTTCAATAACACTTAAATCTAAGCATTTCAATTTCTCTTTGCCAGGTATACTATACTTTTTCATTGTGTATCTGTAGTTGGCTAATCTGAAACGACGTCAGGTTCTGTTAGAAATGCACATATGCTCTCAGGAATTGACCCGTAGCATGTTACAGATAAACATAATACTGGAATTCAGTCAAAAACATGCTGAACAAGAGTGCACATGTTGAATATATAGTGTACAATAAGTGATTTCAGTTACAGCATTATGATGAGGAAAGCTAATATCTAAACATTAGCGTCATTGACATAAGCAAGTTAGCATGCTAATGTTAGCATCCAGCTCAGAGCACTGCTCCTCACAGACTTTAGTAGGGCAAAAGAAATTTGATGAATTTAGCCAAAAACTAAAAGTTGTGATATTTTATTTACCTTTTATTTGGTGATTGGCAAAAAATAACAATAAAAATAGCAAGAAACAACCCACTAAACAAACATTAGCTTGTTTTTTTTGAGGGAGCGTTTAGCCACATTTGACATCTGTTGACCTGACCAACGTTTTGTGGTTAAAATAAAACAAATCCATATCTTCATGACTTCAACATGGCCACATGCTCAGGATCGCCGACAGCTGTGGAAGCCACATAAGTGCACTTTTTTTTTCTTTTTTTTTTTACTTGTATTGGCTATTTGGACCCAAAGATGTTAACATTTCTATACTTAGCATCAGATGAGGTCAGTCAAGAGGGCATAATCAGGTGATGGACTTGGCAGGGGGGGAAATCCACATTTTAGCGCTAAAACACTGCTATGTTTAAGCTCACAGAACTGCACGGTCATCAAATTAGAGGGACTGTGTGTAAAAATAACTTATGTTTCTATGTTGGTCAGGCAAATTGGATGTGAACACCCTCCACTGCTTTGACTCAGCACTTTAACCTCATGGCCATTGCTTCATTTCTTTTCCACTGCGCTGGAGTACATATCTAAAACCGTGAAAAGCATCTCCCTGGACAAATATTTATAGGCTCTACTGCAGCTTTACGGGACATTAGGAGGAAGAAGCCAGAGAAAAGAACAAAATCACACCCGTGGCAGAGACAGCAGTACTTTATTTTTAAGGTTTGCACTGTTTGAGCTGTAGTTACTACCTAACCATTTAGTCACATGTTCCTTTTACTTGGTCACTAATTAATTCCTAAAAGTCTTCACCAGCTGACACTTTGTTTTTTTACCTTCTGTTTGTATTTGTACTGTATATGTCCTACATGGGTTTATGCCTGTTGTGTAAAAGAACAAACTAAAAGAGTTTTCTTGCTTCTAACAAAGTTGTGTGTGTTCACAGTGTTGGTGTGTGTGTTTGTGTGTGTAGGGGTAGGGGTAGGTGGGACAGCTGCAGATGACACAGAGAAGCTGTAGATAGTGGTCACTTACACAATGATTATCTATTCATTGGGCTCTATCAGAAAACAGCCCATCAGAGATCAAACGGAGAGAACAGAAAGCTGATTAGCATGTGGTTCAGACTGAGACGGAGGGCGAGACGCTAGGGGAGACAGAGAAAATGAGAGTCTGGTCACGGGAAGCACAACGTCACAGTCAACTCAGTAAACCTTCTCGCATTCCTTCACCACTTCCACACCCTCACCCTCTGTGTGTGTGTGTGTGTCTGAGTGAAGAGCGTGTGAGCGTCTGTCCGGCCATATATCTTGAACCATGTGACTCTACACGAGCAGTCATGCACACAGCGTGAAAAGCGCCGCTATATATAGTAGGACAGTGTTGGGTGTCCCAGTAAAGCATTGTGGGAGCCTGTTCACCTTTGTTCCTTGAGAAAGCTCTTCTTGGAATGTTTGTATACACTCGTGTGCTGCGTATAGAGAGTGCTGCTGCTCCTAATTATTTTCTATCCACCTCGAAAGGTGAAATTAGGACACATGTAGCATGTCATGTGTCGACCGTGTGACAGTAAACAACATATATTATCTGGCTGTCTTTTGGAAAAGCTATCTCCTAATCGTTTCTGTGAATCAGGTCATTGTGGGGAAAGACAATAAAAAAGAATCTGTGACAGACAACACCTTAGGCTGTCATTCCACAAGAATGCAATGGTAGTCTCATTTATAGCCTGAAGATAATTGTTACTTAACGTGTAACAATTCTGGTTATTTGACTAGTTCTAAGTTTCATGAATTAAGGCTTTTTATTCAGTTTGCTAACTTTGAAGAATTCGCACTGCAAAATAACAGTAAAACTAAGTAAGCTAAGTTACACAGCGTAAAAAACTTGTTTTCATTTAACCATGATCAGCTCGACTCTCAGCTTAAAAACATTATCTATCATAAGCCCTAACTTATAGCCACGTCTTTTAGACATGATGTGTTTGTAACGAGGCTTCTCTGGTAAAAAGCTAGTCTGTCATGTAACCCCATGTTGTTGTTGGTCCTGCATCATCATTATCATGTTGGTCCAGGATCAACAATGCTACTGACCAACTGGATTGCTGTGATGTCATTGCTTGGGAATGTGGAGCGAAAAAAACTTTTGTTTGTATAAATCTTTCTTTTATTCTTTATTAATTTATGCAACATAATAAATGTTTTAGCAATTTAGATTTGCTGTTAGCCTAATTTAGATTACTCGTGCTAGTTTGGTTGTGATAGTTTTTTATAGCATTTGCTAACTTCTTGGCTAATGCTAAGTGAATACTCTGACAACATGATAGGTCAGTTGCAATGTTGATCCTGCACCAACACTGTTATGATGATGTAGCAGGAACTCTAACATGTGGATATCAGATTGTGCTTCTCATGTAATTATTTGAAACTATACAAATGTTGAAAACTACATCCATTAAATTTGTTATCTGTGTATCCGACTTAGGATATGTGGGTGGGGCTGGAATTTAAAGCTGCCACTGGGCAAAAGGTAGGATACACCTGAAATGTGTAAGATTAAACATTTTTAAATCCAATAAATTTTTTTAGTGTTTTTTGCCGCCGTTGTTGGAAACTGGAATTGCTTAGTTTTAATATTACTCTTATTACTGTTTCTGGGTCACAAAATAAACTTTTAAGGTGTTTTCAGGCAAGAATGTAGCTGTGTTAACTTCAAATATCTGCTTGGTTTATCAAGACATCACATATTTTCAAAAGTGCTCTGACGTTTTCGGAGACATCCGTCTCGCTAGAGCCGGCAAGAACAGCAAACTCCCGGCACATCGTTTTCAAACCCCCCGCAGTCTTTCACTACTCAGATTAAACATAATATATAAATCACTTAGATAACTTAAAAATATTATTGTTTGACTTTTTATTGTTTTAATTGTTCGTGAGTAAATCAATTTGGATGCAGCCATGAAGGCCGGGTCCTCGAGAGGATGCAGCCTATGAATTTGGACACAGCTTGTACTCTAACTAGAGGACTTACAAAAATGGAAGTCAACGGGAAACACCTTTTTGACTCTGTAAACACTTTGTAAACCTTGGTCATACCGTGTTCCAAAATAGAGGATTAACCGACACATTGCTGGCCAATGATCAAGTGGGTTCACAGTTAGACCCATACCCATTTGTCACATTTGGATTTTTTACACCAAAATGGCAACGGCAGAAACATTCGGTCTCAAGGCTTTAAAACAGTTCTTCAGAACCCAGAGGGTGACAGCACGGTCACTACATCTCTTCGTTATACTTTCTATGGGTCCAACACTTTGATCCAGACTAAAACAACCGTTGGATAGGTTATACTCATGTGATCCTCTGAGTCCCCTGAGTTTTTTTGTTTAGTTTTAAAGGCTACGTCCGCATGTACACGATTATTTACGTAAATAACGATTTACTTGGGTCTTTCGTACACATGTAAGCAGCGTTTGGATCACTGAAAACTGAGTTTCTGAAAGACTCCTGGCAGGGTGAATATTTTAAAACATGTAAATGCATTAAACTTCATTACTGCGTTTACATATGGACAAGGAAAACGTAAATTTTAAAACCGAAGGTATGTGGTTTGATTTCCTTTTTTGACACTAGACTGCTCTGTTATTGTTTCTGTGCTTTTCATTGATCAGCATGTCTTCGCGAGGTTACATTGCCACCTGCTTTGGCTGTTCTTGACAGCACTTGAGTTTGTTTTTAGCATTTTGATCTGGACAGAGATATTTTTCAAAACGACCTTGGAAAAATCCCCATTTTAAAAAATACCTGATTACATTTGGAGGTAGCCACAGCACCTTCATGCTGTGAAGTTTCACTGGGTGCTAGCAAGACAGTATCCGCTTCCTAAGTCTAATGTTATCATCCGTTTCTGCGTCAGAACTCTTCCTCGGTTAAAATCAATCAAACACTGAGAAACGGTCCAAATAAATCACCAATAAAATGATCATCATGACTGTTTCTCTCAGATGTTAAAGTTTAACATCCAGGCCTCCATGAAAGATGTTTAACAAAGCTAGAGGAAAGCAGGACGTTAGCTCGCTAGTTTTCATTTGAAGGTGATATAACTGAAGGATCGGGACCGAAGGACTAAGATGTACTTTTCTGCTATTGCTTTGCACAAAAAGACGGAAAACTAAAGCCCAGCTATGTTTGTAGAGTTAGTGAAGCTGGGCTAACTGGGCTAACTGCTATATATTGGTGTGGTGATGGTCAGCATAATATAAACACATTAGACACTCCATCTTCACTAGGATGAGGGTTAACTTTTTTACCCAGAATAGAAGTTAATGTGAGAGTCCCCAATGGCCAGAGACAAATGCAATCATATGGCAAGAAGATAACACCGAAAACTAACCAAACTTCAGGCAAGAGAACATTTGAGATGATTCATCCACAACACAAGGTTAGTCATTAATATCCTGCTCCGGGGTTTGGGTGACTCGCTATGAAAAATTCCTGACCCCAGGCTTTATGCCCCTACTGGCATATTACTCGGCTTGAGAGTGATTCTTTTCTGAAGTGTTTAGATGTTCGGTGCTTGCAAACTGTAAATCTATGGATTAGAGTTGTTTCATAATGTTTTTAAAAACTGAGCTTAAAGACATACTGCACTGGAATACTACTAAAAAAAAGCCTGAGAGGCTGATGGTGACCAATGATTATTTTTAGGGACTTCGCTATATAAAATAAACATGTTAAACCCGTTTAAACACATTAAAACAACAAACAATCCTCCATGTTTGGCCCAGAGTTGTAGCATTGATAGGGTAAAAATATAAACTTTATCATTGTTATTTTTTTTTAAAGAATGGATTGAAATAGTTGTTATGTTCCATATGCGTCAATAGTAAAATAGAGTATAAAGTATTCAAAACTAATAAAAGTAAGCTATTTAAACAATTTCACTTGGGTGCAAATGGAAGAACACAACAAACTTATAGACTAGCAACTTGTCAGTCACACTGTAAACCAAACTTTATCATCCTTTTTGACTCTAATGGGGACCATAACTTATAAAACGAGCAATGTGTTGTTTCAGGAACAACTTAAAACTAGCCACTGAAACCATAAAACTATCAGGAAGAGTTACAACCAGACATGTGTTTATAATTAAAGGCAGCACCCCCTGCTGGAAATGAGAAAGACTGCGGTGTTCATGCTGACTTTACTTTTCAGATCGGAAAATGACTTCCATCTTCTATATACAGTCAATTAGTTGGCCAAGTGTTGTTTGTAATAACTTATTTATCAATAATTAACTAAAATTCGCAGGGCTTGTGACAAAAACGTATAACTGACATTGCAGCTGTGGTCGAGATTGGTAGCTGTCAGAGTTGTGCAAATTTAAAGGTGCAAAGGGAGTTCCAGCCCAGTAATCTTTGGTAATAATCAATTCCACATCGTGGGGTGGTCCACGTCATGATGAAATATCTCTGCAGACAGGGAGACTTTATCCCTGGGCTTTGCCTAGCTTCCTAGAAATCAGCAACAAGCTAAACATTAACAGAATTTTGTGCACACGTTACGTCTGAGCATAGAAATGTACGGAGCCCCGCAGGTGACATGGGAGAAAAAAAAATTAAGACGGACTTTTGCGAGATCTCGCAAAACAAACTCGAGATCTTGCAAAACTTTTGCGAGATCTCGCAAAACAAACTCGGATCTTGCAAAACTTTTGCGAGATCTTGCAAAAGTTTTAGCCGCATTCTTCGGCCTTTGACCTCCCATTAGCTCGAAGCTAACGGGAGGTCGAGACCTACTACAGCCGGGAGGAACACCACTTTCCCGGCACATCGTGCCTCGACCTCCCGGTCGGCTTCAAGCCAGCGTCCGAAGAATGCGGCTAAAACTTTTGCAAGATCTCGCAAAAGTTTTGCGAGATCCCGAGTTAGTTTTGCGAGATCTCGCAAAAGTTTTGCGAGATCTCGCAAAAGTCCGTCTTAATTTTTTTTTCTCCCATGTCCGCTGCGGGGCTCCGTACCGTAGAAATGTGAGAAGGATTTGAAAGTTATTTTTATTTGTTCTGGATTTTATGACTGTATTTAGATTTGACTGGATAAGAATCCATTTCAGATATTTTTGAAGTCACATGTATCATTTAGTGATTTCTCTGCTTGTTTTTCACCGGTAGAAACAAGACCATCCTGTGGCTGTTTTTAGAACCTGGCGTACTCTGAATCCACCTTTAACAGCTTTAAGGGTCAAAGGTCAAGAAAGCCCTTTGACCTCGGTGTCACCAAAATATAACCTGGGGGGAAGATGAGACAGGGCTTTTTGAGGATGTAAGAAGCCATTGTGTTGCTGTTTGGGAGATGCATGTTTTCCATGTGTACAAAAGGGGAATGCAAATGGATAACAGAGGCATAATGACGAGTGATCTCAGAAAGATGATGTTTTCTGCAAAGCTGTTACACATTTCCTAACACTGGGGAAACGGCCAATGGTCGAAGGGAAAAAAAAGATCTTCACAATGAGACACAGTGTCTCAGAGCAAACGCAGTGGCCAAAATTTCAGAGGACTTGCTCATGAGCGAGGGTCCGCCCAGCTCCAGCGCAGGTTGCCTCGGGCTGGCAGGTTGCTCCACTGCAGTGTGTGTGTGTGTGTGTGTGTGTGTGAGGAGTTTTTCCTCCAGAGTGGGCAGGGCTGCTGGTGCTAACATATGTAGGCTCCACAGGGGTCTGTGACGGCACACACCGTCTATCTGGACAATGCATCCATCATTAACCTCCCCGCATCTCTGTCTCGCTGCATTTCAATCGGCCTCCATCACCGCGCTTGCTGGATCTCACACTCATCTCTCCCACTCTCTTTGTTTGGCCCCACGTTATCTTCATCCCCTGCTGTCCATCTCCCTCATCCTCCTCCCTGCATATCCCTCGCTTTCTCTTTTCTCTCCCCCTGTGGCCTGCTTTTCATCTCTCCCTCTTACCCCTCCTCTTCCTCCCCCTTCCCTCTCTCTCTCTCTCTCTGCCCTTCACCATGCCCCCCCACCCCACACACACCTCCTCCTCTCCCCTTCACCCTCTCCCTGTATCCGCTTTCCACTCCCTCCTCCTTCTCCTCCTCTTCCTCCACCTCCCCCAACTCTCTCTCTCTCTCTCACAGCCCTCCTCCGCCTCTCCTCTGTCCTCCGTTCAATGCCCCCCCCCCCCCCCCTCCTTTTTTTGCTCCTGCCATCTTGCAGGCCAGTGGAGCCAGACTGCAGGCGTTCAGGGAGTCACTGGACCTGCTGGGCAGCGGGTGACACAGATTTCCGGTGTGTGTGTGTGTGTGTGTGTGTGTGTGTGTGTGCATGTGTGACGAGACCAGGAGGAGGAGCGGGGTGGGGGGATTAAGCTCCAAATCACTAGAAAGGCACTGAAGAGAGGGGGGGTGAGAAAAGAAAAAGCTGCAGATCCAAGAATTTGAAATTCTCCCTTTGTCTGGGAGATGAAGAAACACTAGACTGTGGACTCAAAACTAAAAGACTGCGTGTTTCTCATTCAGTGGGAGCGTTGTAATTGCATGATGTTGGAGCTCGCTGCTTTTCTCCATGAGTTGGCAGTGTCCTGCGTTGGCTGGCGTGCAGTGCTTTCCCTCTCTCTCTGTCTCTCTCTCTCTCTCCCTGCCTGACAAACACACACGCACACACACACACACACGCACGGACGTGCACATCCCCCTCCTGCCCCCACCCCCACAGATGCACACTCACATACAAGCACACACACAGTCCCTCTGCGATCCCCCCTGACTGAAGGCTCACAGGAAGTGCAGCCGTGGCCCAATTATAGCGTGACACCTCGGGCCGGCCGTTGCCATGGTTACGTCTTCCCTGCGGTCCCCTGGAGTGTGGCGCCGAGGAAGAAGGTCTTATCACATCAGCCATCGTTACGGCAACAAGCAAAAACCCACCCTGTAGCCTCAGCCCAGCTGGCTGTGTATTCGGCTTGAAATCTGCCCCCCCCCCCCTCATCTGTGTATGCGTGTGTGAGAGATTTATATATACATACGTGGAAAATTTTTAAAAAAAAAAGGAAATTGTGTGCGAGGAAGAGCCCGAATGTTTGTGATGATTGTGTGTGTCAGGTTAGGTGTGCTCAAGTGCACGCACTGGACTTGCCAAGGCAGCGTGTAGGTGTGTTTGTGTGTCTGTGGGGTTGTGATAAGGCTCTCAGCCACACCATTAGGTGACTCATAATCCACACACAACCTCGCACACACATACAGGAGCACATGTGTGCGCAAGCAGAAACAAGGTTGCAAACGGACACATACGCCCAATTACAAATGAGTGCACGCACACACACACACACACACACATAAAGACGTAGCATAGAGCTTGTAGACGAGTGCACATGGCAAATTTCTTTTATTTCAAAAGGGCAAACAGCGCTATACAGTACAAGTTGCACATGAAATAATTTAGCCGAGGCCAAACTCATTCACTTCTTACTGATGCAGTGACGTCAGAACAACAGAAACTCCCCTCGTTAGAAACAAAACATTTGGCTCCTCTTTACCTTTGAAGCACAGTACATCCAAACTGGAAAGCAACGTAAAAAAAAAAAGAAAAAAAAGAAAAAGGAAGAAGAAGACATAATGTTTTCCAGATATTTACAGTCTATTTACAGAATTTTTGTCATCATCTGAATATTGACAAACATTGGTATCCTTCTTTCTCGCCTCTCCAATTCTCTGATTGTCAAAATGGATGGGAACGTGTGTGGACATTCTTAAACGGGAGCTGCAGCTCCGCACGAAACACAACATCTTTGAACGTCTCTGGCAGTCACAGTCCGAGCATGTTAACAGGGTGTCCTGTGGGTGAGTGTGTGTTGGTGTGTGTGTGTGGTTTTGTAATTTTTGTTTTGTTAAAACTGCAGCTCCTCAACAATCATCCAACCGGGAACCTCTGACAAATCCTGCCACCGCAAGCGTTACTATCCGTCCAAGGCTCCATTGCTTCTCTCCTGTGCCAGACCCAAAGTAAAATCAGACCCCCTCAGATCAAACCCAGACACTCTGCTCTCAAACCCCGGCCCCCCGGGCTTCCTCTTCAGCTCCTCACACTTCCTGTATTTACAGATCTGGTGTCCCCTCTTGCGATTGCGGCAGCTGCTGCACTGTTCGCAGTTCGTCTGACGCCGGCACGGTACGCACTCCCCGCACCTCTTCCTCTTCCTCCTGCCTCCGCTGCTCCCGCCCAGGGAGCTGGGAGAGTATCCTTCGGCCACCAGCCCCTCTATGCCCTCAGCTCCCATGGCCGTGCTTCTCCAGTGACCTCCCCCCATCTGGAAGCCTGCCAGGGGGAAAAGAGCGGGGCTGAAGGGGAACCAGGCACCCAGGAAGGGCTGGAAGTCAGTGCTGCATGCAGAGGAGTCCTCTTCCTCCTCCTCAGGCCCGGACCCACCTCCCTCGCCGTCTCCCTTTCCGCTCTTTGCCTCTGCAGCCTCCCTCTTAGCTGGCTGGCTGCTCTGTGCGCCCAAACTGGCTTGCTCTGTGGTGGCAGGGGTGAGAGCCAGAAGCCCAGCGCGCATCAGCAGCTCCGCAGCGTGGGCCAGGTGGAGCCCGCTGGGCGACTCCCACATGTCGGGCCAGGAGGGGGCCCGGCGAGGCTTAGCGTGGCCGGGCTGGGTGGCCCGTTGCTGAGATGAGGAGGGCTCCATCAGGCTTTTGACATCCACGGCCGGGGAAGGGGTGGAGATGTAATGGGAGAGGCTGTAAGGGTGGTTAGAGCGCTTAAGGCTTGGTCTCAGTGGCTCATTGGGGATTTTAGCACTGCTGTGGGCCTGATCCGGGGAGGAAGGGCCAGCGATGTCTACCGCGGTGGACATAGCTGGCTACGGGGAGTTGTCTGTCCTTGTGTGAGTATGCGTGCGCGTGTGGGAGGAGAGGTGAGGGAGAAGGGGATTGAAGCCGATGCGAGGCTGACAACTGTCCTGCTGTTACTTCAGCCAAAATGGCAAGCCTTGGCCTGTGTCCCTATTCCCATTCTCTGCAGCAGCCTCGGAGTCCTGGAGAGCTAGAAATGAATAGGGGATGAAGAGAGGAAGGTTAAGAATAGAAATGTTGGAGTGACAAACACAGAAAGAGAGTTACGAGGAAAGAAGGGCTGGGAGATATGTTCTCAGTCAGAGCCACCAAACACAGCCAGAGAAGCAGAGTGCAGAGATTCGGTGCTTAAAGACAAAAATATAACATGCATGTGCACAGGCTCAGAAATCAAACTCCCCGGACAGAGATGAAGGCAGCCATGTATCTGACACACACTGCATGCTTGCCAATGATTTCCGCATACAGGAGGCAGTATCCCTTTAAGAATTTCACGGTATATCAATGCAATCAATAACAGAGCGACAACAATATGCAAAGATATGCGCATATGCGCAGGTCAAATGTGGAGCGCGCTTTTCAAATACATTTTGACGACTGCTGTTATGTGTGCCAGCCAAAGCTTAAGCTCAGCAGAGAAAGACTAAATAAGGGACGCCGGGGGAAAAAAACAGGCTGTCTTTTGTCTGCTATCGACGACGAGGAGCGAGGTGCGCAACGATGCGGTTGCTGTGGATAAAAAAAGACCAGGCTATGTTCCGTGTCCACATTTGTAGAAAAACTACTCCGCTGATTAAACACGGGAGATGGGTGTTATTACAAGACCGGCCAATCGCCCCCTTTGGCGGATCGATCGGGAAACCAGATCGATCATTTGGCCGTTATTAAGGTTACCTAAGAAGACGGTGCTCGACCGACGCCACGGCGAGCTGACCACAGTCCGAGTGGTCGCTGCGACACGGCGCTGCGCGCAAGAAAAAAGGCGACAATACAACACGGCGAAAATCAACAGGAAGTGTCGAGAAAAGCTCCCCGCTTACCTTACAAACACGACCCGAGCTCTCCTGTCAAAGATATGATGAAGTCATGAACTAATGGCGTGGTGATTGTAGCGTATATGGACGGCGGAGCAGCCGATTCCTCCTCCACCTCTCCGTCCCGGAGGGTCTGCAAACACTCTGCACGGAATTTGGGGGCGTCGCTCAAAATGCGAAGTGGACTCTGCAGTCGAGGCTCTGGTCAGAGCGACCCCGTGAAACGTCCACAGAAGCAGATCAGCACACACCGTTAGCTGGCAGCGGGAATACTAAGGCGAATCAAGGCCACCGGTCACACGCAGTCAACAGCACAACTGAGACACATGTAAAAAATTATGTAAACACCGGGCACACTTATAATTTACGCTCGTTATGTTTTCTCTACTAGAAAGTCTTGTTAGGCTCTTACACACACACACACACACACACACACACACACACACACACACACACATATATATATATATATATAATTATGCCTTATTCAGGCCTGTGGAAACTAGTCAAAAGCCCAGTTTATTAATTATTCCTGTTTGTCCTTTTATAAATCTTTAAATGTATTCAATCAAACTTTGCTATATTAAATGTTCAGTAAAGTAGCTGAAAACTCTTAAGCGTTTACTGTTTGTGCAGTCCAGGCTTCGCCTACTTATTTTAACATAAAAAAAAATGCTCTTATTTAAAAAAAACAAGACAAAAAAATCCAACCAAAACAACTCTTCCCCTTAAAATGGATTTAAATACAGATTTACTGTTTATTTTTTTACCGTCTGAACTGGTGTCTTATCCACACCGGAAGCCAGCGCCGTGACCTTTCATACATAAAAGCACACTGGGTTGTGGTGTCACACACGGTGGATGTAAATAAATATCAAAACAAACAGCTACAAAATAAAATGATATTTTTACAGGTCACTCGGAAAACAGGAAGAGCCCTGTGAGCTAAATTAGCCTGTTTAACATAAATAGCCTTTATGCTAATGTCCGTCTGCTTTGAAGCACGTGAGCTCGCTGTCTGTTAAAGGTGACTCCTCACGCGGGGACGGCGGAGTCCACTCCACCTCTTCTGAGAGTCCTCCGTTGCATCTGGCACGCAGCCAGATACCTCGTGCGTGCGTGTCTATGTGTGTGTGCGAGCGCGCGCACGTGTCACTATGGGAGCAGGGGCCCACCGTGTTCGCGTACACTGCTGTCTGTCTGGCCTGGGCGATCCGTGTAAACACAGCGTCTTCTAGCGGTCACCGCAAATACTGCTCCGTCTTAAAATGGCCACTGGTGTCGGTGGACACTGCAGCACGGGAGCCCCCCTCACTTCCGTCTCTCCCACACAAATCACAGCCCCGATCCCACCGCAGTCACACACACGCACACAGAGCTGTTTACTCATTACCCCCGTCCTGCGTTAATCCATCAGCACAGCGCTGTGACACGCGTTCCGATCCTGTGGTGGAAAAAGGCGAACAAAATGAATAAATGAAGCTTTCAAATTGGGTCACTCAAGTTTTATTCACAATGTACAGAACAATGAATCAAACCAGACACCCCGCAGCCAGTAGAAAAATCTACCTGCTGAAACGGCAGAATATATTCTTAATGGGCACGAGCTGCTGAACACAGATTCAACACAAGTTTTCCCAGAAAGCCACAGGAACTGGTTACAAGAAGACAGTTTCAACAGTTCATTAACAACAAACTAAACTTCTACCTCCTCTGACTAAAGCAGCAAAACAAACAAAACAATGTGTGTTAACATTCATGTAGGGTTGTGTGAGCGTTTGGATTCTGGTTTAGATTTAAATTTAAGGCCTACGCTTCAGTTCACCGAGACGCTGGACTGACTGAAGGTCTCGTCTTTCAGCCACCTGCCCCACAGCCAGAGGAGGCGGCTGAAAGGACACCAAACATGAAGGCACAATGCCCGCACGGGGAAATATTTCACCTTTATCAGGCCCAGTGAGAACTTTAAACAAACGGCACATTAAGTAGGTCATACTGCGAGCTGCAGTCATAGTGCCACCATATCTAACTTATCTGTCCTCAAATGACCTTTGATTTCAAAGTCACACTAAGCAGTGTCAGAGCAGTGTGGCCAGTTTGATATTAAAACTATGTTTTTCTGTTACGGGCAAAGGACAATGCTCAGAGTTTGGACTGAACATATCAGCGTCATACTGTAATCATCAATCAGTGTGACACGGCAATGAGAATGACAGATGATCGGGCCGGGCGTGCGAGGAGTCAGGGAGGGCCGAGTTCTCCGGTGGCTCAGATTACGCGTCCTTCTTTTTGATGATGAGCGGTCCAACGTTGTCCCCGGTTTCCTCGTTGTGTTTAGTGTGGGAACCATCGCAGTAAGGGAACTGCAGGGAAGAGGAGAAACGACAACAGAATTCACTCTTATCAGTCATATGAAGAGAGTCTGTTAGCCACATATGAGTTCATGCTAACAGCAGTTTGAAACCGACTAAGCATGGAGGGCTGTCAGAGGGTAACTTTCAGCGCAGGTCAGGGATGTTAAAGATGGTCACATCCCATTACCAACTGGGATGTGATCAGCACAATATGTGTCAAACCGTGACCTGTGACTGCAGAAAGCTAAGCAGTTTTGGACCTCTGATAAGATTACCTGCAAGCTTAGAAAGCTCAATGACTGTTACTTGAAGTTTAAGCTAAAGGACATTTATCGCTGCCTGGGGACCAACCTTCTTTGACTTCCAGCAGCGGCAGTACACGGCCTTGGTGGCGATGTCCTCCATGTCAAAGCTGTGGACCACTTTAGGGCTGTCTTTGTTGATGCAGGTGTTCACTTGGCCCTTTTTGCAGCTCCGCCTGTTCAGGTACTGGCTGACGAGAAAGCCTCCGACAGCTGCAACCACCGCCACCGGCACGGCAACCAAAAAATGCTCTGAAAAAAGACAAATATGATAAGGACTTTTATGTAATGTCTTAAACAAGTGATCATAACTGTCATTTGAGGCAACATCATTTTAGTCATCATTTCAGCCTGTCGGACCTAGTGGCATTAACAGTTTCTCGGTTCTGAAAGGGTTTATGCTAGAGTAGTTTAGGCCTATTCTTAGAAAACCAACAAGCAGGTATGTGGCGGTGTTTTCCAAGGCCAGGAGTGGCGAAATTTTTCCAAGCCATGGAGGATTATCTGCCGAGTACTGAGAATCACATGTTTCAGAACAGGAATGTGGGCCCTGCTGTCAGACCTGATCAGCAACTTCTGTGAACTTCTGCTTGGCTAGAGCGGCGGGAAGCCGGGCATACGGAGATAGCGTTTAGCTGTGGCCCACACTGAGTGAAGTCTAAAGTTGGAAAAATTAACCCGTGTCCAACTGGGTTCGGTGACCGGTTAGCCAGCTAACGGCGCCATGCCAGAAGAAGGGGAAAAGTTTACAATGCAACTACAAAGTCTATATAAAAATATTTGAGTCTTTACGTTACTATTAAACGCGGTAGCCTCAATACAACCACACAGTATCCTACAGTTTTTTCTACAACACTGTCGCAGACCCGCTAACGGCTAACAAAACACTCATACAAGGCTAGCATGCTATTAGCCAGCTTTAATACTTTACCTTTAGTTAACCTGAAACCCGAGCTGGGTAAGTCGGGTATCGGAGGCATTGGCATTGCAGGTAAATGGGTGGCTGACATGTTGGGAGTTTTTTTTTTTTTTTTCCCCTCCTTGGACGGTGTACTGTATGTGATCAGCGCTCAGCAGCAAGGTCAACCACAGAGCTTATCAAAACTATCCACTCTGACAGCGCACCGAACCTGCTGCGTCACTGCCCACCAACCAATCAAAACCGAGGAAGAACGAAGCTCGACAAGGGTAAGAGCGTAACCCCCATACCATTTCCGGCTTCGCTTTAGCGCTCTTTGAAGTTGGAATTGCCGTGATGAGTTATACGTTCCAGAAATAAAATAAATAAATATTACGTTTTATTTTAAGTGTATTTGTTAAAACTCTTCACTATCGGGTCCATAGCCAAAAGATAAATAAAATTCCACTGCCTGGCAAATTTTCCTAACGGCGGATAATTATCTTGACCACTGCGAGCTTTGGTGAGTCCCATTTCCTTTACAGGTCACTGGCTTAAAAAAAAAAAGAAAAAAGGAGGGGGGGGGGTTGAACATAACACCTTTGACTCAAAATAAACCCCATTTATAGATTTACAATGCTTAAATATATAAATTATAAAGTTTTACCAGTCAAAGCTTTTAATTTAGCTGTGACAGAGCTGGAAGGTCTCCCAACTTTTAACTACTTTACATACCACCAGAGGGCGACAAATGACCTTTTCTAAAGGCTTGACTGGACTCTACAAGCGCCCAAGAATTATGTAATTTCAAAAGCTTTCAAGTCTTGTATTTTTGTTATGCTCCCCAGTATTCACAGAATTCTGTGGAATAGAGGTAACCATAAAAGAATGAGGTAATTGCTCATCTTATTTATCCTGTTAGATTTCTGCAGAACTTCCTCTTAACTGCATTCAGATGTTGCCAACCTGCCTCTGTATGCCTTCTTCAAAAAGAGGCTGAGTATGAGTCAACACAGGAGTCGAGGGTTTTTATTACACAGTTTAATCAACACACAAAGCTCAACGAGCCTCTCAGGTAATTCAATATACAGAGGTTTTGTGCAAGAAGAGTGGGTTCTCCTCGCACCCAGAGCCCAAGCCAGTCCCATAGCCATTTAAGATGTTAGCCTCTAATTTAACAATAGCAAAAAAAAACAAACAAAAAAAGAAAGATAAAAGCAAACTAAAGAATTATGGGGTGGGAAATAAAAACACAGGTTAAACTAAGAAAAAAAATGAATTGCTTAAATACCTGGTCCAGAACCTCCACTTTTTGTGAATAAAGAAACGATGGTGGTGAGGGTGACATGGGGGTTACAGTTGTGTGTGCATGTGTGTGTGTGTGTGTGTGTGTACACAAAGGGGTCAACTTGGGTGAGGGAAGATTGGGGGAGGGAGGAATGAGGAACAGGAGGTGTGGGGATAAATTCAAGTCCTTTCATAGAATCCAACAGAAGACCAAAAATAGGCTGCGTGTAATTTTTTTCCATGTTACATAGCCTTGTATAAAACACAGAGTGCTCTTTGACTACTTCCTTGAAATGTCACCCCTACAGATGGAAATCATTAGGACAACAAAAACAAGAAAGGGTGCAGAGTGTAAAAATCCCTCCATCTTACTGTCCCCTCCCCCTCAAAAATAAAATTAAACTGGAAGATAATGGGGGAAGAAAAAGGTCCCCTCAAAGCTTGACTGGTGCTTAAAGGAATGCTTTTAGTGATGGTGGGTGAGAATGCGGGCGTGCAGGGAATAAACAGGGGAGGGTGGAGGATCGGTGACAGCCCAACCTGCTTGGTGACAAATGGAATACAGAAGTCAGGAGATGGAGGAGGAGTTGGTAGGTGGTGAAAAAGGGGAGATGGGCTTTACCATTGCAAGTTGACAATATGTACACTAGAGGAGGGGTGGGTGAGCTGAGGGGCGGAGGGAGGGAAGGGGTAAAGATAGAGCAAATAGAGGGAGAGAGAGAGAAGGTGGGGCAGAGGGAGTTTTACAGGTACTCTGGTGAAGGGGAGGCGTGGCTCAAAGAAAGCACTCCAATGGAAACCAACAAGATCTTGTTTAAACTTTTCATTTGTTTGTATGGTTTTTTTGTTTGTTTTCTCTTTACGTCTGAAGCTCCCCTAGCCTTTACGTCGTAGAGGTGGTTGGCCATGTTTCTACCCCCAACACTACATTGCATACTTTTGTGTCCATTCCCGAGCTATTTTGTTGTACCTGTGAACAAGAAAGAAAAAAAAAAAAGAGAAAGAGAGGAGAGTGGTCAGTTTTAACTTAGTGAAGGATCAACATGTTGAACACTTGTAGTCAATCTGCACCACTGCCTTTACTCTGACTGGTCCCATCAACGTGTCTGAAACGGGGAGCCCGAATTAGAGCAGATGCTCCCCGAAGTCTGAATCGCAACGAGTGTGGCCGCATCACGTTTCTGTTGCGACGTCACCGTGACTGTTCAAAACTTGCTTGCACTTTCAACAATTTAATTGGCCATCCACTGCCTGTCACTAAACCTGCACAGCAATTAGGTTTTTGTCAGAGTGCATCAAGCTGGGGAGAAGCCAAAGAGGAGGGCAGAAATTTCATGAGCGAATGGCACAGAGCAGACACATCGTCCTCATTTTACATCGTAGGCTCAGACGAGTGCCATTCTCCTTTCTGTCACGATAAAGATGTTTAGCTTCATATGAAATCCCTCAGATACTTTAATATAAGACAAAGGAATTTTCAATGGAACGTATCTGTTTTTCTACACGATAAGAGAAACGTGCTGTATATAAAACACACCTGTCAGCACGACTCTGGCCTGAAAGAGTAAGAAATAAATGTGTAAAGTTACTGAAAGAGTTGTGACTTAATTTGTTCATTCACATAAAATGTAATTTTTTATTTTTATTTACTGTGGACCCATTGTAAGATTTTATTATTTTTTATAGTAGATATTTATATATAAAAAAAAAGAACCTTTTCTGCCATTTAGTCATTTATCTACTACTTAATTACTTTGATGTAGCACAAATGACCATGGGGAGCTCTTTGGGTCTTTATAAAAGTTCCAAGTTATGAAAATAGTTAAAATCCAAAATATATGCAATATTTCATACTTTCCAGAGCCAGTGGGCCAAATTGGGAGTCTTTGTTGAGCCAATTCTGGCTCTCCGGCCTTATCGATCAATCGTTAATTTCACAGGTAGCAAATTCTGATCGTCTCAACGGGGTGACAACTCCAGAAAGGTGGCATGTCTGTGCCCCAATGTTTGCATTCATTCACCCTCACGCATGACTAATCAAAAAGCTCAAGTTTCACACGCTCTAACATTAAACAGCCTTCTTGACCATAGCCTGTATATAAAAGTTGGACATGGCCACAGAGGATATTCGCCCATTATGAAGCCCCGAGTTAGGTTTGCTGTTGCTGTCTGGGTGTTTCAAAACCAAATGTGGGGAGTGAGTGACACATCTGAACCTCACTGTTAACTGTGCGGCTATTTTAAAGACTCGTGGTGACAGTTTCAATTTTTTCTGTTATGTCACACACTGTTAGCAACAGTGTTACTAGCAACAATCTGAAAAGGCACATGAAAGCAAACTATTCATGCAAACAACTCACTTTTCCCTGTCAGTCTTGTAGATGCGGGCGATCTCGGGTACTAATGGGTCGTCCGGGTTTGGGTCGCACAGCAGAGAGCAGATGGACAGGAGAACTGGAACAGACCACACAAAAGGTTAAGAGTTCTCACACATAAAAACTGACATTTTCAGAGTTTGGATACATTTTCCTTTGGATGACCCTCACATGCTAGCATGTCCCATCTATTCCACTTCTGATCATAAACATAATTGGTCTACAAAAACACTCACAGTGCATGAGGGACGCTATTTGTGTAAACCACTGTATTAGCTCAAGGACCATCTCTGACATTCACTGAGATAGTGCTGCGCCAGTTTAAATCAAGGACCTCTGCCACAGGAATGCATTTGGAGGTAGCGCTTTCACGGGAGAAAAAAAAGAAGAAAACGGGGCGTTTCTCTTTTACTCTGCAGCCAGAAACATCTCCTTACCTTTGGAGATGGTGAGAGCCGGAGACCACTGTGATCGCAGGATGTCAAGACAGATGCTGCCGTTGCTGTTGATATTTGGGTGGTAGATTCTTGTGGTAAATGCAACCTGAAAACAGATGAATGGGGGGAGCCAAGAAAGAGGGGGAGACGGCAGAAAGCTGAACGACGTAAAGCTGTGGCACGCTTTAACGGGCAAGAGGAACTTAGGCACCCTCTGTTTATGAAAAGCTACTTCTTTGCATGCTCTGGTGCTCACCTTTGGCGGTTTGAAGGGGTAGTCTGTGGGGAAGTGTATGGTCAAGAAGAAAACCCCGCTCTGGTAAGGACTGTCATTCTGAAGGAGAGAGAAGCCCAATGGGCTTCATTACAATTATGGTATAAAAGGAAACAGGCAGGTAGAAAACTTATAGTGAGAACAATTCAGAGTCGTGCGCATGTACGTGAATTTCCCATAAACCTAAAGTAACGGTTAAAGCTGTGACTGTGTGAGTACTTACGGGTCCCATTATTGTGGCTTGCCAGTGAAACACTGAAACAAAAAAGGAGAAATTTGTTATGAAACTGAGGACATGATGTGTGTCTGGGAAGTGTTAGAATAAATAATGCCACATGAAGCGTGCCTGTTTATTTATACAGTTGAGTAACAGGCTTTAAATAAAGTGCAGCTGAGGACAGTCTTTTCTTAATTAGAAATGACTACATATACACTTGCAGCACATGAATAACACTAACCTGCTGCTTCAGAGGAAATTAATAAACAAGAAGTGATTTTTTTAAAGAGCTTGGATAACCACCAAAACAAACCACTGTAATCTGACTGTGATCTTTTAAACCTGTCCAATTCAAGCATCCTGTCTGAGGAGAAATGTCACATTTGTGAAGAAAGCCACAATAACTGCATTTCACAAGAGACACCGTCTTGGTTTTTTTGATGTTGATGGCAGGAAGCGATGTGTACAGCAAACAAATAAAAAGTTCTGCTACTGATTTTTTCCCCGCACAAGTACAAAAGTTAGACGCTATCGTGCACAAACACAGACTGCACACCAAAATCCCAGGATGCAGTGCTTACGGGATCCACACTATGATTGTGTCATTAAAATGTCAGACTTTAAAACAAAGGAAAAACTCCTCAGACGGTTGTTGTGATCTTGACAGCATGCAGACACATATGGACGTGTCCTGCGCGTGCGGTCCTAAGATAAAAATCAAATGTTTTTGTTTTGACTGGAACCTAAATGCAACATCCCCCCTCACACACGCACACACAAAGGATATTAACACATTCATGGGTTAGTCTTGAGTTTCAACACAACATATTCATATTTCATTTAATAATCTTCAAGGAATCTTGCACATAAGTTTTGTTGTTTTAAAGAATAGTTTCAATAAATAATTTAGGAACAGATATCAATATGCAAAAATCAGTCTGAAGACATGAAAACAGACTAAAGAAACAAAGCATGTAGATTGTTTCCTAAAAACAATACAACATATTAGAGCAGCTGCACTGTACACCCTGTGACGATTCTGGTTATGTATGCAGACGTCACAAACCTCAAACATGAGACAACAGCGTGGGTGTCGGTCTCTTGTTGAACCCAGGTGTTGCACTCAGGATGTGTCGGGCAGGCAGCCGCCGCATTACTACTCCTGGCTAAGTTTGCGTCAACCTCTGTGCAATGACTGGGGCAGCACGTAATTTGCAAGTCCATGAGTTCATATTTAAATCAGCGTGCATACACTTAATATAGTCACTCTGTCTATTTTTTTTAAACATCCTAAATACAATCTGTCTGTGTTTATTCATGCTACTTGTTCTAAACATACCCATCTAGGGCAATTATTATTACTCCCACACTATCATTCATAAAAGACATGATTATAAAGGATTACAGCTATATGTAAAAACACTGCTGTATTACCAAGACAGAATAAGAGCAATCGTTAAATGGACTTAAATATCAAGGCACATCATCAGAGCGATTAACTGAATGTATCTGTTTGTGTATATAGCACGGGACAGCGTCAGATCTACCACAATACAAGATCTTAATGTATCAAAATATTTCTTAAAAGCAACTAACTAAACTGGACGCTGGTCATTAAAAACTACAGTTTGGATTTTGACGTTACAGCAGGGTCAAGACCAAGTTGATGAGATCGAGCCAAAGTGAAAATTCCAAAATTATGCAGGCATTTAAGTGTCTGGATTTACTGACACTTAAACCTCAGGTCACAAGATTGTGGACACTGTGGTTTAGGACTGAGTGACTTATTGATCAAACCAGAAACGCATCAAAGAGAAAGTGTTAAACTGCTCACTAAACATTTTCCTTCAGTACAAAAAAAATCCCCATATCATCAAAGTTTTTCAATATTCTGAACTTTTTTTTTTTTTTTTTAACTCTGCACACAAATTTTTAGCATTAGGACCAAATTTTGTTTAATTAACCAGCAATAATAGAAGCACCTTGGGAGTTTTACATACAACATTTAAAGTACTGGTTACAAGGAAACATTGACAAACATACTGCAGGGCTAAGTTCAGTTCAGTTAATGCCTTCTGCATTTCATTATTGGTTCAGTCTATGAGATTAAAAAAAGAAATCTGAACTCTGATTTACTCCCAACATTACAAAAGAAAAAATACCCTTGCTGTGAAAGTAAAAGTAAAACCTACATGAAGCAATACAGTGGGTTATGCTTTTATAATTACCCAGAAATCTTCACAATAGGAGCTGCAGGTATTTCCTGGATGTGAGCTCTAAGAATAACCTTCAAGCAGAAACGAACACTAATTTAATCTATTTTATAGATGTTGGTCTTCATGGATCTGTCATTGATTCCTATGTCATATGCGAGTATAATTTGATGATTGAAAAATGATTTGGTCACATAAGATTATGAATAAGTTCAAATAAAAAGCGGGAAAGGGTTCTGAATCCTGCTTACACACAGCTAACGTGACACTGTGGGTTTAAATGTTGACTTACTGTCATCTCCTACTGGTCCTGCAGAACACTGGGCTGGTGGGTCCCGTGCCAAGTCGTTCAACTCCTGAGACAAACCAAAGAGATGTGAGTTGTTTGGGTCCGGCCATACAGCGAAGCATTAAATAGACCATAAAAACTAAGAACAGATAAGAGGGCTAAAAACACCAGCATCTGCATACAGGATAGCATTCACTGATGAAAGTGTCCTGTTTATCTTTTGTGTCACATCAGTATTGTGCCAGATAAGAGTCCAGACAGTGTGTTTAAGAGGTGAATGACATTTATTTCTTTGTAATTAAGTAGGGCCAAATGAAGAAAAAAATAAGAATAATATAAAGTAATTGATTTTAATATTTTCCATTTTGAAAATAAATTTAAAATGTTAAAGATTGAAGTCAACGCCCTGAGTTCATCAAAGGGTGTTAGGAAAGTGTGGAAGGTTTAAGGTGAACCTGCCAAACTGCATCTCAACCTTTTAGCTACAATGTATAGAACAGAGCACTTTGCTGTTTTCTTCTTCTTCTCTGTGTGAGGTCCAAGCAGTCTATACATTAACAGAGAAAATGTCCTCATTTCTAAAACACGATTATCAGTGTATTTTGACTTGTCTCAGAAATTCAACTTAATCGTTAAGAATATATCCTTCTAATATACACATTTTTAAAGTTCCCTTCAACAATCCTCCGAATAAACTGAAAGAAGAGATGATAAAAAAAACAAATAACAAAGAAGGAGCAAGCAGAAATATCAGGTTTAGCCAGGTTGTTTTACAAACACCAATATCGGGCTATTAATTAAACAATCAGCGCAACCCCAATCTAAAGAACAGAGAGAAAAAGGAAATGCAACATAAAAATAACCACACAAGAATTTCCTCTGTTTAAGCATGTGTTTGGGGTGGGCACAAAAAAAGAGCTTCAATAATCTTATAGAGGCTGTTCTACTTACTACTTCCTCTGCTCACCAGGAGCTCTGTCTTGTTTTCAGACAGCTCCTGAGGCCGGTGCCACAGCCATAAAGGCTCCCTGCTACAGTAACTCTCAAAGCATTTCCCGGTGACACAACAACACTACTATAGCACCCCGAGCCTTTGCTTATGGCACTGACCGCTATTACGTAACTGCCTTTCTCCAGGTAGAGCGGCTAACACACGTACACCCAAACCGAGATAACGATAATTTGACAAAGCTTTTACTATAGCCCACACAGCCGTGTAAACTGGTTAGCTCGCAGTAAACGGTATGCTGGTAACGTTAGCTTAGCGTAAACGCTAACCTCTCCGGCTCGACAGCAGCACAGGATGTCATGTAAGAGAAACATGAAGCGAGCTGCCTGGCCAAATTATGACATGCCTTTATGCTACGTGGGGAATTAATTGCAACAGGACCAAACAACGCGGAGCTAACTCAATCAGACGAGCGGCACAATAACGATTATAGGGCTCGCCTGCTATCAGCAACATGCCATCAAAGGCGAACAACGCGTGGGGCCTGTTTTTACAACACCGACTCGCTGCTAACATTAACAAGAATTTCCTTATGTACTGCTTCTCCCGTTGAGCCATAAGCATGTTCAATGCAAACAATAACATGGCTGCTTTGACATGACTACTGCGAAAACCTGCAGGTTATGAATTAAGATGACAATATACAGTTAACGAAAAAAAAAACGGGGAGGAGGTACATGCTCGCTTCCGATATAGCGATCATTATGTTTGAACTTTTACTGTTCCTCTAACAACAGCAAATGATCGGGTATTTAAATGGCTAGCGACAAAGAAGCCGTCCGTCCTTTAATTAAATAAGCTCTGGACTCCTGAGCTAGCCGTTACCGCTAGCCGGATAACTTCAGTTATCTGTCAAATCAAATAGCGGGTTAAGTAAACGAAAGCCGCCGTGTTGAATAATGTTAGCTACGTAGGCTGCCGTTTATATCGACTAATGAAGACATATCTGATAGCATATCGTGAAAACTGCCGCTAGTTTACTATAAAGATAGAAATGCAGTGGGCTAGCCTGCATCCAAACTAGCCAACAACCGGGAGAGATAATGTTAGCCAGCAGCAGCTAACACACCACTAATACCATTAACTAGTGACAACCATGGCAAGCTAAACATCTTTTTATACGCGGTATCGAATACATTCTTAATGAACCGAAACAGATTGTGAAGCTATGTGACACAACCAAGAACAGCTAACACAGCCAATGGTGGAGTTGGCCCATTTGTAGCAGCACTGAAAGGCGGCGCATTGCTGCTCTCAGTGTCGCCGCTCGCTATTCAGACTCACAGACCGTTAGCTGCCAGCTCAAACCTAACTTGAATAAATAGATCCGTTTTTCAAATTATTGTCAGTACAACTAATCTGCCGGACAAGCATCCGCTAGACAACCTTGGAATTAGATCTATAACCAAACTGCGAAATCCTGGGCCTCGCCGTTCACTTCCTTACCTTGTGAATTCTTTTCAGAGCCATTGTTGTGCTAGCGCTTCTGACAGGGAAAACGTGCGATTAAAATGGCGATTGATATCACTGTCCGTTAGTAATACTACGATTTAGCTGTCATATAAGATCGTTACTCTACATATAATTAACTGGTTGCTACCAGAAAGAACCACCAAGCAAATTTTGAGGCGAAACTGAAAGATAGAAGCGGTAGAACCGCGGTCCTTCCTCCTACTGCAGCGGCTACCAAATCACTGCGGCCTGTGTTCTGCTAGCAGCAAAGACGGCAACACTTCCGAATTCCGTTTTTCACAATTAAACCACGACCATCTAAAGGTGACACAACTACCTTGCTCTCCTCCATCCTCATATAACACAAAAGTAAATCCGCTTTTTCACTGTTACATGTTTACAGTCTCATAGGAAACGCCTTTAAATTAATATTCTGACAGGCTTTTCTGTGCAATGTCCCCAAAGAAGCATCCTTTTCCTAGGATGGAAGTAAACCTTTACTTTATTCATGCATAGAATTATTTGGGCTGCAAACATGATTACTATACTTCCATACAACAATTTGCAGTGATATTAACAGTAAAAAGATGACACATCTGAAAAGTTGGACCATGGAATACTTGGCACTTCCGTAAACCTCTCTAAAAAAACGTGAAGACAAGTCTGTGTGTGTTTGTGTGTGTGTGTGTGTGTGTGTGTGTGTGTGTGTTCTTTGATTTTCTCAACAACAATTCATGCCCTGTTTGGATGTGTCAGAAAACATCCACTGCAACAGCACCATCCATGTAAAGCTTGCCGCAGCTGTTCAAGGCATAGATTCAAGAATGAGCACACTTGCAGTTGAACAGTCAAAACAAATATGTTTTTTAATGCTATATTTTATTAGGTTAAAAAAGTCATTGGTGGAAAAAAAATGTTTAAGAGAATTCATTAGAACTTTTCTCAACCTTTGAAGAATTTTCCCAGTTTAAACAGTATTTATTTCCAGTTTATTTCGCTAAGAAAAATTAAGAAAAGAAAAACTGGCCGCCACACAGTCTTAGAGAATTGTCCAGCTGCAGTGAGATTCAATATCCCAAGCTCAGGACAGGAGATTTCATTTTATCCTGAATTAAGAAAAAAACCTAAACAATTTTATAAAATGTTGTGGAGGGCCGCCTTTGAGAGCAGGAGTATTTAAACAGTAATCCAATATCTGTTAACACCGCAAATTATAAGTCTTTTCACACAGGTACAACTATTTTACATCAACAAAAGCAACCTGGCTGGTTTACCAAGCTCAAGACTTCAAAAGCTGGGAGCAGCTGTGTATTTTCTGTCCCCACACAATCATTATATTTTGGGATTATAGACTAGCAGGATTTATTGTCCATTTCCGGACAGAGCCTGAACTATTCAAAAATGACAGTTGATTGTATAATTTACTTCTTTCCTTTTCTGAGATCAGTAATA
Source organism: Maylandia zebra (assembly GCF_041146795.1). Taxonomy (NCBI): domain Eukaryota; kingdom Metazoa; phylum Chordata; class Actinopteri; order Cichliformes; family Cichlidae; genus Maylandia; species Maylandia zebra. The sequence goes on from NC_135168.1 coordinate 31,892,773, forward strand.
CTCAAATATTCAGTGGCTTAAAACTGCGGTCCCCAACCCCCGGGCCTCGGACGGGTACCGGTCCGTGAGTCGTTTTGGCCGCGAGAGTTGAGGTTCAGGTGTGAAATGTATAGTTTTCAGGGTTTTTATCGGTTTTCAGCGTTATTTTGTTATCGTTTTTATCGTTTACTCGGCTTTCCTTGGTCTTTTCACGTGTGTTATGAATAAATCTTCTTTTTTTCGGTATGGGTACTAGTTTTATTTTGTTGTATTTATTCGCGACACCTTAAAGGCCGGTCCGTGAAAATATTGTCGTGCATAAACCGGTCCGTGGCGCAAAAAAGGTTGGGGACCGCTGGCTTAAAACATTTTGAAAATGTTTTTTTAAAACCTTTATTCTGAAAGCAATTTTCAAACCGGAAATAGTGTTGTTGGCTCGCTTTTTCACTGCGTTACCGCTAGGGAACCCCTTCGCTGACATGCGCACCTGAGGGATCGCGGTGCACGCCGCCTACGTAGTGGTGCAACTGGCGTCATTGTGGCTCCCGCCACGCGAGGGTAAGGCTGAACGGGCACGGTCTGGGCTGAGCCAAGATGTCTACCCAGTATATGTCTTTTGCAGTAGGTAAACTCCCGGGACGTGAGACTAAAATGGGTTACAAGAGTTTCAATGTCGTATGCGTCTTCGCAGGCAGTGCAGCAGTTGGTAACATGCTAAAGCCGCTGGCTGTGGCTATAGGTGTAAGTCCACTTTCAGAGGCTTATGTAACAGATAAACTACAGTCTGGGTTTGTTTAGTGCAGAGATATGACTCGCGACTGTGGGTGCGAGCTCGTTGGCGGAGGGCACATAATTGGTTTGTTTAAGCAAGGGAAAAATATATTAGCTGCACAGTAACTGCAGTTTATGTTTGTGCGGTTTTGTTTTGTTTGTCACGGTAACTCGTTGTTATATCCGTGTGGCACACAATGTTCCGCTTTCTCAGTTCTCAATATTCTTCAGCAGGGGTGTCAAACATAAGGCCCGGGTCCCAGAGTCGGCCTAGCAATGAAGGCCCATTGGACAACTTTGGACAATGTGTATTTGCATTTAAAGCTTTGCCAACTGATAAAGAGCTTCCCCGCACCGCATTCCTACTACATCAGTGTTATTAAGTAATAGATAAACAATAAAGTGATAGATGTTTTTTAGAAATTAGTTTTTTTCCACTATGGGACATTATTAACAAAAACACGGGCAATGAGCTACCAAACGTTTCTATGTAATTTAAAACATTTGCACTGTGTTCCAGATACATCAGACCCAGAAAAAAAAAAAAAACAGATTTCTTTTGGTTCTTAGCAAAGTAGAGCGATTCAAGTATCACTAGCAATACAGGATAATACTTATGTTATAATGCTTTGATAGATCAAAGTATCTGGGGATGATCCAACTCCTGAGCAAGAAGTCCGAGTTGAGTGGGAGTTCAACAAAAAACTTCCAACTGGGAACTCGGAATTTCTGACTTTGACTTATTCAGGAATTGGCTATTATTTCTTAGAATTTATACACGAAAAACTTGTTTCCTGCAGCACAATTTGTTTAATATGTAGAAAAACTGAGGCACACAGTTTAAATTGCACTTCTTTTTGTTTCCTGAGAACCGAGGAAACAAGGTAGAGCAGGGCGATATGACCAAAAATATTTATCACAATATACATTTGAAAATTTGAGATAACGATATAACTGACGATATAATTGACACTAGACAAAATACTTTACAACTCCACAACTTTATTAGTGCAAATAAAAATATCAATGTATTTTCGCTTAAACAAGCAGCTGTTTTTTATGTGCATTAAAGTTATCTAAAAATTTAACAGTGCAAATGCAAATTCCTTGCTGACAGTTTAACCAAAAGGCATTTCCAGTGGGAATTGGCCGACATATCCTCAGCATAACCATGTATAGTATCCACAAAACTTAAAAAGAGGTTATACACACACACTATACGGTACCATTATGTTGAAGCACAGTACGTATCACTCCGCGAGGCTCCTCCCTATGATAGCCGTAATGCTCCGACAATCCATCGTAGCTTAGCAAAGTCGTACTAAAACATTTGACAGATTTTCGAGCGCCGTGTACATAAAATCGTTTCGAGGTCAGTAAACACAACCAGAATTCATACATAAGGCACACGGGATTATAAGGGGCACTGTCGATTTTCAGATAAATCAAAGGATTGATTTTAAGTGTGCCGTATTTTCCAAAAAACACGGTAATAACGACGGCCCGCTAGCACGCGCTACCAAAAATAGTGCTTTGTTGTGTATCTGATGGACGAAAGCCAAACCAGTTCCACACCACTGAAGTTGCAGCATTTTTACAAACCAGTTCTGGTTCATCTATTTCATTCAACGATCCACTTTCGCCCTTCTCATTCTGTATCGCCACCGTGTTTTTTCCGTCATGTGCGTATGAAAACAAAGGCACTGCGCATGCGCGTTTTACCCGTATTCTATCGCGATATTTCATTTTCTTATTGTTGCCCAACATTATACCGGTATTACCGTGAACGGTATGATATGGCCCAGCCCTAAAACAAGGATCTTTCGGTTTAACTTTTTTTTGTGATGTCCTGCCTATTTGAAGCTAAAAGAGGCCACCCAAACACATGAGATATCATTGGAAAGGCCAGGATGTCATCTTTTGAGCTGGTTCTCAGGAGGATATTGAGACTGTGTAGTTAAACGTCTTTACATTGACAGAATGGGAAGTTTCAGTAATCCAGCCCACTTAAAGATCAAAGTGTCCCACGATGTAAAATGAGTTTGACATTCCTGACCTACAGGATAACCAAGAGACTCTTTCAGGTACAAGTTGTATTAAAGATGTCAAACAGTGGAGGGAAGACCACTGGATTTTGACTTAAAATAAAATAAAACCTGATCTCTTTGTTCGAGGGAAATGTTTTTGTTCTTTTGAAAGCTCGAAAATTAGGCTCTGCATACTCCACCATGGCTATTGTGAGCTCTGGCCTATGTGCAGAGAAAAACATAATCATGTCAAAGTGAATGAAAAATGGTTCCAGTTTGCATTCCAGTAAATGCAAATGACCCTGCGTTTAACTAAGCTCACTGGTTCAAACAGAGCAGGCTCCGTCATGGGTTTTTCAAGAACAAACATGTAGGAACCTACAAAAGTAAAGGAGTCCCAACACAATCAAGCTAATGAATCACTAACTTTTAGTATGAGGTCAAATCAACCGTCTGTCATGAATGGGAGTAGATTTTGAGGAAATTCGGAGGACTTTCTGTAACATTACTGAGCTTCACACCGTAATCAGCATCCAGTAATGGCCTTTTTACGCTCTGACCGATGTCACTAGTTATGTTGTAGTTCTGTTGCTCACTAAAGAGCTACATTCAATAGCTTTAAGAGATATATCACTAAGTATAGCTTCATAATTTTTTCCCTGTATGTTCTCCCCAACAATCAGAGAGAGAAATAGTTATTTTAAAAGAAGCTTTTAAACATTTGATTTCTTATTGGAAGGAAAGCACAGGTGGGGCTGATGTCAGTAATGATGGCTCTGTGTCATGCAGGTGTATGCAAGTGAGCAAATGTACACAATACAAGGACTGGAATGTTTATAAGTGGACTCTGTGATTAACACCATCAATCACACCTCGGTCCTTCCTGATGTGACATGTCAAAATATCTGCTGTTGAAACAGCCAATAGCAGCAGACGGGAGTACTGTTTGATTTGCACAACAGTCATCTACACTTGAAGCTCCCCCAAAATAGGAAATGTATCTAAAAACCACATCCAGAGGTGAGCTGGGTTAAAAGTACAGCAGTGTGAATAATGGGCATGGTTTTGAGAGAGAAAGATGGGAAACAGGAGATGAAGACATGCCACTTTAAATCATTTCATGGTTCGATAAGGCCCTCTGACTTTTCATCAGAGTATGCTGATTGCCTTGGCAAACATCAGAAGGACGGCTCAAAGCAAACCTCAGCAGAAGTTTAGCTGAGACAGTTTAAATACAGCTTACAGGCAAGCTAAGCTGTACTCCAAAATGGTCAAATGCAGATAGCATATTTGTATTTTTCACTTGCTGTCAGCCACTGATCTTAGCAGTGCATAGCAGGAATCGGACACACCGAGTTTTACAGACTGTTTACTATACAGGAATATTCACAGGTAAGGGGGTGTGTCTGAAGGAGTGGTATACCCCCACCCTGATATATGATAAACCAGGGGTGGGCAACTCCAGGCCTCGAGTGCCGGTGTCCTGCAGGTTTTAGATCTCACCCTGGGTCAACACACCTGACTCAAATGATTAGCTCCTTACCAGGTTTCTGGAGAACTTCAAGACACGCTGGGGAGGTAATTTAGCCATTTAAATCAGCTGTGTTGGATCAAAGACACATCTAAAACCTGCAGGACACCGGCCCTCGAGGCCTGGAGCTGGACACCCCTGTGATAAACCCTCTGACATCTAAGTCATCATCAGATAACCCCAGCTCTAAGCTTAAACCTAACCCTAGGCAGTCAGTATGCGGTGCATATTTATCAAATTATTCTCCTGGGTTTTGGCAGTCAGGGAACAAAGAGTAATTTTCTGACACATGGGATTATCACACATTGTAACTTAGACTTCAGGAGGTTACGGGTGTGATGATTGAATAATACTTCTGAATAATCATTATTTGTAGCTTACATATTTATACATATACAAAGCTGACAAGAAAAAGCAAAGTGGAAATCAGCCCACAGTTTGACTCCTCATCGCTGCCTTTGTTACCTGCTGAAGCAAGTTGTCTTGACTCTTGTAAACCATATCCTCATTTTGGTTCATATCCTCCTGAGAACCGAGGAAAAAAAGAATCTTCCCATTGAACTTTGTCTGTGATTTCCTTCCTCTTTGGAGCTAAAAGAGGCCACCCAGACAGATGAGATATCAATGGTAAGCCCAGGATGTCCTCTATTTAGTACAGTGGGACTTAGTAGGGTAGCTTAAGTAAGTCAAATGATATAGATCAAAAACAGATTTCCATTACAGAGGACATAGATGAATAGGCTGTTTCTCAGTAGGCTATTGATAATAAAAGTGATATGATAAGATGTGTAAATGTTGGTCATATGTTTGCATTGTTGTCTGGATATGTTTTGCTAATTTCTTATGACAGGTAAGAATGTGGTCTGATGCTCTGTTGTGTGTGCTGAACGAATAATCACAGATTCAGCAGGAGGAGCTGGAGCTAATAACCCAGCAGACTCAGGTCCCTTTTATTGGGATTGCATGATATGATTTCATCCTCCCTGAAATAAATTTTAGGCATCGATGGCGGTATAGCAGCAGGTGATGCAGAACCTGGTGAGAGTATGGAGTGGTTGTTGGTTGTTCTTCAGTTACAGTAATATTTAAGGAACCTTGCTCTCGTTGGGAGGAAATGTTTGATGAGCCAGCTCGTTGGGGCCCTGGGCTAAAAGATCTTCCAAATGTGTTCCATTGCTACATCAACAACTATAGTGAGCAACACATGTGGAAAGTTGGCTGTGTTTCCTGCTGCTTCTGTTTAAGGATCTTCATATTTTTTGACTGCTCTGAGGAGTGTAGGCTGTCTGCAGATTAACATTTTCATTTTCAGGATTCATTTTTAAAACTATTCAAACATCACAGATATGCTGAAACAGTGTGTAATTACAACTTTAATAATTATGTGTTAAGTATAACTAAAATGTTATGAGCTATATATATATATATATATATATATATATATATATATATATATATATATATATATAGGGGAGGGAGGAGGGAGGACGAGGGAGGGAGGGAGACGAGGAACCATCATGGAAGGACAGGCCCCTGCACGGTATGTACCACCGGCAGATAGAGGAGGTGGCTGATATCCAGAAATCCTACCAGTGGCTGGACAAAGCTGGACTGAAAGACAGCACAGAGGCACTAATCATGGCAGCACAAGAACAAGCTCTGAGCACAAGATCCATAGAGGCTGGGGTCTATCACACCAGGAAAGACCCCAGGTGCAGGCTGTGTAAAGATGCCCCAGAGACAATCCAGCACATAACAGCAGGGTGCAAGATGCTAGCAGGCAAGGCATACATGGAACGCCATAACCAAGTGGCCGGCATAGTGTACAGGAACATCTGTGCCGAGTATAACCTGGAAGTCCCGAGGTCAAAATGGGAGATGCCCCCAAGGGTGGTGGAGAATGACCGAGCTAAGATCCTGTGGGACTTCCAGATACAGACGGACAAAATGGTGGTGGCTAACCAACCGGACATAGTGGTGGTAGACAAACAGAAGAAGACGGCCGTAGTGATCGATGTAGCGGTTCCGAATGACAGCAATATTAGGAAGAAGGAACACGAGAAGCTGGAGAAATACCAAGGGCTCAGAGAAGAGCTCGAGAGGATGTGGAGGGTGAAGGTAACGGTGGTCCCCGTGGTAATCGGAGCACTAGGTGCGGTGACTCCCAAGCTAGGTGAGTGGCTCCAGCAGATCCCGGGAACAACATCGGAGATCTCTGTCCAGAAGAGCGCAGTCCTGGGAACAGCTAAGATACTGCGCAGGACCCTCAAGCTCCCAGGGCTCTGGTAGAGGACCCGAGCTTGAAGGATAAACCGCCCGCAGGGGCGTGCTGGGTGTTTATATATATATATATATATATAATATATATATATATATATATATATATATACACAGTGGGGCAAAAAAGTATTTAGTCAGCCACCGATTGTGCAAGTTCCCCCACTTAAAATGATGACAGAGGTCAGTAATTTGCACCAGAGGTACACTTCAACTGTGAGAGACAGAATGTGAAAAAAAAAATCCATGAATCCACATGGTAGGATTTGTAAAGAATTTATTCGTAAATCAGGGTGGAAAATAAGTATTTGGTCAATAACAAAAACACAACTCAGTACTTTGTAACATAACCTTTGTTGGCAATAACAGAGGTCAAACGTTTACTATAGGTCTTTACCAGGTTTGCACACACAGTAGCTGGTATTTTGGCCCATTCCTCCATGCAGATCTTCTCGAGAGCAGTGATGTTTTGGGGCTGTCGCCGAGCAACACGGACTTTCAACTCCCGCCACAGATTTTCTATGGGGTTGAGGTCTGGAGACTGGCTAGGCCACTCCAGGACTTTCAAATGCTTCTTACGGAGCCACTCCTTTGTTGCCTGGGCGGTGTGTTTTGGATCATTGTCATGTTGGAAGACCCAGCCTCGTTTCATCTTCAAAGTTCTCACTGATGGAAGGAGGTTTTGGCTCAAAATCTCACGATACATGGCCCCATTCATTCTGTCCTTAACACGGATCAGTCGTCCTGTCCCCTTGGCAGAAAAACAGCCCCATAGCATGATGTTTCCACCCCCATGCTTCACAGTAGGTATGGTGTTCTTGGGATGCAACTCAGTATTCTTCGTCCTCCAAACACGACGAGTTGAGTTTATACCAAAAAGTTCTACTTTGGTTTCATCTGACCACATGACATTCTCCCAATCCTCTGCTGTATCATCCATGTGCTCTCTGGCAAACTTCAGACGGGCCTGGACATGCACTGGCTTCAGCAGCGGAACACGTCTGGCACTGCGGGATTTGATTCCCTGCCGTTGTAGTGTGTTACTGATGGTGACCTTTGTTACTTTGGTCCCAGCTCTCTGCAGGTCATTCACCAGGTCCCCCCGCGTGGTTCTGGGATCTTTGCTCACCGTTCTCATGATCATTTTGACCCCACGGGATGAGATCTTGCGTGGAGCCCCAGATCGAGGGAGATTATCAGTGGTCTTGTATGTCTTCCATTTTCTGATGATTGCTCCCACAGTTGATTTTTTCACACCAAGCTGCTTGCCTATTGTAGATTCACTCTTCCCAGTCTGGTGCAGGTCTACAATACTTTTCCTGGTGTCCTTCGAAAGCTCTTTGGTCTTGGCCATGGCGGAGTTTGGAGTCTGACTGTTTGAGGCTGTGGACAGGTGTCTTTTATACAGATGATGAGTTCAAACAGGTGCCATTCATACAGGTAACGAGTGGGGGACAGAAAAGCTTCTTACAGAAGACGTTACAGGTCTGTGAGAGCCAGAGATTTTCCTTGTTTGAGGTGACCAAATACTTATTTTCCACCCTAATTTACGAATAAATTCTTTACAAATCCTACCATGTGAATTCATGGATTTTTTTTTTCACATTCTGTCTCTCACAGTTGAAGTGTACCTCTGGTGCAAATTACTGACCTCTGTCATCATTTTAAGTGGGGGAACTTGCACAATCGGTGGCTGACTAAATACTTTTTTGCCCCACTGTATATATATATATATATATATATATATATATATATATATATATATACACACACACACACACACACACACACACACACACACACACACACACATATATACATATGTATATATACACATACATACATACATACATACATACATACATACATATATATATATATATATATATATATATATATATATATATATATATATATATATATATATATATATGTGTATATATGTGTGTGTGTGTATGTGTATATATATATGTGTGTGTATGTGTATATATATATATATATATATATATATATATATGTATGTATGTATATATGTGTGTGTGTGTGTGTGTGTGTGTGTGTGTGTGTGTGTGTGTGTGTGTGTGTAAAACAATACCATAATACTGATACTGACTTTGCGAGGCACACAAAATGTGCCTAGTCAGCAAGTTTAAATGTTTTTTAAAAAGTCCTAAAAGCTTGATCTGTGCTTTATCCCGTGATGCAGGTCATTGTAATCCAGTGCCAGAACTGAGGCAGTAAAACTTTCCATCCTTTCCCCCGTCTCCCCTGTACTCCTCCTTGAAGTCACTTCTCTCCTAGTTTATCAGTCCTTCGTGGCTGCTAACGAGGATCAGCATGAAAAAGCTGAAGTGCATTACAATCAAATAAGCCATCCCATCCCGAGGAGGCGAGACTGTTACGGTCTTTTTCTCTGCCGCCACACGCACACAGGCTGCCCTGTCTCCTGTAGCCTGCAGATGTCGCTGTTGAAGCACTTTGATCAGAATTTGAATCAAGGATACTTTCATGCAAATTGAGAAAATAGATTTTATAAATGATACTGAGACTTGAAAATGGTTTATTTGAGCCTTTACTGCTTTTTAATAATTATATTTTTGTCTTTCAAGAGACAGAGGAGCAACCTTCTCTATATTAATGGATCTTTAAAACCAATAAAAAGATTTGAATAATAATGAAACACATCACCCTGTGAAGCAATTGTCTGCTTCCTATCAGAACTTCAGTTTGCCAGTACCACATCAGACTCTGTTATTCATAGCAATAAAATGTATGGAGACTCTTTAGTAACTTTCTAACAGTTATCAAAATTAGTGCTACAAAGTGCTTTACAAAAACAAAATAAAATGCGACTGTAAAGACCTTAATAAAAACCATTTATAAAAAGCAGTTTTAAAATCTGTTTTAAATAGAGTCGTGTAAAGCTGAAGGTCAGCGTCAAGAATAAAACAGTGAGAGTCAATAGATGAGAATAAAAAAATAAATAAAAAGAGAAGAATATAACAGAAGCTAAACAGGCCTATAAAAAAAGTCAATATAACTTTCACAAATAAAGACCTAAGATTTGAAAAGGCTTGAAAATTCATTCAAAAGAAGACATAGACAAAGCCAAGAGTTCCCCATGTTCCTCACTGAGGAGCTCTAACAGCATGTCTTGTCTTGAAGCACGAAGTGGGAACAGTCAGAGGGTTCCTGCCTGGACCTGTGCTAGCATGGCAAGCTAGGAATATTAGCCAGAGGAAAGATACCTTAGAGACAGCTTTGAGCCATCATAACAAATGAAAGTCCTTCCTTAAACTGAATGTCTAGTTGATGTTTTGTCACAGTATTGATGTTGGTCACTTTTTCTAGATGGGCTTTAATAGCTAAAAGTTGTGGCTTATGTTAGCTAATTGAGACAAAACAGCTAATCTCCTAATACAGTGGCTAATCTTAGCTTGCTTCCTTGTAAAATAAATCATTTGTATCGAAATTCAATTTGTTCAACTTCTTTTTCATCTTTATGTGGAGAAAAAAAATTGAATGCATAAAATATGCTTCATGGTCTTCATTTAGCTTCATAAGTATTTGGACACTAACTTCACGCTGATCGTTTAATTTAAAATCCACTGTGGTATCAAAAAAGTCTTACTGTCCAAAGAATTATGGACCTGACTGTCGGATTTAGGTCTTTCACCACTGTGGGAAACAGTGATGTGTTTTTACACTCCTTTACAGTGCCACTTTTTTATATAAAGTCATGCTTGTTGTTTTCTATCCCACATTTCAATGTTTTTGATGCACATAGAATTTGAAAATTATACATTTCAGTGCTGCATTCATAAACTTTAATCCTTATCAATCATCCTTATCACTTTGGTTGAGATCCATTTGAATGAGTTACTTTCAGTTATAAGTTAACATGTATGAACTGGATTGTCCTCCCATTCTGGCACACAGGTCAATAATCATAAATAATTACATGATATTTAGCCTTATTAAAACGCGATGCTAGAAGCTCACGCCAAACAGAGAACGCTATTACACGCACGCAAGCACGCACAAAATGCCCACTCCACAGTATTTGCTGTTCAGGGGGGAAAGCCCTGTAATCAGTCTCTCCACAGGATGGCAGTATGAGTCTGAGTGTGTACCCGCGCGTGTGTCTGCGTGTGTGTGTATGCGCTCCTGCGTGTGCGTGAATCTGCGTGGGAGTTCCTTCTTTCGCCATTCCGGGGTGTTGCCAGCTGCACGGCACCGCTTGCAGAGGCGTCCTGGAGAGGTAGAGCCTGCGCGTCTCTCCTCTCTCCAAGGCGTCTCTTCGGCCTCTTAACCTCCAGAGTCTACCCCCACCACCCCACCCCCCGACTCCACCAGCAGCAGCAGCACCACCACCACCACTGCTATACCAGCACCCCCTCACACACACCAACCCCCCTCCCGCCCCCTCTCAGAAAACAAATTCGGGATCCAAGCATGCCACAACAGCAGCTAGGTATCCGCCTATCCTCCCCCAAAGTCACCGCAGGCGCAGCAGCAGGCTTCCCCCGTCCGAGAGAGCACGGAGACTCCACCGAGTGATGCCACTACTGCAGCAAGAAAAGCACCCAGCAACCGCGCATACTGTCGACGCCTGCCGGAGGACCCGACACCACAATCTCGGCCCTTGACAGAAGAGAGAGCCCCCCCTTTCCCCAAACCCCTTCGGCTCTGTTCCCGTCCCGACTCCAGGATGTCCGACTGCAACGCAAGTCCCACCGACCGGGTGATCAAATGTAGGCATGTCAAACCCTGCACGGCCAGTGAGAGCTCCTCTGTGCCAATAATCTGCTGTAACTCATCGTTATTTTTTAGTTTGTTTTGTTTGTTTGTTTTTTTAATTTAATTTTATTCTGTTTGCATCCCTGCCGTTGCACCACTGTCTCTTATTCGCACGTGTTTTGCTCATCATTTATTATGACTATCATTATGGTTCTTTTTCCATAGCACCTAATTATTACAATAAAAACAGCATATTTTGGCTGGCGTGTCAGCATGCATGTGCCTCTGAACCATTCAGGGGAGGGAGGTGGTGATGGAGGTGGGGGGGGGGGGAGTAAAGGGGGTGGGGGTATCCAGCACGGTACGCCATAATCAGGGTCTTCCCTCGTTATTCTATTAGAATTCACCCCCTCACCGTGGCATTACCCCCTTTCTAACTGAGGGGGGTGGAGAGGGGGGGGGGGGGTGTCTCTTCCTCTATGTATAGCCAAAGCGTTTGCGCGACACCCCTGTGCTGCATGAGCTCCATACGCGTTCCACTCCTAGCGGTGGCTTCGCGTTACTGAATAATACCCCACAGAGGCACAGCCGGGAGAGTGATAAGAGGTAAAAGCAGGGAGGGAGATGAGCATCTTGTTCCAATGAAACATCAAGCGGTGTGACGATGACAGCGAAAGGCAGACATAAAGGTAAATAAATGTCGAGCGTACGACCCGCGATAGCCACCGTTCCGTGCTTCTGCTGTGGATGTGGGCATAGTGTCACGGGATGATGTTGCATGTATGCAACGGTGTAAGAAGAACGCGGGGGGTGAGGGGGGGTAGGATGCTGCTTGAAGGGGGATCGCCATTCGGAAGGGGCTTTTTTCTTTTTTAGCTTTCTGTCATCGATGCTTGTGTGCTGCATATCTGACTGCACGTGATGCATATCTGACTGCACGTGATGCCTTCTCTGTGTTAGATGTGCCGAACTGTCCGTCCATATGTTGGCCTACATTATCTTCTATTTGTTTGTAAATCAAATCCGAGTCAAAATCAGATTATTGATTGGAACAGCAGGTAGGCGGACAACTTTGCCAGGCCGAGTGCGCACCGTCATCCCCCCTGTGAGTTTGGCGTACCGGCCGCTGATGTGTGTGCTTGTAACGTCTTGTAACGTTTAACCACCGGTGACCATGACATGGCTCGACCAGCTGTTGTAAACCCACGTTTTTATTAGTAGTATCGTTATTATCATTTTCAAACACGGCCCTGAGTGTCAGTGGGTGATTCTGCTAATCCCGTGCGTATCTTATTTCCACGTCTCCGTTAAGGTCTCCCTGGCTTCCCCCCACCTCCCTTCCACCCACCCATCCTCCTCTTGTTTCTCTTGAGTGTCAAATGAGAGACAAAATGGAGTTTATGGATGCCGAGCCGCGTATCCGACCCCCATCGCCCGATGAGTATGATGCACAACGCTCTAATGGTGTTGTTGCATCATTAGATTGTGGAATATTTGATGTGTTTTGAGTCTCTCCTTTTCCCCTTTTTTTGTTTGCTTTATGCGCGGGCGGCTATATGAGGAGGAGGGGGAGGCGAGGAGGGTCTCTTGCTTGGGTTGTGATCCGTGTGAGCTTGCACAGATTGTCGTGCTTATCGGGTCACAACGAGGCTGGGCATGGCAGCGATGCTTCCACGCACGCAGCCTGTCACATGCGACGATGCCCTCTCTGTCTCTCCCACTGGCTCCCCTTAATAAACTCGCAAGGTCTCTCTGCCGGAAGAAGAGGAGCTGACAGCTGGATGCGTCGCTCGGGCATGCCCCGGTATTCCGTGGTGCGTCGTGCTCAGAAGGGGTGGGGGTGGGGGGGGGGGGGGGGGGGGTGAGAGCTCTTGCAGATTTTTGCACGTAGGAATTTAGGGCTGCGTGTGCATATGTCTGTGCTGCACCTCTGTGGAAAAACTACATGGATGCAGCTGTGCAGGGAAACCTGGATCCTCTCTGACTGCCGCATCCATCCATTAATCCCATCAGCCCTCACCCTCAAGTTACCAGCTCCCCTCCACATGTGCAGAAGCCACATATCATTTTATATTCGCAGCTCTGCTTTGCATGTGTGTTGTAATGCAGTTAGGTCAACTGAGCTCTTTTGCCAGCAGCGGAATTATCTACATCTTCGTGCATCATCCATCTCACAGACCAACACACACTCATATGCATCTTCTGTCATAAACACACCGATCCATCAGCAAGGTGAGAATGCTGTAGAGTCAACAAAGCCACAGCAAGGATGGGAGCGTCGTCAAAGAGTGGGCATTTCTGGCAGATGGACTGTGCCCGGTAGTTCCCCACATTATAGATTTTTAGCAATGTTCAGCAGAGAGCATTGCACAGACATGGAACCAAAGGACGGAGGCATAAAGAGAGGAATGGACAAAGAGGCAGAGAGTGTGGGGGCGAGGTGAGGAAGAGAGGGAATGAGAAAATGTGACAAGGCCACGGAGGAGGTGAAGTAGCTGGGGTGAGAGAGAAGGAGGCACAGAGGGACACACAGAGAGAGAAAGGAAGGAGTAGTATTTCACACTGTTGAGTAGCAGAGCATCATCCTAATGGACTTTGCACACTCTTTGATTACTTAACCAACCCAATGCCCTCTCTGTGCATTTGTATGTATGCGTGGGTGTGTCTGTCACAAAAGGCTTATATTTGAATTGCATGTAATGCACACTATTTGAAGACAACACATGTTGAGAGTTTTGCAGAAACCCCTCTGTATGTACAGTAGAGCCATGTTGATGCTATTATAGTTTCAGCAGCATAATTTAGAAACTGTTGTCTCCTCTAGTGGTCACTGGTGACACAGGACAGTCTTATACCCACGAGTCAGTAGCTAGCAATCTTAAATATTCAAAATTTGAACTTTCATCTGTAAGTAGACCACTGACTTAATGCTATCATCAAATACTGCACTGAAATCATAGCTGCTGGGTGACGGTACGGACAGTGAGCTCATTCTTTGTGATGCTGGCTGTATTCTGGGGGGAGTTGTGAGGCTACAGAATGAATTGGAGACCCTTTAAGATGCCTCAAATGTAAAAAAAAAAAAACACAAAACAAAAAACCTTTGCACAATAGGTTGGTACAATAGCTCAATAAAAATCGACAAGCTGGGCACCATTAAAGCACACAAGTGGTGCTAAAAAGCTTTCATGGGCACCAAGAGCAGATATATGTATAAAATGTGTAACAGTGTGTATTTTACCAAAGAAAGGGTTTAAAAAAGTGTAGCATGCTGCTAGGCTAACGCTTGGTTTAACAACACAAGAACAAAAAATAATGTACCTTTATGTGTAATGCTAAGTGCAGTGCTTCTGTTTTATTGATGCTTTTTTTATGGCAGAATTAATATAATTAGCCTGATGACTCATATTTATTATTGGTCAGCTAGTTTCAGGGCTCTGGTGTTGAGCGTGCTGGCTCACTTTCAGGGCTGACTGTGACACTTGTAGCTTAGAGCGCACCTGTTGAGAAAAATAGCCATTGGTGTTGTGGTTTGAACTGGAATCAGCAGCTAATGCTGTGAGAAAAAACAACATTAGTACCAAGTACCATGCAAACTTAAATGACCCTCATGTTTTCCCCCATTTCATCCAAACACCCCAAATATCTAGTCGTTGTGTGCTGAAAACAGCCCATCAGAACACAAATTAAAACACAAATACCCCTGAATGTGACTCTGCTGGGCTTTCGGTATCCTGCAGTCTGACAGCCCTTACTCATGGTGGATATTTTGGCTTGTCAAACACAGGGTGTGACTAATAAGATTAATCATGGCTATGTTTCATTTAAATGTCCCAGTGTCAGTGTCCTGGTAGCGTGCACTCTGCTGGCTCAGCTAAGTGAAACGGGGCCATCATTATTACAGATAGTTACAACTTTTCTCCTGAAGACAAGTTGAGGTGAATGATGTGAAAAGGTCTGCACCACTAGAGTAGTGACAGAAGAGAAAAATCAACACTTTCCTGTCACCGACCGTCCCAAGCGTACGTAATAACACTGCAAACTCAGTGGATGATACTGTTGTTGTGTCATTACATCTTTTTTAGCTCAGTTGTTACAGTTGTTACTTCCGCTCTGGGTCATGATTTACTCAGGATACTGTGCTAATATGCTAGGATGCATGCTGGCAGATCATACAGGGCAGGCCTTATTATTATTATCATTTTGCTGTCTAATATCTGGTCATATTTAAGGTAAAGAAAATATCATGTGCTGAACTGCATCCTCGCACTGGTTCAAAGTGCAAAGGTCAAATATGCCTGTTATAGCTCATGACCTTTTGAACAAATCGCTACATTTTTGAAGAGTACTCGCCAAAGCTGAGTGATCCAATATGCTCACATGCATATATGCATTCATACATGCATAAACCACACACAAACACACTCAAACTCACTTGCACACACACCACATCACCTCTAGCAAGGTTTGGGGCAAAGTTGGCATATTTCCTTTTGGTGTAACATACAATCCCATTCCTCTATGTGAAATGTGCGTGTGTGTCTGTGTGTGTGTGTCGGATTGTGGCATCACTGTTGTGAGCCAGGGGTCCTACCTTGACAGGTCTGTGTTTGCCCTGTGGGGAGGGTGGCAGGGCAAAGGCTATTTATAGAGGAGGTACTCCAGAGAGAGAGAGGGAGAGAGGGATTGTCTAATGAGGACAGGCTGTTAGGGGATGGGCCGTTGTTTCAGTGTGTGTGTGTGTGTGTGTGTGTGTGTGTGTGTGTGTGTGTGTGTACACAGATGGTCCATCATGTGTGAACTGTGCATTAATTGAACAACTTCAAACGTATCTTTAGCTGTCCCCCCCCACCACCTCCACCACCTTCAAAGACCCACGAATCCATGTTTCCTGATCTGGGTCAAAGATGGTAGAAACACACACGCACGCACGCACGCACGCACGCACGCACACACATGTGAACAGATGCATCTCTCTCATACACCCCAATTTTTTCACTCCCTCTCTCTCTTTGCTGCTCTCATTCTTTAACCCCCCCCCCCGGTTTCTTACACCTTCATTTATTCATGTACAGACAGTAGACAGTAGGATTGAAACGATCCTGGGAGCTGTGTGTGTGTGTGTGTGTGCGATCACTTTAGATGAGGTCCTGGAGAGGGCAACACATCTAACATACAAACACGTACATATACAGGCGTGCAATCAGCTGTGTTTGATGTCACTGGATGAGCATCAGACGGTTACAGTCTGGGGAGGCTCAGCATTGCACAGTAATGAGTTCATTCATAGCCTGCACGTAACACGTATATGCTGCTCTAATTATTGTGGATACAGCATTTTCACCTTGTCTTCGTATTAACTGGCTGCTTCCAAAAACAATTTGCTTCTCGCCTCGGTGATCTGACGCCTGGCCGATTAGGAGGCACGAGTTTGTTTTGTTTTATACCTCTTTAGTCATATTTTACAACATTTGGAGGAAAGACACAAACGAGGACAGATGGATCATGGGTGCCTTCTACCGTCATTTCTGCAATCTGTCTGTTCTCGCTTGCTGTCACTTCCTGCATCCTGCACCAGCCTGTCTGATCATGAATGGTGTCCCTGTGTTATTAAAACTGATGAAATAGTTCCCCGTAATTGACTTTAGCCATTAGGGACGATGCACACAAAACAATAGGATTCCGATCAGATTCTGCTCCAGTTAGGCTATTAGGCCAGCCCAAACAAATCTAGGAGATTTGGTTGACAGCTATGTCATAGATTTTTCTCTCAGGCTCCCCCTCAGTGCTCTGCAATGGGGAGATTTTTGGCTGAGCTGGCAGCTCTGGCGCCTAATAAATTCCACACCGGGGAGTTCAGCTGTGGAGAGTGGGCCAGAAGACGAAAACAGTACAAAGTGCATGAGGAAAAAAAGACGGAAAAGCTTTCACCTATTTGCTCATCTCGCGCCGTTCGGTCCGTCTCACCTCACACGCACGCTATGCATCACGCGAAGTGGACAGTTTTGGATGAATAACTTTTTCTTTTTTCACTCCACTCCAGAAAGTGGAGTTCACTGTATTTGTCATCTGTACTCAGACAGGGGACAGCTCAGACTGTACTTTCTGGAAGGAAAGTTCCCTCCCAAGGTTGAAACACTTGGCAGCATCACAAAGTGTTAAAATGCCTTAGAGCAGCATTTGGGAGAAATACTGCCAGCCGCCACTTCACTGAGGAAGTGTGGCCGCTGTGGTCTGAGCTCATGCGGACGTTAGAGACACACCATCTTTACTATGCCGATATCTGTGTGTGAGACGCTATTTTACTCAGTATTTCGTTGATGTATTCCTAATGACAACACACATTACATTAATATTAATGTGCCGGTTGTACCCAGCTGCCTGATATTTAACAGCAGGGCTTTTCCAAAGATGTTCGGAAGCCAAACTATTTAGACCTTCACACTGCTGAGAACTGAGAAAAATAGGAAATCATTAAAAGCATCCTACTTCATAGTTTGTTAGAGTGTGCCAGATTAGAGGCGCCAGGGGTAGCACATTTCTGTAATCAACATTTGTCTGTAGTCGTCTTAAATTCTAAGCAGTTATCTTACTTGTGTTACATAATTTACTCAAGTCTTCCAGAAAAACGCGGGATATAAAAACAGTCATCTGACCTCAGGTGTCCTC
The DNA here is from genome assembly GCF_041146795.1 of Maylandia zebra. Lineage (NCBI taxonomy): Eukaryota > Metazoa > Chordata > Actinopteri > Cichliformes > Cichlidae > Maylandia > Maylandia zebra. The sequence continues at coordinate 31,910,767 of NC_135168.1, forward strand.
CTTATAAGTATAAAGGCTTGCGCTGATGTTTGGGCATACATGGGCTTCATGTCATACTGCCACGATGCATTTATGTGCCAGTGCATGACAGGTGATGTTACCGTGAAAGGTTCATGATTAACTGATTAAGTACAGTTTTTTTGACACTGCACAGTATCCATTAGCAATTGACTAGGACGTCCTCAGTTTTAGTATTAAAGTTAAGACATATGCTTCGATTCTACATCCTGAAATGATTGATTTAGCCTAGCTTATTGTTTATCCCAGTCAATGTGATGCCATCAGAGTGCTTTGTAAGAGCTACTCTTATTGATAACGCTTTCCTTCTTTCTGTATATTACAGTATTCATCCATCCTATTTTATGTAAACAGCTTTAGCATTGTGCAAAGATTTTAGTCACTTTAGATGTGCAGACTCTTAAAGCCTCTCAGCCACACAGGCCTACAGACCAGTTGGGAAGCCCCTGGCAACCTGTGGTCACGAGGAAAAAACGTGTGTTCCCTGATCGGTTAGTGATTGTTGCTGACTGCTGCTAGGTGAACTCAGTTGTAAAGAGGGTGTTGCACCAAAAACCTCCTTGTTGTTGCTTTGTTTGCTAGCAGGTTGGCACGGTTTAGTTAGCTTATTATGATCTCCATTAACTACAGCAGTGCTGCAGCTATTCTTCCTGGGGTTCATCCAAGCAACACACTCTGACAGTGCATTACAAGAACTTACACAGAGTCTGTGTCTGCATGGAAAACACAGACTTGTCTGCAAACACTCACCATTTATTTTCTGAGTTGTAGTGAAACTGGAAAAAGGTGAATGGCAACCTATTTGCGTTGCACTAGTCAAAGTTGGTGAGTAGTCAGCAAGTATTTGCTTACTAGTCGGCGTCTTTCGTGCAAACTATGGGTGACAGCAGCAGTCTACTAGAGCCCAAGGCAATCACATGGAGGTTTCTGGTGCTCCACCATGTACTTCTTTGTAATCAATTTCATTTACCACTAACAACTCGCTAACCAGTTGCAGAATACACACTTCCCTAGTGACTAGTGGTTACCAGTCTCTAGGCTTGCATGAATGGAGATTTAACAATTGGTTTCATCGTGACTGCCCGCAACCTCCAGCAACCATTCACAAGTGATTGGGGAATACGACCAGTGGCTGCCAGATGGCTCTTTGCCATTGTTTCTCTGGCTGAGGCCTTCATCTTCACACCAAACAGTCTCACAACAGTTCAAGAAATAGTCATGAAGTGCAGTTATTTGTACTCTTGGAGACAAATTTTCTCTCTTTTGTGTACAAGCACAGAAGCAGTTCCTGCGACACATGGTGGGGAGGTTAGTGAACTACTAAATTTTATCTGTTGATTTGTCTCTATGGAAACACAGTAAAGCGCTTTTAAATTTATAGAGCAGTTGGAGGGTTGGTGGAAGCAAGTCACGTGCCACTCACACAAGAGACTGCGTTTCCAGTCCCATATGGAACTGATGACTTTCAAACTTTTATCCTCAAGTTGTGTTTAAATTCGCTGGCTGCCATTGCTTTCAGTTACTGTTTAGGTTGGCACCAGGGTCAGAAAAAGGATCATGTTTGGGGTAAAACATAAAGATTTTCAATTTTTTTTTAACTTCAAGAAATGCAATAGCAACAAAGGTGAGCTGACTGTAAATCAAAGTAAGCACAGTTTCTTTCCATTTACACGTTTGACTATTTAAAGTTTTGCCATGACATCGGAACCATAACACACAGTCAGAGCTGAAGGCATGAATTCTTTTATTTTAAATTGGTATTTGTGTTCGTCCATTGTACCTGAGGTAGTTTAAAGCTAATTTGCGTCTGCATTCCCTTGGCAGGTTACAAAAATGTTGCATAATAATAACTTGGTATGAAAGACCAAGTAAAACCATGAGGTGAGCATTTTAACAATAAATGCTAACACAAGCATTGTTGACTAAATTTAGCCAAAATTAATTTAAGAGTTTCCTGGGCTTTGTGGCTGAGGTGCTTGTCTTCAGAAAAAAGACGGTAAATCGCTGCTCCTCGTGGTCTCTGGTGAGAGTAGATAGGCCAGTTGCAATACACCACTTGAAATTATTCTGCGTATTGAACCTTCAGCACAAGATGTGACACAGAAATTTGTGGTCTTTTCTTGTCATCGCCATCAAATGACACATAATGAGCCTTTGTTAGGAACAAAAACATAATTTTCTCACACAGACTTGGAAAAATAATTTCCACCCCCGAAGTCCCTCCGGCAGGTAGCACAGTCAGCGTCATGTATGTGAGGGTCAAGCAGGGTTACAGAACATTCAGTTTAGCCGTTAATATTTAATTCGATGTCCTTCGGGATGAAATGGTTAATAATGAAAAGCTCAGCTGACAATGGACTAACTTGGAATTTAACTCAACCCTGAACTCCACTGGGCTTCAACATTTTTTGTTTTGCTTCCTGTATATTAAGAGTTCAAACTTTGAGTACCTAAAAAAATAATGCTCAAAATCTACTATGGGCTTTATATAAAAGATGGATGTAGATATTTTTGAGCCCAGAGTTTAGCACTATGGCCCCTTAGAGTGGCCAAGCTGTAACCAATTCCTCTCTGAAGTCAAACATTTTAAAATGGGACTGTTACTTTTTGTGTAAAATCTGTAGATTATGTACTACTAACAACATGAACATTATTCATCTTTGCATCCCAGCATATATTTTACCGTTGAATAATCCTCGGGTGGCGGTCCTTTTTCAACGTCTACTCATGGTTGAAAGTTAGTTCCATACCGAAAGTGGGAATGGCGCTGGTTCCAGGAGCTTCTTGAACATTGCCTGGATGCCAAGAGGCAGCAAGTGTTGAAGAATATTTGTTTTACCATCTCTTTATTGTTCAAAATGCACAAAATGTTCTCCGTAGAAAGGATGAAGAAAAAAAAAAGACACCTGTACAGTGACCTCAGGCTTTCAGGCCATTTCTTGTCCTGCTGAGCTATACATCTTCATCCTTGAATAGTAAAATCTCTGAGTCTGATGCTGACATCAGAGATAGGGAGGTGAAGTCACCCACAATTTTGATCTAAATGGCCAGAATTTGCTTAAAAGTACTGTTTACATTTTTTAAAAAGGCACTGGTAATAGTAGTGTGAGCACATGCAGAAGATGTGTGGCTTTCTGTTTACCATTTACATACCATATTAGACGTCACTGACAAATGCATTTAATTGCCCTAAATGCATTAACCTGATTGTTATTCAGCCTTTGTAAAAGATCATGTGACTCGACCTCTATTCTCCTGGAAACAGCGTCATCGTTTGCACTTCAATGTTTGCCCAGTTTTTTGTCTTGTAGCGTGGGAGATGATGTCAGGGTTTCATCCGTGTTTGGTGGGATGTGACAACAACTAGTGTTAGCATTTAGCATGAAGCACCTCAGAGCTACTAGCATAGCATAAAATTCTAATGAAATAAAAGGGAAAAATGGTAGATGGACTGTTTCGTATGTACCGTTTTTCTACTCGACTTGACAGCTCAAATCACACTTTTTTCTATGTTTACTTTCTGTCAAACATTCAGACTCCCACAAATACATCGGCAGCAACTTGGGGTTAGTATCTTGCTCAAGGATACACTGGCATGCTCCCTCCCAACCTGTTCTCACTTGATCCACTTTCTTTGTTCAATAAGATCCATTATAGACTCGTATAAGACGTATGCAAATGCATGAGCCAGACCTATAGGATGATCTGATGGTCGGACTCCTGCAATGGTGTAATATACTGTATATTATGAGTGTACAGTAAGTCTTAAATGCATTTCCTCTGCCTTAATGTTCTCCTCCAGGCTTGCAAATTCATATGCATACTGCAGAAAGCTTTCCATTGTTACAAGCAGAAAATTGCTCTGAGACAGAAAAGCTGTACGGGCATGTTTCTCAGATTTGTATCAGAATCACTTTATTAAATCCAAACAAGGTCTCTTCGTAATTTACATCTGTCTGTCTTTAACCTCTGCACGTGCGCTCAGAGCTATAAGATTGGACTCAAATCTCCTAGCATTCCTCTTGAACTGTACACTCATCAAACGGTTTGCCATTGCCTGTGCCGAACCTCTTCTCGCCTCTATTCCCCAACTACCAAGTATAGTTTTCCCAAGTATAGTTCCTTTCCCAAGCTGTGTGTCTCTGCTGCTCTCTTCACTCTCTCCTACCTGCCCTACTTTCACACTGCTCTCACAATTTACGAGTTTCACACTCCGTCCCTCTCACTTCTACCCTCCTCTCCCTCCTCAGGCTCTCTCGCTGTTACACACATGCACACTTGAGGCCTCAGTTTTACCTTCAACCAGAAATATACATCCACAAATTGAGTTCATGTGTGTGCTTGAGTTTTAAAAGAGTACCGCAGCCCTTCTAACACTGTGCTGGCAGCTTTTTGTAATGACATGTTCCAGCCCGAGTACATTTTGTAGCACAGCTCAGAACAGTGCGGTGCTATATGCCGGTACAGGACGGTACACTGGAGGAGGAGGTTTATCCACATACTGCCTGAGCCCTGTTGTTTCCTTTTATAAATAAATATAATGTCACACAAATACCAGCATGCATGAGTAATTCCTTTTTGGGCTTATGTTCTCTGACAGCCTGGGGTGCACAAGGCTTTTAAAATATTAATCGCTCCTAACTTGTAATGCAAAAATGGTTTTAACATGTAAGAACCGCTGTTCTCAATCGATGGAAAGCAGACCCTTCAGCTTGGCAGCCTGAAGTGTCCTGGGATGTCTCAGCATGCTCTCCTGTGTTGTGTTCAATCTTAAGGTGTGTAAAAGTGTCATGGGGATGCAGTAGCAGTTATCTAGCAGCAACCTGAGGTGACTTTAGATATTCTGGAACATCTAAATATGAATCAGGTAGATCTTTGTGTGTGCCGGGAGGGTTAACGTATTCAGGGTGTGTTGAGTTTTCGGCGGAACAAAAATCTCAACGTCACCTCTTTCTCCATGTTGATTAACAGCCACAAATGCAGGCTTTGTCAGCAACTGTTCGTGCGTTAACAGACATATTTTGACTAAAGTCACATTGTAATATATTTTATTGCAACGGCTCATTTAGCATTGGCTAAATGACGCCGATGTCTCAGCAATGACTACATTAAACCCTGCTGACTGGCTCCGTGTTTTTGCTGAGCTGCTTATACTGTGAAGAAAGAATGAAAACGCGCGGTCACATTAAAATGTAACGACAGACATCAGCGTGGAACCTCGCGGAGGAGACTGTGGCCTGTTAGAGCAGAAAGAAGAGAGCGAAGGAGCAAGAGGGAGAGGCGAGCGAAAACAGAAAAAAACAGAGAAGGGACAAGAGGAGAGAGTGCAAAACAGAGACAAAGTGACTGTGTGTGTGTGTGTGTGTGTGTGTGTGTGTGTGTGTGTGTGTGTGTGTGTGTGTGTGTGTGTGTGTGCGTGCGCATTCAGAGCCAGGCCTAGATTTTAGCGTGTGATCTAGGCCATTATCTGTGTTAGCACTGGTGGGGCTCAAACAGGCTCTGTGGATCCTTCATAACAATACCTTTTATGAGCTTGTGTGTGTGTGTGTGAGTGTGTGTGCACTGCCACTTATACACACTTGTGCAGTCGTGCATGTTAATGCCAGTGTGACATACATGATGTACAGATGCTCCTGCACCTCTGCCGGGTGCAGGAGCGTGCCACATAGTTTCTGCCTGTTTGCTAACAACAGGGCGTGTGTGCGCTTTTGTCAAGCGTGTCTTCATATATGTGTGCGTGTGTGTGTGTGTGTGTGTGTGTGTGCGCACGCCTTCTCACGTGCAGCTGTGTACTCTTGCTGTGTCACCCTCATCGTCAGTCAACCCCCCTCTCCATTGGCACCCTGGGGGCCTTCATTATGTAAGAAAGACATCGCTGCAGAACAGAGGCAGCAGCCCTGATAACTGTGGCAGCCCCTACTTCAGTACAACCCGCTTAGGCCTCCATAACACACACACACACAACGCACACATGTACATACGCGCACACTGCAAGCCTGCAGCAGAGGTGTGATCAGGATAATGGTGAGGATTGGGGCTTCTGACAACTGTGGGCAAGCTTGTTGAAGTGTACAGGAAATATCAATAAATCATTTTCTGCATTGTAATACACAATCTCCTCTTTCCGGCTTCTTTCTCCCTCTCCCTGCATAATTTAACTCCCTTCCTTCCATCTCATCCCCCGCACTTTCTCCATCATCTCCACATTTCCATCTCCAGCGGTCCCCTTCCCCCTGGCCCATCGGCTGACCATGAAGGAGGTGTTTGACGCGGAGGGCCGGCCGCGAGTGGACCTGCTCAAAGCTCACCTCACAAAGGAAGGCCGTCTCGAGGAAGCCGTGGCCCTGCGCATCATCGATGAGGGCGCCGCCATCCTGCGCCAGGAGCGCACTATGTTGGATATTGAGGCGCCAGTCACGGGTAAGGAAGGGATTCAACGCACCAATTAGGAGATGGTAGAAAACAGTTGGAAAGCTAACGCGCTTTCTTGCAAGAGTTAGCCGCGCAAAGCGGTTTCCCCGCACAGGGAAGCTGATCAGGTCTCCAACTTTATATGAGACTTCGTGAGTATTGCAAAGTCTCTCTAGAAGAAAGTGTCTGCACTGGGCAGCCATGTTGAAAGACCTATGGAAAAGAAATCATTGCATTTTTTAAACAGCTCTTTCCCCCTGAAAGTTATACTCATTGCTGTTGCAGGAGTCCCAGGGTTATCTTATAATGTCTCTTGACAGCACTAAACGTGTTCCTTATATTTTGCTTTTTTAATTTATTTTACTGGAGTAGACCCCAACTGCCACTCCCACATCTTAACTTTTATTTATATGTTGGGAAAACTGCATTCAACTAAGATAAAGTCCATCACATGATTGATGAAGAACCTGTAAATTTCAGACCACCAATCAAGTTAGTTACATCTCCCACACTGTCTTCCACGATATACTCTTTGGCCTATATTTATTTTGTTGGGCTCTGATCTTTCGTGTTACTCTGTAAAATAACCTGAAATGCACTGTTACATAATTACCAGTTAACAATATAAACCTTAAGCTACAGTCCCACACGCCTACACAAATCCCCAACCTATTGAGGAAACACATATGATCTTTTTTTTCTGTTTGTGCATTAACATAAAGCTTAAACACAAAGCAAAGATGAAAACCAGCACAAAGAGAATTTAAAGCGATTCCGAATCCTGATCGCTCATCCCAGCTTGTTACCTGCTGAAGTTCAGGCTCTGGGTCAGCATACACTCAGCTTTATCATAACTCTGGGTTCTTGGATAGTTTTGTGTTAGCATGCTATCTCTAGAAAGAGCAGTATATGTAGACTGGCACACGAACATGTGACATTACTGCATTACTGAAAATTAAATGTAGCTCGAATTGAAAGGTGTAGCGTCTTTATACCATGGCTATGGTAGGTAACCCTACTCACTGTGGCCTCCAGACTATCAGAAGCCAAAAAAGGTGTTCTTTACTATCGTTCACCTGTTTTAAATTGCAAAATGTCTACGTTTTATTTATTAAAAGCATCTGCAAGTCACCCATTGAGCAAAGCGACATCAAAATTAAAAAAAAGGCTACTTGTTTGTTAAAATGCAGGCATGAGTGACAAGCAGAATAGATCAGACATTTCACAGTGAGGAGACAGATAGCAGCAGTCTCACGGAGAGGCAGAGAAATAGAGCTGTGGAGCAAAAAGGCATAAAGATCAGTAATTATGTATTAATCAGAATCCATTCATTGATTCATTAATCTGCCATATGTATCTGCCACCCTTTTAATATGAACTGTTGTTCGGTCGCACTTCACTGAGAGACCCAATTGGCGCAACAGCTCGCTCTGGCTTGGGTAATAGCTGCATGTATTCCCCTCCCAGGGAAATGGTAAGAACTGAGTAGGATGCGGAGGAGAAGCCGGGGATCGAAATCGAGGGAGAGCAAAATAGAAAGAAAGTTTCTGAGACAATGACAGAGAAGACAGACAAGCGGCCAGGCAGACGCAGACACTGGCAACCTATTGACTCTGCCTGGCTCGTGTACCTATGTGTCTGTGCTTCTGCGTGCTGCATTTATGCAAATGCGAGCGGTGTGATAATTCTGTGTGGGCTTGTTGTGCCCACGCAGTGTGGGAACATCGCTCAGCTTTCACAGGTACAGATCCCCAGGGACAAGGACAGATAGATGGGCAGATGGAGAGACAGTCAATCATAAGCAGCTTAGTGCAGAGGTTCTCTAACCTGTTTGTTCCCAACGAGCAACATATTGATCCCGCTTTCCTGGTTCCACTTCACCAGAGTCTGACTCAGAAACACACAAAAATTTCCTGAGAGTGTGCCGTGATTGGAAATGACTGTTACATTTCAGATACAAACTACAGCAAAATAGACTCACGTAGAAAGAGCTTTCACCAAAAATGCAATTTAAAGGGGATACAAAGAATACTTCAGCACTTTGATGCCGTCTCAAAGTATGAGCTCTAAGACAGACAGACAGCTGGATGGCTAAAATCTGAACTGACAGGCTTTTAGGATGTCACACGAAGGCTTCTGGGAGAATACCGAGACAGCTCAGAGGAGGCAGGCAGGTACGGCTCAATTTCACTCATGACATTTCTCATTCCCAATTCCCAGTTCAAATTAAAGCAAATGCTTATAAGTAGTCACAAAAACAGACATTAACATGGCAAACAGATGGAGAGACAGGCAGACGAAGGCGGTCAGACAGATGCAAAATGGCCATCGTAAAATGGCTGCAGAGGGGAACTATGACATCAACTAAAAGTGAAAGGAGAGACCAGACAGATGGCGAGGGAGGCGGATGGTAAGATGTATGCTGGCAGATCGTACGGGCAGACAGACCTGAAGTCGTTCAAAATGTGAAGTCTTCAGCATGTGCAGCCTGATTTACTCCTGGAAGCAACTTGTAACAATTCAAAAGAGAAAGCTCACAAAAGCTTGCATACAATAAGATGATGCAAAGGTCAATCAAGAAAGCCAGATACAAACAAATCGGATTTACCCTGAACGTGATTGCACGTCGTCATGAATACATAAAATCCAGCATCGGGTGCGAAATTATAAGCTAATCCTCGCTATCTTGGTTAGTAAGGTGTGTTTAACTGATGTAAAAAAAACTGAACACAGAATTCTCAAGTCTGTTAATACAAATAACTCACAGTAACATATTCTAGATTTGCTAGCCTATGATCCACTGGTGGGTGTATCCCACCTCCCCCTTATCGTAGCCCACTCCCCATGACCTGGAGTTGGATATGCAGTTAAGAAAATAGATCAAAAACTGGACAGATGCCCCAAAAAGCACAAAACTTCCAGCTCTGATTTCTGGTCTTTTTCAGGTAGTTTTTAAACAGACCTTGAAATGATCGAGTAGAATCTTTAAGGAGCTTTTAAAACACATTTTTGCTGTTTTTTCTATCCAAACAGATGAGTGGTGTTTCTAGATCAGCAGCCAGGACAGATATACCTCTGCAGATGCAAATCAGGCCATATGGAGCCACTGAAGCAAAGACGGTCCCATATTTTTGAGCTGAATTTGTTATGTGGGAGCTGAAAACTGCGGTGTTTATAATCCTGACACTGTTGTGTGCTGTTTCCACAGTGTGCGGAGATATCCACGGCCAGTTCTTCGACCTGATGAAGTTATTTGAAGTGGGAGGCTCTCCTGCGAACACGCGCTACCTCTTCCTAGGGGACTATGTGGACAGGGGGTACTTCAGTATTGAGGTGAGGAAGGATTGGGCACACTGTGTATACGTCTTATTTATAGTGCTGTGCATTCAGTTGGGAAAAAAACAACTATCCTTGTTGCTATGTATGCCAGATTAGTGTATGTGGTGTACATTGTATTGAAGTCTATTATGCACATTCCAGGGGCAAGGTGTATTTTGGTATTCAGTATTGCAGATGTACAAAAAGTACTTGAGATTAGCAGTGACACGATGCACTATATGTGTCTGACAAATGCACATATAAAGATGCAATTTAGAATTCGTGACCAGGGGGTCCTTGTTACTGAGATCAACTTTCATTCACTATGTGTTTCTACAGGACAGGCAACAATTTAAGGACAGCAAACGCTAACCAGAGTGTAGTTTGCTTCTTACTGTAAATATGCATGAAAGTTGGATGGAAACAGCACGGTATTCCAAGAGCTGTTTGAATATTTGATTCTTCAAAATGGATGAGGGCATCATAAAGAAATGTGTGATTACGTTATCCAGCAGAAATGTGGTACAGATGAGCAGACTGACTTGAATCCACAATATACAAGCGCGTGAATGTCTCAGCCTGTCAAGTCACCGTGGCATATGGGATATGTCGCTGACACGGAGTGAGTTTGGAGCAGAGGGAGCGATATTTAGGCCACCTTCCTAACACATCTGAAGGGCACATAAGGAGGAGACTAAATGTAGAACAGAGATGATGGTGTGTAAAGGTGAGAGAACATCCTCTGAGCCATTTGTAGGGTTTCCTAAGTGATAAGAGTAAAAAAGCCAACGTGATAAATAAACACACATCCTGCTGTACTCTAATGACCAAACTGTTCAGCCCCAAAATTTGAGCTTAACTTTGATTCTAGGCAATATGACATAGTTTCAGATTAATGCTGCACATACAAGACAGTTTTACAGTTTTTCCTACTGATGAAGACCACCCTAATGGCCATTCATAGCACAACAATGTAATTAAGTAATAGACCAAAAACTTAAATGACAGTAAAGTTCCTGTTTTTCACCGTATGCTCTAGAAATGAGAAGTTTTACTTTACAATTTAAGCCTGAAGAGTCCAGCCTGTTCTCACTCCCAATGCGTAATATACCGACGATTTGTCATGTCCCGAGGCATTCCATGGGAACGCGGAAGGTGACCTTCCACGTTCCTATGTTGCGCGCCAGATTGTGGATGAAATCGAATAGAATTACACTCCCGCGGTAACACATGTTTCAGCTGTGTATTCCAGCCCTGACCCTAATCATAACCTTATTCTTAACGTTAACCACCACCTTAATCGTGAAGTGTTTTCCAAAACGATTTATGCAAAATTTATGTGCAGATTTAAAACCAAACGGCTCTCATGTTTCCTAATTTTTCCGAACTCGTAATATAGGGACGTGTTGGGTGGTCAAAAGCGTAATATACCAACGATTTGTCACCTAGCGTAAAATGTTACGCTTTGGGAGTGAGAACGTGTTGGAAGAGTCATACAGACAGATTTCTTTCATTTACTATAGCAGCATTTAGAAAAACTATTGGAATTGTACTTCTTATATCATGAGATTATTCTGAGATTAAATGTGTACTTAAACTTCTGTACATTGATTAAAAAGGGGAGTTTGCCTGGTCTGGCCCACTTCATATCAAAGTGGGCTGTTTATGGCCTGCGATGTAAAATTAATTTGACATCTGCACTCTTTGAAAATCGAAATGCTGTTGCAGTTGTGTACCTGCTGAACTCAATTTCTCATGTTTTCTCTTCTTTTGGTGAATATTTAGTGTGTGTTGTACCTGTGGTCACTGAAAATCCTCTACCCAAAGACGCTCTTTCTTCTCCGGGGGAACCATGAATGTAGACATCTGACAGAATATTTCACCTTCAAACAAGAATGTGAGTTGGCTTTTCGTTACACGGCCCATTTTTCTTTTATTTTGGGATTGGTTCTTCCGCTCCTTTCACCCTCCGATGTTAAGCAGTGCTTATTTAGTTTTGATTATTAGTGGTTTGAACAGATCTTGTAAATCTCAGCTGACTGGAGAACATATTTTCAGTTTGGTTACAAACTTGGCGAAAAAATTAGCATGCTAACTGGTTCAGGATCATACATTTACAACTTACACTGCTCAGTTTACAGCTAAGAGTTTATTTGTGCTTGAATAACACCTAAACATGGTTTTTAAAAAAGAGGAAAAACAGTAATTAGTCAGTATTTCCTATAGCAGGTATCATGTTTTGTTTTATTTTCAAAGCCAGGCGTTATTAGCTAAAGGTAGCTAGCTAGCTTAGTTAGCAGGGTGCAGCTAAAGATAGCACAGAGATATATACCTGCTAATTATGTAACATATTAATATAATACAACAATACCACTTTCTGAACTCATCTCAGAGTTGATGGAAAGAATACTAATAAAAATAACACAAAACATGCCACGACTTTTTTTTCTGTCAAACTAGCTAATATAAAGAAAACCAACACCTTTTCAATTACACAATTTAGCTGAACACCTATAGCAGGTAGTTAATGGCTGTCTTCCTACATAATTAGCTTTAGGGAGCAGTTTTTTTGCAGCAGGCTGTAAATGTTTTTAACATGTGTATCTGCAGTTTTGCACGTTCAGGTTGTCTTAAGTTTGCAACCCTAAATGTAGCTTTCAGGATTGCTATTGTAGGTGAAAAGCTGATTAGCCCTTACACGTTATACACGACTGCTGAGAGAATGACACCATGTAACACGCGTGCAAATCGTGTTGAGCTGTGCTGTGCTTTAGGTGGCGAAGCTCTGATTGGATCCGCTTTATTCCATTACCTGATAGTTTCACCTATGGAGTTAAATATTTTCTGCTGGATCTCTTCTCATCCTCCCCCTCACCATCCTTACTTTTCTGCCACTGGCATGTTGTGTCCGCCCTCTCTTTCTCTCCCTCCATCCTTTTGCTCTCTCCCCCAGTGTCTCCCTCTGTCTCTCTGACTCCTCCGTCAGCGAGCTTCAGCCTCCTGTCCGAGAGTGGGTGATTAGCAGCAAATTAATTTGGCCCTTAATGATTGGCTCAGGGACTTACTCCTCTGTGTCTGATTGGCCAAGGGACGAGGAAGCTAATTTCCCTTGGTGCTCATGGCGAATAGTGGTCGCCCTCAATTACCATCTGCTATGTGTGTGTGTGTGTGTGTGTGTGTGTGTGTGTGTGTGTGTGTGCAGCACGAGAGCATGTACTGTGACTGCATGCGTGTGCAAGTGTCTTCATAAATGTTTGAGAGTGTGGAAGGAGCTGGTGGACTGGCAATAATGAGCTCTTGCTCTACACAAGGCAGATGGAGAGGTTGACAAACATACTCCTCGCTGTCACACACACACACACACACACACACACACACACACACACACACACACACACACACACACACACAGAGGCTGGCTACTGTACGCTTGTACTCCACAAGACTGGCTTTGATTTGTGTACGTGTCGTTTCATGTCCTTACACTCTACCTTCTCTCTTCCCCAGTCATCTCCTCTCGTTCCTTCTTATAACCTCTCCTCCTTCTCCTGTCTCCTCCCATCAGTCTTTCTCCTTCTCTCTTTAGCGTTCTTCTTTTCTCGCCTCCCTCCTCCTCTGCTGTCTAAAAACCATCCTCTTCTTCTTCTTCTTCTTCTTCTTCTTCTTCTTCTTTTCCAATCTCCTTTCAGCTATTTTTAATCCCGCGGTTTTGATTTTATGTCAGATGCATTGTTACGCCCATGTGTGAAATGTACTTTAAAAGATGCCGTGTCTTGGATGTTGTTATTGATATTGCTGCCAATTCAAAGGAGTTTTTAATACACACAGACACAAATACAAAAAAGAAGAAAAAAAGTGACATGTCTATGCTGCTTTGTGTTTATATTTGGGTCATTATTTAAAATGCTGTAATAGTGAGATTTGTGTTTTATTTTATTTTTTTTGTCTGGTATCTCTGAAGTGGCATTTCTAAAACAAAATCCAACATCATCAGAGAGGAGAAAAACAGGTCATATGGGAGTGCTGGAGAAGAGCTGGCCCCATAAATTATTAACGCGTTGTGTGAAAATCCCACACGTTAGTGCCCTTGCACCCAAGTGAACCAAATGACGTGGTAACACTTTACGGGAAGGGTATTATCGTGAATTCATTCGTGATTTCATGCACGAAAAAGCGTCACTAATATGTGAAAAAAAACCCCATGACTCATCAGGAAAGTGCATGAATTAACAGTATCTCATGCATGCCTTAATGCATGAACAATGCATTAATTAATACAACACCTAAGGTATTTCAGTCATCTTGATTCATGAGTTATTAACCGTGTGCACCGACAGACTTAAAAAGAAAACACTGAGCAGAGGCAGTGAGTGTGTGTTCACTGTCTCTGCTCAAATGTTCTAATCGTGGTTGACTAAGCAAAACGTCTTTATGACTTCGTCATGTTTGAGGGGCCTAAGGTAAAGTGGCGAGCTGGGTATTGCTTTATTAACATTGATGAATAACAAATGAAAGTTGAAGGAGATTTGTGAGCGGGAGACAAAGATAAAAGATGGTTAAAGCCACTTTTATGTCACCCATTGGTTTGTACACACTTTTTTGAAGGTTAACATTAGGTGGTGAAGACGTGGTGAAGACGTCATGGTTAAATAATTATTCTTGAAAATAATCAGAATTGGTCAGAATAGACATTCACTACCATTACTGCTTTTTTTGGTTATTAATTTATTGTTCTTTCTTTAAGGCACGCACACTGCAGTGTCATTCTTGGTCTGTTACACACAAACACAATTAAAGCTATTTACTGCACAAAGTAATGTATGATTTTATATATATGTACCATTACCACAGCGTGTTAGCAATCGTGTTTTTAGACTGATTCTGTCTGAAGCCTTCAGATTACTAACTTCTGTCCATGTAAAGGCTTGTTTGTTCTGCGTGCATCAGTCTCCCAGTGACAGGGACCGACTGTGCATTTGTAGCAATGGTGGCTATTCAAAGCATGTCAAAACACACTCAGGCGCTTCCTTTGTTTCAAGTCTTGAAATGTCTGTCTACTCCCCCAACCTGCAGGTAAGATCAAGTACTCAGAGCAGGTGTATGACTCCTGCATGGAGGCGTTTGATTGCCTGCCTCTGGCAGCCCTGATGAACCAGCAGTTCCTATGTGTGCATGGGGGGCTTTCACCAGAGATTCACACGCTGGACGACATCAAGAAGGTAAAATCAAAGACACACGAGCAGTTTTGAGTTATCACTGCTGTGATAACAAAACAATGATAACTTTTTTGACAAAAAGTGGTGTTTAATGACATTTTTTGTAGCTATGGGGTGAATGTTTTGTCTGTATACAGTAATATTTTTCACCTTATTTTACAGAATTTTCTATTTGTATTTATTTCTAAGTATTTGATAAGCAATGCTGACCATTGTGTAAATAAGGCATCAATCAGCTCTTAAAAAATAATGGTTAACTGTCTTTGAGAAGTACTAAAAAAAAAAAATTGCTGAAATGTAATGAAGAACTGAATCTGAATTCATTTTAAACCTTTTCCTGTTTAATCATTATGTAGTAATGCATAAAATGTATATAAAGTGATAAAACAGCCTTTTAAAAAACATTTGTAATAACTAAATTACAGAGCTGAAACCTACCAATCAGATTGAGAAAGTCTGGTTTGACAGTGTAGAAGTTGTCATATAGAAAAGCTTAAAGAAGCCAAAGCTAACTTCACGTATTGTTTACTAAAGGCCTACACAGAGCAAACAAAACAATGAAAAATAGAAAAAATATCCGTTTTGGTCATACCCTTTGTTATTCTGCATAACTAAATGAATTAGTTGTTGAATCAAATCACAGTGGAGAGAAGAATCTAGACCTTGTAAACCTAGCTTAGCAGTAGCTACAGCTTTGCCTTCAATTCAGGTGACAGGGTGTAGCTAAGTCAGGTGTTTAATGAATACATTATTTGTTCTTTTCCTACTTACACAAAACAGTGATGCGTTATATTTGTTGTAACTAGGAAGTATAAATAATGATAGTAAGGAGATTTGGCCTAGAAAGCCATAGAAACACATTTATTTTGTAGACAATGCATTTAACCCTTGCATCTGCATTCCCAAAGACATGGTGTCACTTTATATTCAGCATCCTGGTATATATGTAAGTTCTGTTATAGAGAGTAATCAGCCTGCAAATGTACAAAAAGAAGAAAGATCAGCCTTCGTAACTGTCCACAGTTTGTTATTCATTCTCAGTTTCACCGTTTCTCCAGTTCCTGCTCTTTGCCTGTGCAGGATAAGGAATACAAGAGCAAGGAAAATTAATCATGCATGCAACATGAGATCGACCTATGTGCAGCACTCAGGCACATTCATTCAGCAGTCATAAACCAACTTTTATTTCAGCTTTTTAGCCTGCTCCGAGTGTGTTCATTAGAAACCATAAAATAACCCCTGTGTGTATACAGTTCACTGAGCTCCAGAGCACAAAGCCGCACACATGAACACAGAGACGCGAGAACACATACTTCCTCATCTAATGGCAGTGTTTCCATGGTGAATCTGCTGGTGTGACATCTTCTCCCTCCTGTGTGGTGGGGGTTGCCATGGAGATGCTCTGCTCTGACAGTATGTGTTTGTGTGTGTATGCTATGTGTTTGCTTTTCTTTCTCCCCTGATTTATCCTATATGTGTTGGAGGGTTGTTTACATGACTGAAAATGTCTTTCATGTAGAAAATCTCTGTTTCTGTAAGCTCACATTTCTATACTTCTGTGTGTGTGCGTGTTTTTTTTGTCCTAGTTGGACCGGTTCAAGGAGCCTCCGGCGTTTGGGCCCATGTGCGACCTGTTGTGGGCCGACCCCCTGGAAGACTTTGGCAATGAAAAGACCCAGGAGTACTTTGGCCACAACACGGTCAGAGGGTGCTCCTATTTCTACAGGTACAGGAGGGTAGAATTACTCCTCAAGGTGTTGTGACGGCAAAAAAAACATTACGTAAGAGCCCTGACATTTTATTTTTGAATGGGAATGAATATAGTATGGCAGCCTTGCAGCAGCAGATCCCTGTGCTTATGAAGCTCAAAGGCAGAGCTAAGAGCTGACCTGGTACTCCAACAAGCCAGTGTGGATGTAATATTCTGGGATGATGGTTCACAGCAGAGACAGTACTCTTTAAAATCACCACCTGAAAGAGAAAGAAGTTCTCACTCATGTCCCTGACTCCGGGTTTTCTCTTGGATAGGTCGATGTCTCTTTCTAAATGATCTGAGCGCCCTGTCGCTACCGTGCATGAGCAACGTGCGATGCTCACCTACAAATTAGAAATCTAATAAGTTTCAGGTCGACTTCAAGCTGCAGGTTTGGGATGTTGTTCCCGAGCAGAGAGAACGGGAGAGACGCCTCGTGTGCGCGTTTACACCACATCCGAGATCCACTAACGGTCGCTGGGATTTGTAGAAAATCTTGGCTACTTTACACACACATACGCACACCAAACACGCAGCACACACAGTTCCGTTTCAGCATGAAACGATATCCCACAATCCCCAGGGAGACTGCACGGTTCTGTTGCTATGACGACTGGCTACTCCTGCCAGATATGGAGTGATATTAAGATACAGTGAGAGAACGAGGGAGAGTAACATAGGAGGAGGGTGGCAGGGGGAAAAAGATGAGAAAGTAAGAATGGGGGGCATGTACAGACGAGGGGGAGACGGTGTTTAGAAATGGGTGTTGTGACATGTTCTCTGTGGCAAACACACCGATTTTCTATGTTTAGGAGACACAGCATCAATCAGCCAACTAGTGTACAGTCAGCACACCTCAGCACTGAGGCAGCCATAAGCCTGGCTCAGGCCTGTCACTCCTCACTGATGCCCCCTGCTGGTCTCAGTCAGACACTACCTTAGAAAACAAAAGCCTACTCATCACCCACTGCCAGACTTTAAATATCTGTTTTGTGGTTTACAGCAGCCTTGACATATGACTTGTTTGTTATGTAAAGTGTGTTTTACTGCATCTCTTTGAATAATTCTTCCCCTTCATGTTTCTTCCTTTGCCCTCACTTACTCTCACTTGTTGTCCCTCTCTCTCTGTCTCCAGTTATCCAGCAGTGTGCGAGTTCTTACAGACCAACAACTTGCTGTCAATCATCAGAGCGCACGAAGCACAGGATGCCGGGTGAGCTGACCGGCTGCTGCGGCTCATTCCTTTCTCTCAGCTTAAATGGGCACACCATTTCATTTAATGGCTTACCCTGACATTTCATGTTCTGAGCTGTTATTTTTCATTGTCGGGGAATTGGCACATTGCAGGAAAAGAGGCGGCGCAATTTTCACCCTGAAACTGTGTGATTAGCATTGTTAAGAGTTGGTCTGACTGAGAGTGCACCAACAGCCGGTGCAAGATTCAACCCTAACTAACTCAGCACAGGAAGTCAAAGAGGCTGCGTACACTTTGTACTAAAAGTCTGAATAAAATAGTGAAGGGAAAAAAATTGTGACCCAAAAATGCATTCCTGGCATCTATTATCTCACTGAAAATCCTCTAGATGTAATGCAGCAATTAAGGCAGCGCTGTGTTCTGTGTGTGTGCTGTTTGGTGAACCCATTAACAGTATTTGGTCTGTCATGCAGACAAGTAGTCTGGGTAATCATCCAGAGGTCTTAATGCACTTGTTATAGGATGGCCAAAAAACAAGCTATTTCAGTCGCCAGGCTTCTGCACCTGTGCAGAGTAGCTAATGTGGAGATAAAACATGCATTCATGGTCAAAAAAACAAAAAAGAGACTGTTCGATGAAGTAAGCAGCTCCAGTGTGGATACAAAATGAAGCAGCTTTCACCTGAGAACTTACAAAAGACATTGTATTCACTGCTGTCTCTATGAATTCTTTGATTGAATTCCTGAAGCCCTTGATTTGTGAATGTGCCGTTGCTGCATTATATTCTCCAACAATAGTGACAGCACAAAGAGAATAACGGCCAGCTCACTCAAAAAAAAAATCTAAGCTAGCTGCTACAGGAACTACCCTAAATGGTGAGTTTGTCTGGGAAAAATTGGTTTCTCTTCACTGAAGTTTAATAAGCAGTGAGAATCTAAAGCTGTAGCTCGGTGGATTTACAGCAGCACACTTTCCTGTCAATATTACCTGATGAAAATGTGTGTTGTTTATAGCGGCCTGACAATGAAAAAGGATTTTCCCCTAAACCACACAAATCCTAAACAAACATAACATACAAATATTATCATTAAATTCACACAGAACGTGAACCACGCTCTCCTGGGTGAAATTGTTAGACCCACTCAGCCACCACAACCCAGAACAGTAAAGTTTTGTTTTGATAATTTGCATATCTATGCAGGCTTCCGATGCCCAGTAGCTTTTTCTGTTTTTTTACTTGTCATTTTCCTCTGCTATGCAAGGCAATCTGGTCTATTTCTGTTCTGTTAGTTTAAAAGAGTGTGGCTGTCTCACCTCTAACCATCCCCTGGCTGCTTTAGAAGACCTGCAAAGCAAATCTTTGTTTCTTTCATCCACAGCGCGGTGTCCTATTTGAGTGGCTATAACGTGGGCGGCTTGTTTGTCTCTCTTTCCTCAGGTACCGTATGTACAGGAAGAGTCAGACTACAGGTTTCCCCTCGCTCATCACCATCTTCTCCGCTCCAAACTACCTGGATGTCTACAACAACAAAGGTCTGACTGACGTGTGTTATCCAATTATTGTAGAGCAAACTGTTTGCGTTGTAAGACTTCTCAGGAAAATCTTTACATGTACGGATGGATGGAAACATTGTTACCTCCTAGAGGAGCAAGCTTTCAATAGGTTAATATCTGCTTCTGTGTGTGTGTGTGTGTGTGTGTGTGTGTGTGTGTGTGTGTGTGTGTGTGTGTGTGTGTGTGTGTGTGTGTGTGTGTCTAGCTGCGGTGCTAAAGTATGAGAACAATGTGATGAACATCCGTCAGTTCAACTGCTCCCCTCACCCCTACTGGTTGCCCAACTTCATGGACGTCTTTACATGGTCGCTGCCCTTTGTTGGAGAAAAAGGTACACACACACCCCCCCCCCACACACACACACACACACACACACACACACACATTACATTACAAATACCATGGAAGAGCATGTTGAAGAGGAAGTGCAAAATCTTCCTCTTCCACGTGAAGATAATTTAGAAACCATTTAATTTTGAAAGTGAAAGTAAACCTTCAGTTGAGTTTGCACGGTTTGCATGCGTAGTTTGGGATCCTGGTCCTTGCTGGTGTCTACTGGTCAATAGGGGAGTTGACTGGATGTCTGTGAGATTCTGAGACAGAAGGAGAAACTTAAAGTCTCTGAAGAGAATTCATGTATTCTCAAAGATCACCAGATTTGACTCGTTTGACCTGTTTGAAGGCAGGGACAACCCGCAGTGGGTGGACTGGCTTCCTCTATCTGTCCAGTGTAACTGTGGGCGGATGGCTTGTGAGGTTTAGAGGCTGCTGGCCTTTCAGGCAGAATATGGCTTCAAAACCAGCAAAGTGTGGCATCAGAATCTGGGCTTTATTTTATGGAATGTGTAAATATATACAGAGCAGCTGGGAGGAGGAGCTGCTGAAAGAAACCAGGGGACACGAGTGGTGCTAGATATGTCATACAACCTGGGACAGTGGCACCTCAAAACAAGGCCGACGACGGCTGGAACACATATTAATGTCAGTGAACAGGACGTCTCAGTTCATTTTTTTCACCAAGATAAGCTTCAGTATAGTGGATTTTTAGCATCAATTACAACCTTGTGACAAAAAACAGTTGTGTTGTTAATTCTGGTTGCAATCAATAAACATATATGTTTTCTCTGCAGTTTGAAATTGAGCTGAAGACGATATATGTTAATGGTTCCAGGTCAAACTGACCTGAGGGATACCAGTTTGATAAGCGATTAATAAAATGGATCGCTGATGTACAGTAACAGAGTGTGATTCTTGATATCTTCATCTTTGTCCACTCACAGCCCTCTAACGTCTTCACAGCTGGACATAGTTCAGCTCCATCCTACTTACATAAAAAGATTTGTTCACATTTTTTCCCAGAAAACATTTTTATTTTTCACAGTAGACACTGAAACATGTCGTATCAAAGGGTGTTAAGGGGTAACAATCACACCGATGATGGCTCATGTTCCATTAAGGGATCGCGGAGAGCCGGTGTGAAGGTCTGCTGTCACATAGGTCGATAATTTACCGCTATTCATTGAAGGACACGATAATTACCCTGTCGTTAACATTTTGACTAGTACCTAAACTGCATGAACCAGTTGGCAGTTTTGTTGTCCTTTTATAGAAGCGTATCTGTGTCTGTTTGCCCTGCAGTGACTGAGATGCTGGTCAATGTTCTGAGCATCTGCTCTGACGACGAACTCATGAACGATGGAGACGAGATCTATGACGGTACGAAGCCGCCAGCATTGATTTTTTTAAGGGTAGCTAGCGTTCTTCTTTTCTTCTACGTATCAACTTTCAATAACGTTTCTGCTCCACTCACTTCCAGCCAGTGCAGCGGCAGCGAGGAAAGAGGTGATCAAAAACAAGATCCGAGCCATCGGGAAGATGGCCAAAATGTTCTCCGTTCTAAGGTGGGTCAATTTGCAGTTAAACATGCGTGTGCGCTTGCCTGCACATGCTCGGTTTGCCGCAACTTCTGCAGAAGCTGGCAGTCATCAGATCCTCACTTTTTAAAAGAGATTTTTCTAAAATCTGTCTTTTAAACCACAATCGTGTTTTTTTGCATGTTTGCAGGTGTGCAGTGTGTGAGGAAGTGTGTAATTCTTTCTCTTTATCACCTGCTGTCTTCTTTTACCCACACACATCTGTCACACACACACACACACACACACGCACACACACACACACACACACACTGTCTCTGTTTCTCAGGGAGGAGAGTGAGAACGTCTTGACCCTGAAGGGACTGACCCCGACTGGCATGCTGCCCAGTGGCGTTCTCTCTGGGGGCAAACAGACCCTGCAGAGCGGTGAGCGTTTCATTCACTCACACACACATAAGCACACACACAGTCACATGCACACAAACTTAACCCCGAACTCATATATAGAAACACAATGCCACACAGACAGTTTGAGTATCTGCTTTGGAGCATCCTCCGGTTCCTCCATGCCCTCTCTCCTCTTCTCCTCCTCCTCCAGCTGTTTTTCTCCTCTCATCCTTCTGCCTCACTGACTCACTCCCTCTCTCCACCTCACCTCGCCAGCGCTGAAGGATACTAACAGCCCACTGGTTGCCTGTGTGTGCGAGTGTCAGAGAGAGTGTACGAGCGAGAGGCTGAGAACCTGAGAATGACACCAAAATACAGGGCAAATGCATGTGTGTGTGTGAACTAACAGCAGCTAATGCTAACACCAGGTGCCCTCTGAACCTGCTGTGGTCTCAGTGCTGCTCTGAGGGCTTTGCTTGTTTAAAACCTGAAACATGCCCCTTAGAAGGGGGTGTCTGGTAGTTGGGATATTTAATTAATGCTAATATTGAAATTATATGGATGTTACACATGATATTGATGATACAGAGTCTCTCACTTGTGTATATTTATCATGATGACATCTCCACAGAGCTCTAACGTGAATTTGGCCAACAGAATAGCATGAAGAAAATTTCATGTTCAGCTAAACAGATATTGGTCCAAGCTGGCCGTCAAAAACTGCAATCTTTCACTTCTGCCTTAGTTCATGGTGCTCGTCATAAATCGCATAATACCCGTCTGATCTCCCAGGCCAGCGTGAGGTCACGTTTTATGTTTTATGACTTCCTGTTTGATTTTTGGATCACCCCAAAGTTCTGCCTACACTGTTTTCCAACCAGAGATTGTTTGACAACATTTAGCTCAGCCTGTCGGAGCCTCCTCAGCAAGCGCTGCTCACCCATACGGCAAAGATGTTTACGCATATCTGCACAGAGCATGTTTCAGCCTTCACTTCGTTTTCCTTCTCCTCCTCCTTTCTTTGTACTCCATCTTTCTCTCGGACTCTGTCATCTCCTCTCTCTTCCTGTCCTCCTTTCTTTCTCTTCTTTTGCCCATCCTTCAGCTACCATTGAGGCCATTGAAGCTATCGAGACAGTTAAGGACGCCGAAGGTAAAATCCCACTCATTTCACTGTGTGGGCGCGTGTGTTATATGTGTGTGTGTGTGTGTGTGTGCGCGTACGGACGTGTGTGCAGCATGGCTGCGCTCTCAGCCGCCCATGCTCATAAGGTCATAGATATTTCCTTAGACACGATGCACTCAGCTCTTCTGACTGCATCACCGCTCTCAACAAAGCTGCTGCATGCTGGAGCCACCACATTAAAGCACACAACATGCATAAACCTTTCTTTTTCATCCTCTTGGGAAACAGGAAACACATACAGCCATATATTTGCATTCTGTTCAGATGAAACACGCAGAGAATATTTTCTCCACACACACACATTTACAAGAAGAGCGGGAATGTGGGCGGGAGAGGATGTTGCAATGGAGGGCAGGGTCACCCAGACCTCCTCACGGACTGCAGTGTGTTAGTGTTTTTCTATAGTTTCCATAGATGCTGTAGTTCTGTAGAAGATGAGCATGCAATCAATCTGTTTCTCAACAACCTACAGCAGAACTCGGGCCAGATCAAAATTTGCAACATTTGCAATTCGCTGAAGAAACATTTACACTGATCTGCCACAAAACTCGTCTTTTTACTTAGCTTTCAGCCTCCTGCAGCGTATTCACGTGACCTAGATTCAGAATAAAAGTCTTTGCTTACACCAAGAGATGGCAAGAAGGCAAGCTAGTGTGGCTGAAACTTCTGCAAACCCAACTGCAAAAAGTTGGGTTTGGAATTATACAGATACAGTTTCACGCTCAAAACCTTTGCAAAGAAAAAAAGATTAATTTGGCATATGGATGCATTACATTCAGAGGCGGCTGCCAGGTCTGCCAGGTTCTTTTGAGCTCATGAACAGATTGTGGTCATGGATTGTCTTTTGTGTATCATGCCCGGCGTGCACAGGCCCAGTACTCGGCACGCTTCAGTTACCCATACTATTTTGTGTTTGTACCTTTAGTGCTGTCTTTGGCTTACCTGAAGTACAGACCATAATTTGTTTACCCAAATGAATTATGGGTATCGCCTGTGCTGTAGTTTTCTGTCATGTTATATATGATTTGTAGTTGGGTGTTAGACATGTGCTTTGTAGTACAGTGGCATCTGTGAGCAGCAGCATGTGTGACAGTTGTCTTGTGCCGTTGTTGAAGAGTTGGCGTTGGCCTCTCCAGACAGTCCTCCTTATTGGTACAGGAGCATATGCTGGAACAGAGGTTTACCTGGTCTGGGGTGACAGCTACTACAACAAATCAACCTTAATGCTGGTCGATGTTTTGTCTAATTTAAAGACACACCGTTTAAAGACAACTGAAATAAAGCCAAGTCTACAGCCATGCTAGCTCTGTGAAATGCTTCCACTAGCATGCTAACAGGTTTACGAATGACAGAAGGAACACGCTGCTGAATTAATACGTTTAACTGAAGTCCAGATATGCGTGAATGACTGACTCTTCAGTGCGACAGAACAGACTGTGATAATTTGGATCTGGTGTACTGCTAATGTGTTTGTGTGCTTTGCTAACATTTGACGATTAGCAGTAAATACAAAGCAAAGCTAATGCTACGCGAGCATGAGCAAACATCTGACAAATAATAATAATATTAATAATAGTAATGGTGACTAACTCAAACATAAAACCCATTTAACAGATTTATCAGAGAACACACATAATAAATGTCCGTTCAGTCATTTCCTCATTTGCACCTTTAAAGCATTAGTGTCAGTTGGTATGAAGTTGTAACTCGGATGAAATAAAAACAAAAAGCAGATGCGCATGCTTTTGTTTCATAATGACTCTAAACACTGCTGACTCACCTGTACTGCTTCCCATAAAATTGCCATCTGATAATATCTTGCTGCTCTCTGGAAACCAACTGGTTTCACTTTTTCTTCTGTGTAAAGATTTATTGAAAAGCACTATAAAAATCCTTTTGCATGGAGGTGCAATCAGCTCTATCTAACTCTCAGCAAATAAATATTCTTCCCAAAATGTTGAAGCACTTCCTGAAATATTTGTCAAGTCCAAAGCGGAGTAAAGAAAATCCTGGTGGTCACTATGACCTGACTAAAATTGGTGGAGTGCTTCTTTAAGATATCAATGCAAGGTTAAAGCTGCCCCCTTAGTCACAAACAAGGAGTACTCCCAAAGCCAAAAGGGAAGAACATGAGGGAAATGGAAAAATGTGACTACATGTCCTTACCTGTAAATTCTGTGAGCTCCTTCTGTATATGATGGTTTGAATGAACAGCTAACTGTCAGAAACTTGTCCCGAGGGGAAAAGACATCTTAAGGTCTTACGAAAGACCGATTGTGCTCATATTGTTTTTCTCATAACATCTTACCAACCACTTTACTCACTGCTAATCTAAGGTCAATGTCCAGATAAACACCGGTTCATGGGTGGCATAACATATATACGATATGATTTTGTTTATCCAAACCCCAGCTGACCTTCAGCTGAAGAGATTTAGATCAACATGATATAAATGTGGTTACTGGAGAAACTGAGAAAAGATTTACTTCCCAGGCCACACTCATGCTCCTTATCGGGGGGTTTGGATACACAAGATTTTGTGCAATTCTGTGTCAACTTTTAACTGTGCATGTATGTGTGCTTCTGCCTTGGTGTGTGTATGTGTGTGTCTCTGCAGCCATTCGAGGGTTCTCTCCGCAGCATCGGATCAGCAGTTTTGAGGAGGCCAAAGGTCTGGATCGGATCAATGAGAGGATGCCACCGCGTCGCGATGCCGTCAACAGCGTGGGCCTGTCGATGGGCCGCATGAACATGGGAGAGCCCAATGGGACCGACAGCAACAGCAATCTACAGTGATGGACGTACATGCCCACGTGCCCAGACACACACATCTACAGTTACCACACTGACCTGGTCCCATATTTCATATTATGTGTACATAGGCATATATACAGACAAGAAAAATGCATCACACACACAGACACACACACACACACAATATTTCCTTTACTAAATAGGTACAGACAACATAAAACCCAATGCAATTACATACACACATCCTGCCCCTTTTCCCGTCGCCATCAGCTGCTATTTAAAGGCATGAGCATACATGGACTTTACCACCAAAGGGTCAATCTCTTCTCTGAACTGATTGGCCCCATTTAGAGAACTACAACTCTCATGTACCTGCACAACCACAGGAAAAGAGTCTCCAAAAATACTCCCCATGCAAAGCACGAGCAGCTACTGTTTGCCTTGTACGGAGGGGGGTGGGGGGATCACCAGCGGGCTGACAGTGACAAGCCTGTGAAAGTGTGCTGTTTGTGATGGACGGGGTCAAGTTTAAGGGTTGGTGCAGACGGCAATCGGGGGGGGGGGGGGTATTTAAGTGTCATGTATGATTCTTTTTCCTGTTTGCATCCCCAAAACAGGAAGTGGAACCATTACCAATGCTGATTTTCCAAAGTGCGTGCACATGCTTTTAACGTGTTGGTCTCTGTATGGCTGTATTTCGAAAAAAAATGAAAAAGTGTTTACGTTTGCGAACACGAGCAGAGCCGAGCATCAGGCAACGGCGAGAATATGTTTTTGATGTGCAGTGTGGCGGCTTATCTGCCAGCGAGAGATGTGCGAAGATAATCTCAAGCTGCGGTCTAATCTGAGCCTCACCATCCTTTCCTCCTTTGGAGGAGAGTCCCATTTTGCTTTTGTAGCACCACACTGCAAGCATACGCCACTTGAAGTCAAGTGGCAGGAAACCCCTCTGCCTGCCCATCCACCCAAAAAAGAAACAAAGAAACCCCCTCGTGGCTCCAAATGTGACCCGGGATCATATTTGAAGTGTTTCTCCCACCTGTTGTGTGTAAATAGAATAAATAAGAGAGGTTTTATTGCACATCTTGATGCGTTTGGTCACAGGGTCTGCAAGATGCAGTCTATGGTAACGTGGGATGCCAAATGTACTGTATGTGAGGGAGACGCAGAGGTGGGGGAGGGGAGTTGAAATGTGAATTCAACACTCTATTCATTCTCTTTCTACATCCTCCTTTCTTCCCGAGTTGCTGTCTGCTAAAAAGACAGCAGTGACTGCCGGGAATCTCCGGCCTAATAAGCAGGAAACGATATTCCACTGAGGAAACACACTCTTCTGGTGAAGGCAGAAGCCAAGACAACAAGAAGAAGTCCGAAGGGGGGGAAAGGGTCTTTGTAAAGCATTTATATTAAAGCATCAGTGCATGCAGAGTTAAGTTCTTTGATAATAATGTGAAGATTATATTTGTGCTCTGTGTTTCACTATAGTAGGATTTTCTTTTCTTCTTGTTTTTCTGGCTAATATAAATGAACTGAGGTATGATGAAACATTTATTTTGTACATAATGTTAAATTTTTTTTTTTGTATTCATTTTGCGTTCGATTTCATTGGGGGTTATTTTTGCCACCTTTTTTTCCTTCTTCTTTTTTCACGACCTGTGTTTCTGGTTTCTTTCGACGCTGTACAGAATGACGACTCACTTCTATTCAAAGTGTCAAGTCCACATTCTCTCCTCTCTTCTTTGTCGATGTACAGGAGTTGTTTTTAAATGATAAATATGAATAACGATAAACAAATATTAAACTAGCATCGATGAATGACCATTACTATATACAAAGGCACAGGCATTCAGGCAGCCAAAAGCATGATTGCATGGTTAAAATTTGCGCTGTTCAAAGCAAAAAAGCAGCAGACACATTTTAACGGGAGGCGTGTTGCCGTCACAACTTAAAGGAAAAAAGTGTACTCTCTCTCTGATCATAATTCTTGATGATTCCTCTTGTTATTTGATGATATTTATGAGTCTATGATTATTATGATTCTATTTATTATGGACATTATTCTTAATATTAAGCTCTCTCTCTCTCTCTCTCTCTCTCTCTACTGGTTGCTCTTCATGTTGCGTTGCTCCTTGGTTGATCTTGTGCTTCTCTGGGAGAGGTGAACCCCCCTTGGGAGACCCTGTGCCATAGAAACTGTGCCACGGTTCTGACTTTCTCTGTCTCTTGTTCAATCTCTCTCTCTCTCTTTTCTCTCAGCTTTCTGTTTTGACTCCCCCGGTCACTAACACTGTAAGCATGCCCCATGGGACGATCCACTTTTTTACTCTTGAATAAAATATGCATGAACCTTTGGTATGGATACAGAGCCTTTATTTCCTTGTCACATGTTTCCTTACCAATATAATCACAGACACAAATTGCAATACAAAGGACTAACTCTGATGTTTTCAGAGTTTTTATCAGTTTTTAGCGTTAACTCGGTTTTCCTGGGTCTTTTCCCGTGTGTTTTGAATACATCTTCTTTTTTTTGGTACCGGTACTGGTTTTATTTTGTTGTATTTATCCGCAACACCTTAAAGGCCGGTCCGTTAAAATATTGTCGGACATAAACCAAAGATGCTTATAAACCAAAGATGTGAAGATATTTCACGTCTCATCCGAGAAGCTTCTTCAGTTCTAGGGTCAAATGGTGGAGAGTCCCAGATTTAAGCCCTGTGGGAGTGTGAAAACGGGTGTAAATCACAGAACTGAAGAAGCTTCTCGGATGAGAGGTGAAACGTCTTTAAGCAACTTAAAGAAGTCCAGATGCTTTTCTTTCCAAGCTCCTTAGACAACTAACTCTGATCAGAGCTGCATAGAGTTAGAGCACCTGTTCTGTGGGAAATGTGAAAGATGCCACACAACAGAGACATTTAAAGAGAAGTAGTTTAAGTAGTTAAGATCTGAGCAAAGATCAAGTCTTAACATGATATCAAATATACATTCGTTTAAATAAGACCCCCTTTAAACAAGCACTTTGGCGACAGTGGGAAGGAAAAACTCCCTTTTAACAGGAAGAAATCTCCAGCAGAACCAGGCTCAGGGAGGGGCGGGGCCATCTCTTTCAAAAGGTTGGAGGTGATGAGAGGAACAGAGCCAGACATTAATATTAGCTGATGATTAAGAGAGTGGGGCAAAAATACATAGAGAGGTTGGTGAAGAAGAAATAGTCAGTGCATCACAGGAAGCCCCAGCAACCTAGGCCTACAGCAACATAAGGGAGGATTGAGAGTGACCTGATCCAGCCCTAAATATAGGTTTTATCAAAAACAAAGGTATTAAGCCTAATCTTAAAAATTGAGAGGGCATCTTTCTGTTGAATCCAAACTGGGAGTTGGTTTCACAGAAGAGGGGCCTGAAAGCTGAAGGCTCTGCCTCCCATTCTACTTTAGGAACAACAAGTAAGCCTGCAGTCTAAAGTGCTCCACTGGGTGACACAGTACTATGACATATTTAAGATAAGATGGGGCCTGATTATTCAAGACCTTGTATGTGATGAGAAGGACTCAAAATTAGAATCTAAATTGTACAGGGAGCTGATGAAAAGAAGTTAGTGTGGGAGAAATCTGCTCTCTCTTTCTAGTCCCTGTCAGTACTCTCGCTGCAGCGTTTTGGATCAACTGAAGGCTTTTCCAGGGAGTTTTTAGAACATCCTAATAATAATTCATTACAATAGTCCAGCCTACAAGTAATAAATGCATAAACCAGTTTTTCTGTATCACTCTAAAACAGAATATTTCTAATTTTAGAGACATTGCAACAAAACAACCCTGCATATTTGATTAATATGCACATTGAAGGACAGGATGGTCAAAAAATACCAAGATTCCTCACTGTGTTACTGAAGGCCAGGGTAATGCCATCAATGATGTAAACAGAATTGGTCCTAGCATGGAACCCTGTGGAACGCATAATAAACTGTAGTGTGAAGAGGGCTCTTTATTCACATAAACAAATTGGATATTAGATACATATCATTGCAGTGCAGTGTCTTTAATTCCTTTAATAAAATATTATGTGGTCGTCTGCTGCTTTACATGCTGTGCATTCAGAGATGCTCTCCTGCACAACTTGGTTTAATTGAATGAAATCTAAGTTACTGCATTTTTCCTATTAGCTCAAAGCAGACCATACTCTGGAAACCCTACAGATGGCTGTGTGAGAAAATCCCAGATCAACAGTTTCTGAAATAGTTGGACCAGCCCATCTGGCAACAACGTCTCAGAAGTCACTTTTCTTCCTCATTCTGATGCTCAGTTTGAACTTCAGAGATCGCCATGACCATGTCTCCATGCGTGAATTAGATTAAAACAAACTTTATTAACCCCTCGGGTGGGTTTCTCCGCATGTTGCAGAGGTAGAATACCAAATAAAGGGGAACGAGAGAGACTGAATATAAGCATAAATATAGCATATATACACTTTTATATAAATACAGAATATATAATAGGGATAAATATGAATACCAGTGAAATATAGTCTATGATGAAATGTAGATTGCACAGGTCTATTGCACATTTCAACTATTGTGAGTCTGTTGCACAGTGATTATTGCACAGTCGACTATAAAAAATATTGCACAATAAAAAGCACTACAGCTTAGTTGTTCCCGCCCTCCTTTGTCCTCCTGTTTCCCCTCCCCCTGCCCTCCAGCGAGGAGTTAAATAGTTGGATGGCATGTGGGACAAAGGAGTTTTTAAGTCTGTTGGTCTTAGACTTTGGGAGAAGCAACCTGTCGCTGAACAGACTCTTCTGGTTCCTTATGGCCGTATGCAGAGGATGCCCACCATTGTCCATAAGATATTTGTGCTAAGTAGCAGCTGATCAGTTGTGACAGAAAGCAGCTCACTTTGCTTTAAAGACAGAGAGTGTGAATGAATTGCACACACATATCCGACTAAGAAACTGTTACTGGTAAAGATTACTCCTGCTTAAAATGTCTAGTAATTTATGTTTAGGCCACATCCGAACTGAAACTCTCCCAAATGCAAACTTAATTAAATAAAAATTTGCATATGAGCAGAGTTTCCAGCATGCACTGTGCAGCAGTTAAACTCTTCGATGCGTCTTACACAGCACTCTTTGTTCTTCTTTCAGTTTTATGATTCTGTATGACAAAATTCACTAATACTATCAAAAGTATTTCCACATCTCTGTAGCTAATCATACATTTATGATACACGTTTACATGCTTCCTGTTTGTAAAGAGAAGTGATTCCCAACCACTGGTCTGTGAAAACCCGTTTTCATTTTTAACATTGTTACCCTAAACCCTTTGAAGATGAATGTGGCCATTCTTGTGAAAAAGTAGAGTGCAAAGTTACCAGCTAAAGACAGGAAGTCAGCAAAGTGCACCCATACACTTACACAGACACCAGCTGATCAAGTCTAATTAACACACAAATAAAACACTTGAATTTCCTTCCTCAAAGCTCAAACATCACGGAAAGATTAGTTAGTAGAGTTAGCTGCTTACAAAGTCCCACAATATATTAAAAATATCATATTCTACTAAAAAATGCACCAACACCACACGCTGTATCACAACGAGTACGCCAAGCCGAAGAGCATTAAAGACAATCAGTTCCAATTTACTGGGAATAACCAAAGTAAAGCACCCAACTAACCAAGCCATGCTGACTATGACTCTGCTTTAGGAAGAAGAACAATATAATGTGCACTGGTTTAAAAGAAAGAACCAACGGACATTAAAAAGCCAAGCAAGACTTTTTTTGATCCCACAGCAGGAAAATTTGTGCGTTACCACAGCTCAGGTACAGATAGCAGGATGAGCACTTCAGTACTCATCTACAAGTACTTTATAGGAAGTGACAGCAAACAGTGATAACAGCAACCACTGTGTGCAGCATGCTTGCCTTGTTGGACTAATAAAGGTAAATCAATTCAGTTCAATTCAATGCTGTTGCAACATTTGAGTCATATAAAATGCTTCCAAGCTTTGAGACTTTTATGGACTAAATAGGGGTTAATGTTCACACATTCAGTTCAAGCTCAAGTTACCTCTCCCTCCCTCTCTCTCATGTATACGGTAGGTCTTTGCTTCACCCTCCCAGCAGCTGAACGAAGGAAACACAATGAAAGTTTTATTGGTGCAGAGCCAGAACTTCCTTGAGCGTATTAGCTCTCTACCCGTCTCTATTTTTTCACTTTCTCTCTCTCTTTCTTTGCCACTCACTCTTTACCTCTCTTTTACTGTGGTAGTGAGAATATTTACGTGAAATGAAAACTGAAATTCCTGTTATAGCATGAGGGGTGGAGACAGAGAGAGAGGAGAGGCACAAATAGAGCAGACAGAGGAAATCTCTCCAGTCTGGATCACAGCAGGCACATCAAGGTGAGTCCCTTCATCTGCATCTTTGTCTCTGTTGTAGTTTTATAACATACTAACAGACAAACTGCACTCTGTTACTTACCACAGCTGTCTTCAGTGTTCACACTGCAATGAAACGTGATTACAGACACGTGTAACGTTAAAGTAAAAGGCTGCAGCTTCTGTTTAGAGGGACTACATCAAATCAGCCAGCTAGCGGGCATATTAAGTGTACCTCATTGTGCTTTAACACTCTTCAGTAACACCTGTAACACTGAAGTGTTTTGGTGAGAATCTATATTGTCACACGGCATCATTTTTGCCCTTTGGCACTTCCCTTCTGCCTTTTATGATTGGTGCAGTGCTGTGATGGCTGTCAGGATACCAGTTTTGCCTTAACAGGAGAAGAAATTGCAAAACAAACCTGCGCATAACCAGTTTTTCAATAAGCAGGTTTCAGCTGCAGAGGGTTCCTGTGGAAAAATGAACCCCACCCCACCCTGTTGGTCTGATTTGTTTATGCTGAATGACTACAGTCCACCTGTTCACTTCTTCTGTAGGTAGATTCAAGCTTTTGTGTAACAGCTGATGGTGCTCACGTCTTTTAAAGTTATAGAAGTTAAACAAATTTGTGTTAAAAGGGTTCAAACCTCCAAACATCCACAACCATGCAATTTGTTACTCCTGATGATAAACTTTAATATTCCAGACCAGAAGTTAGACTTCAATAAAAGCTTGGGTGAACTGGCTCTACAGTATCTACTTTTCTGTAAGCTCTATCCTTTCCTTCCTGACAGATGCAGTGTCCTCGAGAACAGGATGCTCTAATCCCTCGGCCCCGTGGGGATTTACCTAAACTCTGTGCTGCGGTTACAGCTGCCGTAACTATAGGAGGCATGCTTTTATTCTCTCCTGAGAAGTTGCTTGGCTGGATTGCCATGGCAGTACTCATGCTGACTGGTGGCCCTTTGCTACATGGGCTCTGTCTGCTGGCAGAGGAGCTGATATATCATTCAAACACAAGGTGAGAGGAAAGGTGTTGTAATACATTAACTGTATATGAAAGATGGCAGTAGCTCCATAACATTACTGTTAGCCTCAAGTGGCCACTGAAGGAACTGCAGTTTTTGACTTTGCTTCATTTTCAGCGTCAGAAGTTACAACTGATTAAAGCAGTTTAAAACCATTCAGTATGCTTACTATCACTATATATAAAACAAGAGGCTTGGATCACAGTAACAACTTAGTATCTCCGAGTTCATTGATTTATTTCCACAAGCTGAGACTTTACTGTTCGTGAGTACTGTGTCACTTCTTAGGATGATTTTTAGTAAAGATATTTCTTTCCACAACTGGTGGAGCTTAAAACTGACAAAAAACATGTTTGCTGCCAAATTATTGTTAGAGATACCGAGACAGCTTTTTTAAAGTAATAATTACTCTGTATAGCAGCAACACGTGTTAACGGGGCCAAATTTGCCCTTCTTCCTTCCATGTTCTGACCAGATATCGAGGACAAGGGATGCTAAGCCACATGCTCCCTGCCTGTGGTTTGGGGGGCAAGACCCTGCTCGCTGCTGGTGTGGCAAGCCTAATGCTGTACCTGGCTGGACATCATCTACCACACAAATGCAACATCTGGGAACTCCTTGTCCTTGTGTTTGTCCTTTACCCACTGTTGAAAGTCTCTGGAGTCCTGGTGAGGTTACAGACACGTCTTCATTGCACATCACTGTCTTTCTCTTACAGGGCTTTCAGCCTTTACTAATTATTAAGTATATTATGACAAATATAAAACTGTCACCAAAATGTGAAGAAGAACCACCATGAATTCATGTCTAAAACAAGTATTTTGTTGAAGCAATATCAATTAAAGCAATGTGTTTGTGTAATACCGAAATTTACCACAAGATGGTGCAGTTTTTGAACAAACAAGGGTGAGGTGCAGAGCTGTAATTACACAGGGATAGAATTGATGAGGCGATGGGAAAGCTAGGTTAAGAAGAGAGGTGACAATCAGCGAGCAGCAGTACAGCTTATACAGACTGAAAGTGTGGAGGACGTCAGGAGTGGGTGGTGACGTGTGGTGAGGTGTGGGGCAGGAATGGTAGATGGGTTCTAGGTTGGGAGCTGGGATTTTATTAGTTATTGGCTCTGAGCCCCTTCTTGTTTGCAGTGGTGATGGACAGGTTGAGAGACGAGGTTAGGCAGGAGTTTCTGTGGACTGTGAGGTTTAAACATATTACTGGTCTAGAGTGGGAGGCAGGTGGAAGAGAACCTACTGAGGTGGAGGTGTGCACTGGAGAGAAGATGACTGAAAAGAAAAAACAGAGTAAAGGAGTTTAAATACTTGAGGTTAGAAAGAAAACCGTCTGGACTTCTTTAAGTTGCTTGAAGATGTTTATCCTCTCATCCAAGAAGCTTCCTCAGTTCTAAGGTCAAATGTTGGGGAGTCCCAGATTTAGCCTATGTCCACACTAATACGTTTTCATTTGAAAATGCATCGTCTTCTTCCGTTTTGGCCTCCCATCCACACTGAGACGCCATTGTCATTCAAGGAAACTCTCCTAAGCAGATACATTTGAAAACGCCATTTTCGCGTTGCAGTGTAGACAGTGATGAAAACGATGACACATTTTAGTCATGTGATGCAGTCATGTGACCAATTAAACAAAGATAGCGGAGGGCATTATACAGCGTTTGTTTTGTTTGCTCTGGATTTTGACAGCCCTATTAAAGATTAATATCAGTCTGTACATGCTCCGGATAGCTTTTCTTCAAATTCTTTAATTCTCACTCGCTTTTGCAACTTTGTAGTTTTGTGTTACTCGCAGCAACAACTCCACCTCATTGTTATTCCATTTAAAAAACTCGGTGCTTTTCCTCGACATTTTGCCGCGACGTTTCAGAGAGCCGGAAAGTAAATAAGCAGCACACAGAAATGAGGCAGGTTTCTCTTCTTGCGCTTCACACATGCGCAGTACTGAAACGTAAGCGATTTCGTCCGTTTCAATGTGGACGCACAACTCTGTGAAAATGACTGAAAACGATAGTGTGGACGCGGAGCATTTTCATTCGATAATGCCGTTTTCAAATTTATCCGGGCTAGTGTGGACGTAGCCTTAAGCCCTGTGGGAGTGTCCCCCCCCCAAGAGGGACAAAGGACCCCCTAATGATCCTCTACTAAAATCACACGAGCCAAGGTGTGAAAACGGTTGTAGATCACAATCAGCCAAGGTTTCAGGTGAACTCATTGTGAAACCTGGCCCAGGATGTGAGTGGGCATTAAGGCGTCTGGGAAGGGATCTCAAAGCTGGATTATAGATGGCAGACATTTGGTGTCGTAAACCACGCCTCTGTTCAAAGAGGGTCGTTCATAGGACATAGTCATAGAAATCATAGTGGACACAGATGTTGCTGCTGTTCACATCATGTAGAAATAAAGCAACACTTGGGACATCCCAAAAAGACGCTGAACAAGTGGAACATCTGGGAATGGAAAATCAAGAAAAAGTCGTAAACAGGCTGCAACACAAATACAGCAGCACAACTCTTTACCACATTAACATGTCGAGGAAGTTGAGGATGCACTACACAAGTGCTGCTACCTCATTTCAAATGTTGTTCACACAGCACTCCTCAGTAAAGTAATTCATCCTTCCAAAGAAATCGAGTTCTCATGATGATGAATGTTCTCTCCTCTTGATCCAGCTGCCACTGTTGCACCCAGAGCTAAACTTACATTGCACACAGTCATTAATTAGCAGCACTTCTGGAATGTCCACCAGCCTGTCTATACTAGAAGACTTTCACTATGAACATAAACACGGAGCTACAGGCAGGTCTGCACTCGCCATGCTCAACAGTGCATGCAATCGTCCCAGCAGCAGTCTGTCTTTACATGCACTCAGACAGTGTGGGATCTCAAACATAAACTACCAGTCCCAAGTTTCGACACACCTTCTCATTTGATGCTTTTTCTTTATTTTCGTGACTCTTTACGTTGTACATTCTCACTGAAGGCATCAAAACTATGAATGAGCACATAAGGAATTATGTAGTAAACAAAAAAGTCTGAAATAACTCCAAACATGTTTTAAATGTTAGATTCTTAAAAATATCTGCCCTTTGCTTTGATTTTGCACATTCTTGGCATTCTCTCGATGAGCTCCATGAGGTCGTCAACTGA
This sequence comes from Maylandia zebra, assembly GCF_041146795.1. Taxonomy (NCBI): domain Eukaryota; kingdom Metazoa; phylum Chordata; class Actinopteri; order Cichliformes; family Cichlidae; genus Maylandia; species Maylandia zebra. The sequence continues at coordinate 31,946,992 of NC_135168.1, forward strand.
AAATTTTTCCAACAATCATGAAGGAGTTCAAAGGCATGCTGAGCACTTGTTGGCCTTTTTGCCTTCGCTCTGTGGTCCATTTAAATCATCAACGGTGTCACCAGTAGTTCACGGTAGGAACCGTGTATGTAGAGACCATCCGTTCACCTTTTCTGCATCTCACGGCGGCTGGAACCAAAGATTTGAATTTTGGACTCATCAGACCAAAGCACAAATGTCCACTGGTCTAATGTCCATTCCTTGTGTTTCTTGGTCCAAACACATCTCTTCTGCTTGTTGCTTTTCCTTAGTCATGGTTTCTTAGCAGCTATTTGACCATAAAGTCTCCTCTGAACAGTTGATGTAGAGATGTGTCTCCTACTGGAGCTCTGTGCGGCATTTATCTGGGCTTTAATCTGAGGCGGTGTTAACTTGAGATTTCTGAGGCTGGTGACTCGGATGAATTTATCCTCTTGGTCACTTGGTCTTCCTTTCCTGGGGTGGTCCAGTTTCATCATAGTGCTTGATGGTTTTTGCGACTGCACTTGGGGACACATTCAAAGTTTTAGCAATTTTCCGGACTGACTGACCTCCAGTCCTTAAAGTAATGATGGACTGTTGTTTCTCTTTACTTAGCTGGTTGGTTCTTAGTTCTAACTACTGTTAGAACTCATAATATGAACTCTAACAGTTGTCAAATAGGGCTGTCAGATGTGTACCAGCCTGACTTCTGCAGAACACACCTGATGGTCCCAACCCCATCAAGAAGGCAAGAAATTCCACAAATGGACCCTCACAAGGTGCACATGTGAAGTGAAAACCATTTTAGGTGAATACATCATGAAGCTCATTGAGAGAAGGCCAAACGTTTGCAGCGCTGTCAACAAAGCAAAGGCTGGCTACTTTCCAATTTTGTTGTAGTATTGTACTAAGTATGAATGAGCAATGATAATAAAGAGTTATCTTAACTTAAATACTTTCAGGAGAATTATCAATAATTCTTCTCTTTGCTACATATATCAATATATCTTGTTTCATATATTTGATGTCTTCAGTTTGTATCTACAATGTAGAAAGTAGTAAAGACAAAGAAAAACCATTAAATGAGAAAGTGTGTCCAAACGTTTGACTGGCAGGGTATTTGATTACATTTTAGTAGTTAAAGCCTTTACTGAGGAGAATTCACCAACCTGACAATTTGATCTCAGTCAGAGCTCGGTGTGTGTTTGTGGCTCACAAAAAAAAACAGCTTTAAAGGACTACACTACAGAAAGACCAGTCCCTCCCCGGGGCTTTACCTGATTAAAACTGAAATGGCATTTCTTGAGTAAAAATAGACTCTAAACATGTCTTCATTAGCAACAATGACCACTGCGTTTTGCACAGATCTCTTTTGGTCCAGCTGACTGTGTCCCTCATGCTGAATTCAACCTAAAAATATATTTGTTCCACATGGAAAAGGGCAGCTTGGGTGAGAGGATGCCCTTTTCTTTCGCCTGGCACCTTCAGCAGGGTGTCAGGTGGCTCCTGAGCATAGGTGAAGTGTTGTGACATTGTTGCGGCTGTTTCTGTGGTTGGCATGCAGGGTCCGTCGGCGGTGGAGGTGTCAGACATCTGCGAGGGGAGGAAGAAGAACGTAGCCCACGGCCTTGCCTGGTCCTTCTACCTGGGATACCTGCGACTGGTGCTGCCACGTCAGTAACATGACAACATCTACAAACAAATCATGTTTTGCCCTCATGTGCTGTTAAATTCAGTGTGTGTCCATGTGTGCAGAGGTTTCTCCCTGTTAAAAGGGAGTTTTTCCTTCCCACTGTTGCCACAGACCTTGCTCTAAAGGGGTCACGTGAATGTTGGGGATTTCTCCGTTTTCTCTGTCTTCAGCTTACAATATAAAGAGCCTTGAGGCAACTGTTGTTGTGATTTATATAAATACAAGTGAATTGATTTAAATAAATTTATTAACCAGTTCAAGTTGAATCTATTAAGCTGCTAGACTCTGCCGTCTGTTCTTTTTGGCTCACAGGGTCACATTGCTACACTTTCTGCTCTATTCTAGAGATGGAGGATGAATGTGAATGAAGAGATCTGTTTCTGTGTTTGCGTGTCTATTCAGATTTGGAGCAGTCCATCGCAGGGTTTTGTGCCACACACCAGTTAAACAACACCAGTTGGGGTCGTGGCTCCAGGAAGCTCCTCATCCTCATCCCTCTCAATGCCAACATTTCCCATAAGCTGGAGGATGAGGATGAAAACATCCAATTCTATGACAACCTACCAAACAACGAGATTGACAGGGCAGGAGTCCGGGGGCGGGTCTACAAGCACAGTGTGTACCGCATAATGGATGAGAATAGGAAGGTATGCAAGCATAAAGTAACCCAGGCATAGTTTTGTTTGTTTTTTTACTTGATTAATGTGCGTCCGACTGGACTGAAGTCCATATTAAGAATGTTTGGTCAGTATTAAACAGCTGTAAACATCTCGTGCAGGAAATGAACTCAGCATCGGGGTTTTTTGCTGCAAGTGTGGGTTGAAAGACTCATGCTCATATTTTTCTCCTTTGATCAGATTTGCAAAGATTGCACAGTTTAAATACGACAGACAATGAGAGTCACAGCAAAGTGACAGACTCAAGGGCCTTTATCTCATAATTTGCTTCAGTATCTTAGAGAACATCAGCGTGCTGTGTATCCAACGTGTTTGATGCAAATCTAACACTGACTGTACTCACAAGCAATAGTTCAGTCAAAAGAAAGGAAGTTTGGGGCGACATGAAAGCATTTGGGGTTTCATTTAGGACTAAAAATAGCCACAGATAGCTCAAAGTGAATGGCTTTAATTTACTGCTGCAGACATTACATGGAATCATGTTATTTTTACATATATATGCATATATATTCAGTTTAGTGCATATTTAATATTCAAATAAACGTAAACTTGCAGGACGTGTTTGGTGTATGCTTTTATGAGTGTGAAGGGATCCGTGCTGCGAACCGTCCATGCTGAGTGGCCAAGCGCTAAAGTTGCTCTTTATGTTACTTTTGCTGTAGCTTTAACATCATGATCTTCCTCAGTGAAGCCAGGAAATCCTAACACCTTTACACTGTCTGCTGAGCTGATCTGATCATTGTGACATTATTTCACTGAATATTTATTTCTGGATTACGACATACTATAAAACAGACTCCTTATCATCTGATATTTCTTATACTTTGAAATAAAGAAGTAAAATAATCTACCTCACCTTTGACTATTTCCCTTCAATAGCACAGCATTGATACGACCTCCTGGTTAAACCAAAGAATCCACCGGTGGAGAGCTAGTTTGTGAAAGCGTAGTAACAGCACCATCTAGCTGTAAAACACGAGAATCAAACATATCTGAGAGGAGAGTGCTGCAAGCTTTTAAAGGATTATCTGTCCGGGAAATATATCTTTCCCTGAGTGTCTGTTTTTTGTTCATGTCTATGTGTGTTTGTGTGTCAACAGGTCCATGAGTGTGTGGTGGAGTATGCGACGCCTCTGCTGACGCTGTACAACATGTCCCAGGAGAGCAGCGCTGGTTTTGGGGAGCCTGAGCGCAGACAGCAGGTTCTGCTCTTCTTCAGGACCCTGCAGGACATCCTGGAGCATTCGCTGGAGTGTCGCAACCGCTACAAGCTCATCCTGCTCAATGGTAGTGTGTGTGTGTGTGTGTGTGTGAGAGAGAGAGAGAGAGAGAGAGAGAGAGAGAGAGGGGGGGACTTTGTACTCCCAGCATGACACAGGCTGCTTTTAGGAGGATTTTAGCTTTCAGCTTATCCACTTTCCCACAAAGATGTTGTGGCTGTTTTTAAAGGGGTTTTGTTGCTACACTGGAGTCTAAATGTGACACAGTATGAAGCTGAAATGAAATATGTAGGTCAGAGGATCAGTTTCAACTCTGGCCTCATGTGAACTCATATTTATCTTTCACTGTGTAGTTCTTCGATTGTTATAAAGCTGAAAACATGGAATTAACAACCAGATAATCTTCTTCTTCGTCTTCATCATTTTCTAGATGAGCAGGAGGATGATCCTCACTTCCTGTCCAAGGCCATCCTCAGACACTTGGAGCAGCAGGAGAGAGAGGAGTTCTGTCTTACACCAAATCCTCAGCAAGAGAGGGCACACCCATTTGTGGGCAATGCACATTCTAATAACGGTGATGTGATGAGCAGAGACCCCACGCTCATGATCAGCCTGGAGCAACCTCAGCCTCTGAGGGTACCCACGGAGGACACTTACTAAGTCAGCAGACAAAGATGAAGACCAGCGCTAAGGAGGACCAGAAGGGCCACGTGCATCAAAATAAAGAATTTTGTGCTTCAATAATAAATTTGTCCAAATAATATGCATTTTATATTTAATTTTTTAATTATTTTAGTAATTTTAAAATTACTAAAATAATTTATTATTCAATCATTTCATTTAAAATAAAAACACTATTTATAAATCATTATTTCAAAATCCCAAATCTAATCTATTTGCTACGGTGGCTGGGAAGTGCAAAGCGCAACAAATTAAAAAACGGCAACAAATTAAAAATCCACAACAAATTAAAAAACCGCAACAAATTAAAAAACGGCAACAAATAAAAAATTCACAACAAATTAAAAAACCGCAACAAATTAAAAATCCACAACAAATTAAAAATCCACAACAAATTAAAAATCCACAACAAATTAAAAAACCGCAACAAATTAAAAATCCTTGACGGAAAGGGATTGTCTGAAATACCGGAAGTGGAGAGTGATGTCACGAGAGGGGGCGTGGCCAGAATTTTTGGTTGAGGCGCCATGTTTCTGGGCCGAACAAAGCGCTAGCGAAAGAGGAGCGAACGTACACGGATAACACCAGTTATGGTTCGTACTTGCTGTGCGGTCGGTTGTAAAGTTAGATCGCACGACCGGCAAGGGAATAAGGTTGAAAATGGTTTATCTTTTCATTCTTTCCCCACCTGGAAGCAACATGAGGCAGCTCATGTATCGGATGTTACCAAAAGAAGGCGTCTAGTCTGGATAGCAGCTGTGAGACCAGCTGATATCCAGTTCGATTCCATCTCCAAATATCTGTTGGTGTGCTCCAGACATTTTCATTCCGGTAAGTTATAGATATGTTCATATCACTCTTTATCGGTCTTTTAAGTCTGACATCACTAGCCGTGTCTTGGCTCAAACTCCCAAGAGCACCTGCAGGTCCATAAATCACACGATCACTGTGGCATCACTGAGTGTTGAAAAACTATCTAAAGTCTTTCATCTGTAATAAAATGATCAGCGTTCTGCTCTACCATGTGTAACAATTGAGTTTATCATCCAGGCATCCATGAAGACGAAATTAGCAGGAAGTTAGCTCGCTAGATTCCATCTAAATACAATATAGCATGTCCTAACTGAGGGATTTTGGAAACAAAGTCAAACGTACAGCTCTGCTATCACTTCCAACATAAATGAAGACAGAAAACTAAACAGCAGTGACGTTTGTAGGGTACTGAAGTTTGGCTAGCTGGTGTAAAACGATGTGCTACGTGACCGTTAGCGGCACAGCTATGTTAGCATAATATAAACACTAACTTTTTCCACTTAATAAAAGTTATCGTGAGGATTCTCGGTGGTCAGAAACAAATGTAATCGCATCGCAGGAAGCTGTAAACGGACCAAACTCCAGCCAGGAGAACAACTGAGATAATCCATCCACAAGGATGAATAGGATTAGTCATTCATATACTGCTGCATGGGCTGGGCTGTAGCTACATCGTAAGGTTTTAAAAACTGAGCTTTCAAATGATTAGTGGTGATAGAAGCAGTGGGAAGCCAACAGTGATCACTGACTGTTTTTAGGAGTTTTTTGAGATTAAATAGAAGACAATACAAAACATTAAACATGTTAACAACACAAAATCCATATTAAACGCAGACTACTTTAGGCCTGGAAGCAGGATTTGTCACGCCACCACTTAAAGACCAGATAGCCTATTAGTTTTCTTTTCGATGCACTCTGAGGTCATAGCAAATTAGAAAAAAAAAACATCCTAATGAGTGATTTTGCAGAACTACGTGCTATTTATAGACTTGCTAATTATTTGGCATTATTGCAGCAGACCAGCCAATGAAATGGATGAAACATCGTGACTGGGTTCCAGCGCTACACAAGGGACCTGCTTCAAACATACCACCATGCCAATACTTCTTCCATGTGAGGGTGAAGAGGTGACCCTTCTGGATAAGATGGTGAAGGTTTGCTGCCGTTTTGATGAACAGTGTGGTAGTAAAACCAGGGGAAAATGAAACTTGCTCCTGTTAAATATTCTTAAGTCTTGTGCTGTATAAATAGCGGTAATTTTTCAGAAGATAAATTGAAGTAATTGATAGTAAATTAAGTAGTGTTAGTAGTGGGTGATATCGTGTAAATGCTGTCATGATTTTGTGTAAACATTTTGTCTTTTATAAACTATAAATGACATGGATTCTACATTGTAACTGATGTGATATTCTATAATAAAAAAGAGGCAAAAATTAGTTTGTTTCTTTATTGAACTTTTGAACAGTGGTACTCAGTCAGTACATATTCAGTAAATGCAAATTATTTACATGGCAGTGCACTTCAGGCATAAATCTAGACCCTTATATAAAACATTATGGGTCATTCCCACAACCCACAGCTTTACTGTGCTCCAGCAAAGTATCCAATAGCAGTGACAACTCCTCCACAGTAGCAGGTGGGATTTTTCTGTTTTGAGGACGGCTCCTTTTACCTTTCAATACGGATGGTCTGTTTATGTTTTGATCCAGAGCAGTTTTTGGGCAGCTGAAGAGGAGAAGTCTATCTTATGGCCAACCTCTGGCTGTATCTTGGTCATATTACCCAGCAAAACCCAGTATGCAGGTTCATCTGTAACAGCCCTTGTGCCACAGATCCGCATTGTTGCTTCTACTTTAAAAAGAAGAACAGCGACATGGCTGCAGGTCTCCACGACTCCAGCCATACAGGTGCAGTGGGCGGCTTCAACCTTCCCTGTGATGCTCACAATGACCCATGGCTGCAATGCTGGTTCATTCAGTCTTTGAGAGTGCAGTACCTGAAACATACAAGTTAATTTAAAGACAAAGACTAATGAGCCAAGGCCAACATAAATGTGTTTTATCTACTTTCAAATCCATTTATCATAAATGTAACAAAGTGTTTAGAAAGTTAGCACATACATGTAATTTTCCATTTTTTTATGTATCCATCTATAGAACGCTGCATGTTATATTCCAAATCTGCCTGTTCTCTTTCAGAAACCTGACTTCAGAAAATGAAACTAAAGTATGTAATCACTTTATGGAGAAAGCATAAAGTTTGACTTTAGGTGACAATTATGGACACGTAATATGATAAGGAGATTCTGCAGGTCATTAATCAATGTATTATAGTAAAAAATGTATTTTTGTGACACAGGACACAAACACGGAAGCAAGATATGTAATTAGGATTATTTCTAATAAATATGAATAAATAATTGCAATTTCTTTAACCACTGAGAATAACTAAATCCTTCAGAACAATGTCACATCAATGCACTCTACTCACTATGGCTACATTCACACTACAGGTCTTAATGCTCAATTCCGATTTTTTTGTCTGCTTGTTCACACTACAAATAAAATGTGACAGCAAACACGCTCCTTTGTGAACCCTCAAAGTGGCCCACATATGCAAAAGCAGATGTCACACACAACACGCTCTGTTTAGACCCAGACCAAACAGTATTGTTTGACTGATGCCCCTTAAGTATAAAGATTTGTTTCAGACTTTGCTTTAAATTATTTTGTTATTTACATATGGCCTAATAATTATCCTTATTGCCATTTTAGAGAGGAGCGGTGCTTCAAAGGATATGCAGATTTCTGTCAGAATCTGCAGATTATACAGTATAAGTAAAATGTTCATGTTGTCTTCCCAACAGTTTCACTAACATCTACACGGGATGGACACGAAGCGCCGTTGTTCCTGACCACCGAGAATCCTCACGATAACTTTTATTAAGTGGAAAAAGTTAGTGTTTATATTATGCTAACATAGCTGTGCCGCTAACGGTCACGTAGCACATCGTTTTACACCAGCTAGCCAAACTTCAGTACCCTACAAACGTCACTGCTGTTTAGTTTTCTGTCTTCATTTATGTTGGAAGTGATAGCAGAGCTGTACGTTTGACTTTGTTTCCAAAATCCCTCAGTTAGGACATGCTATATTGTATTTAGATGGAATCTAGCGAGCTAACTTCCTGCTAATTTCGTCTTCATGGATGCCTGGATGATAAACTCAATTGTTACACATGGTAGAGCAGAACGCTGATCATTTTATTACAGATGAAAGACTTTAGATAGTTTTTCAACACTCAGTGATGCCACAGTGATCGTGTGATTTATGGACCTGCAGGTGCTCTTGGGAGTTTGAGCCAAGACACGGCTAGTGATGTCAGACTTAAAAGACCGATAAAGAGTGATATGAACATATCTATAACTTACCGGAATGAAAATGTCTGGAGCACACCAACAGATATTTGGAGATGGAATCGAACTGGATATCAGCTGGTCTCACAGCTGCTATCCAGACTAGACGCCTTCTTTTGGTAACATCCGATACATGAGCTGCCTCATGTTGCTTCCAGGTGGGGAAAGAATGAAAAGATAAACCATTTTCAACCTTATTCCCTTGCCGGTCGTGCGATCTAACTTTACAACCGACCGCACAGCAAGTACGAACCATAACTGGTGTTATCCGTGTACTTTCGCTCCTCTTTCGCTAGCGCTTTGTTCGGCCCAGAAACATGGCGCCTCAACCAAAAATTCTGGCCACGCCCCCTCTCGTGACATCACTCTCCACTTCCGGTATTTCAGACAATCCCTTTCCGTCAAGGATTTTTAATTTGTTGCGGTTTTTTAATTTGTTGTGGTTTTTTAATTTGTTGTGGATTTTTAATTTGTGGATTTTTAATTTGTTGCGGTTTTTTAATTTGTTGTGGATTTTTAATTTGTTGTGGTTTTTTAATTTGTTGTGAATTTTTAATTTGTTGCGGTTTTTTAATTTGTTGTGGATTTTTAATTTGTTGTGGTTTTTTAATTTGTTGCGAATTTTTAATTTGTTGCGAATTTTTAATTTGTTGCGGTTTTTTAATTTGTTGTGGATTTTTAATTTGTTGCCGTTTTTTAATTTGTTGCACTTTGCACTTCCCAGCCACCGTAATTTGCTAATAAAATAGCGAATTCACGAGCTAACAGGAACGGGAAAAATGCAGGAAATGGAAAATGTCAGAAATAAATCTGTCTTATTTAAATTGCATTTTAAAATTCTCTTTTTTAATGTGGAAATTGAAAATGGTTTTTGAAATGAGTTTTTTATTGGGAGTTTTTATTAAGTATTTATTAAAGGATTCATTTTGAAATATTGATTTTTATTTTAAATCTCCAAAAGTTGATTCTGTTCATCTGGACGTAGCGTTTTGTGGGAGAAACATTTCGTCACTCATCCAAGTGACTTCTTCAGTCTCAGCTGACTGCAAGTTTCCACAATCTTATAAACAGTACATTTGCATAATGACTGAAACCAGCCCACTGAGGGAACTTTGGAGGCTTTGGAGTTGACGTCACGCCGCAATGCATTGTGGGAGCGCGGCACCATTTTCGGGGTCTACGAATCAAAACAAACACAGTGTGTTGGAACGACGATTACAAGACGCTTAAAAGCAGCTCAAAAGAGAATGGACTGTATAGAGACCGATTGCGTCCAGAGGCAAAGCAGCTGTACTTGCAGAAAATAGCGTGCATTGGAAATGTGGACCCGTATGAAATACAGCCGTGGAGTAGAAACCCTGAAGACCAACCGCTATTGACGTAGCCTGATATATTTCATACTAGGGCTGGGCGATATATCGAGTTTTTTAAAAATATCGATATATTTTCATACGAGATATAAGATGTGACAATATCGTTTATATTGATATAGTCTATGTTACGTTGTGGAGCCGCAGGTTTGCCTCTCTTTCGTCCACTTTTGTCTCTACGAAACGTTACTCGGCCTCGCCTCTCCTTCACTGAACACAACTCCGCCTCCCCCATAGCTTCACCTGCAGGCAATGACAAGATGAAAGCGGAAAATCTCCGTTAGCGAGTTACCGCGGATCGCCCCGTGCGTGGGGCTGGACGGCGTCAACGTGTTAGCGAGCTAACCACGCTAACGACATGCAGCCCGAAGGGGCTGCACGGCCTAAAATCCTTTCATTTTCTCAAAACTCGACAGTGCGCCTTATGTATGAATTCTGGTTGTGCTTACTGACCGCGAACCGATTTTATGTGGTGCACAGCGCTCAGCAATCTGTCAAAAAATGTTTTAATATGACTTTGCTAAGCTAAGGAGCTGCACCGCTTGATGGAGCCGCCTCGCGGAGTGATACGTACTGTGCTTCAACGTAATATTACCGTACTGTGTGAGTATAAGGACCACAAATGGCACCTGTTCAGAGACGTGGTGCAGCTGTGAAATCTGTCTCTTTGTTATTATGCTCAGCTTCTATTAGTTTACATTTTGACTGCACAATTGTGAGCTTTTTGTTATGCACAAAAACAACATTGTTTTCTTTTATTTATGGACCATGATTATTTAATAAATGCTGATAATTTATTTATGAGTAATTTCTTCATGTACATCTACGCTGTATGTAAAGAAAATGCCCGTGTGACATCTGGGACACAGTGTGACTAAGAACTCTCTTTTTGTTCTTAACTTATGGCTTTTTAAAAAAAAATATTGAGATATATATCTTATATCGCCATGCAGCTAAAAAATATCGAGATATGAATTTTGGGTCATATCGCCCAGCCCTATTTCATACCTTATCTGTGGAGTCAGCGCGTACAAGTCTTCATTCAAACAAAGGTAAGTCAGCTCGAGTACTGCGTGTGAAATGCGTTTGATTTCCCTGCAAACATTCAGATTAGTGCAGCATAAATTCATTCATGAGGGGAAATTACAGTGAGAACATGTGGAGGCTGTTAGGTGGAGTGAGTTCAGTGCATTGATGTGACATTGTCCTGAAGGATTTAGTTATTCTCTATGGTTAAAGAAATTGCAATATTAATGTTTATTATAAATAATTCTAATTATACATCTTGCTTCCATATTTGTATCTTGTGTCACTAAAAATACAGTTTATTTTAATTTTATACTTTGATCAATGACCTGCAGAATCTCCTTATCATATTAAGTGATTCATAATTGTCACTTTATGCTTTCTCCATCTTGAAAGTGATGACATCCTTGCATTACATGCTTTAGGTTCATTTTCTGCAGGCAGGTTTCTGACAGATCAGGCAGATTTACACTATAACATGCAGCGTTCTATAGATGGACACATAAAGAAATGAAAAATTACATGTATGTGCTGACTTTCTAGACACTTTGTTACATTTATGATAAAGTAGATAAAACACATTTACGTCGGCCATGGCTCGTTAGTTCTTGTCTTTAAATGAAATTTGTCTGTGTGTGTTTCAGGTCCTGCACTCTCAAAGACTGAATGAACCAGCATTGCAGCAACAGGTCATTGTGAGCACCACAGGGAAGGTTGAAGCTGCCCACTGCACCTGTATGGCCGGAGTCGCAGAGACCTGCAGCGGATCTGTGGCACAAGGGCTGTTACAGATGAACCTGCATACTGGGTTTTGCCTGGTAATATGACCAAGATACAGCCAGAGGTTGGCCATAAGATAGACTTCTCCTCTTCAGCTGCCCAAAAAAAGGCTCTTGATCAAAACATAAACAGACCATCTGTAGTGACAGGTAAAAGGAGCCGTCCTCAAAACAGAAAAATCCCACCTGCTACTGTGGAGGAGTTGTCACTGCTATAATGCTTAATGTTTTATCTAGGGGTCTAGATTTATGCCTGTTGTGCACTGCCGTGTAAATAATTTGCATTTACTGAAGATGTACTGACTGAGTCCCACTGTTCAAAAGTTGAATAAAGAAAAACTAATTTTTGCCTCTTTTTTTATTAAAACCACCTTATAGAACATCACATCAGTTACAGTGTAGAATCCATGTCATTTATAGTTTACAAATGACAAAATGTTTACACAAAATCACGAGTGTTTACATGATATCACCCACTACTAACATTACTTTATTTACTGTATCTTTTGAAAAAATATACCACTATTTATACAGCAAAAGACTTAAGAATATTTAACAGGAGCAGGTTTCATTTTTCACTGGTTTTATTATCACACTGTTCACCAAACGCAGCAAACCTTCACCATCTTATCCAGGAGGGTCACCTCTTCACCCTCACATGGAAGAAGTAATCTGATTGGCATGGTGGTATGTTTGCAGCAGGTCCCTTGTGTAGCGCTGGAACCCAGTCACGATGTTTCATCCATTTCATTGGCTGGTTTGCTGCAATAATGCCAAATAATTAGCAACTCTATAAATAGAAGGTAGTTCTGCAAAATCACTCAGTAGGATGTTTGTTCTAATTTGCTATGAGCTCAGAGCGCATCGAAAATAAAACTAATAGGCTATAAAGAGTGATGTGAACATATTTAGAACTTACCGGAATGAAAATGTCTGGAGCACCAACAGATATTTGGAGATGGAAGAGAACTGATATCAGCTCGTCTCACAGCTGCTCTCCAGGCTAGACGCCTTCCTTTGCTAACATCGATACACGAGCTGCCTCATGTCGCTTCCAGGTTGGGAAAGAATGAAAAGACAAACCCTTTTCAAGCTTATTCTCTTGCCGGTCGTGCGATCGAACATTGCAGCCGACCATACAGCAAGAACGAACCATGGCTATGCTTTCGCTCCTTTTTCACTTAGACCCCCAAAATGGCGGTTCGGGCCAAAATCCTTTCCACGCCCACCCCCGTGACATCACGCTCCAAAGCCCTGGGCTGGGAGGTCAGTTCCTTAATCTTAATTATGCAATTTTATTCTTGTACCTTTATTTTAAATGAAATTATTAAATCACAAATTACTTTAGTAATGTTTAACGAAATAAAAAAAATATTAAATGGATTTCCTAATGCATATTTTATTGCACAATTCATTACTGAAGCACAAAATCCTTTATTTCGATGCTCGTGGCTCTTCGGGTCCTCCATGAGGCTCAACCTCCGTCACTGTGTGCTAACTCTGCAAAATGATCATTTCGTATATTCCCATACGAATATACGTATAGGATATTCATATATTATTTAAAATAACGGATTCAATTTATAGCTTGTTGGAGTTATATAGATTCTTTTTTCTTTTTTTTACATTTTATTTTGAAAGTACTTTTTGTGCATCCACATTATAGAATAATTCAAATTCTCCAAGAATCGGCAGCAGCCTGTTGCGGGGCTATCACACAGAGACAGATAACCAATCACACTCAGGGGCTAATTTGGACTCACCAGTCAAAGTGTCGTCTGTGGACTGTGGGAGGAGAGAGGGAGAACGTGCAAACTCGCACACAAGTCTGGCTGTGGAGCGACAGCGCTAACCTCCACCACCCAATGCAAAGACAAATGGTGATTAAATGATCATTCAAAATAAACCAGTCTGGCATGATTCATTTGTTCCAGCTGTTAAAACTGTTAATTAAAATGTATAATTAATAATAATTTGAAACATGTTGACATAATTAAAACAACTAGCGTGTTCTCAAATGTCAGGCTAGCACAGCCGTAAACATGAGACTTTTATTGTGAAGTTAAAAATTAACATTGTAAAAAGGATATTTCAGCATACAAAGGATCCAAAGGTGTTCTTTAAAGCAGTAGGAAAAGGTCAGCAGCTCTCCCTTAAATATGGCTAAAAACAGCCAAATTCAGCTCATCGGTGGGCTGCTACGCCTTCCATGAACGATCTGTAAAACTAGGAAAACGTTGATTTATCATCAAAATCTTTCTTTCATTTAGAAAATTATATCTGTGCTCTCACAACCAAACACAAAGGTTAATGTAGGTGTCCGAGTAAAAGTTCAAAGTGAATAGTAGTTGGAAAAGTCAGGTGGAGCATCAAAAAGAACTAGAATCATCTATCAGCCTTCTTAATTTATTTCAAAGATGCTAGTTTATGGAATAAATCCCTGCAGTTTTTTAAGCTGAAATTTTAATTACATTCACTCATTTACACTAAAACATGCTTGTGCAACCTGTTCATGTCTATGTACTAAACTCAATATTTAATCAATACAGCTTTAGAAGATTTTTGTTAGGTGATATTCTGGAATAACTATCATAAATGGACACTGATAGTTAATCAACTGTGAATCAACACAGTAAACAATGAATGTAACAATAATGAATGTACTATTTCATAAATGGTTTTTAATAAAGGTTTAAAAAGGTTTTTGTAAAGGTGCAAATGATGTCTGTAAAATGATAAATCTGTAAACTTTATTTGGATTGCTATTATAAAGTTATTACGGTTTAACCGATGTTTATAATTCCAGTTAACATGCGTGCAGTACGATTGTGGACAATGTTGCTGGAAGTCACAAGACTGAAACTGCAGCTTTTCTTCTTTTTTATTTTATTGTTTAGTTTAGTTTTCCCGTCAGCTTTCCTTCTGCCTTTGCTGTCGGTTTAGCTTTGTTAACGCAGGAAAGTTATTATTGTGAAGTAAAATTAGAGTTAAGTCAAATTTGGGATTGTGATGATCAAACCCATGGCCACACTCTAAAAGTCCGTAACCCCTATGTATTTTTTTTTTATCTGAACACAATAACACACTTTAGTTTCCAATAAGTTTATTGATTGGTTTGGATACATTTGTTCTATTTTTAAGCGCACACATTTACTTTACTTATGTATTCATACCAGTTCATTATTTTGTTTGATCTTTGACTAACCGTTGCTTCTTCTGACTAACCTGCCATGGTGCCTGGGAGTTGGTGTTTTTGTACTTTATGATTATGTTTTGTTTAGTTACCCCTCGTGTGTCATAGTGGTCTGATCAGCCATTATCTATACCCTTGTGAGGCATTTCCTGTTTAGGTCAGTTATGTTTGTCTGGGCATTCATTTGCTCAGTTCTTTGCCTGAGTTTAGTTTTGTTTCTTTGACCTCTTGAGCTCAACATTTATTACTTTTGTAAATGTAATTTTGGGGTTAAATAAATGGAAACCCTATTTTTCTAATAATTTCTGTGACTCCTGCTTTTTTCAACTCGCTCCATCACAGGGTTGCATTATACTTGTAATATGTGTATCACATGACCAAAAGGACTACTGGGGAACTCTGAATACTTTAAAGTCTTGAGAATGAAGACTGGCTCATGGATCAGTGATGAAGCCTCGATTACAAGCACAGCATTTGAATGCTGTGCAAAAACACTATAAAAGCTGCCACATTTGTAGATATTATTATTATTATGTTCATAATCAGCACAGGTAGGTCCACTGGTATTTGGAAATTAACAAAGTCTTTATAATTGTGCCTCGGTACACCACCATCAAAGTTGGCACTTCAAGTGCCAACTTTCAGCTTCGATTTAAGAGGGTTTACAAAAAGTTCCACACATCTTTATTCACAGTCCAGCATTTTGATGGTGGTGTACCGAGGCGTGTGAGGCGAGGGGTTTAATAACAGCTGTGCCACGAGCTGAAATATTTTCACACGAAGTCAATTCACTAATATTAACTTTTAACTTCACATTTAGTAAACAGCCTGCTCTGTGTGTTTGCTTTGCCACAATGCGCTCATTCCTATCTATCCATCAGTGTGTCAGCTGATGTTAGCTGTGTGGGATGTTGTGTTGTTTTGCTCCTCTCAGGAAAACAGGTTGGACTTGCCTCATGCGTCTGTTTTAATCGAACAAAGAATTATAATCATTAAATATTAGCATACACAGTTACATTCAGTTACACTGCTGAATGAAACAACTTGTTAAAAGTATCTTCAGCTAAAAGTGATTTCTTTTCTCCAAAGCAGAAGCGTCTTCATATGAAGTGGTGTACATCGTATGAACTTCCATAAAACACACATTTTGTCTTGTTTTTAACTCCAGCTAAATATTACAAAATCAGCTAATAACATCATAATTCACTAGTTCCTATTATGTTGAATGCTTATCATCTTCAACACTGAATTCAAGTCTTTTTTCATATAATAACATCTGAATTATGTTTCCCTTAAACATGTATTTTCAGTGTTATGAGCATTAGGCCTTAATGTGGAGATTAATTCACATGAGAGCAACCAAAGACGACTGCTTTCCTTTGCAGATTTTTTCATCTGAAGGCCAAAAGGAAAAAAAAATTCCACTTTGTTACTTTTATGGGTTGTGGAACAATAACTTGTGTTTGCCTGTCGAGTCCACTTGATGCACGGTTTCATCTCCATTTTCTGCTCTTTTATCGATCTAAATATTACAAACCCCACAACTGTTCTGTGTTCATAATGCAGCACAATTGGATCAGATCCCCGTGGCTGTCGACTGATCTGATGCAACCTCGCGGAGCAGTTTCACCGGCTGCGCTCTCGGTCATGAGGTGTTTGTGAGTGCATGTGAAATGCAGATAAACAGGCTTGGTGCCAGACATCTTGTGACCGCTTCTTTTGTTTATACAGTCATTGAACACATCTTCCTCCTCTTCCCTCTTCTTTACTAAATACCATGACTTTACATGAACTCTTTTGAATTTTATACTTTTCCAGTTTTTCTCTTTTCCCTCATTTATATGTAGCCTTCTTTCCCCACTGCTGATAATAAATATGCCACAGACAGTGATCGTTTTAGAGGTCACACATTTAATCCAGAAGTTAATAAGTTAAAAAGTGCAGCAGGTAAAACATTTAAGAACCATGGCAGCAATAATAAAAGTATAATAAATAAACAAATAAGAAAAGAATAAGAAAAGTCACATTTACATTTACGTAGCAACACTTCCTTAGCACTAAATGAAAGGTGCTCTGTTTGCACATGATTTTTCCTCTGCTCACATTTCTGAATGCTCACAGGACGTTTTATAATTACAGCAGTGAGTCAGTAAGTGTTGTTCACTTTGAGAAGGATATGTTATATGAATCATTTAGTGTCACATGTACTCACACCTTGCAGCTTTTCTTAATATCTTAATAAAAGAACCAAAGGTAACACTTCATAATAGAGTTCACTAATAAACTTTATTTTAAGTTTAATGAATTACATATTGTATTATTGTTATGCTTTACATTAAGGTCCATACATTTATAGACAGTGATCCAAATCTTGTCTTTGTGCTTCTCTGCACCACCACAGTGGACTTAGCTTTCATTCAAGGAAAACAAAAGTTGGACTTTTTGGGAATTTTGAACATTTTCCTGCATTTTCAGAAGCTAAACAGTAGGGGCACTGGAAATGCCTGAAACTGAAGAGGGTGATCACAGAATTATTTCTCTGGCTATTAAAAGCAACAACCAGCCAAGTCCTGACAACACTCTGGAGGACACTGTCATCAAGAGATGCCTTGGTGAATGTAAGTGCAGAGGGTTTAAAACAGGTGCAAATCACCGGTTGCATGAGGCCATATCAGACTTGCGTATCAAAAATAATCTATGCATTTAAAATTGTGTTAGTTTGACAACTTAATCTCAGTCTCTGTTATTAAACCCCTCGCCTCACACACTACATGTGTGAAGTTTACTTTGGAAGTGACAAAACACAGAAAGCTTATTCTGAATAGTTGTGTAATTAAAACACACACACACACCACACTGGATGTCTTAAACAGTGAGTGTTGGTTTTACAGCACTGTCACTATACATTGCATTTCCTTGTCACCTCACAGTGTAGTTCCCCTGCATTTCCACAGAAAGACGCTTCCTTCTTAGTGGCGAGCCTCTGACTTGACGACAGCAGCTAGTCTGAACGTGACTGGCTGCCAGCTGTGACGTTTCACAGCAGGGAGATTTCCCAAGACCATGACTCAGGTGTGAGTCTTTAACCTGTAACCTACTGTTATCTGCTCTCACGTAACCTAAGTAGGTTGGACTTAAAGCAAGGAGCTATTTGGTGTCATGGAAACACTGTCCTTTGATTGGAGGATAAAGCTCCTTTCCCTCGCCAGATGAATGTGAATTTAAATGACTGGTGTGTATTAGACAGTCATTTGTGAGCAATGCATGATTTATGACGCCATCGTGTCTGGACTTGAAAACAACACTGTGGGATTCAGAGGAATCTTGTGTGCAGTTATAAGAGTTAGATGGATTGCTTAAACCTTTGGATCTGCAGCAGGCCACTTTTAGATAAATTCATGAGAACAATCCAAACCCAGAAGCCCAGATGTGTTAAATATGTATCTGACAAAAAAGGTAATTTTACTGCATATGAATAATAAACTACCACAAACCTATTAGCCCAATGGAAGATTTCTGTGTGAAAGCTGATGTGGTATTCAACTTGACACCACAAACACCCACGTCACAGGCTAGTATATTTCCATGGCAGCCTGTATGCCATGTTCATTTATTAGTATTTTTTTTAGTACTAGTAGTTTTTTAAATCAGGTATTTAGAGCCTTCATTTACAGACACATGCTAATACAAATATTCTACTACAAATAAAGGTCCTGGAGCATGACTGAAGAAAAGTGAACTTTGTGTGTTTTCTACATTATATGACTTAAAATTTTTATAGATAATAAATGTTACTTCCCATATGGTTTTCTGGAAAAATAGGGAAATATAAATTATGTGGAAAATCCAAATATTCTCTGTTTTGATCTTGAGTTTTCAAAAATCATGTATCAACTGACTGTAAACCTTATTCAGCTTATTTACTATAATGAATGGTTGCCTGCCCACTATTTTTTTTTTTTGATTATTTGCTACTTGAAAAAATATAAATTTACAAACCTTTCTCCAGGAAATCTAAAATTTTTGTATATTACAGGGTTATAAAAATAAATGTTAGAAAATGTCATAAAATGTTTTAAGAAAATACTCTTAAAATGTGTGGGAATGGAGTTAGAAAATGAACACAAATACATCAAAAATGGAATGTTTTTCATGAGGTAAACTGAAAGGAAAATTTAAAATGGAAAAACAAAGGTAAAAACAGGTAGTAAAAACACAATGTTAATTTAAGTCATTTTACTAATTTTGTCCATTATTTGATATATTTTGGTGCTTTTAATGTCATAATTGTTTTAATGTGTCATTTATCTTTTTTAAAATCTATTTAGTCTTTTATTAATATTATTTTGTAGGCTGAACCTTTCATAAATATATATAGTTAAAAACAACAGACGTGTACAAGGCACAAAATATTACAAGGTAGGACGATACATAAGTAAATATCTCCATTAAAAAAAAAAGAATAATAAAACTAAATATTACACATAACTACTGAGCTTTTACACCAACTTTCTGCAATCTCCTCGTGCGTTGCGTGATCCGGAAATTTCTGGCTCAATCCACCAAGCCCCGCCCACACGTGCGATTGCTCAGCTGACGCAACTGACAGCTCGGGTATAAGACCTCCGCGCTCACAGACAGCAGCCGCTCAGCTCAACCAACTCGATACATGGAGAAGACACAGACCAAACGCTCGGAGGAGATACCGGTGCTTCACAAACAGGAATCAGGATGGTCTATAGCTCGGCTCTGGTCTTTGGACACCTCTTGTCGGAGGAAGAAAACGTCGTAGAGATGATAGGAAAGTGCTTTTGTCCGCTAAAGACAACAGGACAAAAGATGAGTTCATCCCGGCGGGGAAGCGTCGAGAGCTACGAAGAAAGCGAGAGCATTTCATCCTGTAAGTTGTTCATAAAGTTAGTGTTTTGTTTTTTTTATATACTTTTATCCAGTGTTTTTAAAAAAAGGCGAAGGTTCTTCCTTAAGGGCTCCTAGTCTAAGGACTCCTCTCTCTCTGGCTGGCAGAGCCTTCAAACACAGCTAATGCTATTTAATAAATATCAATGGTCCAAAGTAAACCATGGAACCGGTTGGAAGTAACTAAACCTTCGCGCTAGAACAATGGGGCATTGAACTGGCAGTGCTCGTTCACAGGACACTCGTCTGATGCAAGGCCTTCAGCTTTTGGATCAGCTGATCACTTGCTGAGCTTTTCAGAGCGCTTCCTTGTTCGCTGCTGATGCAAAGCCTTTATTCTGGTGACGTACTATATTAATTGCAGCTTTCACGTGATTTAAAATCTGTCTAAAGTGAATTGATTCAAGGGTCTGACACTCAACGTTGCTAGTGTAGAGAAAAGAGGGACCCTTTGACGTGGATATTAAACTCTAATGAGATGGTGTGACTTGTTTCTCATTCTGACGCTGCTTTGTCTCTTTATTCAGTTGCTGACCTGGACGCCGGTCTGGAGCACGAACAGCGGCTTTTCCAGCAGGTTGTGACTCAGCAGATGGAGCGTCGCCTCACTGAGGCCAAGGCTTCCATCCTCAACTGCCAGGTGCTCCTGCTGCCTCGCCACATGACCACCAGGATTAGTCAGGATGTGGTGCGTGCCTCTGCTGATGAGCCCTGTGGGCTCCGGGGGGCCTCCATCAAGCTCTACATCGATGGCAAAGACGGCCTGAAGTACATCGGGAGCATCTTCCCCGATTCCAGCGTCACACCGACTTTCGAGCTATCTGTGGTCTTCAAAGCAGAAAGTGACGGCTGGCCGTCATTCAAGAACATCTTCGATGGCAACAAAGTTTTGAAGCTGAGACCAGAGTACCGGCTGGTCAAGAGGAAGCTCTACTCCTCTGCCAGTCCTGTTGTTCACGACTTCAACTAGGGGTGAAGATGAGACGCTAAACCATTACCCGTGTGTGGTTTTAACCATCAGCTACATGTAGTCTGCCATGCACTGGAACCTGATTGCCTTCCTGTAGTTTTTAAAGTGAGTTATTTATTTTTCTGTATGAAAGTCTGACAGGAGGCCCACTATTTTTCTTCTTTTTTATATTTATTTTTCGCTTTCCTCTATTCTGTAGTTGGTGACAGTATTTTTGCACCAGTATTTGAATGTAAAGATGTGTACACTGGAAGTGTGTCAGTACAGGATTGGGCAGGCCTCATTCCTGAAAGATGCCTCTTAATATACAGAATGCAAAATAAACTTTTTGCACAACTTCAGTGCTGTGTTTGCATGTTTCTTTTGAACACTGGGATCACACAGACCCTGTGATACCATCATAATTACAGACCCATTTACAGGTAATAGAAACTGTAAATAATCCCGTTCCTGATTACAATAAGCCTGAGGGCACAAAATGCAGTTACCAGGAAACTGTTCCCACAGAATGAATTCCCCTTGTCAAGTTAATCATTACTCAAATTCAAAGTGAAATGCTGCTTAAATCCCAAACTGATCCCTTACACGTTTAGATCAAATCTTTATTAACAAATTTACACAAATGTATCAGCTACCCAAACACAACTACATGAACCTTTTCCAGTACAAAACTTCACTCCTTGACACGCATTACAAAAATCTTTCCTGTGCTCTATGCACAGCCTACATCCTAAGTAATAAGTGGCAATGATTCAGCAACAATCTGTTAAAGCCCATTAAAAAACAACTGTTTTGTCAAACCACTGGTATTTAAAGCTGCTTCAAGGGCAACTTTGGGCCTTAGTGTATATTTCCTTGTAAAAGAAGGGCTTTGACATTTGAGGTCAACCTAATTAAATATTTTGTAGAGCCGGGTAATGTTTTGAAAGCCTTTTTTTGGTGCTGTTGATACCTCAGGTTAAGAGCTTGTTGCCAAACATCAGTGGCAGCCCTGCTCAGTGCTGAAAGTGTTACACTGAGTTTAACCTGTGGCTGAATTTTATCTATATTTATATAATTACCCTTATTATCAATTGTACTCAGAAGTACGATCAGTAGAAAAGTGAAGGATCTGCAGTTTAATGGGCTGAAACATGCACTGGTAGACAATGGCCAATAGATTGAATCAAATTAATTAAATTACTATTAATAGAAGACACAAACCACAATTTTGCAACCAAAAAGAAGATCAGAAATCTATTTTATGAAATATTTTAAGTAACTCTTATTTTACCATTATGCTTTAGCAGTGATCAAACTAACAGATTTCTTTGCTCGGGGTGGTGTCAGCCCAACATGCAGAACTAGAAGACTCGCTTTGAATTTGTGGAACTATACATCATGGTTGCTCATGTGGCCATCTTCGTTGTTGACGTCTGTTCAGCCCAAAGGGGCTGAGCATAATCGGGTGCCGGACGTATGCACGACTCAAAGTGATCAAATCTGGCAAGTAGAACTCACCTGGCCCGTTCCCATCTGATCCCAAACAAACTGTTGCTGGTGAAAGTATTGTTCTCTATCCACAAAGACCTTGTGTTGCAGCAGGGGCAAATTATGACCCCCGCTACCCGTGCTGGTGAAATTATTCTTGGGAAAATTGGTGCAACATCCCATGGCGCCCCATGAATGGGAGCGAAGAAAACACTGTACAGCTCTCTCAGACACACACACACTTATGGCCCTTAGTATAGGTGTGTGTGTGTGTGCACACAAAAACCAGGCACATGGAGACGGCACAGTCCTCTTCAGAAAACGACCAAAGTGACCAGAAAGCAATCAGCTGCAAGATTCGAAGAGCGGCTCTCAGCCCCCTCTTGCACTACTTCTTCATCTTGAGGTCGGCCTCCATGGCACTCCGCCGCCCCCTAGTGCCTCCATCCTGCAGCAGAGACACAAAGAAACGTGGAGAGAGAGAAAGAGCACGCTTAACGTAAAGGTGTACAGGTCAAAGGTCAGGCAGGCCCTGTGGCAGGCCTCCTTGTGTCATTGAGCTCCGTACAAAAACAGCACAATCCACCCTGGAAGGCATCGTTCCCCAAATGATGAACAGAAAATAATCATGAGCAAAATAAAAAGAAAACAAGGAGAAAAGAAACTGGAACATGCAGAGATGCTAACGCACATTAACGGAAAAACACAGGAAACTGGCATTAACCGAAGGTCGACGGAAGCTTGGGTGATGAAAGTTACCTCTGTGTGTGTGTGTGTGTGTGTGTGTGTGTGTGTGTGTGTGTGTGTGTGTGTGTGTGAGTGAGAGTGAGAGTGAGAGAGAGAGAGAGTGTGAGTGCGGGATGGGAAAAATCTTTGGTGCAAACAAAAATGTAAACGTTTATGAGGGTGATACAGACAGTATATGAGAGTGTCTGTTTGTGTGTGTGTGTGTGTGTGTGTGTGTGTGTGTGTGTGTGTGTGTGTGTGTGTGTGTGTGTGTGTGTGTGTGTGAGTGAGAGAGAGAGTGTGAGTGAGAGAGAGAGAGAGAAACTGCAAGGTAGAGGAAGAAGTCTTTCATTTCTATATCACCTGTATGGCACATCTATAGAGCGCAGGATGGGCGTAGGCTCACGGCCCATCTCTTCTGCATTTAATCACTTCTACACTGCTGAGTAGTTGACACCACTTTAATAGCTCAGTGGTTTAGAGCAACAATCTCTTTGAATCTGCCGTCATAAGTCTTGGAAAACCTGACCGATTAGATTGGATCGCCACTATGAGGAATGGTTATTTCAACATGCTGTATATAAAAGATGGTCATTTTACATTAACCACTTGTTTACAAACAACCACTATGAAGCAATCTGATATTCTTATATCAGCATTTTTTGACACATAAAACCCAAACAATTTCCTCACATTTGCTATGTGTTGTATGTTTTTACTCGTCTAAATCAGCCAGTTGTTGTGTTTGTGGTGCTATGCTAACAGGGTGGTTGAAGCATGCCCTCTGTTGGACAAACTATGTAACATTCACACTCATGGCTGTAGGGCGTTTCTCCAATCTCTTTTTAAATCTTAACTTATCAGCCAATAAAAATACACAAAAAAAGAATAACCATCCTGAGGGCAGTGCGCCAAGTTACAAGCTAAAACTAAAGCTGCTCCCATAAAACTGCATCACAGAAATACCTACTTATAAATACTATGTTAAAAACTGAAGCCAATTTTATGGATAATTAAATTAAAAGACTCTAAAAGGCACCAACACTATAAATGCAGATGACTTGAATTATCCATGCTGAGGCCTAACAGAGACCGAGCTGCTACAGTTGTCTCTGCTGGCGACTGGCTGTCTATCAAAGAGTCCACACCCACTTTTACTTAAACACGGTCTTTCAGACAGGGTAAATATTATATCAGAGACACCAAAAATATTTTTTTCTATTGGGCTGAAAAGTGATATCTGATTATCTGATGTAGAGTTGGTTATTTTAACATGGGAGTCAATGAGGATTGACTCACTTTTAAAGCCAGTCTCAAGTGGCTCTTAAAAGAACTGAAGGTTGTGTCTCTTTCCCCATTTATTTGTGAGAGCCACAGGATGTTGCTTGGTTATTTTACATTTAACATTTGATTTTATATTTGTTTTTTATTTTATTGAGTATTTCCCACCAGTCTGAAGTGCGAGTGAGTTCAACTAAAATTGGCCAGTTTAGGTTTGTAATATAGTTTGCAAGCTGACTTTTGCTCCTATCAATCTATATAGTTTTTATTTTCTGACTGGTCGTATTAGTCCACCTTTAATGACCTTCATGGCGTCTTGAATCCTTACTGTCCTCCAAAGCCGCTTCAGTAGAAATAAAGAGAAAGATCAGAGGTACAGACAGGTGTGTGCAGTGTGTAACACTGTGTATGTGTGTACATGTTAGCTTTGAGACAAGCGTGTACGGAGCTTGGCCTGACTCTGGTGAAACTTGAGCGAGAACCTGAATACTTACAAAAAGAGAGAGAAGGAAAGCAGGAGAGGCCATTGGGACACTGTCCTGTAGGAGGACAAACATCGGAGTGAGAAAGAGAGAGAAAGCACACACAGGCGTGAGAAAGCAAGTTTCATACAAGTCTGCGTCAAACACAGAGACACGCTCAGGAGATGGGGGTCCTGTTGACTTCAGAGCTGCACATACACAAACGCACATTTCTACACAACATCAAGACACACACACACACAGTCTCTGAATGCAGTCTGGAAATATTAAGACTCATGGAGATGAAGCGTGTACACAAGCAGGCACAAACAGAAGCAACGCAGAGGTGTGAGGACCTCTCACAAGCACCGCACCACAGTTTGCACAACTTGTTAAAGTTCTAAAACGGAGAAGTTGGACTTTGCTGTGTAGCAGTTAAACAAAACACTAAAAGTTTACTACATCTGTAGAAATATTTGTTAAATATATTCTGCAAAATGTATCTTTAAGTGTGGACTTTCCAAGAAAACATGACATCTTCCCAAAATGTGTTGTCTGAATGTTTCAAATTTCCACCATATCCTATTAGACACACACTCAAGCGTTCAAACAGGAGAAAGCAGGGTGCAGATAAAAGATGGATGTAGCCACTGTGACAACTGTGAATGCAAAGCCCAGTTGTAAAGCCTCAAGCGGAGCTTTTACGGCGTCATTTTATTATTTTGAAACCAAACATGACGAGCGAGGATTGGATCTGACTGACACATTCAGGGACGCTGCGTGCCACGCTACAGCTTTATCCTGTTTTTCACTCTTCATAAAATGAACCTCATGTTTTATTAAGACAGTCATCAGAAAAGTGTTTACTGAGGTAATAGATCAAAGGAGCTGAAGTGTCATTTTTCCACAGACAACCTTTTGTCACCCCCTGCTGGCGATAAGAAGAAATTAATGTTTAAGGCACTTCCACAATGACTCCATGTTTGAGAACAAGAGTGGAAGAAAAAGGTTAGCTAGGATGAAGTTACATCCATTTTTTATATGCAATGTATGGGAGAAAATAACACACACACACACACACACACACACACACACACACACACACACACACACACACACACACACACACAGTAGGAGATGCAGAGAGAGAAACAGGAAACAGAGCAGAGGGTCAGAGATAGACTAGAGAGACAGCACCGGTGCAGCCAGCATGCAGGATGTGAAGCAGCTGGGAAGTCAAGATTAAGAAAGTGCACTTACAGCAATTAGAAGTGACAGTGCTGTGTAACAAAGTGAGCATGCCTAACTTGTATGATGCACATCAGTGCCGACCCTTTAATACATTGGCACTCTTAACTCCTTGTGTCCTAATCACACCACTGGTTTCTGGTACTTCACACCACACTGACACAGTACAGTAGCATCACTCTGGGATCGTAATGTGGAGACAGGGTGAGGTGTATCGAGGTCAATTCTTCAATAAGTTCTTTTAGAAAACTAGTCCATTTGTCATATTCTATGTGACATAAATCAGAACTACACTGACTGCATGGTCACTTAAATGTGTGCTGAACCCACAGCTTCCTCAGGTTTCATATGCTGACAGTAAATAAAACAGCATGTCTGTCTGTGACATTTCACAGAGCATAACTGACACGTCAAAAACATTTAATGAATCCACTATTTATGTTTCTTCCACATAAGCGTGTATTTTCATCCAGTTTTGAAATGACTGCCAACCGCAGCATGATGGCACACTGAAATTATGGTCCTGATATACCAAACACATTTATCTACACCAATATAAAATGCCCTTAATAAAAAAAAACTTTATGACTCCATAAACTGGAAGTGCTATCTGTGGTTTACAAGAAACAGCCAGTTCTGGGACTGTGCACTTCCTGTAAATAATTAAAATGCATTAAACTTAGATTAGATTTCTCCACCTTCTCTTGGAGGCGGGCAGAGGGACTGTTCGCAGTAGCTTTGCAGGCATCATAAAACTCTAAATACCTGGAAGAACATTTATTGCACCGATCTAACAGGAGTCACAGCACTCAGTGTTGGAGAGAGGCAAGAGTTTACAGTGTAGTTACAAAACATCAGCACTGGCATGTGTGGAAACTTTCTTTTGCTTTTAATAAAGAACTCTGCTTCATCACAATCAGACTTGTCTGCTGCTCAACCCACCTTCTCGGCTGGCTCTCCTGGTTTACGATTTCCCTCCCTGCCTCGGAGGCTCTTGGCAGAGATGGCGCTCTCTGAGGTCTGCATGATGAGCTGGGTGGCCAGGAACTGCTGGACGTGCTCCAGGACGTCGCGCTGCATCTCCAGCGCCATGTGGTACACGTCGTGGTCCGACGAGTTGTACATGACGGCATTCTGAAACATCAGCATGATGTCGCGCTGGAACTCAGCGGTGGTACGGATAACACCGGACTCGATGTTCTTCTTTATGGCGGACAGGTCCATGGGTCTGCAGCAAGAAAGCAGCAGCAGTTAGTTTGTTTTGGTACTTTAGTTGAACAGTTAGGCTGCAATGATTTTTAGCTGAGCTTGTTTCAAAAATGAAGGGTGTGTGTGTGTGCGGTCTGACCTGTGTACAATGCTGTGGTAACCTGGAGCGATGTCATCTGACACAGGCTGTAGGAAGACGCTGGCGTACCTGAGAAACACAATATTAGCAAAAGTAAAACACCTGTTTCCTCTCAACAACGTGACCCGGGTTAATCTGTAGGATTCAAGCGAGTCTCTAACTTCTTTAATTGACTGGAAAAAGTCAAATGGTTTCATGCAAACGCGCTGCAGCATGTCCAACAATGTAGTTACTCATTCAGTCACACCAGCTCGATACAAAAAGCTGGAAATTGATGAAACTCACAATAATAAGACAAAAATAAATAAATCAAATGAAATTGATTTGAACTTACTGACCAAAAAAAACAAGACTTGAACAATTTATTGTTGAGCTCTGGTACAAAGCTCTACCTGTGATTGGCTGCAGCTCTCCACACCAGCATAATGGCTTTCTTCCAGATCTTCTGCGCCTGGACCGCCTCCTGGTCTTCGCCACATGTAGAGCTGACGCAGGAAAGAAGAGAGAGGCAGTCGGAGCAGAGTGGGAGAGAAAAGCAAAAAAAACAAAAGCATATACTGTTAGACTGTTAGCCCAATGAAAATGACAAAAGTCAGCTAAGTTTGATCCATTTTCAAAGAAAGATTTCCCCTAATATTTTTGTTAAGAAGAATAGCAGGGGTTATTTCAGGAGAAACAGACTCCTGGTTTTACTATTACTGGTAAAACCAGGGACAGGGTGAATATTTTTGCCTACGCCCTTTCTGGAAGAATAAGCACCTGGACACTTACAGCTGGGAAGAAGAGGCCGGGCTGCTGGCCAGTGAATCAGCAGTGTAGCGCTGGGAGGGCGGGCCGTATCCATCCTCACTCTCACTTGCTGCCCGATCCACCTCAGATAAATATGGACCCTCCCCCTCTCCACACTCGTCCTTCAGCTCCATCGCTTCTTCGGGGTCGCCCTCGCTCCCTGCCTCCTCCTCCTTCACCTCCTGGATTCAAGCACACAGAGTAAAATAACGGTTATTCTTGTTATCATATGCCGTCCACACATGTACGTAGCCTTAAATGTGTTACCTTGGACTCTTTCCCGGACACAGAGCTGTCCTCAGAGTCTGTGGGACAGAAACGAGGAGACAATGAGAAAACAGAAATGTGTGAGCATTTCCACTGTGGGTATAGATCGGTGTGTAATCCACGCACCTAAGCAAGGTGGGTTGGGCTCAGGCTGACTCCACTCCTCTCCTTCACTCTTCACTGTAGCTTCAGTGACTTCTTTGACCACGGGCCCCTCCTCTGCGACTTCACTTGCTGCTACACCATCATCAGAGGTGACAGAAGAAGTGACATCACTTCCCGTCACCTCAGGTCCTTCATAGTTTCCCTTAAGCGGTTCTTCCCTGTTAGTATCTGGCTGGTTTTGTGTCTCCTGGCTGGCAGGTGTCGGGGCTAATGTTGCGACCATATCCTGAGGTGTCTGTGGGGGGGCTGACTCTTGGATGGTGGGTGTGGGCTCTGAAGCTTTCAGCTCTTGGGTCTCCCAGGGGCCAGGTAGGGTGTGACCTTCTGACACGGCCTCTTCGCACAGAGAGAGAGCTGCTTCCACCGCAGCTGCATCCAAAGCCACAGGGTCATCGTCCTGGGATGATGATCAAAAAGATAAACCATTATGTTGTTTCAGTGTTTCCCCACACATGAACTTTACATGGGGAGCCAGGTTAGTGAAAGAGCGGGTATTAGACCTGCTGACTGTCAGAGCAGCAATGAAGTGTCTCCAATTAAAAAACAACAAACAAACAAAAAAAACAAGAGGAGTTCTTAAGCTAAACCCCAACCTACCGAAACCACCAGCGATAACTGTGGCCTCTTCCTCCTGACCTGTCAGACACATGTGACCTTACTGGGATCACTAGGCTCCTTCCAGTATGGCTCTCATACTGGTAGGAGTTCATTGACCACACTATGGTTGTGATCGTTACATCATGGGCCACATCCAGCCTACTTTGATCTTGAGACAGCTGTGAAACTCACCTTTCTGAGATGTCTTAATATTTGAAAAGGAAGTGCAATTTCAACAGCATGTCTTAAAGAAACGCTGATGTAGCAAATGAGAAAAATGTATTAACGCGACTCTTTGGGTTTAAATTGTAAGAAAAAAATGTGTAAAATTCCAGAAAGTTCTGGCAAAGTTTTTGTTAAGTCACAGAAAATATGTTTTAACTGTGGAACCACTAAAAACCACAGAAACCTCTACAGTGAAAACACAGGAACTTTTCTCTTATTTAATTGCTAAGCTATTACTTAAGTACTTTGGTGCAGTGTGAAAGGCCTCTTTAATTTACGCCCTCCTTCACATTTTCCAAAGCTGTCCAGTGGGCCGGACTGGAGTCTTTGCCTGGCCGCAGACTTTATGTTTGGCACCGGCTCTAGGGGTTGGGTGGGCCAAGTGAATTTTGAGATTTTACATTTTTTCCCCCCATCCAAAGGAATAAAGAAACCAATATACTACTGGAAAAAATCCCCTTTTTCTTATTGTGAAAATTCAGTTGCTGTTAACGAGCGATTGTCAGTACTTCCTGTCTAGTGCTCTCCTGTAGGCAGTCTGTTCAGGTTGCTGCTGTGACAATCCTCAGTGTAGTTGTGCCATCTACAGGCAGTCCTTGTTCTGCTCTAGAGATTCTTCAGGGCCACTCTTAGCTAAATGTTTAGTCCAAGTCTGACAATGGGAACATAAAATATGGAAAATTTCATTCTTTGTTTTCCAATTAACACTAAATATTTTCTAAATCATATTTTCTTTGTATTAGTTTGTTTTTAGTGTCATTGCCTTAATCAACGACTAAAATACTTGATATTAAACCTACAAAATAAACTCTGCTCCTGGTCATATTAATCTCAAACGAATGCAGCCCCTACACAGTACGTACCTTCTCTTCAATGATGGCAATGATGTCTCCCACTGTCTCCAGGTCCAGTTCATCACCAATGTAAGACACAGCCACGAGGTCTTCTTCTACTAATCCCGTGTCCTCACCGAGCTCTGCCTTCACTGCGGCCTCCGCTTCCCCCTCTGTAAACCCGTGCAGGTGACGAAATAAGAACACAAGCATGCAACAAGAATCTTACTGCAAAGTTAAGACCCGTATCTCCCTCTTTGAACCAGGAAACAATGACTAAAATGCAACAACGCGGACGTGTGACTTTATTTAGAAACAGACTGTAGAAAAACAGGAAAAAAAGGAGGAGGAGAGACAAGCAAAAACGTTCCCCCAGACACCCCCAAGACATTTAGTGTTACTTTGAACATGCTCTGTCTATCTTAATTACAAGTAACCAGGAGTCACGATGCCCAGTTAGGTTTTGTTTAACCTGCTTTTTAAAATCAGGACATTTTTAGGAGCCCCATGAATGCAATCATTTCCCAGGACAGCAACCAGGCAAGCTGTAAAGAAAGTAGCTCCTGTGTAATGTGAAACTTAGTTAGGTGTGTTTACCTGTGATGATGTCATGGCCAGGTGGTAAGGCAGTGGCTGCCGTAGCAGTCTGTACGCCATTAGTTAGGCTTCCAGTGGAGTCGCCCTCTGCAACCTGACATCAGAAAAAACACAACAACAAAAACACCAAAGTGAGGTTTAATAAAAAATATCAGAGCATAAAAGAAGATTTAAAAGAATACTGATGTTAGAATATCACAATAAGGCTTTATTGCCCACTGAGTGGATCAAGTCCTACTTTCATTCTTTGAATGTTAGTATTAGAATAGGTATCAAAACTCAGTGGCTTAGCCAGGAATTTAAAAATACTCCAAATCGATTTGCACTTTACAGATGCATTTAAATGATTTGTTTTCACACATTGCTGGTTTTCAGGTATTTTACAGAACTGAGTCTAAAGCCTTTGAGCAAGACTCGCACAAAGGCTCTCATTGTAATCACATCGTTTCTGGATGTTATGAGCCATGCTAAGTTGCCTCTCACCAGGCGAGGGCTGGCTGAGATGAGGTTGCCTTTTTTCAGCAGTTCTGACAGTAGAGGTGAGGGTGGCGGTGTGGCCTTCTGGGCTAGGAGCCTTTTCTGTGGCGAGTCATCGACTAGAACAGCGAGTCCACCATCTTTGGGCCCAGGTCCTGGAGGGTCTGCTGCTGGCAGAAACACTCCTACCCCCTGAGCCTGACAGACAGCAGAGAAGTCATTGAGACGGAGCGAGATGATCTTATTCCTCTGACTTGTAATGAGGCAAAAACTATAACCCCTGGGGCCGAATATACTCATGTTTAATGTTACTGTAGACGTCTCCATATTCACTGCAGTGAAAAATGGTTTATGTTGCTGTGAGCTTGGCTGAAATTTATCTCTTAACAGAAAACTGGGACTCTTATAAACTCATTTCCCTTCACCATCATTCTTCTATCCTGTGAGCTAAACAAGTATATATGGCAAACTAAGTGTTCTTACAACTGAGTGGGTGGTGGTTGTTGTATCTTCAGAGACACCGGCTCCTGTATCTATGGATGGAGTGGGCACTGAAGAGTCAGTCTGAGAATCCAGGTTTGGCGGGCTGGCACCCAGGGGAGACCGTAAAGTCACACTGGGCAGACGCTTGGGTGTGTTTTTCACTGCCTGGCGAGCTGCGATACAGACAGAAGACCAGAGTGGAGGTGAGCATGACAATTTTCAAACTCTCCTTAAAAACAAATCTGAAAAAAAGCAGCAGAGAAATCCTGAACATCATGTGAGAGGATCATCACTCCAACCCAAGCACTTGAGTGAAAGATGCTCTTGTCTTAGGAGAAGCTGAGAAACATTCC
This sequence comes from Maylandia zebra, assembly GCF_041146795.1. Classification (NCBI taxonomy): domain Eukaryota; kingdom Metazoa; phylum Chordata; class Actinopteri; order Cichliformes; family Cichlidae; genus Maylandia; species Maylandia zebra. Next base: position 31,979,064 of record NC_135168.1, read on the forward strand.
AAGAAGGACGAGAAGTTGCAATCTTCTGAGATATAGATGCATATACTCCTGCTTTATTACATCCTCTCAGTTGATTCTGATCTCACATCTATGTTACCCCTAAGGTTTTTATTAAGCTTCCCTCCCCTTCCTAAAAATATCAAACTATAAATTACAGCAAAGAATTTTTCTACTTCATCTTCATGATTCTCGGTTTGCAGATGGTCTAAACTCTATTTTCAAAACGTTTCCTCTATCCAACAACCTCAAATAGCCATAAAATGTAGAGTGCAATAGTCCAGGAGAAATAAAATGCCTGGCTACAGAGGACCTCTCATCATTTTTTAGAGTGCTATTGTTTTCAGACATCCTAATTCCCTTCTAGTATTGTCCACATAGCCAAAACCACAAGGGCTTTGCAACAGGTCGGCTACATGTGTGGGCCGAGGTTCGACGTGTGATTTGAATCTTCCTGGTTGTACGTGGATGTGAGAGATGGTCGTCTTTAATCTTAGCTTAGAGTTCGTGCCAACAAGGGAAATCTTTATGCTAAAAAAACCTGTAGGTACAAAATGAAGTTCTACCTTCACAAATCTGTCCCTTAGTTTACCAAGATCACAGGTTTCAGCTTCATATGGGAACTTTGTTTTTATATCAAATGACTCACTCGAATTTTAATAGTATGACATATATACTTAACTTCAAACTCTGACAGATCTTACCATAACATACAGACAATGACAATGGCAACACCCACCACAGAGCAACAAGTTTGCAACTAATTCTTCGCCTTTTCCTAAGAAATACATGCACCAGCCTTCGTAGAGTGAAAGTGAACCTAAACTACCTTGGTACGCCATTTCTGTGGCTTTCCTCTTCTGCTCTGCTTCCTCCTCGTCCTGCTTCTTCTTTCTAGGTAAGACAAATTTAAAAAAAACAAACAAAAAAAATGAGCATTTTATGACAATATAACAGTTTGTATACAAAACTAAATGAGAGAACGCCCTCATTTATCTAAATAACCCACTCATCTACAGAGATACAGACATATACTTTTTTAATCCCACATTGGGGAAATTTACTTGTTACAGCAGCACAGACAGAAGAAAAATGTGAATAAGAGATATATTAGAAAACACACACACACAAACACACACACACACATATATATATATATATATATATATATATAAATAAAAGAACAGTGTACAAAACATGTATAGTTGTTGGTTACTGGCAAACAGATCAAAGTTTTACTGGCAGCGTTCTGCAAGATCTTTAACACACTGGAGTTGGTTGTGTGAAACAGCTATCATGGTAATCCACCCATTAGGTGGAAGCACTATCCCACAGATAAGATGCTTACAGTGTGATCTCTCCCCAAAGCTCTTTCAGCTGGGAGTCCATGTGACCCATCTGTATCAGATCCACCTCCTTCTTCAACTTCCTGTTGTGATTAAAACAAACAAAGCAAAAAGGGGTTAAAGTTCAGATATCAAAGTTGTCAAATGTTTTCCCTTTAAGAGTTTATGTACCTGTACTGCTCTTGTGTATCTCGTATAAGTTTTTTTAACTCCTCTATTCTCTCAGTGGTCAGCCTACGAACGATGACATCTTCGATGGTCTCGACCACCTCGCCCTTCTCACCACGCTTACGCCTGGAACAGGAAAACACACATTTTGAGTCAACTCTCAAATTATTTTTAAAATGCATAATAATATTGTTTACTTTTTATATCTGCACACAGATATGTGTACACACTGTAATACTGACTTAGGGGCTTCAGTAGCTTCCAGCAGTTCTGAATATTGTGAGGCACAGTGCTGAGAAACAGAGAACAAATTATTCTTATAGGTGAGCAGAGGAGATCAGTCCAACTGCAGTTACACTCAAAAGACAATTTTCCTGAAGACTTATGGAAGTGAAGTGTGAGATAAATTCACAAAAGGAATATTTGTTATGCTCTCACCTTTTGTGAGAACCAGTCTGGTGGACGCCCAGGCTCTGCGAAAGGCTTGATGGCTCTACTTACACTTACCCTGGAACACAGAGAGTCTCCTCAGACTAAACTCAAGCATTAAGCAGATAATCTAACAATAACAAGCATTTTAAAAATAAAATAAAATAATATTATTTTGTCTTACGAACTGCCTTGCACTCACCTACTGCCAGTGTTTGAAACAGATTATGAGCACAGAACAATAACCACCATAAGGATCATTGTTAAGACACTCAATCTGATATATTCTAGTTCGATGGTTCATTTAGACAAAAACTGGTAATCTTAGGGAAAGCACAAACTGTTTGCAAACACTGATATCTTAAAAGAAATGGTACAAAACCCTCTGAAGATAATTTTCATATTATATGGCTCATTTTTAGGAGAACTGCAGAAAAATAGTGGTATATAATGATAGTAAATACAATTACAGTTATATTTATCAAACAAGATCCTTAAATCATTTTACATATCTTCTCCTTACAGCATTTCTCCAACACATTTAAAATATGAATATGAGGTCCCATGGGCAAACTAAATCTCTCACACACACACACACACACACACACACACACACACACACACACACACACACACACACACACACACACACACACACACACAAAAGTAGCTGAGCATATTTCTTTTTACCAGTTTTGGTCTCCGCTCCTCATAACAGAGGAGGCCAGGCACAATTTCTCCCTGACTGACCAGGGCTCCGTCGGCCCCACATTCAGTATCTTGTGTTCTGTTGGGGGGAAAGAAGAATTTATTACACGATTGACTGTTTTTCCTGCTACTTTGTTGCTACTAGCTAACAAGCCACAGGGTGCCACAAGCCAGTACACAGTGTACTGGCTTGCCCCAAACCCAAATGAATAATGGAGAGGGGTGCATCAGGAAGAGGATCTGACTTAAAATCATCACCAATCCAATCATGTGGCTCATTAGTAAGATCTGCATACTGGACTGGTCAGGAGCCCACAAACTGCAACCAGTGCTGCTGGCAAGCAGAGTACCAGTGGAAACTATGCCACTGATGAGTGAAGACAGATTAGAAGAAGGCCAAGGTTAGTGTGGCTAGAGTCAGTAACAGAGAAATTTTGGAGCGTGGAGGACAGAGCAGGGACTGGGAAAGGGAGATAGCTGACTGATTGGATATGACCAGAGGAAAGATAATAGATATACTGAACAAAGGACGCTGAAGATGGAGCTACAAGACAGAAAGAAAAGGGGAAGAACAGAGGGAAGATTCGTGGATGCAGTGGAGGAGGACTATGCAGAGGGTGGTGCGACAGAAGAGGATGTTAGGGGTTGGGTGAGATAGAGGCAGATGGTCCAGATGATCCACTGTGGTGACCCCTAAAAGGCACAGCTGAAAGAAGCTAATTGAAAACCTGTATTTTAGGGCAAAAGCAATGGCTCAAAAAGAGCCACATAAAATATGAGACATTCCGAAACAACTCAGTTAACTTCATTCTGCCACACAAGCTTCCATCCAAATTGCAAAAGCATCTGAGGGTAATCTCAGTAACTGAACATAAAATATATGGGGCTTGTGGTTACGTGTAGTAGTAGTTCTGCCACATTAGATTGTAACGTTATGGCTTTGTTATTACTAGCAATATTATCTGACTGCGTTTTGACAATTTTAATTGAGTAAAATCCCAATTAACATTATTTTTAATTGAGTGCTATTTTACGGAACTTTCTATCCCTGCTTACTTGGTCAAATACACACAAAAACATGTTAAAAAAAAACTAGTATTTTTTCTAAGAAGAACACTATCATCAGTCAGATGACGAATCAGTCTCTGCGGACTGTCTCAGTTTTTTTAATGGTTTGTTATTGTTTTTTCGCTAAGTACCACACATACGACGGTCCTGTTCTCGTACGGTCAATAAAAACCGTTCAGATCGTAATATGTTGAAAACGTTATTTTAAGTTTAAAAATATAAAAAAAACCAAGGGCAACGGCGTCAAATGAATGATTTAAACGTCTTTCGTTATTTAGCCAAGGTAGCTAGCTAATGCTACACTATTGATATTAGCTTGGGTATGCTAATATGATTACAGCAAAGCATTCCTCACGTTTACTGGGGCGTGAATATAAGTTAAAACACACAACCCTATCAAGAGACGTATCACATACATTTCTAGAAAAAAACAACAACATACGCATTGCTAATATTTAATTTATAGCGTTAGCTTAGCATAGTCGATTAAGGGGGACACATTCGTGAGACACACACACACAGGTAAACACGGTGCAACGTTTTAGCAAGGTAAGGGGCTACAGGTTCTGGCTAAAATAATCTAGCTGCAAGGCTTGGAGTTTGTTTGCTATTACTACTGTCTATAAATGACGAGGAAAAACAGAAAGACTTGAAATATATTACTCACTGCCGATACCGCTCGCCATTGCTTTTGTGACGAGGCCTTGATCACAACTTCCGCCGGACAGGTTTCAACGGAACACACAGTAAAGTCAACCCAAGCGAGCGGAACAAATGGAAATTTGATTAAATAAATAAATAAATAAACGAAGCTTTAAAAACAGTGAGGGATACTAGGAGCTGTTTCATTACACTTAAGCAGAGTTGGAAATACTTCGTTACTGTAACGAAATACAAATACTCCGTTACTGTACTTACGTACAATTATCAGGTATCAGTACTTTACTTGAGTCGGTTTTTTTTCTGACAACTTTTTAATCATACTCCCTATATTTTTAAAATAGGCTCGTAACTCTTGTTACATACAGAGTAGTTAGACATATTCAGACACACAGAACCAATGCATAATGCATGGTATAGCACAGAACCATGTACATAATACACACACACACACACACACACACACACACACACACACACACACACAATTGTCATTTGTTACTTGATGGTTGTTGTGGCTAACCTAACTACCCCTGCATAATTCAAATAAATGTAACTACTGATTGGGAGTTTGATCCCTGGCTGCTTTAGCCTATATCCCCAAAGTGTTCTTGGCCAAGATACTGAATCTAAGTTATTTCCAGCGTGATTATCAGAGTGTGAATGTTAGATAGAAAGCAATTAAGATGTATAAAAGGTGCTTGTGAAATACGTAAATTTACTAATCGAAATATTTTTCTCTTTGAAAAACTAAAAGTTCATGCCAAATTTTAGCCATACTTTCAGATCTCTGGCACTGCAATGGGAACCCAAATGGCCCCCAGTTTTGCCTGTCTTTTTGTTGGTCATCTGGAAGAACAAATTCTATATAATCACCAAAATAACCCTTATTTACCATTCATTGTATCTTGGAAACGTTATATAGATGACGTATTTCTACTCTGGAAAGGACCAGTCTCTATATTACTAGAGTTTGTAGAATTCCTTAATGGACACTTTGCAGGCTTACGTTTCACCCTCAATTACAGTACTGAAGAAATTAACTTTCTGGACATGAAAGTAACAAAAAAAGACAAATCTCTGTCCACATCTCTGTATTCTAAACCCACTGATCGGAATACATTATTACATGCTGCAAGTTTCCATCCGAACCACCTCAAAAAGAGCCTCCCTGTAAGCCAGTTGATTAGACTCAAGCGTATCTGTGAGACTCATGATGAATATAATGAGAGTAAAGAAGAGATGTTGAACAAATTCAAAGAAAGAAAGTATAAAGAGAACTGTTGAAGTTCTGCAGAAGAGAAGGTGAGTTCAGTAAGTAGGGATGTCTATTTAACAACCAAGAAATCTCCAAAACATAAACCCAACCTTATCTTCTGCACAACCTTTACGCCAAAAACCAGAACAATTAAAGAAATAATTCTAAAACATTGGCATATCCTTCAGAATGACCCAAACTTATTAGGTACCTTCAAAGAACCACCAATGATAACCTACAGGAGAGGAAGGAATATCAAAGATAGGCTTGTTAGAGCTTACCAGGACCCTATTACTCCAGATAAAATCCTGATAACCCATAACCTACATGGCAATTTCAAGTGTGGGGCATGCATTAATTGTCAATACACCAAAAATGTTAAATCATTCAAAGACCCTATAGGTGACAAAACCATTGCCATAAAGGGCTTTATCACATGCAGAACTAAAAATGTAATCTACATGATACAGTGCCCATGCAATAAAATATATATAGGAGAAACATCCCGCCCTCTTAAAGATCGAATTAACGAACACAGAAGCTCGATCAAGAGGAATGATTTAACCAGCCCTGTTGCAAGACACTTCAATAATAAACATCCAAATTCACCATTATTTTTCCTAGGCATTGAAGCCATTAAACTAAACCACTAAAAAGGTGGCAATATAAATTTTATCCGGAAAAAAAGAGAAGCATTTTGGATATTCCGTTTTAAGCGTCTGTACCCCAGAGGTATGAATGAGGATTTTTCATGAGTTTTTATGAACTACACCTTTTTTTTATTTATTATTTTTTATTTTTTTATTATTTTAACCAAAGGAGTAGTGTTCCAGACATCTCACTTTAAGTCCACATTTTAAGTCTAGATTTTACATTTTAGAGACATAAATAAGGATCTTTTAACAAATGTGTTCCCATGTTATGATGTAATCTTGTTTTCTAAATTCATATAGTGTAGTGGCAGCGGGAGGAATAAATGTCCATCAGGGAGGGGAGAGGGCAGCCGATGATCTTTTGTGCTGTCTTGACCACACTCTGAAGCCTCACTCTATCTGCTTTGGTGCAGCTGCCGTACCATACCATGATGCAGTAGGTTAGCAGGCTCTCAATGGACGAGCGGTAGAAGGTCAGCAGCAGGTTGGAGTTCAGCTTGTACTTCCTGAGGACTCTCAGGAAGTGCAGCCGCTGTTGGGCCTTCTTGATGACCGCTGAGATGTTTCCTGTCCAGGAGATGTCAGCAGAGATGAGGACACCAAGGAACCGGAAAGTGTGGACCCTCTCCACACACTCCCCGTTGATGTAGAGGGGGGCCAAGTCGGTGCTGTGTCTCCTGAAGTCAACAATGAGCTCTTTGGTTTTCTTAGTGTTCAGTGCCAGGTTGTTTTCTGAACACCATGCTGCCAGCTTCAGGACTTCCTCTCTGTACTCTGCCTCGTCTCCCTTCGAGATGAGTCCGACTACCGTGGTGTCATCAGCAAACTTGATGATGAGAGTGTTGTTGTGGGTTGAACTGCAGTCGTGGGTGTAGAGAGAATACAGGAGGGGGCTCAGCACACAGCCCTGTGGGGAGCCGGTGCTCAGTGTGCGAGTGGAGGAGAGATGAGGGCCGAGTCTTACAGTCTGGGGCCGGTTTGTGAGGAAATCCTTTATCCAGGCACATGTGAGAGGAGGGAGGCCAAGAGTGACCAGTTTGGTGATGAGGATGTCCGGGATGATTGTATTAAAGGCTGAGCTGTAGTCCACAAAGAGCATTTGGACGTAGCTTTGCCGTGCTCTAGGTGACTCAGCACAGCGTGGAGGGCTGTGGCGATGGCGTCTTCTGTGGATCTGTTTGCACGGTATGCAAACTGGTGGGGGTCGAATTCTGGGGGGAGGTAATCCTTGATGTGCTGAAGGACTAGTCTCTCAAAGCATTTCATGATTACCGGTGTGAGGGCCACAGGGCGGTAATCATTCAGGCTGGAGATGGGAGACTTCTTCGGCACTGGGATGATTGTGGCTGATCTTAGACAGGATGGGATGGCTGCCTGATCCAGTGAGAGGTTGAAGAGTCTGGTGAAGATGATGGTGTGCGCATGCTCTTAGTACCTTGCCAGGTACTCCATCTGGACCGGCCGCCTTCCTGGGGTTCACTGCTAGGAGCACACGTCTGACATCGTGCTCTGTTACAGTGAGTGGGGCGGTGCAGGAACCAGGTGAGGATGAGGATGGGAGCAGGGCTGAAGCAGATGAGTGTTGCTGTTGTGGTGTTTCAAAGCGGGCGAAGAAGCTGTTTATTTCCTCTGCCAGCTGCCCACTCGGGTTTTCTGTTTTCGCAGTACTGCCTCTGTGGTTGATGATGTCTTGCATTCCCTGCCACACCTCTCGTGTGTTGTTGCTGGACAGGTGGGACTCGATGTTCCTTTTGTGGTCTGACTTGGCTTTTTTAATCCCCCTTTTCAGGTCAGCTCGAGCAGCCCTGTACAGAGCTCTGTCACCTGACCTGAAGGCGGCATCATGGGCTTTGAGGAGTGAGCGGACCTCGCTGGTCATCCAGGGTTTTTGATTTGGGAAAACCCGAATGCTTTTGTCCACTGTCACATTTGCAGTACAGAACTTGATGTAGTCCAGTACTGATCCTGTGAATGTTTCTAGGTCCTGGTGTTCAAATATGTCCCAGTCTGTCTCTGTGAAGCAGTCCTGTAGTTTGGAGAGAGCATTTTCCGGCCAGGTTGTAACAGTCTTTGTGGTGGGCCTGGCACTGCGCCTGAGGGGGGTGTAGGCTGGGGAGAGCAGGAGGGAGAGATGGTCGGACTGACCGAGGTGGGGGAGGGGTATGGCTCTATATGCATGCTTGATGTTGGAGTAAACATGATCTAGAGTGTTTTCTCCTCTGGTGGGACATTTGACATGCTGATAGAACTTTGGGAGTACAGTCTTTATGTTGGCCTTATTAAAGTCACCTGCAATTATGTGAACACCGTCCGGGTGGGCCCGCTGCTGTTCGTTAATGGTGTTCAGCAGGATAGAGAGCGCCATGTTTACGTTGGCATCGGGTGGAATGTACACAGCCGTGATGATCACTAGTGTTAGCTCTCTCGGTAGAAAAATAATGGAATACAGGAATAAAAAAGCCCTGTGACACACTGTCAACCTGTCCAGGTCATGATCATGGTCATGATAATCCGATCGTGGATGTTAAAAGACTTCTTAATAAATGTTGTGAGGTTGACAATTTTGAGTTAACATTAAACACTTTCTTTCCAAATGCATTGAAAAACCTTCTAGCTGTTGGTTTGCAAAGTTTGTGTGAGTGGCACGGTAGTGTAGTGGTTGGCACTGTTGTCTCACAGCAAATAGGTCCTGGGTTTGAGTCCAGCAATCCTTTTTTATGTGGTGTTTACATGCTTTCTCTGTGTCTGCCAGTATCCTATTCAAAGATCTGCATGGGGTTACGTTAATTTTACATTGGCCATAGGTGATAATAGATTGGTTTTCTCACCTTGTGGTAGGATCCAGCCCCTCCGCTACCCTGAATTATGCTTAAACGCCTTCAAAATGACTAAAAGCCCCAACTTACATCTTATACAATGCAAAATTCTTCTTAGAACACACTGTACAGGACAAAGGTTGTTCCAAATGGGCTTTACACACTCAAACATATGTACCTACTGCAAAGACAATTCTGCTGTTTAGAGGTTCTGGCAGAGGATATGTGAAGACTTATACACATGGTTTAGTTGCTGTATCCAAGGCTCACCTAAGCTGTGCATCTTAGGTGGCATAAGTGAACTAGATATGGAAGCAGATACATCACATATACTCCTTACTTCCTTATGCATCACTAAGAAAACACAGTTTCTGTATTAATCAAATCAATATAGAATTTTACTTCTAGATCACATTAGTCTGGAGAGAATGTCTGCCTCCAAAAAACCAACTGGGTGAATTTCTTTCTCTCTGGTCCCCACTGATCAATTCCATTATTCAGTGAGGGTGGTTGACTGTAGACTGTAGCCCTGTTTCCTTGTATGCCTTATAGGCAGATGAGGGTGGTCTCTGGGACTATGGGTCTCTGGGACTTATATATAAGGGGCTCAGGATATTCTCTAAATAAAGGACGGCAATTTATATTTTCTCTATAATATTTACTTTGATTCATAATTTATAAAAATCACAGTAAATTGTAAACAGGTTCTTGATAGAATCCCTCAATTCATCCACTGCCTGAAAAATAACTTCCAAGTCAGCTTCCTCCTGATTGGCCGTCTCCCATAACATGGTTTGAACAGCTGGAGGTGGACCTTCTGTCGTGCCCTTAAAAACAATTCAAATTGGGGTCAAACACACATTTATTAGAAAGGACAATTAAACACAAGTGCTCTAGTTCATAGCTTGTTGCCTCATTTCTCAATGATGATAGTATCCTATAATCCTCTGCCCAGTGTGTGCACGCATCATGCATTGTAACCAGTAGAAAGCTACTTTTGGCTGCTTCCTTGTTGCATGGGGTCACCACAGCTGTGCATGATCGACTTGGCAGTTATCAAGCCGGGTGGCCTTCCAGACATAAATCAAAGGGGATTTGGATCTGCAGCAATCTCCGACCAAGCGACTGTAAACCAAGACACTATGCATGCATTTATGTAAACACTGACCACAAAAACTTAAAATCCAAGAAGCAAGCAGTCACACCACATTTAAATATTGGCAGTCTTTATTTCAACAAGACTAAAAATGTTGTTTAATATACATTTTCTCTTACACTTTAACATCTATCTCATCTTGTTTTTCCATAACATTTAGGAGATACTCTGACAAGTAGAAATCTGGTGTACTTGTAGGGCCTCTTTTAGAGACATCTAAAACCGCTGCTTTTTATTTACACTCCCCCCCACCACTCTTTTCAGTCACTCACTCCATCCTCAGAGAGAGTCCTTTCTGTTCTTGTGGGCCAAAGGCATACATGGAAAGGTTTCAACAACAGTCCAACTTTAAAAGACACAAGACTGAACTCGCTCTGTGGACCGAATGGACGTCTTCCAGCAGCTGGACCAACTCCTGCCAGCTGGAAACGTTGCTGCCCTGGCCTGCAAGCACAGACATTTTTGTCACCGTCGTCAGCCTAAAACATTTCTTCCGTCTCTCCAAAAGTCGGGCTTCTTCACACTCCTCACACATGACACGAACACGTGCACGAGCCCTTGTGGAAATGTTGGTGGAACACAAGGGAGAAAAAACAGTAACCTAGAATTAAACTGGTCACCTGCAGAAGTAATGCCAAATCGAGCTGCTCAAGCACAGCTTTTTGATTTTAAATTAAGGCTTCAGTATTTCATACGGGTTGCATAGATGTTTCATCAAATCCTTCAAGGTCAGATCTTGATACGACGTCTTCGTCTGATGATTGCGGATGATAACTGATAACCTGAAGATGTCCCGTAAGCTCAAGATCAACCTGTTAATGTCAAAGCCAGACAACATGCAAAGGAATAAACTCCCATCTAATCACTTCATCCGTGCAGACTCGCATTAAAGCTGCAAATCTTTTCGCTATACTTTTACAAAAATGTATATTTCTGTCCACCTTAATCTGCACACTGAAACATTGTAGATGTTGCATTTTTGATAATGTGTAAGTTCTAAATGCATGTTTGAAATACATGGAATACATTAGTGCAGCAATGCTGCACGAGTCGGCATCGTTGTAGAGATGAGATGTTCAGGTAATGCAACTTAACAGACCCGATTATCAAATGAAAAGCTCCAAGAAAAAAAAACAAACAAAAAAAAAAAAAAAAAAACGTACATTGTGCTTGTCAGCTGGTAACAATATACTCAAACACCTCAGGGAATCTGAGCAGATAGATCATAAATCATCAACAACAGCCACTTTCTTTTCTTTTCCCAAAAACAAACAAAACAAAAAAAAACGTAAGAAGATGCTAGTAATGTACCAAACATAAAAAAATAATCAGGCACCTTTCATTGCATTAATTTTGGTAGTAATTGTGAAAACACTTAACTTTGAGTTGAAATGATGAGAACCGTTCAGAATGAGTCCATTTATACTGACACAGGCCATTTAACGAGGTACAGCGTGTACTGTGGGACGGGGCCAGAAAAACAAAACAAAGGCCCCAAAACCTGTGCACACTGACCAGGGCGCACCCCTTATCTGTGCACACTGACCTCTTCCACCACCTACAACTACCAGTAAAATCCACTGTAGTACCTAATATATATCTTCATACCAAAAAAAAAAAAGCTAAAAATCTCAACACCTCCTCAACATAAAACCCTGTATTAAAATAATCTTTTCTAGATTTCCATTTGGTTAAAACACTGACTTTTGTTCCTCTTGTCTTGTTTAATTAAAATGCTCCCAAAACGTGCATGTTGCCCTCTTTTCTTTCCAAACGTTAAGACTGTATAGAGTCAGATCTTCTGTGCCGAACTGAGCTTACAGTACCAAAAAAAAAAAAAAAGAAAAGAAAAGAAAAGAAAAAAAGAGGGCATTTGGGACATGTCAGCTTTGCCTTCTAGGGGGTTTAATGGCAGGGGACATATCCAACTCTATCAGACACTCAACCTTATGGTCTAGATCACATTGACTCAGTAAGCACGAGGTATAACCTTACTATTGAATTGCTTAAGCTGAAAGAAGTTCAGTGAAATAATAATGAAGAAATTTAAAGTTAAGATGCGAAATGCTCGCAGCAAACGTACATTATGCGTGTTAGGGGCTTGCAGAGCACCCCGCAGACTCTTCCACAGAACGACGCCATCTTCAGGTCAAACATGAGCACCTGTGCTGTAAACTCTCACTGCATTTTTGAGACGAGCTGCCTCCAAAGCAAACCGAGCAAAACAAGTCTCAAAATGCTTCAGAATTTCTAGCCTTTGTAAAAGTATAAATGCACACAGGCACAAATATTCACAGTATGCACTTTTATAATGTGCAAAAAAATTAAAAAAAGCTTTGAATTAGTAATAAGACAGCGTCACGTGGGTTCTGTTTCTATTAGTCGTGTTTTGTGACCGATAGAAAGACCAGCCTCAGAAATTTAAAGATGTGTCCCAACACAGGCACTCAGAGTTTGACCCAATATCTTTCTTAATGCTTAGATGTCAGATTTCAGTCATTGAAGAAGGCACAAAGTTAATCATGAGATTAAACTGCCAAAGTAAGTGTGAAATGCTGCAAGCACAACCAAAAAGTAGCTCGGAGAGAGCTGTCGGAGGGCAGGTTTATCTGGGCGACAAAGGTGGATCTCTTGGGAAGAAAAATCATACTGCTGTACACTGATGTCTTTAACAACATACGAACAAATAGTTAATAGTGAGGTTATTGTAATATTAAGAAGTTTCTTCCCCTCCCACCCCAACAGTGGACAGTCCAATGTCCTGAAGGCAGTCTTTTTGTTTTTTAAAGTCTCTCTGACAGTTTTCCCCTTCGTGCTGTTGCTCCTGGTCGTTCTCTTCCCTCTCCCTGTCCAGCCAGTTTTATCTCAAGCGGGAAACTAACAGGGCCAGGGCGAGCCCGCAGAGCGCCAGCGCCATGCTTCCCCGTGAGGTGACCCCAGCTGAGTTATTGCTTTGCACTGGATTAACCCGTGGTGATCCAGCCACTTCACTTCCACCCGCTGCTTTTCCACCCCGTTCTTTATCAGACGTTGGTGGAACAGAGAAGTACATGTCGCAGTTCGGACCGTCGCAACCGCTGCCGCTCTCATCTCCGCTGCCGTCATCATCTAGGGGGCAAAAAAAGACAAGCAGGTGAGACGTGCAGCTAGGAAACCGAGTCGCAAAAGCTGTGAAGCTCATTAACCGCTCTCACCGCTCTCTGCAGTAATGTCGACGCCGCTGTGTGCAGCTTTGAGCCGGCTCGTCATTTCCTTCAAAACTGCTATCTGACTGCGGATGACGATGTCTGGTTTTGTTATGTCCACGTCCACGTCCGGGTTTGATATCTGATTGGCCAGCCCGCTGCCAATGACATCTGATTCGTACCTGGTGGAATCAAGTCTGGCATTAGACTTTAAATTCAATAATTTACAAGCAACGCAGTAAAATTTAGATTCTCTCTTTGTGAAGTCTGCGCCTCTCACCTGCTTTTCGCTGTACCATTCCAGCACTCATCACCAGCTGCAATCCCCTCGCTTACACACACAGTCTCTGGCAACGTGGACCAGAACTTTTTGGCATGCTTCAATTTCTTTTTTACTTCAATTGTCTGTTTAGAACACACAAAAAGAAAAAGATCAAAAACAATTACTCAGAGTAAATGTGATATTCACTTCTTTGCCTTCTTAGTCCTCACCAGTCGATCTAAACTGGTTCCAGCAGCAGTGGTGGGTCTTGCTTCAGGACTGTAAGGGCGGAAGCGGCTGGTGAAGGTGGACTCTTTAACAGAACGTTTGGAACGAAAGCCGGCGCTTATTTTGGGCGTTCCACATCCTTGGAAAACCTGTCAGAGGAGGAACAAGAACAGAAATGTTTTACAGATGAAGACAAAATGATTAGCCACCCTGTGAAATGTTACGTTTTGGTCAAAAATGTCCTGAGTGCTTTTTTAACAATAGAAGGGATTTTCAACACAGCATTTCTAAACAAACTAGTTTCTTCAGAAAGCATAAATTATTTCTATTTGCCCACAATATAAGAATTATTTCAGACAAAAACAAACAAAATCATCAAGAAATGTAAAGACAGACACACAACGCAGAACACGCCTGGCAGCAGTGGGAAGCAAAAGACTAGAAAGAAAAATGGTGAGAGAACAACTGCCAAGACACCCGTGAATGACTTAGTCAAGTTTGAAATTGTAGTCTGAAGGAGACAATCACTATAGACCTGCACAGGAATGAGCTGCGAGGTTAGAGACCAGGAAAAACTTCTGCAGAAGAAACGCCTTCAAGCCAGACTGAGGTGTGCTAAGAACGACCTGGAGACAAATAATCCAGACTAGAAGAGCGTCCTTCGGTCAGAGGAGATAAAACTACAGCTCTTTAGCTGCAGACACTTTGCTGATGTTTGGAGAAAGTAGTGAGAGTTCTACAACTCAGAGGACAGCGTCCCCACAGAGGAACACAGTGGTGGGAGGATCATGATGGGTTGATGCTTCAGTGTGTCTGGAACTGGGAATCTCATCAAGGTGGAAGGAATCATGAAGAAAGAAGTTTATGTGAAGATTTTAAAAGAAAACCTCGAGCAGTCAGAAACCAACCTGGGTCTGAGTCGTCTCTTTATCTTCAAACACAACAACCTAAAACATGTCGCTCCTGGTGAAGAACTACCGCCAGAAGACCAAAGTGAACGTTACTGACCGGCCAGTGCAAAGCCCTGAATTGAATCCCACTGAAAATGGGAGGAGCTTCAGACATTCTCCAAAGAAGAATGAGCAAACAAAAGTTTGTTCAGGAGACGCGTTTGAGACTGGCTGAAAACTACCATAAACGACTGCAAGCTGTTATCCAGCAAAAAGAGTAAACGACTATTAGCATCCAGGAGGTAATTATTTTGACCCTGGTAGTTTTTGTGAAATCATTTTGTTTCTATATGCAAAGTAAAAATAATCTAAGCATTCAAAATAAAACAAAGATGTTCGGACAAGCTGTGCTAAAAAAAGTCCTTCCTCTGCACTTGGAAGGGAGGGCTAATAATTCCATCCTCATCTCTTTTTATTTTGTTTAATTTGAAAGGCGCTGAAATGAGACTCACCTTCTGCGACACCTGCATGCTGTTCTCCTGCATGTTCATAATGGCGTCTGAAATCTTCACATCAATGGGATCCATGACAGACTCGAAATTAAAGGGACCTTCGAGCCTCTCGGCGAGACTATGCATGGCATCTGAAAACCAAAACATAACAAGTTGAAATCAACACAGGGGAAAGCAATTACACGCTCCTACCACTAGGGAGAAGCACTCGCATTAGGGTGAGACATTTTTAACCAGTGAGATGAGCCATTAGTGTAGGGCAGGATCAAGCTGCAGCACAGCAAGGGGGCAACAGAAACCAGATGCCTCTGCAGACCGCAGCGGTGCCAGCAGCCAGAGATCGACACATGTAACGGTGATATAGTCAGAAACCATTTTTCTGGTCACAAGATCCATCATGCAGGATAAATATAAAGCACACAGTGAAGAACTGTGGATGTGTGCACCACCCTGAGTGTAATGTAACTGATCTGGGTCTGTTTGTACACAGCACAAGACTGCATTCATTCCAAGGGTCACCGCATGTACAGCCCCTCCCTCCCCCTTTTCTTAAACAACCTACTAAAGAATGAGGGACATGTTTGTACATGGTTTTCAACAATAAAACCGTTCCTATGTTAAATGTTTTTCTTCCAAAGCTGAACTGCAGTTTACCTCCTTTATTTACCCCGGGTCTATCATGTCACAAATCCCATTGCCACTCTGGTTTCATGCTCACAAGGAGAATAAGGGGTGCACGCTTAGATAAGAAAGTCGATGAAACTAATGATCTTTGAAGAAATATGAGTAAGCGGCAATGAACCCAGGAGCAGGAGGCTGCATAAATATACTCTGTTGCCAAATTAAACACTTTCAGCTATTATGGTTATAAGGCGGTGTAATCACGGGCAGGTTTCTGTTAAACAGTGGCTGCTAAAGGTGCCCTTGTTCGCATGTCGTCTGCTTACCGAGGAAGTTGTTCCACTCCGTGTCCAAGTCTGCCTGGTTAGCCAAACAGCCACGCATCACATTCAGACAGTAATTCTGGCAGGGTTTCAGGGCTACTTGGCCCGAGCAGTAGGGACAGTACAACATCTTCATGGCCGCTCGCACACAGCTGGGAGAGGCGCTGACCTGGAGTAGGCAGAGGGCAGTTAGTGGGCCGTTTTCATTACATCATAGCCTAAGCACTCACTCGACACCACCAGAGACACATTCTCATACTCTGAAAAAGCATGACCATTAATTGCATAAGCCAGATCCACAAAGCAGTTTAATCTAATCGCCTATGAATCACTCAGTACAGTGGAAAAACAAGTCATACCAGAACAGTCAGAGTGGTTTATGTTACCAGACAGAGAGAAAGAGAACTACAGATCAGAGATGTACAGGACTACAAGGAAAACAAGTCTCGTTCTCGGCTGTTAGTTTTTCTCTTTGTTGAAACTGTGCTCCGTCACTTACCGTAGAAACTTTATTGGCCACCTCAGGCATGAGCGCCAGGCCACGCACAAAGGTGCGTGCGGCGATAAAGGACCTCGTTAACTGGATGCGGAGCTTGCGGGGCACGTCGCCGAACGGCTGCAGCTCCTCCGTATGTCGGCTGACGCAGTCCATGTAGGTGTCGCTGAACTCGTATTGCACGTTGACCAGCTGGAACATCCTCTCCAAAAGGTCGGCCCAGAATTCCGACAGCATGGAGTCCAAGTTGACGGCAGCGCTGCCGGACACGTAGTACTGGGTCAGGGACTGGAAGAAGTTCTTGAAAAGTGCCGAGTTCTGCACATACATCATCCCGTATGTTTTCACAAACATGCTGTCCAGCGAGATCTCTGCGTTTTTCAAAAGCTCGCGGAAAAACTCTGTGGAGATGTGAAAGAAAGGCCGGGTTAGTCTACAGCCTGCGGGTGACAAAGAGCAAGAACAAACAGTGTCAGATTGTTTATATTTAAGTGTCTACAGGGAAGAGTTCAAGATGTCACGAAGAGAACATCTAAAGGAGCTCAGGGCTAAAGTTATGACTATCTGCCCAGTTGGACTTTTCCTGTTTTTTGTGACATTTTGAACTTACTGTTGTGTTCCTCTCTCAACATTTTAAAGGACTTTAGAGGCCCAAGTTTTCTTTCAGTACATTAAAAATTTTGCTGCCACCATTTGAAATCAGACTGACGTTACTCCCATTCACCTGTGCCCCACGCTTAGAACGAGCTTAAGCATAAAATCTTTAATGAAAGGCAAAAGGAATGTGTTAGGGGACAGTTGGAGACGAGGGGGTGAGCGCGGAGCATCAGCAGAGATGTCTCTCCACATCAGTGTGCTTCAGACTGACCACCATCAATGCCATTTTTCTGTTGTCACATTCCATTCGCCTTCCTTTCTGCCAGCTTCTCTTGGACTGTCCTTCAGAGACATTTTCAATAGGATTACGGAATAATGCGACCCCACAACCACCAGCAGCAGCAGCCCCTCCCAGCTACCGTATATGGACCTGTATGCACCCCCCTCCCACTACTATCCTACCAGCCCTGCATCTGCCTCCCTCCCCTGCTTTCACTTCATCAGTTCCTTCAGAGAGCTCTCTTCACTAGAGATGAGGAACAATGACCTACTTCATCCTGAGGAATGTCCATCACCCCCCTACCACCCCCCAAATAATCCAAGCCCCTTCTCCCAGACCCCACACCACCCTCCTTGCCCAATTTTCTTAATCTGAATAAAATGAGAATTCCACAGAGCCTCTGAAACATGTTTCACCTTCAGTCTCACACACACTCGCCCTTTTTATCCATTATCTGTGCCCCCCACCCCCCTCTCACAGACCTTCTGTCCCGTTGCAGTTTCTCGGGGTGCCCACTGCGTGGCTTTGAAATGTAAAGTTCCCATGCTCTCGCAGGGGGAGTCACTAAATGCTCTCTGCTACCAGTACACACACAAACACACTCTCGCACATTCACACTCACACAGAGGACCCGAGTAGTGCTGTCACTTCCACTTCAGACTGACACACTAAAAAGAAAAAATGAGATAGAGGAGGGGTAAGGGTGGCTTGGGGCGGGTTAAGTTGAGGGCTTTTTTTAAGAACTTCAAATCCCTACTGTGTCGCCAAGGATACCGGAAACACTGCAGCCCCTCCATTTACCTCCTCGCCATCACAAGTGCACGCGCACACACAGACACACACACAGAGCCAGGGGAGAGGGCACCAAGTTCCACGCTCCATTGACAGAGATTAAAACAAAATGGTCCACCCCCACCCCTGGAATGTCATAGTAGCCACACTGACATGAAAGTCAGTGAAAGGAGACTGAGGAGGTGAAGAAGAGGAGGAGGAGGAGGAGGTGGGAGAGGCATGAAGCACGAGGACAACCCTAAACTTCTCCGTTTCCTTTCTACAGTTAATTAGAGGAGTAATTCCTATATGCTAAACAGATAAGCTCCATTATGCGTCTGGACAAACCCACGGGTTTTTAAGAAGGGTGTGTGAGGGGTGGTGGCACAGTGGGGGCAGGGGTGGCGGGGATACGGAGGCTCTCTGGCCCAGGCTGAGGGGCCCAAGTATGAGCAGCATTACTCAGGCATCTTGCATTGTCATTAAAAACAATTTATGACACGCAGTCGTCTGCCAACAGGCCGAGGAGCTGAACGCTCCCTCTGGATTTCCCCATTAAAAATGTACCTGTCACTCAGCCAATGGTCTGAGAGAATCTGGGTGAAAGGTTACACATGAGAGTGTCAGCTGTAGGGAAATGTAAGGAAAAGGACGACTCCTGCTCGACTATCTGTCTTTCCCTTCCTGCACGCTCCCCCCCAGCTTGTCACTATTCCAACGTGCTGCAGAGAAAGCGCTAAATTACGAACAACGATCCTGGGCCCAATCCATCACAGGAACAGAGGAACTGACCGATCTCCTCCCACTTCCTCTTCCAAAAACTCCCCCCACTAGTGTCCCTATAAACTATGCTCCTCCCAATCCCAGCCCAGGCGGTAATTGCATCCTATTTGTGCCAATTAGTCGCCGAGCTTCTCCCTTTTCTTATGGTATGGGATTCTGTCCCTCCTGCTGCTGAGCTCGGTGCTCAGATGGATGTCGCTTGTATGTGTCTGGAGGCAATGGGGCCATAATCCAAGCGCTTAATTCCCAGACATGGAGTTGCTCTGCTGGACAGGGTCACTGCAGCAGGACAGGCTGAGGTCAGAATAAACACGCAGCGACGAGACACACAGAGAAAGAGAGAACTATTTCTGGCTCTGGTCTTAATTGGCCATGACTCTTCGCTCCAGGCGCATGATGAGAGCCTGCCCAATCACATACACTACTTCCTGAGTTTATTAGTGCGCGAGCGAACGCCTTCATGTGCAGCTGCGTTTGTGCACATGTGCGCACTCCTTGTGATGTCACGGCCGCTGCTGTCATTTCTCTGCAACAGTAAGCAGACCAATGAGCACTTCCTGTTCCCATTTCACTGGCTGTAAGCGCTTCCTTCGGTGGCGTCTTGATGTGACAAAAGGAAATAATAGGCCGGCAGCCTGAGCCCGTCACCACATTTGATGTGAGAGAGAGAGAGGGCCTGGCGATTTAGGTAGAAGAGAGCACAGCAGGGCTTTGTAAAGAGATCCCACATCTAACTGTTGAGAGACTGCAGCAACCTGCCTACAGTGATGATGAGGAGGGAGCACGCAGGGAAGAGGTTCATGGTCATCCGTAGAGCTGTGCCCTTCTGATAAACTGGACGTTCTTTTTGGGCGTTGCCAAGCTTTAGAATTTTTGCGCAAGCCAGTTGTTATGACTCCGTTAGAAAAACACTCCGTGCTGAATAATATCGGAAAAATTCCTAAACAAAACAATATTTATGCAATAGTTGATCGGTGGTGCTCTGGATGGATAAACTTGACATAAGGAGCCGAAGCCACAATTGTTCAGAAAGATTATTTTTACGAAATTGTGGTTCTGGTATCAGTCCCTCTAAAATCAAACACCGTGAACACTATTTTAATCTCAACGTTCCACTCTAAAGTTGAACCCTGTTACGGAAACAACATCTTCATTTGCTCGCACGCATCTCGGGTGTTGTTTTTAAACCTGGTTTGTGGTCGTTACTTAAACGTGACACTGACATTTCTGAAGCTGACCATTTGTTACAGGCTGTTTTTGTATATTATGGACGAGATGATTAAACGAGAAAATAATAATTTATAGATTTCTCAGTAATGAGAACAGCCCTTAATATTGCCACTAAGCACCAGATGAGTTGTGCAAGACAAACAGGGTGGAGGACATGCATGCGTGAGAACTGAGCGCAGTGAATCACAAGCAGGACTTGGACACAGTGAAGAGAGATGGAACGAGAAAGAGCGGCAAAGAGAGGGGTTTTTGGGAGAGTGAGGCATAAGAAGGGGACAAAGGGCAGTAAGAAAGGAGAAAAAGATGGGCGGGACAGCTCGAGCAGCCACTGCATTCCAACACGTCACATTCCTCTTCACATCTGGCTGCAATACACATGCTCCCTGTTACTCACCATCCCTCGCTGCCTTTCACAGACACATAAGATCTGACCCACATGTGTGCACACCAATGCAGAGCTATGCACATAACCTCCTTTAACAAGCAAGATTCCAATGCACCGGGAAACTAAAAATATTTTTTCTTCCCATGTTTTTCCACTCAGCCTGTTTGGGAATCCTCATCCTCCCCTCTATCCTATCATCGCAGGGCTGCAGTGGTGGCATGGTTTGGTGGTTGAAGGTATTCAGAGCTGCCCTGCTTCCTCTGTGAGTCAGCACTGTTGCATGTTCCCATGCGCTCTGGCCCTCAGCAGGGGAAACCTGATCCCAATATTTACAGGCATACACACATGTGCTCACACACAGAGGAACAGGAAGTATAGAGACGACTAAATCTGAAGATGTGTGTGGTCCGTCTGGAAGCACGCGTGTCTCTCTGGAGAAAGGGAAGCCTGTATTTCTTTTATTTTATTTTTTTACATTTCCTTCAGGGGGACGATGAGACAGGGAGCAGAGACATTGGGAGACAGGTGGACAGGCCAGAAGACACAGACTGGCTGTCTCTGCTATGAGCAGTGCGCTGGCAGGTGGGAGTGTCCATCAAAAGGGAAAAAAATAAAAATAAATAAAAGTGTAGCACAAATGCTGTGATGAGGAAACCAAAGCCAGTCTTACAACATAACCTGAAAAGCTGCATGTGTTTGTGAGCCAGTGTGTTTGCTTACTGTCAAAGTGGTCATGCCTCTGTTTGAAGGTGGATTGTAGGCTGGTGCTAAGCTTGGAGACGGGAGCTTTGATCTCCGTGTGGCTCTGCTGGCTTAGCTTCTCCTCCATCTCCACAGTGCAGCAGGAGTAGCCCTGCGGACACACTTTCAGGGGGACTCCTGGAACAGACGAGGGAGAACGTGCGTTAAATTTCCACGTCATCTGAGAAACATGCAAGTCAACACAAATTAACTCGAGGAACAAAATTTAAGATTCGATTATGATGCTGTTAATGTCACTGTAGCAGCAAGTAATGCAGATCAGTCATTGATTTCTTCCCTGGGATTCAGACCTTATGCTGAGAAATAACAGGTTCACCTCTCACCAAATCAAACGCACCCTGGCTGTTAAAGCCCCCTTAAATGCACTTAATTGCAGCTCAGAGGAGCCTTTAGCTGGCCGCTTTATAGAGCCCCGCTCTTATCCCGACACTCCCCTGTCTTGATGGATAGTTCAGTGCCAAAGCTTTCTCTGAGTGCTGTCCCTCCTAAACAGTGTTTAAGAGGAAACGATTAACTTTTCGCCCACACTGCAGGTAAGTGCGCTGACGTCAACCACAAGCACATGAATGGAGATAAACATATGTGCAAGCATGCTGGGCTGAGGAGTCTGAAAATGCTCTCCAAGTAATGTAAATTAGAAGGTTTTGGACTCCTTATTTCGGTGTAGGGCTGCCACAAACGATTATTTTGATAGTCGACTAGTCATCGATTATTTTTGCGATTAGTCGACTAATCAGATCATGCATCCATTGAACGTAAAACGTACAGCTTATTGCACCAGCACACATCTGCTCTTATATAACTATCATTAGCTTACAGCTTGAAGTGTTTAAGGTATGTGCTAACTAAAAATAAAGACAAGATGATAGTTTATTAAATTTTAATGAAATCTGCAGGTTGTTTCAGTGAAGTTTAATAAACTCATCTGTCTGCTCCTTGCTATCTAAAATATAACAGGACACTAGAGCCGGGCGATAGAACGATAATGATATGTATCGCGATATAACTTTTTCTCGATAGAAAAATTAAACTATCGCGATAGACCTCGCCGCTCTTGTCCTCTTAAAAAAAAGAAAAAAAAAAGAACAGCCAATCCAAATTAAGTAGCGCAGAGCCACACAGCCGCAGCGTCACGTCACGTGATTTGTTACGTACAGCACAAGTGCCAAGCCGCACATGTGTATTTGTTTGGGAAGCAGCCAGCCACCGTACCGCCCGGGTAATGGAGGAAATGAGTGTGCCGACTAGAAAAATCAACCGAGTGTGACCGAAGAGAAAACAGATGATGGTTCCAATGCCGGAGAGATTGTCGAACGGAAGAGCCATAGAAGTTCCGTAGTGTGAAGGTATTTCGGCTATTTCAAGTCTGACAAAAAACAGTAGCGTGCACTGTAAATTGTGCCGAAAGCAAGTCTGGAAATACAATAAACTGGTGCATGCGCTACGTCCACATGTACCCGGGCATTCTTGAAAACGCAGATTTTTCTATGCGTTTGCACCTTTCGTCCACACGTAAACGGCGTTTTTGGTCACTGAAAACGAAGATTTTCAAAAACTCCGGCCAGGGTGGATATTTTTGAAAACTTCGTTTTTGCATTTACGTGTGGACTAGAAAAACGGAGAAAACGCAGCGTCAGAGGTGTGCGCATTTTTTGACGTCACACTGTGCGCCACGTTATTGTTTCGGTGAAATGAATTCCTACAATACTGTTACTGTTAATTCTACTCTCTGCAGTGTTTAAATGCTTACATACACACACAGTTACTGTCCCTCCACACGTACGACTCGGTTCTGCTTCTATGCCGCAGCTTTGTTTACTTTTTCCCACCGAGGCTTCTAGACTTCTGATTGGCCAACATTTCTGCACGGTTAGGAATCTAGCGCCACCTGCTGCTTTGGCATGTTCATAGCAGCGTTTTCCTTCATTTCTGCCTTTATGTGTGGACGGGATTATTTTTTTTAAAACGAAAACGGAAAATCTCAGTTTTCAAAAATACCCGTGTACGTGTGGACGTAGCCTCAGTCTCTGACTGGAAGCGCTAATTCATCATTCGGCTTTTGTCAGACTAAAGTAACTGTTAAAACTGTTTGAAAAGCTAAGCTATACAACAAGGAGAGATTGAGAATTTCCTTTTAGTTCTCAGTTTATTTGATATTGATAAAAGTTAGTCAGTTTTGTCTGTTTTTCTGTAAAACAAACTAAGATTTATTTTTAGAATTAATATTTTGTTTCTAAGTGGAATTGACAATTTAGTCTGTTTCGTTTGTTCTATTTTGAAACTTAAACGCTTTAGCGGCTGCCTTTTGTGTAGTTTGCAATATTTGCCTTTATTTATCTGAAAAAGTCTCATGTTCCTTAAGTACATCTACCCTGTTGAACTTATTATGGGAAATAAATATTTAAATCAAAACAAGCTGCTGATTATTTCACATTTTACTTGTGAGCAACGGCACATTTAAATCTTACAAATATAGTTATTTGGCTTATATCGTGATGGATATCGTTATCGCCTGAAATGGGAAAAAAAACATATCGTGATATGAAAAAAATCTTATATCGCCCAGCTCTACAGGACACCGGAGTAAATTCTCAAGCATCTCACACTTCTGATAATCAGCTGTCTGCTTGACGTTTATTCAGCTGTGTAAAAACTATAACTTCAATCTAATCCAAACTAATTTACTCAGGAACAAATAAAATACTACAAAAAGCCAAACAATAACATTTGTAAGTTATCTAAGTGACTTATATTACATGTTTAACCTGAGTAGCGAAAGATGGCGGTGGGTTTGAAAACGATTTGCCGGGAGTCCGGCGTTCTCACGGGCTCTAGTGAGCCTTGCCCCCAGCTAGCTATCGAGCTAGTGGGTAACAGACGTCTCCGAAAACGTCGGAGCGATTTTGAAAATATGTGGTGTCTTGATAAACTGAGCAGATATTTGAAGTTTACACAGCTACATTCTCGCCTGAAAATATGTTAAACGTTTATTTTGTGACCCAGAAAGAATAATAAGAGTAATATTAAAACTAACTAGCTGCCGCCATTGTTGACAACTGCGCTGGGCCGTGCTATGAATTCTGGGACACAGCTTCTTCTTCGGGGTTTAATGGCAGCTGGCATCCTTGTACATGCAGTGCTGCCATCTTCTGTTTCAGTCCGTTATTACACTCTTAAATCCTACTACTTATTCCTGCGTCTTTTGGGATCTTACAAAGCTTCAAACGACGCATCGACTATTAAATCAGTCATCGACGATTTTAATAGTTGATGTAATCGTGACTAGTCGACCAATCGTGGCAGCCCTATTTTGGTGTGAACTGAAAGTGTATATATGCATAAGATTTCCATCAAGAGTAACCCATATGGAAAAGAAATAGTAAAAACTTATATGTGATTACTCATGAAAGTGGCCACTTTCATGAGTAAATCATATAAGGCTTACATGATTTACTCATGAAAGTGGCCACTTTCTCATTACTTTCATACATTGTTTTAATAAGTATCCAAAACATACAAGTTTCATTATATAATTTTTCAAGGGATCTTATATCTGTTTTCACTCTTATATGCTTTTCATACAAGTTTCACACAAGACAGATACAAACTTTATAAGATTTATATATATCTTTTCCATATGGGAAGTGCCAAGTGATGCCTTCTTCAAGGCTCGTTATACTAGACAAGTGGTGTTCTTCTCCCCTAGAATCTCAGCACGAACAGCTGGGGTACAAAACTGACAGACATGGCTCTGAAAGATTGACTCGATTAAAAACAAAAACAAAACAGCAGCCTGTTCATCTCTGTTAAAACCCAAATACTGTGTCTGACAAAATGCGAACTGCCATAAGTCAGTTTACCATCCAATTAAAAGGAGGGTCAATGGAGGACGTATGCAAGCCACAGCTGCAATAATGTTTTGTTTTAAATGTAGCTGTTGGAAACTGGGAGAACACAGGGATCCTTTCACTGGATCCCAGCACCAGCAGCCAGTTTAGTTTTCCCCACCAGCTTGTGCTGAACACGTTCCTGCTACTTGCAGGACTAGCATGTCATTCATGGACTGACGCTTTGGGATTATCAGCCACTCATTCAAAAAAATAAATACATAAAAATCCTGGATTAGTGTTTTCAGATTTCACCAAGTTCCCACATTACTGACACACTATTAATACTTTATACCCTCACAGTTATTCAAAAAGGTTATTATTGGTTTAAACATTTTATGACAAGTTGAGACTTTTCAACATAAAAAAACAAACAAACAAAAAACCCAAAACCCTGTACTTCCTTTAAGTGACACTAAAAGAACCGTATGTAAACCACATCTGGCCATTCCATTCACTAACATGTCCTGAATAACCCTGGCAAAGCTACCATAAGCTCATCTTTTGTTCCCGTCACTTTCAGCGCTGATAATCAGTTATTATTCACTTCCTTGTGTTACTCGTTTCTGTTACACTCAGGGAAGCTGCTCTGCTGCAGCTGAGGTTCTGCCTGTTGAAACTGGTTTGATTACATTAAAATCAAAGCATATGACTGGGATTTTTCCCCCGCCTTGTGTTATCTTCAAATGTTTAATGCGTTGCTATGACAACCCTGACAATGTGGATGTGTTTCTCTGTGACATCTTGAGGCTGCTTTCATTACTGCTGTAAATGTAATAGAAGACGCCCATTGAATTCTATTAGCAAACAGGGCCCGACTTTTGGTGATTTTTCTTGGCAGCACAGCATAAAAAGATTGCACGCACACACACACACACACACACACACACACACACACACACACACACACACACACACACACACACACCAAGATTTTCTTCAGCACAGTGAATCAAACATATCATAGTTCCTAGCATGTTTGAATAAGCACCTAGAACTTAAAAATAATGAAACTTAAGGGTCAGACGTGACTCTCAGCAGTGCAATGGTCTAAACGGGGCACCAGAGGGAGGGATGCACCCTGGCGCCATAAACTGGACGCCTCTGTCTGGGATCGAGTCCAAATAAGCCTCAAGTCACCCCTTCTCCTCAAACTCATCCCCCTTGTTCCTTTAAACATATGCACCTACCTCTCACACATACCCAGGCACAGTTGGCACCCCATACCTAAACATATTCACACATCACCGCTCAACACATGGCTCTTTGTATGAGGAGCCTGATTGGAGGTACGCAGACACACACAAACACGCACACACAGGCTGAACTTTTAGGTGAAACAACCATCCAGTCTCTCCTCGAGCAGGGCCCCCTGCTTGCCCACAGCGCAGGCGTACAATCAAAAGGGCTATATCCATGTGGAAAATAGACGTAGTTACCAAAGTACACAAATAAAAGTGAGATGGTCAATATTTCACAGGAATGTCTGTACAAATGTCACATTGTTAGCTCAAAGGATTAGGTCTCTGAAAACTGAAGAATCTTAGCTAATGCATACTTTGTGAAAACATTTTGGCAGCCAATTGCTCAAACCGCTGGGAGAGAGAAACGGCACCCGCTGGAACAAAAAGAGCGCGCAGCGAAAACGAACAGTTAGAGCTTATAAAAATCAACATCCCACTGACATGTTTCTGCCTCACCATTGCAGGGAAAAAAGGAAAAAGCTTTGTCAGTTGATGCATCAGTCATTTCTCCACCAGCACTAGCATGAATAGTCTTTGTGCGACGAGTTGCCTGATGGAGTTCCTTTGAGGGGCCTCCGTCATCCCCTCCAGTTTCCCCAAGTACTTTAAGATGTAATAAGACACAGTGACAGAGCATTGTTCAAGTGTCACTTAGAAGAGGAAAACTGCAATTTATGGCAGGGAAAACGAGAGAGTAGCATCTTGTAAACAAACATGCGACTGTGTCGTGGCATTCATGGGCTCTTTGCTGCCTCTCTGGCCTTTCCTTTGTGGCTGTTGAGGGGGGAGCGACCACCATCCCCTTTAAATGGCTCATAAAATAAGTCACTTCCCTTTGACATTGTCCTGTCTCTCAAACTTTGTTCTCAGAGGAAGGATGGTGGGGGAGGTGAAAACGCCTTACAGACAAAAACCAGATTAGACACCTCGCCACCCCCTCTGCCTGCCATCATGTGCCCCTGAACCAGACGGACCTCAAAGTGCCCCCCGCTGCCGCCTCGCCCGCCACCACCCTGCAGGCTTAACCAGCGAGGTCAGGGGTTAACAGCGACTCCTCTGAGAGAGGTCCTGTCCTCTGACCCCTCCTCTCCCTCCCTGTCCGCTAGCCAGCACATCCACCACACACACAGTTAGTCATGCCTCAAACCCCAATCACTCCAATAATAACGCTGCCAACACACATATCCCCCCCAAACAAAAATTGTAAAAATCCTCACAAGTACAGGCAATTAAGAGACACGGAAACAGACAACATATAAAAAGGACTACTTAACGGGCACACACTACAATTGTTAAAACTGCAAAGAGAGGTGTGGAGGAGGCCACAGGGTGCAGCATGTCACGAACCATACACAGCGCTCTGTCACTAATTGGAGCCTAGTCATCTGTGACTGAACCATAACACCGAGCTTTCACACGACCATCAACATTTGTAAATAATTAAAATGATAAATGCAGCTTAAAGCTCGTGTATATACACAAACACACACTTCAGTCCCAGTGGAATGCAGGTCGTTTGAGATGGCGAAAGCTGGGAAATCTCACTTCGAAACACCAAAAATGTGCGGGCGCCTTCCAAGTCGCTCTGATTTATGTGTGAATGCTCAATATATAAAACAAAAGATTCAAACATTCCCAGCCGAGTGAAGTACAAGAAAGAAAAATGAAAAACAACACCCGTGAATGCAAAGGTTCACTATTAATTCACATATTATGCTCGGTCCTGTAAAAGGGAGAGTGCTGCTAGTCTGCTGAGCGTTACTCACACACGTTGTTGTAAATTTGCACACCCTTCAGCCATAACATTCTCCTTTTGCTTCTCACCTCTGTCTGCGGTGCAATTTTCCCGAGGGGGTTAAGAGATTGGTGCCATTTGTTGGGCAACTTTCTTTTCTTGCGCCACATCCTGTCAGGCACAATCACGTGAACCAAACCTGCGGCGGAGCAGGTCGACGTCACCGCTCATTTAAAAAAGGTGTGATATTTTACGCACAAGCATGACGTTAAGGGCAGAATAAATTGTGGATTGATTTAAATGAGGAGAAAGAGATGAAAAAATAAGCAAACAGCTGCGCATATCCCTTCCAAAAACATAAAATCATAGCATTCCCCCCTCCAACTCATTCCCTTCTTAGATTCTTTCCTGTTGCAACATGTTGTCAAATCAGCCCGTTCTTTTTGTCTCCCTCTCTGCCTCCCTTTCATCTCCAAGAAGCCTAAAGTTGTCGTCTGTATCCGGGTTTTAAGAAATCCTTTGACTCATTCGCTCATTCGTCACTGATCCATTAGTTTTCTCAGCTAATGTAATGTTCAAAAGAATTCTAATAATTCTGCGCTTAATGCAGAACTAAATAACTCAGTACAGACTAAAAAATGCTTCGCTTTTTAAGTCAGCTTTCACTAATTACTTTGGGAAGCGAGTATTTCGAAATTACACCCTCACAGCTATGCAAAATGAGGGAATGAATGTTCTCTGTGCAGGGCTTAGCGATTCAGTGTCTGCCATGACATCAGTCTAGTGTTACTTTATCCCGTGATTTTTCACAGTACAGCTAGGATAAGTGCTTTTCAAGAAATTCTTTAACCAAGCCTTACTCAAACCTTGTTTACAGCTTGGAAGGGGGGGGGGGGTTATAACAAACATTCACTGCCTGCTACTCAGTACAACCGCAGACTTGCTGAAGGGCATCATGCCAGCACTAGTTCAGGGAGGGAGGGGGAAGTGTCTCTGGTTCACTTTCCACATCCACATTTTCCTTGCTCCCTTCTGAGGAGTCAACCTACTCATGTCTGCAAGGTGACCATTACGTTAAAGTAATTACTGTTCAGATATCAACTTGAAAAGTGTGCCCCCTTTTTAAGCTTAAACACCACTACCATCACATTCAGCAACTGGGAAAAGAAGAAGAAAGAAAAAGAAGAAGAAAGAAGAAGAAGAAAAGAAGAAGAAATAAAGCAACGTTAAACGCACACTCTAATATCTTGAATACATACTGAGCTTCAGCTGAATTACCGCAAAGGGAGAAAATGTTCAGCAACATTATGCTGTAAGCGGAAACCATTATTAGAGACTGGGCTGTTCATATGGAGATCATCAGGGCAGGGCGATATTTCCACCTACTCCTTTTCTACACTTCAGCCCTTACAAAAATAGAGTAATGACAAGTTTATGGCAGCTTTGGCCAAACCAATAATGCTTTTTGGGTCCCGCACCATTAGGGACGTCCAAGAGATTCTGAATGTGCTGGGAGGGGAATTCTGAGTCTGAAGTCACAAGCCTCAACAAAATGGTGGGTAGAAATGCTGCCCTGTATCCATTGTTTGTGAAGTTAAGAATAACCGAACCAACAAATTCTGCACTTGATGGACAAGAAACGATTGTTTAACGTGGTTCTACTCAAGCGGTGTCGTCAGCGCCTGCATAGAAGCAAAGCTAACGAACACAGCTGATCATAAGCTGTGTGTCAAGTCAAGTGTCTGCACAGAAATCCCGTCTGCTCTACAAACACAGCACAGCACCACTGACCCGGACATCTGCTCTAAAGAAGACACTACAACACATGCTGTAGAGCTGTGGCTCCTCACAGGGAGTGGCAGTTTTTGGAGACAGGCTCCAGCTAACCTATGACTCACTCACACTCACACACACACACACAGCTCTCGTAACTACCCTCTAGCTTGTAAAGGATGCAAGTGAAGTGGGCAATGGCTTTAAAAATTTAAGTTAAGGGGTAAAATCTTTTACGACGGTCATTTCAAACTTAAATCCAAACATCTGCAAAAACAGAAAACGTGCCTGGAACAAAAGGTTTTCCCTCAGCAGGATCACCATCTTCATGAAGTTTTTCATCCTAGACAAAAACTGCATGTGCTACAATACTTCTAGACCATACACTAAACTGCGTTTTGTTGATCCGTTACTGAATATGTCCAATAACAATGATAGTTGTCTCTATAGCAGGGCTGTAAACAATTATTATTTTTTAACTTTGAGGAATATTCGTGTAAGTTTTAGAGATTTGTTTTTCACCTTTATAGCAGGAAAAGAACCCAACAACCATCTCAGGCTGACTGCATGACATAACACTCAGCATCACACTGCAGGTTAGCTCATTGTTGCCAAGCATCGTCTGAAGGACCGCCTTCTTGTTCATCTTATTGGGAAGCTTTGATTTCACTCACAGCAGGTTAACAAGATGTCAAGTAACGACAACTCTGAGTCTGTTAGTCAGCTGACCATAAAGCGACCATCGTTCACATGATGAGTCAAGGCACCGATGTTGTTTCAGCCTTGGAGGTTAATGCAGACTACAGTCACAGAGGAAGTTGATCACTAGTGTCGAGCTTGGGAAACTCGAACACTGCCTGTGACGTGAAAGATTTACTCCACTTAGAACAATGTTCACCATCCATTTGTGAGGGAGGAAGTTGAGGTTTAGCGGAGTACTCTCTGGAGTGAATATTCAGAGCTATGCAGGCAGCCACAGAGCTTTGGATAATAACTGTGCAAAATGATGTTTCCTTAAATAAATCAAGAATTAAAATCTCTTCCACCGCACAGCTGTGAAAACACCAAACTGCCAAAATGTACTTGTCACGTGGCATCAGTGTGAGGAGGGGGAAAAAATAAAAATGTGGCTACTGCTGCGGTGCAAGAGCAAAAAAATCATTAAAATCCTAAAGTGCATCTACTGTTTTTTTTTTTTAAGAAAACAAAAACAAAAGCAGTAGATGCCTCCTGCCATCTCAGCAGAAAAACAGAGCACGGCCCAGCTCCAATTTAGAGTGAAGAAATGTCACATTTAAGGCTTTATCTGCGCTAAAATCTGCAAGATTTTGTCCAGCTTGCGAGTTGTTCTCTTAATGGCTCTCAACCTAACAAACAAACCTCACACTAGGATCCATAAATCGGAGCCCTTCGCCACCAGAGTCCATTTCTGATTACTAAACCAGTCGGGGGCTCGGGCCAATTAAAACTCTCCATTTGTGAACATTCCAAAACGCTGTCATCCATGAACATTTACCCAGAAGCCCCTGGGGAGATTCCTCAACACTGCCCTGGCCTCTGGTTCGGCCTTTTTTTTTTTCTCCCCCTTCTCCCATCCCAGCCCTGCATCTCCGGCTTTGTCTCCCCACACAAAAGCTCCCTGCCTACACCACTTCCCAGGTCACTGCTTTGTCAGGACTTCAGCTCGCTTCTTAACTTCCCCAAGTGCATTTAACAAGTCAAACCAAATTCCAGCCGCTGTTCCGCAACTGCTCTGCAAGTTCACCTGCTGGACTTGAATCCCTGACCAATGCATGCAAAACAGCTATATGTTCTGATTAAAGACTGTGCATGTGGATTCAACGGGTTCAGGCATTAGTGCTTAAAATGCCCATTTTAAATTAAATGCTCTTAAATTAGAATAAAACGGTTCAACATTCGGCCCAGAAAGAAGCAGGTCAAACCACGGTCATAACTGCCCTGAAATTAGATTATAGACAGAAAGGTCAGGCCTCCAACACAACTGCGAGTTTAGCCTCCAACCACGAGGGCGCTTGAAGCCATAATTCATATTAACATAGTTATGGGGAATTCATAGTTCAAACAGAAGTGGTTTGGTTCAGGATATGATTTAGCTTGGGGTACTTTCATAGTGTGCGCCGCACAAACTTTCTGCAACATGTTTTACTTTCTGAAAACCTCCCGTCCATAAATCAGCCCCGGTTCAGTGGGGTGACTGCTACTCAGCTCCGCTTAGCCAGCTGGTTTTTGACGCATCTGTGTCAAGTAATGCACAGAGAACAGATTTGTACATAAAAGAAAAGACAACACTAAACACTTGCAAGTAAATCAAGAAACGTTCCTTCCTACCATCACTCTGCTGGGAATCTTCCTCAACAACTGCACCATCTATCAGCACGCGTTGGATTCACGTTAACAACTGGTCTAATCTTTTAACCTTCCCCACATCTATCTCTCAGGTGATGCTGCCTTTGATGAGCCGCAGATTTGAAGTATTAGACCCATGGCTTCAACTACAGATTCCACCTTGCCGCTTTAGTCTTTCAGTGTTTGCGTGTACACGCGTGCGAGGAAATGTGACGCAGTTACAGCGAGAGAGAGCGAGACTGTTACACTGAAGATTTGCAGAGACAAGCAGACAGAGTTTGCAGACAAATGGAGAGAACAAGTTACAGCACAGCGTGATTATCACAAGGGAAGAGCAAGAGGGGGGGGAGGAGGCACAAAAGACGTTCCTGGCTTGTCCCTATACACCAGCCCTCCATCTTTCCACTGACTCATGGCACACAAATGAAAACAGACTTTAAAGGAGAAGATGAAAAACACTCTTTACTTAACGCCAAGTGCTTTACCAGGGGACCCTGCGCAAACACTGTTGTGCTGTCAGAGAAATGGACTACCGTTAAGCTTGCAAATAGATGTGCTTCACACACAACGCATGAGAGCTATGCAGTAGAATATATGGAGAAAGCTTAAACCAGTTTGTGGCCTTTATGTGTGCCCTGTGCAAGTCGCAAAACCCAAATTAACACCCTGCCACTCAAAAAAATTCTAATTTTTTGAAACATACGAGGGCTCTTAAAAGACCTGACATGCAAACAATACATTTCATTGTTGGTAGTAAAACCCAACGAACCACTCCTAAGGACTGGGAGCTCTTTGACAATGTTTATAACAGACCTCAAAAAGCAGCTGAAGTCCACCAGATGTTGAGGCAGGACGGGGCCCGGCGAAGCCCCCCCAGGCAGAATGAGGTCAGGTACGAGATCACGTTTCTGGAAGCTCAAAGCTACAAGGGGGGGCAACAAAGATTCTGATATACCTGTTGGGCCTTACGAAACTGGACACCCAACAGAGGCGTTGGGAAGAGAAGCACTCACTGCCGACTGTCAAAAGGAGCGGAAAGACTAAACCTTGGGGTACAATGCTTTAATGGTTCTCAGTCATGGATGGCTCAGTCTGTTCACGACGATGTGCACCGAATGGGTCGATAAATCAAAGCTACTTGCTGTTTCAGTCATTCACAATATTTCAACCACTGGCGCGCCGTCTCGCATTCCCACATAACGAGTAATTTTTCTGCCCACAAAGCACACACTGACCAAATGATTTGCAGCCATCACTTAGCAAAGCATTCGATCCTTTTATGTGTATGTTTTTTATCACGCTCCTTTACCCGGCCTCAACCAGAAGAACATCTGCCGCCGTCTCCTTCATCTTTTCAAAACCTACTTTTATCGTGGTGCAAACTTATCAAGTTCACAAAGCTATGTCGAGCAGCCAAAAATCTGACTATTGCTTTTTTTGGGGGATGTTTACGCAAGAAAAACAAGAGAACTTTTTGATCTCAAACAATATAATTTATATGAAAATAAATCCAAGAGTGAGCAGCGCACAAGGAGAGAGAATGGGTAAATATTAGGAAACCTATTAAGCTAACTGCAGTTTGGAAAGTTGAGCTAAGTGACTGACTGCCATGTCAGTGGGAGTCTTGATGCAGGCCTTGGGAGTAATTAGCAAGGATTACAGCTCCTCTGGCCTGCACCCAGCACTGGGGTTTCAGCCCAAACACCCAGGCAAGTCCCTGGCTTCGCTCCCTCACAGCTTTCCCCAACCGCACAGGCCTCTGGTGGTCACACAAATCCTAATGACGATCATGACTATCAACACGGGGCATCAAGCCCGCTGGGGCTTCAGAGGAAATCAATTAACCTTGGTCGAGTTACACCTACATCTTAACCACACTCCACGCTACGTGGTGAGATGACTTGAGTGAGTGATTGGAGACACGATGCAACAGGCAAGGAGGTGGGGGGTGTCACACTCCACCCCTGCAGTTTGAGATCAGCGCTAGCGACCCTGTACCACACTCCTCACAGCTGGCCGGGTGTCACCAAGTGGTCAGCAAAACGGCAGCTCAAATATCAGGACAAAAAAAGTGGCAGAAGCAGCAGCTTAGAAGCCTGGAGTCAACTGGCAGAGACAGGCTGAGGTGGTGAGGGAGTAGCTGTGATAAAACAACCCAAAAGCATACAGAGCAGGTATTCAAGTGATCTGACAGCACACCAAAACTAGCCTAAAGTGCTTGTCTTGATACACAGACAACATTTTTGTGTGTTTCAGAGCAGATACTTCCTCAGCTTGTGGGTTTAAAAGCATCATTTCATGTCAAAGCCAAATTTTTAAACATATTTTCATACTGGGAGACGTCTTACTGGTGCCTCCCTAACCATCAGAAGCGTGTGCAAAGCTATAACAAGAAATGTGGCTTACTTTTGGCGTTCACATAATCAAACCCTTTCAGGTCAAGTGAACAACAGTGGTAAAAGGAGACTAGACAGGAGCTAGGTGGGCTGCAAGGCAGGAAAGTGCCAGTGAACCACTTCTGACTGAAGAAAAAGA
The DNA here is from genome assembly GCF_041146795.1 of Maylandia zebra. Taxonomy (NCBI): domain Eukaryota; kingdom Metazoa; phylum Chordata; class Actinopteri; order Cichliformes; family Cichlidae; genus Maylandia; species Maylandia zebra. Next base: position 32,014,189 of record NC_135168.1, read on the forward strand.
CTGACTGAAGAGAAAGAACAGGAAGGGGAGAAAAGGGAAAGACTAGCAGTGAAACAAAACCTCCCAGAGGAGCTGCAAAACAGCGAGCGGTGGGAGAAGAAAATGATCTGATGTGTCAGTCGGGAGAGAAGAGGCACAGTCGACTCTTTCGTTTTTTTTCTTTTTAAACAGCGAGCAAACAGGATGTGTTAACAAGGAGGGGTTTTTTTTTCTTTTTTTTGGGGGGGGGGGGTGTCATCTCTCTCAAATCAAAATACGGAAAACCGCAAGGCCAGATCAGGATTCCCCACAGTTTGCATGAGGGCAAGAGCCGCCAAATGATACAGTTGTGTTCAACTGTGGCCTGCAGTGCCAAAAATGTACTGTGAGGCGCTTGTTTAAAACCTTGTATTGTGCTTGACAGGCACGTGCACTCAGAGGGATTTACTAAGCGGAGCAGGCTAGATGTCGACTTGTACACGGCCTATATGGCCAACCGAGGATGATTCACATGCATCCAGTTGCCTCCCTGGATTCAATGAGCCTGTGTCACACATTCCCAACCACTCTCTGGCTCCCGTCTAGCCCACCACTTGTGGATATTCAAGTGGACTCGGGTACAAAACTGTCCTGTCAGTCAAATCTCTCCCTTTCTCTGCATGCCTCAGTCAGTCCCTCCAGTGCTCTCTTTGTTGCCGTGTGTTCCCAGCTCCGGGACTCCTGTGTGCAGGTCTTGGTGGTCCGGTGTGGAATGTGGTGAGGAGGGGGGAGGCAGGCCGGCCCAAAAAGGGGGTAATCAATTGTTCCCACACAGAGCATCCACCCCCCACTGATCTGTCGCTCACTTGGCCATTTGGGGGTTGTGGGGACCAAAGCAAAGGATGCAAAGCGTTGGAATTAAGGACGTCGAGTCGACGCGCACACACACAGCTATTGAACTGATGCTACACTTGCAGCATACTAAATGAGCATAAGAGACAAACTTAACATTCCAGAGTTGTTGAAGGTGGTTCTTACCCAAAGACTAAAACAGGCCTGAATTCCCAAGATCCACGCAACAACAAAACCAGGTACTTTCGTCAGCACTCCCAAGCCGCTTCTGTGCTCAGCCTGAATATTTTTATACACTGTGATATGCTGATGTGCTTAGGAACGGGATACCATGAGAACCCCTGATCTCAGAGCTGCCACACCACGATAGCAGGAAACTGATAAGAGCTGGCAGGCACCTGTAGCCACCCTCCCTTCCTCCTTTGGCCCCATCTGGGTGCTCAAACTCACAGCCGGGATAACACTTCCCCCCCAAACCCCTCACCGATTCACAAGACCTCATCCTCATGATATATAAACTCAATTATCCCCAAGGCGAGTCAAACAGTAAGGCAAAAGATGTTACAAATTCACTGCAGACAGCAATATTATGACTGCATTTGATCAGCAGCAACCAAAAGCTGCTGTCATGAACTTGAGCCCACATGATTTGGAACTCTTGTGTTCAGCATCAACGATTAGTCACAAATACAGAAGATCTTTACATCCTCATGCAACCAAATGAAGGCAACACACGTCAGTAATGAAGCCGGATGAATGCAATTCATTTTACAAATATTAGCCCTTAACTAAGCAGGGTTAATATTCGGGGGGGGGGACTTCAATGCAGGACTGTTTATGTAATCCCAACCTGCACACATTTTCAAACTAATCATTCACATATTAATGTTTACGCAGCTTATTCCTCCTGGGGCAAAACAGCACACTTAACATAAGGTTTTTATTAGACTCACACCTAGATAGGTGTATAATGCATTTAAATTACTTTTTAGGCTCACCAAGTCTAGATCCAAGCAAGAATGTGGCTTTAAAGAGCTATAAGTGGTTCTTCGTAAATGCTATGAGTCAGACTTAGATGTGTGAATTTTCTGTTGGCTGTAACCACACCTATGGGTGGGCCTACAGACAGTTACTTGATTGGCACACCACCTGAATCCATCTGATCCCTCCATACCCGATTTAAAAATATATATAAATAAATAACTGAGACTTAAAAACATGTACTTCTCTAATGTACCATTCAGAAAAGAACAAATGAAGCATTTCACAGCAAATGCATCTTTCAAAGGATGCAGCCTGCAGTTCCATATGTGAGACCTGAAAGCCAAATAGCTATGTATTTATACGGCCTGCCTGAGCTTCTTCTGCCATGGGAGGAAAAACCTTTAATTAAGTAGACTACATTTCAATCAGTTGGGGACCTACAATATTCTCAAAGTAAACAAAAAAACATGTTGCCTCTGGGGGGGGAAGGGTCTGAAAATCTAACAAAGCAAAGATTAAGGATTAAAAAAAGAACATTAAGACAAACACCTCCTTCTTAGCTAATGATGCTAATGTAAACTTGCTGTGAGCCGCCTTGTCTTCACTCCCAGCCTGCAGAGCCTCAAACAAAACTTCGTGTTTCACATTTGTTTTAATGTTTCACATTTTGCAGCCATGCCACAGAATATTTGTTGCATAGCCAATTTTCTTTGAATTCGCCCTTCCCTGCGTCATTGCCAACTAGCATCCAGACCACAATATAAAATATGTGTTCTGATTTTTTAACAATGTTTTCTAACAATGTTTAGAAAAATCCAACTTCCTATGTCTTACATTTTAAAACCAATTAATTCATTAACTCAATGTCTTGTGTCCCTGTGGGACCCTTGATGTTGCATTCCTCCAACTCTTTGCCATGCAAGAGATGCAAGGTTGGTTTCTACAAGCATTTTTGATGTTTGGACTGGTAACACTTTGCTATGAGAAGTCAGGTTTGTTGACTTTTGGCAATGCACACTGTGGCATGTGATTTTAACCATAGAAGACAAAAGTATAAGCAGGAACCTTTATTTTTTAGGGGGTGGGTGGGTGTTATATTTGACAGTGCCAACAAAACTTTTGCACTGACGTTTCCCACAGTTTCTTTTTCTTGGAAGCAATAACACTTTATAAAACTGTGGAAGTGATTCTTAATGACAACACTTGCCAGTTGGTTTTACGAGTCTGACCTTGAGACACTTGATGGGTTCGTTATTGGTTAATTATTACAAGCGCAAAATGCTGGGGCACTACTCTAGTGAGCAGAGCCACTCCAATATTGGTTGTTGCACCATAAAAACTTGCAGACCGTGTGTGTGCGCCACAGTTTCCTGCTCTTATCTTATCTGCAGAATGTCGCTGCAGCAGCACAACCTGCCATTTCCCCAAACTGTAATGATGTGGGGCGTGCTGCCACCAGCTAAGGGAGGGGGGTAGCCCTTACAATGTGAGACTGCAGAATGTCTCGAGCTTACTGAGAGGCCAACGCACTGAGGTCATGCACGCCTTAAGTTTCAGCCATAATGCACTGAGCTGATTATGAGCAGAGGATGTTCCGCGCACTGAAAGGAGGGAAAACGACCCTCCTTTCTTTGAACTCTGCTATTGTCTCATACCTGAAGCATGATATGAAGCCTGACAGCCAGAGTAAATCAAAACAGATTTAACCCCCCCACTCTTTTAAATGAAGCGTGAAGTCTGACCCTGCTTTGGGTAGCCTTTGACATGGCCCAAACCACTAAAGAGATGGTCCTGTTACAGCTTTGCAGGAAATGCTGTTAACAATTTATCACAGTATCAAATACAACTGTAAAGGGAACTAAACTATTATTAGCAGATATAGTCAGACAGCAAAACCACCATTTACATCCTGTGCGATTACCAGCATTATTTATCTGTCATCATTAAGGGAGTAAATCGAATTTATTTCCCATTTCAGTGAAGTATCCAACCACGGGACATAAACAAATCATCATCCATAAGACAGGAACCTTGGAAATGGGGCTTGAACCGTTTTCACGTGAGTGGTAAACGACTGATACTATGGGATCAGAAAGGAATTTACCGAGTGAGCCTGCTCTTCCTCTGCACCACTTAATTCTGTCTACAGCAAAGCAGGGTTTCCATTTCAGTTTTACGGCATTAAAACATCTTTACTGAATCTCAAGTCTGGCTTCAGCTCAGGCTGACAGTAATTTTAATGGCAACAAACATTCATATCTCCGTGCTGCCAACAATAACACAAGATACTTGCGGTTACAAAAGGCAAGGTTTGAATCCCACCAATAGAGATTGAAAATGTGACGTCACTCAGGGGTAAACCCGCAAAGAATTCTGGGAACTCGTGGCAAGAGGTACTAGCGCACGCAGGCTTTCAATTGAAATCAGTTACACAGCGATAAAAAGAAACAAAAAAATGGCAAGAAGCTGTTGTATTATTAACTGCAATAGCCGGTCGCATGACAGCCACGGAAAGCCGACGGGTAAAGAGATCGGTTGTTATCGGATTACGTCGTTGAAGAGAAATTGTTCGAGCCATGTTTCCGAAGTAACAAAGAGGCGACGGGTGGCCTGGATTGCAGCCATTCAAAGACAAAATAGTAAATTGTCCTGACACAATATTGCGTTTCGCTTCTGTTATTGCCATGGTACACTGACAAAAACATATACTTTTATTCACAGGATAAAATAGTTGTTTTGTATCACTAATTGTCCAGTGCGATTACAGCATACAATATTATTGTCACTGCTACATTTCTGTGATGGGTACCAGAAATTATTTCTACTACTAATTAATTACCATTGAGCTCAAAGGTCCTATTAATAAACGGTTAACAAATGTGTATTTATGAAGACGATTTGTGAGACTGGTAAACTTATGATATGTACGATGGTCTTTACTTTCTACACGGTGCATTTCAAGGTCCTGCACCCATCCGTCGGTAAACTGTACCTGGGCTTGTTGCAGTGACCTGAAGTTACTAAACTTCACGAGTGTATGCACTCACTCCAAGAACCGTATGATTATAAATATGAGCGTGGTGAAGTTGGGCAGCACGCTAACGTATTTTGTCCCTCTGTGTGCTCGTAAGGATCTAACACTTTCACTGGTTTGATTTTTTTCCTCGTATCTTTTCTTTGACTTTTCATTAAGTCTGTCTTTGTACGGACCAGCATTGTTCTCCTTCGTTTTGTACATACCTTTTTGGGGGACAAAGAAAAAGCAAGAATTTATTGGAACCGAAGAATGGACGTTTGCGGTGCTGCAAATGCTTGCATTTGATGTAGGTACATGGATTGTTTTGCCACGAGTTACCGGCATGCAATGCGCGAAAGTCACGTGGTCTGTCAATCTCTATAAGACTCATATTCCACGAAACTGATTTGTGATGCACATATCGGAGGACGTAAACATTTCAAGAACTTGTCCTGTGACAACTGGCTGAGATTGTGCATCATTTTTAAAGCATGTCAACTTTGCCACACAGTAATAGTAAAACAGTTGCTTTATTCAGATTCAGTGTGGTGTGTGTGTGTGGGGGGGGGTCTCTATCATCTCAGTCTCTATCAGCGACAAAAAGCCGCTCATTGAGGTCAGCCCTGCCTAAAAACCCAGACATACACCAGCAAACTATTGTAAGGAAAAGCCACATGTGTGTATGTAGCACACAAACCTGGACAAGCTTTCATTCACATCCTTTCAAACCCAGGGATGCAAGACAATAAAATCTGACCGAGACAGACGTGTTGCGGTACTCCTAATGACATTTACTATCACAAAGACAGAAGCAAAAACCCCACACAAACCTTATTTAAAAAAGACTGAGACTTGTGTGAAACTTGGGATCAAATTTCTGTCTCTTTGACAGCTACACCCAACTCAAATTCTAATGAGCCATTGTGGCCCCAAAATAAAAAAGCTGATCTGAACATCCTCTTAGTATGCAAACGAGAACTCATAAAGGGCTTTATGATAATAAAGAGAACATATGCACATTGGCTCACGTAGTCAGATGGAATAATGCTGTGAGCACTTCGCCAAAAACAGTTATCCAAGTTGTAAAAATAGCTTTTCTGCTAATTAAGCTCTTTATGAGGGCCAAAACCTACATATGTATTTTTTTCCCAAGTGGGAAACAAGACCTAAGCTTCCCCCCAGATGACTTACTTCTATACTGTCATACACCATGCTGAAGCCACTCCAAAACTGGCAAACCTAACTTCACCAAATGTTGCGTATTTATTTTAAGTGCCATTAAAATTAAAAGGAAATGAGTGGCAGTGAGGGGTGGGTGAAAGTATGCAGGGCACATAGGAATTTCAACCCCCCAACCCCTCCCCTTGTTGCCCTCAAGGATTTACTGTAAACGCCCCCACCCCCCTCCTTCAAGGAAAGTTTCCATTGCTTGGGCTTATCTCATGATTAGCATCATTGATTTGCCTTTTTGCCTCTCTGATTATTAACATGTCTGCTTCCATTATTACTTAGCACTCTGCATCCTGTGACTGGTCTGGAGGTGGATTTGGGAGATAAACAAATAAAAAAATAATAATTCAGCCAAGCCTGGAGAGAAAGAAAAATCCATAAGCTCTTTTTTCCATAATGCAGAGGAATGCTTACTAAATCGCTGCCGGCGGCCTGTGCTTCACAGCCATGGGGGTCTCTACTGAGGAAGCTTGGAAATAAACATGGGCCTGGGTTCTTTCTGTGTGGAACAGAGCCTGTGTGTTGATTATAGCTCTTTATTGTTATGAATTACCTACAAGTATTTCCTAAATGATGACTCTGTTTACACACTGGAGTAGTGAAGTGTTGCCAGCAGCACTAAGCCAGAAGAATGCCAATTCCCAAATGTTTCATTGCTACTTAATAATGGAGGAAAAACACAGACCAAAAGAAAATGAAAAAAGCAGCATGTCAGTATGATTAACAACGCCTCTATATCAAATCTGGAATAAGCACTAAATGTCCATTTACAAAAGTGACCGTTTAATCATTTGCTGTAGAGGTTGTTATTTGTGGCAGTGTCAAAAAGCAGTTAGGTAGTTTTTGGCTAAAATGGAAAACATGGGTGTGATTAAAAGATGTCTAAATGTCAGGTTTGGATTGAAATATTGGAGTTAATTTCACAGATTTGAAGCTAAACTCTCTTCAAGCTAACTTTGCTAGCTTAAAAAGTTCTCTTAGCTAGGACCACCCGGAAACCTCTGCAAGACCCACCGGGGGTCCCCGCTCCCTACTTTAGAACCCATTGGGTTTTAAGGTTAAACTTGAGATATATTTGTATATACACATATAAATAAAAATGGGTCTCACCGTTGACTCCTTTGCTGGGGACGTCGTTAACGTTGAAGCCTTTGGAGCTGTAGGCAGCACGAACTTCATTACAGTTGTTCAACTTTTGCTCCTCAGTCCCCGACACCACAGCCACCGTCCACACGACACACAGCGCCAACAAACTCTTCATTTTGGGCCAGGCGAAGACAGAAAAATAAGAAGCCTAACAGCGAAAACCGCAAAAATGTTAAAGTCGCTCAGGTGTGAGTGTGTGCACGGCTAGGACAAAGTTTCAGCGAGTCCACGGTCGAGTTTCCTCATGGAGACGCGCTGATTTCTTCGGCTCAACAGATACTTCATTCACAGCAGCAGAGGCCGGGAGAGCAGAAAAGACACCGAAAAAACACCATTCACGTCGGACGTTTCACAACTACAGGTACGTGTGTTAAGTGTCGAGTTCCAGACTCAAATGAAAAACACACAAAGACGCGACAAAACAACGGGGTTAAAACATGAAAAAACTTCTTTTTTTTTCTTTGAGACTGAAAGCAACAATCACAGTCTCACTACTGCTTCAGAGTTTCGACGAAAAGTAAAAACCACGGGAGGAGAGCAGGCTGTGGAAAGTTATCGGGAAAAATATGGGTTTCTTCAGTCTTCTTCTCTTTTCTTTTCTTTTCCGAATCGGAGGAGGCCGAGGGTTTCAGTGGGAGAGGACGCTGGACCGCTTGCAGGTTGTACTGGGATCCAGATGCGAGCAGAAAAAGCCCTGGTGGACACCCAGGAGTGAGAGCAAGTTCCGGGGGACAAAGACCTGGAGATCAGGAACACCAGGGGTGGAGCGTGGAGCAGGGGCTTCCAACCAACCCAGGAGCTCTCTCCCACTTTAATGTTTAGACTGGAGGAAGCCGCGCTTGAAAATCAGGACTGGAGCTGAGGGTGGAGCTCCACGGTGGCATAACATGTGGGTATGACCTATTACTGGCCCACATGACATAAAGAAAAGACTCATTTAGATATGCAAAAGTGCTCAAAATCACAGATCTCTTTCACAGAAGATCCAAGTCTGACCTCTGCTTTGAGCAGGGATTTCTTATCAGTTTTTTTTCTTTTTTGCTGTTAGTGTTGAGATAAGAGTAGATAAAAGTCCTTGGAGTCAAACAGGCTTACACACACAGTCTTAACAGATATTAGTGACAATAAACCATTTTTATCTCTGTTTCTAGGCCACCCCAAGGACTTGAATGATAACCAGGACATTTTGTAACCACATCTTATCCAAGGTGGGGAAACAGAGACCAGTGTGAAGTCTTTTAAGTCTTCACCCAGATGCTTTTATTTGAGTCCAGTACATTAGAGTTTGTTTAAAATGGGTGGGTGAAACCGTGGCCAGTGTTTCTGTAACAAGGAGTCAAAAAAAATGACAGGGCCCGCTCCTTACACAAACACGATCAGGCTGTCCTGTGTTAGCAATGGGGCAGCTGTGCTTCGCACATCCAGCTGCCTGTCATATAGTGCTGTAAACAACAGTAAGCAGCTTGCTGGAAGCATGGTAGCAGGCTGTAGAGGTGGACTGAGATTGCACTCGCATCTAATGGGAGATGTATAAATCAGTGAAAAGCAGATGCTCACTGAGATGAAATGAGGAAGAATGCTTTTTTTGTTTAGACAAAAAGCTGCTGGACATGCTTGAAATGATGCGTCCTCCTGTCATGTTTTAGTTTTTTAAGCTGCACTTTGTTGGCGTCTGTCTGCTGGTGTTGTCATGCTGTTCTTTGCCTCTGACCTTTGTCCATCTCGCAACGCCGGCAAGAAAAGAGGAAAGAAAAAAACAATCTGAGTTTATTTAGGCAAGGCAAGGCAAGTTTATTTGTATAGCACAATTCAACAACAAGGTGATTCAAAGTGCTTTACAGAGACATTAGAAACAAGAACAAATAAAAAGCATGATTTAAAATTGATTAAAACAAGCAAATAAACTAACTAATTAACAAACAAACAAACAAACAAACAAAACAGTATATAAAATCAAAACAGATAAAATCAGAACAGTAGATAAAATCAGTAGTTAAATGTAAGTTTTGAAATTTAAGCTTAAAGTGTGGATTTGGTGCTTTATTCAAATGCAGCTGAGAACAGGTGAGTCTTCAACCTGGATTTAAATAAACTGAGTGTTTCAGCTGATCTGAGGCTTTCTGGGAGTTTGTTCCAGATATAAGGAGCATAAAAGCTGAATGCAGCTTCTCCGTGTCTGGTTCTGACTCTGGGAACTGATAAAAGACCGGATCCAGATGACCTGAGGGATCTGGATGGTTCATACTGGGTCAGGAGGTCATTGATGTATTTTGGTCCTAAACCATTCAGAGCTTTATAGGCCATTTAGCACTGAAAAGATTAAGCATGTGAAAAATTCAAAGTGTCAACCTCTTAAAACACCAGAACCGTCAAAAAAGGAGAAAAATAATTCAATTCACAATCAGAAGCTGCACTATTTGCTCATTTTCAGCAAGGATGAGGTGCACTACAGTCTTTTTTATGCCAAAAGTAGCATTGACAAGATTTTTGTACCCCCTGCATTTAAAAATGCCCGGACTTGTGCACATGTCCGTTGGTTTGGGGAGGGTGCGGGGGGGTTAGCGATCAGCAAAATGACATTCCTCCTTTTGTGTCCACATTCCTCAGGCGGCTCCACTCATTCTGTGTGACTGCGGCTGCTGCAGGGGAAGCCAGGGGCTGCTGAGGAGCAGGAGAAGGAGGAGGATGCTGGAGCTGTGTGTGCATGGGAGAGCGTGGGCCCAGCGCTCCTCTCAGCGGGCCAACAAAAGGTAAGAAAATGGTCCAGTGCCATGGTAATTAGACGTGAATGAGCTTTGAGCAACATGACATGTCTCGGGCCTTTCTCTGCAGCGAAGGAATTTCAACATCCAGCTTGGTAAAAATTGGACTGGACTTTGGGGGGTGGGCGGGGATGTGGCCGTGCACTTTTGAGCACCTGAATTACATTGTTATTTTAATTTATATGCAGTGTTTAATGACCCCTCCGGCTCGTGAAGGTACACAAGCCCGAACATCTTTGTGTGGCCATGAAAAAAGGGCTGAAATACATATTCATAGGGGAGTCAATCACTCGGGCAGAAAATGCAACAATTCCTAATAGTCAGCAATTCTCACTGTTCCTGCTGACTAACATCACATTGACCTTTCACTCTCATAATGCAGGCTGTTCCAACATTGCCCCAATATTACCCTAAGAAAACACATGGACTCTGCATCTCAATGGGCCTGTATGCCCATTCTCCAGCCTCACATTAGCATTCAGAGTATACTCCCCCCCCCCCCCCCCCCCCCCCCCCCTCCCCCTCCATCCCGGGCTAGCTGCTGCTCTCTCTGCAGCCGGCGTTTGCTCATCTCCTTATAATCAGCCTCCCGTTTACATCTTAAAAGCTGCAGCTCAGGAGAGAAAGGCACAGCTGGATAATAATGGCGTTTTTATCTAGCACTGCCGAGCAGAGGGTGTGTGGGTGTGAAAAGTTACAGCAGAGAATCGGGGACACAGAAATGGGATTTTGAAGTGCGTTTGCTGTGACAGGCGTGTTATCTGCGGAGCTGTGAGTGATTGGCCTTGTTAGGGAAGAAGACAGGCTTTAATAATGGAGACGAAACACAAACACTTGGGACTAATGAACCCTGGTTCACTGCTGGGTTGTGGATGAGTATAGCTACCTGGTTAAGTTAAGCTCAGGAGGTTAACAGACTGGGTCAATAGAGAGAAGCCCCACAGAGAGGGACAGCGAGGACAGTAGTTCATAATCTGCTGGGAGTGAAAAAATACAGATCCAAAGAAAAAACACATAATCCACGTGCTGCTTTAGGACTCAGAGCAACGAGTGCAGTCCAGAAACACATAAATTTCATGATTCATGACTCGCTTTGAAGTGGATCAGTAGCGAAAAGCACAGAAAGTAATATATATGCCTGGAACATTGTGTGTGCAATTTGTAATCGCAGCAGCGTGCCATCCATTTAATCCTTGTTTTTCATGGCATTTTAAGGATTATTCCATACCCAAAAAGCCAAATCTGTGAGTTGGAATCTTTCACTTCATGTTTTTGGGGTTGTTTTTCCACTTTCCTCCAACAACTTAGCATTGAGCTGTTGGTAGCTTTTAGTCCAAACATTTGCTCATTCTGCCATTACTCTCACGTAAAACAAGCCTGACAACCAAGTTAATCTGCAACTTAATTTTACTTAATTCATTCAGCCTGACACTACATCCATGTCAATCAGTTTATTCCTGGAAGGGGGTGTTTTCTTTTGCCTCAACTAATCACAAGTGAATGACTTTTGACCTGCCAACATAATGTTCAGTCAACAAAGAAGTCATGGGAGTGCTCGCCTGGAGCAGAAAGACACTTTTTAATGTTATTTGAGTTTATTAACAGTAGCAAACTAACATCCATCAAGTTCATCCATGCTTGTCCACACAGCAAGTGGTTCTTATATAGTGCTTTTCTACTCTACCTGACCACACCAAGCACTTTTTACATCTTGCTGCATTCTTTACCTATCTAACATTCACACACATTCATAGAAGCTAGAGTAGAACTGGAGGTTAGCATATTGTGACTGTGCAGACGGATGGAATAGCAAATCCATCAGATTCTTGGGTCTTAATGATAGAGCTGTGACACTAAAAAGTCTGCTAGCTTACACAGTCAGCATTTTTGCTAGCTCTACTTCTTATCCTTGTAGTAGCTCTATCCATTGTTCAAAGCACTTAAAGTGCCCACACATTCATTCAGCACTTTTTATACTAAACTAGTGTGTAGTACTTTTCCTGTTACACTCATACCACTGAAATATGCTTAGTGTTAGCAGCTAAGCATATTTCCACCCCCTTCGTGTCTTAAACTTCATTTCTTGCTTCATTGCTAAATGCTTAGCTGAATACGCTAATGCTAATTGTGATGCTAATATCTTAGCTTAAAAACACATTGCCACAGGCACAAAACATCAAAACAGATTGAGTTTATTTTACAATGTATTTTCCCCATCAACATTCAATTGAGAGAAAAACAAACACATCATTATTTCTTATGACTCCTAGGTGGGACACTGGCCAGGGGTCTTGTAACTGGCCATAGGAGACAAAAATCAGGTGGCGCTAGTCAAATAATTTAGGCCTGCACTTTGTTTAGGCATTCCACTGCCAGGACCCTGGTAGTCGGCATGCTCGATCGCTGATATGACTTAGCTGTACACCTGTGCTTTTCCTGACATGACAAGTCAAACAGTGGGCCATGGGCAGACTCAGCACTTGCAGCTGTGGAGTCAGCTGTGTGGTAGCAGCAGCACCATGTTAAAAAACCAAACAAATGAAACAATAAGAATCTCACTTTTGCTTTTAACCCAAAAAGCACAGAAAAAAAGATTAAATACAGAGGCCATCCTTGGAAATGTATGAGACCAGTGCAACATAACAAAATTAATGTACACGTTTTTATACATATTTATATTTCACATTAATGATCGCTTTATGCACAGTGCTAAAGAGTAAGCTAGAAACTGCAGCAAGGCTTCACAATCCGGCCAATAATTAGTCCAGAAAAAACCAAAATGCCAGTATTGTAAATAAACACGTTAATGTAAACATGTCACCAACACAGAGAAACATACACCTGTACAGTTATCAGGCTGACTTTGGAGACTTATATTCGAATGATAGCCCTTGGATCCTTTTTTTTAAATTATAGGGCTGTTACTGTTTCTAAAAAAAAGTGCACCAGCTTTACAAAACAGAGCAAACAGTGATGGTGGGCGTGTGAAGGAAGCAGTCGGTAATAATTTAGCTATCACTACGACATAAACAATCAGAGAGAAGGGTGAGTAGTAGCAGAGCATTTTAAGGAACAGTGCATGTTTAAATAAGTGATTCATTGCATCATTCAGGGGGAAGGAGCTCACTAAAACTGACCAGATAAAGTCCAGCCCTGGCAGGAGGTCATGCTCTGCCACGAAGGAAAATGACAGCAGCTGATTTCGTCTTCTTCCAGTTTGTACCTGCTGGGCTGTGACTCAGTACAGACTGAGCGGGAGCATTTATTTATTTATTTTTTTAAAAGGCCCGTTGTGTGCTAGGTCCTTTATATGTCTAAAAATGAGTCTCTCCATCACTTTGTTACATTACATAAGAAGTGAGTGTGAGAACAGAGGTTAGGCAACAGGACGCAAAAGTTGAAATAACCATTGTGGCAGCGGACCAGTGGGCAACTTTCTTATTTACACAATGGCGTCTAATGTGCTTTAATAGGTTTGTTAAGAACACAGGTTGAACAGGTTCTTGTTCAGACAGATAAAGAGAAATGTAGCATTTTCTGTTGTTCATGCGTCCTCTGCTGAGCCACTAAACTTTATATCAGGAACAAGAATTCCAAAAAAAGGTTTGTCACATTCCACACATTTTGTACTGAATCCTAGAGGGAAGAGGTGATGGGAATGCATGGGTCAGTGGGGATAGACCGGGAACAGACTGAGCATCAAGGAGAGGATTGGAACTAGGTAGCTCCTCCACAGTGGAGCCGCGAGTGAGGAGACGCCTCCCATCCCAGCTGTAGCCAAACGAGGGGTTAACAGCTGCTCCTGGAAGGTGAAGTCATCCATTGCCAGGTTATCAGAAAGGTCTAAGGAGGGAGACAGACGGAGTCAGAGACGGAGGAGATGGACAGAAGATAATGAAGGAAGGTGAAAGAATGAAAAATATGAGCGAAGCAGGAAAAAGAAGAGGCAATTAGAAATAAAGGCTGCCACAAAAGCTGAAAAACACATGTCTGTCATCTTTCTGCATGATGTCTGACACAGCTGTAAAAACAATGTTACATTGGGAGAAACCCAAGCTGCTCATATAACCAGATGTTGCATGTTATTGTTGTAAACACGTGCTGAATCATACAGACATAAATTTTGCTGATAGCAAGTGCTGAAATGTGGTGAGATGCTGAAAAACAAAAAATTAAAGTGAAAAACCACAAAAGCCGCCTAAGGTCATGTCGAAAACTTAATGTGAATCATCTGTCACAATTTAACTGACATTTTAGTTAAAACAAGACTACGGCAACAACCCTTCATATTGTTGTTCTTCATATATACTGGTATTTTCCCTCACAACCATCTCTAGGGTTTACTGTAAACAGTAAAAAGGAGATAACACCCAGTGAGCAGCAGCTCTCTGGGTGTTCTGGGTGTCAGAGGAGAATGAGCAGACTGCTTCAGGCTGATAGGAAGTCAAGAGTAACTCAAATATCCACTTGTTACAACCAAGGTATGCAGAAGGGCATCTCTGAACACAGAACACATCACAACACTTCAAGCAGAAGACCACACTGGTCTCACTTTCCTGTCATTTCCTGACAGGAAAACGAGGCTACAATTTACACAGATTCACAAAAACCAAACGATGAAAGGTTGGAAAAATGTTGTCGGTCTGATGAATCTCGATTAATGCTGTGATATTTGGATGGTAGGGTCAGAATTTGGTGTAAAGGACATGAACACATGGATCCATCCTGCCGTGTATCAACTGTTTATGTCAGTATCAGTACTCAGTTAGGTTCAGTATTTTCTGTTGGATTCTTCCAGCAGGATAATGCACATCATAAAAATCAAGTAATCTCAAACCGGTCTGTTGAACATGACAGTTAGCTCACTGTATCCAAATGGCCTTCACAGTCACTAGATCTCAGTCCAATAGAGCATCTTTTGGATGTGGTGGAATGGGAGATTTGCATCATGGATGTGCAGCTTAAAAAATTCTGCAGCAATTGTGTGAGGCTACCATGTCAAGATGGACCAAAATATCTGCGGCATAGAGTTTGAGTTGCTAATTCAGCTGTTTCTGCTGCTTCACACTTGGCAGCAAACTGTACAAGTGCAAGGTTGAGATTATCCACTAATGAAGCCAACAGAACCACATCTGCAAAATGCAGAGACGAAATCCTGCAGCCACCAAAGTGGAGACCTTCCGCCTCAGGACTTGAGAAATCGTCAGTATATTACGCCTCGGGAGTGAAAACGGGCTGGTCATCCGTCTGTGCTTTCTCTATGGGAGGCGTGCCAATGGGATGGACACAATCCTCAGATCGTTCCTTCTGCTGACCAACTATCCCCAGTTGAAGTCAGCACCAGTGTTACTAATTCTAGCCAAAAGAATAAAAACATACTTTTCATCAAATAAATCTACAGTGATGTTTTTTTCTCCCCTTTCTTCCAAAGGTAATTACTTATTATCTTCAAGGAAGTTGCATATTTCTACTTACTACATGTAAAAATGACTGAGTGCTTTACATGAGAAAAAAAGTTATATATAGCTTAAATATTCCTACCCAAAAAAGCAAAATGAGCCATCATCAGAAGCACATATGACAGTCATGTGAGTATAAAATGCATCTCAAAAATCTCATAAAATGGTTTAACTTTTACATGTTTACTAAATTTAATATATCCCAAAATTCTCTGCCACACAGAACAAACAATTGCTGTATTCAGACAGTCAATATTCAGTACTGTCAGAGAGAAATCACACAGATGAAGACACAGAATACAACCTGTAATTAGATTGTCTCATCAGTATCATGTGGCAACCAAATGAGCTGTAATGTTTTCCTCTCATCATTCTTCTTCTATGATTATGTTAATCTTCTGTCAAATGGTCTGCTCCCCCCCCCCCCTTTTTTTTTTTTTTTTTTTTTACAGATTGTGAAATGTTATTATTGTGTATCAGTTACCATTTTAACCATCTGATATGCCCTTTTGGTTGTTTTGTTTTTTTACAAAGGTATATTGAAATGTAATCTCTCCCGTTATTGAGTGCTGCTTTGTTTTTCATTCAGCTTTTTGTTCTGGAAATGCAAACTTTTGTTTCCATTAAACAGAAAAAGGTGGAAAGTTGTCACCTTTTCTTATTTCTGCATTAACTCTTTCATGCAGACTGTGCATTTTTTCCCTTGAAGATGCACTGTCATTGCCAAGTAGCAGTTTTGTGCTCAGCACTGTATATGAACGTAGTGCTGATGAGAGCACAGGAAGTATGGTTGCTATGTTGTTGCTATGAGAATTCATACACACACACACACACACACATATTATATATATATATACGTATATACACACACATATATAAAGGAGAGAGTTGGCATATTTAGGAGAAAAACATTTGTGGAGATAAACTGGAATCTTTTTATTTATTTCATTATTTCTCATGTGAGATTAAAAATAAAATAATATAAAAAAAGAATATCTAGGTTCGTTTTGACCTTGAAAAAAGACTTTTTGTCCCTGCTGTTTTCTCAGTACCAGGGTGCCATCACAGGATTGTTGCCGCTGTATTTGTCATTGCTAAGCTAACCTGTATTTACATGTTTACTGGGGCAGAAACACATCTGTTAGCGGTTTAGCCTAGGAAATACCTGCTTACACACTTGAGCAACAATAAGTTACTGTGCTGTTATTGCTGTTAAATAAGTGATTAGGGTGAGGAAGTGATAGAAAGTATGCTATTAATTTTCATAATTTTTACAGGTCTGCAACCAAGCATAAATGTTTGAAAAAAAAAAAGTTAAAAAAAGAACAGATAACGCACCAGTGGGCAGTCAAGTGAAAAAGCCATCTGAGCCAGCGGGGATCAGTGTTCATTAACTGATGGATCCGGCTTCTAAAACACATCTGATGTGGCTTGGACCTTGGAGTCCATCAGAATCAGCTAACGCTCAGGGTTTATTGTATCGCACATGCGCTGCGAGCGCACCAGGGATAATATGGAGAAAATTAGAGTTGTGCGAGGTTTATGCATTGTTTGCCTCTGGTGAAAGCTTCCATTTAAGGCATACTGTTATTTTTCACTTTCATCTCTCCCTCTGCAGATACTGTAATGATGCCCTGAGGCAACGCAGGTAACTCATTTGCTCCAATGGGGCTGCTTGGGGCTTAGTGTCACTATTTTGTGGATGTGAGTCAGAGAAAGATAATCTCTTTTCCTATTTTTCTCCATCTGTTTTGCGTGCTGCAGTGACTCCTTGGCTACCTGCTGCTCTGATGTTGCTTACTGCTCTCTTGCTGCACTGCATCCACATCTGTTTCCCCCCTGACACCGAGCAGATCACCCTCCCTTTGTGTGAAATATTCTGTGCTACTTTGTCTGGCAAAAAGCTGTGAGAAAGGCTGAAATATAAAGGGTGAGCTATTAGGGAGGCCAGGAGGATATCAGTAATAAAGCAGCAGTACAGTTAGGAATGCGAGCTATGAGTTGAGCCGCCCTCTGTTAAACCAGACACAAACACACACACATGTGCGCAGGTGGACTTCTGACATAGCTTCCTCCCACACACTCCTGATGGTTGTGCATACATTCTCATCCTGACACACACTCATACCGCACGGTCACATCTGAGCTCCTAAAAATAACACATTGCTCCTAATTGAATTAGCTGTCTCATCTGATCTGTGTACTGTTCCCCCTCACGGCAGCGATCCAGAAGGAGGAAGTGGCTGATCTGAGCCGCTGTGTGATCACAGGGAGCAGTCAGGAATCTGATGAAAGCTTCGCCCTGCTTTACTTGAGTAAAAACACAACAAACCGCCTAACTGTGTAGCGCCTCAGGCTCCTACACACTCAGGCACCATCTTGAACAGAGAAATACACTCCAGTTCAAGCATAAAAACGACTCCTAACTCAGCAGACAACTTACAAATAACCCGTTTCAAACTGCACCTTTAGCCACTTCGTTATTAGCAGCCTGTGGCAAAATCTTTTTTTTTTTTTTACATCAACAAGGTGATTCCCAAAGAGCTATTAGCTGACACCTTGGCATATCTTGACATTACGCACTTTGTGTCCTGAAGGAAATGAGAAGAAACCCTGACTAAGAGAGTCCTGGCTGTGTTGAAGAATAAACTTTCAAGCTCATTAGAATTGAATAAACTCTGTTGGCGCTTTACATATAGTCTACTTCCATGTATGTTTGCACACTTCCTATTGTTCTAGCAAAATGCAAAGAAATGAGTGGCTCAAGATTTTTGCACAGCACTGTAAATGCACTCCAGAGCTTCGAAATGCATCTCCTACAAATTTCTTTGCCGTTATGACATCATTTGAATGGCGGCCAGGGGACAATTGACTTTTTTTCCTCCTCCTGTGTCCTCTGACATGGCAGTGGGCAGGCATTCTCTGGGGCTCTGAAAGAACGATTTGTCACTGTCGACAGCGGCGCACTGTACTGCCGAGCCAATTAAGCTCAAGGTGCAATTTGATACAGCTTTTATATACACTGTGGGTAAGAGGGAGGGCAGGGTCTCGGGCGGGGGTGGTGGGGGGGCCGTTTGCATGCGCGTTTGCATTTGTGGAGTTGTGCGGGGATGATTGAGTGGGGTGTGTGCGCACGCCCGTCCCTATGTGTGGTTGTGAAAAAGCTGGAGACAAAGTGGGAGAGCATTGTGTTGGTGTTGCTTTACAGCGGCAATAATGCGAGTGAAAAAAAGGGAAAAATCTCAGGCTCTGAAAAAAATCCCTAAAGCCAGGGAGGGAGGGGAGAGAGAGGGCCTTTTCTTGCTAGTTTAAACACTTTGACATGAGCAGCACCACAGAGGGGCCTTGTTCTGCAGGATTTAAAAACAACCCAACGGGGACTGAACACTATGCAAACTTAGATCCCTTACACTCCTGCGCAGGGCTGGGACTAATAATATCCTGGTATAATTAGTGATGAACACCTGTGCCTGTGTGCAGCAAGTAAGTGAAAGTGACTGAGAGGAGAACACAGACACAAGTAATCCAGATTCTTTTCCCCCTTTTGAGGAGGAACCTGGACAGCGGACAGACAGGGACAATTAGGCAAATAGATGAATAACTCCTGGATATAAATAGAGCCACAGTCCAGACTGTGATTAATGTGACCAATGTGGGCCCTGGTGGCTTTCGGCAGAACACAGCCCCCCTCCTGCTCATCCATTCAGAGCCTCTGCAAAAAGACGCCACCTTGCTAGCGTACCCCTGCTACCTTTATCGTGGCCTTATGAGCTTGAGTTACGACCCAGGGGAGAGGTCAACAGTCCAACCATTGATTGGTAACGGTAAAGGCTCTGGGCTGCGAAGCAAGCACGGTAGTCACATGCAAGTTAACAAACGAGGTCGCATTCAGGGTTTAGCTTTATGTTTTCTTTAGTGACCGGTCCCTGGGAGGACAGACCAATATATCCAGGCGCTGCAGTATTTTAGCGTGGGAGCGGATGTTTGTTTGGATTCTCCTCACAGGTCAAACGGTGGCTGCAGTGTGTGTGTGTGCGTGCATGTGCATTAAGTGTGTCTGTTGTCTCTGTCTGTGCAAAAGGAGGACAGGGGGAAGACAGAGAGGGAGGGGAGTCTGGAGCGTTGTTTTCAGCAGCGCTCGGTGCCCGAGGCTCGTCCTTTACGCTTTGCAGTTGTCACAACAAGCAAACTATGTAGAAAAATTGCAACGGCGAGCAGAGAGAGACGCATTTCCCAGCACAGGTGAAGAGTACAGGTTGGAGAAAAAATAAATAAATCACACGAAATGCTGTCAGTAAAAACGTTTTCTTAATTTAACTCATCTTAACAGAGTGGGTGCACATCAGTGGCTGAAGCGTTACTGTAACCCCTCCGGTGAGAGTGTGTGCCTTCATGGTGCAGTACAGTTTATTCAGTACATGTGTGCTATGCACAAAGGCCTTTTTTGGTCAGATAAGTATGTGGAATGTTAAGTCTCCAAACACAGGTGCTTCTTATGAAATGGAGGAGATGGTTTAGATTGCTGCTACATTGGCAGACGATGTGTGCGCATAACACATCTAAGCTGCTCAAATTTGATCTGGGTTTTGAAGATTCAACAGATTAAGTGATATTTTGGTTTCCAAGATAAAGCAAATATTTTATCCCTTGTCCCATTGCAGCAGAGCAAACTACTCGCTTGGATATTAAACTCAGCAAATTTAGAAATTGAATGGCCAGCATGTATATATGTATGTGTGTGTGTGTGTGTGTGTGTGTGTGTGTGTAGTCTTCTTTCAGTAGCCGCCCTTACAGCTGCAAAGACATGGGTTCTATAAAAACATAATAGGAGCTGCTCATTCGTTTGGCTTATCTGGAAGAGATTAACTGATAAGACTGTGCACTGTGATTATCGGCTCCTTGGTCACATTCTCAAACGCCGACACTTGGCCAGGGCGCTGAGTCCTGGGACACTGCTTGACTGAGAGCCGGGAGTGAAATGAGGGAGCGGTCCGGGATGCCTCTGTCGATGGGCTGGGAATGTGACCGTCTGCCTCCACACCCACAGGCCGACCACAGGGGCGCTCGGAGAGGCTGGGAATGTCGGGCCAAGAAAAACGGGACGCCCAGAGGCGGCCCTGGCGCTGGCCTTTGCAACGGCGCTGCTCTCTGAGCTACTCCGGCCTCCCAACTTCCACAACTCTGTTATTCTAGACAGAGGGACCCTCCCACACAAAGGGCAAGAGAGCAAGACAGAGAGACACGATGCCAAAGAGGGCCGGGGACATGAAAACACAGATGATGGCGTTTTAATTGCTTTTGAAAAACAAAGGTGCACAATTGATTAAAAAATGCGAGAAGACGTTGCTTGAGTGAATCTGCAAAAGTTCCCCGTTGCTCCGATGGGAGAGGAATACACCCTCCTGTTGACCGGGGAAAACCGACCCATCACAGGCACTCTCTCAACTGCGGCTTGTGGAACAAATGCAAGTCAACAGTTATTAATTAACATGGTCAACGAAGGGCGGTGCTGTCACCGAGGGAATGACCAGCATGCTGCACCCATTACCCTCTCCCCTGCACCATCCAAATTAAATTTACTCCAGTGTATTTATAGTCTCCGCCTCCCGAAGCAGCTAATATGATCACAGAAAGGAGTAAAAGACCTAGCTTGAATAGAAATAAAAGCTTTGAGCAGGGACGTAAATTTTAACCGAGAATTCCTTGCAGTGCTGACGCTGCGAGGGCGGAAAGTGTGCGCACTAGCGAGAGAGGTAAAAACCATAACAAATCAAACATACAAAGAGTTGTCTGTGAAGGTTCTCAGTCATCCAGGTCATCGTAGTCAAAGGAGCTTGCAAAGAAAAGCGTCTGGACTTCTTTAAGTTGCTTGAAGACGTTTCACCTCTCATCCGAGACTTTCCACCATTTGACCTTAGAACTGAAGAAGCTTCTCGGATGAGAGGTGAAACGTCTTCAAGCAACTTAAAGAAGTCCAGACGCTTTTCTTTGCAAGCTCCTTTGAATACAAAGAGTTGATTCTGTACTCAGGGCGAAGAGCTCATTCAGGGCAGGGGGGGGGAGCGCTTCTGTGTACAGAGAAGGGCTGTGAACCCTCTAAGAGGTCAGTCCTGAGGCGGGGTCAGAGGTTGGCAGGGTGCACCGTTTGAGACTGCTTCTGAAAAAACTGGACAATGGCAGTTCTTATTGGAACAAGCGAGAGACTGGCATAGAACGACAGAGACACGAGAGAGAGAATCAAGTTAGTGGGTAGCTGATGGGTCAGCATTTGACCCAAGGGGCATCCTGGGCCTCGTCCTGGTCAAGCTGCCTCCAACAAGCACATTTTTTGGATTCTGTCTTTATCTTCTTATAATAAGCCGACAAAAAAATGTTTACATTCTTTTCCTGGGTCCGGCAATCAGTAATGGAAATGGTGCTGGTAGATTCTGATATGTTTGTTGTTTAGATGTCCTCACTGACTAACCAGCCGAATTGTCCCCACATTCCTGTCATAGAAAAAAGCCAGACTACAAATACAGCCAGGAGTGACAACTTGGCTGGTCTGACTGCACACACAGAGAGCTCCTGCAGCGCAGTTTCACTATCTGTCTGAGCCCTTTTTAGTGGTTAGCCTGCGGTTTCCTGCAGCAGCTCCGAGTGTAGTGACAGCAGGACTGTTCACTGTGTCGTCGAGTTACTTTCACGAACAGCCTGGAAGGAGAGAGTGAGAGCAGGCCAGAGGGAGGGGAATGGATGGAGGGAAAATTTAAAAAACGCAGGTGAGATTAGAGGGTTAACGTGTGAATTGCAAACCTCCCAAACTCTCAGCCGAGCTTTTAAGACATTCCCCACAAAATGGCTTCTGTGTGTCACTGTGGCGGCGAGCAGCAGAGCTGCGGACCTCGAGAATGGTCCCGCTGTGTGCAGAGTGTTTGTGGACTGTGGCTGAGCTGATGGACACGACCCAGGAACAGGCCTGGAATCAATTTAGTGCGTCCAGAAAGTGCCTGTGAATGTAAATAAAGCTCTTGAGCAAACAAACGCTTTTCCAAGAGGCACACACAAACACGGAGAAATGCAAAAGGCCTACAAAATGAATCAAATGCTGGTGGGCCCCCTTCAAGTACATGATGAGAACCCAGCTCTGAGCCCTTGTATCCACATAAATTAAAACCAGGACTCTTCTTCCTGCCTTCTGGCTAATTTGGAGTGTTTTATCCCTGAACTGATCTGAGATAACACCATGACAGAAGCCCAACGACAATAAGAAGACAACATCATCCCCCTGTTCCTCTCCCCCCTCTTTTTCTGCTCCATTTCCATCTTCCCCTCTTACTGCCACCTCATTCAGCTCAGGAACTGGGGACACACAAGGCCTTGTGATCAGCCCCAAGAAGAACAAGACTGGGAAACTATGACTCTTACTAGCCAAGCCTGTTTACACAGATGGTGGCAAGCTTCATTATTTTTGGGGGGGGTGTGGAAGGAGGAGGATTGGCTGAATTTACAGAGGTTGTTTATAAGCTCAAAGAGGGATGGACACGGAGAACATTGGGTCAGAACATTTCCAGTGTGTTGCACATTATCAGCCCCCTCAACTACACAGCCTTTCAACAGTTCCTCTACCCCAAGGATTTCACGCTGTCATCAGTTTAAGACTTCTCCAGAAATTTTATATACCCACTCCGGCAAACAGTTAGTACTTTGAAATCATTTATCATGTGAAGCCTACACAGATTTGGGCTGGTAAACAGTCATCATTGTGTCAGACAAGGACGAAAGCAGCAGGCACTCTGTCCAAATCTCTTTTCTGAATGAAGATTTTGATTTGCAGTAATCCTGCAGATCACATCATTTTAATCTATGCATTTTATTTATATGTATTTATTTAAATACATATATTTTAGGTACATACGTGGTCAAAACAACCTGCTGAAGTTCAAAGTGAGCATTAGAATGGGGAGGAAAAGTGACACTTTGGACAGTCCATGGTTGTTGGTGCCAGGTGAAGCTGCTCTGAGTATTTCAGAATCTACTGATCTACTGGGATTTTATCTCCATCTCTAGGGTTTCAGAGAACAGTTGTAAATAAAGAAAACATCCAGCTAGCTGCAGTTGTCAGGGTGAAATGCTTTGTTGATGCAAGAGGTCAGAGGAGAATGGCCAGACTACTTTGATATGACAGGAAGGCAACAGAAGCTCAAATCTCTGCTCATTAAAACAAAGGTGTGCAGAAGAGCACCTCTGAATGCACAACGTGACCGCACTGGGTGCCACTGCAGAATTTGTTGTAAACATGAAAAGATGGATCCATCCTGCTGTGTGTGAAGCTGTGGCGATTACTTTAATGTCCTACTTTGGGACCATTAGTACCGACTGAGTATCAACGAAACGCAACAGCCTTCCTGAGTATTGTTGCTGACCATGTCCATCCCTTTATGACCACAGTGCACCCATCTGCTGATGACTGCTTCCACCAGGCTACTCATCATGTCACAAAGCTGAAATCACCTCAAACTGGTTTCTTGACATGTACTCATGTCGTGTGAGAATGGGAGATTCACGTCATTGATGTGCCGCAAACAAATTTGCAGGAACTCTGATGTCATTATGTATTTTAATACGGACAAAAGCTCCACAGTGTAACCACCAACTGACCCATTTATCTATCTCAGGGGTGAGCAACTCCAGGCCTCGAGGGCCGGCGTCCTGCAGGTTTTAGATCTCACCCTGGGTCAACACACCTGAATCAAATGATTAGTTCATTAGCAGGCCTCTGGAGAACTTCAAGACATGTTGGGGAGGTCATTTAGCCATTTAAATCAGCTGTGTTGGATTAAGGACACATCTAAAACCTGCAGGACACTGGCCGTCGAGGCCTGGATTGACCACCTGTGATCTATCTAAATACCTTTGCAGGTATTTGAAAAAGGAAACAAACCATTTGCAAGGTTGAGAGATTACGAGTATCACTTTTAGAGAATACAGTGCTAATAATGAAATGTCCAAAACATTACAGTAACCACCTCCTTTAACAGCAACTTTGTGGTTCACTGACAGATATATTATCACATTTTCTTCGTACTTAATTAGTTCTGAACTCCTTATAGAGGTAAACACTTCAGATCTGGCATCGTATTGATAACCTGGGTAATAACTGTTGGCACATTTGGCACTCAAATTCAAACTAGTCTCGGCATCTAATAGTTTGTCCAATCACCACACAGAGCTCACAGTATTTGACTTCATTTCAATGTTTTTCTTTAATCGTTTTTCACCTCCTGTTACCCAACATGTTTTTACAATTTTTTTTTTCAAAAAATAATTTTAGATGTCATAATTTTAGAAAGAAAAACGTTGAATGAAATGTGTAAAAAGACAACTTAATGCTGATCGATGCACGGGCCAAGGAGTGAAGTGTGTTTTTTCTGCCTGCCACGTGGGCATGCAGGCACCTGCACGCTTCCTCTCACATGTGCACCGTCTGAGCCCGTCTCTTTCTCATCCTGGCCTGTGGCACCGAGCCTCCCTGGCTGGCAACCATATGTTGATGATTCTTCATGAGTACAGTAGCGCTGACGATCAGCTCTATGAAATTACACGAAGCTTGAAGAAGAAGGAAATTGCTTATACGGTGGATGCATCCGGTGCTGTTAATGTAAACTGTGTCCGCTGTGATGAAGACATGTGCAAACACTGTTGTGGAAGACAGGCACCGTGTGACTCACCTATCAGGTGCAGAAGGGTCAGAGGTCACAGCTGCAGTTAATTAACATACCATGCTGGAGCACTGACAGCACGTTAGGCTGTTAATTTGACCCACATACAGAATAAAGAATGTTTAGGTTTCCCAGTGTATCAGCCTTTACAGTTATCAAAGGTGTTTTTGTCTCTTTGTGTTCGTTCCCCACATTCTCTCATCACCTTCTTCGCTCTTTTACTCACTCCTTTGTTCCAGCCGCAAAATTTGTAGCAGACCTGAAAGGTGAGCCGAGCCCAGCCTCTCATCGTAAGCCGCGTGTTTCACATTACAGGAATATTTCCACTTTGTATTTTGCTAACCTCTGGCGCTGATAAAAAAGATCCAGAGCTCCCAAAGGAACGGCTTTCCTTCGGGGCGCTTATAGTGAGCGAATGTCTGAGCTCAGGAACATAACAAGAGGTCTATTCACGTGGCTCCTGCTGAGCATAGCGAGCAAAAGCCCGTCCAGCTCAGCAAGAAAACACACGAGGCAGGGATCTGAGCTGCTGAGCCAAAGCAGAGCACACTGTTTGCTTGCAGACTACCGAATGTTTCCAAACTGCATCAAAAAGCCATTTTCGCAGGTTGTTTAGTAGTAGTCCACTTAGCGCCACAAAAAAAACAAAAAACAACCCTTTTATTAAAGGGAATTAAAATTGTGTGATTATCTTAGCCACTTCTCTGGATTAATCACTCGTTTTCCCACTGTGTACTGACTGGACCATGAAATATTACCTTGATCCTACTGGGAGTTATCTGCTGTATTTCACTGGGCTTCCACACTGAGCTGGAAACAGATGATTCCCTCACTGCCAGCTTTTCACAATTAAATTTTTTCTTCAAATTTTAAGACTTTATGCAGTAAATGAGTGTGTATTAGCAGATGTTTTTGTGAAGTTTTTTAGCACCAGGTGGAAACAGGAGAAAAAAATGTGTGGCTCAGGCAATGAAGAGAGGCTTTGAGAGGAATCTATGAGCAGGTTTTTGCAGAGATGGCGGCACATCCTTTGTTTCTCATAGAGGCCATACAGTCAGAGGCCAGGTGTGCATGAAAGCACAGAAACACAGGTGAGCCCTCATCATAAAGGTAAAGACACGCCATATAGAATCACATTTTACTGGACTACAACAAAGCTAGAGACAACTCCATCTGTTCACAAACACACATCTATTCATAGGTACAGTACTGTGCAAAGACTTCCATCGTTCCTTCATATTTTCCTTCCAAGGAGCCTCTTTCTAGTCATTTTAAAGTCGTCTTTCAACATTTCTTCAGTCCGTTACTTGTACCTGACCATTTTCAGAAGAATGACTTTTGTTTTGTTTTGTTTTGCTTGGTTGTTAAGACACTTTACACTGACTTAGGATTCAGTCAAGCATAAAAAAGGAGCTTAACTCAAGAGATGAACCAGCTTAATGTCTACACATAACAGTATAAAACTATATTTCTAAAGAGCTATTAGCTGAAAACTTCATGGTGTTGTGCAGTTTGTCCTTCAAAAGTTTGAGGAAACAGGACAAGTGGAGGATAAAAGAAGTAGTATCAGGCCTAAAAACTGTCTGCAGCCTATAAAAAGTATCTGAACACATATGACACAGGATGTGAGAGATGGATCCAGTCCTTGTAGTAAAACATTAGGTAGTTATGGCAGAACTTAATATCTTACTTTGTGGTAAAGCACGGTGGAGGCTCTGTCACGATACAGCCTACTTAAGGCCCAGAACCTGGTTGCTGTTGCTCAGATTGGGAGGTTGGTGGTTCGATCCCTGGCTCCCCCAGTTTGCATGCCAAAGATACTAACTCTGAGTTGAACTCCGATGCACCCATCGGAGTATGAATGCGTATGAATGACAGTTAGAAAGCACTGAAAGTATAGATAACAGTGCTTGTGTCATGGGTGAATGTGTTGTATACAGCGCTTTGAGTACTCCAGGAGAGTAGAAAAGCGCTATAAGAATGAGTCTATTTACCAACCACATTTCAATAAATCTCCCTGTAAATCCAGTGATCATAAAAATGTATCCACAACCCCGCTAATGCAACATTTGCATCATTAAATGATTCGCAAATTTAATGCTGTTTTCTTTTTTTAACACCACCTCAGGTCATGGCATAGAGATTCTTTGGTGTGTAATTTGCAACCAGTTTGGTTCAGGAGGTATGGAGGTGGGGCAGGTGGTGGTGGGGTGTCCCTGTCCTGGAATAGCTCCGGGACTGGAATGTTCTGGGGAATGTGTAGCGCGAAGGTTTGATTGGCTCGGGAGGAGAAGCGTGTCGGTCTGCGTATGTGTTGTCAGAAGGTTATGGAATCTGCGCAGAGAGTCGGTGAGGAGAGATCCGTCGTTACCGTTTGGTAACAGCCTCGCTCTGGTCACCAGGCTGACAGCTGACTACGTTGGTGGCTTAGCCCTGCCTGTCTGCACCTTGTTGTTGTGGCTTCGGTCACCTTTCCCCACGGCCTGTGTGGGTATGCGTGTGTGTCACACCACTGATCGCTTACCAGGCTTTGTGAAATCCGATCTGCCTCGTCCATCTCAGACCAGCAGAGCACAGACAAGCAGGCCATTAGGCCCCTCTGCTCTGCAGGTTAACCTTTGAACTCCAGTCCCCCATTTGACCAGAATGGACTGAGAGGCCGTGTGGGGTCAGCATTTTGCTAGGTCATCACAGGCTATCAGCAGCTATCTGCGCATCTGCCAATAAGCACCGACTTCTCAAGGTCTACAAACATTACTGACTTGCATAGAGGCCGGTGCAAACAGACTTTCAGGTGGTTGCAAACACACACTGATGCACACATACCTAATCTAGAAATATACTGCAGTGAAGCAGAGCTGCACAGAGAGGCTGACAGGAGTGTTTAAGAGAGGGCATCAGGCTCTCACGCTGGAAGCGATGGCCCTGCAGGATTCCTGTGTGAACCCTGGGTTCCTGCTCTCGCTCCCTGCCCGGCAAACCCAAATCTCTGCCACAACATCCCAGACAGGAGGACTACTCCCACTGCTGTGTTTGCTCAGCTGCGCTGGCTTTGTATCAGTGTATCGAACCCTCTTGTTTCTGCTCCCTGGGTGTTTTCTCCCTCTTCTTCTGTTTGGTTTTTTTTCTTCCAACTGTTTGTGGCCTTTTTTTTGTTCTCTGTTTGTCTTTCACAGCGTGCATCTGACGTTTTTCACAAGATTGACGGCAGGTCACGAGGTGGAGGTGAGGCAGCTACCTGCGGAAGTCTCATGTCTCCTGCCACATAGTGTCACGTTGGTGTCAACATGCACAGCAGTCACGTAAACCACCTCTCTGCTTTGGACTGCGATCGCTCTGACTCGCTGCAAAAGAGGCCAGATCTGTTAATCTGGTTAGCGGGCACAAACATAAACAACTAAACAACCTTTTTCTTCTTCCTTTTACAGCCTGGCTCATAAATACAAGTTAAGCTGATTTTGATTCGTGAGCATGGATACAGCATCACTTAAAACCACACAAATTAAAGTCCATATCGTGTGCGTCTAACCTGCAAAGATGCGTAATCGCTTGCGTCGTGGCGGCGGGCCCAGCCCAGACACCCCCGCGCACTCGTCCTCGTCGTCGCAGTCGCCACTCTCAAATTCCTCCTCCCCCTCTTCGCTCCACCCGTTCGCTCCTGCTCCACGAGACCGGGCTCTCCAGCGCTTCTCAGACACCGTCACAATCTGCAGCAACTGTGGGACAAACAGGAAGCGGTTAAAGGTAATCATGTGAAAAAAATGCACCCTCAGCCTCTCCGTGAGTCACTCTGCGGCTGCGGAGTGGGCCTGCGCACATTAAAAGTTTAACAAAGCTGTGAAAATAAATAAGGGGTGTCTCTTGATCTGAGTGTGTAGCATGTGATTATAACAGGGTGAGGGGAATTCCAGGGAAAAAAGAAAAAAGTCGGCGAGATCTAAAAAAGGTTGGTATTTACCAAACGTGTATGACAATCACCAGGCAGGAAAAACAGTTTTGTTATCGGTGCCAGTTTTGTTATTTTTGTCCAAACGTGATTCATTCAAAGGGCTGCGGCTTTTGCTCCATGTAATTTGCCGGTCGAAAAAGAAACTGGGGTAAGCAGACTGGTGTGATTGTGTTGTTACTGGCAAACATCATTGTCTTGAGTGGTTGTCTCAGGGCAACAAGGATAACACCACATAACACACTCCACCCGGGTGGACATCAAGGCCCCCCCCTCCCCCGGCAACTAAAAATACACAGCTAGATGTGAGATTAGGAGAAATGATGTTTGCAATATTTTTGGAGCATTTTAGCTTGAAAAGAAGATAAAATCCAGCAGATGGATCAATACGACATCAAAGCAAGATGGTAAAAGACAAACATGCACCACAAGCTCGAGTAAGTGTGCGACAGAAATGTGATTTTCAGCATAGCCTTTATCCAGTTTGGCCTCTGGGCTGGAAAAGCAGTGGCTGTGTGACTTAGACAATTTACAGAAGCTCATAATGAGTTCTGCAACACATTCCTTAACTTCTTCCTTTGTTTGGGAGAAATGTGGGAAACTCATCAACTCATAAATCATATAAAAAAAAATACCCTGGAGCTGTTAAGCTATTTCATTAACGATGTTTAAATTCCAGTCGACCTAGTATAATAAAAATACATCAAGTTTTACACGTTTAATAACTTAAACTGAATGAAACATCCTTGAAAAACCTCATTCAGTTCCCATCTTACATTCGTGCGTGAAAAAAAATGCGTGTGAGAGCTTGGAGACAACGTACACGGTCGCACTCTGACCATCGTTCAGGCTTCATGACATCACACGTGATTGAGAGCCTCGCCAGAGGAACAGATGTGCTAAATTCCAGCCGCCTGCCCTCTCTGGCAGTGTCCTCTCATCTCGCCGCTCAAGCTCCTCCTTGTTTGTTTTTTATTGATTTCCTTCCTATTTGTGTGCGTCAGCATGCATATTTTGCTGTTGTTTCTAGTTGTCTTTGGGAGAAAATTGGGTTCATATGGGCCTCGTCTCAGGTCAGCTGCGACGTCTGTCTGGGCCCAGACTCGTGTGTGTGAGTTTGTGTGCGCGCGATAGAGAGCGGAGGTATAAAAAGCCCAAGCTAATCACAGAATTACGTCAGTCGGAAGATAAACAACCCTTTTCCCTTCGGCTCCATATACAAGCCAGTCAATCTGGCTTTTACAAGTGACATAAACTCTAAATTTTGGAGCGGGAACACACATTACCCTGTTCCCAGCACAGCCAACCAACAAACCTCCATTCATTTAGCAACATTGAGGCCATACACTGATGATGACCACAACATTTTTAAAAGCCTGGTCACTTGGACCGAGGGACGGACAAACAGTAACTCACAGACATCGGATCCACAGGAATATTTTAGCTTCTTTTTGAGGCTGTGCAGCGAAGCACCACCTGCTGACAAAGCTGAGCTCTCATGAAAACACCCCGTTATCTTCCACAAGTACACTCTCCACATCGTGAATGGAACTTTAATGTACTGAACTGTGTTAAAGAGACATATGTGTTTGCCTGCAGAGCCCTCCACAGATTTACCGAGCTGGGCCCGAAATTCCTTCTAACGACTTGTATCCTGGCAACTTGTCCAGACTCAGGCACGGGAGGGGCAAACCTTGTTAAAAGGCAAACAGACACTTGTAAAGCAGGGAGAGAATGAGGTGGCTCGGGGTATTTTAGAGCAAAACCTAAAAAAAGGAATGAGGAGAGGAGGGAAAACCACTGATGTCAACAGCCGTGTTTGGAGTTTACTGCCATGAGCAGATCTTCACCTTCCAGTATACATACAAACTCGCATAAACAGACACTCTGACGTCTGCTTTACTACATCCTGACGGTAGATGACACAGGGCTAAGTGTTTACAGTCGTGCAGGATCTGCAGCTTGGTGGGGCTTTGAGCTCAGCGCTAATGTGTCGGCAGGCTAATATCCTCACAATAACAGTGCTGACACACCGGTGTTTGTCAGGTTTCATGTTTACCATCTTAGTTTGGCATGTCAGCTAATGTCACAATCAATTTGTTTAAAAGAATAAATGTTTTGGGTGAATGACCGAGTTGAATCACTTAAAAGCTCTTAGTCAGCTGCGAGCAAACATGCGGGATATATTCAGTCACTGAATGAGTAATTCAGTTCATTATCCTAACACGGAGGTAGCTGGGAGTTAATGCTATACAATCAATGGCCTGCTTCCTCAAACAGAAAACCACACAAAAGCAAACACGCACCTTCAAGTTTAATGTTGTGAAAAAGTCAGACGATCCCACCGATCTCTTAGATGAAATGGTCAACTTTACAGCAGAATTTAAAATGTTTACAGCCTGCTATAAAGAATAAATATTTTTGTCTTATACCCAGTTTTCTCCTTCGTAAAGATACATTTAGTCATTTTTTGAAGTTTATTCAATGGAAAAAAATGTGGGACTCATAAATATACATTGATTAGTGTGTAATTATTATCTTCCAACAAACTGATGAAGTCTCATAGACTGCAGGGCGCCGCCATGTTGCCCTGCCATCTTGAATGCCATGGCTGAGATGGATATCACCGTTCCCCCAACCTCGTTTTATGTTTGTGGCAGGAGAACGACCAACTTATAGATGCTTGCACTCAGTGGAGGCAAGTTTTAATTCATGCCTGGACCTTCAGACTCAGACATGGTGTGTTATAATCTGAAATGGGTCCCCTTCACCAATCAAGCAAAAATGCGAACGAAAGAGACAACAAGCAACTTAATAAAATGTCATCCTCGTCTTCAAGCATTATGCCCCGAACTGAAGTTAGAGCTCTAACACACCAGTATCCAACAATCCACAACAAAGAAATTCAGGAAAAAAAGTAGCATCCTCACTAAATCACCTCAGTATCGCTGTCATCAGACAGATGTGAGCTTCTCAGACTCATCAACCTACATTGGACTCCTTTCACCAGGTGCCAACGAGGCCAGTGGCTGCTATTGGACGAGTAATAAATATAATGAAAAACATGTAAACATGCTAGCTGGATATATGCAAAGCAACACATGTAAAAATTTTAAAACACAAAATCAATAGCAGTTTAAACCTGGTGTGTCATCTGGTGGGTGTGACCCATCTAGTGCGCGCCTACACCACCAGCAACCGCCGCTGCTTGTGGATCAATGAAAAGCTGACCTGAGTCTGTAAGTCCCTTCCTGCTAGTACATAGTGTCTTTGTAGCGCCACACATCAACAGAGCACCCTTTGGACTCAGGCGGAGCTACAGGGGGATTGGAGGAGATCTGACCCCTGGCAGTGGTGCGTGAACATGCCCTCATGGCCGCGAACCAGATCCCCAGCTATGGGTAGTTAGCACCACTGCCTTGTGGTTGTGTCGGGAGTGACAAAGACCAAAATCCAGAATGGAGTCTCAAAGTTGGTTGGATGACTTTCTTGTCACTGTCAGGAAGCTCCTGCATCCTCCCGCCGTTCCAAATATATCCTGGCACTGGATCCAGAAGTCCCCCCTCACTTTAACCCAAATCACACACACACAAGTCACAACTTCCAGCAAAAAGTCATCATCCTCATGGCAACCGATGGATTACACTGTAAAATGTGCGGTGCAGCTGCAGCATGAAAACTGAGGGAACATCGTACATTTGTTTGCTGAACACACGATAAATGTACATTTTGAACCTTGAAACAATAAGGCATTTATGATTCACCTCAGCTTCAGAGCTCTGATCAGTTCAGAGAACACTGTTATTTTTCTGAGGAATTATTTTAATTAAAACATTTCTCTGGATTTTGAACAGAAAAAAGTGCTGTGCACATCACAACGATTGACATTCTAGGATTAATTGTTTTGTCTTAAACCACTGTATTGGATAAATCAATATTTAGCCCTGGTCATGGAGCACAATTAAAATGTCAAAGAAATAACAATTCATTCTGATGAAGACATGAATGCTGTTATTGTCATTGTACAGCTAGAGGGCACCACAAAAGTCACTGTGGATTAAATATTTAGAGACCACAAATATGCCAGCCGACCAAGTAAGTCTAGAAATATTTTGCCGAGCACGAGAAACCTGCCAGTGACACCAGAGGCAGTTTACAGGAATAGTTCTCACGGGTGTTACTGCTAACCTTCATGACAGTTTGATAACTGTTAAGATAAAGTAGTAGACAAACCAACTAACCGACCAACATTGTCTCAGAGCTAATCTTTTTTTTTAAGATGTTGATTAAAATCTAGTTTCATGCACACATTTGAGTGAAGAGCATATGAGCTGTACATGGAGAACGCATGAAAACGGTTTTGGAGAATTAAAAAAAGAAACTGTATATACAGGCATGGCACTGACCCTTCTCCACAGCGGTACAGAGGGGAGGATGACAGGGCAGTAGCTCTGTGGCAGGGCGCTGTGGATTCTGCCCACTGGCTACCCGCCTCTGCCGCGGCTGCGGTAGCATGTAGGGGTGGGGTGGATGTTTGTATCGAAAGTGACGCTGCGCTTTTGGCATGGCAAAGCCGCTGCGTGATACGCCAAGAGCATCCAGATTTACCACAAGAGGAGAAACCTCAAGCAGCTCTGAACTGGAATCTTCTGCAATTATAAAAAAAAGAGAAAAGAAAAACCAAAGCAAGAGGAAGCAGGGAGGAAGCAAATAAAAGGGACTTTTTTTTTTCGAGAAATGTTCGGCATGTTTTCCATTACGAGAGGAAATCTCTCGCTCTCCTCTTCTCTGTTTCACGAGTAGCATCGGGAGCTGGCTCCCACAGACAGCTGGACACAGGGAACATGTAATCAGCTCGACCATAGGCATCCCGCACGCCACAGGGTTCACCTCCCTTTAACACAAAAGTGCAAGTCACACCAAGGAAACATGGGCTCAAAGGCTGCACACAAAGCCCAAACATGTGGCAGATTGCTCAATGCAGGCCAGCCCAGACAGAGACACAGAAACCACAAGTCTGTCACTGCCTCCCACACATGACATGAACTCCACACAGGGTCACTGCTCGACACGACAGCTGCAGCTGAGCCTCAGAGCCTCTGGCTGACCTCCGCTGATAGAAATCAACCTGCGCTCGCTGATCATCAGCTGTGGTCTGCTCGAGCTGGCACCGAGATCTTGGATCACATTTTCCCATAAGTCACAGAAATTTTCAGAATGTAGGAAGAGCCTGGTTGAATGGGTGATAGTCAAAAATGGAGAGGATGAGTAAAAAAGGAAAAGTGCATGGAATTTTTTTTATCAGTGTCTGTGATTGGGATCTGGGCCTGTGTTATGTCCTCCTCTACATGCACAGGACTTGTCTGGACATGCTGCTATGTGACTCGGCCCAGATGGAATCTGTAGGACTGAATGTTTCTATCAGTGCTTCAACACATTTACATCACGCCTGCAAATCTAATCTACAGAATTCAAGGATTCGGTTTCCAAACAGACTACCTCCCATAAGTTAAAAAAAGAAAGTTCCTCAGTGTTTAATTGTTCTGACCTGAAGGAAATCAGTGACACAGTGATGAAATTAGCTGACCTGATTTAAGGGGTTTCAGTCCTGCTTTTTTAAAGTAGCTTTGCATGACTCACAATTAAAAATAATCCTTATTTACCTGATACCTGTGTGAAACAAACAGTTTTAGCTCCTCTCCCTTTGTGGGAGCTTTTTGCTCCACAGACTCTGTCGTCCTCCTCCACCTTACAAAGCTTTTCAGTGTCTGATGAGCTGCAGGAAAAGTATTTCATCAATAAGCAGCGCTGGTAGAAGGCTAAGTTCACAGGAATGAGGACGTGCTGGGTACTGAAGCAGGGGTTTTCCTGGAATAAAACAGACCTATAATTAACAAATAATAAAAATGGTCACAAATGCAGTAGTGTGCAAAAGTCTTGAGCCACTCCTCATGTGATGTAATTCTCATCCAGGCTTTCTAGTTGTTCCTTTGGACACTGGGAGCTTTATTTCACACATTTTCAGTCCAGTCCTTGCACCTAACCAGGACTTTTCTGTTTAGCTGCTTAACAGTGACCTATAAATCATTCAAGCATGAAAAATGGCACCTAAGAAGTCCTGTATGCACATATAGCAGACAATTTACAAATAACTAATTTTAAATTGAATCTTTAGGCACTTTGTTACTAGTGGCCTGTCACAAAAATAAATAATGCGTTCCCATTTCTTTACAAAGATTAAAAAAATCACGCAGTTTAACAGACAAAGTGGCACGAACCAAAAAAGGCGATTCCCAAAGAGCCATTTATTGTAAATGTACATGCATATCTCAGCACGGTGTGCAGTGTATCTGTAAAGGCTATGAGGAAAAAGAACAAGTGGAGTACAAAAGAAGTGACAGGCCTAAAAAACAAGTACAGCAGATGAACAGTATCTGAGACTCATGTCTTTAAGAAACAGGAAAAAAAATCAGGAAGGACCTGAGAGAGGGCTGTGGTGGGGCGTGGTCTGCGGTGCCGTGCATACGCACCTGCACGGCATCCGCAATCACGCCCGCCGTGTTAAAACACGGGGACTCAGGGGTTGGTGGGGGGTTGTGGTGGTGTGATGCAAATATTAAATAAAGATGGCTCAAAACATGGATCTGTGGTCCCGTCGTGCCTTAATTCCACCACAAGGGCCTAAAGACACCGAATGAAACACTATCAGCCATGGATTGGCCTCCCCAGATCCCAGACCTCAGCATTATTGAAGCAGTGTGGGATCATTTTGACAGAGGATGGAACAAACGGCTGAAACATCCAAAGAACAGATTTGAATGTCCTTTAAGAAGCCTGGAGAACTGATCACAGAGCTACATAAGAAAGTTGAGGCTGTGTTAAAGAATAAAGGTGGTCACGTGAAGCTCATTCAAACTTCACAAACTCTGTTTTTTATGCTGCATGTTTTGATAAATCATTCAACCTCGCATTTCTCTAGCAAGATAGAAAGAAATGAGTGGTGGCTCGAGACCTTTGCACGGCCCTGTATTTTCCACACAATGCTGCTGATTTGTCTTTGAAGACCAAAACATCTTTGGTACATGTCACAACCCTTTGATGTGGAGTCTGACTCACACACATGCTCCAAACTGATGCTGATGTTGCCCCATGTCTGCTGAGTGTGTGAGTTGGAAAATATTTGCTAAAATATTACCCACAATTCTCCTCAGGTTGGAAACAATTGTTTTGATGGACATGTGGAATGCTTTCAAGCAGTCTGGCCACATGTTCTAAACTTTCCCATCTTTATTTAGAAGTGAAACCAACCTCAGAGTGAACCTCAAGTGTCGGTAATAACCCCTTCTTCCACTGCACAAAGCTACAAAAACGGATGTTTGCATCATGCCTTTGTTTCTCTGACTAACCTGAAGTTCTGTTTACAGCCTGTCTAATTGTCAGATTGTATGCATGTGTTAGCCTCTCAGCCTCCTTCTAAGCGATGCTTGCCATAGAAGTGGCTTGAGGAGTATAATTCTGTTATAACTAACAGAAATAGTGTCCTGAACTAAGAAAATCAGACCCAGATTACAAGACATTTCTCCTGTACCTTCCAGGCCCTGGTTAAAAATAGTTTGCGACACTCTGGTATTGATATCAGAGCGCCTCTAGCACAAAAAAGGTACAGCACACTTTTAAAGCAAGCGTGCAGGTCATTGTGTCAGACAAAGCCTTTCCATCGCGCACTGTTTTTCTTGATAAACGAAGGAAATGGACTTTCCTTGCATTTAATGTGCACATGTCCCGTGAGCTGCTGTGTTTCTGTCACGCTGGCAGATATCCCTGTTCGGAGCTCGTAGCCTGGGGAGAAACGGCATGAGAGTGGAAATAAATGAGGCACATCATGGGAGAGTAGAGACAGATAGACAGACAGATGGAGGAATGACAGGAGGCACTTTCCACAGAGTGAGTCATGGATAGCTCCTCAGCGGGGCGGAGCGGCGTTTGGGTCAGCGCAGCCTGCCTCGCATTCCCACCCGCTCTCCTCGAGTCGTTACTCAACTTTTATTGAATGTGAAATGTAAAGAGAGGAGGAGGAGGAGGACCAGCGCTGTCTCATTCTCCTCTGTTTCTTCTCCCCTCACCCTCCTGTCTTTCCCTATCTGTCCACGCTCGAGCGTGTCACGCAACAGGAGCTCAGCCTCAGACGGTTAATGCAGACAAAATTAATTTCCTGATGTTCATTCCAGTCGGACACAGAACACGCAGGAGGAAAAAAAAAGAAGCGGCTCTCCGGTCCGGCATGAAACTGGGAGTGTTTGTGCTCCACCTTAGCCCGTAACTCTATTTCCAGACCTCTCAGTTTGGACTGAATCCTGAACGCATGTTTAGATGATGTTGCAGAGGGAGCTTAAACTGTTGGTGTTTAAGAATAGAAGAATGTTGTTTTCCAACACGCTGGGCTCAGATCGAGGCGGCGCATGAACGCAGGGGGTTAACTCCCTTTAGTATTAAATATATCTGGTATGACAGCAATTTTCAATCTTTTTTTGAGGGTAACCAAATGAAAATATCGACTTATGTCTGTGAATGTGCCTGATTGTCTCTATGGGGTTTAATAGTTTAAAAAGTCTCATTCCTGCTCAGGCTGCTGATTGCTAAATCTGATTACACCCCGTCAGACAATCTCTTTTTGTCCAGTGCTTTCCAGAGTCATGTGTTGCTCAGAAATCCTCCATTTCAACATCAGCAGACTGTCACTGCATGTTCCATGATCACACCTAGTTGGAATCGGTGGATGATCACTGGGGCAAGTGGGTAAGAAAGAGTGGAGGAGCTATGCTTGTGTGTGAGCGGCAATCAGCTGATGTGCTGTAGGCTTAGCTTAGCTTCTAGCCTAAGCACATAGAGAACTGAAGGTGCTGGAAAGAATGAAAGAGAAACGTAAAAACCGCTAACCACAGAGATAAATAGGGGTCTTGCGATATGAGAAGACGGGGAGCATGAGAGGGGATGATAAAATTTGGGAGTGCTGACATTTTGGCGGGTCTAGAGAGGAGCCTCAACTGAGCTGTAACCACCCACTCCGCCCTGAGCACTGCTGTCCCAAACAAAAGGCGCAGGATGAACGGGGAGGTCTATGACCCTCGCGGATAAGACCCTATGATGACCTAGCAGAAACAGGAAACAGGAAGTGTGACCCGTGACCTCTACGGGGAGGTATCCTGTTACACAGCAACATATGACTGTGCCCAGCGACAGAGAGTGTGAGAACGCAGCAGGAAGACTCAGCTGTCCGATTCCCTGACAGTTCAACGAAAAGTCAAGAATCAGCAAAGAAAAGTTAGCACGAAAAAGACAAACAAACAAACAAACAAACAAGCAAGCAAGCCCTCAGCTCAGAGTCACAGGTAAAAAATAGGAAAATACCCCTCACCGGTGTTCCTGCTCAGCAAGGCGAGTGCCCGCCTTGTGCTGCGGGGTTTTTATAAGCCGGCTGTGTGATAATTACACCCACTGGGGTGGTAGTAGTGTGGGAGCGAAGGGGGTGGCATGGGCCTCAGGATTGATTGAGGGTTTGGGGAGGGGGCAAAGATGGAGGGAGAGGTGGAGGTATGGAGGTAAGGAGGAACGGGTGGCAGTGGTAGAAAGGATGGTTGGGACTCATTAGCAGGCAGACTAATTGGGAGGAAAAGGCCCCTCACATGCTCTGTCTGACCTCACAGTCAGCAGGGGAGAAAGCCTGGGGTGGGAGAATGGTGTGTGAGTGTGTGTGTAATCTGTTGGTTGGATTTGTCAAGTTAAGGAACCACAACTGCTCAAATCCTAAACTTACCATGAATTCCTAAGTCTCCGGAAAACGAAAGGATAACACGCATGTACGGTGCGCTAACAGGGGTACACAAACGCCCTGCAGCCCCTTCAGAGGTTTACACCAGGTGTCACACATCATTTAAAGCACCCCTCGTGAGCTCGTACCCGCTCACAAATATTAGCATCCCCTCTTTCCTCTCTGCTGTACATGAAAAAAAAGAAAATAAAAAAAGACGAGGAGGGCGAGAGGACAAAGCCCTGAGGGGATACATAAAAAAAAAAACCCCGCTTCAAAACCCTCTCAGTCAATAACATCAAACAGAAGTCAGTCTCTTTGACTGGAGTACGTGTAATGACTAGGTTAGCAAGTTTACAAAACAGCAGGCCTAGTAGACACCCATAGTGTGCATTAGTCCTAAGTTAAAGGCCACTGCACACATCTCTACAGTAGTATTCAGTAAAGGGTTTCTTATTTATATATTCCTGCTATATGAGCTTCGACGTGTCCGTAATTAATTACTACCACTGTGCACAGTGACTCAGGACGAGTGTTTCTGTGAGTTATGATATTAAAGAGTGCATTCTGCGCAAACATGCACTAGGTGTCAAGCGCACGCCGCCCAGGCTCTGGTGGCTCGGAGGAAGTGAGACTGCGTGATGGAATTTGTGGCGCTTGGGATCTGGTTTATTTTCCACCCTGGATTCCTGTCCTACCTGCAGGATTTTCCCAGGTTCTGGCTTCAATTAGTCTGGGAAGCTGCGAGCAGAAGAGAGGTGGGTGTGGGGAAGAGGGAGGGGGGGGTCTTGGGGTTTTAGGGGGGGGATAGAAGGTGGGGGCTGGAGGAGCGAAGGGCGACAGCGCTGCAGTCTGTCACACACAACTCAGCACAGCTGGGGAGATGGAAAGAAGTGAAACGAACAGGGAGGGATAGAGACGGATGGAAGTAAAAGCTAAAATGTTCAAATAGCTGAAAATGAAAGCTTTGGCTGGCAATGTGAAGAAGTTATTTTTCAAATTACAGAGCAATTATAACAGTGTCAGATCAAACAGCTGTGTTTTAATGAAACTGACTCATAAAAGATGCATTCCAAATTTAAGCTCTCCAAAGAGTGTCGTGTAGCCAGAAAAGGGGGGCTGTCAGAAGAATCCCAGGAGGTCTGACCCTCCAAATGGCAAACTCATCTGACAAATGAAACGCTCTGTAATCAAAGACCAATCACATAATTGCTCTATTTTGCCACTAGCTCAACCATCTCCTGCCAGATTAGTTGTTCAGAGGAGAAACTTGATACTCTGGGAAGTTAAACAGATGTTCAGAAAAAACAACAAAAAAAAAAAAACTAATCCCCCCAGAACAAGAACACATCATCAATATAATATGTTCTAATTTAGGAGCGCTAACGCCCCTACGTCCCCTGCGCGCAAGAACTTCACGAAAAACGAAAGTGTTAATGCGGAGTCACGTTCACACAGTCCACTTCTCAGCAAGAAAACCAGGAAGAATCGCCAGTCTGGCATCAAAAGAATATCTCAAACCTGACGTCAGAGCCGGGGAGAGAGCGAGCTCGAGCACTCTCGTCTTTATCAGCTCATATTGCATATACAGACAGGACCTCACACGGGAATTTGTTACACACAGTGTTTGCATGCACAAAAATGTCCGTGGCTCCTCACAGTCCCGCACTGTTTAAAGATTCCAAGTCGGGAAGCAATAACTGAAGGAGAAAGCCATTTCTCCTCATCCATTTATAGTGTGCGGCTCACTTTAAACTTGGCTACGGCTCAGTCATGACATCAACTGGTTCAGGCGTGAGAAAACGCTGTTTTATAAGCTGAGGCGACCGGCTCTGAATTTTTTCCTCTTCTTATTGTGTTTAGTTTAGCCTCACAGAGGCACAAAGGCAAGGGGTCCCCTGCCAAACTGTCTCTGTATCTGCTGATACTTTGATCAACACTGACAACGTGAGAAATGACACATTTCCGCCGCATAGTTGCATTTCACGGGGCCATCGTCACGGAGCACTTAAGAGTCGAGGAATGAAACATCAGAGGGATTAAAGTTGGAAGGAAGTCGATTTTTTGAGGGGTCCCACGTTCCCTCTCGCTCTTGGAGAATGTATATTTTACGACACAGTCTTACATACTATGGTCTGGGACCGATTCACTGTTTGAAAGTGGGTCAGTAAGACCTGGAAGAACCGCTGATCATGTTCGCTGCTCCAGCCAAAAGGAGAATAATGTTCATTCAAATGGAAAATGTGCACAGGAGAAAAAGAGCCTTATAGGATTTGCAGAGGACTGTATGCAAGCGACCCCTGTCCAGCATGCAGAGCTGAATGCATATCCAGGACTTACATGTGCACATTCATCTGAGCACGATCGTCTGTGAATACTGCAGGTTTTAATCAACATGGCACTCCGCTGTTTGCCTTCCTGGACCATTACGCAACATTACTATCTCACCGTTGGCCTGTCCTCATACACTTTGCATATAAACAGGGCAGATGAAAGTAATTATCTGTGAGCCATGGCCCCACTCTTTCATATCACATGGTTAATTAGTTGCTTTTAGCCCTGCATCATCTGGAACTGTCGATCTTTCAACTGGCGGGGAGGCGGAGACCTTGTAAAACTGCTTTTAACTGAACAACATCACTTTCTCCAGTGCCCTCGGTGGTTGTTTACAATATGCAAGCGGAGAGCAGGACCATGAAATGCGGTGTATACTCAATAAACATTTAGCAGGATTAGAAAGTATGTTTAGGGCTGTGCCTCTCTGTTGAAGAGCGACTTGATCCTTCCCTGTTGGCAGGTATCCTTTCAAACATATTAGCATTGTAGCTCTGGGTATGGTTATGCTGCCAAGTCACTTGGTACACAACTTGGTTTCAGATTTGAAATTTGGCAAATTGTTATTCTTGGCTTCCCAAAGGAAGGATCCCACTGAGTCTGGCAACTGTTTTTAATTAGCAGGTAAAAGTATGTATGCATTCATGTGTTTCGTTAGGTATGTCGAAGGACTTTGACGATCCCCTTCTTTTTCTTCTAGCTCAACCAGGGGGTTAACATTTGTGGCTGGGAGTAAAGTCTGGCCCCTAATGGACGGACAATTCTATGCAGTCTGTGAAAACTTGAATACATTGCAAGTAGCAGCCAGGCATTGCTAATCATTGATCATTAACTGATAATCAGCAAGTGTGAGCAGTTTGGTTTTTGCAGTTTCCTGGTCTGAAGCGTTCAGATATGTGGACAGTCCAGCAAATTCACCCCTGAACAAGTCTGGCCTGTTTGGAAGGGTTGCCAGGAGAAAGCCTCCTCTCTCCAAAAAGAGCATGACAGCATGGTTTATATTTGCAAAGCTCCATCTGAACAAAACACAGGACTTCTGGAACAATGTTGTTTGGACACACGAGACCAAAGTGCAGATGTTTGACCGTAGTGCACAGCGCCATGTTTGGAGAAAAGCGAACAGAGCACATCTCTTACCAACTGTCAAGAACAGTGGTGGAGGGGTCAGAGTTTGTGCTGGGTTTGCAGCCACAGTATTCTAGAAATTAAGCCCATTATTAACATCACTCTACCAGTTTATTGGTTGAGCTCCCATACTAACATGCCACCCCCCCCACAGTGGCAATAATAAACATTAGATCTATTACCATGTTAACAACAACGTCAGGTAAATGGACATTGTGCAGATTAGCAGTTTTATTGTGTCTCAGAGCTCCAACTAAAGCAAAAGTAATTTTATTTTTATGAAAACGAATTAGTTTCATATGTTTTGATAAGAGATGTTACAAGAAAATTACAAATTACTATCAAGATAAACTCGGTGAGTCATCTTCCCCTAAAATTCCAATACTTTAAACTTCTCAGTGGGCTGATTTACAGCAGGACTGTTGCAGCAGATTGCACAACATTACAAGGTGTTCCTGTCATTTTGCACGCCCAAGTATAATGGTGATAGGATTACACTAATATTTTTAAAACCAATTTCTGCAACAAAAGGGGGGAGGGAAAGCATGGCTGTGAGCCATGAACAGTTTTACTGCACATGAAATATGCAATCAAGTGCAGTCATTCTTTTGTCAGATGTTAATCCAGGCCATTGAAGTTAAGATCTGAAGGGAAGGGGAGCCGAAGCAGAAACACGCTTGACTCTGCTGCACGGTCATCAGATATGAGACTAAAAGCTCCCTTGCGAATGGTCAATCTGCATAAATATTAACCGATTGTGTAAACAGAAGAAAAACCCCATAAATGTCCACATGTTTGCCACATCATCAGTGCAACATGCGAGCCAATTAGAAATGGAAATTAGGTTACTGAGAACATATGACTTGACTGAGTTCATGCTTCCAAGGGATTGTCTCAATATCTATAACACAATGAGCTCAGTCATTTCACTAAACTGCATTTTCTTGCAAAATCTCATCAAAAGCCTATCAGGACCTCGATCCACATGGTAAACAGTCTGCACTGCAGCAGCTCTGCTTGTAATCATATGGCTACAATTGTTTATCTGTGCCGATGCAGGAAGTTTTGAAAGACTTATTACATTAAAGGGTATGTCCTGTGTTTTTAAGCTTACAGGATAATTCAGGTTTATTACAGCTTGGCTTTTATTTTGGTCATTTTGGCTCTCACTCCTACTTATAATAATAGTGTACAAAATTCCTCCAAAGAAGGCTGAAAGGGCAAAAAATGCACAGTCAGGTGATCACACTGATTTTACACTGAAATTATTACACAAAACATCCATCCTGGTCTCTGCACTTAGGGATTATTATTGACATTTTATGCTTTCTTTGCGTTTTAGCACCAAATAAAATGGTTAAACAGTTTTTCTTTCCCCAGTGAATGTCAGGAACTTTCTCTGGTGAGTCCAACGTCTTCACAGCTCACAGAAAAGATGGCCAAAGCTATAAAAAAAATAAGACCCACATTTGAATGAGCGTTTAAACTGCCCAACGTATGTAGAGCCAGGATGAATCAGGTATGGTGGTGTTTGAAGGCAGCAGGAGGCGTCTGACACATATGAATGAAGTAATACTGTGGAAGTAAATGATAGAATTAGTTTCAACCCACAGCCCTCTCAATTTTGTTTTTTCTTGAGGCTCTCTGGTTGTCAGCGGGCAGTGCAGAAGGGTCCGGAGCTACTTCTTAGATCTCCCAGGTTCCCTTTTAAACAGGGGAATCCACCTTGACAGGGCTACAACATCCTAAAGCTCAAACAGACTCGTGTTAACATGCACACATATGTGTGTATGCATGCGGGAGGGGGCGAGGGGTAGTCAGCTAGAAGTGTTGACAGCTACAAATGCAACCACCAAGAATCAGGAAGTGCCGGCAGATCTGTGGGCTGATACGTGAGTTCGATCCTGCATCTCTGAACAAAGCCAGCCTGCCCCGACCGTGGTTTACATGCCAGCGGAAGTGGTGGGAAAAAAACAAGGGCTTCGGCCTTGATGACAGCTGGGCCTTTTGTGGATGGAGGACACGCATC
Source organism: Maylandia zebra (assembly GCF_041146795.1). NCBI lineage: Eukaryota > Metazoa > Chordata > Actinopteri > Cichliformes > Cichlidae > Maylandia > Maylandia zebra. The sequence goes on from NC_135168.1 coordinate 32,058,539, forward strand.
CTTTCATATTCTGGCTGCCATGCGGGAGAATTTGTGTCCAGGAAGAGCTTTTTTTTTAAAACAGTTTCCAGTCACAAGTGTTTTGCTGTGTTTTAAAAGGGCAAAATAGTAAACAAAACATCCTTATTTAAAATCTTTACTTGGCTTGTGCTGACCCCCACAGGAGCTGCAGAGCAGGGCCTCCAGCAGCTTGGGAATCAGTGTCCAACTGTGAGCCAAGAAGCAGAGCTAATGGGAGAGTGGACTATCCCACCTCTGCAGAGCCGGAGCTATAACCATGAAGGAAATAAAAGAGCACAGCTCACCTGGTTGATGTGTTTGAGTTTGTCTATGATCTGGCTGATGACCGGCTCAGGCGGCTTGTTGCTCCTGGACTCGGAGCTGGGGTGCAGTCGTTTTAGGCCGGGCCCAGGATATCTGAAAGGACGGGAAGAAAATGCTTAAATAAGCCTTATGTTTATGAAACTCTGAAGAGCTTCAGTGACTTCAGGCTAAGGTACCTTTGTGGAAGACACAAACAGGGATTTTATCACCATCTAGTGTTGATAAGAGGAATCTCAGGTCTTCTGGATTTTAGTTTCCTGAGCTAAAAAACTCATTTGTCAATGAGCTCTGACCAAAGAACCAACTTTTCCCTCAATGGAGAAGCTACAGCTACAAAACCAGAGGCGGGTTGATATTTATCCAAGATCTGCTGTTTAAAGACAGCTTAATGCTGTTAATGTAGTTATAAAGGCTGCAATTCATCACTCATCACACGCTAACTCTGAACATCTGCCTTTAAGAGGCAGGCTGTTACATTACCACCTTCTTTGACATTTTTAAGTGTTTCAAGGGTGCCGACAACATCCCCAAAGATCTTGAACTATCATGTAAAGTTTGGCTGCTGATTAATTTCATGCACATTATCTGCTCAGTTAGTAGCTTTTTAATCATCTGAAGTTAATGAGAGAACATTAGCAGAGATGTATTTTTGCCCTGCTTTAGCTGTGAGGGTATATTTAGGTAGAAGCAGCACACGGGCAGGCTCTTACATGCATAAATGTACGACTGAGGAAGTGCTGCTCTGTTTACACTTGTGTACACTATGAAGAGGAGGAGCTGGGATGTCTGAAAGGTAGATTTCTTCACAGCTGTTCTTTCATGTTGAGACTTTCCTGCAGGTGTGTTGTTTTTTTTCACTTCTGACAGTCCCAAGGGTTTAACCCCTTCCTCACCGCACGCTCGGAAGGATGAGACCGGCTAATTCTGCTTGACTGAGACGAGCACGTTTAGGTGAACCTGAATCAGACATCTCTCTCAGGTGCCGCAGTGGATGTCACGCTGCAGCGTAAATGTCGTCTGCCGTGTTGTTGTAAATGTTTGAAAAGATGAAGGACGAACTATTTTAGAGGAAGTAGATTAGCGAGAGCGAAAAAGGGGCCTTGAAAAAAGAATCTGTGCACATGTGTGTGTTTGTGTGTAAAGTATGAGGTCATCCTTTGTTCTCTCTCTTTTAAACAGCCCTGTGGGCACACTCCCCCAACACACACTCACACACACACTCACACACTCACACACACACACCTATGAGCTGCCGTCTCTTTTCATCAGTCTTTCATTCTCCTCCAAGTCAGACTTTTCATTAAGCTCAAATTACATTTCCCCAGTTATTTATTCTTCTTATTATCCATGATCTCATCCCTTCTTCGCTGCTAATTATCACATGAATAATGGAAAAACGTGTGATCACTTAAGCAGAGGAAAAGAGGAAATATGGTTAAGAGGAGGGAGGATTAGGACGGGGAGATTTTGAGTGACGATAAGAAGCCGAGGCAGGTTAGTGTTTCACATGATAAGTGCCTGTCAGATAATTTTACCACAATATAATTTAGCGTGTCTCACCGTTAAACCGTTTTTCACCGCCGATAGTCTCAGTTGTCGACTCTCGGCTCGTTATCCAATCCTGCTTGTGTTATTGTTCGCTGCCAGCAGAGCTGATCACATCGCCTCATGCTTGCGATAACTTAATCTAATGTAACACCAATTACCACGCTGCCATTAGGTCCAGTGTGAGGCTGCCATCTCTCGCAGCAAAATAACCCGCAGAAGTAGAAGAACACGTCCTACTACAAGCCACATTCACACACACACACGTTTATACAAACACCTTTTTCTGTGCCTAAGAATCTTGTCTAACACACACAAACACAGACACACACGTGATTATTAACACTGTTCCTTTGTTTTAATGTCGCACTGAGAAAACACAAAATTCAGAGTTCATACAAACAGCTGTGATGGAGCAGCGGGTGGGTGAACTTAAGTCTCATTAAAGTGGGCGCATTATGCTCTATACTTTTATTTTTGGAGCGCTGCATGATTCTAACTTCAACATAATCCTCATTATTCTTTAATCCTCAATCCTTCCCTTTCCTTTAAACTAAATTAAGCCAGATTTCTTCCAACTGGCTGACCCCTTGTAAATGTCAAGTTTGAACAGCAGGTGGGCGGAGTTGCTTACTTTACATCATCAGTAGCTCCGCTTTTCTGTACTAATGTATCATTAAAATGGTGGTAAAAACTGACACAATTATGCACTCGTTTTATTCATCCTAGCTGCCGTAGCAACAGTACAACGCAGCAGGTTTCAAAAAGCGGTGCACGACCGGCAGAAAGTGCTGCAAGCGACAGTCTGACGTTAACTTTGTCATACGGTGCCGTTCACATGGCAGGTACAAACGTTCTTAAAGCCTTAGCTTTTATTGTACATATGCTGAAATCATTGAACCACTGACCATTTGTAATATGAGCATCCACCTCAGTAACAGCATATTCACATGGGAGACTCTAAGGGAGAGGATAATGGTTCTCTTTTAATGGCTCCTTGAAACGACTTATCTCGATTCTTGGCCAGTCTGCACTGGTCCAGGTTGAACTTTCTCAGAAATTGTTGATGGATTGCCGTAAAATTTGGTTTTGCTACCCTACATGCAAAGACGAAACATGACACTGACTATGAAGCTCGCGTTGCCTTAACTTTAGACCATGAGGTTAATGTTTGAGGGAGGGGTGAAATTGTTCTAGCTGACGGAGGTACTAAATCATTTGCTTTAAATCAACTGTGACTGAAAAAACATATATACAGATATGCATTATTGTGTATGATGTCTTTGGGGCCACAGTAATTCTTACATGTACCACATCACATCAGCTGTCATGAATTCAGTCGAGTCTGTCAGAGTGTGACAAACCATTTCTGCTTTTTATTGACCCAGTTTGGCACTAATGGCATTTCTTCCTTGTAAAGAAAAGTTGGGGACTCTGATTACACAATTAGATTAAATCTGCTGAGGGAATTCATGTTTTCCTCAGAAAGAATGGAAATACCTTTGGTGATGCTTCAACTTTCTTCACCTCTTTAAGTAGAACCAGTTTTTAAAAATAAATTTGATACAAGCTTAAAACTCTGAACTTTCCCATTAGGCTCTGTTATTCTTTAAGTGTCTATATATCTAAATAGCATTGCCGCTGGCAGAGTGTTAGCATAAAGAGTCGTATCTGACTCAACTCAAGGCCTCACAAGACATTTAGCATAGCATGTGCTGTAGGCTCTCAGACAACTATAATTTAACACAATGCTAAAGGATGACAGTGGGCACGGAGCATGTGGCAGCCACTGAGGCTGAAAACAGAGTTGAAGCCCCAAAAACTGCAGTTCCTTTAGTGGCCACTTGAATCCGGCTCCCATCCATGTGGATTTAGGCTTACAGTTGGGCTGTGACCTAGAACTCGACTCCACCTGTGTTATACTGCTGGTGCCTGTTGCAGCAAGTGTCTGTGCTTCACGGGTGCAGCTTGCTAGCTAAGCTGGCTAGGGACAGCTAACTCGCTAACTTAGCACTCTATCTTTATGTCCTTTCTCCTGTTTTCATCTCACTCTACCTCCTTCACTACATCCATGAATCTTCTCTGAGGTCTTCTGAGTCATTCCTACTATTCGGTGCCATTTCAGTGTGATCACTCTTCATCAAAAAATACAAAATTTTGAATTATTTTAACATTTCATCTAAAAGAGGGATTTTCAACCTATAAGAAAAATGTATTGGTCCAGCTAAGGATATTATATTATAATATTTTTTAAAATCAAAGTCTTTACCCATGACGTGCCAAATGTCCACCCTGTTACAGGACATTCAATTTTCTATTAATAACTGTTTTGAATACACAGTTATAGTAATATTTACATTTTCTAAAAGCTACAATGTCCCTTTTTAAAATCTGCAAGGAAATTTCATGTTACAGTGCATAGCAATAACAGGGGTGACGGTAACAGGGAGGAGATTTTATGCTAAACTTAGCCATTACTACTAGTATGATGAACAACAAGCTAGTACATGGTGACCACTAAGAACCATTTTTAACATGTTTATTAGCCATATTATAAAAATTACAAAAAAAAAATTGTTTCCACTATTAATAAGCGTAACAGGTTGGACGTGTTATGCTTTGCCACATTACAAAATCTTGCTAAAACATTGAAAAAAGGGTTGATTAAAGAGTGGTACTTACTCGTCTTCTTCTTGAAAGTTTTCCCTCCAAAATATGTTACATCCGGGAGTGTCATGTGACTAAAAGAATAATCAGGTGATGTGTTCTATGGAATTCTTATCAGAGTAACAGGGGTGACAGTTGATTCAGGGACACAACATTTTTTTAAAGATTTTAAGTATTAAACATGCATTAATAATAAAAAAAGAACATTTGATGAGGAACATTAGAAATAAGCCAATCCAGAAATGATGAAAAATCTAGATTTTTTTTTTTTTTTTTTTAAGTTATATTTGTAACTGAAGTCGAGCAAGCATGACTGGGGACGTAGTACTTTAGTGACTTGTGCTAAAATAAAAGTAATTTACTTTTAATGTATTTATCCTGTGTATATATCAATGTGTTCTATGGTAGAGGGGGGTTAAACATACAAGAAAATGGTTTAGAAATAAGCATTAGACAAGTTTTACACTAAATATACCATATTATGTCATTAGGACTCAAATGGCACCGAATAGTAAGAATGACCCTTCTTCTTTTCCTCCTGTCTGGAAGCTCCATCTTCAACACCTTTTCTCCAGTATATCCATCCTCTGCACATGTTCAAACCTTCCCAGCTTGATAGTCTCATTTCTACTGCTGTCCATTCTGGTCACTCCCATCTCCAAACCATACATTGCATCAGGTCTCACTACCACCTTGTAAACCTTAACTTTCAGTCTTGCTGCTATCCTTCTGGACCACATTTGCTTATTTCTGGCTGCAAAAATCAACATGGCAGCAGCTGAAACTCTTTAAATATGATATCTGCTGACCTCCTCTCAGTCTCCATCGTCACAATCCCCAAAATGAAACATTCACGGTCGACACCGAATCTTATCTTTGAATCAATTATCACACACACATGAATTTACACTGTCAGTAGATCCAAAAGAGGAATGTTTTGAATTGATACGGCGTTACGTTTTTATCACAGTTAGCACGGTAACACTCTTTGATGTGGTGAAAAGTGTTCCTCCTCTGATCTGGCTTCCAGGTGTGATGGTAAACAGAGCCCGATAACAGGCGCCTCATTTAGCTCCACAGATCACTCCTCAAGTATCAGAGACATTCAGCACCCGACCCCTCCAGTGCTTATCCTCCCCAACCACCCGTTCTAAATTTATCTGCATGAGACAATGCACTGAATGAATGCCACATTTGGCTCTGAAGAAGGTCCTATCTCAGGAGATAATGGAAGATGATCCAGAACAAATCTCGAAGTGAAAATGCACCAGAGTGAATCTGCAGACATATGCCCTCGCAGGTGACATGGAGAATTGCTTGCCGCGAGACACTGTAATCTCTCCATCATTTTGTCTCCTGTTCCTGCCTCCCCTGCACCTTCCTGTCGCACTGCTTGGTCCAGCTTGTAATCATCCCCTCAGGACAGCTCTGCCCCCTTGCCAGCCTGATATCTCCTCCTCAGACTCGGGTTCTTTTTTTTTATATCTTTGTGCAAGAAGTACTGAACTTATTCTCCTTCATCCTTGGGAACTTAAAACATCCCCCAGTGCTTTTATACTAGAATTTGTGCATCTACACTGATTTAATTCCACACATGATTTAAAAGCCTAAAAATCCTATGATATCTGTAACTATGTGAGCCAAATTGAAATCGGGGCCAGCTGACGGTGCAGGCGGAAAGAGCGCTGAGAGTTGTGATGTGTGAAGCCAAAGGACAGGGGTGAAATGAAATATTGTGGAAACCGAATGCTGTTCTGCGGGGTGCACAGGAGACGCTGGATGAAGGAGGAGAGAGCGATCGAAACGGCAATTAACTAAGCGAGAAGAAGGTGACAGTGTTCCTGACATTAATAACATCCCATAGAGCCAAAGTCAAGATTTACACTCGCACTCAGTGGGTGAGACGGTGGGAGTGGGGGGGCCTTGTGGGAAGCTCATCAGCTCTGGGAAAACTTGCCCTTCAGTTCACCTACACTCCTAGATGTGAAGCTAGAGGGCTGGGAATTCAAGAATGGGAGCAAAGTGTTTGCATAAGCGATCATTTAGAGAGAGCCAATAAACCGTGAAGTGCTGATTCGCAGTCTGCAAACAAAAACCAGACCCCCGCCTTACCTGTCTGTCATCTCCTGCCCGTTCCAGCAGAGGGAGTGGTTCACTGGAGCAGGCTCGCGGCTGCATAAGGCCTCCCCGAGACCACTATAAAAGGAGCTGAAGCCTCTCAGGCTGGTTATGAAGTCCCTGAAACACAAAGGCAAAGAATACAAACGTCAGTTAACACCATTGTTAGTGAGCGGAGAAGAAAACAGCAGCGAAAGGAGGCAGGGAAAGTGCAAGAGAGGGAATTCAGCTTGATAGCAGCGAAAGCAACTCGATTAGATCCCCCTGGAGAAGGAGAGAATAAAAGAGGCCAAAATGAGCAGTGTCTCTATTCCTAATTGACATTAATCTGGCCATTGTGCTGCTGAGGCCAGCAGCCCCCGCTGGGCGTCATTACACTGTTCATTTAAGCCTGTTACTGCATCAGAAGTGCTAAAAAAAAATACTCAAGCGGAGAGAGACCGAGCCAAAGCATCGCGCGCAAGCAGGAGCGGACCTGTCGACAGCGTCAGGGGCAATATTTGTCTGTCAGGGAAAAATATTGCCCCCATGGCACCCTGGAGAGACAGAGAATCGCTTCATCATAGGAAGAGGTCTTGTCCTGGCGCCCGATTTCCTCACCTGCGGAGGTCTGCCAACGTCTCGTCGGGGTCCGAGGATGACGGCTGAGCCCCACGGGCTGCGGCGGCCGGAGGCTGGGACGGAGGGGATCCGACAGAGCGAGAGGCCCGCTGAGGAGTTTGTCCGCACATCCCGCTCACCTGCCCAAGAGAGAGAGGAGATTAGAAAGGAAGATCTCACTTCTCCCCAGAACCTCTTCATCACCACTTATGTGGCACTGTATCCACTTCCTGCTCCTAAAAGCCTCTTCATTCAAGCAGCGGTGACACTGCAGACGGTACGAGCCTGTCAGTACCAAACTGCCGGCCTTACTCAGCTGAGCGCCTCTGCAAATTGTCATCTGTTTGGAATTGTTTATTTTTGGGAGGGATGAAAGCACCGGGATTTGCATAACAAACAAGTCATTGTATCCTCTGCCAGCCATGTTCGAATTTGTAATCATAACACTCCAAAAAAAAACAAAAAACCCTCCAGCCTCTCATTTTGCTGCTTCTTTCCTGTATAAATGCCATTGTGTTTCACACGAGAGACAACATAACAATAATAAATAAGGAGTCCTTCTCTGTCTCTCAGAGATAACGGACCTGGCACATTCTTTTCAGGTGCAATAAAAATGCAAATGGCTGTTAATGTTTAGCTTGTGGTTTAATGATTTGCCGGTGGTTTAATTTCCCTGGGGAATACTGGCCGGGCTTAATTCTGCCATGTAATGTTAACAGCTAATTGTGCCCAGCTCCCCTTTAAGTGAAAAGGCTGGCATCACTGCCGCTGAATACTGATGGGATCCGATAGAGCAGCGACGGACATCTTCATCTGGAGCTAACCGAGGCCACATAACACACACACACACACACACACACACACACACACACACACACACACACACACACACACACACACACACACACACAGAGAAATGCATGCATGCACACAGATCTTTTCAGCATAAACAAAAATGAATCATTTCATGCAATGATTCATTTTTGCATAATGCACCTAATCCCATTAACATGATAAACACACACGCCTACATAATATACTCTTTGCAAGCACTTGCATATCTTACAACAGCGCATGCGCTCATTTATCGCACGCGTGCTGACACACTGAAATGCTGATCGGCTGCAACACGGAACCATCAGGGTTAATCAATACAGCCTTGTCATCCAAGGATGGTGTTAGAGACTCACACACACACACACACACACACACACACACACACACACACACACACACACACACACACACACACACACACTCCTGACAGTCACAGATGGCTGAGTTCTCCTGCACTAGGCATTTACCAACACACAGCTTCCCTGACTAGCCATCTTCCCTACCGTGTGCTTAAGGGGATATAACACACACACACACACACACACACACACACACACACACACACACACACACACACACACACACACACACACACACACCTATTTGAGCTCATTGCTTCTCCCACCCCACTCTCTCCTTCCACATCTTCCTCTCGTGCGATACTTTTGTTCTCGTGCGCCTGGAGCAATTGCCGGTGCTTCCACGGGCCATGATTAATGTGATCGGAGCTGCGTTTCTCCTTTTTGTTTGAGCATTCTCGGGAAGCCGTAGGGAAGTTGTGGCACAAGGGAGAGGACTGATTCAGCACGCACGCCAACACAGCCCCACCCCATCCCCGCCGATTGTTTTCCGGATTCTTCAAGGAAGGGGCTCATTAGTGGGGTATTAATATTACCCAGGGCTCGACTAACACAACCAACAGGAGAGTCTGCAGATAAAGTCTGCCTCAGCGGGACAGCTCAGAAATATCTGCACACTTTTATCTGCACCGGGCAGCCTGTGCCTTTCTCTCAGAGGAAGAGAGGGGTGCTGGCGGCCAGTAGTACGAGTCACACAAACCTCGCAGCCCACACTTGGTTGCACTGGCACACCTGCATTTTGGGCTCAGCATGTGCAAACATGGTGTAGAGATGCACCGCAAACAAATCAATGGAATTGCACACAGCGCTGGGACTAATGTGAGATCGGGCTTTTGCTTTCATTATGATCGCGAGGAGTTTTTAATAAGCAAACGGTTTCAGGAGCAAAGACGATACTATCAGTGTTATAGGATGGCACGATGCCACGCACAGCTGTAACAACATACTGGAGAAAATTTAGTGAGTAATGCTCGTGCTCCAGAGAAGTCAAGGCTCAGGGGACAGACTGAGTCAGCACTCAGCCCCCATCCTCCTCCTGTCACCAGCATAGAAACTAACTTTTGCTGAAATACACACTGTACACAGAAAAAAAAAATCTGGATTGTCTATAAATTCATGCTTTTATGTCATCTTTGCATTATTGTAATGCCCTTTTTAAAGAGGTATCAATCATAAATCAATGAATAGACTTCAAACTGTTCAGGATGCGGCGTCAAGGTCAGTTTTAACGAGTCTACGATGGCTGCTCGTTTGTTTCAGAATTGATTTTAAGATTTTACTGACTCCTTTTAAAATCCCTTCACGGCCTGGCTCCAGAGTGCACACTAGAGCTGCTGTTCTTGTGCCGACCTGTGTGCAGCCTGAGATCCCGCTAACTGTTCCAGCCTCACGTTTAAAGATAAATGGCGATTGAGCGTTTTCTGTTTGGGCTCCTCGATTGTTGAACGACCTGCCAGACTCACTCTGGCCTACTTGGTCAGTGGCTTCTTTTAAATCACTATTAGAAACCCATTTATAATGCAGGGCCTTCTCATAAATTTGATGATAGATTTTATGTCCTTGACATGCTCAGCTTACCTTTGTTTTTGTTTGTTCAACTTTTTATTCATTATTAGGGAGTCACATTGATTTTTATATGTTACACTTGCATGGGCTTTTTAAATTGATATGCAAATTTTCATTTTTAATAATTCATTTCTATTTTTGTATAAACTTTATGAAGAAATTGGCTAAATAGTGTAGCTGTCACGTTCCTGCGTCTGTTGACCCAGCGTTTCAAGTTTTAGTTTTTTTGGATGTTGATGTTTATGTTTAAGTTCCTTAAGTTAGCTTCATTTGTTTATTAGATTTCCCCTTGTGTTTTCTACCCCTGTATTTAAGCTTCCCTCACCCTTTATGTGTTTCATGCTGTGTGTCCTATGTTATCACATTCGTGTTGTCATGTCTGCATTCCACTCTGTTTCCTGTTTTATTGTGAAAGTCCTTGTCCTATGTGCAGTGTGTCTAGTTTTGCTTCCCCTTGTCCATGTTCCATGTATCTTTGTATCCACACCAAGTTTCATGGTTTGGTATTTTTATGTTTATCTTCAGTTTCCCCAGTTTAGGTTATTGTTTAGCTTCACCTCTGACTTTTGTTTTGTAATCTTTTCCCAGCCTTAATAAATGGCTCGCTTTCTGTTAAGTTTTCTTCCACGTTCCTTAGTGTCTGCATTTTGGGTCCTCTTCGTCACTCCATACTGTCACAATAGTGGTTTACACTTTTATCCAACCTAAGTAAAAGATTCCTGGTTTGATGCCAGGAGGAAACACAAATTCCTTTGGAATTATGTCAGGAAGGGCATCTGGAAAGGAGCTGAAATTAGCAGTTTTTTGTTTTTAATTTAAGGAAGTAAACTTTTTTAGATTAAGAATGTCAGAGACAAATAACATTAACTTTCTTTTAACCCTAGGAACCTCTCACTGCGAGCCAACAGTGCTAAACATGCTTTGTTGTCAATTAAATTTATGTCTTTACATGAAAATATCTGGTTTCAAATGAATCTCCTTTTGTTCAACACAGAGGAAATCATGCGTGCTCAGTGAACACATCATCAAATCAAATCAATTTATTTATATAGCACTTTTCACAGGATAAATACCACAAAGTGCTTCACAGTAATATAAAACAGAAATGCATAAAATAAATTAATAATCAAACACACAGCACAAGTCTGTGCTGTGTGTTTATTTGTGCTGTGCTGTGTCATTTATTTAGCCAATCTAAATAAATGAGTCTTAAGCTGATTTTTAAAAGAATAAATACAATCAAGGCAACGTAATGATGGAGGGAGAGCATCCCACAACCTGGGGGCCACCGCTCTATAAGATCTATCACCTCTGGTCTTAAAACGAGTTTGTGGGACTCCCAACAGCCTTTGATTAGATGATCTCAGGCTGCGAGATCATCATCGCTATCATCTGAGTTATCATAACAAATGTTTCCAGATTAACAAGAAAACTATTTCCTCTCTATTTTAATCTTATTTAATCAATTTTTATTATTATTTTTACCGTCATCGAGTCTTTCGGGCTGAAAGATATTGTCGGACTTGGGTTTGATTCAAAAGTTTTGCTTGCGTCAGTCTTTGCTGGCTGACTCACAACCACAGCCAAAGATCTGAAGTTGCTGTGATTTAAAGTGGCTGTGATTAACCGTAGCTGTGGTTACTATTAGAGCGCATTTAAAATCCTTTTCTCTTAGCAAACTATTTCAACTTGTGGAGTTCAGGTGTTACAATATTAATTGTGGCTCCTGAACCATGAGTGCAGCTCACTACACATGCACGTTAGTGTTTCTTTCACTGGCCCCGACCTTGGTTTATACACAGACAACAGACTTCAAATAAGATAACTCATTTTTCATTTGCACATTATAAACCAATTGACGTATCTTTTATAACTGTGAGGTCTCTCTTAATAAATTCATGGCTACAAGGTTGTAGGATTAGGTGTCTTTAAGGCTACGTTCACACTGCAGGTGAAAGCGCATCAAATCCGACTTTTTTGACCCTATGCGACCCATATCCGATCATGCTATGACAGTGTGAACGGCGCAAATCCGATATTTTCAAATCCGATCTGGGTCACTTTCGTATGTGGTACTGAATCCGATACATATCCGATGTTTTAGAAAGCGACTGCTGTGTGAACGGTCAGGTCGCATTAAATCCGCCTTTTACGTCACCGACACAAGACTGAAGCCAATTATCAGCGCCAGAGAAGACATCGCGAACGCTTCCTGGCCATCCAGTGTAGATGTCAGTGAAACTGTTGGGAAGACAACGTTGGAGAAACGTGAACATTTTATTTGTACTGTATAATCTGCAGATTCTGACAGAAATCTGCAACCATCCTTTGAAGCACCGCTCCTCTCTTAAACAGCAATAAGGATCATTATTAGGTTATCTACATTATTATGTAAATAACAAAATAACTTAAAGCAAAAATTGGGAAACGTAAAGTCCGAAGTCTTTATATTAACGGCCATCTGTCAAACAATATTGTTTGCTCTGGGTCTAAACAGAGCGCGTTGTGTGTGACGTCTTCTTTTGCGCATGCGGCCGCTTTGAGCGTTCACACTAGAGCGCGTTTGCTTTCGCATTTTATTTGTAGTGTGAACGAGCAGACAAAAAATCGGATTTGATCAAAAAATCTGAATTGAGCATTAAGACCTGCAGTGTGAACGTAGCCTTAGTTTGTGACTATTACCCACATGTTCCCAGACCATATCACAACCATAACGTGCTAACGTGCACAAAATTCAACGATTGAGAGCTTATTAGGTGCCTGTTTTTTTTTTTCTGAGAATGAAAACAGCCCGTCAGCTCACATTGGTTCTTATCTGTATATATCTGGTCAGAGGCTTGGATTTTATGAAGGAAGAGCTTTACAGCGAAGCAATTGCTCACACGGTAACGCTGATGTTTATCAGGCTCTGTGTTTGAAATGAGTATGACAGAAGCAACCTAATGGCTTCGGGGGGGGGGAAATGTATTGTTATGCTTGCATTTTATTTAGGAAAAACATGTACTGAGGCTTTTTTTAACAGATTTGTCAGGAACGAAGCTTTTCCTCTTTACACTGCAGTCACACCTGAGATCGTCCTTTAACTGATCTGGTTTCTTTCCAGCACAGAAAAAAACGTATTTTTGTCAAACATGTTCAAGTTACAATTACAACAGACGTGAGCAAGCAAATCCTTCACAGCATAAGCATGCCCATGTTGACCCTGTGCTTGCATGAACTGTTAGAGAGGGGCATCGTTTAACCCGTCCTGCCAGCTGGTGTCATTTTCTCCCTCTCTCTTGAGCTAACGTTGCGTAGTTTTATGTGAGTGTAGGTTTCATTCGACATATTAAATGGTGATTAGACACTCCACTTTAGAGCTCAACTGACATTGGATTTTTTCAGACCAATAACAATTTTCTGATATGCTTTCTTGTAGACACGTGAAATATAAGCAGATTTCCCCTAACATTTGTTATGTGTAATTATTTACTAGAATAATACAACAATTCATTTTAAAATTAATTTTGTTTTATTGTCACTAATACATGGTTGAAGAGTATTTCTCCTGTCTTACTTTAACTTTTTAGTTTTTTTGCTTATTGGTCAATATAAATGCCGATACTATGGTGGCCCTGAGAGGCCAAATGCACTGCAACTTAAGAAAACACCACATAGGAAAACAAAAAACAAAAATGGAAACAGGAAAAGTAAAACAGAAATAGAAAAAAAGAAAACAGAAATAGAAAAAATGAAAACAGAAATAGGAAAAAAGATTTCCAAAAGCGCAAGGGAAGTGTTTCTGGGGAGAAAATAACCCGACGGACCAGTTGCAGGAACCAAAATGTGCTAAGAGTTGCGCTGGGAGACACAGAAGTGGAGGATCTATCGGTTTTGTGAGGAAAGAAAAGATGAGAGGTAAGTGTGTTAGCCTAACTATTAGCCTAAAAATCCGTCATCAGTATTATATGAATCATCAGATTAAAAAATACTTACCTAGCATGTTTTGGTTCCTGCAACTGGTCCGTCAGGTTATTGTCTCCCCAGAAACACTTCCCTTGTGCTTTTGGAAATCTCTTTTTTCCTATTTCCGTTGTGTTTTGTGTGCTTTTGCAGCGTTTTTCTTAATGCTGGTGTTTTCTTAAGTTGCAGTCCGTTTGGACTCTCAGGGCCACTGTACGATACGGACATATCAGCAAATGTCTAATATTAGACTGATATATTGGTCGGGCTCTACTTAATTTCTTGCATTTTGATGAACTTTTATTAATTTACAGTGAACTGTTAGTACGTAGATTTTGACATTATTTTATAGTGGAAATGTATAAAAAAAATCATCACTTTTCTATTATTATTAATTATTCTTTATTATTGTCAGATTTTCTCATTTCTGTCTGATATCACTGTTGTGATCTCAGGAGGATTTCAGTAGCTCACGTGTGTTTCCAGAAAATGTTATGATCACATTCAAAAGAATTTTCAAAAACATGTCACAGGTCCGTGTTTCTCTGTTGTAGTGATCAATGTTAGGAATTACATAAAGCTCCGCTGTATGCCCGAGGCTGACTTATTAGCTTGATTCGCTAGCACAGCAAAACCTTAACCACTTAAAACATGATCCATTTTGAGATTTCTGAGAAGAGAAAGCATCCTACTATTGAACCTCTTCTTATTTTTTCTCTCCTTAATGGTTATCAGCCATTATACCAGAGGAGATGCTCTAAAGCTAACTGAGCTCATAAATCTCCCGCATGCCCTATGACATCTACACTCGTGCTATCTTAGCATCACTCCTGCTCCTGACTCCTGTTTCTCGCTCTCACTGTAATGTGTGCCGTATAAATATCTACAGATATCTTTCAAAGGTGAAGCATCATTTTAAAAGTTCCAGCATGCTGACCTATTGGTGAAATTGCCCACATATACTGTCTGTGTTGCATTTTTTTTTACTTTTTTTCAAATTAGCTGAGCTACTCCACAGTCTACCCTCTAGCAGTTCCAGAGGTACCCCAGGGGGTACATGTACCCTCTGGTTGGGACTTTCTGAGCCAGAGGTGAAGTGTGGGAAATGTGAGCAGTAATGTAAAGCGCACATGGACCAGTGAACACAGAAATCCCTTAGCAAAACTATCAGTGCTAAAAACACACAAGTGACTAAACGCTGAGCTGAAAGGAGGATGTTAATGTCTAAAACAGATAATGTACAGCTGACAGTTTAATTTAAAATGAAACTTGTTTGTGAATCACGCGTATGGAGACACTCTTTGGAAAAATGGATTTCACACTCCTCACTCACTGTGCTACTATTCCTGAAGCATTCGGAGACTGTGAAAAGCTATTAAAGCATGATGTATTTTTGATTTTATCAACACTGTCCCAATGCAGATCAAGGGGGGGGGGGTGTAAATCCTGATGTTTTATTCAAGTAAGATGGAAAACAAGTCCAAGAAATGTGATAGATGCCCCCTGCAACGAGGAGCTAATTGCCTGCATGGGGAAAGCATTTGATAAATGGCTCTTTAGTGAGCAGGATGTTGTTCAAATTGAAATTTGTATCCATATTATAAATAATTATACAACATACAAGTGATGACCAGAAAGGGAATTAGACTTAAAAGCCGAGTTGGTTTTGATTAATTTTTAAATTAGAGAATTAGTCATTTGTTATTAAAGCTCAGCTAAACAAACAAAAGCCTGCACAGGACCCGCCGCTGTTTCTGTCATTTCTTATTCATCTTTATCTTCTTCCTCCTTTTTATTTCTCTGAAATCCAGCCACCCAGAGTCATATAATAAAGAGTTTTGAAAATAAAGAGTATTAACTGTGGACAGTCTCTTAATTCTTTTCATGTATGCACATCAAGCACCCCGGCATCACCATTCGGTTGGAGTTAAACTATTGAACCATGTGCCTAGTTTTCAAAAACGAGGTACTGTTGGACTCCTTGGATCAAGCAGAGTTCAAAGCATTTTCATCACATTTTATCTCATGAAAAAAGAAAAAAAAAAATCATAATTTTTCTTCCCAATCTTTAGAAAAACCAGCACAGAGATCTTCAGAGCAAGCCTCATAAATGTCTCATTAAAGTTATCAAATCGATTTTTGAGCCACACACAGCCAATCACAATCACAGTGAAAAGTGGCAGACATGAAATGAGGTCACAATCAAAGCCGTTCTGCAGTTTAGCAAAAGCAAACTTTGTATTGCTAGATCAAAAAAACAAAAAACGTCACTACTTGGAGGGTGCTGCAATAACTGGAAAGGTGTTAATTAGCTGGAAGTAATTCTTGTATCTGGTCAAATTGATTGATGTGACCTCCCCTTTGAATCAAAAAGGCCACAATTTTTTAACAACTGATCTTTAAGTCTCACAAAAACTATCAGACGGATTTTAGATTTTCAAAGCCATTTATCTGTTACAGCCAATCAATGACAACAGATGAGCCTCCAAACAGAATATGAGATTTGATGTTTTAACCCTAAACGCAGTGTCTGTAGGCACTTCTGCATAATCTGACCACTGCTCAGGTCATTGCAATAAGCAAGAACACACA
Organism: Maylandia zebra; assembly: GCF_041146795.1. Classification (NCBI taxonomy): domain Eukaryota; kingdom Metazoa; phylum Chordata; class Actinopteri; order Cichliformes; family Cichlidae; genus Maylandia; species Maylandia zebra. Next base: position 32,075,089 of record NC_135168.1, read on the forward strand.
GAAGATTTCCTATCAGAGCTTCCAGCCACGGCTTCGGTCTGATGCAATCTACAAGTTCAACTTGTGTGGAAAAAACATTGTTTTAATGAAAGTCAGTGGAACATTTTAATGTTTGTCAAACTTGACTGGTACTCTGCACACAATTCATTTAATTCAACTAGTAGTTAAAACAGCTCAAAATAGTTCAGACATGTTCCAACATGGCTGACCAGTAGCACAAGAAGAATTTTAGTTCAACTGCTGGGCTTCCTTATCATGGCTTACAGATACACACTCTCTAGCCTCTTTATTAGGTATGCCTGTTTGACTGCTTATTAATACAAAGATCTAATCAGCCAATAACATGAGAGCACATCAGTGGATTTAAGATGACCTGCTGAAGTTCAAACTGAGTGTTAGATTTGTATTGTTGATTGTCATTTATGCTTAGAAATATTTACTTATATATGCTTAGAGTTTTGTAATTAGTTGTAGATTGGTAGAGGTTTTGATCCTTGATAGTCTGCAAACTTTGTGTGTATTAGACAGCACTTTGGGAGCATGAGAGGTCATACCGTGTCTTATTGTTTTATGGTAGGAAAAACGTAGCTACGTCTGTTCTAGTCTAAGTGCTCTTTGTTTAGATGAACTGCAGGACTTCCTCACCGTGTTATCTAGGATGAACCATCTAGGGTGAGGGGGAGGCTACCCTCTTCCTGACCAAGGATGTTTGACCCTTTGATCAGCAACACACACACACACACACACACACACACACACACACACACACACACACACACACACACAGGCAAGGTACTCTTTGTTTGTATGTAGACGTCGTATGTTAATGAACCTATGCATATTCATGTAACCTCAATAAAAGGACAGTGTTACGGGAGGACGGACGAGACCAACTGGAGTCAAGCGGTTGTCCGGTTCTCTCCCGTGCACGAGTAACATGAAGAACTTTGCCTATTTGTGTCTTGCTTAGCAGTGTAATTATATTGTCTTAACGTTCCAGCGAATAGGTTTATGCTACAAACCTAACATTAATTGGTCCTTCGATGCCGGAGCCCTGGAATCGCATTCACTGAGGGGAGGAGAGGCACGCTGAAAGACTGACGTCAGCCAGGAAGTTCCTGTGGATTCGCGGTCTGTCTTTTCTCCTCGATGAATGACGGTCGGCGGGATTCGGGCTGATATTACACTCTAAGCAACGCCAAGTAAGTTTAAAGAGGCCGACTCTATAACCGTGTCGTTGTGCAGTCTCCGCCACTGTGTGAGGCGTTGAGAAGAGGCCGACTCTATAACCGTGTCGTTGTGCAGTCTCCGCCACTGTGTGAGGCGTTGAGAAGAGCCCGACTCTATAACCGTGTGGTTGTGCAGTCTCCGCCACTGTGTGAGGCGTTGAGAAGTTCGCTACTTTGTGTAGCGATACCCGGGTTCCTTGCTACTTTGTGGAGCAAGAGGTTCCTCGCTACTTTGTGTGGCTAGAGGTGAGTTCTCCGCCACTTTGTGGGGCGTTGAGAAGTTCCGCGGGGTCCAGACTGTGCTGGACGATAGGCCTATTTTGTGTTGTTTTTGTTGTCGTTGTCATTGTTGTCATCGTTGTTGTTGTGTGTGAGTGTGTGCGGAGCAGAACATGTGGTCTGTGACACCGACTGTTGTTGTTATCATGGGTTTCTAAGCAACCAAGAGTGAGTCGGAGGGAGACAGACGTTTGTGCTGGACTTTGCTCCTGGCAGCACAAAGTATTTATGTAAAAAAGAGAGGGAGCGATGGCTCCACAGCTGCGCGGGTTCACGCGGGTTTCGCGCGGACCTGAGCCGTGCGGTTAATCGCAGGCTTAAAAATGGAAGAGATTAAAATGTTAGAAGTTTTCAGAAAACACACCAGCCTTGAAGAGCGTGTGGAGAAGGCCAGCCCACATCAGCAGCTATGCTCTGGTGGGTGGCTGTCCCCCCACCCCTTGCTGACACAAAACGTTAACTCTTCAGCCTGTGTGCCAGACCATAGACGTAATTGAGGTGGATAGTTGTTAAAAGTCATCTACATTACGCTTGTGGTTGCTTAAATTCAGTACGATGACATGTGAGGTGAAGTGATATAGATAAATATTTAAACTAATGAAGTGCATAGAGGCACTTGACCTGTGTGGAAGACTGTCGTCTTATTATGAGCCATTGTTGAGATATAGAGCACATCTGTGAAAACAACTAATATGCTCAACCCTGTATGAAACATCTAAAAGTACATGATGGAGAAGCTGAGTTGAATATGAAAGTGTAAGACTTTGCCGCTGTGGGCAGAGCAACTACTGTGTGATGTTGCGTTGCAGTTTTTTTTTTTTTTTCTTCTGAGCTGATGAGCAGGCTACACATTATCAGATCGAGAGCTGTCTGAGAACTACTCTAAGAGAGGGAAACAGCGCTATGATAACTGTGATAACTGGAGTGTGCAACGTTTCCATGAGCAGTTTTCCTGCATCTTGACTTGTGTGTAGAGTGTTCATATCATCAGCATCATGTTTTTGATTATTTGTTTGTTGGGTTGAAAAATAGTTAAATAAACTGGTGATCATATTTACGGATCACCATGGCACATATCATCAGCCATGTGATTTATTTTTGCAGATGACAAAGTGAGTGTGAATGTGTCTGACATCACAGTGTTTTTGTGCACTGTGCAAGAGTAATTGCCTTTGATTGTGAGTGACAGCGGTGATTTTGCAGGTCACCAGCTATTGTAAATAAAAAAAAAAAAAGAGAGTGAATAAGAGGGAGAATTTATATTGTAGAAAAAAAATAATCATAGGAAAAAGGTTTTGTGTTGATCAACCAAAAAAACATCTACAATTTCATTTTCTGCTTTTAAGAAAAGACTGTTCACATAAACACAGAGAGAGAGAGAGATGTGTGTTGATTAAGCAGTGATGATAATAATGAAATGTCTTAGTTTGTCACTTTCAGGTGAAAAGCAGACCTGAATCAATTTTCCACATGCAACGGTCGGAAGAAAGTTATAGTTTAACATCATTGGAAACATGCAGGCCAAGTTTCTGGCTGACTTATTTACAGTGCCATGTGTTTCTCAACCTCACAAGCGAGCTCACTCCTCCCTGAAGACAAGGAATGCAGCTCCAAAGCAATAACATGATAAAGAGACAGCATCAAGTCCTGAGCAAAAAAGTCCCAACAAGCAGCAGCAATGTGGATAAACAGCAGCAGAAGAAGAAAGCAAACCCATCTTCCTGTCTGATTGGATGAATTCCACGGAAGGGCGAGCAAGATGGTGGCGTGAAGAATAGTTTTTGTTTGAGTTCTCAGCACGAGACACTTATTTGACGTCTTTCTGGCTTTCGGGACTTTTTTGGAGATCAGCGCGCTAAGCTTGCTGGATCTGAGGCCAGGTTCTGCGGCGGCAGCATGTTGAAATGCTCAAAAAGGACTGAGTGACTCGGGCAAGCCATATGCGGCTAGCGACATGAAAGAAATGGACCCTTCATGATGCGTTCAACGTGCCAGCGCTGTGGTGGGAAAGGCTCCATCATAAACACGCCCTGCGCCCTGCGCCGAGGTTCAGGCCAAGAAGAAGAAGACGATGACTTCCAAGCCCAAGAAGGTCGGCCTCAGCGTGGGCGAGCTGATTGTGAAAGCCGTGGCCGCTTCCAAGGAGCGCAACGGCCTGTCCGTGGCCGCCCTCAAGAAGGCTCTGGCTGCCGCAGGCTACGATGTGGACAAGAACAAGGCCCGTGTCAAGACCGCCATCAAGAGTCTGGTGGCGAAGGGCACTCTGGTGCAGACCAAGGGCACTGGGGCCTCCGGATCCTTCAAGATGAACAGGGTTACTGAGACCAAAGCTAAGACGCCCGCCGCGGCCAAAGCCAAGAAACCGGCAGCAGCTGCTAAGAAGTCGCCCAGGAAGGCAGCAGCAGCAGCACTTCAGCCACTAGCACGAAGTCAACCGCATCAGAGGACAATAGTGAGAGTGGCTGTGACTTCACTGTGCATGTGAAGAAAACGTTTGAGGAGAACTGAACAGTTGGAGTTTGACATTTGCCACCTGTGGAGTAAAATGGCAAGAAGAGACAGTGGGACACAGGACAAAGCTGAAGGAGAACTGCCGGCTGTTGGACTGTTGAAGTGGGAGAGGACAACAGAGTGAGAAGACTAGGTGAGAACACATAGGAATTATTTAATGTGGGAAATCAAAATTTGGGTTAGCAAACCTGGGGAAAAGAAAACTGACTGCTTAAGTTGGAAAATTGAGACGGAGTCTGAAACATTGCGAAAATAGAAACATATACAAAATCACACACACACAAGCAGAACATGCATTAACCCTACTAACAATTCCAAACACAAAATGACTCATGAAGACTCATAGCACATTAGTTAAGAAATGATTAAATAATAGCAGAGAAATGTGTAGGAAAGGCAGCTTTAAGAACATGCTCTGCTGGAGATGCAGCTCCACAGACATGCATTAGACCTGCCTAATAACACAAACACATGTAATGAAAATTAGCTTGTTATCTTTCATCAGTGTTACAATAGTGTCAATTTAGCAGACACTTGTTATCAAATGCTGAATTTATCCTAAAGAAAAAAAATTGACTCTCCAAGTTGCAGGACAACAATTTAACTTTTGTGGGAAAAAAAAAAAAAATCCTGGTTTGATAAATCAGTGATCAGACAATAAATTTAGTGTTAAAATGGTAAATTGGGAGAAGCTTCCTGCTTGATTGAGGCAGCATAAGTAATTTACTGTATGAGGGAAATTGTCTTTTGTGATACTATTTTGAACATGCTTTTCTGTCGTCCTGTCAACTTAGTGGGTTAATAGCTGATATGCAAATTAGTTGATTGGTTTTAGATTAATGAAAGGTGACTGAATTCTAGTACGAGTGAATGAGATGTGTTGGAGTTGTTGTGTGTTGAGTGGAGACTCTAAAACACTGAGTTTCCTGCTTTGATGTGCGAGTGAATCCTGTATTTAGATACACAACTCTGAATACGTCAGAACAGACTGTTTTGTGAAGTGCATGACAGCATGTCACATGTTTTATGATGAAGGGAAAAGGAAAATTGAATAAAATAGATCTGTGGCCTAAATGAGTGAAGAGCACAGACCTGGTAATTAAACTCATAGCTAATAAGACATTAGGATTATGTTGTGTGTTGTGCAGCTGATGGTTGATTTGGAGTGAATCTAGCTGATGATTTTTCTTTTGTTGTGAAGTTGAGCCTGCCGATCAGTATGATGGTATGATGAACCATGCTAATGGTATGATTTACCTGAGATGAGGAGTTTGTGTCATGACTTAACAAGGCCTTTTTATTTTGATACTTTCACAGTGCACTGAAAGTTTTGTTTGATAATCTCTGTTCTTTAAGCAGATCTGCACGTCGGGAATTAAAAGCGCTACACGTCGTCGAGAAAATTGTGCCAAGTGAGTTCTCCACATTTAAATGGACTCTGGAGAAAGCCACTTATTTGGGACAATTATTAAATGACAGTCCCAGTCCAAAAGGATTCAGCGATGTAATCCAAACTAAAGTTCTTCTTTTTCTTTTTGAAATGACGTCATTTTGCTGAGAGTGGAAACTAAATGCGACGATAGGTTCCACTATCAGCAAAGAAAGAAAGAATGAATGCATGAATGAGTGAGTGAAAGGAAAACAAACTGACTGACTGGTAAAAGCTGACAAAAGCTGACAAGACTTTACTGATGTAACACGACTGTGTGAAGTTGACCCCCGCCTGGCAGGGGTGCAGATGAGTCTGTGTGTGCTTCCCTTTACAGAAGCAGGAAGATGACAGCAACACTCGAGGTTGCATGATGATTTAACATTTTAAATGCCATTTTCTGTGTCTGTGAATTTACTATGTGTGTGTCATTCACTAGCTTGTGTGCTCACAGAGATAACTGTGACAAAGTATGCATACGCCTGCGCAAGCGCTAACATTTGCATTTTCGTTTTTACAGCATTACGGTTCTTCATGTGTTTGATCATGTGATTTATAGGAATACTGGCTAATGTTTCTCTACTACAAGATTTCTGGGTTTATGTGTGAAGAAAACTGTAGTTACAGGCTATATGTTGATGGAGAAATTAATATAGTTTGAGACATACTGTGATGAGACCAGTGTTACTGTTTCCACAGCGAGTGTTAACTTTATGGTGTTTTATGGCACCTCTAGAATCCGTTGACCTGTGTCTGACCTCCGTCTGACCACAGTCAATGTGTATTGCTAATGTTTGTTTCTTTGAGAATGCTGTAGTAGATTCAGCTGAAGCGGACAAGTGACATGGGTAAAACAAATAAGAGATTACGGTATTTATGGAATAGTTTATTATGGGCTCATTTGCTGGCCACTTTTGAACCCATAATAATAATATATGAGTGGAGTGACTTTGCTTAAGAGAAGTCACTGATTACATTAATGTTAACAGAGTACATGGGATAATCCATGTCTGAGGTGAATTAGGGTAATAGTTGTAGTTACTGATTTGAGAAAACCTGCACATGACACTTGTCTTGCTGATGTTGAATGCTTATTACTCTTATGATACAATTGTTTACAGGTATGAAGTTTGATTTCACTTCCAGATTTTGCTTTCCAGGCCGTGATGGTGTGTATGCAGGCTCCTGGGAGAGCCAGGTGTTAAGCAAACTTAATATGCAACACACGCTAACATCTTTTATTGCAGGGTTACGGAGCTACTCCAGAGGAGATGCCCTGATGTTGCCTGGGACATGATCTAGCTAATCTTTTTCTTTAAGACAGGGATCCAGGTTTGGTGAGTTGACGCATGGGAATGTCCATGCGTCAAGAGGTGGAGTGCAAGGATTAACATTAAACAATGTTTACTATTATTGTTGCAGTGATTTGTGTGATTAGCCGTTTTATTTACAAATATTAAACCTATGCAAGTGGTGCATCCATGTTCAGATGAGGCTTTGATGGCCTATAAGTGAAGTTCACTGAACTAAAGAATGTGGTTTGATGATTGTTGACATGCTCTCCAAATAGAAGTTTTTCTTCTTAGCAAGGGAATACAGGTGCAGCAGTAATCTCCTGAGAAATCTTCAGAGGCCCAGTGAGAAGCGTGAACCATTCCAGGCATAGCTGACAGCCAGGCAGTGGTTGAGGTCAAAGGTCAAGCTGGTTGGGGCCCATCATGAGATCAGACCTTGGAGCCACAGCAAGGACCATGAAACTGCCTGCAAAATAGAGGAGAGGATCGTCCACAAGATGGGAGCTGAGGCCAGGAGAGAGGCTTCAGGAGGATCAGAGATCATCTTCAGCACAGCAGACATCACACAGAGAGCTGTGCTACTGAGCTTCCAGGAGATTTTAAATAAAATGAAAGATTCAATATTGACGCTGAGGAAGACAACTAAGGTGTACGACGTGCTCTGCCTTAAACCTTCAGCAGCGTTGGAACATGAAAACTCGTGGGATGAGGGGAGCGTGCCAAGCTCCATCGACAGCGCAGAAGGAGTTCGGGGATGACATCATGATTCTATGAAAGCACAGGAACCAGAAGCTATGGTGGTGATGACAGCAGTTTCCTATGAACAACACCTAATGCTGTGCCACTATACTGTGCATACGATGACACTCTGAAGGCTGCTGGGATCATAACAGCAGTAAGATGACGGAACCCAGCACCCTTTCCACAGAGGTGTTTCTCTGCAGAGCGTGGACAATGAAGGAGTCATAAATATCCCCCTCGCAGGATGAAGGCCTGAAGTGAGGTGATGGGAGGCCATAAAACTAGAGTGCTGAGAGGTCTGCAGCTTTGGAAATAGCTGAGACCCATGTTGACAAACAACAAAACTAACTGGTATGTTTGAATGTTTATTCTACATACATTTGGACTCTGGTCCTATGGACAACGAAACAACTAGAAGAGACATTCATGACGCCCTGCAGAACTCAAACCACTCTGCAGAGAGACATGTGATTTGCACACCCGGAGGAAGCATCACCAAGCTGAGATGTTTTTGAAAATGTTACTTTTTTAGTTTCACTATTAAATTAACAATTTCTTTGGTTGCTCGTAAGATGCAGTTTGCCATAAGATGAGCTCAATGAATGGGGTAACTGCTAATACATTTATTAAACTGTGTACCTTTCAGTAATTTAGGGTGATTTGACATATGCTGAGTATAAAAAGGTTTGCATTGAAACTGTCAGACATGAGGTATTCATACCTGGGAACTTTTCAAGCATAAAGGTCAAAAAGGGGGGAAATGTTAGATTTGTATTGTTGATTGTCATTTATGCTTAGAAATATTTACTTATATATGCTTAGAGTTTTGTAATTAGTTGTAGATTGGTAGAGGTTTTGATCCTTGATAGTCTGCAAACTTTGTGTGTATTAGACAGCACTTTGGGAGCATGAGAGGTCATACCGTGTCTTATTGTTTTATGGTAGGAAAAACGTAGCTACGTCTGTTCTAGTCTAAGTGCTCTTTGTTTAGATGAACTGCAGGACTTCCTCACCGTGTTATCTAGGATGAACCATCTAGGGTGAGGGGGAGGCTACCCTCTTCCTGACCAAGGATGTTTGACCCTTTGATCAGCAACACACACACACACACACACACACACACACACACACACACACACACACACACACACACACACACACACACACAGGCAAGGTACTCTTTGTTTGTATGTAGACGTCGTATGTTAATGAACCTATGCATATTCATGTAACCTCAATAAAAGGACAGTGTTACGGGAGGACGGACGAGACCAACTGGAGTCAAGCGGTTGTCCGGTTCTCTCCCGTGCACGAGTAACATGAAGAACTTTGCCTATTTGTGTCTTGCTTAGCAGTGTAATTATATTGTCTTAACGTTCCAGCGAATAGGTTTATGCTACAAACCTAACACTGAGCATCAGAAGCGTTTACAGACAATGGTCTGAAAAACAAAATTTCCAGTGAGCCGCAGTTTCTGGCTGAAAATGTCTTGTTGATGTCAGAGCTCAGAGGAGAATAGATAGAATGCGGTGAGGCTTGTATGCTCTTCTGCATTCCCTGCTGTATGCAGAAGAGCTTCTAAACAACAAACTTTGAAGCAGATGGGCTTCAGCTGCAGAGGACCACAGCAGATGCCAATCGTTTCAGCTAAGAACAGGAAACTAAGAGTATAGTTCACACAGGCTCACCAAACAACAGAAGACTGGGAAAACACTGCAACATCTGACTGGTATGGTCAGATGTTGGCAGAAACAGCATAAAAGCATGGATCCATCCTACCTTGTGTTAATGTTCAGGTTGGTAGAGGTATAATGGTGTGGGCCACATTTTCATGGCAGACTTTAAGTCCCGTAGTACCAGCTGACCATCTTTTAAATGCCACAGCCTACTACAGTATTGTTGCTGATCTTGTCGTTATGCATAGTATCTCCTGATGGCTGCTCCCAGCAGGATTTCACAGCATATCACAAAACTCAAATCATATCAACCTGGTTTCTTCAGCATTACGGTGACTTCACTGTACTCAGATGGCCTCCACAGTCACAGATCTCAAGCCAACAGAGCACCTTTGGGATGTGGTGGAACAGGAGATTTGCATCGTGAACGTGCAGCTGACAAATCTGCAGTGTGATGCTGTCATGTTAGTATGGACCAAAATCCACCACCTGTGGTGTGAAGATTTAAAGCAACCCTGGTATTAGTAAGATGTATCTAAAGAAGGGGCTGGTGAGTGATAAAAATCTATCATAATTTACAGTGTTAAGCTACAGAATGATCCCTCTGGGACCTTTAAACATCCCAAATCCTCTTCTATAATTTGCATTGAACAGTTAAACATGACTTTTATTAATTATGCATCAATTAAATATTTAAACACGACTAGATAAATAACTAAGAAATAGCTGATAAATTAGAAATATGTTGGAGCGTTTGGAAATCTGATTGGCTGGATGCTGGCTCTGATGGTATCAACGGTTTCAGAGCTGGCTGCGCTTCCCGTTTCTCTGCAGTAGTTTCGCACTTGTTCGAACGGATTAATAGGCAATAAAAATGCAGCGAAGATTTAATTAGTTTTCTTGTTTTCTCGCTGAAGCAACAGTTTGGATGTGATTTGATCTGCCTCTGATATGTGTGAGCACAATGGGAAAGCCACCAAATAAAGACAGCTGATGAAAAGAGTGTGTTATTGACAAAAACTGCAACAGGCACACAAAGAGCTATTTGATATTAGACTTAAAACTAAGCACCCAGCTGCATTGAGTGTATAACAACACATAAGTCATGTACTCCGCAGTATATCTCCTCTAATCTTGGTCAGATCCATCATATTTCTGTCTCAACCTACTTCCCGTCTTCATTTTCAGCCGAGGGGTCGAGGGGTGATGGATGTCTCCTCCACACTCTCCTGTCCTCCTTCCCCTTGGGCTTGCTCTTCACACACTTCCCCCCTCCCACTCTATTCTTTCGTCTCTCCGTCTCTTTGTCCCCTCTTTCTCTCCTTTCTTTCTCCTCGGTAACTGGTAAAAATAGAGCTTCATAAATCATGCATCGTCTTTCACAGCAGTGCGTAAAAAAAAAAAGAGAGGAAAAGAAATAAATGGGGGGGGGGGGATGTTGAGGATGAGATGTGGAGACGGAGGTGGATGACATCAAACTCCAGGAGAAGGGTGGGAAGTTGACAGGGGAATAGATTGGAGCTGCAGGGCTCTTGGCTGCCCTCTCCGTCTCTCTGAACATTGGCTGATTCACGCTGGAGTTGGAGGAAATGAATGTTAACATGCCAAGGAGTGGGCTGGCGGACGATGAGTGGTCATCTCGCCAGCAGAGTTACATGTTTCAAGCTTGCAGAGCGGAGAAGAGATGTCTCTCTCGCACCTTGAGGACTCTCTTACTCAGATAGGGTCGATCCGTCTGTCGCCCTTAGTAACAGGGGTCTGCACTCTGACTGGCGGGAAGGTTAAGTGCGAGATCGCTACGACAACTGCACCACATGTAGAATCACATGAAACCCCAAAACAAGGCACGGTAGATCCATTAGGCTGTTGTACAAAATATTGTATCACGAGAATATTACTTAAGGGTTCCTCTTAGTGAAAAAATCACCACGGCTGTGATTTTTTTAAAAAGATTAGAAATCAAAGTTATTTGATAACGCAGCTGCAGCGAGTTTTATTTGATCGTGTTAAAAACATGGCTGTAAGCTGCCATAACCCCCCACCATTATAAGATGATGAAATGTTTGGGAGAACCCCAGTAAGAGTGCAGAGTCCATGCTCCAAGTTTGGTGCCAGCAGATGAAAAACTTCCTGTTAGGCCATCTGGTGTTGATTTCAACTGGCTGTAACAGACACATGCTGTATAAACATCTAAAATCAATCTGATAACTTTGGTGAGAATTGGTCTGAGGATTCATCTGCGCTATTTTAGGCAAAATGATTACTGCACTGCCAAATAATCGCCACATAATGTAAATATTTCCTCTGTAAATGAAGCGCCCAAATCCATGACCCACAGATCAAAGCATTACTGTGATATGAACTCACTTCCTGTTTGGTATCCCTGCAAATGATTTTGATAGGCTGTGGTGGACAATCAATCTATCCCCAACAAGTCACCATTTAATTCAGGTTACATTTTTGACAGCTCTGCCAACAGTTTTAGTTTCCATGACGAATAAACATTTCTGAAAATTCAAATTTTTCCATCTGTTTCATTTATAGTGAAAACTGGGCTTCAAAGGTACATCATATCTGAAAATCCATCCAAACAATCATGTTGCCGTTTACATCCACGCTTTATGTCCACGATTTACTTTCAACCTTTTAAATTGCTGTCACCTCGTCATCATGTGATCTTGTGGCAAAATTTGTAATTAAAGAAATAGTGCATGCATTTGTTTTTGTTTTGTGGGGTGACAATAAAAAAGTTAGTGTAATGACCACAAAACGGTCATCTTTAACTACCTTGAAGAAATTCCATCAAGATTTTAAAAAGAACCGCACAGCTGGTTAGACAACATGAAACCAGTCCCTGCAGCCACAGCTGTCTCTGGGTGTCACCATGTTTGTCACCTGCCTGCAATTCTGTATATTCTTCTCATTTAAAAAACTTTTTTACTGCTTCTAGCTTTTTCTCTTATCATTCTTCTTATAGCTGATGTTCTACATGTTACCAAACAGGATAAACTATAAAGCTGCTTGTTGGTTGTTGGGAGGGAGCTTTTTCACCATAGGGCTCATTTTCATGTTCAAGAAACCAGTTTGGGATTGTTTGAGTTTTGTGATATGGTGCATAGGCCCATCAGAAGATGGGTACACTGACGTCATAAAAGGATGGACGAGGTCAGCAACAATAATCAGGAAGAATGTGGTATTTTAATGGTGCTTAACTGATACTAAGGCAGCCAAAGTATGCCAAGAAAATATCGCCTGCGCTATTAAACCACCAGGCGAAGGCTGAACCGCTGATACAAGGCAGGATAGATCCATGCTTTTATGTTTCATGCCAAAGTTTGACCCTACCACCCGGATGTAGCAACAGAAATCGAGACTCATCAGACTTTTATTGCCCAATTTTGATGAGTCTGTGTGAATGGTAGCCTCAGTTTCCTGTTCTTAGTTGACACCCAGTTTGGTCTTCTTCTCATTCAAGGTTCAGTGTTTTGTGTGTTCAGAGATGCTCTTCTGCACACCTTGGTAGTATGTAGAAGAGCCTACAAACAAGGTGGTAACTCAGCTACTGTTCCTCTCAGCTTGAAGCAATCTGGCCATTCTCCTCTGACTTCTGCATGAAAAACTTTCACCCAGAGATCTGCTGCTCAGCGAATGTTTTCTCTGTTTCAGATCTTTCGCTGTAAGCCCTAGAGATGGTAGTGCAAGAAAAAACCCAGTGGATCAGCTGTTTATGGCACCAACAACCATGCTATGCTTAAAGTCAGTTAATTTTAAGCTCAGCAGGTCGTCTATACAGGTGAAAAAACCCTGACACCACTGTAGTTAGTGGTCCTTCATTCAGGTGTTTAACTCTGGGTGAGGCTCTTTAGTGTGACACAATTAGCCCTGAGAGAGACAATAGCTCTGTCCCTTCTGTGACACTAAGAAAGTAAATGGTAAATGGCCTGCATTTATATAGCGCCTTACTAGTCCCTAAGGACCCCAAAGCGCTTTACATATCGAGATGACGTTCACATCCTCTGTCTCTCACACACACACACTTTTTCACCGAGTCAGTGAATACACTGTCACAGCAGCTCCGTTCTGCCTCATATACAGGACACAGACTCATAAACACAATGTAACGTCATGATGATTTGAATTGGAGTCTTAAGTACCACAGACAAGAATAAAAAAATAAAAAAATCCATCTCAAACACACACACAGAAGAAAGTGAGCTTTCCCCCACAAGTCAGTGATTCATAGATGCAGCCACACCCTCACACTGCAGAGTAAGTGAGGTCAACCTGTGCGTTAATAAATGATGGGTTCAGAGTGAAAACCTGGTCACTGTGGGGATTCAGGGTGTGAGAGTGAAAAGTTCAGCAGATATCCAGGAGAAAAAGCACATCCAGCTCTGTAACCCCAGCAGAAAGGGCCTTTCATATTTCATAAGCAGTTCTGTCTGACTTCGCATGTGGGCTAAGAACCAACTTGATGGTTTTATTGCAGTTAACGCTACACATAACGGGTCACCGCTGCTGAGAAGTGAGAGACAAGTTTCAGAGAGACGTGCTGGGAGCATCTGTCTGATACGTGCTAGTCTTCATCCCTCTCTTGCCTGCTTGTTGCTTCTCCTTTTAATGCAGTTCCACCCAAAGTGCATTTTTGCTTTGGATGTGGAGAAGTAATGTGTTGCAGCCTGCTGTCTTAGGCAGAAGAAACGTCTCAGCCTGTCTTCTTCAGCACCGAACGCTGAAAAAGGATGTGACTCAGCGGGTCTAATGTGGTTACAAGCATACATACTATCAGTGTGATACTACAGCGGGAGGTGTCACCAAATCTCTGCTCGCACGATTAGAGATTTAGTGAAATCAAAGGTGAAAAAAATATGTAGACTCTCACATTACTGCTATAGGTATACCAAGAGTTCAGGTAAAATTAAAACACTATAGAATAATATAAATGAATCATTTGCAGTCTTTTAATGTGCGCAGAAGGAAAGTGGGTCGGCTCAGTGTGAGGACTGCAGTGATTATGCGCTATAGGCCAGAAAACAAGCAAATAAACAACATTCAGAGAAATTTATTCAAATCATCTCGAAACTGAAAATCCAGATAAACAAGGTTATCAAGTGTTTTCGTCTCATGGCCACAACTGAGGTGATATTTGTAGCTGTGTTCTCTTCCAACCTGCTGAGATCAAAATGAGATGATTGCTGCCTTGATTAGCAACATCTCATCTCGTAGTGTTCAAAGCAGCAACTAGGGCTGCTCGATTATGGCAAAAATGATAATCACGATTATTTTCACTGAAATTGAGATCTCGATTATTTGACGATATTTATTTAACAATAACAATGTATTGAATAATGACTTTAAAGATTGTCAAAAAATAATATAAAATAGTATGCAAATACTGATAACAGTGCAAATGTTCGCAATATAAAAAATAAATGAAAAATATAAACATCTATGTTTAGTGAACTTTGCAGTGTTGCTCTGTGGTGCAGCTACGACACTGTAGCAAAGTTTACACTCTATGTCTACTTGATCCACGTCAGACTCTGTGAACCCATAATGTTTCCACACCACTGAAGTTTTTTTTACCTCGTTTGGTACCGGGCCGCGAGAGTTGAGGCTCAGGTGTGAAATGTATAGTTTTCAGGGTTTTTATCGGTTTTCAGCGTTATTTTGTTATCGTTTTTATCGTTAACTCAGTTTTCCTCGGTATTTTCACATGTGTTATGAATAAATCTCATTTTTTTCGGTACCGGTACTAGTATTATTTTGTTGTATTTATCCGCGACACCTTAAAGGCCGGTCCATGAAAATATTGTCGGGCATAAACCGGTCCGTGGCGCAAAAAAGGCTGGGGACCGCTGCTCTTAATTGTTGTGTGCGCTCGATTTGCCACACGGAGCAGTGCGAGAGTAAAGCAGGAGGGAGGGGCTAATAATCGGCTCAGTCATTTTTAATGATCGTTGAAAGCCCAGATCGTAATCGTGATTAAAATTCGATTAATTGAGCAGCCCTAGCAGCAAGTATTGTAAGCTGCTGGGACCTTTCTGGTAGGGTTTCAGATGAAAGACCAGACTTCTAGCAGGTTGTAACTTCAACAACAGAGCCCCCATACTGCAGACCTTTAACATTTAAATAGGCAGCAGCATGCGGGGCTGGAAAGCTAAACCAACAAGCGAAAAAATAAATAAAAGGCCCTGTGCGTGGTTTTTATCAGGCCTGCAGCAAATTTCATATTCGAGTGATGACTCGAAGAAAGTTTTATTGGGAATACAAACAAATGCAGACGGAGAAAGTAACATTGCATTTGCAGAGGGATGATAAATACCAAGCTCAAATCACATTTGATGACCATAAAGCAGGTCCAAGTTGTGACATCGCTCTGGATTTATTCCTCTTCAGTTTAAAAGCACATCTTACAGTGTGTACGTGTGTTAGTGTACGGGACTCACCAGGGTGTTCAGGTGGCTGCGGGTATTCACGGCGTGTTTGAGAGCCAGTTTAATCATTGTGGGCAGTCTAAGAACAACAGCCTCCATATCCTGCTCTCCCCTCATGGCACCAGCCAACTTCCCCAGTCCATCTATATAGCTCCTCCAATGAGGCTGCACTTCTGCAGCTCCCCCCAGGCAGTTGTGCATCACTGCTTGACAGAAGCCTCTGCAGGCCGGCGGCCCCAGCATGCCCTGGCAGTGCGGGCAGTACCACAGCCTCAGCAGGGACCGGCTGCACTCTCGGCCGGGCCGCAGATGGTCTGTGGTGTTGACGACCTCGATGCCCAGGTTCAGCGCCTGCAGGAAGACTCGTGTGGCCAGGAGGGAGCGAGAGAGTCGAGTCATCATCAGTTTAGGATAAGGACCAAATGCTCCCGAGTCCTTCCAAGCTCCTCTTACACACTCCTCGGACACTGAGGTGCCACTGCCTCCCAGCAGGCGGCGGTACGTGAGCGGAAAGAGGCGGCCGTAGAGCACCGCCACCATGTGGTCAACTGTGGAGTCCGAGCCAAGGATGTAAAGCGACATGTCCAGGAACAGCTGCCCCACAGAGCTCTGGGCACCGCTCGCAAGAGTCGGGAACTCTGACTTCAGCATCGTCAGGGTGGAGTTACGTCCGTGGCGCAGCACCAGGTCAAAGGCCTCTGCAAGAAAGAGTGAGACAGGGTGACAGTCAGGCCATCTTCTGAAAGCTCAAAAATTTCATTCAGTCACGCCTTAATAATCACTACAATTACCTCAAAGTTCTCAGCAAACAGGCATCAGCTTAACTCAAAAACATGAAACATGCAAACAGAAGCTTTCCCCCAAACAAAGATCCTATCCTTAACGATCAAAGCCAGGGAAAACTTCCCACGCGCAGCCTCGCGTTCCCTTTTCCCACTTTTTCTCCATTTGTTGTTTTCCTCTAATGTGCTCACACACACTCTGAGGAAAAGCACGAACACATGCGTGTTATTACAGTAACGGGTGATGGCTTCAAACGAGCTTCTCCAATAGATAAACAGTGAGATTTTGGCTTTGACCTTTCCACAGTACAAAGCAACGGTCTGTAAAAAGCTCACAGAATCGTAAAAAGACACCAGTAACGTCAATATATTAGTCAAGTGTGAGAGGCATGGCCGTAAGGATGTCTGTGAGGAGAAAAGCATTCAAAACCTGCAGGAGGGAGTGGAGCAGGGGCCACTGTGAGAAGAGAAAATAATCAGTGGCGTTTCAAGGCACAAAGTGAAGTCTTATCAACAAGGTGGCACAAGAAGCGGGAGCTCCATCATCGACCCAGTTGCAAAATGAGTGAGGACCCGACAACAGAGGGGATTTAAAGCTCCATTACTGAACTTAGCAGGGGAGCCCGAAATCCCATTTATACCACGGCTAGTCCACTATATCACTTTGTTGGGAGTGACTGCCGCAAATGCTTTGTGAGGAGCAGAGGAAAAACAGTGGTTTAGGGAACATTAGAGGAAGTTATTGGTTTATGTGCTACAACAAATAGCCATTTCATCTTTGTTATTCGTTTTTCCCTGCTTGGATAGTTTAATTTGTTTTTCTTCATGCCTCTCTGAGGTCAGTGAAGCCTATGCGGAGCTTTGGCGTTGAGAAACAA
Source organism: Maylandia zebra (assembly GCF_041146795.1). Lineage (NCBI taxonomy): Eukaryota > Metazoa > Chordata > Actinopteri > Cichliformes > Cichlidae > Maylandia > Maylandia zebra. Next base: position 32,092,346 of record NC_135168.1, read on the forward strand.
TTTAACTCCTCTGTTTTTAGGACATAATGTGACTTTCTGTGTATGCGTAAACAAATCCACATGAGGATATAAATACATATATATGAGATGTTTCACTATGATTGAAATGAATTCTGTAAACTAAGTAAACTCTCACAGAGGAATAAACACATTCGTTCCTCAAATTAAACATTCACAGTGTTTTTGTTCATCTGAGGTTATATTTACCTCGTTTTAAGATTTTTATTATCATCCGATATGTAAAACCTTAGAAACGAGTGCAATTTCTTCTTCCCATGTTTAGTAGGACTCGAAACACAGCAGCTAATGCATAAATGCAAGCAGGCCCGAAGTGATCCAGCTTTGCTATTTGTGGTGTGAAGTGAGGTGAAAACACACTGATATGAGCTGCAAATGTTTCAACTCATTTTGAGGCTCAGCGATTTCAATTTATTAATTTACAGAAACTTATTTTGAAGAAAAAAACAAGAAGAAATTGATTCTCTGTCAAAGTCTCAGATCAAAGGATAAACAAATATAGCACAACCAGATTGTGGTTTACTTGCTAGCACGAATGAATGTCTGCAGCGCACTTATTTGCCCTTTTATGGCAACCAAACTGCACACTAGCAGGCAGATCAGAGCATATTATTATTAATAATTTGACACTAAATCCACCTTTTTGTGTTGTTGAATTGCTACTGAATCATTTTAATCTTTCTGGTCCCGGTTTATCGTGTTCATTGCGGCACAAGGTATTTGCCTTTGTACGGGGAAAATTAAGCTCAGCTCTGGAAATAACAGGAAATATTAGAACATTTTTTGATGTTGCATAGCTTCACTGCCATGTTTCAAGGTTGTAAGCCTGAGTTTAAAAGTTGGTTTTCAACTTTAAAATGCTGAAAGTGTTGAAATATGCTGCCTTAACTGGCTAAAGAGAATCCTGTGAAGTAACGACCCTGTAAGTAGCCAGCTTTAGTTAATAAAATACTGAACCTGTTTAAGCAAACTTTATCATAGGCTGGAGTAAACTGCAGCTTTAGGGTCTAATGTGTATGTAAGCAGCCTGCTCGCTCAGCAGAACAGTCGCTGGCTGCCTAAAGGTTAAGAAAAGCATTGGAGGATGTTCAGGAGCAGCGCACATCTGTTTGGTTTTTCACTCTACGGCTGTCCTGCTGTGTCTGTGAAGCACTTCCCTCTGTGATCAGTGAAGAGGCAGATGTGCAGATTGCCAGCTGAGACAAGGAGACAGACTGAAAGGAGGGAAAACAAACCCACACACACACACACACGGTTACACACAGAACTCGCAGATGAGCACAGAAAGTTTTCAACAAGCAGATATTTGGTTATCGATTGAAAAGTGGAGGCAGTGAGAAAATGTATCCAGCTCACAAAGCGGTTTCTAAAAAAAATCCACCCACATCAAACCCTGAAATTCAGCCGCTACCTGTAGCATCTCTCACGCCGTAAAGAGGAGAGCCACTTTGCGATGGTAAAGAGAAATACTAGAGGGCTCTTCATAAATGCAATTCAATGGCTCTGAGTAGCCGGGGTCATAGCATGAACCATTGCGAGCCCATTTCCTGCAAATGCTCCTCACGTTCTTTCAGCGGTGAAAGCCTGGACGGGATCAGGTATCCTTTAATGGAGGGGAATGGGGCCGTATGTCGGGGACCTGTGACACGCCGGATACAAGTGTACGAGGTCAAGAGCACGCATTACAAGAGCAGGAGCCCAGAGCAGCATATTAGGTCACGCTTAAAATTAGCAGTAACATTCATTTTGTGAGCGTCAGGGATGGAGGCAGAAGGCTGCTGGAAAGCTGTTTCTCCTGAGACTGAAGGCCTTTTACTGACAGACCACCTGTTTACTCCAAGGCATCTGGGCATCTCATCTTTCTCAGGCCTTGAAATGCTCATGTCGGATTGACTAAATGCGGTCCAGTAAACCTCTACTATGCGAATTTCTCATAATATCTGGTTTCTGTGCATTTCAAGCCATTAATCCCAAATTAAGCAGCGATCAAGTATCACACATTTCATGTTATTAGTAAAATAAGTCTGATAAATCTGCGGCACAATGAGGTAAATTCTTTCTGACATCTAAAGCCTTTAAGTGACTGCAGCTCTGACATAAAACAGGCGCTCCCGTAATCTATGAAGGGCCTGTCAAATAAGCATATTTGATGTTCAGGAGCCCATCAGTCTCCACGTTACGTATAAGTACATAAATCTGCGGCTCATAACGTACCAGGCTTGGCTGACCGTTGCCTGTGGTTGACACGCTGCGAAGGCAAAGACATGCACCGTGCTGCCTCATCAATCAGCAGCCCATACACCCATTATCCCCTGAGAGGAAAACATCAATAAATTACCCAGCCAATGAGACTAATCCATTTGGCTGATGGAGTTTCACCTCTAGCTGCCATGGAGACGGATGGAGGAGTCGCTGCCACCTGGTCCCGTTAACAAAGCCGTACCTGTCCGGGACGCAGACAGAGGACTGGCGGGGGTGCCACGGTGACACTTTTGATGTAAGGTGATTGGGCTTCTAAAGGGGGCCGGTGATGATCCAACTGTCTTATCATGTGTCTGTGGGTGCACCAAGCACGTGCGCAGGCTGACTCTAACAGACACCTCCCAGCAGCGTCGACGTTCAGTCGTGATTTTATGAGCTACAACAAAGCAGCATCTGTTCACTGACTGTAAACAGTGCGCTGCATTTTCCAGGCACGTTTCACTCAGAGCACTCTGCACTCAGGTAACCTGAGACCTGCTCCACCTGACAGCCCTTTTTTCCCCCTTGCGGGATTGTTGTACGTTTGCATCTGCTCGGGGCTTTACGGGACGGCGGCAGAGAGGCAGAGCGGGGCGGGGCCGGCTGATTCCAGGAACAAAGCAGGCAGGATGCTGGTAAGGCCTTGATAACATCACCAGCAGACCATGAGGGCCAATGGACAGCGGGGTAGAAATGAGAGGTGTATTAGGTTACTCCATCTGTTAGGGAGCACCTCATCGAACACACAAACACACACACGCACGTGCCCACACGCAGCCGCGCACAATGCAATCAGAGCACTCAGCAGCAGCCAGGTGGTGACAGCGAGGGCGAACATTTGGCGGACCATGGTGGGATGGCAAGGTGTAAGTCAGGTGTAAGGACACTCATACACACACACACTAACAGATTTTTCTTTGTGTTCATTTAACTGCTGCCCTGTGAGCGTCCAGCTAATGTTTCCTCCCAGCTAGGCAGTAAAATAAACAAAATTCATACACTGCTTTTATTACTCGTAGTCTGTTTCTAATAAGAAAACAACTCGAGAGGTTTGTTTTGGGGGGTTTTTTCTCCAAAAACTCATACAGTCCACTCGGATCCACTGAAAAAAATATACAGCACTTTTACTTCTGTGTATATTTTTTGAAAATGTGGTTTATTATTTCAGGATAATCTTCAAGTCGTTATCTGTTCTACATTAATTGAAGGTTAAAATCTAGGTAGCAGTCCCAAGCTGCGCTTGATAAAAACACACAAACAGAACTTTACTTCTAAAGTTCTGAGACAGTTAAAAGATATTTTTCATAATTTGATGCATTAATGAAAAAATAGTTCTCAAATATTTCTATTTCAGTAAAAAAAATTGGCAAAATTTGTCATCTCTCATTTCTTTTTTGTTATTTATTTGAGGAGCCTGAGCTTCAGCCAGCAATAGTTCTCCAGGGTTTCTGACGCTCTTTCCAAGTTTTTCTTTGGATGTTGGCTCCTTTTTGACTGACTGATAGTGTTCCAGGATTACACTTATTGCATTGTCAGTGAGTTTGGGATCATTACCATGCTAAAAAATGAAGCCGTTGCCAATCTGATGCTTTCCAGATTTTATAACATGGTCGATCAAAATCTGGTCGATCACTTTTCTGTGTTCATAATTCTATCAGTTTTGACAAGATCAGTGCAGAAGTGCAGCCCAAACCATGACAGAGCCTCTGCTGTGTTTTACAGACCTCTCTTCTGACTTCCTCCATTCATACTGACGACTATTTCAAAATTAAAATTACGCATGTGGTTCTGTGGGCCAGGCAGGTTAGGACACACAGAACAGGATTTGAACTAAACAGCAGCTTTACTGCTGAACTCAAGCAAAATACAAAATACACGAAAACTCAGACAGGGCGAAAGAAAGCTAGGAGAGCTCAGGCTGTGTTGAAGAATAAAGGTGGTCATACCAAATATTGACTTCCAAGCTTCTGCTGCTGCTGTCACAGTCGGGGCGCACTGCATAGCTCATCTTTGTGTGGTGTCCTTCTGCTGCAATGTAACACTGGGTATGAGCCACTAGAGAAAACAGGTCCATGTGCCTCTCACAGGGTGGCTGGTTTGAAAAGCTGAAGGTGACATTGTATGAATAGATGAAATGAAGTTTTCCACCATACAGCAGGGCCAACTCTGTTTGGGCCTAACATACTGTACTTTCCATTGATGTATCCACAGCACAGGATGCAGACTGTTTATAGCATTCGGTTTATAGCAGCATGTGTATTTGCAAGGGGCTGACAATCAGAAAGAAGATGACTAAAAGGCAGGAGAGCCATACTGGCTTGTTTCAGACAGAGGAACTGCAGGGGCTTCACAGTGGCTCAGTATAAGATAAATAATAATCACTTTAAACAGTGAAGCCTGCCAAGCTACGCTAATAGAGTTCAGATGATGAGCACAATGAAGGATGAAAACATTCACAAGCATGAAGAAATGTAAAGCTTGATGTTTATGTACATATATGCATATGTACATATGATATGCATAGACTCTACATCCCCAAATTTTTGTTCATAATTACCAGCCATGTTTGCTTACTTAGTGTACATTCAGTATTTTTCTCCACGCCCACCTGCAAAGACTTTGTCCTCTATTAAACAGGTCTCACAGTTTGAGAACCACCAAGCTAGGTCAGGCATAGAAGTCACTGGTTTGAAAATAAGCTGGCAAGTATCAGACTTTATTTTTACCTGGTTGGCTGAGAGTTGGAAAGCAGCCATGGTGATGTATGGCAGCCACGGTTTTTTAATACATTGTAAAATGCAATTGCCTGAATTCACAAAGAGCAGCAGAGGTCTGCTCATCAAACAGCACAACAACAAAGAAAACTGATTCACTGGAGCTCAGAGCACAAAATATTTTAATAATTTTTAATGCAAAAGATTTTTTCCACACTTACCAAGTTCCATTTAAGCTCTGGTTAATTTGCTAAGAATATCAACTTTATTGCAAAAAAGGACAAATATCTAAAGCGGCTTTGGGATAATTAGTGGAAAACTATTTACTTACTGTGACAGCTACAAAAAGAAAGCAGTTGTGAAGGATTAAGATGAGTGTATATTCCCACTCAGTTTATCATACCTGTTGGCTTTATTCCCCACAGGTGCCACTGCTGGGGAATAAAGCCGCGGCTGATGGGTGCAGACGACAACGGTTAAAACGTGAAATGTGTTTCGAATTCAATTTGGAGCGTTTTTTCTCCATTCATCGTGGGTTGTTTTTTTTTTAAACGTGGGTCGTGGAGCGTAGACTGTTTTTCACCTTCAGAAGTGGGGCCAATGCCATAAAAAAATCTGCAATAAAAGTAGCATCTGTGTGTGCTTTGTGCCTGCCTCCTTTTTGACAGCTCAGCCAAATATCATTAGAACTATCCAAGTATAAGAAACACATCATCTCATTGACTGGAAAACATATCCAAGAGCAATAAACCACATCCACGATTACTTCTTCTTATACCATCAAAATCTAAAACAGGAAGCATTAGACACACAGAGATAGAAATTGCTGTTCCTGGGTGATACAGATACGCCAGCAGCCAGTTTTTCTTTCCTCCGGTGCTTCCATATTTCTGCTTGTCACCATTGACTCCATTGATCTCTGGCACTGGCCTCCAATGCAGAGGTCAAAGTTGAGCCGTGCTGTATCTCTAACCGGCAAACAGGCGCTGTCAGAGGACACGGTGTGCAGCAGAATAGAGGACACGGCGAGGTGGGAAGGACGCGAGGGCAAAAGTGAAGTGGAAAAACACAACTGAGAGCTGGAGGGGAGGTAGAGGAGGAGGAGGAGGAGGAGGAGGGGGTTCAGTGAATGGTGCCAGAACGTGTGGAGAGAAACATTCAGCGAGGCGAGCTTTGAAGCTCCATTCAAAGGCATCTGGAGTCAAGCAGTGCCAGAGCTGTGAGACACGTCGCACTCCTCTCGCCAAAACTCAGCCACGGGTGAGAGAGACCTGACACCCCAATCAAACGCTCGCCTCGCAGACAAAATACACATCGGACCCCGAGGAATCCTACCACTCAGAAAAGTGATACTTGAGTGAAAGGCTATTCCAATAATGGATTCATTTCCAGCGCACAGACCGAGACGCAGAGACAGGACACACATACACAACCCAACACACAAACATAGGCGTTATTGCTCTCTGGGGCTGCCGTTCAAGGCCGCGGATAAAAAGCCCGCAGCCCGTCCGTCCACATCTGATCGAAGATGAGAGAGGTCACGACTAACGCAGCGCGAGCACTCCACTCCAAATTAAGCATCCGAGCTCTATTAATCCAATATGCATCTCTAAGTAGATCCTGTGGTTCGTGATGAATGCACTCCTACTCATTCACCCTCATGCTAGTTTTCATGCTTGCGCCGCATTACGCCCATGCATCGGCTTAATGCTGAACAGCTCAATTTCAAACAGAGACAAATGTTATAGAGGGAATATTTGCGTTGCCATTTCACGATGCGCTCGCAGTAATAAAAGATGAGATTCGTGATCCCCTTTTTCTTTTTTTTTGAAGTCGGGCTTATGACACATAAAAGGAGAAGCGGACTGAAGTGAAGAGAACTTATGAGGAGAAGCAGCAAGTGTTTTTGAAGTTCTGAAGCAGATGGGTGCACAGTGTGAGGGGAAATAGTGAGGCTGCATGAGAGGAGGCTTCCTTAATTATAAAACCCAGACTAATAACTTTCGGTGGATTAAAAATAATAATAATAAAGTTAAAACACGTCAGGTTTTAACCTGACACGTGTTGGAGGCTCTGACACTTTACAGTCCTGTTGCTCGAGCTATCATGAAGTCCCACTCTAACCTTCTGTATGTGTGTGTGAACAAATGAGATGAGGTTTTTTTAATTATTACAAGCTGAATTTAATAAAAGATTAAAGGCCAGGTCATTGCCACTTTAATAATTAATTGTGGCTCGTCTATATGTGGAACATTCTCCCTGAAAATAATGATGCACCTTGCACGATGCCACTATTATAGTGTCAGGACTGCCTGAAGACGACTTATTCCCATCCTTTGTCATGTGATCAAATGGACTTTGAGTGTGTGTGTTAGCGTGTGATCGTGTTTGTAATTGACTGCCTCAAGCCATGTGGGTTGAAGGACACCGATGACAGTTTCATTACAGAGCCGCAGAGTGCAGTGTGAGGAGTGTTTCTTCTCCCGGTTTGTCAACGTGGGTTCAGATGTGACTCAAAACACTGAATCAGTGTGAGGTGTGTTTGATTGCCCAACAATGATTAACTTTGAGGGAAAAATGGCTGCAACATTTTTTTTTTTTGCAGGAGGAGTGTAAAATCTCACTTTTGAGAGAAGATGGGTGGCCTCGAGGATAAGGAACATGCTGACAGACTTTGATGTAGGACATGGAAATATGGAGCTTTTTAGCAGAAACAATTTAGCACAAAAAAGTGGTGGAGGAAGAAAAGGCACAAGCTGGGCTTCTTGCAGGTCTTCACATTCAAGAAGGAAAGGAAATGTTGGACCCTGCAGCTCAGAAACAGCAGCTCAGCTTATCGATATAGTTGTCACCGAGGTGGGAGGTATCACAGCTAAAATACACAGTCGAGGGTGGGGTGCGCAGAGGTCATGGAAGTGCAGAGAAAATATCAGCAGGAAATAGCCAAAGGCTACAGATTTATGCTGATTTAACAACAGTGTTTGAAAGATCCGCTGAGAAGCTTCCACTAAAATTGAGATAGCTTTCAGAGGAAAGATAAACAGTTTTGAGAAAAAAGGAGGCAGCTGTGTCAAAAGAAATGTTTGGGAGCGGCAACAAGTCAAAGAGCAAAGAAGACGACGCCTCACAAAGCCAGACTTCAGAGGATGACAGAGAATGCATCAGTGCATCGCTGTTCATGTGTAAACTGGAGGAACTCCAGATCGTGGTGACGACAACAGTGGATGCCAGGAAAAACAAAGGAAGGTGAATGAGCTAAGACAGCATTTTGAGAGGCTCATTTAAAAATCATAAAGCCGCTGCTTATTCTCCTGCTCTGAGACAAATTCGGTTTACACGCAGTCTCAATAGAGTTCACGACATTCATTCTCTTCGCAGCCCATGTTTTTGGCAGTATATGCACACATTTAGCTGCCTGCTTTCAATTCTAAGAAAATACTCATGTTCTTCGGGTGTTTTCTTCTTACTTGATGGAAAAGTGACATATTTAACCCTTTAGAGAAACTGTGATGCAAGAACCAAGTTAACAGTGTAATCTAAAAAGAAGTTGCTAAAGCAAGCTGTTAAAAAATACAGTATAGAAATACCAAGAGAACAAAGCAGGGCAGGAGAATCAGTCGGTTATGCTTTTATTTGAAAAATCCAAAGTACAGGTGAATGTGTCGGGGCCTCGGTCGGGGAATACACGCTTAGGCTGGCGTGACTGACCTAGCGATCAATTTCACAGCAACCACTCGCAACCAGTGGGACAACACTAATTTTTCCCCAGCGACAGGTGGTTGCTACGCGGTGGCCAATCGAACAGGTCTCTGCACCTGTTCGAAAACTAAACGATGATTCTCAGCAGCACTGCAGCGCTCACAGCATCGGTGCAGCATCAGCCGTCGGCAAACATGATGATAATAAAGTTTTTAGTGAAATAAGTGAAATTCTGTTGAGCTTTGTCTGCTGAATGTGTCAGCGAGAGAACAAACCAGGTTATATGTCAAAATGTGAACACAACTCGCAACAAGTGTGCTTCAATGTATTTCATCCCACACAGGCAGCTCAGAGGCAAGAAGCCAGGCTTTTGTTTGGTTGCTGCTGAAAACCGTGGAAGCAGAAAAGATGGAGAGATAGAAACAATCTGCCAACAGCTTTGTTTCCAGCACCACAACCTTCTCCCACTGGACTCTGGCCATTTCATCCTGGTGGAGAAACGCCTGACTTTACAGAACTTTGATTGTTGTGAAATAACAGCAGGCAAGCTAACCTTGGACGCTCATGTTTCCCAAATTTTCAGCTAAGCCTTCACTAAAGATAAAGTATGGGATTTTCTTCAAGACACCAACACTCATTGAGCTCGTCTGTATTATTGGGTCAGGTGCTTCTCCTTCACTCTATGGAGTCTCTGTGGGCTTTGGGTCAGTCGATTTGGCTAGCAGTAGTTTTGGGCAGATGCTAAATCCTGCTGGAAAAGAAAATCAGTATAAACTCTGTCAGCAGATGGAAGCTTGACCTGCTCTACACTCTTTGGGTAGGTGACTGGGCTGACTTTAGGCTCGATAAAGCAAAGTGGACACTAGTAGAGGACATGGCCGACTTCAGAAACTTCACTGGACTTCAAAGACCTCAGATTCTTGATACTCCTGATACTTTTCACTCTTCCTCCAGAATCTGAGCATTGACCATTTCCAAAATTCAAAGTTCTCTTTAGCCCTGGTAATAAAACTTTCTGGAGACCACACACACACACACACACACACACACACACACACACACACACACACACACACACACACACACACACACACACACACACACACAATCTCTAGAAGATGAGAGGAGCCAGTTTTCTCGGTTGTCTGAGGTCTGTTGTTTATCCTTTCTGCTGATATTTTTCCAAATATATCCTTCTCATCACCTTGCTAAATTTAAAAGGAACATTGCACGCCACACACCATGAATGACGATTTTCACCAGATGCAATGTTGTAGTCAATTACGGCAGCAAAACACATTTGAACGTCCCGGAAAAAGGCTTTAACCAGATTGTGATGTCTGTTGCTGAAATGATGTTTGGGGTACTAAGCCTAATGCATATTTCAGATGTTAAAACACAACTCAGGGGTCTCTGCTCTGTTGTTTTCCTGATTTAGTGCCAATTATGCTTATTAGTTTTAATAACCCAGAGAGGCTTTTATGCCCTTTATCAATCCGAATGTGATGGTTTATTATAATTTGCAAACCGCCGTGTCATTGTGCTTAAGAAAATAATTGCTTCAGATTAAAAAGGGCTTATAGGCAACAATCCGACTGTTTGAGATCCGAATCCTTCTTCCTCTTTGGTCAAGAGATTAATTGTTTCTGTCTCTTGTTTCACAAACTGGCATAATCCCCAAATCTCAGGACATCTGGTGCACTTGTAGGAGGAGACTGCAGGGGCTTTTTTTTAAGCTCATTTATTGGGAATCATGCAGTGTCAATATTTTTGATGTGCTGTGGTAAAGCGGTAATGGAAAATAAATACGTTGTTGCATCACGTCAAACAGCACAGCAGCTGGAACCAATGTGGCGGTGATAGCAGGAAAATAGGGTCCGCTTTGATGTCTGGTAGTCCTTCAGTCAGACGCTGGTCAGTGATGTTGATTCAAGTTTCACATTGAGACTGAACTGTGGAAACCTGTAAACTGTTAATGTATTGATGACTATCCTGAGTTTATAGTCTAAACAATATTCCTGCAGTTTTATTTGATGTGCACTTGAGCGTTTTAAACAGTTACATTAGGAGAAAAAGTTCATTTTTTTGTCATTTAATTCAAAAAGGTAAACTTTCATGTTTTACTTTCATTCTATAAATCATATTACAGACAAAGTGAAATATTTTAAAACCTTTTCTGTCCTATTCTTGATGATGGCTGATAGCTAAAATGCAGTATCTCACTTTATAATAATACTCAAACATCACAGATCTCACAGTGTAGTCTAGGTCACTGCACACAACCACCGTCGTCGGGATAACTGCAGACTTGACAGTTGTCCAAATGATGCTCATCGACACCCCCTTCACAAAGAAGGAAAGGCACAGAAGGTCATTGCTGTGAAGGCTGGCTGTTTACAGAGTGCTGCATATTACTGCGAAATTAAAAACGTGAAAATGTGGGAGGAAAAAGATGCACAAGCAGCGGGAATAACTGCAGACCTGGGAGGATTTTCAAGAAAAGTTCATCAAGGACTTTTTAGAGCTTCAGAAGCGGTGGACTGAGGCTGGTGACGTTCAGAGACGTCGCCGGGAAAGATTAGCAGCTACGTGCTGCTAGTCCATTGCACTTGATTAACTGATCATCAGCAAGTGCAAGCATCTCCATTAAAGCAGAAGTTTTTGCAGTTTGCTGGTCTGGTGTAATCAAAATGCCACAATCTTTGTAACAGGACGTCCCAGCAAATTTACAACAATATCAGACTCTGCTCAAACACGGTGGTGGAGGGGCTTGCTTTGTAGCCACAGGACCTGTGCACCTTACAGCCACTGAGTTGACCATGAACTCCTCACATGTGAGGCCATGCGTCCAACAGGTGGGTCATGCAACAATTGCAATGTTCCAGTCAAAGTCCAGACTTCAACCCGACTGAAATGCTGTGGCCAGACCTTAAGAGAGCAGTGAATGACTAAATACCGGAAAACTTTAATGAACTGAAGCAATGTTGGAAAGAGTAGCCGGCCAAAATTCCTCCAAACAGATGTGAGAGACCAATAAAGTCATACAGAAAAAGCTGGTACGCTACTGAATCGTGGGGTATAATGAGTTTTTCACAGGACTGCATAGAGTCCTGTGAAAACTGTAAACATAGATAGAATCTGTATAAACATAAATAACACCAGAATATTCTTCTGAACCTAATTTTATTATTTTTTGGTAATTATGTGCCATAAACATTATAAAGCATCTCTTGCAGGAAAACATGCAATTAGCAGCTCCTGTTTGCTCCTAAATGAATCGCCCCAAGCTCCATTATAGTTTATTCCCATTTGGAATATAATCTGTATTTTATTTTATATTACAACTATCTGCCTAAATATTTTTTTTACATGCCCCGTTAAAGAACCAATAGCCCACCTGGGTGGGAAACACTGTTGCGTGAAATAAGCCAGCTGTTTCTAAGGACTCGCAGTCATTTCTGCAAAGCTAGGGTAATAACTTCCGACGTGAGGCTTGGTACTAACGCGCTCCCTCTCAGAAAGTAACGCTGAAGAAAAATCCGACAGCTCTTCTTAAAAACATGGACTTACATTTCACTGTCTGGGTTACGGGTTACGTCATCACAGCTGCTCTGCGAGTCTTGCTGCTGTGTAAACCGTCAGTGTGATTGTTGGCAAACATTATGTAAATAAGCCTCCGCCACTTCCTCCCACAATTTTGTGACTTTGCACCAAGCGGTGCTTGAATTTGCATCTGTGACTGCTTACATTTTTCCTTGTCTTAGTGATGTGGCTCAACTATACGAAAGAGCAATCCTAAAAAACCTACTAAAAATGTCCTTTTCCTCCTTTACCAGGACTAGAGTAACACTCCAGGCTGACTATAAGCCAGTTTCCCTCTCCTACCTGTCATATAAGAGACTTGAGTCTCATACACTGTAGTTTCTGAGTTGCGTTTGCCACGCTGAGTTTATTGGTAAACAAGCACCTAATTAAGTGATGCTGCAACGGTGTACGGTACTTCTCAACCTGTGCTACTATAAATAGGTGAGAGTTAGGAAAGGGTATTGTACATGACGGGGGGAAAACTTGCAGAGCCTCTTTGTTGTTTGTGTGAGAAACGAGATGAAAGACATACGCCTACGCCGCCTGAATGGCTGAGACACACCTCACCCTCCTCGATCCTCCCCAGTCTCCCCTCCTCTTCTTCACTGCTTCCTCACACATGCAGCTTTCTCATCCCACAAGCAGAACAGGACTCCCTTGTCTGTGCCCTCACACACACACACACACACACACACACACACACACACACACACACACACACACACACACACACACACACACACACACACACTTGTTAAGGCTGATCCCAGTTTTGCACGGTGCATGCCTCAGCCACCAGCACACAAATGAGACACGCGGAGGCACAAATAGGGCTCACAAACACTCACAAGCAGCCTGACAAGTGGTTTGATCAAAGGCCGACGCATACACACACACATGCATGCATCCACGCTGTGCAGTTTTCTCCTCTGTCTTTGCTTTCCTTTTTGTCTCCATTACGTAGAGCTGCGCTAACCTTCTGCACCAATCTCCACCTGGCCAACCACCCCCCTCCACATCCCTCCCAGCCCCTCCTACACCAGCCCTCATCCATCTACAGTAAAAAAGATGTCTGCAGCAGGGTAAAAAAATGAATGTGACAATATTCTTGGGGCAGAAACAATGGGGAGAGTCCCCAGGCTGAGCAATGTTAGGTTATTTATCTCCAGGTAAAGATGTGTCTCTTCCCTACTATTCCTCCCCCATTCCTAATCCTATACTCCCACAGCCCCAGAGCTCCTCTTCAGCCACCTCACTACCTCCGTCTCCTCCTCTGAGAATCACCTCAGCAATCCACGCGTTACACTCTGAACCTCTGAAACCGGCGAAACTGCAACACTTTTAATTTTTAATCAGGGCCTCAGTCAGCAGGGACCGGGCTCTTTTACGCTCCCCTTCTCCCACCACCTTAGTCTCACCTTCACTTCTGCCCTCTCTCTTACTCGTGCTCGCCTACGCGCCCCGTCCCTCGTGTCTCTCCTCCCAAAGTCACGGTGATGAATGGGCAAGCGCTGCCATCTCTGTGCCCACCAGCAAGAGGTAGAGGCCGGCTAACGCGGCTCAGACGCTCTCGGGGATCACAGGCAGCGAGGAGAGTAATTAATCCAGTAGGATGGGAGGCAGGGTTGCAGGACATACTGCGAGCTTCAGGACACTGTGTGTGTGTGTTCATGTGTGTGTGTGTGTTTCAACGTAAATTATTGGAAACAGAGGATAGAAACTCCAGAGTTTTTGTTTTCTGATATATGTGTAGAACTCGGGGTGATGTGTTTCAGAGAACAAGGTTAGGCTGGTGTGCGTTTGTGTGTTTGTGGGTAGATGAGCTCCCTAAATAAACACCACTTGGGTGCAGACTGGAGGAGCCAGAGGCGGCACATACAAGACTGTCCTTGAACTGCAGGGTCAAACATACTAAAACGAACACACACACACACACACACACAGACGAAAACACCAACACAAACCACGTCTACAATGACATTCAACATCAGCGAGGATGGAGCTGCGGGGAGCTTTTCTACAACTGTGAAGGGGGGGGGGGGGGGGGGGGGGGATGGCTGCGAACCATTATTTCAGCTCCTTTGTTTGAATAAATCCATTGTCTGTGCCGCTTCTCAGAATAATCACTAAACACTAATTGTCTGCAGACGCGAGAGAGGACTCAGCTCCCAAATTAAATTGCATTTACCTTGATAAGAGAGTCTCAGAGACAAACCGCAAGGTAAAAGAAAAATGTGTCAGGGCTGGACGTATAAACAGGTGTGTTCTCCGTCAAAGATCCATGTTAATTGGGCCAATCCATTACCCGCTTTGACATGCTTAATGTTTCGGGGGATGACCGATTAGGGCAGCGCAGAGCACTGTACACGGGCGCCTGGCTGGTTTCCTCTGGTCCATGGCGTCTAACCAGAGGCTACAGCTCCATGCATCATTAGTCCTAGGCTAGCCGGCATACCGATCACATGTCCCCATAGCCTAATGAGATAACTGAGGGGAAATGGAGTGCTGTAGAGCTGCTCTCTTAGTGTGCGGTCTCTCAGGTTTTTGCGTGCAGCTATGGCTGAGCCTGGCGCGATTACGGCACAAATGACGCTCAAAAGGAACAAAGCGGGAAATGTTAGATTTTGCAGGAAACATGACAAACACGTAGTGGGTGTGTGAGGGCACATAGGGGAGGGAGGGGTCAGTGACAGCACAGGTGTTTGTAGGGAATGGAAACGACTCAGATGCTTCCTGTCAGGCTTTCAACTGTTGGGCAGCACACAGCCGCTCAGTCAGTAAGAGACGCAACATCTTCTGTTAAAGAAAATGAAAGTCAAATTTAAGAGCCGGCACAAGCTGCTCTTTTTAGATGTTCAAGCCTGTGCAGAAGTCGTCAGCCACTCCACTTTTGTTTTTTTGCTAAGAAAATAGGAAATAAGTGCAATGATTTATTGAAATGTTTAAGCACATAGTATATGAGGGGCAAAAACAGAGTTTTTACAGTTCCAGTGAGCTTTAAAGTCAATGTGATGTGACCACTTTCTTCAGCACAGCCTGAGCTCTCTTTGGCAACTTTCTTGTCATTTCTTTAAGTAGATTTCAGGATGGCTCTAATAGAAATGCCCTTCTTTAGATATTGGCAGCCCTTTGTTCCGTTCTCTGTCAAGATAAGATCGCACACTGGTTCAATGACGTTGTGGTCCGAGCTGCCAGGAAGTCAGTCTATGACCGATTGAGCTCTATTGTTTTGCTTTTACTGCTTTGGCAGTTGTTACATCCCTGGCCTGGGGATAACCTGGACATAATTTTTTTTTATTATTATCTCTTTCATTGAGACAGCAGTTGAACATAACTATGCCCTTTGACACTTTCTTTGCTGTCACATTTTTAACTTATAATTAAAAAATAAAGAAAAAAAGAAGAGGGAGAAAAAAAAAAGAAAAAAAGGAACTTGGGTTAGGAGGCAGCAGGGCAGGGAGGCTTACATAATACTCTTATACAAAATCACACCTCACAGGCTTAACATAGTCTGTCCATTTAGACCATATTCCGTAGAAGGAATCCCTCTGAAGTTTAAGAGAAAATGACACTTTTTCCATCGTATAGATCTCTTGCACAGAATGTATCCAGTCTTCCATCGTTGGTGGTTCAGGCTTAAGCCATCTTCTCGTAAGAGGCTTTTTACTTGCGGCCAGTAGGATATACAGGAGTCTTCTGTCGTTGGAATTCAGTTTATCCACTGGTACATTGCACAAAAAAAGTGCAGTCAAAAGTTGAAGGAAAAACAAATGAAAAAACATTTTGTAAATGATCATGGATTAGAGACCAATACTGGCGAATAACTTTACAGTCCCAAAAGATGTGGAAACGGTTGGCTGCGTCTCCCCCACATCTCCAACATTTATCACCAAGTCCTCGATATCTTTGTTGAGCAGGGGTAATGAAAAATCTCATGATGCTTTTCCAGCAAAATTCCTGCCAAACATTAGACCCAGTGGTAGCCCACTGTATCTTGCATGCGTGAGCCCAACACTTCTCTGTAATTGACAAATTACCCTCCTTTTCCCACTTCGCTTTAATATACACAGTGCTGTTGTTTTTACACCGCAGGATGCTGGGATATAATTTGGAAATAATTTTACTTTGCGCTCCAGATTTGGTTAGTAATAATAATGTTTCTACATATTGTAATTCGTTTAGGTTCACTTTTAAGTTTTGATTAAAATAATTTCTGACCTGTAGTTATCTAAAAAAGTCATCTGACCCTAAGTCATGTTTACTCCTTAAAGATTCAAAGCTTTGAAATGCTCCCTTATGGACAAATGAATAATAATTAGTTATACCTTTTGAAATCCAGTTTTTGAATCTATTATCATATTGATTTTGAGGATTTGAAAGCAACAAGCAGAGAGGACTATACATAAAATAAAGAATCCTCTTAATGGACAAATAGAAACAGAACTGGGGAAAATTTAACTATGCTTCCAGAATTACAACAGAAAACTTTACTCCCAACCCTTTGTAGATAACAACTCTATTGTCAATACTTTCCTGTCTGGTCTAAAGTTGCAAGGTGTGACAGAGGAACAAAATAAAATGCTGTTGTCCACAATAACTAAAGAAGAAATTTACTTGGCAATTAAAAGACTAAAGGGAGGGAAAATGGCAGGGCCAGATGGTTCGGCCCAGAATGGTATAAAATAATGCAGGATCGTTTGACTCCCACCATGATAAAGACATTTAATTGGGTAATGGAAAAGAAAACTATCCCTTCTTCATGGAGGGAAGCAATAATTTCCATTATACCAAAAGAAGGAAAAGATAAACTAGAATATAGTAACTATCGCCCAATCAGTGTATTGAATATTGAATACAAGTTGTTTACATCTATTATCTCTAAGAGACTAGAAATGATATTATCAGTGAGATGGTCCTTTTTATACAAAGTGCTTGAGAAGTTTAATTTTGATAAATCTATAATTGATATTATTTCAGGGCTGTACAACAAACCAACAGCTAAAATCAAAATCAGTGGAGACCTCACCGAACCATTTATATTGGAATGAGGGACACGACAGGGTTGCTGCATTTCACCGCTGCTTTTTGCTTTGTTTATAGAACCATTAAGTCAGTGGATCAGGCAGAGACAGGATATAACAGGAGTAAGAACGCCAGGAGGGGAACAGAAATTAGCATTATTTGCTGACGACTTACTTTTAACATTATCCTACCCCTCACAGGCACTCCCCCAAATCATGGAAGCACTATCAGAGTATGGTTCTTTATCGGGATATAAGGTCAATGTAAATAAAACGCAGGTATTAAATTTAAACTATAAACCACCAGTCAAAATTAAGAATCGCTATAAATGGAAATGGGATGCAGATAGCATTAGGTATTTAGGGGTGGTAATACATCGTGACTTCACCAAAACGCTCAATGCCAACTATGCCCCGCTAAATGAATCTATAAAATCAGACATACAAAGATGGAACACTATTCTGTTTCTGGACCTACACTCCAGGATTGAATCAGTCAGATTAAATATTCTTCCCCGACTGCTGTATTTGTTTCAGTCTTTACCGATTGCCATACCACAAAAACAGTTTGCGGCATGGGATAGAACATTGTCAAAATACATCTGGAACGGGAAAAAAGCTAGAGTTAAATATAAAACGCTCCAATTAAAGAAAGAAAAGGGAGGTCGTGGGCTTCCCTGTCTACGAGAATATTATTGTGCAGCTCAGCTAAGACCACTGATTTGTCTCTGTTGTCCAGACTACACCGCCGGATGGAAAGATGTTGAAGGAACAATAGTAAAAGAAATACCAGTTTCAGCTTTAATATCGGACATAAAATTGCAGAATAAAATACATATGGCAGATAAACCTATACTACAAATAATGATATCTGCTTGGAAAGAAGTAATAAAAATTGGTGGTTTGGAAAATGCCTCTAAGGTTTTAAGATGGTGTGCACATGATTCAGATTTTAAACCTGGACATAATTTGATGCACAATTCTTCCCACTCCCAAGAAAGTGAGAACACTTCAAGATGCTAAACAGCATTTGGCTGACTTCAGAGTTGAGCAGTTCCCCGAACAACAAACAAAAAACCTCTAGTGATCCTTATTTCTCTCTAACAGAAAATAAAAGGCAAGCAAATCACAATTCTCTAAGCTTTACTTCCAACCACAAAATAGGAGAAAACTGATTTATAAAAAAATGCCTTCTAACTCCTACTAAACTATCACAAGGTGCTCAGTATGTACAGCGTAAATGTACTTACGAATTACTACTGCAAAAAGCTCTCAGCTAACAGCACAGAGGGCAAAATAACCAACTTAGCTCTCAAGATTTATTTTTTAACTTCTAATCAGGCTTCTTGCACAAACACTCAAAATCATCTGGCAAACTAACTGCTGGCTCTGTGGTGGGTGCAGAGGAGGCACGGAGAGTGATGAGGTGGCTGTCTGCTGAAGGTTAAGAGGCAACTGTCTGTCTAGTGATCCAATCCACACACAACTTATTGAACAGCTTCTTCAAACCACCTTTTGTCAGTCTCCACTTGTGTCAGCAACAGTGATGGGAATAATTTCTATCGTTACAACGCTGTTATCATTGCTAACATGAAAATGCGTCACTGTTTTTCAACACACAGAGGGTTGAAGCTGTCTTCTTCTTACCGGGAGCTAGTGGGGCGAAACAATCGCACGAGTCCTGCTAATTGGCTGAGGAAGCATAAAGTAGTCATGGTAAACCAATCACATGACCAATTTAAGCTGTCATAGCAACAAGATGCTATAAACCAGTTTTCAAATTGTGTTGAAAGTCCACGAGATTTGTGACGTTTAGCATGTCTGGAGTGTGTAGCTAGTGTGTTGTGTAGTGGATAGTTTAGTGTTGTGTGTCAGAACAATGAGGGGACTAGTGAATGTCACAGTTGCTGCCAAAAAGCAACCAAAGGCAGATTACAGCGTAAACTCTGTCTCCAGGTAGAAAACAGGATGATACACCTCGTGCTGTCAGGCCTGCAGTTATCAGGTTTTCAATGTTCTCCTTTGTCTTATAGTGGACAGGAACTACTTTTTGGAGCGGCACAAATAATTTGTGTTTCAACTTATTTGATGCAGGAACACCTGATTGTTCTGTAAATAGTTTGAAATGGTTATAAAAAAAACACCTTGGCTGCATTTTTAGGTAAATAGCTGCAAATAACTTTGTGGTTTGCAAAAGTTGTGCATAGGTTTTTAAAATTTACAATTTATATTTGCATTTCAAGTTATGAAAATGATTCGTTAAACATGTTTGTGGTTGTTACAGTAAAAAATCTAACCTTTTTCTACTCAGATTTTATGTTTTTTGTCTGATTTTATATCAATTGTGTTAATACAGTATGTCGAAATGAAAAAATAGATGTAAATTCAGACGTGAGGTTGTGCTGAAAAGAATGATACCAAACAAGGCAAGATAAATAGTTGTTAAAGGTGAAATGCAGAGATAAAATCAAAAGTAGTCAAAAATGGCCAATTATACAGTGGACCCCAGAGTGTTAAACGTTTTAGTAATGCAATAGTTACTCTTTCTAGTAATTAGTTACTTTTAGAACATTGTAACTCAGGTTCTAACGCTGGAATGATTTAAAGTCTGATGGTACTTTTTCGGCATTCATAATTGCATCAATTTTGACAAGATCTCCAACACCACTGACTGAAATGCAGCCCAAACCATGACAGAGCCTCCACCGTGTTTTACAGATGGCTGCACACACTTGCTGTCGTCCCTTTCCTCTGACAGCAACTTGAACCGTAATCTTGAAACCTGGATTCATCACTCCATCAGACCTGTTGCCTGGATTTTAAATCCAGTTCTTGTGTAATTTGGCATCACCTCAGCCCTTCTCCATGTTTCCTTTCCTTATGAATGATTTCTTGACAGCCACCTTTCCACTATCCTCTGAAAATAGTCAGATACATGGACTGGACTGAAAATGAGTCAAAAAGCAGCCAGTGTAGTCCAAAGAAAAGCCTGGAGAACTATTGTTAAAGACCACTTTAGAATGATTTTTATTTTAGCACACAAAGCTGAACACATTTATAAAATGACCTAATTATGGAATTACATATATGAAACACTTGCCAGAGTCAGTGGGATTTATGCTCTGGGAACAATGGATGTGCCAAATTTCATGGAACGCTGTCCAACAGTAGAGAGACTGGTAAATGGTGGACAGAAGGACTCACCAACAAACAAACATTGCCAGCATGGCTAAAAACCGTTTCTGCCATTTTCTTCAATTCTCGCAACATGAGGCAGTTAGTCAGCAGCGGGATTCATCAAGCATTGCTTGCTGGCTGTCCTGAAATCAGGTAGAAGTAGGTGTCGAGCTGCAGCCCACATAACGTGACCCATTTTTTTCCAAAAGGAGGAGCAATCAGCAGCATAGCCGAGGGGTGCCAGAGACAGGGAGCACACATGCAGTCCCAGAAGACAGACAGCGATACAGCACAGGAAATACAATCATCCATGAGCCTAGAGGCTAAATGTAAGATTCAGCAACAGTGCAGCAGAGGAGTTAAGTCCTTTTAAAGTCCAACCAGCAAACCCCCCACTCACTTCTAAATGTGTTTGAGCTGCTGGAAAATTTCATCAAAGATACTTGTACACCTATTGAGAGGAATTGTTGATGCATCACAAAATATTATAGCTGCAGAATTGAGGATTTTCCTTGGGTTTAATCTGTCTTGAGACTTCTATTCCATCTGCAATTACCGGACTTCTGCGTAGCGAATACATAGCTGCTGGTTTCTAGTAAAGCGAGATGAGAGCGTCAAATGGAGAGACTGGATGAAAGAGGAGAGTGGAGCGAGGATGAATGGAGATGAGAGGTCACAGCGGAGGAGAGCACACTGACAGATATGGAAATTAAGTCAAGAGGGAGACAGAGACACGAACTTTTCCTTCACTTCCTCTTTGTATTTACCCTTCAAAAAAAGAGAGTGAGACCTAATAAAACATTTATCATTCCAGGAAAGAGCTTTAATGTCAAAGACATTAAAGAGCAGAAAAGAGGAAGAGAAAGTTGAAAAGAAAGCGTGAGAGAGAAGGATTCCCAGAGTGGAGGATGGTGGTGAAAGATGGAGTAGTGTCGGGGCTCAGGGAGGCAGGGGACAAGAAATCAGAGGTACAGGTGTGACAGGAAGTAAGTGGCAGATAACAGTGGAAGCTAAAAGGGTTGCATTACACAGAGTCTAAAGATGAGCAGGAGCTCTGACAAAGAGACACCAAACTTAAATCTACAAACATTTGAGTCCAAAAGCTTGAAAGGAAGGATCCACAGGCCTGCAAATGATTAAAAGAACCTCTTTTTTTTTGTTCCAACACAAACTTGGGGTGAAATACTAATAAATTTAATTAATTCATAAATTTGGCGTGCATTTTTTTATTCTTTTGCTATTCATTGTTTTTAACCAAGTAACAAAAAGTGCTCCACTATCCAGGTTTCCATGTTGTTCACTTCCATTTAATATCCATGTGAATTACCACAGTCTGTATATAAAAGATGGATGTAGCCACAGTTATTTACCTACTCGTTATTGAAGTCCTGTTAGAAAAAGGCTCTGAAGTTACCAAACAGTTTGATTGACACATCGTTAGCCAAAGAGCTCAACTTGTATTATCCTTCTTTCTGAAAAATAACTAGCATTTGGGCCCATGAAGTAATCAGGAAAAATGTTTACTGATGTTCACATGCAAGAGTAGCAAAGGCTACAAAAGATCTTTCTGCAACCAGACAAGTCGCCCCCTGCTGACCATCAAAAGGAAATCAGGTTTAAGGCAACACCATTTATATTAGAACCTTATAGTTCTAATGAAGTTAACGCCAGGTCTCTCTTTTCATTGTTCAGTAAAACTACAAAACCTCCAGACACATTCCCCTCCCACATGTATTCTGTTGATTTTTGCAATTCTCTTATCTCTTTTTTCACTTGTAAAATCTCTGATATTCACCGTCAACTTAACTTTTTAGGAGCTTCTGACTCTGAAGTACACTTCCTGTTTCCCCCACTGTCTTCCTGTCAGTTATTTTATTGTCAGCTATACTCTTCCCTCCATAACTGATGTATCTAATCTTATTAAAAAATCTAAGTCATCCCCCTGTCAACTTGACCCTCTCCTCACTGTGTTAGTTAAAGTCTGTCTTCCCTTGTTAGCACCACTCATAACCATTATTATTCATTCCTCCCTGAACACTGGAATTGTTCCTGAAGCACTGAAAAATGCTTCTGTTATTCCAATTCTCAAAAAGCCTGGTGCAGACCCCAATAACTTTGATAATCTTCGCCCTATATCAAATCTCCCCTTTATTTCAAAAATTCTCGAAAAAGTTGTCGCCGCCCAGCTTCATTTACATCTCAATAACCATAATCTCTATGAACAATTTCAATCTGGTTTCCGCCCCAATCATAGCACAGAAACTGCTCTGTTAAGGATTACCAATGACCTTCTGATGGCAGCTGATTCTGGTCTCCTATCCATCCTCATCCTTCTTGAGCTTAGTGCAGCGTTTGATACCATGGATAGCATCCATTGGCATTACTGTTATGCCGATGACACCCAGCTCTACATTTCTTCTAAACCCAATGCATCCCTCCCACCTACCTCCCTCTCAAACTGTCTTATTGAGATTAGATCCTGGTTCTCCTCCAATTTTCTCAAACTTAACAGTAATAAAACTGAAGTTTTACTTGTTGCTACACCATCTATCTTAACCAAATCCAACAGCTTTTCCATTAACATTGAAAATTCTCCTACCCTTCCCTCCCCTCAGGTTAAGAGTTTGGGTGTCCTACTTGATAATGCTCTTTCATTCCAGTCTCACATTAATTACATAACCCGGTCTGCTTACTTCCATTTACGTAATATTAACCGACTCCGTCCCTTCCTTACTCCCCATGCTGCTGCCATCCTTGTCCATAGTCTTATTATGTCCCGTATTGATTACTGTAATTCCCTCCCTAAAAGGTCCCTTCATAAACTCCAACTTCTTCAAAATTCTGCAGCTCGGGTCATAACTTGCACTCCGTCAAGAGCTCATATTACCTCAGTTCTTCAGCAGCTTCACTGGTTGCCTGTAGAAGACAGGATAAATTTTAAAATCGTACTTCTTACATACAAGTGTATCTATAAATCTGCTCCTTCATATTTGTGTGACCTGCTCCATATCACCACTGTTTCCCGCCCTCTCAGATCATCATCTGCTATTCATCTTACTGTTCCATCCTCACGCCTTGTCACTATGGGGAACAGAGCTTTCAGTCGCTCTGCTCCTCGGCTCTGGAACTCTCTTCCTCCAGCCATAAGAAATATTGACTCCCTTTCCGTATTTAAGTCACAGCTCAAAACACATCTGTTTAAACTGGTTTATTCACTTTAGTGCTGATTTTATCTGTTGTCAAGCTCTGTTTTGCAATTTTAACTTATTTTATGTATTTTATGATTATTGTTCCTTTTATTAATTTTGTTCTTTGTAAGGTGACCTTGGGTTTCTGAAAGGCGACCTCAAATAAAATGCATTATTATTATTATTATATACAGTCTATGTCAGCGGTGGGCAACTCCAGGCCTCGAGGCCCGGTGTCCTGCAGGTTTTAGATGTGTCCTTGATCCAACACAGCTGATTTAAATGGCTAAATGACCTCCCCAACATGTCTTGAAGTTCTCCAGAGGCCTGGTAATGAACTAATCATTTGATTCAGGTGTGTTGACCCAGGGTGAGATCTAAAACCTGCAGGACACCGGCCCTCGAGGCCTGGAGTTGCCCACCCCTGGTCTATGTGAATCACAGATGCACCTTACAAACCAAGCTAGCTAGCCAGCTGATAACACTTAGCCACGGTCATCTTTTACAGTTCTTTATAGTGCTAACATATATAACTATGGGCTAGAATCAGCCCACTGCAGACATGCCTCCCACACTACACATATAAAAAAACTCACATTTGTGCTACTGTCTAAGTTAAGACAGCAGCTATTTTTATCAACTGTTCTTGGTCTGTTTTCATTGGATGGTTTATTAAATGTAACCATAAAAAAGGTAACAATTGGGAGGTGTTGTTTTGTAAGTCACACTGACATGGAGCCACTGATCATTCCCTGAAACTTGTCTGAATCTCTTACAGAAATGTGGACTTTTTTCTCCATATGCTTTTCTTTGATTTACAGTTCTGAAAACAAGCTGTTCTAGTTCACAAAGAATGATTGTAAAAGTCTGAGCTTATTAAAGAAATGTTTGTGGATTTAGTTTAAGTGCTTGTCTTCCCTGAAAAATGCGTCTGAAGTGGCAATGAGAAGGGAAGACAGCGAGTAGCTGACAGAGAAATTAAAAAAAAAAAATTATGCAGAGACGTAAAAATAAAAGCGAAGCCGACAAAGAGGCAGAAAACAGACCGAGGAATTAATGAAAATGAAATGTGACGGTGTAAGAGAAACCTCGTGGATGTTCTCAATCAGCTGAACAAACAGATGAGCAGACTGAACACAAACAAGCCAAAAGATTTGTCCTCAGCCACACAATTCTGAAGGTGTTTCACACAAACAAATCTCACTACAACCCCACACGAGAAAGACTAAACATACTGATTAGCAGCAGTACAGTGTGCATGCAGAGTGTCACTTATAAAATAAAATCAGTTCACCTGAGTGTCAACGCTCGTATTATTTCCTGTTATCGTGAAAAGTGATCACAGCAT
Organism: Maylandia zebra; assembly: GCF_041146795.1. Taxonomy (NCBI): domain Eukaryota; kingdom Metazoa; phylum Chordata; class Actinopteri; order Cichliformes; family Cichlidae; genus Maylandia; species Maylandia zebra. The sequence goes on from NC_135168.1 coordinate 32,117,337, forward strand.
CTATGTCAGGTTGTTGCGCACACTCCTGCAGTACATGTGTTGCTCACTGCTGAAGAGCGACACGTACACGTACTTGCTGTCACTTATTACAGGTATGAAAGGCCTGCTGACACCAGATGAACTTTGCTTTTCAAAACGAAAGAAAAAACATCAAAGAGAAAGAACAAAGCTTGATGTTTCATATATTAGGCTTAAAGCTAGAGCGGATATTTGAGCTTCAGTTATTTGGTTACATATTGTGTTACCAAAGGTTACAGTTACAGTTTGACATTTTGGGATTTGATAAGTTGGGCAAACACTGTGCAATTTTTTTCAGTCGCGTTATTCAGCTCCTGCTCAAACTGTACGATTGACTTGCAGAGGTTAGAAGTTCGTAGGTCACGATGCAGGGTCTCACACTAAACGGCCCGATGCTCTGATGCGACCTGAGTGCTCACACTGTGCGTCCATAACATGAAGGTTATAACACAAAACCTGTCTTTCACTCACACAGACACGCACACCACCACCATCAACTTTGCTAAATTGCTAATGAAAAACATTGATCAGACAGCTGTGATTGAGCAGCAATGTAAATCCAACTATTTTCACGGTTGTTGCAGTCGCGATCATTTTGTGAGGCCACATCGAAAAGGCTCAGGTGAGCCAAAGTTCTACAAGTTGTGCCTTCATCGCTTGTGTCCAGATCACGCGCTGCACTGCTGTGCTACTCCGTTTTTCACTTTGCGCAGTGTGAGAGGCTGCGGTTACACCCTCACGACGGTCGACAGGATTTCAAACAGGTTTGATTTTCTTACGACCAAACGACTGATGATCGGGAGCTGGTCGTGAGGTGTTAATCGCTTCTCAACGTATACTACACAATGCACGACACACGATGAAGGCAAAACTCGGGCCAATCTCCAAAACGGTCGCAAGGCTGAAAAATCGGCTCAAAATGGGCCAAAGATCGCACAGTGTAAAGCCAGCAGAAGTACTGACATTCACTTACAGTTATAGCTAGACTGATTTCTTCTGTCTGTAAAGACAGAGTCATCATGCTCTGAGGTAAGCTGGAGAAATAGCTACAGATATTTTTTTCTATGTAATTCTGTCAAAACCTAACTACACCTCAAGATTCAGTGGCTAGTAAAACCACCATTAGCAGCAATAACTTCACATCGTTGTGAAGGATTTCTGGCTCACTCGTCTTTACAATGTTGCTTTACTTTACCGAGGTGTTCACTTTGGCACAGCTCTCTCCAGGTTTCACCACAGCATTTCAATCGCGTTCAGGTGTCAACACTTTGATTATTTGGTTTTTCAGTCATTCTGTTGCAGATTTGCTGCTGTGTTTGGGGCTGTTGTCCTGTTGCATGACCCAATTTAAAGTTTTAGCAGTCTCAGATCTGATTCTAGAATACTTTAATATACAGACGAGTTCATGGTGGACTCCATAACTGCAGGGTCCCCAGGTCCTTTGTCTGCAAAGCCCAAATCATCACCCCTGCACCACTGTCCTTATAGCTGCTGTGGGTGTTTGTGTTGCTCTGCAGCATTGCTTTTACCAAATAAGGTTGCACGTGCATTAAGGCCGAACATGTGCACTCTGATCTTGTTTGGGCGTTGTTTCAGAAGTCTTGTGGTTTGTTCAGGGACACATTTGCAACCTAACCTGTGCTGCCTGGCAAACCCTCCAAACAAATACTGTGTGTTAATCCACAATGCTACAATCTTCAGTTAATCAATTGCATTTGATTAGAAACACCTAGCTGCTAGTAACCCTCTTACTTCCTGTGAATACACTAATGATGTACTAAGGATGTACACAGGACTACAGCCTGGCTCTTCACATCTTTTTGTCTTCTTATATTTCAGTTCCTAAATATAAAACGTGATTGGAGCATCACATAAATAAATATGTAAAACAGTTGTTTTACGCTGTCATGTTGTTGCTCTGTGCAGACTGCAATTAAGTTGATAATATCTAGTGGGTTTCTGCTTAGTGCTGCTGTTGTGTGAAACTAAGGTGTCAGCTTTTAACAAGTTAGGAAGGTAATGTCTTCAGTTTTGGAGTCATTATTTTCAGCTTATCTGCTGTTCTTGTTAATGTTTTAGGAGAAGCTGGAGATTTATCGCGGTTTTAAAGGCAACTCAAATCAAATTCAAACATGGAGCTACTTGGTTTTCACAAGCCAGCAATTTTGTTTAATTTATTTTTTTTTACACATCTATGCCATGTGTTTTATCAATTTGAACACAGTTTTTGGTAAAGCTGTTTAATTGGGTTGATATAATGCTTAGTCGAATAAAAACAAATAATCCAAGAGAAGAAAAAACTTCACAGCATCACAGCCTGACAGATCAGGTGCTGATTATGTAAATCAATGTTTGTCCACCTGGTCATTAAGAGCGCTCCCATCTGTTCCTTGAAGTCTGGTCTCTAATGAACTACAGCCGCATCACGCTGAATATGAAAATATGAAAGACAAATAAGTGTGATGCAATTTTACTGAGCGTGTTGTGTTACGGAACAAACACTGTGAAAGTACAAATGCTGAAAGTACAAAAGTCAAGGATAAATAAATAGTGTGTCATTGAAGTCAGCCAGAGCAGATTCGGCCCCGTGAACGAATAGAATAGAAAGACATTCACTGCTCCTCACGTAGACAGCTTCGTCTCACACACCAGTCAATTGACTTTTTAAGAAATCATCAAAGGAAACGACTCCAACAGAGAGAGAAACACAACAAATGTGCTGTGCTTAACACGCTCGGTGCATCTTTCACAACTCAGCAGTCTGACTGAGCTGTAAGGTTTTTTATTAAGGGTTTGTACAATTTTACCTTAATAATGAGAGTAATTAGCACACTTGTGGTAACCCGACTGGTCATTTCTGATGGTAAACAACTCAATACACTGCAACTTCCATGGCTAAAAAATGAAGCCAACAGGAAGTGCTGTTAGCTGATAACTTGTCCAAATGCAATCATCTGGCTCAAAACAAAAAAAACAAATATGGCAGCAACCAAAATGCTAATGTTCAGGCTTTAAAATGTCTACAGACAAATGGGTGGGCCTGCAGTGGCTACCAGTTTAGGGTTTTTAACACTAATGCCTATATTTGTGAATTCAAAATCAAATATATTGGCAGATTTTTTGTTTCTTTCAGAAACATGCAACATAAGCAGATTTCCCGAATATGCCTTATGTGTGATTATCACACACAGGGAGAACATGCAAAGTCCACACAAAAAGACCCCGGCCTGATGGTGGATCAGGACATTCTTGCTGTGAGGCAACAGTGCTAAACACCGTGCCACCGTTAAAACAACAGTGCAATTTAAAAAAATTTAAACTTGTTTTATTATCACAACAAGTCGTGGCTCACTCGTTTACACCCTCAGTACAGCAGATAACACGTCGGTTTCGTCGCACAACACCGACTGACACGGGATGAAAGGCGAGCATAAAAACATCATTAGCTTGTTGTTGTTTTTGTGGCGTTGCAGAGTGACAGTGGACGAACTATGTAAAGTCTACACTCATGACATGGCTGTTTCTTCTGTAATTTTTTTCATTTATCTGCCAGCCGATATATTCAAAATGCTAATATATCGTCAAATAGCTCCTGTAATATGGACCCAAAGATATATGAGTCGGGGTCTACAGTCTCTTGTATATTGGAGTAGTCGGCTGTAAGTAGTGAATGTGAGTGTGAGTGGCTACTGCAATAGACTGAATGGCTCCGTCCTCATCACGACCCTGCACTGGATATACAAAAGAAAACAGACGGATGGATGGACAGTATAGTTTGAAAATATAAGGATATGGAGTGTACCATCACGTTACAGATACTTTTATTGAAACGACAGTCTCCTGTTTCAACAGAGGGGATAGGACGCTGTAAGAATACGCTGTGCCCCGCTCATCTGCTTTGTGTTTTTCCCAATCCCAGTGAGCATACGCAACAACGAAAGCATGCTGTAAATACATCCGCTGGACAATGACTCGCAAACACGCAGGCACAGACAGACGCCTTTGTGCTGCGCTTTCTGTGTTGCTGTGGAAATTTCAAGCGACAAGATAATCCAAACACCTGTAAACAGAAGTAATTCTGACACCAAAGCATTATGTGATTCCAGCACAAGTAGCAGAGCAGGATGAATGAGTTTAGAATTTAAGCTTACGCTTTATTGCATTTTTCTTTAATTAAAACAGGATTGGAGTGCATGAATTACATCACTGTTACAAATCTGTTTGTGTACTGCTGAGCTGAAACCATCACACTGCTGTGTCTTGATTTTTTTTCTAAAGCTCTTTGAGGCCCTTCACGCATTTGCTCCGTATGTTTCTAATAAAGCACACATTGAAACGCCTACAGTGATGTGCCACACAGAAAAAGAAGCAGGCATCACACACCAGTGACAGATTGGGGTTAGTGTTTAGGGACTGATGTGCAGACTGGAGAAGCCGGGGATCGAACTACCAACTTTCCAGTTAGCAGCCTGCTCTGCCTCCTGAGCCAAAGCTGCTTCATTTAAGATTAAACATGCTTTTTAATTTCAAAGTTTTTAAAAGGTTATTTAAATATTCTTTAAGAATAATTAGTAATAATTACAAAAACTGATTACTAATAATACATTTGTCTCTGGGGTTTTGTAACCTGGATAAAATCTCCCAGAATCATTTAACAGAAAAAAAAAGGAAAGACATGAAGCTGGGCTCCCTCTTCCAGGGTGGACAGAGAGGTGGTTTGTGTTTAAAAAGGATGTTTTAAGATAAATCCAGACTTGGCCCGTGGCTGTGCAAGATCACAGAGTCTTTAATCCCCTATGAGCCTGATGACACTATGAAACCTGGAGGCCAGAGTCAAACTAAAGTTCTGACTGATGACTAAAGGATGTTAGTGTTGGAGACACTGTAAATCCAGCCATAGTAAAGTGGCAGAGTCTACGTGCTGAAAATACCTCCAGCACTGTCAACTTTGCATTTAGCTCACAGCATAGCAACAAGGTTTTCTTTTCACAGGCTAACACATAAACACGTTCTTGTTCTTGGTATAAAACATCTTGTATGTCAGCTCTGAATCCTACCAGCTAAAATAGGAATATTGATATGGTGTCAGCGAAGTAAACTTTTCTTTTCTCTCTGTTTTGCTTCCAATCCAGACAAGTGAGAGTTTGTGCCAGACTTAATTCTGTTTGTTATGCCATGTAATATCTCCTTGGCTTCATTTTCCAGGCTCAGAGGTTACCTTCTGTACCGGAGCTACAGACCATTTTAATCTAAGCTCGACAGTCACTTTACTAGACTTCCCACTCCCTAGTTCCCCCTTTTTCCTTCAGAACAGCCTTCATTTTTCATAGCACACATTCAGCAAGGTGCTGGAAATATCAGAGATTTATCAGACGCACATCCATCCACTCTCCAATTACGCCACAGCCCAAAAGTACTCTATTGGATTTAGATCTGGTGACTGTGGAGGCCATTAGAGTACAATGGACTCATTGTCATTTTTAAGTATGCACTTTGAGAAGATCTGAGGTTGATCACATGGTGTGTAATCCTGGTGTGCTGCACCAGCAGCAGCCTGAACTTCTGCTGCAAGACAGAATGGATCCACGCTTCGAGATTCTGACCCCACCATCTGAATGTTGCAGCAGGTATTTTCTATTACCCAACTATGGTGCGCCCATGTGAAGTGTAGCTTCAGTTTCCTGCTCTTAGCTGACATGAGTGGCAACCAGTTTGGTAAGCCAATATGCTGCAAAGCATGTTCATGCCATAGGGTCTGCCGTGGTCATTTACATCCTCGTTTCATTTCAAAAACACACATTCAAATGTATTTGATGATTTACTTCCTCTACTGATCTGGTCATATACATATTACTCCTATTTAAAAACAAACCACCTCGAACCACTATATTTTCATCCACTTTAATAACACTTCATTGGAAGCAGTATATTTCCACCTGGCCAGAATTCAATAGCACTCTTTCCAGCTCTGATCACAGGCTCACAGAGCAGACTTAAGAGTCTGACAGCCTCTGGGCCTTAGCCACAAGAGCCGAAGTTCAAGTCTCACTGGGGGGTCCCGTCACATTTCTGCCTGCGTTAAGTAGCTCAGGCAGTGTCTGGACTATATGCATATATGTGCTCCCGCACACATACACACACACGCGTGCCCACACACATACATGAGCTTAAGACGGACACTTCCTCCTTTCCTATTGGGCCTTGCTCTTCTATTGCTCGGGTCCACTGTGGTCTGCCACAGACGGCGGTTTGTCTGTCACACAGTCTGTGCCGAGCCTGGCAGTACGGCTCCAGGGAGGAATTCTCGCTCACGGGCAGATGAGGCAGCCAAGTTCAAGCCTCAAGTGACACCTGATCTCACCATGACACAGACCTGCCAATCTGTGAAATCAGAGCTGCGAGGTGAGGGCGGCTGTGTTTCACTTTAGCTAACATCCCCAACACGTGTATTTTAGCACAAACTAAAAAAAACACACACACACACAAGTATGTGTCCTGAAATGAAGAAACAAAATCCTTGGATTGATTCAAACAAACAAATTACATCCTTTATATTCAGAGTTAATCAAGGGTGAATGTCCCGCTGCTCTCACAGCATCAGGCTCTAATTTGTTCCAGGTATGTGGAGCACAAAATGTAAAATCTGTCTTTCTAAGGTCAGCGCTAACTCAAGGAAGCAACAACATCACACAGTGCCGTCAATAAGCCTCTTGAAATAAGAGAATAAATATTTACTATACAGAAAGAAATGTTGATCTGTTTTGAATAAATTCCACGCAAGGTTGTGATAAAAAATAAATACACTGATAACCATTAAAAATAAAAACCATTGAGAATCCTGATATCACGCGCATCACATAAATCGTGGCTTCATACTCCCCAGTCTGAGGCTTCAACCTTAGCGCTCTAGCTTTATTTGGGGTTTCTAACACCCAAACAGCTATTACTAAAAGTACTAAAGTATCAGAAAAGACTAACTAGCTAGTTAGAAGGAAGTCTCCATTAACTATGCAGGTACAAAGAACAGACGCACACACATCCGTTTTAATTCTAAATAACAGACCAACAAAATACCAGAATTTCATTCACCAATACAGAAGAAGAAGCTTCTTGGATGGTTTGTTCAATTAAAGATTTGAAGGTATAGTGAGTCATTTTTTGAGGTTCTTCCAACAAATTGATACGGTCTCATGAACTTAGAATGAATCCATTAAAAATACATAGGAGTTTGGGGAAGCAGCCATGTTGCCTCACCATCCTGGATACAGTGGCCAAGGTGGACATTACATCGAGACCAGCCACATGCATAATTCATCAAAAGGAGAGGAGCCGAGAACTCGTAGAAGTTCAAGAATCATGGAGGCAAATTTTAATTCATTGCTGCACCTTCAGACTCAACATGTGGGGGATCATATCTATGTTTTATCATCTGAGAAATGGTCCAATTCACCAAAAAAAGAAAACAAGAAGGAAAAAGACAACACGACCAGCATCTTAATGAAACGTCATCCTCTACCTCTTCACCTCAAGTGTTTTAAGTCAAAGTCAGAGCTCCAACACACAGAAATGTGCATAAACATTTCCAAATCTTGTCACAATTACTTAATGTCTGCAGATTAGACATGGGACATGTCTCTAGACAGCTGAAGCAAGCAGGCTAAACAACAACAGCTGGTTATAACCTAACATTATGCCCGCTAATGTTAAGCTTGAGTGTCCTAGTAGTCACACTTTCCTTCTGATAAACAGTTTGATTATATTCTCACATTATATCAGAGTTTTTCACTGAACGTCCAACTCCAACAATCTTAGATGGACATCAAAGAAAATTTTATTAATGCTGACTAACAGCAGCTAACATAGGCGAACAGTAGCTATAAGAGGCTAACAGCAGCTAACACATGCTAACAGCAGCATTTCCTCAACAGCTTACCTCAGTATGGCTATCATCACACAGAAGTGAGCTTCACTGACTCATTTCAGACTCCTTTCACTTCCTCCTCTGAGTAAACAGACATGGACACCACCTGACGTAAACAGGCTGCACTCACTACAGATGAACGGTGGCCACAGCGTTAGCTAGGTTAATGCACTCGAACTTGGGATGGGTAAGAAAACAAACTTCAGTTGACTGCAATCTACTGACATCTACTGTTCAGATTTTACGGACTAACTTTAAGCTGTTTTTACACATAAGCTTTTCATACTTTACCCACTAGGTGCAGAACACAAATACAGTCTGATCGGTCATTAGAATGTCTTTAACCTGCTAGCTATTTCAGTCCAGCGCGATGACAGCCCAGATACTGTTTGGGTGAATTCACAGCAAGCGAGCGGTTGTCCTGTTTCCTGGCATTTTATGACATTTTCCAAAGTTCATGTGTGAAAACAGCTGTATGGTACAAAATAAACATTCAAGGACATCAGCCCCTTTCTCCTCCTACCCATTACCATTGCACTCCCATGGTTCTTTGCTATATTTATAATCGGGGGCAAAATTTGTCCTTGATCAGGTTACACAGTGTATTGCAGTCAACTGAGAAACATATTCTGTTGTTGAGAATCAATGAGAACAATGTCCATCAGTGGCAGATGTTATCTGTGGTTGTGGTCACTGAGCAGTGCCTTTCACCTGGAAGGAAAATCACACAGATTTTTCCTTCTAGAGGAACACAAGAGGCCTTATGAGTAATGTCATCTAGTCCTGTTCAAGTCTGTTGTGAACAGCATATACAGATAGCATGGATGATCAGGTATTTTGGATATAGCTTTGGTGAACCTGAGGTAAATGTAAATTTATTCTGTGAGTGAAGAGAGAGAAAGACACTTTTGCAAGGACGGCAGGCAAAGTCAGAATCGCAGGATCACAACGTAAAGTCAGACTTCATTTACATACTCGTCACATCCAGTGTGCATCTTGCCAGAGGCACGATATCCCTGTGTGTAACTGCAGGGTTTGAACTAATATTACTGTGGGGCATGAATATAAAATATCACTTGAGCATTGTTGTGCAGAGCTGATGAGATAATCTATAACATTTTCCAATATATAAACGTCTGCTTAACATCCAGCTGATAAAACTGCGTTAGAGCCCATTTAATCAAAGCTGTTGGTGTCAGTTACATCGTTCCATCCAGGTAAAACGCCGCTGTGCATATAGAGTGACGTGATTTCACAGCTGCAGATGAAGTCAATTTAAACTGCAGATTTAGCTCAGATTTATTTATCTCTGATGTGTCATACATGATGGATGTAGAGGCATTTGTTTTCAGAACAGTCTGTCTGCTTGTGACACTGAACAGAAGTCATTTAAATCCCATCTTTTTTCAGTATAAAAGAATCAGATTTAACATTATCTTTAATTCTGTATTTAAAAAAACTCCACCTGCTATTTTCTCCTCGCAGTAGGAAATCTTTTAACACGCATATCTGTTTTTGAGTAAAAATCTAATCAGCCCAGGTTAGTCACGTCACCGTGGGGCAAGTCCGGTGGCGTCGAATTGAACCACAAGCTCCTCTTTTTTTGATGAACTGATCACTTCTATCATATTACAGTAGTTTTAGATAAATGTGGCTCAAATGTAGTGAGTTAAGAGACTTCAAAGGGTGCTTTGAAATGAGGCCATGAAAATGCCAGAGCACTGGTGGAGCGTGTGCGTCTGTCCTTTAAAGTCTGCTCCTGGCTTCCTGGCTGCGTGTTAATGATGAGCAGATAAAAAATTCAACCGGGTGGCACCGCTCTGCTGTCTGTCTGCCTGTCTGTTCTCCCCTCTCAGCTTGCTGCATATGCAGGCATGTGCGCGAGCAAACAGAAAGCGAGGGTGTCCGTCCGTCTGTCGACTTGTCGTCACAACACCGCGGGTTATAAATGTAACTGACTGTGCTGTTTTGCCTTCAAGTAAAAGGGCTGCGGATATGTGGTCTGCGGTTAGAGTGTGTCCGAGTGCGAGGCAGCAGGCAGTTAGTCTTATCTAAGAGACGGAGAGTCGGGCTGTGTAATTATTTTCACTGGCTTTGATCCAGAGCAGTCTCTTCTAGGCACCTGTTGGCCTCTGGCTCTTGTCTGAGGCCCGATAATTAGACCCACAACCGCAGGAGCAAGGACACACGTGCACCAGCAGCAGCACACATACGCATAATAAGCATTTGTCTCCACTAACGCTCCTATTTATTTCATGTCATAGTCACGGCTAATCCAGTTTGAACTTTCTGCGGATGGCTCTGCAGTGCATGTGCACTGTTACAGCGGCTGTGAGAGTCAGAGACGAAGTGACAGCCGTCGTCAGTCAGACTGCAACTCTGTGTCTTAGATTTAATTTCTCTGTGTTCCTCACTTCAGTGTCTCGCTGTGAGACTCAAAGCAGCTGCCATTCAAAGTGTGCAGACTTTCAAATGACATTCACAGTCAACGTTTCTTTTGTCCATTCCTGCGACACAAATGGCAACTACAGCTATCGATTGTAAGGGTTTTTTTTAAGGAAACACATTTAATTGAAATTTCATTCAATTTGTGTTTTTCTTATTTTTCACTGTCGAACACAAAGAGAGTAAAAAAAGACACCTTCAGGAAAATGGTCAATGGAAGGCATTATTTTAGAGAACTCAGTTTCTTTAAGAAATAATCATTTAGTGAGAAAGTAATTTCCTGACATGCCTTGTCTTGTCCTTTCATTTCAGTACATTCCCAAGGCTGCCTATTATTTTTCAAAGAACAGGGGAGCTTTCTGCCAGATGAACCAAAGACATACAAAGAATTTCTGGCTGGAGTCACTATCTACAAATCAGCAGCACAAAAGCCTTGTTTGCAGCAGCCAAGAACGGAAGGTTCTCGGGCTATGAACTTTTTTATGTGTACAAATTCATTGTTAAATGTTTATATCGCTGATCGCACAGCAATCACACTGAAAACCTCAAGCCAAACTTCAAAGCTCGTCTGAATAATCAGCCTTTACAAACCTGGCACTTTAATTTAGCGTGAACCTCGTTAATCAGTAGGGTTGCAAAATTCCCGGAATTTTCAAAGATGGAATCTTTCCATGGGAATTAACGGGAATTAACGGGAATTTATGGGAATAAACGGGAATTAACGGGAATTTATGGGAATAAAGTGGGAATTTTCAAAATTGAAGGTTGGCTCTTCTTAGGGAACTTAAATATAGTTGAGGAAAGTATATTTTAGCATAATATTGACAAAAACAAACAAATGCAATTCAAATACACTTGAATATCCATGCCATTCCTTAATCACATGTACAGAGCACAAGCTTGCTGCATGGCTATTGAGACCACCTACTGGCACTGTGCATGCCTCCATCACATGTACACATAGACCACACTTTTGAGCCTGAAGGACAAAGAGTATTAAAGGCACACATTTGAGCCTGTGGACTTAACAAGTGAGGTAAGTTTTGATGATATTATGGGAAAATATATTCATTAAATGTTTAAATTGTGAATATCACATAAAATGTATTAATCTGGTAGATAGCAATCTGATAAGATGCTAAATAAAATGCTAGCATCTGATAAGATGCTAAATAAAATGCTAGCATCTGATAAGATGCTAAATAAAATGCTAGCATCTGTTAGATGCTAAATAAGCCATAGCTAGTATAACATAAAGAAGATGCTAGCTTCCTCATTTGGTTGTTTTGTTTTGAAGATCATTCCAGTTGTTTAGCTAGCCTTACTGTTTATATCTGTTTATTATCATATTGCAATTGTATTATTACGATCTCTTGCATTGCATTAGCATTTTTACAAGCTCTTGTTTTATTTTACAGAAAAATGCCACGTGCGCTATCTGATGTGTGGAGACATTTTACACCAGCTAATGTACAAGGGAAATCTGTATATATGTGTAAGTATTGTGATAAGACGTACGTGAAGAATGCCACAAAAATGCAGCAGCACATTGCAAAGTGCAAAAAAATTCCTCAAGGCCCAACACATGCAGCAGCCAGGAATTCCACTCAAGGGGAAAATGAATCTGTTTCAGCTGTATCAGAGTCAGATACCCACTCATCAGCTCCTGGTCCCTCTGGCATCAGAGGATTCTTTGATTTTATGGATGACACTAGCCAGAAAAACGCAGATGAGTGTTTCGCTCGTGCAATCTATGCAACTGGCTCACCCCTGATGCTGACATCCAATGTGTACTGGAAGAGATTTTTGAATGTTCTCCGACCAGCATACATTCCCCCAACCAGACATGCATTGTCTACTCATCTACTGGATGAAGAGTTCAGTCGAGTTCAAGCAAAGGTGAAACAGACCATTGACCAAGCTGACTGTATTTCAGTCATCTCTGATGGATGGTCCAATATCAGGGGACAAGGAATTATTAACTACATAATCACCACTCCTCAGCCTGTGTTCTACAAGAGTGTAGACACAAAGGAAAACAGACACACAGGCCAATACATTGCAGATGAGCTAAAAGTGATCATCAATGACCTTGGACCAGATAAGGTTTTTGCACTGGTCACTGACAATGCAGCCAACATGAAGGTTGCCTGGGCACATGTGGAGGAGACCTACCCTCATATAACTACTATTGGCTGTGTAGCCCATACACTAAACCTTCTCCTAAAAGACATAATGGCACTAAAAACAATGGACACTCTGAATAAGAGAGTGAAGCAAGTTCTGAAATATGTTAAAGGCAAACAAGTAACTTCCGCTACATTTCTGTCAAAGCAAAAGGAAAAGAACAAGAGTACTACACTGAAGCTTCCCAGCATAACGCGATGGGGTGGTGTTGTTATCATGTTTGACAGCCTTCTGGAGGGAAAGGAGTCTCTGCAAGAGATGGCCATATCCCAGTCTGTAGGCATCGACAGTGACATCAAGAAGGTCATCTTGGATGATGTGTTCTGGGAAAGAGTATCTAGCAGTCAGAAAATCCTCAAACCTATTGCAGCAGCAATAGCGAAGATAGAGGGGGATGGTGCCATCTTGTCAGATGTCCAGTGCCTTTTTGCAGAACTCAAAGAAGAAATCCAGACAATTCTGCCCACTTCCCTACTACTGAAAGCAGAGGAAACGGCTGTGGTCAAGTCATTGGAACAGCGGAGGGAGTTCTGCATGAAGCCAGTGCATGCAGCAGCATACATGCTGGACCCCAAATATGACAAGGGCATACTTTCCGGGGAAGAGATCAACGGTGCCTATGCGGTCATTACAGCCATGTCTGACCACCTGGGTCTCGATAAAGGCAAAGTTCTAGGCAGTTTGGCAAAGTATCGAACAAAGCAAGGCCTTTGGAAAGGGGATGGAATATGGCAGTCATGCCAGCACATATCTGCAGCCACCTGGTGGAAGGGACTATGTGAATCTGAGGCCCTTGCACCTGTAGCCTCCATCCTCCTCCAAATCCCACCATCATCAGCCGCCTCCGAGCGCAACTGGTCACTGTTTGGGAACACCCACACAAAGGTTCGCAACAGGCTCACAAATGTGAGAGTGGAAAAGCTGGTCGGCATTCGGGCAAACCTACGGCTCTTTGAGCCTGACACAGAGCCATCCTCAACAAAGCTGGAAAGTGACACTGAAGAGGAAGACTCAGAGTTGGATGCTGAGGAAGTGGACATGTTGTTGGATGATGATGAGGTCCAGGAAGAGTCTATTGACTGAGCAAAAATGAGAAAAGAGGATTGCTTGAAGGAAGATTTGAATGTTTAATGGGACGTTTTGGAGGATAAGTGGCATTTTTCATTTAACCTTTTGAATGGGACTTTGTGGAGATTTTTGGACAGGGGGCATTTTTGAATGAGCGGGGTTAGGGGATGGTAATATTGAACTCAACATTTCTGTTTTTATTCATCCATGAAACAAGTTATTGAAACGTGTTCTATTCTACTGTACTTACAAATAAATCTGTTTAAATATCTGTTGAAAACATTTTGCATGGAGGTTTTCTTATGATTTCTGTTTATATTTATGCTTGGAAATAATATATTCCCAGTTAGTTCTCCTAAATTCCCATTCATTTCCATAATTCCCATTATTTCCATGGACAGTTTCCAATATGGAATATTTCCAAAATTCCCAAGCTTAACTTACCATGGAAATTTACCGGAAACTTTTCGGAAATTTACCGGAAATTTTCCGCCCCTTTGCAACCCTATTAATCAGCTATTATATCATTACGTTCTTTTGCTAAACACTAAACAGAGATGACACCTTTACAGCCCGCTCCATCTGTGTGCTGTGGCTCTGACAGCAAATTTTCTATGCAGGTTATTAAAATGGACAATAGCAGCCAGCATATTTTAGTCTGGGTATCTCACTGTGGTGTGCAAAAAGTCTGCTTATTTTCTTCAGCTAATTTACTATGGGGAATTAAATTCAATAACCAGCGAATAAGTATTTAGACACAAGTCATTGACAGGAACTGTCAGAAGTTTTAAACTCCTTACACAGCACTGGTTATTATAGTTTTATAATAACTATAATAACCAGGGGCAGCAGCCTAAGCAGAGAAGCCCAGACCTCTCTCTCCCCAGCCACCTCCTCCAGCTTATCCGGGGGAATACCAAGGCGTTCCCAGGCCAGCTGAGAGATATAATCTCTCCAGCGTGTCCTGGGTCTGCCCCGGGGCCTCCTCCCGGTGGGACATGCCTGGAACACCTCACCCAGGACGCGCCCAGGGGGCATCCTTGTCAGATGCCCAAACCACCTCAACTGGCTCCTTTCGATGTGGAGGAGCAGCGGCTCTACTCTGAGCCCCTCCCGAATGGCCAAACTTCTCTCCCTATCTCTAAGGGAGAGGCCAGCCACCCTTCGGAGGAAACTCATTTCCACCACTTGTATCGTTCTTTCGGTCACTACCCACAGCTTGTGATCATAGGTGAGGGTAGGGACGTAGATCGACCGGTAAATTGAGAGCTTCGCTTTTACACTCAGCTCCCTCTTCACCACAACGGACCGGTACAGCGTCTGCATCACTGCGGCCGCTGCACCAATCCGTCTGTCAATCTCCGCTCCCTTCTCCCATCACTCGTGAACAAGACCCTGAGATACTTAAACTCCTCCACTTGGGGCAGGGTCTCGTCCCCGACCCGGAGTGGGCACTCCACCCTTTTCCAGCTGAGGACCATGGTCTCAGATTTGGAGGTGCTGATTCTCATTCCCATTATTAAGTTTATTAAGTTAATTGCGGTGAACTTTAAATATGGCCCTGTTTTCAGTACTGTTTGGATTGCTTTCTTTTCTAAGCCGACATTTTTAGGTCACTATAGGTAACTGTATAGGTTTGTTCTTTTCTCTGGTGTGTGCAGTAGCTTTTTTCTCTGAAAAGGGTTTGCCTTAAAAAAAAAGTTAAAAAGGAAAAATCTGTGGGCCGTAAAACCAGAACAATCGGCGGGTGGGGGATGTGAAACTGGGTGATGGTTTTCTCAAGGAGCCTAAGGTGGAACGGCTTGGCAATATTTATCTTTTGCACGTGTATTCGCAAAGCAGTTTATCTTCTTTGCATCCACAGCCAATATGAAATCCTAAATGATGCTAACGTGCATGTCTTTGGACTGTGGGAGGAAGCTGGATTACCTGGAGGAAACCCACACAGGGACCGTGACGTGCACATGAACTCCACACAGAAAGACTCCAGCTGACACAGTTAATAAAAAGTGTTAATGGTAAGTTAGTAACAGAGTACTCATTAGTGCTCAAGCTCAAGCTGTTTAGTGCACATTTTATACTAGTGATCTCATGCCCCCGTTATGAACATAAAGCCATGATGCATTCACCTGCAAGTCATTTAAAGCCTACATTTCACTGGAAAAAGTGCAAAGGAAACATCCACCAGGAGACTGTATTGTCTATCCATCCATCAGTGCAACCACTCCACCGCTGTGTTGCCCAAGTTTTGGCACAGAAGGCTACAGCTTCACTAATTGAAATGTTTTTCTTCTCCTTCGTATGCGAGTGGTTTAACTTGTATCCATGGATGCAGAGATGAACTGTGTCCAGCGTTCACGCGCACTGGTTTTCAGAAATCTTCTTAAGCCTGTGTAACAATTCCCACTACACAAATGTGTCTGTTTTCAATGGAGAAGATGATGGCTATTCAATAATGGCTTCAGCGCTCTTCTTTGCATACAGGGATTTCTCCAGATTCTCTAAACCTTTAATGTTGTAAAGAAAGAAGTCCCTCTGCAAATTTACATTGAGGAACCATTCTTGAATTATTAAACGTCTTGCCCTTGCAATCTTACAGAGAGTGATGTACTCTTTAAAATCTTTACAACTAAAAGGCTCTTTAGATGCTCCTTTAATACCCAGTCATGTCACTAATGAACATAATTAGCTGTGAGATTAACCCTGCTAAAGACCGGCAACCTGTCCATTCTCGCCCAGTGACAGCTGGAACAGGCTGCAGCCCTGCACCACCCTCAGCTGGATGAACAGTTGAGAAAATGGATGAAACTAGATTTTTCACCAGTTTCTACGCAACTATTCCAGCCCTTTTTTTTGGGGGGGGGGGGGGGGGCATCAAGTGTAACATGTAGTGAAAATAAGTATTGAACATGTCAACATTCTTTTCCTTTTTTTTCAGTAAATATATTTTTAATGGGGCTATTGATGGGAAATTTTCACCAGATGTCAGTGACAACCCAGGGAATCCACACATGCAAAGAAATCAAAATAAACAAGTCCATATAATAATAAAGCGGAATGACACGGAATGAACGTGGGTTAAACATATGATGAAAAGGAGATGCAAAAATACATGGAAAACCAAGAAACCAGCTAAAATATCTGTCTGTTTTGAAAGCAATCCTTCCCCCTGTCAGTGCAGTTTAGTATCAGCTGATTCAGTCGTAACTGATGGCTTATAAAAAAGGCTTCGACCAGGGTCTCACAGAAGAAGCCTCTCATGATGGGTAAAAGCAAAGAGCTCTCTCAAGCCCATCGCAACCTTAGTGTTGCAAAACACACTGCTGTCAGTGGTTGTAGACATATTTCTTAACTTCTGAATGTACCTGTGAGCACTGCTGGGGGCATCCAGGAATGTGGAAATTCCACCATAAACCAGCCACAAGCAGATTTCTGGCAGACTATTCAAAAGACTAATCAGGACTATCGTGCAAACCTCCTCTGCTGAAGAAAAGCCATGTTTAGCTCACTTAAAGTTTGCTGCACAACATTTGGAGAGACCAATAAACTACTGGGAGAAAAATCGTGTCAGACTAGAACTGAACTCCTTGGATGTCATTGCACATCACCCCCAAAACACCACACCAGCAGTGTTGTTTGGAGGTGGAAACATCATGGAGTGAGGCATACGAGGCCCCCGGAACCTTCAGGATTTGGTGGAAATTTAATGTCAATATTCCTATTAAAGAATATTCAGTGAAAAATATGTTGATGCGCTCAACACTTGTTTTCCCCGCCGTAAGAGACACATTTGATATGTTATTTTGGTATATTTTCACCTAATAATATAGGGTTTTAAAAGATTTACAAGTCAATGAATTCTGTTTTCATTAACATTTTACACGGCATTCAAATTTCTTGGAAAGAGATTTGCATGAAATTAACATAAATATTTAGAACTGGAAGCAAAGGGGAAAATCTTATAATATTTTGTCTGTTCCTTTAGGGCCATCTGGCTTCTTCTTCCTCTCTGCGTTGCTGCTGACCATGTTTTCCCCTGAGATGGTCATTAGCCTTCACGGGCTCTCTTCTCATTTTTACTCTCTTAACCTCACGAGGGCATCTGTATACGTACTGGAGTGTTGTAAGGAGATCCAGTCATCAGTGCACCCTTGGGTCTTGTCTACAGTTTGCTCTGAAATGTCGCGGTTAAACCCAACACCTCTCTTGGGGTTTCATCAGGGTTTGGACACTTTTACTGCATGTGTGAGTCATCTGAACAAACTGCTCCTACTGTTTTCATGGTGTACCTCTAACCAGTGTTTTAACCACATAACTGCATTGCAGATATTTTAACATTAATACTGAAATATCTCTAATGTAACTGCACGAAATGCTCAAATTAGGATGGTGATATTTACCCTTAATGTTTAATGTAATCAAGAAAAACAACAGGAGTTGTGAAGTCCAGAACCTCAACCTGATTGAAATGCTGTCAGGACCTTAAGAGAGCTGTGAGAGACTGATAAATTCATACAGAAAACTTACTTGAGGTTATTGCTGCTAAAGATTCAGTAGTTCTGCAACCTATTGAATCATAGCGTGTTTTTAGGTTTTCACAGGTGTGCGTAACCTTTCCACATAAAAGAGTGTGAAATATGAATGTATACAAAAGGTACATAGTGAGGTTTGTACCGTATTTGTCGGACTATAAGGCGCACCATCGGTGAACGGGTCTGTTTTCATACATGAGGTGCACCAGATTATAAGGCGCATTAAGCAAAACAAAACAGTTAAATCAAACTTTAGTCATTCATTCTTCTTGCTTCCTCCACTTCCGTAACATTGATTCATTAATGTTGAATTCTCTCACAGCTGCTCTATTCCCATGTTGTTGCAGTATATTAATGTTTAACCTGGTATTGTGGATGGATTATCTCAGTTGTTCTCCTGACTGAAGTTTGGTCCGTTTACAGCATCCTGCCATGTGATTGCATTTGTCCCTAACCATCGGGAACCCTCATGTTAACTTTTATCCAGTGGAAAAAAGTTAGCGTTCATCCTCCAGCTTCACAGTTTTGGACCCAGATTCCTCCGTGAGGCTCCTGCCTACGGTAGCCGTAATGCTCCGACAATCCATCGAGCGGTGCGGCTTCGTAGCTTAGCAAAGTCATACTAAAACATTTTTTGACAGAGTTTTGAGCGCCGTGTACCACATAAAATTGGTTCGAGGTCAGTAAGCACAACCAGAATTCATACATAAGACGCACCAGATAATAAAGCGCACTGTTAATTTTGAGAAAATTAAAGGATTTTAAGTGCGCCTTATAGTGTGGAAAATACAGTAAGTCTAACTTCGATCTTTTGCTGACTAGTCTTAGGGTTTTACCAATTGCTTATCTTGAGCACGTGAAGCTCACTTGGTGTCATAATGTCAATCCAGATGGGGAAAAAATAAAATCTGAGGTTTTTCTAATCTATAAAACATCATATGGTAATAGGTATTGATATAGGGGACAAACATAGGCATCAGCCCCTGTCTGCTTTGTTGACCAACGTTAGCATATGAGAGTTTTTCAGGTGTTAGAAGCTATTTATCGGTTATTTTGCATAGATTTTGCTTAGTGTTCAGACAAATACAGAAGCAGTATGGGATTGAAATCATTATGTAATGGATGGTGACAGTTGTGAAGGTGACAGAAAAGTTAAGTAAAAGATTGAGTTAATCATGACTGTAACTGTAATTAAAGTTACTCAAGTACTGATGAGTAATCAATTAACTATACATCGAGTCATTTTTCTGTCTTTGTGTTCCCCGCCAAATTAAAAGAATCCGTTCTAAAGAAAAATAAAATACTCCATCCTTTAGTAACCTCGTTTTTAAAGAAATTCCGCCAACCTTCAGAAGCAAGAGATATTTTTTCCCTTATACACCTATACAAGATGTTAAGCCTCATCACACAAAGAGTGGTTTATATGACTGTATATTTGTAGTTGAAGGAGAGGAAATAAAAGCGTAGAGAAGTATGTGAACGTGTTGCGTGCAGACAGACACGTGAGCAGCTTCTAAACTTTCCCAGGTGCATTTGACTGTGCAGTTTTGCTCGACAAACAAGCCCACTAGGAGAAAACACGGCCTGGAATCAAACAATAACACAACATAAGAGATACCAGCGTGGTGTAAGGTGTGCAAATTAAGCTGCGAAAGACAAAGCTCAACATGAGGGGGAAATCTGCATCGGCTCAGGGAGGCTCTTGTTGCTTCAATTAATGGGGCGTTTCACACACACACACACACACACACACACACACACACACACACACACACACACACACACACCTTTTCTCTCAGCCTGATGTGGGCCTGGTCATTAAGATTATGCAATCTACTCAGGCGTATCGAGTCTGCTTTTCGATGCTGAAATCGCCAAAATGAAGCAGAGTTCAAAGCAGGACAGAAAAGACTTTATGGCATAATGAGAACGAGAGCTTCCTGCTAACACCTGTGACAAATCCTGGTCTACTGAGGAGAACAGGAAGCCTTCAGAAAGGAAGACAGTTGGGAGAAGAATACTGGAAAAACAAAGACTGTCATGGTCCTGGGCCATGTTGGCCCAGTATTCTTGGTTTTCGTGTGTTTTGTATTTTGTTCTTTATTTATGCCGTGGTTCCTAGGTTCTGTAAAGATGTTCCTTATTTGATTACCCTCTGTGTATCTGTGAGCCCTCGTTTCCCCTCCTTGTGTTTTATTCCATGTTTTCCCCAGCCCGTTATGTCTGTGCTCTCCCCGTGCTCTCTCTCATCCTGTCTGAACCTCTGCGTACTTCCTGTTTTACTTTGACAGTCTCACGTCAGTGTTGCGTTTACTCCCGCCGTGTCTTGTTATGATTATCAGTGTCACCTGTGTTCCCCGTGTGCTCCCACTTCCCTCGTTAACCCTCTGTGTATGTCTGCGTCTCCCTCAGTTCTGTGTCGTGTTCTCCCTCATTCATTGGCCGTGTGTTTTTCCGTGTAACATGTTATAGTTTCCAGTTTAGTTTGTATGGTTTTTCTGTCCAGCAATAAAGCTGTGAATTTTGAGTTAATTCCTGCCTCCGTGAGTTTGCGATTGGGTCCTCATCCAGCCTGCACACAGCTGCAACCATGACAAAGACAGAGATTTAAAAAAAGAACAGTGGGCCTAAAAGAGCAGAAAGAGGACATTTAAAATCCTGCATCTTTTAGTACTTTGGTAGTATTTGTTCTGGAGCCTGCACAAAGGCAGGGCTTTACTCATAAGACAGATGTAAAGATCAGTACCACTTTTAGATCACATTACTGTTATACGTATATAATAGCTTCATTGTTAGCATATAAACACAAGTGCTGCATTGATCGTCACTTTTGAAGGACGCAGGAAAGCAAACGGGCATAATTCATAAAGCCCTGAATGCTCCTTTCAGCAGCGTGATCTGTGTCATATCTGCACAGGCAGGACAGAGAGAAATTAGGGAGGAAAATCTCGGTTATTAAAGCTGCATGAAAGCCTGAACTCTGTCTGACTTCAGAGCAGTGATATGCACTTCAGCCAAATGAGGCCGGGACCAGGAAGGCCTGCACGGGTGAACGCTTGTTATTATCTTTAGATTGGTAGAGAGGGAGGGCAGAGTTTGACTGTAGCAGCCATTAATCCACCCAGGCTGCTCAGAGCGCCGTCACACGTCGGCACAATCCCGACTGAGCAGATCACACGTGTACGGATGTGTTTACAAATTGAAGCGGAGAACGCAGATGGCGCAGCATTCACTGAGGGAGCACACGCTTTTGTGACATGGCTGCAGAAATGAAAAATAATGACAGTCCCAGCAGAAGCTGTCAGGTAGGAAAAGCAGCGCGATGAGGGCTGTGATGGATGGGGGTGAGGGTGGAGGGAAGGAGCTCGAGGGAAAAGAGACAGGTAGCACTACAGCACCCATGGGAGGGGTGTGGGAGGGTGAGGACAAGAGGAGTGAGTGACAGGGTGACACTGCCAGCTCCTCTGCGGCGCGCTCTTCAGGGGAGCCCCGGAGCGTGTTCTGTTAAGTAAACAGCTGCAGCGACGAGAGCTCCTCAAATATTAATAGGGAGCGATCCCCTCCGCTAGCCTTGTTCAAACTGACGTTCCCTGAATTGGGACAACAGCACTCCAGTAGAGAGCAAACATCCCGGCCCCCTGTAATGCACCAGAGGCCACCAGGGTCGCCCGCAGCTCCCATCAGACCTGACAGAGCAAGGCTGAACCCTCGGACACCCAAGCTGCAACACAGGCCCCTGGTGGCTCATTATGATTGCCGCCATCAAAGGCAAACATCTCAGACTGCTAATGAAAACGCACTAAAACACAGCTTGCACCCACCCTCTCCAGCCTCCATCTGTGTCCATCAGGCAGAGATGAATTATAAATGAAAGGGTGCTCGATCTGAGAGGATCGATACTAACGAGGTTCAAGTTAGCCGTGACACAGTTCTCCATCTTTGTTTGTTCCTCCCCTCTTCCCGCCACTTCTCAGTCTCGCTGGCTCTTAGGAGGAGAGAGACGATCTCTCGGTGCATGCTAAAAAGTCCGCCTAACAAGGCAGAATTAACTACTTTTAGAGGCTTCATTTGGAAGTTGCTAAAAAGCACACATAGCTGATGAGGGAGCTGGTAAATGAACAAGACTCCGCTCCATTCTACCTCCTTTGATCGACCCACCACTCCCCAGCACCCACCCCATCACCTCTTCACTGACAGGCAGACCAGGGGAATTGGCTGAGGAGGAGTAATGGAGCTTGTCGGAGAGCTCCCTGCTTCACACCACTTAGCCTCTAGTCCAGTCATGGGAGGGGTGGTAAGGTGGGTCCACTGATGAAGCTCCACCGGGACTCACAGCAGACTCTTCACCACCCAAACATTTCTCTTCACATCAGTCACGCCATACAGACACGGAAGTGTACAGCAGCTCCCCACCACCATCACTTCCACCTCTCTTTCTTTCCTTCGTTAAGCTGCTCCGTCTTGGCACGTCCTTGGGCTACAGTGCCCTCTTCACACACTCCTGCTGGGTGAACACAGTGTTCCAATTCATCAATAATTTCTAGGGTCAATCATTACTGTATGGAAGACTACACACTAGATATTCTCTTAAGAAAAGAGTTTTAATGTAGGACCAAAAAAACTGCTTTATTGGCTTAGGAAGTACTATCACCCGCTGGTGTGCAAAGTCCTGCTTTGATTCAATTAAAGTTGAGCGTTCCTAGAGCCAAAAGTACAGTTAGTACAATTAAACCACAAGGCAGGTCATGTCTGTCAGACAACTGTATCAAAAATGCTCCAGAAGGCACCTTTACCACAAACAGTCCAGAGGTCTAGTCCATTGACTTAAATTAGCTAAGCTAAAACCAACACACAGCCGCTTGTCATCCAGCTAAAGTGAACATGCCACTAACTTGTTTCTGTGCGTGCATGGCTGCCACTGCTGTTATGAAAAGAGAAATTAACTAATATGGTCCAGTGTTATTTTGTCATTTTGGAGATTGGACATATGTTAGCTTAATGAGGTTTTGCATTCATATGACCACTAATCACATGACATATACCTGTCTCCCACTTTGGATGTGTGACAATGTTGGGTCAACTAAATAAGACCTCAGTCATACAGGCCTATACACCAGTCTCCAGTCATCTGGTAAGCACCAATCACAATGAAAACCGTCTTGTCTTCAGTCTTCAAACTACAAGAAGCCACAGAAATTTGCTAGCTACCAAAGTAATTGCAAGGAAGTTTTTAGGGCGACCATTTACCAACCAAACAGGAAGTACACATTTTTCCTTAGCAACCAGTGGTTGTTTAATGCTCAACATGGTGGGAAAACTCCCAAACTATGCCAAGTAATGACCTGAAAAAAACCTCTATATGGATTAAAGGGTGGCGTGGTAATTTATCACTTAATGCTAGCTAGCTCGGTTAGCAAGCTGTATTCATTAATCGCACTGTTGCAACACACAGAAACAGCCAAATAAACTAGAATTTCATTCCCCAAAACACAACTACAAGCTTGTGTGATAGTCTCTACCTCACAATAAGCCATGGTGTTAATCATGTTAGCTAACAGCACACACAGCAAAGCAGCACAGTTTAAGACTAAAAATAGTGGAAGAGGCCTAGCAGATGATCTACTCCAGCTAACTTTGTTGGGCTTTTAACATGCTTTCAGTGCTGTAGTGGTGGACATTTAAACATTAAACCTGTGTACTGGGAGAAGCAGAGAGAAGCAGCAGTTTTTGCCAGTTCCATGTTGGTCATGGGACTCTATGCTATATTTTTGGAGATTAAGTTACATTTCCATTATAGCATTTTTATTTTGCTTAGCTTTATGCTAACATATGCTAACATGGCTTTATGCTAACATAAGCAATTAAACTCAAAGCATTTCTCCCTGAGCCACAGTCTCATATTCTTCTATGTCATTTGCATAACTGCATGTGTAGTTTGAATTAACAAAACTAGGAAATCCCAGTTTCACTCTGGCTCCATATAGATAAAATCAGTTTAGACAACTAATCTGGGCTAAGTTCTAAGGTTATACATGTTGTAAATATCATATTACTTTATCTTTGCAACTTAGAAATCCGTATAGTCTCACTGCAATAACAGCCATAAGTCATTTGAACTGTCTCCATGATAGTGTTGGTTGAGAAACAGCGAGTCTTCTTCCTCAAGAGGAAGTTGAATTTGAATAAATGTTGTTATATTGTTGGAAATAGGC
Organism: Maylandia zebra; assembly: GCF_041146795.1. Taxonomy (NCBI): domain Eukaryota; kingdom Metazoa; phylum Chordata; class Actinopteri; order Cichliformes; family Cichlidae; genus Maylandia; species Maylandia zebra. The sequence goes on from NC_135168.1 coordinate 32,141,720, forward strand.
AATGAGATCCCAAAGATGGGAGATAAGCCCCTCTGCCCTGCTCCACTCTGACCTGACATGCTTGTTATGTTCGCATGGCTGAGCACACATTGCGTAAGTTTTTCAATATTTCATAGGCCAAAATGAAAAATGCATCTCTTTGAACTATAAGTGCACGATTGCAGGGCAACCTGGTGGGGTCGGGAGGTGAAGTATGAACTGCGGAAAAATAGATGAGCAGAGATAAATGGCTCACTCCTGGCTGCCGTAACAGTCCTACAATCTTCCTATTCATGCAAACGCTTTGCTGATACCATGAAATAGTAACCTGAATTACACTTAAACATGTCAGACATGCGCGAACCGACTGCGGAGTGCATTTCGGCAAAGCAGAGGCGGCTTTTCACAAACAACGCAACCTTGAAGATTAATTCTGGAACAGGGGTCCCATGCCACGACCTGCCAAACGTGGTGCACAAAGAAAAAGATTGACAGGCAAACACCTTCAGGTCTTGCTTGGGTTGCCCCCACAGAGCTGCGCTCAAATAACTTCAGACTGAGGGAGTGAGAGCTTTGAGCAAAAGGGAACTTTTGGAGCCACAGTGTATCAGCTATAAAGAATCATTCAGCCTCCAGATCAAGACCAAACGTGCCCGCCCTGGTGCAAGGATGCAAACAAAGTGACATCTAAAAATAGACTCCATTTGGGTTAATGTGAAGACAAATGTGTGCCTTCTAAAGTGCGCCTTGTTAATAGATGTGGCTGTTCAGATGTGAGCTTACATTTGCATTGATTTCGCTGGCAGAGCAGGCTTTGATTAAAAAGAACTGTAGGCATTTCTGAAAAGCAGATCTGTATCATCCATTAAGCGGGAGAAAAAAGTCTCACATGATGTATGGAGACACTGGGTGATTCATTTAAAGGAGCTTATTAGCTCAGTAGGCGGTGTACATATCAATATGCTGCTTTTCATCCTTTTCTCTTTACTTTGCATTTCTGCTACTTACTCTTCATTTTCTCTATTCCTTTTTTTAATCCGAGCTCTTCCCTTTCCCTTCCCAGCTGATGCACTAGTCATCAGACTTGGAAAGAAACAAAGGCTGCTTCCCTCAGTTGGAGCTGGGAGGAGCTGTCAGTCCCTACAGCGCTTTTTGATGATAGCATTTCAAATGACACTTTGATCCCCACTCCACACTGTTTGTTTTTTCCTCTATGATGAAATTCGGCTCGAGAGGCGTGCAACAGGGCACATCATTAAAACGTGGCTCAAACACTGAGAGCCAGGCTCGTCCCTAGAAACCACCCATGACAATTTTGTCTTTCCGCGTCGGCTTACAGAACACAACAGGGTAGGTGATGTCGCAACCGTAGAACTGAACGGGACCACGCGTTCACCCCACAGATAACGCTCCGCTGAGGTGACGCCAAAGCTCAGTCAAAACTCTCTAGAATAAATAAATCTAATGAGGCAGATCTGCCAGAGCTAAGTGTTGTCTCTGATCTGGTGGGAGCTGAAGCCCAAACGCCTGCGTCCCAGCTCAAGGAGGAGGATGAGTGCATTTGCAGACGCAACTACAAGTAAAAGCTTCACTTCAGAACCATGAAAGGCTCATTTATGTTGAGTAAGATGTTGCTTTTCACGAGAAAACATTCAAGGACACAAGCTAGATCGGAACAAACAAAAAAAATGGACCTGCAACTTTTAAAGCAATTTCTTCTTTTTTAAATTCTTTTTATTTCTAAAGATTTAATTCTAAAAGCTCAGAAGCAAAGCTAACCAATCTTTCACAGGTTTTTCCAAATTTAATATGAACATACTACACCGGCTCCTAATCTCAACGGAGGAATGAGCCTTTGTTTAAAAAATAATGGTGGGAGTGAATAAGACGAACAGCCCAAAGAGTTCGTCTGAGGGAGTTGGCTCATTTCTTCCTGGGGTGATAATTCTCCTATTGAAGATTTCCAGAGTCACAGTTGAAATAATATGCAAATAAGTACCCCATGGGGTGCTGACTGGCTGACATATTATCAGCAGAGAGACAGACGCTGCATTTTTTGAGGGGGGCTTGAGCGTGGTCAAATCAAAAGACAGAGGCCCGATTAAAAAGGTGTACTGCGACGCGCACAAGACTACAGGAGCACTTTAAACAGGATGCCAACCCTGTTGGGAATAGGAGGCTGAGGCTTCCTGTGGAGACAGGAGCGACTAGCAGCCAACACAAAAGCCAGCAGAGATAAGGCGAACACTTTGGAAAGCCAAACAATGGAAAAATAAAAGAATGTAAAAAAAGAAAGAAAAAAAAACTGTATCTGGGGGAATAAAAAGAATGATATGAAATTGTTTCTACAGACTCTCCACCAATAAACAAAGCCATTGATTAGTTAGTATGATGTGAGTTAGCCCGGGTTAGAGGACCAGTGAAGCAAACCTCAATAAACCTGCTGTTGTCTCTGTATAAAAGCAAAGTGTTTCTAATTTATAGATGTCTTTCAGTACCATTTTATATCCACTATATGTACTCTGTACCCGTTTTTGACAGGCTTACTTTACTTCAAGTCAAACAGAACACCTGTCCACTTGTTTGAGGTTTGAAAGTGGCGGTTAAACCAATTCTTCTATCATTATTTGGAATTTGCTAAGAATAATGCACTGTAAATCCCTTTTCCAGTTGAATCCGTTTCATCATCATAGTGTTGTATAATAAGAGTTTTAAATATGTTTTGTAATGACACAATGATGTGTTCCTGACTGCAATAACCACTCAGCAGTTTGTGACGTTTCCGTAGTCACAGTGAGCTCTACCAATCACACGCTGTCATTTCTATTTAGAATTGTGGGTACAGTAGTTCTTTTGCAACATATCATAAATAAATTACCTTATTGTTGAAATAAGTTTGGTATCATACAGACTTGCAGTTTCTAAAGGAGCATGTACCATCATGTCACAATCTTGTAGCACATAGAAAGTAATAGTAATCATAAGAATATAGCCGTGTCCAAATTCATAGGCTGCATCCTCCTGAGGACCCGGCCTTTGCGGTCTACGTGGGCCGGGTCCTCCGAAGGCTGGGTAGGCCCGAAGTGAGCGGCTGTGAAATGGGATGCTCTAGCCTTCAGTTATTAAACTCCACTGAGCTGTCTCGGTGGAGATTAATAAACTCAGCATCTGCTCCTTGCTATCTAAAATATATCAGGACACTGCCGTAAATTCTCGATCATCTCACACTTTAATCAGTTTTCCGTTTGACGTTTATTCAGCTTTAATCTCTGCCAAACCGATTTACTCACAAACAAGTAAAACACTGAAAAAAGACAAACAATAACATCTTTAAGTTATCTAAGTGACTTATAAATCATGTTTAACCTGAGTAGTGAAAGACTGCGGGGGGTTTGAAAACGATGTGCCGGGAGTTCGCTGCTCTCGCCGGCTCTAGTGAGCCTTGAACCCCGGGCTAGCTATCGAGCTGGTGGGTAACAGATGTCTTAGAAAACATCGGAGCACTTTTGCAAATATGTGATGTCTTGATAAACCGAGCAGATATTTGAAGTTTACACAGCTATATTCTCACCTGAAAACATCTTGAAAGTTTATTTTGTGATCCAGAAAGATTAATAAGAGTAATATTAAAACTAAGCAGCTGCCGCCATTGTTGGAAACTGGAATTGGCTGGCCGCTAGGGATGGGTATTGATAAGATTTTCACGATTCCGATTCCATTTTCGATTTTGTTTAACGATTCGATTCTTTATCAATTCTCTTATCGATTCTTTTTTTTTTTTTTAAAGGAGAACACTAAGTTCGATTAGCTTAGAACTTTGTTTTACATTTTCTCTTTGAACAAGATAGAAATTTAAGAGTAACATGGCCTTACAAACCCAACAGTGAGATCTTAAGAGATCCAGCCTACGGCTCTTCAATGGGGTGTCACAGGGCCCCAGGAAAAAAATTTGTAAATGTAAAATAATAAAATAAATATTCTTCTGTAGCAATAACAAAGTATAACATAAATTATTCTGTAGCAATTACACAAGAATATCCAGTAATCTCCCTGCCTACAATTAAACACATTCCGAAAATCTTGGGCATCTGCTGTGGCAAATGGGTGCAAGCCTTTGACCACAAACTTAGTCACTGCTCGGTGACATTCGTCTATCCTGGCCTGAAAGGAGACGCTACCGATAGACTGCAGCGAGAACTGCCAGCATCTGAGCCGGCCAGACTCTGCTAACATAATATGCACTGTTAGTTGATTATTTACCTGCCGCATTAACGGGAGAGGACGTGCAAACGTTACCGCTGCTGCTGGGTTGAGATTCACGAGTCCGGAGCAGAATTAAAAACACGACATTCATTTAAGGTCATCGTGTGTTTTGTGAGCAAATGCTTTTGCATATTCGTAGTGTTTCCTCCCTTAAATGAAATATCTACTTTGCAAGTATTGCAAGTTGCCCTGTTGTCATCCGTTCTCGTAAAGTATAACCAAACTTTTGAGCGTTTGAGCCGCTTAGGCGCCGTGTTTCCTGCCAGGTAAATGATGCTCCGCAACGTGGTGACGTCATTCGGGGCGACTGGAATCGATAAGGGAATCGTTTGCAAAAATGGCAAACAATTCCAAGGAATTGAAACAGTGGGAGCCAGTTCTCTGGCCGCGCTATGAATTCTGGGATATTTTGGGCCACGAAGTATACACCTGACTGTCACTACCCGATCCATACCGGAAACCCGATCGGTACCCCGCATGCGCGAAAGGTTTCTACTTCCGGTCGTAGCGTTTTACGATAGTTCTGGGTCAGAGTAAGAGTTAAGATGTTAAGAATAACAAGTATATCTTAAAATGTTTGCAATAATGAAGCATTTCAGTACAATGTAGACAAAAACGAAAAATAAAAAGAAAGTTACGGATCAGGACTCTCCGATCCTTACTGCGCATGTGTAAAGTCTGACCGTACAAATCGGGTCTACCCGATCCGTACCGCGCATGTGCAGATGTTTTCTTCTTCTTCTGTTCGTTTAATGGCAGTTTACTCCCCAGTGTACGAGGATACCGCCACCTGCTGACCGAGCGAATAAACCCTATTATAAACGTCATTACAAACGTGTGTTAAATCTGATTTAGCGATAGTCGAGTGTGTTTATGCTTGTCTGTGAGGAGAGGATTGTTGGAATAGTGATGATGATGTGCGCTATCACTGTCAATTGTCAGTAAACACTTAATCTGGCTGATGAATCTACACGTGAGATATTACAAAGTCTGCATTATTAACTCTGTAATTAGGCGCCATTCTTCTTATTTTACAGCGCTGTTGCTCAATCGGGGACGCTCTCTGTTGAGGAGAAAAGCATGATTTCTTTGTATACGGATTATCCATTGTTTAAATGTCCCGGGCAGTCGAAAAGGAGGCAGAGCTGTTGAGAAATGCTAGGAGCTAACTGGGCGCTAACCGTATCATTCAAATATATTGAATGTCGCAATGTTGGCAAAGAGAGGAAGTAACGTAAGATTTGCGCATGCGGGGTACCGATCGGGTTTCCGGTACGGATCGGGTAGTGACACTGACCCATGCTTCAAATCTGGGGAAAAGGAGGACGCATTTGTCGGCCGCATTTGGAGGAGTCTACAAATTTGGACAGCCTTCATCGCGTCACTGTGACATAATTGGACTACAAATGCGGCCTCAGGAGGATGCAGCCTGTGAATTTGGACACCCCCTATGGCTCACAATCAAAATCCTCTGGAGAACATGAATACAATTTTTTCTTCCAGAACATCACGATTCTGGCGTACACTCTAAATCTCAATAAACAAATCCTAATGCCTAATACGGCTAATTTATGTTAGATATTTGAGTTGTATGAAAAGACATTTATTTAAAAATTTTTACTTTTCAAATCATTACCCTTTATTTAGTTACAAAAAAAATCAAATAATTACAACAAAGGAATTAACAGCTCACACGCTGCAGAACTCCAGTTTACTTTATGAGTATCATCTTAAGTAGTGTGTGACGTTTAGCGCACACCTGTTCTTCATCAGAGAATGAAACACAGGCACTACCACCTTAAATCACCTATGATTGGTCCCATGACCACAAATGATGACAGTAATACTTAGAGCAAACAGCTGATATAAAGTTGAAATAAATTACATTTCCTCCTGGCAGAAGCATAAAAATTTAATGCCCAGAAAAGAAAAACTCAATAAAAGGTCTTACACAAGACCTTTTATTGAGTTTTATTGAAAAATGTTTCTCTTTTGATAGTATAGTGTGTCAATGTTATAGAACTTTTTATATACTAGATAATTTATGTGGCACATTGGAGTTCATAAGGTGAATAAATCTGATATATACCTAAATAACTGCATGAAGTATTTTATTCTTATACATTGCTTGAGGCATTATGGGTATTTTTTCTTTTCTGTTTGTTAAGACTTACCGACCTCCTGTGGAAACAGTGTTGACCATTTATGCTACATGAAAGGAAAATGGTGAATTCAGCACTGAGCCAAAGATCAAGTTCAGATAGTGGAGGCAGAGAGCGAGGGTGTAGCTGGCCAAACAAATGACCACCAGGCTATACTACTCACATACTCACTCACATTACTTAGTCCAGGAAGCCACAAACTTGCACAACTTTTTCATCACTCTGAGAAACTGTTTTCAATTCAGTTTGCCTATTTTGTGCCTTCTTTCAAGGAAATGAAAAAAGGTGACATGTACTCAAAGTCCTACTAAAAGAGAATTCCAAATAGCTGAAGCGCCGTTATAATAACAAGAGTTTCTGAGAATTCTGACATCAGTTCATTGAATTCAAAGCACTGCTGGCATAAAACACATATTGATTTTTTGGTTCTTACAAGACTGCAAATGTGTTTTTACACCATTACTAAAGGTAATGTGATTCACAACACAACTTTGTTAACACATTCATGTATGTTCTTCCAATTTTTCCACTTCAATCTAAAAGAACATGCGAAGAAGCAAGATTAATACATTTCTGTCTGCAGTACTTCTCAGCTTCTGCCTTTGTCGTGCAGAAAAGGATGACACACAAAAGAAAAACACACATGTTAGAGTTTAATTTCAGTGGCACCCAAACATCCGTTTGCCACTAGTAAATCACATTAGGCTTTCTCCACAAAACAGCGACAGAAACAATAAGGAGGCTTCGTACATTTGCTGTACCTGGATGTTTGGGTGCTCCTTTGTATCTGCTGCTGCTGCTGTTTCTTCATCTAGCTCACTATGTTCTCTCGGGCTCACAGCAAAGAGACACGCTTTTTCCTCTGTGGCTCCAGAGCTCCAAGAGAAACCTCAGAAGTCAGACAGACAGCACACCCTTCAGAATTACAGTGCTTTATTAAGTATCAATCTGTACAACAGTTTGCCGGCCCAGCAGAGGGATCAAAAAAGTACTGAAAATCTCATTACGGGAAAACTAATAAGTGACGCACAATGATAAAACAGCAGCAATTAGTTTAAAACCAAGTTACCAGTTGATAAAAGAAGATGTGGTAATGGCTGGTATATCTCATCGTGTCTGGTAAACGATGCTCGAAGGAGCCCATTGGACATAGCAACACTGCCTCTCCCCATCATTAAGTTATTAGATTAGCCCGGGGCAGCAAGTAAACAACTTCAGACATCTCACTGCAGGCATACATCCCACCAGCCCTCACCGTTATTGGATTACTCAGGGAAACTTTTCCAGAAGACAAAATGACTCCATGGAGCGAGCGAGCTACGGGATGATTATTGGAAAGCAGATGATGGGAAGAGCAGAGGAAAGGCCTGCTCAGGCCAGACGCCCGGAGCACTTAGGATCGAGCGGATGGCTAACAAGCAGGAGACAGGGAAGGGATACAGAGGGCAGCGAGGTCTGGTTTTGATTATTGGCTGCTGGAAGGAGAGGCAGCTCGAGTCTGCCAGGTTTCTGCATCATCCGCCTCCTGCCACATCTCGTTTGGGTTACTGCCACAGCAAATGTCCATTCAGCACTATCAGAGACAAATGAGGGCAAACTCCTGTCAAGGTCAACAACCACCTCCACTACGGCCACAGGGGGTCTGCCATTGTAATTCCTTATACACTCAGAGTAATTAAAACTCGTCCAGAAGAAGCGGGGGAAGTCGATGGAATTTTTTGAGACTGCTAATGAGATGCTAATTTGTTGGCCCGCTAGGAACGAGGCATGAGGATCTCAAGGACACAAAAGATTTATTCCCTTTTAAAATGATGGTGTGTGCGTGTGTGTCTTCTTCTTCACTAAAACATTTGCCAAGTTTGTTGAGCAATACACACGGCAGGACTCCCGGTGTCTTTATGTTTGATAAAAAGATACGAGCATCCTTTCAAACTCTTTCCAAACTCCTGATAATTTACAGAGCATCACCCCTGTGAGTTCAGAGTAAAGTGGAGAAAGCTCCCCTGCCTCGCGGCAACGAGTGAAGCCACACGCAGATCGCCCTCATGCTGCCTGAAAGTAGTCCAAGTCAGACCTGTTTTCGAACACCCCACTGAGCCAGCCTTCTCATTGAGTCATTCCAGGAGCGCCAGGCTGGCTGTCCCACTTTTTTCAACAGATATCACACAGACTCTCTGATATCTACGCGCGCGCACGCTTGCACTGCACAACTTTCCTCCCCACACATTCCACTTTATAAGCAATCGGGCCAATCCTGTCCTCTCATGTTTATTAATTAGGCTTGCTCTTGGACTTGAATCTGACTCCCTTCTGGGTGAAGACTCTTCCTCGGGAACGCCAAGCTGTGCTGAAACTGAGCGAGACAGCACTGTGGTCATTTTCTGTCATTTTCTGATATGTCATTTTTTACACAAGCGCCGCACAAGAAAGCAGCCCTATCCAGCCCGCAGTGCCAATCAGCTACAGCGGCTTTCAGCACTAATGCAAAAAGAGATCACTCCAATAAAAGTTAGTTAAAGTTAAATAAACGCGTCTCTCATTAACAGAGAAGTATAATCTCATTTTTAATCTGCGGGCTCAGGCTGAGTGTCGTCGCAACAGTGGCAGCGCAGCTCTGAAGGACAACACTGGGGAAATAACATCAATTAGAGCTGCCAATCACCCAAAATGCCAGAAGACAGTTTTGGATGAATTTCTGCTTTGTCGGGCAGTTACACAGACGACAGGGAGGATGGGTGAGTCAGAGGGGATGAGATGAGGTGTGAAGTGTAATCACATCACAAACACAAATCTGTGGCTTACTTCGCTAAGCCTCAACATAAAGACGTCATTTTTGGACTTGTTCTTCAGAGCAGACCGTTTACCGCACATGTGCAACTCAAAATCACACCTGAAAGTTCATTCTAATTAGTGCTGACAGTCCGCTTAAGAACTTTAGTGCTGAAGCAGCTAACCAAAATGATAAATTCACTGCCCCGGGCAGCACTCACAACATCAGTGTTTGGTCACTGTCAGCTGGATGCTATAAAATCAAACCCACACTAAGTGTTTTAGTTTTTCAGATATTCTTCCTAATTCCAGCTCCTCAAATCTGATGGTTCTCTTCTTTTGTCTATTTTGAATCGTGATTCGAGCACTCCAGGGGCTTTCGAGTGTTAGTCACACAAATCAAGCAATTAAAAGGTTGCCAGCTTGAGCTGTGAGAAGCCGTCATTATCGTCTCACTATTTTTCAAAATTGTCTAGACTGTATGATTGCACAAGCAGTCAGAAAACAGGGCACTCAAAGGGCTTATGCAACAGTTTAGTGTTTACATGCCTGTGTTGATGAGAGACTTATAGAGATAGGACCTTGAGACCAAGTTTTTGTAACTCTATAACCCAGATAGTCGACTTATGGGTGGTCTGTTTAATTTGAAGTCTTCAACACAGACTGTAGATTAAAGATTGGTGTGGCCTCCACATGTCCCAATTGGCTGGTGGCCGACTATCACCCAGTTCCCAGCAACTGGGAGTCCCTCCTCCTTCTCCTGGGGCGTATCTACTTTAAACTATGAACACGCCCATTTCACTTAATTGCAGAGTGTCTTAGAATTAAGTTTTTAAAATGTAAATTATCAAAAGTATTACCAGTATACAATTCTTTATTTCAATCGAATCTAATAAAAAGATACAACTGAAAAATTTAAATACCATTTTTTTTTGCACACTGTGTAAAAAGCATGGCCAATTCCTGTAAGTTCCTTACACCTGCATTCTTTCTAATGGCCAGCAGGGGGCAGTTGCAAAAAACGAAAAGCAGCCCAATTGTATAAATGCGATTTATTCATTTGATCGACTCATGACCTAAGTAAAGACTTGCAGTCAAACCTATGATCTCACTGATTGTTGTTTAGTCTTTTTTAATATTATTAATATTATTTAATATTATTATTAGTATAGTTAGTACAAGAAATGATAAAGCAGGGTATGTTTTCAGTCGTGGTTACATTCATCACACCCAGTTTCAAAAGTCCAATTTTGTAATAGCGACTATGCTGAAGTCCAGGCTTGTCTATCTTTTATATACAGTCTGTGGTCCCAAAGCTTGTGATGTCACGTGTTTATTTATTTATATGTTTATTTGAGGACAGGCTAAAAAGCCACGTGGGACCGTATATGAGAACTTTCACCAGATGTGTTATTACTAGTGAAAAGCATAGATCAAGCTCTATGTTTAAAATCTATGCAATGCCCCTTTAAAGACTCTCAAATTACCCTAATCACTATCATCTACTCTCACCACTCCAAACTCTGCAATAAAAAACATGTTCACCGATGTGCAACATCACATACTAATGCACTCGTCAGAAATATTGAACTCCATGATTTATTTACCAAATTAAATTCTCAGCATGCATGAGATCAGACTCTCGTTACAAAGATTAGATTTAAAGCTGTGCATCCTGCGCAGGGTACAGATTCTCATTTTGAAACTAAACTGACATCATCAAGACGCTGAACGTGAGGCAATCTCGGCGAACACGGCCGTATGATCGCGCTAATGCGAATCAAAGTGAAATCCAATCATCTGTCATATTAGAGAGGATGCGGTGTTTTATCCATTATGTTGTATTTTCCTGCTATGCTATAAAGAGATCAGCTAAGGCTCATTAGATTGTGAACTGGCATTTGAAACATGCGCAAAGCACAATTCCTAATGCCTTACCTATTTCCTGGTATTGATCCTAAAGAAAGCTAAAGTTAAGGCGGCCTGTCATCTTACTACTTAAAAGACAAAGATAGACAGAGCCATTACTTTTCCATTGTTTGCAGAAGTTCACTTCAAAAGGGTGAAAACTCTGGTGTAGTCTGAGGCTTGGGAAAGCAGAGCAGGCAGGTGGAGCTGGAAGGAGAGGAGGATGCAGGGATGGAGAGATTGGAGACAGAGGAGTGAAGAGGGGGAGCCCTTTGATCTCTGGCAGAAGTGGATGCTGAAGAGAAGAGACAGAGAGCTGCAAAGAAGACTGCAAACAAGGCATGCACTCAATTCCCAATAGTCGCACCAACGCGAAAGGAAGATAGAAAAAGAGGGGAAGACAGAAGGAGAGAGAAAAGTTGAGCAGATTGAACGAGACAGAAAGGAGAGGGCGAGAGAGAATGGCAGGGTCGCAGAGAGATAGAGAAGAAAGGAGGAGAAGACAGAGAGGATGAAAATGAAGTTGAGGGAAACAGATAAGACCAGGATGTTAAAAGGATTTCAGTCCGTGGGCTGTTTGGGGAGTTCTCTCCAGCCCTATGCTAAAGCAATTAGTATTGAACCCCTTCTAGGAAAGAGCAGCCAAACCACAGCGGCAATCTCTAACACTGTTAGTGTGAAACAACCAAGTCAAGCAAACCCCACGGTCCCCATTAAACCTCAAGTTTTAATTGCCGTGTCAGGATGGTGCCGCATTTCACAGCCCATAAGTGTGTACTCTCAAAAAAGTTGGCCCAGTGAGTCCCTCTTCAACTGGAAACCCCGAGACAGTAAACAGTGCTGCTTTGCTGGGTTGAAAAGGCCTGCATAGCACGATAACAAAAGCTCAACATTAAAAGTGAAAGGGATACTTCGAAAGAGCTGTCGATAGCGTGGCGACAGAGAGAAACGAGCAGTGTGTTTCTTTGTTGCCGTCCAGCTCATTTGAAACCACTTTGTAAAGTTTTCATTCAAAGTGAGATTGTGTCATTTCTGCCGTCGCCATCTTGGTTTTTTCTTTTTTTAAAACAACAACTCTGACTGTGAAACCACTCGCTCACTGGCAGTGTTGGGATTGTAACTAAATGAAAATGTTATGTAGCACACATCACATTTCTTGACAGTAACGAAGTACGTAACTTCATTATTCCCTGGAAGATTCATCACACTACTCAGTACATTACTGTCTGGTAAAATGACCTGATACACACTGTAACCTAATTACCAGTTAGGCTACAGTTCCACACACTGATCGAAATCGCCGTCCTGCCAAGGACACGTGTGATCTTTCTTTCATTGTTCGTGTATGAACGCAAAGCAAAGCTGAAAACCAGCGCAGAGAGACTTCAAAGTAATCATCACAGAGACTCTACTTTAGAAACATGAGCAGGTAGAAACAGAGCCTACAGCCTGACTGCTCGTCACTGGGGTTGGGAGTCACTCAGCTTTTTTTGCTAGCTTTGTGTTAGCATGCTGTTTCTGCAGATGTTTGCAAAGAGTCTGTTTGCAGCACAACAAGTTCTTTTTCTGTCCTGGGTGCCGATTGAACTTTGTGCTCTTTCCTGCAGTGCAATAAAAATAAAAACAATGTCCGCATCTCCACTCAACTGAAATCAGTTGATTAAAGAAAAAACATGTTTCATGTTTTTTTTTCCTTTTTATCTGATTACAATTGTAATGTAATTACTGCATGTAGTACACTAACACGTTACTTTATTGCACTGGTGTCGAACTCCAGGCCTCAAGGCCCGGTGTCCTGCAGGTTTTAGATGTTTCCCCGATCCAACACAGCTGATTTACCTCCTCAACATGTCCTGAAGTTCCCCAGAGGCCTGGTAATGAACTGATCACTTGATTCAGGTGTGTTGACCCAGGGTGAGATCTAAAACCTGCAGGACACCGGCCCTCGAGGCCTGGAGTTTGACACCTCTGCTTTATTGCCTTACTAGAAGACGTATTGTGATTACCTGTCAATCACAAGTCATTAGCCAATGAGTGTGCTGTGGATAATCTAGGCTTCTGGAGGATTCTTACGATGCATGTGTCCAATGATCCCACGTACTGTGGAGACACCACAGCAGTCACACGACCGGCCAGCTCTCTCTATGTCTGTCTCATTTCTTAGCCTGGACTTGTGTTGCATCAGCCCTAATAGTTCCTTTGATGTTATCCAGCCACTTCTTTTGCTGTCCGCTTTTTCTTCCTCTCCCCTGGAGAGTGGTCTTTGTCAAACTTGTCATTCTTGAGACGTGGCCGTATTGAGATTTTAATTTCCCTTCTTTTTGACTGGTGACAGGAGTTCTTAACCGATGCCCAGGATCTTACAAACCAGAAGCAGTGTCTTTTCACTGCCTGTTTTTTCTCTCCCAGGTCACCTGAAAGCATCCATGTAGAGCAGTGGTGTCAAACATATGGCCCAGGGGCCAGAATCAGCCAAGTGAAGAGTCCAATCTGGCCAGCTGGGCAGCTCCGGAAAATGTGAAGGAGTGCATAGATTTTTGCCTGTATTTTTGTAACTTTTACAGCTTATTCTATTCATAAAGAGGCATTAAAATTCATACTTCACCAGAGTAATTAAATAATAGCTAAACGATGACAAAAAAATTTCAGTTTTTCTGCCATGTATATCAAAATGTCTGGGTTTGGGGGGTTTTGAGGGCGGTTAATAGGTCAGTGAGTTCACAGTAAAAACTTTATAATTACAGGATAATCTGGACAGTGAACTATCATAACCTTTTCTGTAATTTTACCCGTTTAACTCATAATTTCACTGGTCCAGTCCGGCTGAGAGGAATACTTGGATAACAGTCGTATTTTAAGCTTTATTCTCAGAGTGAAGATCTTATCTGTACATATTGGCTTTAGCATGACAAATGTCATAGTTTGGACTATTTTGGACTACTGAACCATGCATACACTAGAAGCAGGAGGAAACACCTTTACCTACTGCAGGTTATAACTTTGCATTTACTTTCCAAGAGTGTTTTTCTTTTCATCTAATTTTCAACAGGAAAACACAGAAGCATCGTACATTTTCTTTAACAGAATGATTCGGACACTGTAATAGTCTTTGCACACCTGAGTAGCACCTGCTACACCAGGTATTTCATTTCACTGTTCAGTCACTCACCTGCTTCCTGCACCTTCGACAAAATCTACGTCTTTTTTTCGCGTCACCGTTTCCCCGAGTTGTTATTTTGCATGCGACTGTTCACTTGAGTTAGTCCTAGCAGCGCGCCTCCTCTGACCGCTCTCATCCAGGTTTCCAGGAAGGCTGCTGACTGTCGTGGGGGATTTTCTCTCTCTTTCCCTGTGAATAACAGTCATCGCCAACTGCAGTGCGCCAAATCTCAGGAGGCTGTCACTTTCTGGAGCAACATGTCTGGCACAGACAACCACACTACATCTAAAGTCACTTAAACAACGCGTCGCTGCCATTCCAACATTTAGTTGAACAGCAGCCTCCTGTCTGTATGCATTTTGCTACAGCTTTATTTATACGTGACTCACTGCCTGGAGGAGTGAGCTGCCGATGTGAAAAAAAAATTGTAGCCAAGAAAGTGAACACTGTTGATTTATGTGTTTAAATGTGTGCATTTGTGACACTGGGTTGTTTTTTTGTTGTGCGTGCCAGATGAAATTATCTCGTCTTTCTTCGAGGCAGGTCTTGGATGAACTGTGCAGACTGCTTACCTTGGAATATCGCGGCGTTCTGGATGATGAGACGTTTGAGTTGTGCGCTGACAACCTGCAGACCAGACTCCATATTGCTGCGCGCCGCTACCTGATACCGCTCCTCCATCTTCTTGGAACAGCAGGTCGGGCCTTTGGTTTGGCAAACCTGCAGATCTGCACCTGGCAGGAAATCAGCAGGGACAGGATGGTAGTCTGGATGAACAGAGGGAAGTAGCTGCGAAGCCACTGGTGTTTAATTTTCAAGAAAAAAAAGACACACAAACACACACAAATAGATTCAGCAGCATTTTCCGAATGCAAAAACTAAGAAATATCTCCAGCAGAGTCCGCAGCCTTAATGAGCGTATGATTATTATGTAGAGGCTGTGTTATGTAGCCGGGCTCAAGTCAAAAATAAATTGCTGCTTAAAAATAAGTCATTTTGATCCACATTCGTGCAAAACACTAAAGCTGTGTAGTTCTCCTCAGAGATCAATTTGGTCAACAGAAACTTTTCCTCCACTCAAGGCTACACTTTTCACTCCGAGGATCAAAAAAAGTATGTTTTTTTTGTGTTTTTAGACTTAAGATGAGAGCCAGGAGCAGTGCATCATGCAGACAAATAAACCTAGGTTCCAGCATGCTTTCATTATGGATACACATTAAAAAAAAACAGCCACGAGTAAGATTGAAGGCAGTGAAACAACATTCGTTCACCTGGCTGTGGACACTAAAGGTTGTTTACACCTATGAGAAATAATTGGATTCCCCGAGCTCCTTTTTGAGCGACGCATTCAAGCCTGCGAAAGCAAAACTGGGGTGTCAGGGATGTTTCAGAGGGGCGATGTAGCCAGACACGACCTGATCAAAGAGCAAACACTTCGAAGAAATTAATTCAATTAATCCCACACAGGAGGAAAGCAGGAAAGATAAACAAGAGCCTGCCGCCACTGTGAAACTCAGTAAACTTCGAGTCATGGTCATGCTAAAAGGAGTGTGAAATCTGTTTGTTTGTTTTTGTTTTTTTAGATAAAAAGAGTTCACATTAATAAAGAGGAAACAACACAATATCTGTGTCTTTAAATAAATGCTTTGCATCATATTTTCTGAGCTAAAGTTCAGTGTACCCACAGTGGATTTTAGCCTGAACAGTCAAGATGTGACACAAATACAGAAGATCGGGTTAATTTGGGGAGGGCTTAAAAAATATTGAAATAACTGTTTGGAAATTACAGACATTTTTATATGAATTACAGTGTTTTTAATTTTTTTAGTTCCACATTTTCAGAGCTTCAAAAGTAACTGGACAACGTGGCATCGTTTTAAATTTAAGGATTCTTTTTGATGCGTGCTATTTTCAGCTGTCACAAGTGGTCTCCACACCGGGTGGCCTTCCTGATTCAGCCACAAAGTAGATTTGTGTCTCCACCTGCAACCGGCAATCTTTTGCTTGCCAGTAAAATGTGTTAACCACCACACTGTGGAGCCAACATAAGGAGCAAATATAAGGACTGTTTTTAGTGCTTGGATGAAAATCCGGTGCAGTCAGTGACAGCCTGGAGTGTAGAACCCATAAACATCACCAAATGCTCTGCCAGACCTTTACTGTCTTTCAGTTGCTGTTTGTCTGTGAGTCTTTCTGCCTATCTTTTGCATTTAATAACTGAAAAGCTGCTCTGTTGCATTTGCAGGATGCTTTGGGTCGTTATCCATTTGAACTGTGAAGCACTGGTTGATCAGTTTTGCAGCATTTGGCTGAATCTGATTGGAGACTACGGCCCTGCATGCGCTACGATTCATCCTGATACGTCATATCAGCAGTATCATAATCAATAAACACTAGTGACCTTGCTTCCACTGGCACCCATACACACTCATGCAATAACACTGCCTCCACCGTGTTTGTCAGATGATGTGTTGTGTTTCAGATCATGAGCCTGTCAGTCTCCATACTTTTCTCTTCCCTTCATTGTGCTACAATTTAATCTTGGTTTCACCTGTTCAAAGATGTTTTTCCAGGACTGTGCAGACTCTTTTAAATGTTTTCTGATAAAATCTAATCTGGCTTTCATGTTCTTGAATGTAATCGGTGGTTTGCACCTTGTTGTAAATCCTCTGCATTTTGAGTCGTCTAATAATTTGCTCCATTCTTGATTGCAAACTTTGAGAATAGTTAACCCACCTCCTTGAGAGGGTTCTTCAGTTGGTTAGATGTTGTGAAGCTGTTCATCATAGAAATAATTCTGTGATCATTCACCTTTTTCACTTCACGTTTGATGTTGCTGAGCTGGGTGGTGAATTCCTTCTTTTAAAGCACCAGATTTTTGACTTGGACATGTTTTTGCCATCTCTCTTGTTTCTTTTGATCTTTCGACCAAATGATGGCCTCTCGACAGCGGTCATATGCAAGTTCAGCACTGGAAGTGTATCTGTTTATCTTGTCATAAAATAATGAAGGAAAGGGCCTCATCAGGCCATGAAACTCCCTGTCAGTCAATTTTCTGATTACTTTTTTTTTGCAAATACTTAAAGAACATTACATAGTAATCAAAACAGTAAGAACAAGACAAAAACAACAACATAAACAATTATAAAGACAAAAAGAGGCAGTGGAGGAGTTCGAGTGAGTAGGAGATTAGTTCGGCCGCAGAAACCCCATTTCAAGTTAGAATTTGATCATAAAATTAAATAAAATTTAAGATTCCTATGTGAAACCAAAACCTTCATGTTGAAAATTTGTAGAGATCAGAACGTTTGTCCACATAAAGGAGAGTAATATCGGTTTCCGCCAATTTTCTAAAAACTTTTGAGCCTCTGAAAATGGGAGATTGTGTATAAAAACAGGCTTTAATTCCTAATTAAAGCTGAAACTAACTGACTGGTTTAAAATCCCCTGTTGTCGTGTAGAGAGGCAACATTGCAAAATTACAAATCTGCATAATTGTCCAAATACTTACAAAGTTTAAAGATTTCCACCTTATCTCTGCTTGAAAATGATGGACAGTCAGACATAAGTAGGACACAACCATCCAGTGTTTAGATACAAAGAGCAGCTCCAGTGAAAACCCCTTTCCTCGGTGCTTCCCCCTCTCAGCCTCTCTGTCCCACATGGCTGCTGAGAGCTCAGTGGAGGCTGCAGTGGTAACGTGCCAAAGCCTCGTTGAGGAGTTGTCTCCAGGATCTGCCTCCCTGAGAGGCATCGGTGACAAGGGCCTGATTGATGCCACGGTAAACAAATGTCAGGGGAGCCTGCCAGCTTTGGCTGCCGCTGCTTTGGGTGCGAGGATATAAGGAGGCGGAAGCAGTGAGATTAATTTGGAGGAAGGGGGGGCTGCTAGGATTGCGAATCAGAAAAGTCTTGATAGCTGGCGTGTCAAAAGACGGAGGAAAGGCTTTTGTGGAGGCAGAGGGTTTATCTTAATAACAAAAGTGAGTGTCTCTATTGGATCGGGGCTCTTTCTCTGTGAGATCTTCAAAAGAATAGATCTTTAGTAGCGGGCTCGGGCTGCAACAATGCAGACACAGACACGGTGCACATTAAACTACCGGGAGATGCAACAGAGCGACAGTCTTGATAATTAAGAATCGCTGCAGAATTAAACAGAGAACAGCTTCTGCTAACTCCCAGCCCACCCCTGACTCCCATCAGGGTTTAGGGTGTACAGTCTAATGAGCAAAAGAGGCAATAAAGCTGTCACCCAGCACCTTTTTGTGTGCATACTGACAGGCTTAATATCTTAAATCAATGCGGACAAAAGACTCCTGACGGATAAGATCAAGTTAATTTCAGACTGCAGGGGCAAAATTATTAAGCTGTCAATAGCGCCGTAGGTGAGGCGAGCGCGGCCTGAGCGGAGAAGAGACGGGGATTTAGCAATTATCTCCGGCGAAACAGGCAGATTCATCTGCACCGTTTGTCGTTTTGCAGATGATAAATGTGTTTCATTACACGAGTTCCACAGCACTGAGGGAATAAGCGAAGGATTCGGGAGGGAGATGATTCCCCCGTAGAGTTTCAGAAATAACAAAATCGTACCGTCTAAATAAAGCTTTCTTTCTGACTGACACATCACTGGGGAACGAGCTTCCTCCTGCTCCCCTTTGCTTTAGGCTCCATCCCTGTTTCTCGCCCCTCTGCTTTCTTATTTTTCCTCTTTTACTCCTTTTCATCTGCGCGCACTTTTGTTCCGAGCTCGTTTTCCTTCACCTACCTTGAGCTTAACAGCTCCTGGGCACTGTGAGCAACTTTAAAATCAGCCTGTTATTGGTTAATTGGTCAATTTTGGGCGTCCTTATGGCCAATTCTCTCCCGCAAAATGAAGAAAGACAAGGTAGCAATTTACATGTAAATTTCCCCAGCATGCAACCTCGGTTCAAGGTGGCGCCTTTAAATTACTGCGTGCTTTCAATCAATACTGTGAAAGGAGGCCGGGTAATTCGACGTGCAGGACAGCTGCTGTTTTTATGAGTGTCTCTGAATGCCTTTTTTAAACACATTGATCGCCCTTCAGATTGTCACAGCCTCATCTAACCATCCTCGCTGCTCTACCCCTCACAGAAAGTTTCCTTTGAAAGGCCACTGCTGGAAACGATGGCCCTGTCCTCACACTAACACACACAAACACTGGAGGAGTCCTCACATCTTTAACAAGCCCGGGAAATCAGAGTCAGGGGAACAGATACAGTGCATTATGTGTCTAAGTTTCTCGGCACCAATTAGAAAGCTATCACTATGCAAGCTTAATGATGGCGACCATGGGGGAAAAAACAAGTTGTACTAAAATATAGAATATGCTAAAAGCCGTTCATTATGAGCATAAATTATACAACAGCTAGTTTCGAGTGGAAGCGCGTGGGACTCCGTGGCTACCTCTCCGGGGCAAAATAAGCCAGTGTCACTTTTTAAAGATAGAGCCATTTACAACCAACCTAAGGAGTGATAATATCATTAACTACTGGGGATTAAAGTGGCTTTAAGTATTTTTAGAGCTGCTCCACTTTAAACCATTTGATGAAGCAATGGTTTGAAAGCTGGAAGCAGGAATGTGAAAGTGCCCAACATTGTTCTCTGCTTTTTCCTTTTTGTTTTGCACATAACAATGAGGCAGTAAACAAAAGGCTCCTGTCTTTAAAGTGGGACCGTTCAAAAAGGAAGAACTGAATAAAACCAAGTATGAATCGGTGTTTAACCAGCTGGAAAGGCTTCTCGCTTCAAATCAGACTCATCCACCTATTAGTCATTCGCTGTCATTTCTAAAACAGGGGCATTTGGGACCTTTTTGCATGGCATCCTGCTGAGAACTATAAAGCAACACAAAGCTATAATTGTTTTAGCTCACAGCAAAAGGAGGAGGAGGAAAGTGTTACTCTTATATTTCGTGAGTATCTGATGCTGCTCTCATGAATCAGGTCCCACCGCCGCTGTCGGAGATCCAAAAGGTCTTCCCATCATCAAGCCAGCGCCGTGACTAGTGGAGCCGCTTTCTCGCTCATGTCCCGGGGTGAGTGTTCAGCGCTGCCTGTGCGCCTCGCCTCACACATATGTGATGACACGATGGAGTGAACCGACACCCAGCCTCCATTTCACCTTCAGCCAATCCAACCACCCACAGCAACAGCCGCAACAAAGACACGAGTGGTACTACTCCTACAGATGTGCCAAGCTTTGATTTTTTCCCCTCTATATGCCTGCTGTAATCTTCCTCTGCACTCACTTCTTTTGAATCACACTTTTGGAAAGAAAAACTTTAGTCTTTTGGTGCTTTTTTTGCCCCCTCCGGCACCACATGCAGCATTATTAGAAATTCTGCTCTGCCTTCCTGCGGAAATGTTTCTGAATCAGCCACCTCCCCTACACTATACTCAATATCGATACAGTCCACTTCACATTTCACTCATACACACACACACACACACACACACGCACGCACGCAGAAAGTTATACTTCCCTCAGTCGGATCACAACTAGCCACCCTCAACAAGTAATTTCATCAATCTTTCATTTACTGTGCGCCTCATCGGAGAACTCGTGTTATATCAGCCTGCATGACAAGCAGCTGTAGCTGTGACTCCAACTTATTCAGCATGAATTAATGGTGAGTATATATTATAGATGAGACATGACCAAAAATGAATAAAAAATAGGTCAAAAATGTACTAAATGTGTGAAAAGTGACTGCCGATTTCATGTCCTCCCCAAAAATAATACTAATAATAATAAAGTCAGCTCATTAGGACAAAAGTGGAAGATTTGAGAGTTATGGAAATTCCACCAAAAGCTCGAGCATGCCCAATAAGCCGCTCATTCTGAAATCTTTACAGAGTGCTTAAAATCTGTTAAGGACCAGCACTGGTCACTGCACATAAAGCATTGTGGGGCCATTCAGCGTCACTACCGCGAGCCCAAAATCAAATCCCATCCGTCCCAGTATCTGTGATACAGCGGGACTGCAGATATTTCAGGACATCTGGGATTTTTAATTTCCTATATTACTTCAGTTTCTTTTCAAAAGACATGAAGTGAACGTGAGAGACACCTGTCACCATACAGGTACAGTTACATAATTCTTCATTAGTCATAAGTAAATGGTAAATGGCCTGTATTTATATAGCGCTTTACTAGTCCCTAAGGACCCCAAAGCGCTTTACACATCCAGTCATCCACCCATTCACACACACATTCACACACTGGTGATGGCAAGCTACATTGTAGCCACAGCCACCCTGGGGCGCACTCACAGAGGCCTACTCTTTAATACAAATGCTGTAAAAACTGATGAAATGATGTACGGCAACGTGCTCAGTCAGTGTTAAAGAACTGAAGAAGTAAGTGACAAAGACTTGAAGCATGGTCGTTTCCAACCTGTCTACAGCAGTGACTCATGGGTGTTTATGAGGAAATCATTAATTCAGCAGCTTTGTGATGGTTCTATTAGTTATTTTCCACTCTGACTTTGACTGGTGTGTTTTCCTGAAAACTGAGAATGGTATTTAGAGTTTGATTAGCAATGGGCCAAGCGGTTAACAGCGATAAATCACAAACATTTATCTGCAGGGCCGGTGCTTAAATGTTGAAGACAGAATGAAGACAGAATAAAGTGCTGCAAGTGTAATGCTGTGTTACAGTCTTTGCATCAGTACAGTGATGTTTTACAGTTGTTGTTGTTGTAGTTTACAGTAGCTGTCAAAATAACAGTTTCATGCTGGTAAATCTAGCTTGAGGGATGTACTATAGATACTTTATTGGGAGCTGTGTTACAGTACACTCTTATTTTTCTAACGTTTAAATCTAAATGTTGGAGAAAGAACTCTAACTGGGTATATTAACCCTGGAGTTTGTCTGATATTTGCTTTGCTGAAAGTGATTGATTTCTTTTTTTTTTTTTTTTTTTTTTTTTTTTTTTTTTTTATCTCTTGCTGTTTTGCATTGAAACAATATAATGCAGAACGCATTCAGAAAATTCAGCTTGCACAGTTGATTAACGGGAGAAAATACTTAAAGTGCTATTGTTTTGCTGAGAAGGGGGTATTTATAGAGTACTATTGAATATTTAGGACCTAATGTACAGTATATTTTTCCATTTGCCAAAATGCTCAAGGCCAAATAAAACTTCTAGATGTTTCCTCCATGCACAAGGTATTTTTAACAAATTGCCAGGAGCATCAGTTGTGTGTAGCATCACTGAGGGTACTGTTAACCTCTATCATAGATACAGGGGATACAAACATTTTTTTTTTATATCCGACATAACATTTAGTCAATCAGCAGACTTCAGGGAGCCAAAGCAGAACATTAGGTTTAACACGCTTGTGAACACCTTTTCTGCAGAACTGTATAAGCCATAAACCAAGCAATTAATCTGCAACAGACCTGCAGCGAGGATGAGTAAACCAAACCATGCCTTCGCTGGCCGTGATGGATTGTTCTATGGCTGATTGGTGAATTGATTCCAGTGAAAGTAATGGTTATGAACTGTTAGTGTCCAGCTCAGACTGATTCCTTAGAGATGGTGCACAGACAGCTGGTCTGCCTAGCCTCAGATTTGGGAAGGCTAAATATTTCTCATTGCCTGCCAAGAGAAATATTTAGCTTCCCCTTTGGCTGGCAGATAAAACGCCTGATGGCCTAGGTGCAAGGTGTGTGATTAAACATGGATGCTTGGAGAAATGTAGGGCTCAGCGGTTAGGGCTGCATGCACCTTACACGATGGGAGCTTAATATATGGCAGAAGGAGCATGACAAAATATGCTTCAAAGTGCATCGCGCTCTCTCTCTCCTGCTGTTTGATTTGAAGTATTTTGCGATTCGCCACACTCTTTCATGTTTACAGAACATTTAGTGTTATTCAAAAAGAAAAAAAAGAAAGAAAAAAAAAACACCCCTCTTTGAATCAGGTGGGAGTATTGCATGCTGCGAACGGAGAGAAAACAGATAACCTGGAGCACTTCCCTGTGCTGACATGACACTAAAACACCTAATTAACATTTGCGGCTGGCTGTGATGCAGACACATGAGAGGCTTTTACCATTTCCATAGTGAATCAGAATGCACGCAACAGGCTCCAGTGCACCAACATGCTGCATTCTGCAAAAGAGGACAAAAATATGGACTTCTGTCCACAAAGACCCGAATCATTTCACCATTAACCTTTTCTGTTTTTTGCCAACTCACTTCTCCAGATCTATTCCTTCTTCATTAGAGAAGATAGAAGTCAGTGACAGTTGAGCTCCATGGAACAAAAACAATAAAGATGAGTTTGGATCATTGCATCATTTACAAAATAACTTCCAGTTTGCTTGCAACTCAGATCACACACATAATTGATATTTGCTGACAATGTAACAGGAGTGGCTGTGTACATTTTGACTATTAATCCTCTTTCATTCCCTCAGCTTTTACCCCGTCGTCATGTATTTAAACAAGCACCAAAGTTAGTGTTTTAAGGAGGCTGTCAATATCCTAACTCAAATCTTGCAATGTTTCAGCACTAACAGAATCAAAGTGAGGTGCAAGGCAAGGTTACTCCATGTTCAGATCAATACAAGAACAAATTTTACAAGTTTCAGTTTCGTATTTGTAACAGGATATTCCGCTTAATGCGGCCAGATTTTCTTTTTTTTAATAAAATAAAATGCTCAGAGCAGGTTAGTAAACGTTCAGCCAGAGGGATGGAGAGTGTGTGGGTTGGCTCTCACTGAAAAGGTCAGCATTTAAAACAAAACACAGAAGCGCTATAGCGGTACTATCCGCTAGGAAAAAATATATATTTACAAATCTATATTTGACTTAATGCGTTGGTGCCGATTGTTAGAAACGTGCTCTATCCCACAACATTATCAGGAGTACGTAAAACATTAACGTCCCGTATCTACGAGCTTTATTAATGACAGTTACCTGACACTGGGGTTTCGGGGACCCACTTGGAGCCCGGGTGCAGAGACTGAAATACTGTGCGCACCTCCTGGCAGTTTGGCACGTGTCCGCCGGGAAGGGAGAACAGCTGGAGGAAGGCGCACAGAAAGAGCGCACTGTGGACCGGTGAGGAAGCCATGGCTGACGGGCAGCAGCACTCAACCAAAGCGGACAGAGTAGAAGAAGCAGCGGTAAAGTTCAGCGCGCTAAAAGTTACAGAAGGAGCCAGCGTTTGCGCTGATGAGGTGAAGCTGCAGCTCCCGGCTCGGCTCGGATCAGCATCCTTCCGCTTTCCTCTTCTCCTCTCAGAGTCCGTGCACTCTGCAAAGCTGCTCTCTCGGGCTTCTTGGAGCTACACGGATGCCGAGAACTTATGACTCCCTGTTCATTTGCAGCAGCGAGCGTCATCTCTCCGCACAGATGGATGAACGCCCCCCCCCGATTCCATGTGCGCGCTCATTAAAAAGCGCGCGCCACGGCGTGAAGCTAGCTGCGCTTACAGAGAGCTCCTCTCAGTGATACGCTGACACAGTGGCCCTGTGTGGGCGCTCGAGTGGAAATATGAGGGGCTTAATGCGCTGCACGAGCCGCTTTAGATTAACCGTACGGGATTTAACTGGGGCACATCACTCGTGCGTTTCACTATACATTTAAACCCGTGTTTACCAGGAGCTGCACACAAAACACCAAAGACATGTATGAGCGGCAGTTTATTTTTCATTCACATGGAGATTGTTCATACAGACAGCTGGTTGTGCACGAAGCACAAAACTCACTGTTACATTATACAGATTTCTTCATGTCAGTTTAAAATGAGTCTTACTTTCACTCAGATCTACAAGCATTAAAGTTGAGATGGTGCCATCTAGTGTTCAGTGTGGATGTCAACAGCAAAAACGTTGCCCAACAGACAAGGACAAGATATTAAACTCCGCAGACTGAACAGTTCATCAAGTCAGAAAAGTTGTTTTGGGAGTTTAATTTCTCATCTATTCACAATGTTAAGTGTTGAAATTTAAATCATCCATCTTAAAAACAGCAAGTGTCACAACACCAGAATCACAGCAGAAGTAGAAACAGCAGCAGCTCATCTCGTGCCTGCTGTGAAAGGCTTTCAGTCTTTCAAGTGTTGCTCAGGACAGACAAAACACACGCGTGTCGCATTTCTGAGAAACCGAGAGCTTTGCATGGATTTGCACAGCAGAGTCTTTCAGAAGCTGAGAACAAACCATCAAAACTCACTGTAAGCCCAGCTGAGTTTAAGTGCTATGAACAGGCGGAAAGGTGACCAGCAATACCCCAAGTGCACAAACTGCAGTAGATGAACGTTTACTACCTGCACTGTGAGCACTTTGGAACTGCCGGGACAACAGTGTGTTCATCTCAAGGAATGAAAAGTCATGAGGGAAGATGTCAGAGGAAAGACCTGTAAAGAAGCACATGTGACAGACAGACTGCTTTTACTGTCACACTTATACAAGATGATTTTTTTTAATTTTTTTAAATGGCCAGCAACCATTGCTTCTATGTTCCAGTGGCATGTGTTATATTTTTCGATTTTAAAAATACAAATTGATGGGTGGGCCGTGGGGGGGGACAACTCCCTGGGCAACTTTAAAGCATCCATTTATCAATCTAGATATTTGTCCATTGAGTTTTTTCTTACCACTGTCGCCAAGTGTTCGTTGGGGGGGCAATATAAAGCGCCGTACGCCATCTTGTTGATTGGGCGCTACACAATTGAAGTGAACTGAAAAACAAGCCCTCCAGACAGAAGGGGCAACTAGGGCAGTAGACTTTGAATACTTCACCAACTACACTAGATGCACCTTAGCTGGAGGACCATGAGGCAAAAATGGAGGGAAGTGATAAACTGGATCACTTCCACACACCGCCAGTCTGCACGATCTGCAAGGAAATCAAACAGAACATGAATAATTACTTAAACGGATTCCAATATTAAGACTGGATACATGTGTTGCCTTTAAGTGGTATAGGAAACTCATTAACACCAACGTGCTCTATATTAGAGTTAAAAAGAAGTTAAACACGATAAACGGCGGTTTACAGGCACGACATTGCAAAAAGGATGGTCACGTTGCCATTAGCCCTGCACTGACACGCAAAAGTTACAGTCCAAGAGATTCTGATATGTTACACGTGCACACACTCCTTCACATTAAAGGAAATTATTCCGTCTGCTCATTTAAAAATCCGATTAACCTGTGCAATTAAACACTGCATCAGATTTAACCAGCTGATGCACCGAGGAAATCCTATAACTGAGTTACAACGGGCTGCCGAAGCTGTTCTGCAGCGTGGAGAAAACATGGAGAAGTTTCCCTTTGCACCAATGTGAAGTCTCATTTTTCAGAAATAAAACCGTGAAAACGCCTCACAAATGATCCGACGTACCCCGAGTTTTGCATGAGTGCAGGCCAGCTTTGGTACTCCACATTACCCAAAGGTTACAATCAAGCCTTAATCTTCGATCGAGCCACACCAGTTCTAGAGGTTTCTCTCCACGGTATCAGCACGGCCCATGTGTTTCACTAAAGTTTGGAGAAGCAGGAGGAAGTTTAAACTTACGACGCTCCATTTTCCAAAACCATATTTCAGGATACAACATCGGAGGTCATCTTTGTTCGCTTTTTATCCCTGAACTAAAAGTTTCAGAAGGCCGGAGAGCCCTGCCCTGCCCTGCTCTGCTCTGCTCTGCTTTCACGAAGCGGCGCCAGCGGCGTCTGGTGCTGCCCTGATGAGCGCATGGAGTCCCTCAATTAAAGAATAGCACTCAATCAATCTAATGACGCAATTAAGACAATCAGTGCCGGCTGCTGAGCAGTAAGCGGGTTCATGTTTAGGTGTTCGCGGATTAATAAAGAGATCGGCCTTCATTTGCGACCTGAGCAAATGCACTTTAACAAGCTATTGTCAGCCTTCGTGTGCAGATTACACCAAGACTGAATAATCCGATAGATTCAATACTGCCTCACACAGCGTTCAGATTAATGCGCAGGTGGCGCCGACAAACTAATCAACAGCCGCATCAGACTTTATGTCCAGACCTTGCCAATCAAACGTTTCTATTAGCGCAGTTGTCAGCACACGGCTTACCTCTGATCGTGTTGAGCTTCATTCAGTTTAATGGGTGTAGTCAAACCAACGGGGGCTTCCCATAAAGCAGAAATCTCGCAGTATCTCTGTGGATTTTCCATCTCAGTGTATTCCTTTTACCACCCTTCAGCGCAAAAAAACAACAACAACAAAAAAACTTTTGTCATTCATCAAATTGTAACAGCATCTTTTTCTCTTTCTGTATTTCTTCCTCTTTGTGGGGGTGGGGGCAGGAGCGCAGGCGGATGTGCGTCCTTAAATCCACTCATAATCAATGCACTTGTAGATATTTGGTATCATATATCTACAAGCTTTCCTCTGAAGCGACATCCGCTGGGGAAGAAAAAAACAATCTGAATATGAAACCTGAAGTGAGATCAGTTTTATTGACCCACCTCACTCATCCATTCACTGCCGTGCTGGCCAAAGAAACCCAGGAAGCTTGTGACCTATAACCCCAGTAAAACCCTGCCCCCACATAGCCTTCTGTGCTGTCCGCAGCCAGGATGTCCCTCCTCTGCAGTCCCACACAAAACACCATTTAATAAAACTCTGTTTTCAGCTGTCAAGCAGAGGGATGCACGGCCTTTCCAAAGCACGGCGGCACTCCCCTCTCCACCGTGGAGCCGAGCTGCAGTGTTGCCTTACTTTCCGTCTTCTCTGGTTGAACTTTGACCTAGTTTCCCAGGCTGTATGTGTGTTAGAAAGCCTGTGATTGGCTGCATAAAGAGAAATAAGGCCCCCAGCTGCCATTTTATTTAACTCATCTGCAATACGTGATTGATGTCTGCACAGACACAAGAAAAGGGATCATCATAGAAACACAGAAAAAAAAATGCAGAGTCCATTGTGTGCATTGGTGGCAGCAGCAGGGTGGCTCAGTGGTTTACATTGGTGCCTGTAGGTGGCTCGGGGTTACCCCCGCCATCGAAACTGCGCCCAACTCCAGCACAGATCAAGTTGCTCCTCCTGCCGTCGCACTGCCTGCTACACATGAGAGGATCAATCAAAATATCGATAGTATTGATACCAACGATGGTATTGGTATCGGATACATACTTTGTTTCTATCCTCAGAATCAGTGTCAGTCATTCTGAATCAGAATTTGCAAACTGATGATGATTCATCTCATAAATCACGATACTACTGCCCACTCCGCTTGCGATACACCCTGCTTTTTTACTTAGAGCCAGCTTGAAGAACGCATGCAGACGTGGACAAAATTATTAGCCCTGCTATGAATTTTAAAGTTTTTATCAAAGAACAGAAAAACAGAAAAACAGAAAATAGCATTTTGAAACAAACTAGTTTTCTTTTCTTTATCTCATCAAGGTGGAAGGAAACCTCAAGGAGTCAGAAACAATCCTGGGTCTGGGTCGTCTCTTTATTTTCAAACACAACAACGACCCAAAATCTGTCGCTCCTGGTGAAGAACTACCCCCAGAAGACCAAAGTAAAATTCCTGACTGGCCGGCACAAATCCCTGACTTGAATCCCACTGAAAATCTCTGTGTTGAACTGAAGACCAGGATCTATGCTGGAAGATCATGAAATCTGGAGGAGCTTGAGAGATTCTTTGAAGGAGAATGAGCTGGAATTGTTCAGGATACGATGTTTTGAAAAGCTGTGTTAAAAATTTGCTCTGTGTAGCAGCACTTGAGAAATACTAATACAAAACAGGCAACAAGCTCTGGGTGGAAGCTGCCCTCTTTTGTCCTAGGAGCTGAGAGGAGTGACACCCAGTGCGGTCTTCTGCTGCTGTAGCCCATCTGCTTGCTTTGCGCATTTAGAGACGCTCTTCTGCATATGTTGGTATGTAATGATCCATTGGTTTAGTTACTGTTGCCCTCCAATCAGCTCAGAGCAGCCTGTCCAATCTCTGCTGACCTCTGGTGTCAACAAGACATTTTCACACAGAGAACTGCTGCCCACTGGATATTTCCTCTTTTTCAGGACATTCTCTCTGAACCCTAACAATGTTTGTAGGAAGATTCCAGCAGATCACCAATTTCTGAAATACTCAGACCACCCTGTTTGGTACCACAACATTGCCATGTTCAGAGTTCCTTTCCCACTTTGAACTTCAGCAGGTTGTCTTGACCATGTCAATATGCTAATGAGTTGCTCTCATGTGATTGGGTGATTAGAAATTTGTGTCAATAACCAGTTTCCTTCAAACATTATCACAAAACTGGAGGCCATATCACTCAAGCATTCTCTGTGTTCTGAGACATCAGCAAAAATTTATTATGAGGCTGCTCCTTAACTTTATGCATAAATAATTAACTGTTTGCTACAAAGTTATTAGTCCTGAGGTTTTATTGATTTGCACCCTTATTATAAATATCATACATTCATTTGTGGTAGTTTCCTAAAAGTCTGGCGTAATTTCATGAGTTTTATTTATTTATTTATTTATTTACTAAGATGATTAAAGCTTTGCTGTGAGAGATAAACTAATAAGTGACTACCACACTCTGTATCACCCTACACGTTCATGTGTAATAATTGTTTAGGCAACAAAAACAATGCAAAACAAAACATTGCAATGACATTTTATTTTCATGAATGCTCTCACACTTCACTTATCCTTTATAAAGTTATGTACACATAATTTCCTCCCGAAGAAAATAAAATATCCAGTGTGGAAAGGTAAAGAAAGAAAAGAAGGCAACAGAGTCAAAAAACGTAAAGCACAATAACCCAGAAAAGTTAAATTCATTTCATACATATTATTGATTTTAAGGAATTTAAATTTGTGACTACATATTGCCAGTGACTCGTATATTCATAACAGGAGGTAGGGTTAAAGAAACTTGAAATGCTTTGTTTGTACAACTAACACAAGTGCTAACACTGTTGCTAACAGCACCCCCTAGTGGGATGGCTGCGCACAACACATCCTTCTAAAAGTGCATGTCAAGACTGGGGCCAAATTTCAAAGTCTGCATACAAATTCATACGGGCAATAATTTTTTTTCCTCCTTCCATTAATTATTACTGATAACAGACTTTTTGTCCTCAGTAAATCTATAGTCAGCTGCATGGAGACATCAGTAATGACCACTGTGTATACGGATTATTCTCAACGTATTCTCACAGTTTTCATTTGTTTTATAGTTTCTAAACTGATGACATGACAATGCACGGTGTGTAGGACTTCAGTTTATCTATGCATCGTGTACCACATTCACAGCAAGTTTATCAAATTATTTAATGGCTCCTGAAAGTCCTCACTCTTTGTGACGGTCTCATGAAGTGGACCAAAGAATGATCAAGCCAAATCAACCCAACTGAAAACTACACTGTGTGATGCCTACTACAGATCTCTTAAAATATATTTACACTCCCAGGGTTTACATATAAGCAAGTATCGCAGTTAGTAATAAACCTGGTCTACGCATGAACATGAGAAATTAACTGCTAATGTATTTGGGACCTGAAATTAACATTTTTTTAAATTAATTTTTTACATTTTTAAACCCTTTTTTCATATCAGCTTTGGTTTAAAACAAATTAGAAATTGAAAGAATCAATCATGATCCATGAAATGTCTTTAAATAAGGCAAAAATTCATTACAAGGTACCACACTGCAATTCATTATGAATTAACATTTATGAGGTACCACACAATGAAAAGTTTAAGTTTTAAAAAAGGATCCAGTTTTCCATTGTGAAAACCAGGCTGCGGTCCCTGCTCAAGTCGGAACAAATGTATCACATGTCGGCATCCATTCAAACCACTGCTGTGTGCTTTTGTTTTGGTCAAATGTCAAATTAAATATCTTGTCAAGGAAATAAAATAAAAAAAATAAAAACCAGCATCCGCAAACTCAAATCCCATGAGGTATATACACTAACAGTCTGCACAGACAACGCATTCTGAAACGCTGTAATTTCAGCCACTATAACAACAACAACAGCAGAAATAGGGTAATTATTTCAACTGAGCTCTGGTGATGCACGTGAGGAGTAAAGTCAGTGCTCATCATCCAAAAATCTCATGTGGAACAGTGCATGTGGTTATCCTGACAATATTGTGACATGAGATGGGACCTACTGTTCTGATGCTTTGCAGGCATGTTGTTGCACTGTGTCACTGTTATAATCATATCAGAAAAGAGAGCTAACCTAACAATTTACCTTTTCCTTAAGCAGTTTGTCTCTTCTGTATTAAAGTGAATAATGGTGTGGTTAGGAGTTTGCATTTGTGTGGTTTCTGAGGTGAAATGTCATTTTGTTTTAGTAATATTTCAGTCTTCAGACTAATCAAGTCCAGTGTAGCAGTGAAATTAATCAGGGGAAAAACACGACCCTGATTAAAATTATTATAAAAGTCTGTGGTTCAATAACACACCGTGCTCCGATATGAATATAACAGTGTAACATTTTTATGATTTTTTGTTAATTTGTTGCCATCAGTTTTAGAACGTGAAGAAGAAATGAAGCGCATCCAGCGAGATCAATCGGTGTATCCTGGCTGTCCGCGTTAGCTGTGAACGGATGGGCTGGTAGCCTGCAGCGTTATCTGATGCCTTGTTTCTATTTCAGTCATGTAAGCATCGCTGAGCACAGCCTGAAAAATCACAGTACAATTAATTGATTCCTCTATAGTTTTGATTTTCTCTTCCTGTGACAGCTAATGCATTGGCTAGTGCAGCATAATCGCGTGCACTCCAACGAAAGCCTGAAAACTGCGCAATAATTGCCAAATGTTACTACTACGAGCTGACCTGCCCAATATGAGCCGACGTGCCACTCTTCTAAAGCTGGATTTCTAAAGACAGTCCCTGTACAAAGAACAGCTTTCCAAAAAACAAAAGACGCAACAAACCAAACCTAAGCAATGAGAATAAGCATCATTCAGAAAGAAGAGTTACTGGAGGCTTTAAATGTTTTAGCATAAAAGATACATTAGAAAAATAATATATTTACCTCTCAACCTTTCAATCTCTAAAGCATGTACAAGTTCTGGAAAATGACCTCAGTGCTCGAGCTGGTTGCGAATTTCCATGTATATGGAAAAGTAACAGCGTAAGGTCCAACATTAGAAGAAGGAACCAAAAGGCATTTGGTTATAACTAAATAAGAAGCACTGCGGTTTAAATAACAGTTCTTGGCCCACTCAGGTTGCTGGATGGAAAGAACCTCCACATCCACACTAAGCCAGAAAGTGAAGGAAGTAAACTTAACGTTTCCTATTTTTTATACTTAGTATGAACTTTTAATTATGCATGTTTTTATTTTGTTTTGTCCTCTTGAACCACCACCTCTAAAATCTACCACCTGACAGAGCAGTCGTCCCATTATTAGAATGGGACGACTGCATTAAGCTTCCTCGGACGCTGTGGGTCTCTTCAGGTCTTTGATTTGCTTGATCAGATAGTTTTTCTCATCGCAGAACTGCTCGTCCTCAGATCTATCCGTCTGGAAGTTGCCAAGGAACTCCACGAGCTTGGTCTGGTTCTTCAGAAGGATGTCCATCACGGGCTGAGTCTTGTTGGGGTTTGCAACAAATACCTTTGGAAAGATTATGTAAAAAGTTTAAGTACCATTTGTGGATGCAATGCACAGAGTCCAGTGAATCTACTTTTAGCCAAAGTCTTGCACTGCAGCTGTGATGGTAGTTCTTGTTCTGCTTTGATCATGAACCAGTTCTCTTCCTGCTGCAGGTTCTGATTAGGTTCAGTGATCCCATCTTCAGAGCAGATCAAGGACACCTTCGCCAGCTGTAGTCCAACAAGACGGAGTTTGAGTCCTCCTGACTGACCAACTGCTAGACAGGAGGACTCCAAGGAGAAGCAGCTGAATGATACTAAAGACTGGCATAACAGAAAGCTGGACAAATATCCAGCTAGCAGTAAAAACGAGAGGTGAAGCTGTTAGCAGCAACCAAACTTTTAAATAAGAGAAATCACAATGACTCAGCCTGACTAAACAAAAACCCACATTCAATATTAGACCAACTTAAGGTAGCAGGTATGTGGGGTTTTCATGACACAATTCAGATTTAAGAGTGGATTTTGAGAAATTTTTTGCGCACCTTGAAGACGTGGAATGCTTCAAACTGGATGTTTCGGCTGTTATCTCTCAGCAGGTTCATCATCAGCTTCAAGTTCTCTGCCCGACTGATGTACCTCGTCATGACAGTGAAGTTGTGCCTATCCAGGAGAAGTTCACCTAGCAGCTAACAAATAAATATACATGAGTTTACAGAATCAGTCCACAAACTTGTCAGTTAAACTTAAGACTGAGCAGGAGGATGTACCTTCAAAGACTGCCGTTTTGTGACGTAGTTCTCAGAGTGCAGAAGTTTTTCATACTCTGTAAACACCTGATAAAAATGTCAAAAGTAAGTTGGGTAAAGAATGAGCAGTTTTTCCAATTAAATATCAAAACCACTCAAGAAAGCTCACCCTGTCATAATTATTCTCCAGGAAGTCTGCACACATAATCTTGTGTCTCGTGAGAAGATCCTGATGGGGAATAGAAGAGGTCAAGATATCAACTAGGAACAGTCAGGATGTTAATCTTGCCATTAAAAAAAAAAAAAAAAAATATATATATATATATATATATATATATATATATATATATATATATATATATATATATATATATATATATAAAAATTAGTGTACCTTGAACGAGGCAAAAGCATCTGAGGCGATGTCAAAGGTTGACAGCTCCACATAATGGAAGAAGCAGAAGAAGTCTTCAGAGAAGAGCACTATCCTGGCCAAAGGCTCGTGACGCAGGCACTCTCTCAGCATCATCCCACAGTTAAGAGCCACTTCTGGAGCCTCGTATCTGCACAGGTTCATACATGTCAGGTCCAAGTGATGGTGAACTCATCACAAGTTATACAATTTTCACTCGAGATGTATAATCACATCCTAAACACTGTCACTGTTAGTTTGACATCAACTCTGTGTTTCCAATGACGAAGGAACGAGATCCTCGCAAAAAATAAACAAATGGATTAAACTAAGGCAGAACGTGAGTACAGCAGCAGCGATCTACACGCAGAGAAGTCGTCAATCACTCAGTGACGCTGAGAATTTAAACTAGGGTAAAACTTATGGAACAGATTCTGTAAATCGCCAAAATATTTTTTATATTTTTAAAAGAGCCTGAAGAATGTGTAAGCGATCCTTAAAACAAATACATAAATAAAAAGTGTTACATCTGGTCCAAAACAAGTCTGCTGAATGGCAGCATCCTCCATAGGTCACTACCCTGAAACCAGATCTTCGCATTTTGGAGCACTTATGTACTCATCTAAAGATGACCAATAAGCAGTGATTTTAGATCAGTTGTGCTCATTAATTATGAAAAACTTTGGGAGAAAACTATGTTTTGTTAAGTGTGAATGGAAAGTCTGAACCAATGCAATTTGCTTACTTGGCAGGGAGAGGAGCACAGGATGCAAAGCTTGTTATACTCATTTAAGCAGGTAGAAAAATGGCAAGGAGTACACCAAGCTTTTGTTTGAGAACTGTTTATACAACGTCACAATAGTAACTTTTAATAAAAAGGCTGCCGTTTGCTTTCAAAGGGTCTCATTAACACTCTCAGTCTTTATTATTTACAGTAGTGGACGCTGTACTATTTCTTAGTGTGATATATTCTTTGGCTTAAATCAAGGAGCTGCATGGAAGCCCCAAACGCAATTTCATTGTTCTTGACAATGACAATAAATAATAAATACTAAATACTAAAGAATGCATTATAAGCCCTCTCATCAATCTTTTAAAGAGACAGTATTCAGATAAAGGTCAATTAAGTTAATGCCCATCCAGGTTTCATCCCTATATCCTCACAACTATGACAGAATGAGCCATAACCCTCTTATGCTAGACAGTGTCCCTTAAGCTCTGCCAGATATTTGACAGCACATCAAGAAACGTCAAAAGCTTCTGGTCGCTTTGATAATTAGAAACGCAACGTCCCATATGGAGCTGAGAAAACGTTAAAGTCCAGTTTATAAAAAACACCTACCAGTCTGAAGGTAAGGATTTTGTAGTTCGATCACGATGGACCCTGTAATAGCATATGTTATCGCACTGCTCTCTGCTGCTGCAGGTTAGTTATGAACTCAGAAGACTTGTACAAACAGCTGGAACACAAACTACCGTCACTGCTGACTTTGATTAATCCAACCTGTCGCAGACTTCTTCAGACAGAGACCTGGCAGAAACTTACGTAAACTTGGATTTTATAAACATTTCAATCTGTAATAGATGTGAAATGATACAAATGACGCAAAGTGAACAACGTTAACACAGATGTGAAAGGCATTTTGTGATTTTCGAGAGGTCTGTGCACTCATCGGGCCATTAAATGTACACAAAATGTGCCTTTCGAATTTTGTGCTAAAATGTGGAACAACCTAGATGTTCATGCTTTGTCCTCTGTGACATGTACAACAATTTATTTAAAGAACAATCTGTTTTGAGGTCTTAATGAGCTTGGGCAGTGCAAGACTGTGAAACAGAAGGAAAGCAGGTGTCTCATACAAACTTCTTTTTCTTCGCCCCCTCATGTTGTTGCTCTTTAAAGCATTCTCATGTTTCTTAACAAAAGCAGGGCAACGCAAGATACTGGCGCGAGACATGTGAGCCTATCTGCATTCAGATTCTTGCAGTATTAAAAGCTGTGACTTTTTCCATGGAAAAGTAGCCGGGGGGGCCATTCAGCTGACATATTCAGATGTCTCTGATGAGCAGAGAGGACTGGACGTCTGAAAGAGGCTTTGAAAAGGTGATGTGTGGGAACCGTTATACAAATATTTTGGTGGCATTTTTCATGATCCCCAGGTTTATTATGACCACAGAGGGCAACAACAACAACAAAAAAAAAAAATCAGTTTCTCCACACCTAATTTTTTTTTTTTGCCAGTCCTGTTACCCACTGTCCACTTTTTGTGAGTCTACACAGTTTTTTCCTTTTATCTATTGGTTTAATGGTAAATAGTAGAAACAGCCTGAACAGCATTATTAATAAAAGTTGTTCACAAGCTCAACAGTGAACCAAAAAAAGATTTTTTTTTTTTTTTTTAATGAAAGCAGGAAGTGTTTTGGCTGAATGTGGTCTTGTAAGTGAGCTGCCTCTGCAGCCATCAGAGTGTCGTAATGTTTTACCTCTTTGGACAATCTTTCCCTCTGCAATCATAGTACAAAATGCTCTGTGTAGTTTATATTCTATTAGTATTTTTTTAATTCATATACATTTCTATTTTAATCCATCTCCTTCCACATTATTGCCCATCCGTTTGTATGAATGTTCCTGTTTTGTGTACAACAAATCGCTCCTAGTGGGATCAATGAAGTTGTTTGGTATAATTTTGGGTTGAATGTGCCATTTCTAGATCTCATTTTCCACAGAGAGGTATTTTTTTCCTGTGCAAAAAAGTACACAATTTCCCCACGCACAACAAGGGAGTTCATTAGCAGTGTAACAAACCGAGACATCAACGTTAAATGTCAGGTTTTGATGTCTGCCTCTCATAAACAAACCAAATCTTCCACTTTATAGTTGTGACATTTAACCGGATAAGATGGCATTCGATCCACCAAACAGCAGCCGGAGCATGCAGCTGGTCTCTGAGTGAGTGAGCAGGATGACTCAGTTTTTCAGAGCTGTAAAACTAGCACTGTACTTTTTGCTTTATCCATCATCTACATGTGTAGCCCACATGTGAGCAAGTTCATGCTTGTTCCTTTGGGAGTTGTTGAAACTCATACTGGCTAATGCAGAAGACTGCAAGGCATGTTAAAGGAAGGTATTTGTACCTAAAAAGCAAAAACCAAATGCTTTTTATTTCATGCTAAGGATTTGTTTGTTTGTTTATGAGGCTCTGAGGGTGGATTTGTTGTTAATGCATATAAATGGACAACGAGCAGTCAGATTGAAGATCAAATGACCAAACATTGAGTTTCTGTACACTGAAAATATGAACTTACCCTTTGAGAAGCATGAAGAGGATCTGTGGGTGTGTAGAAATGTATTCTACCGTGGGCGTGCGGGTGCCAATCTGACGTCTCACGATATTGCTGAACAAATGGACCACATCCTTCTTCCCCTGCACAGTAACAACCACTCAGACTGGGTGCTGATATACACAGGGTTTTTTTGCTTTGGGCATAGACGTTCAAATCAGGCATGCAAACACGCACTCCCCCTGATCATTCAATGTGTGCACCAAGCAATCAATACTTTAAACTCATAAAGTCAGTGCAGAAAGAAGGCATTTTTTCTCCTACCTCAAAATCAATCTTCTGTAGGTTTGCAATGAGAGAAATTAGAAGGTTGGTGTTGTACAGCTCCTGTGCAAGCTGAGCCACTGCTTCAGTTTGGGGCTCCTTGTCACCTGTTCCACAAAGTACTTCCTTCAGTGAGGCAAGATTTTTGGACACCTCCTCTGCAACCTTAATAACATGAGGGGGTAAAAAGAGTATGATCAGCTGCTGCTCAGCGTTACTGTAATTTTTAACATTCATGCCATCCTCAGAGAAATCCACAGCTGACCTTTTCACACTTCTTGCTGTCACCAGCATCCAGCTTTTCCATATATGCAACATGGTCCTTCAGACTCTTCACTATCTCAGCTGGGTTCTTCTGAGACTTTCCAAAAGGAAAAGGCATGGCTGAAGACAGGTAATCTAAGACCAGATCGCTGATGAAACATAACACGGGTTTTTAAATTGTGCAAATAAACCTATTCGACTTCCTGCACCGCTTTGCATCAGGAAATCGCTAACAAAAAAACAACAAAACAACAAAAAAAACTTCACCTGATGAGCTAGACATGAGTGAGTTATGGCGTTTGGCTAAAGACAGAAGCTCATAAGGAAGAGACTAAAGTTTAAAGTAACTCACAACGCTACTTCACGTTAGTCGAAAAAAAGGCTAGCAACTTTTCTTACTTAACGTTTCTTACGTCGAGTTTAGGGTGTATTCATTATATTAGTCTATATTAGTCCACTTTCAAACTAAGCGGGGTCAGCTGAACAGTAGAAGCCAAGCTTTCAAACCAAAACAAGGATGTAACGGAGAACAGGACGTCAAAATGTCAACGTTGCAGCATGCTCATCGGAAAAGTTGAGCTAGCTTGTGACCTAGTTAGCTATAGCTAGAAACAAGGCAACTACCAACAGGACGCAGTTAGAGAAGGACGGTTGTGGGGAAGCACACACGCACAAAACACCCTGCTGAAATATTTACTTCAGGCTGTGTACACTCACCGAATGAAGGGTAGCTTTGAACTTCAAAGACGCTCGGTGACCAAAGGTGAGCTAGCGGGCTAGCGAGTCGTCTCCACTTTCAATATCCACTGTAACGTTACTTTGAAAAAGTCTGTAACGTTGTCTGACAGCTGTAGCTACCTAACGTCCCCTAACTGTAGCTACAACTTCCTCAAACTAGAGACATTCATAGCAGTGATATTTGACGTAAATTTCACTTCTAGTGACCCCTGTCATCGAACTTGCTAGCTTCCTAGTTATTACAGAGTGACTTGCTGCTGGGCTTGCCCGTCTGTCAACTTCATTTCCCTGTTCTTTTCTGCCGAAACACCCGTCCTCTTCTCATCCCGGGGACAATGGGCGGTCATGTTTTGCTATGTAATATGACTGACACCAATTTTATCCTATCACTTTTGCGTGATGTGGGCACGCCCTCTACCCCACTATGGGAGCGCATGTTTCACAAAGTTACATACTAATGAGGGGGAGTATGTTGCAGAGGAAGCCACTCTACCGGACATCCCGTTAATAGAAATCAAGTGCATCTAAATTCTCGGGAAGAGATGAGCCATTAGTTGAGAAATAGTTCGTGTTTTATCTGTGGTTATGAAATCTAAACGTTGTAAAAATCGGCCAGAATAAGAAACAGGATTAGTTTTTTTTTTCTTTCTTTCATCTAATCGCCTTTTGGTGATTTCTTTGTTGAGTCACAAGAAAATTCAGTATCCAATAGCAACATCTATAAAACACATTTCACTAGATATTATCAAAGCAAGCAATTTCTAGAACACATATGGACCACAAAAAGTTCCTCAACGTGAATAGTTACCAAAGTCTTTCTTTAATGTATGTCAATTACCATCACTTAATAACGGATGACAGGCATAATGAGTTGACTCTCCTCTGTATTCTCCAACTACATGTTGTCCAAATTTGCGATAATAACCACACTACATTAACAAACCCTGCATATAAGCTTTTTACTTGCATTAGTGAAACTTTGAATGTCATTTAAGGGAACATATGGACACTTCACCTTCAAAGCTCTTCTTCGGGAGGTGGCTGCGTTTTGCTCCATGCTCTGCCGGGGTGATCCCACATTGTCTTAGTAATGTTATATAATAATATTGTTGACGTCCAGGCTTTGCGGAGGCCAATTCATGACTGGATTAACAGTCCATGTAATAATCAACACAACTGCTTCTGAATTTCAGGTGTGTAGGCAGGGCCGACGCCCAGGAAACACTCCACCTCTGGAACACAGGCAGGAACCCACACACACGAACAGAGGAGAGAGAGAAAAAGGAAAGATGGTTGGAGTGAGAGAGGTGGATTCTAGGTATAGGGTGGGATAATGGAAGAGATCCATAAAGGAATTAGCTGAAAGAGAACGATGAAAGCATGCAAAACTATTACTAAAAGAAAGTCTGGCTCCTTGGAAGCAAAATACAAAGAACGGAGTGGCAGCTCAAGACTTTTGCACAATACTGTATGTTTTTAGAATAGTTTAAACCACAGGTGTCAAACATGAGGGGATCCAGAATTGAGCTGGCAAAGACTCCAAATTCAGCCCACTGGATGGCTTTGAAAACAGTAAATGAAGGGCATAAATTTAGACCATGCAAGTGTAAGTTTTACTTTTCCTACTGATAAGGGTGTCCTTGACATTCATATCACACTAAAATAATAAAGTAATACGTAAGTAATTAAATGAAATACTGTGGAAATTTCTGGGATTTTTTATAGAACTTTTTCTGTAATTTTACACATTTATTACTTCATTATTTTGTTTATCACCGTTCAGGTCATGTAGAAAAACTGAGGCATTCTCTTGAAATTGTACTTTTTTATATTAAGATATCTCAGGGTTTAAATGCAAGTTACATTTCTTTAGAGTGACAGAAAGGGGTGTTTTACAGGACCGCCCGGCTTAAGATCAAAGTAGGATGCACGTGTCTCATGACATAAAATAAGTTTGACATCACTGGTTTAAACTTTTCCTACTCAGGGCCCCACCATGGTGTTGACATGCATTTTTTAACATATCCCAGACTGTGGTGCCTTAGAGGTCCATTATTGTCCCAGTGCATAAAAACTCAGCTGTGATTAAGCTTGTATTGAGCCCCTTACTGTGCACACTACTCACACGTGATTGCTCAGCAAAGTATCCGGGCAATCATATTGTGACTTTTACAGATGATGCAGCTGTTGCAATTAATGATGAGTCAATGTAGAGGAGAGACGTGGAAGAACTTGTTGGCTGGTGTGATGCAAACAATTTGTGGGAAATTTGGGGAACATAAAAGAGATTGTGGTGGTAGGAGGAGACCTCACATCCTTCAATCCCTCCTCATTAGAGGAAAAGCTGTGGTGACCATAGTCAAATACCTGACTCTGCATATACCCAGCAAACTCAAACGGGCCACAAAACAGACAGTATTATTAAGACAACTGTTTTGTATGATGAGGAGGTTGATCTATCTATCTATCTTTTAATGTGTGTCACGGGGACCAAACTTAGATCCATCTGTAATTACATTACATTACACAGTGTAAATGGCATTTATTTACAAGTCCTTCTTTGATGGTCTCATGTGGCCCGATGATATGTGATAAAAATGTGATAACGTACAAGGTTTAGACACACTTATCTTTGTAGCAATATTACAACATGAAAGAAAATAAATTAAATCAAATGGATTTTTTCTTAGAAGAGACCTTTATTTTTGATAATTTAAAACAAAAATCCCCAAAACATGACAACATGGGCTGATTTTAGCTATAACAGCAGCAACAACTTATATTTAAATTAAAATCAGTACTAGCTTTTACTAAACCTGCATTGTTCTGCTCTGCTTTTAGGAAAGATACACTTCATTAAAGCCATTTCATTTAGGTCTTTTTTAAAAAACAGTTTTGCTTTTTTTTTACGCCTGACACGTAAGTTTGTCGTCATGACTTTTATTGTGAAAGCCAGACCCGGAAGTCCTAGCGCCGTGGACATTTTAGCTAGCTTGGTGCTATTGCGAAAAGCACACGATCACTTCTGAAGGACGGAAAGAAACACAGCCGCTGGCCGGAGCACTTTTCCTTCTTTTGTAGCGTTTCGGCGCGATAAGATTACATTAACAGGTAAGCTACGAGCTGTGAATCCACGGCTGGATGATACCCGCTGTGTTTTATGGCCTGTTGTCGTTTCAGGCCGTATTGCTTGCGTACAAGCCGAGCTGCTCGCTTTTCACAGGGATACATCACGTATGGCGCTCTTTACTTCGAAACGGTTCGCAAAGACCCGCGCCTGTCATGATAATTTCCCACATTTAAAGGGAAATATTCGCAGTTTTTCGACTTCCAGTGAAATCATAATGTCGAAGAGTCACATTTTCCTGCAACCGACCTTTATTTCTCTGCATGAAAAGGCCTTGGGAGGAACATTTCGCGGCGCTGAGATGTTCGTAGTAAAAATGTTTTCAGTTATAACTAGTTTGGTGGAGAAAGAGTCACACACCCCCTTTAATTCAAAAGTTTGTGGGAGCAATTTCAGTCGCTTCTTATGTTTCGCCCCTTCTCGTCAAAAATCCCCCCACAACTATCGTCTTGTAGTGCAAGATTGTGATGTGAGAGCGATTCAGAGAGCAGCAGATGTTGAAATATAGTCTTTTTGGTGTTATTTGCTCGGCCAGTATTGTGTGTTTGCACGCTGAGCTCTGTTGCTGGAGCCGCCGCAGTGAAATCCTGGCCCTGCTGTCATGGCTGTAATGGCTCTATCAAGGCGTCGCAGCGCACTGCTATTGTGATTCTTTTTCTTTCTTTCTCTAATATCTACATAAAATCACCCAGTTTCGTTTGTGGATTGATTATATCTTTTAAGTTTTCCTTTGCTTTTTGGGTTATTTTCCTTTAAAGAATGTGTGCAGAGCACTATGACAGCGGACTATGTGAGAATAACAGCACGCGTTTGGGGGTTTGATCCACCTATGCACTCTGAAGAATACACTAACGGATTTGTTTGAATTTTAATAAAATTTAGATTAATACATAAATAAGATGTGCATTTAAAATTTAGCTGGCATTGAATCAAAAACAATATGAAACTTGAAATCATTCAAACTCCAGGTAATGCCTGTGTACTAACTAGTCGTCACAAATAAAACTGCTATGGAGGACATTATAATTAAAAGTACTCCGGGTTGCATCAGATGTGCTCCACCAGCTTCTGCTGATTTCCCTTCCTTTTTAATCTTATCTAGGCTTTGGATGACTGGTAAAGGTTCCCTGTATCCTCACAATATGGCCTTCAGCCATGACACTTTACAACAGGATTTTATATTTGACTGCCTTCTTCACACAAAAACTGTAGGTGGTTGTTACTTTTTTTCCCTCTCCATTCAGCATCTAGAAAAAAAAACCCCACATGCTCTGTTAGAATAAACTTTATGAGATTCTGAAGTTGGAAAAAC
Source organism: Maylandia zebra (assembly GCF_041146795.1). Classification (NCBI taxonomy): domain Eukaryota; kingdom Metazoa; phylum Chordata; class Actinopteri; order Cichliformes; family Cichlidae; genus Maylandia; species Maylandia zebra. The sequence goes on from NC_135168.1 coordinate 32,184,750, forward strand.
TGAAGTGAAATGGGAAATCCCCCCCCCCCCCAAAAAAAAAAAAATGTGGGATCCATTCCTGGCTTTGCCAAGCAGCACTTAAAGCAGGCACGAGCTGCTCTGTTGTGACTTTCCCCCTCTGTTTTGAAGTTACTTGTCTGCGAGTAGTTGAAAGTTTTTGTTTCCTGCTGTTTCTGGAAAAGAGTTTCTCGTGGCTCCTTTCCAAAGCAACTTATGTGTTATTTCACTTAAGTGAGGGCGTGGGGTTGGGGGTGTGTGAGTCCAAGAACGTGGTTTATGCTTAAATATCCAAACTGTAAGTGATGTTTCTATTCATCACTCACTCTTTGCCTACATTAGCGGTGAGTATCTACTGTCTTGTAGTTTCTAGTTTATGAGCGGTGATTAAACTCCATGTAGACCAATGCATCATAGTGAACATTTCCTTTGATTCCATCCCTGCTAAAAGAGTCTACAAGCTTTTGCAAGTGAAATTTATCTTGTTTTTCTTACTTTTTTTTTTTTTTTCCTTTTCTAAATTAGATTCACAAACAAAAAAGCCTTTGGCCATGTCAGGACAGAGGAAAGGAGCCGCAGCAGCAGCACGGCTACCCAAATGTGCCTTCTGCAGAACCAACCGGGACAAGGAGTGTGGGCAGCTGCTGATGTCTGACAGCCAGAAGGTGGCAGCCCACCATAAGTGCATGGTGAGGAAGCCGCGTTGTTCTCAGTTTTTCAGCCCGGGATCCGTCATCCAAGCTGCCTACTTTGCAGCCCTCTGCCACATGAGCAGAATAGTGAACAGCTCACGTCTGTTTTTGTTTTTATTTCTTCATGCAGTTGTGAAATGAAATGATTCTTCTCCCATAAATGATCTAATGCCTTTGTGGAAAACTGTACATCAGCAATAGTTAAGAGAAATAATCCCAGAGATGTTCTGTATATCAAATTCATCCTTATATTAATGCTACGTAAATAAATTTCTCATTATTTTATTGCTTCTTTTTCTGTCCTCTTCAGCTTTTCTCTTCAGCCCTCGTCACATCACATTCAGACAGTGAAAACATTGGAGGATTTTCCATTGAGGATGTGAAAAAAGAGATCAAGAGGGGAAATAAACTGGTGAGTACCTACTGTTGTGCTCAGGTCAGCAGATAGGCTGCATCCATGGGTTAGCACCGCTGCCAAATTAGTGTTAAAGGCCCAAATTTTCAGTTCAGAGACTGTTTAGCATCTGAAAGCAGTCGTGGAATCATTCAAGGGAATGACCCTGAGCGCATTTCTCTTTGAGGAAATTGCACATCTGTGGCTGTACAATGCCTGCTTCTAAGTAATAGTTACTAATGCCAAAATGTACTCATAGTTTTTACTGCTTTTGCTATAATCATCATCATCATTATAATAATGGTGTCTCACCTTTTAAGCTGTGTGTGTGTGTTTATGTAACTATGCAAGTTTGCTACAGAGGACTGGGGTTGATACCAGCTACTATTATTACATTATATCCTCTTTCTTGGCATCTTTAAGTGGGAAATGTCAGCTGTTCTCATCCAATAAAAGATCTAAAGCTGCTGGTTCTTCTTGCCTCAATCTGACACACTGTTAAATAAAAAGATTGCTTTTCCAGGATGCTTTCAAAACTGGTTGTGTGTGTGTCAGTGTGCCACTGAATGCTAATGGGATGCACTGCAGTGGTCTGTAAGTGTGTGCTTGCACTATTCTGTATTTCCTGTATATAAGTGTGAGAGGGGTGTCACACTGAAATGCAGCTTATTTCAAAATGAGAATTGATCTGCAGAGCTGTGCATTAATAAGTTGCACATGTTGTATTTGACTTATTTAATAATTGTTTTTGTTACATCATCACTTAGTAAAGAGTAAAAAATGTAGCCTTTAAAGTTGTGCGTTTGCAAACATTTTAATTTGTTTCCCAAACCTTTCTGCAGATTGTCACTGATTCATCTTTTGGATATTATGTTGATGAATCGGCTCATATTTCTGCCTATAAAACGTTAAATCCCTTCCTTTAAAAGGCAGGTCCTATTTGACCAGTAACTACACGTTTGGTGTATGATCATAAACAACAAAGCATCCTTACATTTTGGGGAAAAAATAATTAAAAATATTCATCAGTTTTTAAAAATAACGCTCTCTGATCAGTTCAGTGTTCATCTACAGACGGTATGTTATCAGCCACTCTAAGCTTCCTGTGCTGGTTTTCTTTTAAATTGTATCACATTGTTTTCCTTTTGGTTTAACCTTCCCTGCTGATTTTAATTTGTTCTTCTCTTGAATCAATCAGCGGTGTCCCACTGGGACATGTTTTTAATATTTTCATATGACACACCAGACCCATAATACTTGGAGCGATCATTTCTCAGATCCACGTATGAATGCGTTACTAATGGATGACTGTTTTGAATCGGCGTACAAAATAATGTCGCTGCATCTGCTGTTGTTGTAGATGTGTTCTTCTTGTCACCGACCGGGTGCGACCATCGGTTGCGATGTGAAGACGTGCCGGAGGACGTATCACTATTACTGTGCTGTTAAGGACAAAGCCCAGATCAAAGAGAATCCCTCGCAAGGGATTTACCTGTAAGACTCTTACATTTGGATTCTGCTGAGCATTACTGTACAATAAACAGTCATACACCCAGGCATTTATTAACTATAGCTGCACAGCTGGTCATTAATCTCAACCATTTGTCACTCATATTCAGTCCTGGCGTCTTTTAACTGAACTCTTTTATTTCTGATTGTAGCGTTTACTGCCGCAAACACAGGGATGCTTCCCAGGATGGCATTCAAGGTAAAGTTTACTTTAACATCAGTTACACTGCTACTACTTAACCACAAGCCTGTGACATTTATCATTGAACCTGTGCAACAACAGCCATTGTTAGCATTATTCTGAATTAAAACTGTAATCTGTTTTATTGTCAAAACACTTCCACTTGCATGTGTCTTTGTGTTGTTGTGAAGCTGAAATTTGTGAAACCCGATTTATTTCTTTGTCATTAGATGAAGAGGGAGCTGTGGCCGAGGATTCAGACTCGTCGCCTCCACAAAGCAGGGGCAGGGGAAGGTTCGAGAAGGGGAGAGCCAAGGCGGGATCTCGCGGCCAGTCAGAAGACACACGCTCTACCTCGTCACAGGCTGCAGATGAGGAGAGCTCCTCTCACGTACGGCAGCGCTCAGAGTCCATAAAACAATACGAGATTCCCTTGAATGGTGTCTGTGCTGGGTGTGAATTTTAGCTGATGTGCCCTTTTTGTTTATTTAGCGGGACAGGTCACCTCTCCGGACCAGCCCTGGAGACAGCGGCCAGCGCTGCGGCTTTTGCCATGCTGGTGAGGAAGAGAATGAAACAAGAGGCATGCTTCATACGGATAACTCCAAAAAAGTGGCCGCACACTACAAGTGCATGGTGAGAATTCCCGTTCGGAGGGTAATCTGTGGATGTGCTTTTAAAGTACCGCCGGCCTGCATTTAATCTCTGATCTGTTTCAGCTTTTTTCATCGGGGACGGTACAGCTGACCACCACGTCACGGGCCGAATTTGGAAACTTTGATGTGAAAACTGTCATCCAGGAAATCAAAAGAGGCAAAAGAATGGTGGGGACACGAAACAAATAGCAGTTTAAAGTTTTGCATCTAAAATTCGTTTTGACAGAGTTGTGGATTGTGTTGGGTTTTCCCCCCCCAGAAATGCACGCTGTGTACTCAGTTGGGTGCTACCATTGGGTGTGAAATCAAAGCATGTGTGAAGACCTACCACTACCACTGCGGCCTGCAGGACAAAGCCAAGTATATTGAAAACATGGCGCGTGGCATTTACAAGTGAGCAAAACTTCTCTATTTTATCTTCTGTTTTTGTGTCCTAAACTGCTTAATTATATATTTATTGCACAGTTGTGGTCTCATTATAGTGACAGTAATTGTTAACACACAATTACTTGTTTTTATGTGTGATCATCAAGAGCATTGCAATTATTTTGTAACTCAGTTACTGACGTGAATACTGGATCACAAAGATAATTAATGGTTGTCTCAGTGATGTGCAGGGATTTGAATAAGAACACCTTCTGGTATATATTATGTTTATCGTAATCCCGGCCCCAATTTTGTGATCACGACTATGGAAGTGAGGTAGAAAAATTGTGCTCTTAAGACTTTTTATTAATTTTTTAGTGTTGTCACAAAGCATCGAGTGTATCGTGAAAGGAGAATTCCTTCCTTGCTTATTTCTCCTTAAAGTGTTTTTGTTGCTCGTTCAGTACAAGTGTGTGTTTCAGGAAGATGCATCTTTTGATCCAGCAGGATGCACACAGTCACCTCTTTCACGATGTTCAGTACATACCCGATGGTCTGCCAGACGGAGTGCCTTGATAGTTGTGTTAGGGTCGATTTGAGGAGCAACAAGCCACGACAGTCAGCTGCTGGCAGGCTGCCCCGGTTCTGCAATGCAGTTAGCAAAGCGGCTGTTGCCAGGTGGCTAATTTCTGAGTTTGTTATCAGTCAGCCTGGAAAACAAAATGTTAATATGATTCATTACAGTTTTTTTGGAGCTCATGCAGGTTGTTCTGATAAACACCATTCACATGCTGTTTTGAATGACTCCTCATTTTTCTCCTCTCCAGCAGAGGTGAAGAGTGCAGTGTTAGCATGACGGAGGTTGCAAACCATTAAACACTAAAGACTTAAGGCTAAAATACAGCAACATGGTCCTTTTTTAAGGTTTGATAAATGGTGTGCATGGTTTGCAGCTGAGATTGCTACATTATATGGACCAAAGCACTGCTCTATCTACACATTACACCTACAGGAGCTGCTATGAAGCTCCCAGTGTTTGTGTCCACAGTGTTTGTGATGATGTTAATGGGAGAGGAAGTTTGGAGCTCTGCAGTAATGAAATCAGCATAATGTTGGCGGCGTGTTCAGCACTCACTCTGTGGTTTTCCACTTTCCTGAGTTATTCATCACTTAAAAAAACAAACACATTTCCATAACTTACAAACCCTTTTTGTGTTTTTTGTTTTTTAAGGCTATACTGTAAGAACCACAGTGGCAATGAGGAGAGAGATGAAGAGGATGAGGAACGAGAGAATCGCAGTAGAGAGAGGGCAGCAATCCACCACGCAGGAACACCAACACAAGTGAATGGCAACTAAGTACGTAACTGCTCCTCTGGTTGTGCACAAAGAATTAGTGTAAAAATGTCCGATTGCCATCATTAACCAAACTTTCCTTATGATTTTTGCTTTTTAGGGTGGGTTCAGTTTTAACAGGTTTGGCCCAGTCGGTGTGACGTAGGAAGAAAACCCGAAGAGCGCAAGACCTCGGAGAGAGATTCTTTTTCTTTTCTTTTTTTTCCTTTCTTTATACTAAACCTTAGCCTACTCACAAAGTTGTGGTCTACAAGCTCCCAAAGTGTTTCACGTGGACAGGATGCCCCCAGTGTGCACCAGATGTCTTCTTCATGAAACCCTTTTTTTAAGAGTTGAACAGGATGACCGGTGGTACTCGGCAGTGCACTGGACTGCAAAAGCATCATAACAAGCCAAGACTTCCCCAAGTTTCAGCTATTGAACCAATTTTGAAAACTACATGTTAATGTCGGGGAAAGGAGATGATGAACTGATCTTCTGATTGTCACTCACTGCCCATGTTGCCACAAATGACATGACCCACACTTGTTGAACGTCAAAGCGTTGTTTCCTCTTCCCTAGCTTCTAAAGGACTCACTTTTAAGAGGGGTCTGTTTGTTACTAGTGTCGATGACGTTGTGCAGTTTGATTACCTTGTTTCTGTAATCGCGTCTTAAGAATACTCTTTTCATGTTAGCCTTTCTTTCTTGATATGTAATATTTTGCTACTGTATTATCATCATGAGTACTTTTGAATATCTGGATTTCAGACAGTCACAATTACAAGTTTTGCCAGCATGCACTTGGATTTTCCCACTGTTAAAGGTGGCATTTTTTATTTAGCTGCTAAAGGGCCAAGTAGAGCCCTTTAGAGGAGTTGGCTTGACTTTGTTTGATGTACTGTTACTTGTATCTCTACAAATGTATCCATGAATGATTGGAATAGAAAATATTTTTATTTTACACTTTTACTGAGTGAATCGAGTTTTTGTTTTAAAAGTGAGTCTTAAGGGTAGTAGAGACTAGAAGCCCTACACGTGGCCTGTTAGAGTATTAAAAGTGAGGGTTTTCCTCTCTTATTATTTACCAAACAAGCAACGAGAAAAAAGGAAAAAAACAAAAACAACCCAGAAAGGAGGCAAGAGAAATACAAAAGTGAGTTTTAAAAGTTTAAATGTGACACGCTAGCTGTGAGAACATGCAGGTACAGTCAGGCCTGTATGTTGTTACAGAGTGATGCAACATTTGTTGCTTTAGCTATTTGCCAAAAACTCTGTATTGATGTGCACTCTTTTTCAAAAGGCCAAAAGTTATTGTACTGTTGATTCAAAGCTGTTCCACAGACTGTCCCCTGATTACATAGGTTAGGCTGCTGAAAGGGCTGTTGTATTTGGAGTTGTTTCTGGGATCAACATGAGCTGAAAAAGTCATCAGTGCAAGTGAAATATAGCCATCATTATGCTACAATAGCCTATTACTCACAGGCCAACAGGTACACCTGTTCGACTGCTCAACATAAATATCTAGATCACCAATCACAGGCAGTAACTTTGCCAGTGTATTTAGGCATGCCAACATGGTTGAGACAATCTGCTGATGTTCAAACTAATTATCAGAAGAAAAGTGATTAAAGTGACTTGAAACATGGTGTGGTTCTCAGTGCCAGACAGGCTGATCCGAGTATTTTCAAAATCTGCTCATTTATTGGGACTTTCTCACACAAGCATCTCTCAGGTTTACAGTGAATAGGACATAAAAGGGGAAGAAAAAAAAAGTCAGTTCTCTTGGCAAAAATGCTGTGTTGATGCAAGAGGTCAGACTACTTTGAGCTGATTGCAGATGTGCTACAGCAGCAGAATCCCACACCAGCTAAGAACACAAATCTGACGTTACACTTCACATGGACTCGCCAAAATTGGACTGAAGTTTGGAAAAATGTTGCCTGATCTGATGAGTTGATTTCTGCTGTGACGATCTGTTGGAAGGGTCCGAGTTTAGTGTAACCAACATGAATTCATCCTGCCTTGTAACAGCGGTTCAGGGTAAGGGTGTAACAATGTGGGCATCTTAGTACCAACTGAGCATCATTTAAATGCCACAGCCCACCTTACTATTATTGCAGACCTTGTGCATCTCTTTATGAGCACAGTGTAGCCTTTTTCTGATGGCTGTTTCCAGCAGGATATTACACCGTGTCACAAAACTCAAAGCTTTAACTGGTTTCTTGAACATGAAAATGAGCTCACTGTAGGCAAATGGCCTCCATAGCAGTCAGATATCAATCCAGTAGAGCACCTTTGGGGTGTGATGGAACAGAGATTCACACCATTCAGAGATTCACCACTGACAAATTTGCAGCAGCAGTGTTGTCGTCATGTCAACATGGACCAAAATCTCTCAAGAAATGTTTCCAGCTGCTTGTTGAATCTTGTTGAAGAACCCAGTAATGAGTGATTACAAGATCATTTCCATGGAAAATAAAACCCCCTGATAGGAAGCCAAGTAAAGAACGGTGTCTACGAGGAAAGTGTATCATAAAGACAGACTGCCATGAGTGGAAATCCACAGTGTTCGCCACAAGTTACAAACAAATCATCAGTCTGAGGATTAGAAAAGCCAGATTAAACTTGGCTAAAAAAACAACAACTAAAGACGCCCAAACAGCTCTGAAACAGCACAAATGAAACTCAAATCAGCCTGTAAGGGAATGGACAGAGAAATGATGGCAGTGTGAGGAATGAGCATGATGGCTTCTAATGGATTGGGTCTGTGGTGTTTACTGATGATCTGACAGAAGTTAGAAGCAGCCTGATCAGTCCTGAGCTGTCTGCTCAAATATAGACAAATTCAGCAAAGGTTATTGGGCAGTAGTTTGCAGAAAAGATGGACAGTGACTTAAAATATCATGAAAAAGCAACACAAGAATTTCTGCAATGAATCTCAGCCCAATCCAGCTGTAGTTCACTTGAAACTAAACGCTGAAACAAACAACTGAACACAGCTTCAGTAAAGGCTGCACACGTTCTTTGATGGTGGTCATAATTTCCAGACACTGCTGATTGAGGACTGTGGTAAATGTAATACGTTTTAGCCAAAGGCTATGCTTCCAATGCATCTCAGTTCCTTCATTGGAAAATCTATTACGTTCGCGTACAGAGCCAAAGCCACATCACCCTCCATATACCATCAGACATAACTGTATGAAAAATGAACACAGTTGTATTCTCTCAGTTTGTGGCTGTACTACTTTACTATAAGATCTAATTAATTCAGAAGAACAGTCATGTACACTTGTTCCTAAGAAAATCATTGATGGGTCTTTAATAAACTGAGTTGTAGTATTATAGTGAAAGTCAACAAGTGACTATAGGATTTCTTCCATCATTGTGACAAAATGACCACGGAAAGAAACGGTTTTAATATGTCTGTAATTCTCAACTACTTCCCACTTACATTTTGACCTGTCATTATATTCTTATATACAGAATTTTAGGGTGTGCAGACATTGTGACTTACACATAAAAACAGGTTTCACAATAATGTAACACAACAATGGGTGTTTTGTTCGGTTGTCACCATAAATCACAACAGCATTTTGAACAAGCTGCAGACATGAGAGCAATGACTGACTGACCCCCACATAAAGTGAGTTACAGTAGTCCAGGCAGGAAGAAATAAAAGCATGGATCACTGTTTCAAGGTGCTGCCTCGAAAGAAAAGATTTTACTCTTGCCAGTCGCCTTAAATGATAAAAACTGGACTTCACCACTGCTCTGATTTGGTTGTCCAATTTAAAATCACTGTCCAACTTAAAACCAAGGTCAGTAAGGTTTAAAATAGACTTCCAGGAGTCCCAAATCTACAGAGGACCACTCGCAAGGACCACTGGGTCCAAACACCAACACTTCTGTTTTCTTTTAATTAAAATTTAAAAAGTTTAGAGCCGACCAAGCTTTAATGTCATCTAGACATGTCAAAAGAGGTTTTATGGAGATGCCATCCTTGTACTTTAATGGCAAATAAATTTGGTAGTCATCGGCATAACAATGAAATGAGATCCCATGCCTTCTAAGGATGGAACCCAGAGGCAATAGATACAGTAAAAAGAGCAGTGGCCCTAAAATTGAGCCCTGTGGGACACCGCATGACAGAGGAGCAGAAGACGATTCGTAACCGAGAAGGCTGACAGAGAAAGTTCTATTTGACAAATAAGACCTAAACCAATTAAGTGCAGTGCCACCAATAAATAATTCTTAGGTAAAGATGTCTTTCAGGGGGTGCATTTGGGGAGTTGCAGCATAAAACTGCATTTTTTCTTAGTATAGAACTGCTGCGTGCAGTGAGGAATTCCAGAGTGGCAGAGAAGTATGTAGGGCTGGTGCAGGGCATGTATGAGGACAGTAAGACGGTTGTGAGATGTGCAGTAGGACAGATGGGTTCAAGGTGGGGAGGTGAGATTAAATCAATTATCAGCTCTGACCCCTACTTGTTTGTACTGAAGACAGATGCAGTCAGGCAGGAGTCTGCACGGACTATGATTTTCACAGAGAATACAAATCCATAGTGAGAGTAGAAGGTGGGTGGAGGAGAGCCTGAAGAGGTGCAGGTTTGTACTGGAGAGGAGAAGAATGAACGTAAGTCAAAGCAATGCACGTGTTTATACCTGCCTCCCACTCATGCAGAGAAGAGGTGAAGAACAGAGTGCATGCAGGGTAGGAGTGGGTGGAGTCGAGTGTTAGAGGTGATTTGTGAAACCTGCTTCTTAATTCAGATCAAACTGAGGTTATTGTACTCGGCCCTGAAAATCTTAGAAATATGGTATCTAACCAGATTCTTACTCTGGATGGCATTACATTGGCCTCCAGTAATGCTGTGAGGAACCTTGGAGTAATTTTTGACCAGGACATGTCCTTCAACGAACATATTAAACAAATATGTAAGACTGCTTTCTTCCATTTGTGCAACATCTCTAAAGTTAGAAATATCCTGTCTCAGAGTGACGCTGAAAAACTAGTTCATGCATTTATTACTTCCAGGCTGGACTACTGCAATTCATTATTATCAGGATGTCCTAAAAACTCCCTGAAAAGCCTTCAGCTAATCCAAAATGCTGCAGCAAGAGTGCTGACAGGGACTAGAAAGAGAGAGCATATTTCTCCTGTATTGGCTTCCCTTCATTGGCTTCCTGTTAAATCCAGAATTCAAAATCCTGCTCCTCACAAGGTCTTAAATAATCAGGCCCCATCTTATCTTAATGACCTTGTAGTACCATATCACCCTATTAGAGCACTTCGCTCTTGCACTGCAGGCCTACTTGTTGTTCCTAGAGTATTTAAAAGTAGAATGGGAGGGAGAGCCTTCAGTTTTCAGGCCCCTCTTCTGTGGAACCAGATTCCAGTTTGGATTCGGGAGTCAGACACTATCTCTACTTTCAAGATTAGGCTTAAAACTTTCCTTTTTGCTAAAGCATATAGTTAGGGCTGGACCAGGTGACCCTGAATCCTCCCTTAGTTATACTGCAATAGACGTAGGCTGCCGGAGGATTCCCATGATGCATTGAGTTTTTCCTTTCCAGTCACCTTTCTCACTCACTATGTGTTAATAGACCTCTCTGCATTGAATCATATCTGTTATTAACCTCTGTCTCTCTTCCACAGCATGTCTTTCATCCTGTTTTCCTTCTCTCACCCCAACCGGTTGCAGCAGATGGCCCCGCTCCTCCCTGAGCCTGGTTCTGCTGGAGGTTTCTTCCTGTTAAAAGGGAGTTTTTCCTTCCCACTGTCGCCAAAGTGCTTGCTCATAGGGGGTCATATGATTGTTGGGTTTTTCTCTGTATCTATGAAGCGCCTTGAGGTGACTTTTGTTGTGATGTGGCGCTATATAAATAAAATTGAATTGAAAATTGAATTATGGTTTGGAGAAGGTGGCACCGACTTAAAGACAGGAGAGTGAGCTGTAGGTGTTAAGACTTTCATTGAGAGTGACCAGAATGCACAGGATTAGAATTTAGTACATCAGAGGCACAGCTTAGGTTGGAGACAAAGTTAGAGAGGAAAAACTGAGGCAGTTTGGACATGTGCAGAGGAGAGATAGTGGATACACTGTACAAAGGATGCTGAAGATGGAGCTGACAGGCAGGAGGAAAAGAGGAAGACCACAGAGAAGATTATGTAGTGGAGGAGAACTTGCAGAGGGCTGGTATGAGGATGCTAGAGATGGAGTGAGATGAGTGAGATGGAAGAAGGGGAGCAGCCGAAAGAAGATGATGAAGAAGTTAACGGTTAACACCCTGTCCTGAATGATGATCAGCTTCGCCTAAAAAGGTAGCCTCTTTCATTAGTGCAACTTTAAGCGAGGTCATTGGTTGAAGTGTTGGGTGGGTGTGTGCAACATCGTGTATCTATGACCAATAGAATCTTCTTAAACTCGGGTTCGCTGGATTTCGACGGAGCTTTGTTCTTTGATTGGCAGCTCTCCAACAGCCTATGTACGATGGGAGGAGTTGACCCCTCCCCGCATTTTTCGATTTGCCCGCCGCCCTTGTGCGTACGATCACGTGCTTGCAACGGGACAGCAGCAGAGGCGCGAACCCGGAAGAAGACAGACACCTCTGGTAGCAGCGGAGCTATCTGCTCCATGTGTACGCTGTCGCGAGGGTGAAGAGTCCGCGAGATCAAGCTGAGGATACGCTGTAGCGTTTTCTGTCTGAAGTCCGCACCTTGGAGTACACACGTTGTTAACGGCAGGGACTGACACGGACATGGCGACTTCCAGCTCCTGTGTGGTGGTAAGTTCTTCCCAAGTGAAATAAGAGACAGAAGGTGGTTGGAGGTTACCTCTGCATGCAGCCAAACACGCTGTGTGTGGACGGGCTGTTAGCCGCAGTTATTAGATGATAGCTACCTGTGTGGACTGAGTACTCTTCACCACTCACACATCGGTAACTTTTTGTTGTATTTTACTTTATTTATTTTGCATGGATATTGTATTCAATACAGCTTGGCCTGTGGCGCTCTATAGACACGCGCTCCACATATGCCTTACGTACGTGACGCAAGCGGTGGACCCACTAACGTGTGGGTGTATGCGTCTGTCAGCAGAACCATTATACAAAATAACAAAGTGCTCGAAACGAACGAGGGGGTAAAGAAGGGGGCGTGTTAGAGCACGCGCCCTTTAAGTGTGGCTCCTAAGTAACGGTGCACGGCACTGTGTTTATGTTGGTGTAGAATAGAATAGAATAGAATTCAACTTTATTGTCATTGCACATGTCACAGGTACAGGGCAACGAAATGCAGTTTTCATCCATCCAGAAGTGCTTTAGCCATGATATAGATATATTACAATATATATTAGCAATAATATAGATATGTAAGTATATTACAGAAATGGGTCTATTGTGGTATTTCTGTACTATACGAATATGTTGGGGCGGCTTTAGACCTCTGTATAAATCTTGCTTCCACACTTGTATGAGAATGTGGTGTCTTTAAACCCTTTAGGATCCCGAGTGTGCGTGCAGTTTGGTATCGGTCCGACACCAAGTAAATACAGGGCCAGTACACATACCGATACTTTTCACTCGTAAAGGCAGCTGATGGAGAGGAGAGTAGTGGAGATGTCATCATTAATTTGACAATTCTAAATACATTTTAATGACAACCAAATCACTGTGATTTTTACCTTCCATCATAAGTAATCAACGTCATAAGTAGTTCTGTTGTTTAAATGTATTATAGGCTATAAATAAATATTTTATACCCATTTCCAAATAAACAATGAATTTAGCACAAGTCAAAGTATAGATCCTTTTGTGCTAGTATTGAGCCCATACCAATACTAGTATTGCTACTGATATTTGGCTCGATTTGCCCACTTCAGTCTGAAATATAAAGTAGCTAACTGTAGAAGAGCTGCTTGGTGGTGTACAGTGATTGCATTGTGGAAAATTAAATTGGCCCAGCAATGAAATAAATTCGATTTCACCACCAGTATGTGTGACATTACATCAAATATGTTGGTGTGGATGTCTGCGCTGCAGAGCTGATGTCACAGATGGAAAAAGTTCTCTTCTGCTTCTGGAAAAAGTCCCAAGCTGTACTGAATTTTAAGCTTTTTTAAGATTAAAGAAAAGACACACAGATGGACTGAAATAGCTGTTAACAAAAGATAAGTAACATTTACTTTTTCTTACATCATTCTGAGTCAAAATACAAGGTCCTACCTTACTGGATCTGTTGGTGTGTGTTTTGTGTTGTGCACTGTACTACAGGCTACCCTGGCCCCTACACTAGGATCAGTAAATAGATAACCGGTGTGCTGTTTTTCAGGCTGTTGCCAGCATTTTAAGCCCAGTGTACTTGTGATCCTTTCTGGGAAACAGATTTCCCAAAACATTTGCAGACACAGATAATAAAGCAAAGTGTCCATTTGGCTAAAATGTATCTTTTTACTGTGCTGTTGTCTTAATCACATTGAAAGAAAAATTGACAAGTTGTCAAACATAGACCAATATGCAAGCACAAAGGTCATCATTCCTTTGACCACAGTCTGGATCACTGGATTTGTTTTTCTGCGTTTTGATAAATGTTGATGCTTTATAACAGCAGTTATATGAGACATAGCTTAAGTTTAAAATATTAGGTAAATGTATGTGAAAGAAGTTTGTTTCTTTTCACTGTTATCTGCTCCTTGTCCTCTATAGATAAAGGATGTTGCACCAGCAGAGTGACATTTTGCTAGTTGTATTACCTTTGTTCCTGACCAGGGCTAGTCTGTAAGCACATTTCCAAATCATTGTGTGTTTACAGGGGTACGTATTTATTAAGGTGTTTCTATGACTGTTTTAGAATATCTGATAATACTATTTGTTGCACATAATTGTGCTGTCTGCTGTCATTTTCTGAATTATTTTTGGGCTTTAAATGTATATGGGTTTTAAAATAGCTGCCATTTCTAATCAAGAGGGAAATTATGGTTGACTAGGAGACTCCTACTGAAGGCTAGAGTACTTTTAGAGTACTGGTTTCAAGCCTGCTGCTGACTTATTTCCTGCATTTCATCCCCATTCCTCTCTCCATACTTTCCTGTCTCTTCTCTCCACCGCCCATTCCAATAAAGGGTAAAATGCCCACAAATAAAGCAAATACAACTATGTTTTCTTGATTTGTTTTTCCTTGTTCTATTGTTTTTGTTTGGTATGATAGATTTCTGAGTTCTTGAATATACGAAGCAGGAAATGAACCGAATACGTCTTTAAAACAAACGGCAAGTCTGTGAGTAACAGTGGAACATACTCTTTCTAATCATGTGACTGTGATGACATCTGCTTTGTATCAGCCTTTATCAAGAGTTCACAAACTGACCCACATGTCAGCAGGACTAAAGGGAAAGGCTTTATTTCAGTGTAGCTGCATGTGGCACGAGAATGGGAACCGTGTTATCCAGAGTTTTGGTGCGTTCATTCCTGTATTTGATTCAAATTCTGCACCGTCCCTTTCTCAGTTTTTCTCATCCCTCCCACGACTCCTCGAACTCTGTGCTGCAGCTGTCACATGATGCCAGTCATGTTGTTTGGTTTCCTGTGGTCTGCTGTTTGACCTGCAGCATAAAATGTAATTTTACAAATTACCAAGTACCTCCTTAGGAAGAGGCATACACTTCTGGAAGGAGATCAGATGGCAGTATCTTGCTGGACAAAATGTTTGTGAGGAGACCTTCAGCAGCAACAAAGGAATGATTCATTGACGCTTTAATGATGTCCAAATTGGAAAACTTCCTCTTTCTGAGAATCCAGGGTTTTTTTCTTGAGACGGCTCAGTGTGGCCCTAGGTGGTAAAATGAGGCAGATAAACTAGTGTGGCAGCAAAATTCGTGGGAAAGTAGACTTCCATTAACCTGATCTCTTTCACCTTGGTTGCCCTGTGTCAGGTGAGGCCCCCCCCCCCCCATGCTCCTTGTTTGGTAATCCCCCCCTGAGATTTTTCTTTCAATTCTTTTGTGCTAATGTTTTTTCTTATTATTATTTTCAGATCAGTGATGAGGAGCAGGGTTATGACTTGGACCTTTTCTGCATACCAAAGCATTATGCTGCTGACCTGGAGAGGGTCTATATCCCACATGGACTCATTTTGGACAGGTGGGTGGTCCCATTCATACAGCTATGACTTGCCAGAGATTTCCTGCAAGTGGTGGATGAAAGTGCTCTGTTAAACCTGGATTCACTGATTAATGCAGACAAACTTACAGCAATCAGAAATCTTTCAGAAACATTTGCTTGCTGACACAAACTGAAAAGAAATGACAACTTCTGCTGACTGTTGCAGAACACTGAGGTCACTATCCTCTATTTCTTGCTCCCCAAACCGTGTGATATCAGGACTGAGAGGCTGGCCAGAGAGATCATGAAGGAAATGGGTGGACACCACATCGTGGCTCTCTGTGTGCTGAAAGGGGGCTACAAGTTTTTCGCAGACCTGCTCGACTACATCAAGGCTCTGAACAGGAACAGCGACCGCTCCATCCCAATGACGGTCGACTTCATACGCCTCAAGAGCTACTATGTAATTGATCTGTCTTATAGTTTTTCTTTAAATCACCAAAGCCTCTTGGAACTTTTTCTTAGAGTATACACTTAAAAGAAGTGGAAATAAACTAAAAAGTTTGGCTGATGATTAAAAGTTGCTTAAATTATAAAAGTAAAATGCAAAACAGCACAGTAGGGAAAGGATTCGGCAAATAAATGATGGTCGTATGAGGCCATGCTGGTGTCTTTCAGTCAGCCCACTGGGGATGCCTGGAAATATAAAGCCTTAACATCAATTAAATTATTAAAATAAAATAAACAAAAAATATGAAGTCTGTCTAGAGCAATGAAGAAACTGCATGAACGCAAAACAACCCATAAATGTTGTTTCTAATCATTTTCAGCCTCAGACTTCATGGTTGGACTTTCTGTCTTTGACCTTCTTGTTGCATCAGTCCATTTGTTTATGCACAGCTCTCTTAGGCTCCTGCCACAGCATTGCAGTCAGGTTGAGGTCTGCACTTTGACTGAGCCGTTGATTTTTCTTTTTCAGCCATTCTGTTGTAGTTTTGCTGCTGTGCTTGGAATCATTGTCCCATTGCATCATGCAAGCTTTAGCTGTCATACAGTTGGGCTCATATTTGACTCCAGAATACTGTTCGATATAACGATATATATCGGATGACGATATAAAAACGTCTATCGTTTCATTTTACGCTATCGTTTGTTTCGTGGTGTCGCAAAATAAACTGTTTACGACAATATTTTTTCACCGTTTTGATGGTCACTGTAGTGGCTATATTAATTTCTTAAACTTCTCTATTTCTCTTATAGTTTATATAACCACACTACGGACAGACAAGCGCCTGTTTTTATGCGTTGTGGTTAGCAATAACGACGGTAACACCATTGTGTGTCCACTTGTTTATGTTCCACATAAACCTTTCACAATAAAGCTCAAGATCCTGTTTAGACTTTTCAAAATAAACTGAACCACGTGAAAGAGCAGATTATATTACGGATGAGAAGTAAAAAAGAGCCGCCAGATGCTAAAAAATAAACCTTAGACTCAAACGTTAGAACAGGCTTTTGTCTGGTCTTTTGCACGACTCTGTGCCGCCCTGTGAAAGACTCTTTCTTGCCAGTCTGAAGGTTTCCTTTATTCTTTTCCTATTTTTGTCTGCACAGAATGACCAGTCGACGGGTGAAATCAAAGTAATCGGTGGAGACGACCTGTCTACTCTGACAGGCAAGGTAAAGACAGCTAGCTAAAACGCTACTGACATGATTAAAAATATTAAAGGCTGGTTTTTACCCCCTTGTTTTTTCTCCAATCTAAAGTTGCTAGCAGTCAGGATGAGCAGATATTTGAAAGAAATATATCCACATTTAAGCAAAGCTATTGTTTTCATGTAATCATTTCCCAAATATCTTACATTAATTTAAAACAGGCCTGTTTATGTGGTTGTAAGTAAAACAGCTCCCACATAGTTACAGCCTTTTGCACTGTTGCAAGCATTCCCTGTGTAATCAGGAGACCACAGCTCTCCTACTCAGCTCAGTTGCATTTTAAGATGACTTGTTTTTCACTTGATTAATGGCTTTTTCTTTTTTCTTGCACACAGAATGTCTTGATTGTGGAGGTACGTACTGTTTTTCATCTGTATTAAAGTAGGCAGCTGTTATTTCCAGTAGTGCTTATCTGTGCTCCTCTTTTGTGCTTCTAGGATATTATCGACACAGGGAAGACGATGAAGACGCTATTGCAGCTCCTCAAACAGTACAATCCTAAAATGGTCAAAGTAGCGAGGTAATTCATGGCTTCACTGAACTGCTGGAGTTTTACTGGAAAGCTGCTTCAGACTGGTATGTTTCAGGCTGAGGGGTTTTAAGCAGCTAGAGCAGATTTTTATCGTCATTTTGGTTTGTCTTCAGTTTGCTGGTGAAGAGAACACCAAGAAGTGTTGGCTACCGACCGGATTGTGAGTTGATTATTTGTAACTTGTGAATTCCTAACAGACTTTGGTTGAAGTTCAGCTCATAGAACAGTTTGTTAAACTGCAACAATGAAGATGTAAGAAAAGCTTCACGTGTTCTTTTTCTTTTTCTCCCAGATGTAGGGTTTGAGGTCCCTGACAAATTTGTGGTGGGTTATGCACTAGACTACAACGAGTACTTTAGAGATCTAAACGTAAGTATTTGAAAGAGATAAACAGTATCGTGTAAAAGTCTTGAGCCCTCTAATATTTCATTTCTTTTGCTTGCAAGCCTTTTAGACTTTATTGTAAGTTTTTAAAATGGTCTTGGGCCATAGTTCTCCAGGTTTTCTGAAGGTCTCTCAAAGATTTTCTTTAGACATTGGCTTCTTTTTCACTCATTTTCATTCCAGAGGTTGTCTTTAGACACTTTGTTACTAGCAGCCTGTCTCAAAAGGTATTCATTAACAGTTTGACACAGTTTAACCAGCCATTTAACACTAACCTATGAATAAATCAAGCATAAAAACGCACCCAACTCAAGGGATGAACCAATGCTGACTCTTCACATTGCAGGCGACTTGGCAAAGAACTGATTTTAAATTCTATCTTTATGGGAACCTGTCGCAGAAACACCTGACACATTTTACCTTACCAAACAAAACGGGAACAAAACAAATATCAGTTTTGTTCTTATATCAGTTTCAAGTCTTTGTTTTTTCCACTTGTCTTTATAATTTTCTTCATAACTGCCTCGGCCCTGTGCTCATACTGAGGCCGCTGGCTTGTGGCTGGCTCTGAGTTCTGGATGGTTTGAGCTTTAGGCACTTTGACTTTGTCAGATTCTTTAAAATGTCCACGTTCAGCTGGGTGATTTTAAGTGTATTATTGGATTTGTTATGAATTCTATTGATGCTTTTGTTTCAATTGATCTCACAGTGAAGAGCTTAAGCAACATATTAGCATGTGGCAGTAAGATTTTGCACAACTATTTCCCAGCACCACTGTGTGCGTATGTGTTGTACATACACGAAACAGATCATCTGGTAGTCAGAGCTGACCGGCCTGTCAGGGTCAAGAACTGATTCCATTTCCCAGGCAGTTCATCCATCTATCCATCCATTCGCTTCCGCTTGTCCTTTTCAGGGTCGCCGGGGGTGTTGGAGCCTATCCCAGCTGTCATAGGGCGAGAGGCAGGGTACACCCTGGGCAGGTCGCCAGTCTGTTGCAGGGCTAACACAGAGAGACAGACAACCATTAGCGCTCACATTCACACCTGTGGGCAATTTAGACTAATCAATTAACCTATCCCCACAAACTGCATGTCTTTGGACGGTGGGAGGAAGCCGGAGTGCCCGGAGGGAACCCACGCAAACACGGGGAGAACAAACTCCACACAGAAAGATCCCGGCCTGATGGTGGAATTGAACTCAGGACCTTCTTGCTGTGCGGCAACAGTGCTAACCACCGTGTTGCCCAGTTCCCAGGCAGTTGATCTGTATATTGAAAAGGTCGCCCCGTGGCTCAGGGGGATGGGAACCTGTAACCGGAAGGTCAACGGTTCGATCCCCGGGCTCTCTGTCCTGGTCGTTGTGTCCTTGGGCAAGACACTTTACCCTACCGCCTACTGGTGTTGGCCAGAGGGGCCGATGGCGTGATATGGCAGCCTCGCTTCTGTCAGTCTGCCCCAGGTCAGCTGTGGCTACAACTGTAGCTGTCTCCACTAGTGTGTGAATGAAGTGGAATTGTAAAGCGCTTTGGGTGCCTTGAAAAGCGCTATATAAATGCAATCCATGGCTCAGGGGGATGGGAAACTAATGGACATTATTATGAACCTAGAAAAGTCAGATTTTGATCCAGTATACAATACCAAGAATAGCTTAACTTTTCAGCATAAGAATTCAGGCTGTGTGGAAGAACAAACGTGGTCATAACAAATATTGACTTTCAAGTTTGTTGCATTTGTACAAACTCTGTTTTTGCTCTCTGTAGTTCCATTTCTGTTTTCGTTTCTGTCAATCGCTACAGCCGTTTCCTAATTTCCTAGCAAAATATAAGAAGTGGCTCAAGACTTTTTCCTAGTACTGTAACTCATATTTTAAAACTATTTTTCTCTTTATACATCTCTGACAGAATTAAGTGTATTTTTTTTCTTTTCTTTTCTGTTCCAGCATATCTGCGTCATTAGTGAAACAGGGAAGGAGAAGTACAAAGCATGAAGAGCACCTCGTAACAGTTTTCAACATTTGGTTATTTCATTTCCATTTAGCATTGATGTTATATTTCATTGCTTTGTATTGTGTCATGAGAATATAATCGGCTTGCTCAGGGTCCCTGAGGATACACCCAACGTGATAATCCCGTGTTTGAATCACCACGCATGGACACGCAAAGGTTTCAATTTTTTTGCATTCGATTGCTTGAGAAAGAATCACGTCTGGGTTTAATAGAATGGATCCCAGCTTCACCTTGAATTAGAATATTGCTTTTATGGTCCCCACTTTTATTCCTTTTTTATTTTTTAATTGAGAGCATTTTAGGGAAATGCTGCTAGCTTCAAGTGCAGTCGCGTAATTGTTGTGCTGCCATAAGATTTACAACCTCCTCTTTCATATTTTGTATTTTGTGTAAAATGATTATTGTTATTATTATTAATATTATTATTTTGTGTTTGTGTAATTCTACCTGAAACTATTAAAATGTGCTTGTTTTTTTGTTTTATGGGACACCTTAAGAGGAAGTAAAATTTTATTGAAGTGTGTGTATATTTTGGAAGAATACTTCACTTTTCTACGGTACTGTTTTGTAACGCTGAAGAAACATTAGGTAGAAAAGTAAATTGCTGCTGTCCCTGATTAAATTATGTAGACATTGGTAAACCTGAGAAGAAATTTATGAAAATGAATGAAATCAAAGCTTTAGACATGCACTTCCTTTGTGTAACATAAAAGGTGATCCTTTTAACGCTGCAGATATTCAATCACAAACTGTTAATGGTTAAGAATCTTTCATTTGAATATTTGAAATTCCTAATCTGTATCTACATGTTTTATTCACACATAATTTAATTAAAGGCCCCTTTTTAAAAAATATCCTTTTTGTTTGCAGTTTCGCTAAATTAAATGTTCTGTAATCGTCAGTGTTGCAGCACCAGCCATTAAAATTTTCCACATCAAACCTGAAAGAAAGTTTTTCATTTTACTATTACAGCAAGTTATTGATATATTGAAACACGAAGTGCCAAAAAATATAAATAGTGACAGAGACAGAATGATGCTGCCAAGATTTGGTCTTCCATCTTTGCTCATTAAGATCATGAACATTTGAGCTCCTGTTGTCTGATCGTCATTTGGAAATTGAAGCTAACATTGGGGGATAATTATTTGGTCCCCTGATGATTTGTAAGATTTTTAAGTTTGCTCTCTTGCAAAAAATCTGTAATTTTATAGCAGTTGCATTTTAATGGAGAGAGACAGAATATTAACCAAATATCCAGAAAAAGCCCAACACGTTACCTAAAAGTCATACACTGTTTCCATGTCACTGACTGAAATAAGCATTTGATGACTCAGTATTTGGTGGAGAAACCCCTGCCTATGTAAATAAATAAATCTGGGTAAATTCCCAGATCATTAAACATGCAACTATTTTGCTGGTAATACCTGAAATGAGTAAAGAAAATCAACAGCCTATTTATGCAAGATAATTCATAATTTTATTGAGGGGGTTATATTGGTTGGGTCTGATTATTGGGGGGGGGGTCATAACCCCCCTGGACATTACACCTCGGTGTCTTTAGACTGTGGGGGGAAGCCTACACAGGAAGGCTCCAGCTAACCAGCAACCTTCTTGCTCTGAGGCAAGAGTGCCAACCACTAATTAATAATTACTGTGGTTTTTAATTTGTGCTGTTGATGAAAAGCCACTCATGTTTGCAGATGCACTGCTCACATTTGTTTTCATACTGACTGGATGTTATATTTTAACTCTAGGCACTAGATTATATTCCAATTTCATGTGTCAAGTCTAATGGAAACTGTGTTTCCTCTTACCTCAAACTGAGACTAATCTTAACCATAACCAGCTGTGTTTCATGATGCTTATCAAGACCCAGCCTTAAATTAACCACTTTTCTCTGCCTAGTTCGCCTCCTCACTGCAAGCTTCACTTCATTTATGACCACAAAACTGGCACCATAATAAACATGGTTATCTGCAGGTAGTAAGCAACCCGTGAAAACAGTAAGGCCAGTCCATCCTGTACAGGGCCTCTTGTCGTTGTCTCAAGACCTGTTGAGGTGTTTGTTTTCCAGTAAAATTTTACTGCCGTAAAACCTTACTGAAATCTTTTAGCCATAATTATTTTATAGATCTGAAAAAAAGTGTCCTTACAGAAAACATTGAGACTATACTTCATAAATTGTATGCCTTTCTTTTTCAATTAATCTTTTTTGATCGCAAGGAAGGATATAAACAATATCCGGAATAAGACAAACATAGCTGTCTCTAACAAACTATCGCGTCGTTAGCCGTCTTTGTGTGCCAGAGTAAATTTTGATTTCTTTGTGGAACTGGTGAATACCGGGGCTTGCCGTGAAACCGTTTGCATGTATGGAAATTGGAGGGGAACAAACGCACGGATGGAGCATAATACTTTCCGCCTGAGCACGCCGGCTAATGGAGCGCTTTTATTGGACAGGCCTGCTAATGCTAAAAAAAAGGGGCGTGAACTTCGCTGCTAGCTTTTCGCTCTTGTGTGATCATCTGGGGGATCTGGTTCATTCTTGGCGGTGCCCAGCAGAAGCGTTTCTTTTTTTGATAGTCTGTGGACAATATTTCAAGCTGACACGGATTAATTCGTCTTGCGTGCAGTTGTAGCTGTCGGGCTGATGGACAAAACGTGAAGTGAGACGGTGACCCGGCCTCTCTCTTTCTGAAAATGGCATTGTGGTTAACTTAGCTAGTTAGCTTATCGGGCTAGGTAGCTGGACTCTTGTTGTCGCTGAGCCAACTGGCTTCCATTAGCTAGCTGTGCGGTGTTAGCTACGGGGTATGCTGATCAGCATCACTACATGTAGCTCTGCTATTTTAATGTCGTTTGTAGTAGACTGAAAGACGAGCGTTCAGTTGGTGGACAGAGCGACCATTTGGCTAGTTTAACTACGGCTAGCTCATTTAAGGCGCTAACATGCAGCGGTAGTTTGGATCCACTCGTCACAAACTGCTGCCTTGCACCAGCAGACCAACTGTTAGTAGGCATTGTGCGGTGTGTATAGCCATGGCTCTCTAACAATCCATCAGGAAAGTTGGTGACCGGTTACAGACAGGGTTGATGAGGGGCAGCTTCGGTGAACACACGGCTGCTTTGTGGACTGGACGCCGTTATGGTACATATACAGCGTTAGTTTGCTTCAGCACCGGAGTCACCCTGGGCACGGGGCCTTGCAGATTGCCGAGAGTTACCTACACTGTGTTGGCTTGTCTTAGGTGAGCTCAACTACCTGTTTACTCATATTGCTTCAAGAACATGTAAAGTTTGCACAGGTTGAAGATCAGTAATGTAACTTTACTGAGTCTGTTCGCCATTTTAAGTTGCTGAATCGGTGAGGGGTGGTGGTGAAGCGTTGTTTAGCGAAATGAACAGCTCAGGAGTCATGCCACAAGAAAAGATGGAACTGGATCTGGAAATCCCAGCTTCCATACTTCCAAGTGATGGACACCTGAGAAGATCCAACAGTGCACCCATGATAAATGGATTAAGGTAGGGCAATCTGACTTTAATTTACTGCAAAGTTAAAACTCTTTCCTTATTCACACATTGAAACAAGTTCATTTGCATTGACATGATGGTTAAAGGCGTTCATAATTCGACTTTGCAGTGATAACTCCCAGGTGTTCCAGAAGGAGGTCCTACGGTGCCGGAGAAATAGCACTACAGTTGTGAACAGGCCCAACATGGTATAGTGGTTCATAAACATATTCTAACTTGATTGAGATGCCTGAGTTACTGTAATGAGTGTTTACTCATTATCAGCCATGTCCTCCTCTTACAGGTTCCTTCATCGCCCATTCGGGTCCCGAGTACCAGACTTCATCAAATTAAACAAGTAAGGAATTGAGGTGGTTGCAGTAAAAGTAATTCCTGTGGAAGTTGAGCTCTTCAGACCAATGTCTACGTCGGCTGTAGTAAGAGACATGCAAGAGCAACCTCTTTAGGCATTCACAGGGTCCTTGATCTTAACAAGCCAATCAACTCTTAGTATCACACTCCTGCAGAGTAAGTCTTGATTTCCATAAGAAAACACATGGATGTTGGTGGTGGGGAGTGGTTCAGTTGTAGCATCTGAGATAAGACTGAGCCTGAAATGGGCTTGTTAATCTTGTACTGTGAACTGAAGCGCTTCTTCTTGACCCCCATCAAAAAAAGATGTCTTTCTCTCTCTCTGCCATATTTAATAATATTTTAATAAGAGTACATATCATTTTTATCCAGGGGGAAAATGTAATGGGTCCACTTTAAAGAACATAACTCAGAAAAGTTAAAATGATGTGATGGTAGCTAATGTGATTTTTTTTTTTTTTTAATTTATTTATTTATTTTTTAAACCTTTGGGTCTCTTTTGTTCTCTTGCAGGAAGAGGGCATAGATGTGATGAACAGAGAAACTGCACATGAACGGTAAGCTATCCATTTATACACAGTGTTTGAATGAGGAGATCTGCTGTGTTGTTGGTGACAGGCTGATGACTCCATGTTCTGATTGTTGTTGTGCACTCAGGGAAGTTCAAGCTGCTATGCAGATGAGCCATTCTTGGGAGGAAAGCCTTAGTCTGGTAAAAACTCTGTCCCATATATGTTGCTGATTATGTTCTGCTGACGGGCAGTTTTGCATGTTTTGGCCCCTGGCCTTTCTTGGTCTCTCTTTGTTACTATAGAGAGGACAAGTAGAAACATGCTAGAGTAACGCTGAAATAACTGGGAGTTAACAGGGCCACCAGTCTCTAAAGGTCAGGCTGAGTTGGTAGTATAATACTCCCACACTTGCAGTGATGTTACTATTGGACTAAAGGATGCTGTAAACACACGGTGAACTGTGAAATCTTTAATGTTTTTTAGAGTGACAATGATTTGGAAAAGCCTGTATCTTCATCTCCAAAGCGAATCGACTTTGTGCCTGTGTCTCCAGCCCCGTCCCCAACAAGAGGAATAGGAAAAAAGGTACATCTGACATTAACTGTGGTTAGAGTCACAGTTATCGCATTATAGTTTCATTAACTAGATCTAGTTACTTACTATAACCCAGTTGACTAATAATTTAATTATGTGCAGCCTACAGGGAACAGTTGGCTGCAGTGAAGCAGGAGCTTCTTAGGCCTTTAGCCTTTTTCCACTAGTACCTGTTTGGCTCAGCACAGCTCAACTCCGTTTGTAGGTTTTCCATTATGCGGTAGTGCCTGGTAAAAAGAGCCGATGCGATCTGGAAATGTGACGCCAGCAGACTGCATTCACAGATTGGCTAGTCAGTGGCATCACTTGATGAGTCATGAGAGGGTCTCCTTCGTGAAAATCAAAACGTCCCTCTTTTAAACCCAGCAACGAGCGTGATGGCCAGAAAAAAAACACCGTGATCCCAGAGTCTGGCAAAAAGCTGTAGACCGAGCGGCAGATATACCATCGCCTCAACATGCTGTGGTGTTCATGTCTCATACACATGACTTCAGGGGACTTTGGGCTGCATTGCTTTAACATCCTCATGCACATCAGGTGTTACCGGCTTGTAGTGGAAACCAACCAAAGTCGAGCCAAATTAGGTACTAGTGAAAAAAGGCTTCTAGTTTGCTGCAGCTCCAAGATGCAACATTTTCTCTTAAGAGATTCATTCGGCTTTTTTTCCAGCTCCACAAAACAATTCAGATTTTTATATTAGCACTACACTTTAATGTCTCCGTGGTCTGAAACAAACAATTCTTGCTCCTCTTCCTTCATTTGTCCCCCCTCCTGAGGTGACCATGTAAAACCATCTAAAACTGAGTATTTGGAGCAGTCTGAAGTTGGTGACGATTAAGCAGTAATTTTTCACCACTTAAATGTTATCAGTTGCAGATTTATCTAATGCGTTATCTATGTTTTCTGCTCTCCCCCTCCTACAAGCAGCAGTGTTTCTCTCCTTCACTACAAATTCTGGTGAGCAGCAATGGTCTCACTCCCAGCCCAATACCCAGCCCAACACGGCGATTTGGGTGAGTACAAATTCTTTTGAGCTGTCACAGCTTAAAGTTAAAGAGTTAAAATCTGTCAGTTACAAACTTTGCACAATTATGTTTGCAACTTCAGCTCATGCCCACAGTTTGTTGCTGTATTTCCAAATGTATTGATTTTAATTGTTCCTGTTTTCTGTCTTGTTCAGTCGACGGAGTCAAAGTCCGATCAACTGCATCAGAGCCAGCATACTCGGTCCAATAAAACGCAAAGGTGAGTCGTGCTTTAGACATGCTTTCAATGCTCTGTGTAAGGGAGGCTTTGCACATTAACGCAGCAGCAAACAGGCACACTCCCTCTGAGTGTGTTGCAATCAGACCTACCTCTGCTCTCTGTTTTGGAAGCCGATTTGAGTGCATGTACATCCTGGCATTTGTAACCTCTGACCCTCTGTGTTTACACGGAGATTATGAGATTGACCTCCCACTCAAAAGAGATGAGCTATAATCGCATCAGTTTGCTGGTGGCGTCCTAAAACAAACTTTAGCTACCTTAAGCATATTTTACTTTATGTTTTTAGGGTTTAGGCGTCAGTCCTCTGACTTGTCTGGTGTAACCTCTGCACATTGTTCTCGCTGTGGGATCAGGGGCCACTTTATTTTACAACACCTTGCTGAGAGAGGAGTTAATCATGGCCAAGGTGTTCATCTGTTTTGACTTGAGAGACTGGTGCTCACATCCAGTGATTAATGCCTGATTTAGACTTATTTAGGAAATCTACATCATAACCAGAAACTGGTTTTAACTCAATAGGCTGTGACCTTCCACACCATTCAGTCTACGTGAGATTACTCTGAAAGGTCACAGCGAAGGGTTAAAAAGGTTTTCTGATCATGATGTAGATTTCTTTTATGGTTGGAACTAGGGTTGGATGATTTGATCTATAGTCCCTCCATTATGGCAGCACTATCCACCCTTTATAAAGCACAATGTGCCAAAAAATTCCCCAAAAAGCAAAAAACTGGTGAGTGGGCTCATTAAGTTCCAGTTTCTAAACCATCATGCAGTCAGAAGTATCCTGTTAGTCTTCTGTCATATAATGATGATCAATTTGAAAGTCTGGGCATGAACCTGTGTGCCCTCGGACATATGTTTCGAAAGTGTTGGTTATGGGAGGGATGTGGATGTGAACATGCAACTTAAAACTTGAATCGGATAATATTTAATTTAATGCATCAAAGGGGAAATGAGGTGAAAGTCGTCTTGATTGGTGAGCTCTGATGTTATCGTCCATCAGCACGACTGTAGTCAGAAGCCATCTGTTCAACATGTCGGCCTTGAAGCTTTGATTCTAATGAAGAATATATTTGTAAAGAAATGTCGGACATCTAAGAATTTAATACATTTTAAATGGTATGACATGCATATTTCTGTTAATCATCACTGTTCTTAGACTACAGGACAAATGTTGTGGAAACGAGTCTTCGGTGGTCTTTATATTGATGAAGTTAATTTATTAAGCGCTGTGGTGCAGGAAATGCTTGTTAGGCTGGTAGGGCTGTGCGATATGACCAAAATCTCATATCCCGATATGAGACATTTATCATCCTCCTGACAACTAAATACATTTTTACATTTTCTGTAAATTCTGTGAATCTCGGGCAACTCGGCTTGGTTAAAGTGTTTTCAGCTGAGCGCGGTGTACCTGGAGTCGAGGCACGGCCGCAATTTTCATTGAGTATTTATTACACGGCGTGCAGCAGGGAAACGCCTGTTCTAAGGTTTATTTTTTAGTACCTGACGGCTCTTTTGTGTGATTCAGTTTATTTTGAAAAATCTGAACAGGATCTTCAACTCAATTATGAAAGGTTTATGTGGGGAAATAAACAAGCGGACGGCGGAGCCACGCAATGATTTTACCGTTGTTGTTGTTGTTGTTGCTAATGACAACGCTTAAAAACAGCCACTTGTCCATCTGTAGTGTGGTTATATTAAATATAAGAGAAAGAGAGAACTTCAAGAAATTCTACAGTTACCATCAAAACAATGAAAAAACTTTGCTGTCAACAGTTTATTTTGCGATACCACGAAACAAACAATAGCGTAACATGAAACGATAGATGTTTCGTCTGATGTATCTCGTTATAGCGAACAGCCCAATAGGGCTAGACATGCCAGCCGATGTTCTACATGAGATTCAAAATATTTTCCAAACAGACTTGATGATGTTGTGCTTGTGCCATATCTGTGGTTAAACAGTATCTATAATGGTTCATGGAAATAAAGATTCTTGGAAGAAAAACATTTGACTTGTGATCTGGACACTAAATGTTAATGCCACACAACTCGGTTTGGTTACATGTCTGACGAGCAGTCTCAACTCAGTCTCAGTCTGAGTCATCTGAAATGAACCTGCTCTTCAGTCAACAAACTGACTGCATGTTATTTCTAAATGGAGTAAATCAGTGTGAGAATATTAAATCATTCTAACCTCATTGTTTTGAACTGAAATAACATTATATGAGAGGGTAACGAGTGTCACAACCGGCTCAGGCTGGTTGTTGCTGCTGCCATTGTAGCCAGTAAATGTGTGCCTGTGTATACACACAGACGGGTAAAGTAGAGTAAACCTATTGCAATATGCAAATTCTGAGAGGTTCACATTTGAATCCTTAATCATTAAACATGACATTTGTTTTGATTTTGGGTGTGTTGGTGTGTGCATGTGTACTTTGTGGTCCTCTGTTGACAAAACACTGCCACGCTGCAGATTGAACGTGCTGTTAATCAGTATGGATGTGACTAGGTAAAAGTTCACCAAGTGTAAACTTTGCCTGTTCATCTGCCTGGCTCTTTTGTGAATAGTCGCACAGCTCATGTGTCAATTTCTAAATGTTGGACGCCTTTTACTCTGCAGGTGAGATGGAAACGGAGAGTCAACCCAAGAGGCTCTTCCAGGGCACCACCACCATGCTGTCCTCGGATGTCTCCAACCTGTCAGATCTCAGCTCCTGGTAAGTAACTCTCAGGCCCATCAACAAATAAGAAGCTGCTTAGATAAGGATGAGCTTTTGAGTGCTGAGGCAAGTAGGCAGACACACTGGCTCTAAAAGCCAAGCTTGATTACTAGTCACCATCTCGTAAATGGAAAAACAAGGAAACCCCTACATGAAGAGGATTTGAGTAATTAATAGGGGATTTTATTGAGCCTTGTTGATTCTGATCGGAATCAAATGTCAGTCACCTCACTGGCAGCAGTTTTACAGTTTTATTTAAGAACTATTTACTTCCATAGAAATCGAAGTATATTGATTCTGGGGCGATTCTGTCTCAAAGTTGAGTCAGTGTGAGTGCTGACATTTGAGATTTTGAGCAGTGCATTCATTCAGGGTGAATTAGTTATGCAAACTTTTCTGAAGACTACCTTTTTCTTCCCTCTCAGTCACTCTCCAGATTTACTGGATGGAAGCCTCAGCAGCGTGGGCTCCTCCACCGACTCGCCAGGCAAAATGGAGGGAGTGTCTCCTTCCTCATCCAGCAACTCACCCTTTGCTTCTCTCCAGGATTTGTCTCCCAAATGAGCATGGGATATCTAAGACTATGGGGGGGGGAAGAGTGGAAAAGACTTCTCTCCAGGGAACTGGTTTCCTTTTCAGACCCTTCACATCGCCAACTACATTTCCTTCAAGTGGAGTTTTCCCCCACACTTTCTTCTGACTGGCTGTTTTTATGGCTATCTTTTATGGAGGGTCTCGATTTTAAGGAGACTACAGCCATGGATGTATTTGTGTAAGAGGTAATCCTAGTAAAACTAGGACTGAGGGAAGTCGCTGCGCGCACCAGCTGCTAATTGATCTTGGATGGTGCCAGCCTTCGTAGGGATACTAATAAGTGGCTGTTGTATAAATCTGTCCTGCCAGTTCCCCTCACCAGAGAGAGAGACATTGAGCACTGGACATATAAAGACTACTTGGATGTGTGCATTTCCCTGTTTTTGTGCTGGAAAATGTCTGGCCCACTGGCCTTGGTGTGTGCACAGTCTGCAGATTTTGTAAGAAAAGATTTAACTTATTGTTTTCCTGCTGCCTGAGCAGATATTCTAAATATTTTTATGGTATAGGCTGTGAACTGTGGTGTTTGCATTTTTTTTTTTTTTTTTCTTCCCTCCCCTTCAGCTCCAAAAAAATGATTTGCTGCTACTTTAATTGGTAATTCTGAGCAAGTGGTAAATCATGATCATTCCTGGTAGTCTCAACACTAAAAGTTCCTGTGTTCTTACCAGGATGATTTTTGTGGATAAAAGTATGAAAATCTGACTTCTTTTTTCCCCTTGTTCCTTCTGGCAAAGTGTTCTTATTTATGGACAACACATTTGTTATAAAATTGGATTCGTTCTATCTGCAGTAAGCCATCTGTGCTGTCATTTACACCAAATCAAGTGACTGCTGGAACACGAGGCAAAAAAACAGCACCATCACATTGTGAGTAAAGAGACTGCTCTTTCTGCTGTGGTTACACTTTTTTCTTTTTTTTTCTCCAACACATATTGCACAGGATGCTTGGTCCTGTAGTGTTTCAGCCTGTGTGAGTCTTAAGCAGGAAACAACTAAATTTGAAGAAGAAAAAAGTCTGACTACAATATGTAGAGGTTAAAGCCTGCACTGTGATATTTGCACCTAAATTTGGTTTCATTTGTCCTGACCCCAGTGTTCATATCCATCCGTATAACTCGATACTTCCGAACCCCTCTGTGGCTCTGTAACCTTAAATGTTTATGTACCGGTACAAAAAGGAAGTGATTGTAAATCATTTTATGGAAGTGTGCCCTTTTAATTTAAACAAGTGTGGTTGCAGTTCACTTACTGAATGGGTTTGTTTTTTTTTTTTTTAAAAATACAAATAGGAAAATGTTGGGGGTTTCTGCTTTGTTTTTGTTCCCTTCACGATGCGTTTTTTTTTTTTTTTTTTTTTTTTTTTTTCTTTCCTCTTCTGCTCATTTTATGAAGTGTTCAGGGCATGAACTTAGCAAATGATATGCTATACTGTATGTCTGTAATAGAGGCTGTAATCTGCTCGTCTTTTGTGACTGCTATTGTAGCGGACATCAGGAGTAAATAAATTATTTCATTATGCTTTTGTATCAGTGTTTTCTTCTGTATTAGCGCTCGTATATGGAAGACCAAAACTACCAAAATAAAAATAAATTCCCGAAATATTAGTCCAACGGAAATTGGAGTTTGTGGGGTTTTTCTCAGTTTATGACTGCCAAAAATCCAGAAAAAATAAGGAATGAATTAAAGAAATATCCAATCAAATGCACTGGATATATTTAAAAATCCATATAAAAATAATGCATGGGGAAAATGGGAAACGATAAATATAGGAAAACAAACATTATATGGAAATGGAGAAGTTTAATCTGAATAGCAAGTTTCACATTTCATCAATTATGGTACCAGTATTTTTATAGGACATTTCGTGCATTTATTTTTACTACTTTTTTTTTTTGGAGTCAATTATTGATTTTTCTCAGTTTTAGTACTTCATAAACCAAAACATACAAATTAAATGCGGATGCATCAAGGAGCACAACAGTGTTACCAGTTCTAGAAGTAAACAATATTGCTAAAAGTATTCACTCGTCTACCTTCACATATGAACTTGAGTGACATCTGATTCTTAATCCATAGGATTTAATGATATAGTGATAACAGCTTCAACTCTTTAGGACTGAGTTTATGGAAATGTTTTACCATTCTCCCAGAAGCACATTTAAAAATAAACTATTTATATAGCACTTTTCAAAACAGTTCAAAGTGCTTCGCGTTTTTGAGGACACTGATGTTGGACGAGGAGGCTGTGTGCCTCAGCATCCACTGACACCACTCTGTGATTCTACTGTTGCTGTTGTTCCCAGTTGCTTCCACTTATACCACTAACAGTTGACTGTGGAACAGTCATGGAAATGTCCATGGAAGTGATTGGAACCCTGAATTCACTCACAATTCAGTGATTTGGATGGGTGAGTGAATACTTTTGGGAATGTAGTGCAAGTCTCACTGCTGCTATACTTAGGATCATTTTCCTGGTGCATGACCCACTTTCAGCCAAGCTTTACCTGTCAGACAGATTGACTCTAGAATACTTTGGTATACAAAGGAGTTCATAGTTGTAACGATAGTTAGTTGGTAGTAAGGGGCCCAAAGTGTGCCAAAAACATTGCCCAACTGTTTTTAGCCAACCTATAATTATGTAGCCTAATAGTTGCAGGGACATTTATCAAAATTGAGCTCAAAATGCCTCAACAGTGACATCTGCAGGCTAGAGGGGGCAGAGCCTGCGTGAGTGTGGGCAGAGAAAAGGACAGCAGGAGCCTGACCTCTGCAGGATGGGATCTCTCATTTTATTTTAATGCACTTCAGTTTTTTTCATGCTGATGCTTGTTGTACCACATGGTAACAATGTGCACAACCTAAAGTCAATATCTGCAGTTGTGATAATAGTATCATTATTAATATATTGTTATTATTATATGTAAATGTTTGTTTATTAGAATAAGATCGAACTCTCTGAAAATTATTAACTAAGAAAAGATGGCAACAGGTAATTTCCTAGTAATTAATCTATTTATTATTTGAGGCATTATGATTGTGCTGTGTTGTTTACAGGATACATGCTGGGATTCCCCTCCAGGCTTTTTAAAGGGAAGCATAAATGCTGAGATGAAATCTGTTTTGTTTCTCTTCGAAGGTTTTGGGAGTTCAAACTGCAAAATTTTGATGAATAAGAAGCTGAAACAAAATATCCAAGGTCCATCCATATCCTGTAGTAATTTGCAGATTTTCTTTCAAATTATGTTTATTACGTTATGTTTCAAGCCCAGATATACTTGAAGTTTCAGTGAGTCAGTTTTGAGAAGGAGTTTGTACCAGTTAAACTATGTTTCAGTATCTCAGTTTTGTTTGAATGGCTTGAAGTAAAAATTATAAAACACAGGGCTCCACGCTGCTGGCTCTGCAGGAAGTGGTGAGAGTTCTCAGAGTCCTTCTGATCACTGCATCTCAGATTTTGAATAAACTTTCCACTGATGTTAGAAAGGCCACTTTGAATTGAATCCCTGCCACTCACACAGCAACATAAAGCCAGGCCATTGTGTAACGCTCCATCAGAGATCACATGGTCCAGGCCATCCTGACAGGAATCAGAGAGATGTACACACACAGCAAACTTTGCACAGGTGCTGCTCATTAAAACTGTCGATGTAACAGTGAAAGTTTGCATGCTCCCTAATTACACCTGAAACTTTTGCTTTGGTGGATCAAGTTTGAGTCACTGAACTTTGTTTTCAAGACAGTCCCTCAATAATCAGTCAATCATAGTTCATTTTTGTTCTTTTCGTTTTTGTCGGGACACTTTAGATAGTGGTGTCCAAGCTGAAATATTCACAGACGCTTTGGGTGGCTTAAAATATTCTTCCTTAAATGTGATTAAAAACACAAGTTGAAATAAGTATTTGTGCTGTTAACATGTGTCCACGTGGGGATGATGACTGTGGAGAAATGACTGTACTAGAAAAAAACGTAGGTTACTGGATGCACCAACTTTATAATAGTCCTTTACACCGTTCTCACTCCTGGTTGTATTTAGCTGTGTTTTGTTAATATTTATGTAATTTCATAGTACTTTACTTTTATTAATATCTTAATACTTCATAGAACAATGTGTGCATAATGTCTTGCGTGCCATCAGACAACCCTGTGCATGCGTATCCTCCATCTTCGCTGCTGGAAAATGCTTCCACAGATTTCAGTTCAGCATTCTCTTGAGTGTCACGTCCCTCTCTGTATAATTTCTTCAGTGTTATTTCTCTGCCTTATTTACAGCTTTAGAGGCAACTGGTTCCCAAGCAGCTGCACATCATGTTGCTTTGAGATGACACCCCTTCCCCGAGGGAGACCGCTGGATTATTTTCAGGCACCATCATTGCAAAGCTAACAGGAGCTTTATTGTCCTGTTCTGTGCCGTGTGCTTTCCTGACACAACATGTAATGTGTAAAAAATAAAACAGAATCTATCTTTGAACATGACACACTACAGCTGTATTGAGACTTTATTAAACATTTGATAAAGCATGGCAAGCGAACCATTCTTCTTTCAAGAGGAGATCCCTCCTTTGGTGACAGGTAGAAGTATCTTACTGCTAACAAACTTAAAGCCCACTCATACAAAGTATCCACACATGCAAGGAACGGCATTTAGTCTTCAGTCTACTCTAAAAAGCTTTAAAAAAACATCAATTTAATAATGGTAACAGGTAACAAAACTTTAATGGCTTTATATACAAGTACCGCGTTTGCATGTTGATTCCTTCACACTGAAATGACCACTTTCTTTCACATAATGGCAACAGAGTTACAGACAATATGTGAGGCCAAACAACAGCAAATGGCCTCACGCTTCTTCACAGGCCCTTTATCTCAGGGACAGCTCCCCTCACTCTGACCTTACACACGACAGCTCTTCCCATTTACGTCACTTTAGTTCCGTGTATGTATTAACACAAATGTGTAGATTTGAAAACAAGTATGCTAAAATGTATTTTTCAGAGGATGAGGTAATCGAATAAGTACCCCTGTTCCCCTGCTGTCAGCTCTACTTTTTTTTTACTCGTAGTAGTGCCTCTGGTGGGAGAACATTCTCTTCATGTTTCTGTTTCTTTTCTTCCCTCCTTTCGGCTCACGGCACTTCATGTGCGTAGAATGACCATTGTAAGAAGCCCTAAAATATGACAAGAAATAACACCGGGTATTATAAATTTCATCACACGCTTTGTCAAAACAAACAGCCTGGTTCTCACTTCAGAATGGAACATGCAACTTCCTTCTGTTTTTACTCACCGAGAACATAAGCAGCTACAAGTTTCTTGTTAACACTTAAGTGGAGGTAGACAGGCACAGTAGATTCTTGCTCCCCAAGTGTCGGGAGCATCAGGGCGGCCATACACACCAGCCCAAGCAGTACTGTCAACAGACTGGGTCCTCCAGCAACAGGACGGCTCTCTGCAAGTGTCACATACACACAAATAAACACACTTAGATTGAGTGCAATCACTTGTGTAACTCAGAAAAAGCCTGGTAATTTACCAAACTAACTTAAACTGCTTCCATTTAAGTCTGAAGGGGGACCCAATAGCAATATACAGCAGATTATGTGGCACTAAATTAATGTGGGTATAATTAAGAATATTATTTAAAACAAAGCAACACAGGGTTGGAAGAACAATAATAAAATTAGAATAAGCGATATCGTTTGAAATGCTCACCAATTGAATTTTGTGATAATTTGGCTCCATCTAGAGGCAGTTTCACACAGCAGCGATTTCCCCTCTTTTTCCTACCTGTCTGGAATGCAGTCTGTTCAAAAAACTCGCTGTCAGCAATTCGGCGTTCCTCATCTTGGGGCCGGGGGCTAGGCGGGTCCTGTGAGGCAGAGGGACGGAGAGTGGCCGTCACCTCTTTGCGGCCCAGAGCTTTCCGCTGACTCTGCTCTGACACCTGCAGCCGGAACTTGTCGTAGACCCCATAATGGCACGCGCGCACATCTCGGTGTCGGATTACTCTGCGTGGATGCAGAAAGTTAGCTGTACAGATAGCAATAAATTAATCAATCTGCTAGTTTAGGTTCACCAAAGCGTGAACTAACTCACATATCAACGCAACACTGAGGCTTGACGGCTCCAGTTGCATCCACCACGGTGTACTTGTTTGGCGCTGTGCACAGCACTGACAACGAAGAAAACAATACACGACGTAGCCATGTGATTGGAGATGAAAAATGAACATAACAATTATACGTAAACACAGAGATGTTGTTTCGATCTGCTCACTGACCTTTAAACTTGAGGGCGAACTCATAGGGATTGTAGAGCGTGAGCACCTGTTTGTGAGACGACTGATCATCGGCATAGAAGATGAGCTCATTGGGGAACACGAACACGGGAAGGCTTCCTCCCACCAGCTCTGGCGGTCGATGCTGCTGCTGCATTGGCTCCCGCTGAGCTCTACCCTCTGCCCAGGCCCCGCCAACTCTTCTCTAGCAACTCTCAAGCTTTGTGAGCTCCCTTCAGGTGAACAGCACTTCCCACTCTCAGCTCCTTAGGGCCATGACATGATACTGTGAAGAAACACAAGTGATGAAACGCAAAATACGCCAAGAGGCAACAGCCTGTCACTCTTTTACATTTTATGAAACTCTAATAGGTTAGTAATAGTGTAGTGGTAATACATTTCTTTCATTTTTTTCATATATCTCCTATAGCTTCTAGTTACCTTACACTTTACTGTGCCTGTTTGTTTACTTTAGTGACTCAAAGGCAAGTTTCTGCCCACCTCTTGGATGCTTTGTCTGTTTAGCTTCTCCCCCACCTCTGTGGGTTCACACCCTCTGTTTCCACGCCCCCACTGCATAACAAAGAGTGAAGCCATCCCCCGCCAACAAATGTTAACCCACCCCCATAGCCTTAATTTTATTATGATATTCTAGTATATTTAAAAGTACATTTAAACACTTATAACTTAATTAGATTCTAGATTTACTCTGTTTTTAAATACTCTGTATTTAAAGCAAAAAATATTATTATATCACTTACGTGATTAAAAAAATGAAAATGTTAGACTCATCTAAATGTTTTAGTTTAGTCTGTTTTTTTTTTTATTTAACAGTGTAATAAGATATTTACATTGATAAACCTTTTCTAAACCACCTAAACCCATGTCTTTAAAACTTGAGCACAGCAAGGTTTTGTTATATACTGATAATCCTACACGTGCTATATTTTAACGCTACGTGTATTTTTAAAGGCAAATACTTGAAACAAAACTCAGACCTTAATGATAAGCGAGAAAGCTAAGGCAATTTCATTGGTACAACTTTTTATTAAAGGCAAACAAAGTTAAAGTGAACTCCATGTGCCTGGTCACGTGGCCCTTTGTGTTTACATGGTAACGGAAGAACTCGAGGAGCGAGACCTGTGGTATCGTAACACTTTTTATTTTCTACGTATAGTTTGCTCCACGTCAGAAAAACACAATAAAATCACTACATTTGAAGCACGATGCTACGAAGTCACTTTCAGTATATGAGATATGATATGTTATTAAGTTATCTAGATTTCTTTAGCATTTCGTTAGTGTATATAAACTCAAAACTGTCTTTAAAGCACAGGTAACAACGTAAACAAACACCAGAAATAGGTTTTTCGTTGAATATTTGACATAAATCTATAACAACTGTGATTTTAAATTAATACGGTGCCTATTATTAAGTAATACCGATGGTATAACATGTTCTTTATCTGCTCGTGTAATAACACATATTTTCACTGTAATGCTAACGGTGTTCAATACTGATGGCTAGCGTTAGCCGGCTAAGAAAACCCAGCTGATAGCAAATTGCCTCTTAAACGTTGTCTACACGCAGTGTCATTTCAGAAAGCAAAGCGCAGATTTATTTAATTTCAATAGCAAGTCAGAGTGAAACTTTACCTTGTTGTCAGCACACGGGTTCGTGAAACGTTGGAGCTGTAAACGAGATCTGTGCTTCTGCTCCCACCCTGTTGTTGTTGCTCCTCAAGCCTTTTTTTTCTTTGTGAATAATTGTACTGCAGACCTCGCGGTGCATGCTGGGATGGCAGAAGACGAGTACGTGAGAACGTAAATGTTCTCCCAGCACGCGGGCTAACGTGTTTATTACTATTTCACAACGTTTGGATCGGAGCACAGAAAACTTTATCCCCCAGGCATAATTTAATTATATTTGCAGAATGCTTTGACAACACAACTGCTGTGAAAAAAATGTGCTCAGATGTAAAGTATACTCACACTTTCCTAGTGCAATAAATTGTTTTCTTTAGCATATAACGTATAAATAGGCCAACTGAAAACAAGAAATAGCCTGTTTTAAACTTCCACCAGGCATGAGGTATTTTTCTAAACTGCTGGTATAAAGTTTTAAAACTTACTGTAATTTGATTTTTCCGTTATTTCTTAATATCATGGTAGCATCGAAGCACACTATCGTGACTTCAGTATTGTCGGAGTTACCACCATTACGGCCAAACGATACAAAAAACACGGTTCGGTAGCGAGAATTATTTTCCCGCTGTGGTATTTGCAAACTCAAGCATGCATGTGTAAGTTTCTTCCCCAGTTTTTGTTTTAGTTAACAAGGTCATGTAACTACATGCGTTGTTATTACGTTAGTCAGAAGGACGGAGCCTTTGAGACGCCTTGAACGCAGCAAAAGAATCACATCTGTGGGCGCGCGTATGAGGTTGTGATGGGGCGGGAGGGATACGGTGCAAGCGGCAAGACATTTCAGGTCTAAGAATATAATTCTCACACTGCAACAAACAGTTATGTGGCTTCAAACTAGCCTCAAGAGACCACAGATACGAGGGCATTATACCACGCTTTTGAATAACCACCCCCAACA
Source organism: Maylandia zebra (assembly GCF_041146795.1). NCBI lineage: Eukaryota > Metazoa > Chordata > Actinopteri > Cichliformes > Cichlidae > Maylandia > Maylandia zebra. The sequence continues at coordinate 32,223,070 of NC_135168.1, forward strand.
CCAGGAGACTGACAAACTGTACTCACGAGCCATTTCGACTTCGTTATATCTGTGCTTGAGGGGGCGTGGTCATTTCCATCGGACTCAGCCAATGGCGTCGCACTGAAAGGAGCTGGGCGTTCCATTCGGTTAGGAGCAGAAGTTGAACAGCGCGAGCCGAGACAGAGCTCTAGAAAGGCAGATAGGGAGAGGGCAGAGGCAACGGCCCTCTACTGGAGGGGGGGGGGCTTATTATAACAAATATATACACACATGTGTGAACTGTTGGGCTGCACGATAGGTCATATGTGGATAATAGTTATTTTAGAAAAGCATATAACCGCGGCTTTACATTTAAAATGCCTATTTTACTTTTCCTGTTAGACACGTCCGCCTCTATGAATCAGCGCACTTATTTGGGTACGACGTATCTGGACGTTGCTAAAGGCGCGGTTGAGGTCTTTATGAAGGTAAATAATGATTTTACCCCGACCTTTTTCAGCACGTATGCACCTTTGGTTAGCTTAGGGTTCCTTGGGGAAGATAGGTCAAAATTAATATATGTTGTTTTGGTTTTCTTTTTTGACAGCTGCGTGCCCGAGACCCGGCTAGTAGAGGCGACAGGTACATGCTAGTTACATTCGATGATCCACCATACGGAGTGAAGGTAATTAGCAACTGATGCCATTTTTACATTTTACAAGCCGTTCGTATTTTTCTGTCAGTGAGATTTTATTGTCCTTCTGGTTTGTAGTCAGTGTTGGGCGGCTTCCCGGTGGCAAAAAACGGCAAATTAGTGCTCCAAATACTGACAAACGCGGAGCTGCACTGCCTCCGAACATCCAGCAGACATTTTGCTTTTGTGTTGAGAAAAGTCTCGGGCGTTGAGATGGAGGCGTGGAGATTTATTATCAGCTATGACGTCGCTCTTTTTTTAATATAACAACGTGTAGACTGGTCAAAGAGCCCGCCGATCACTTTTTACCCCGCCCCTTGCATCAGTCACGCATCGCCATTGGCCAATCTGGGCTGAAAGTTGATAAGCCCTCTTCATCATGAGATCTCTTTTTTTTGTATTTTTATGAGTTTGCTCATGTTCTCATTATTCATATTATAATTATTTGTCATCCCGATACGAGTGATCGTCATGTCCTTGCATAGGAGCAGTAGTCTTCATACATGCACAGACACACAGGAACAAATAAATACAGCGTGGGAATCACTGCGATAATTTCACGGGGTTAATATCAACAAAGGTTTCCTGACTATAATCTATTGACATGTTTTATGACCAGACACATGTCTCCATCTGATCTTTTCA